>NC_140729.1:11187500-12387500 GCF_050655825.1 Lonchura striata | reverse complement strand
TACAAACTGACATCAGCAACCTGGACTGGTGAGTTTTCTTTCCCAGGGAAAATGGCCAAAGGATGTGCCCAGGGGCCCCTGGCACTGGGCTGGGGCCTGACTGCAAAAAATCCTTATATCGATGGATGGACCCCAGACCAAAGTTGTCCCCTCCTCAAACTTGTGCTGCCCTGATAGACCCAAGGGAGCCCTACAAACTGACATCAGCAACCTGGACTGGTGAGTTGTATTTCCCAGGGAAAATGGCCAAAGGATGTGCCCAGGGGCCCCTGACCCCGGGCTGGGGCCTGAATGCAAAGAATCTTTATATCGAAGGATGGATCGAAGATCGAAATTGTCCCCATCTCATACTTGTGCTGCCCTGATAGACCCAAGGGAGCCCTAGAAACTGACATCAGGAACCTGGACTGGTGAGTTTTCTTTCCCAGGGAAAATGGCCAAAGGATGTGCCCAGGGGCCCCTGACCCCGGGCTGGGGCCTGACTGCAAAAAATCCTTATATCGAAGAATGGATCACAGACCGAAGTTGTCCCCTCCTCAAAGTTGTGCTGCCCAGATAGACCCAAGGGAGCCCTACAAACTGACATCAGCAACCTGGACTGGTGAGTTTTCTTTCCCAGGGAAAATGGCCAAAGGATGTGCCCAGGGGCCCCTGGCACTGGGCTGGGACCTGAATGCAAATAATCCTTATATCGAAGGATGGTTCGCAGACTGAAGTTGTCCCCATCTCATACTTGTGCTGCCCTGATAGACCCAAGGGAGCCCTAGAAACTGACATCAGGAACCTGGACTGGTGAGTTTTCTTTCCCAGGGAAAATGGCCAAAGGATGTGCCCAGGGGCCCCTGGCACTGGACTGGGGCCTGAATGCAAATAATCCCTATATCGAAGGATGGTTCGCAGACCAAAGTAGTCCCCTCCTCAAATTTCTGCCTCCCAGATAGACCCAAGGGAGCCCTACAAAGTGACATCAGCAACCTGGACTGGTGAGTTTTCTTTCCCAGGGAAAATGGCCAAAGGATGTGCCCAGGGGCCCCTGGCACTGGGCTGGGGCCTGACTGCAAAGAATCCTTATATCGATGGATGGACCCCAGACCGAAGTTGTCCCCTCCTCAAAGTTGTGCTGCCCTGATAGACCCAAGGGAGCCCTACAAACTGACATCAGCAACCTGGACTGGTGAGTTTTCTTTCCCAGGGAAAATGGCCAAAGGATGTGCCCAGGGGGCCCAAGAACACGGCTGGAGCCTGACTGCAAAAAATCCTTATATCGAAGGATGGACCCCAGACCGAAGTTGTCCCCTCCTCAAAGTTGTGCTGCCCTGAGAGACCCAAGGGAGCCCTACAAACTGATATCAGCAACCTGGACTGGTGAATTTTCTTTCCCAAGGAAAATGGCCAAAGGATGTGCCCAGGGGCCCCTGGCCCTGGGCTCGGGAGTGACTCTAAAGAATCCCTCTATCGAAGAATGGATCACAGACCAAAGTTGTCCCCACCTCAAAGTTGTGCTGCCCTGATAGACCCAAGGGAGCCCTACAAACTGACATCAGCAACCTGGACTGGTGAATTTTCTTTCCCAGGGAAAATGGCCAAAGGATGTGCCCAGGGGCCCCTGGCACTGGGCTGGGGCCTGACTGCAAAGAATCCTTATATCGATGGATGGACCCCAGACCAAAGTTGTCCCCATCTCATACTTGTGCTGCCCTGATAGACCCAAGGGAGCCCTACAAACTGACAAGAGCAACCTGGACTGGTGAGTTTTCTTTCCCAGGGAAAATGGCCAAAGGATGTGCCCAGGGGCCCCTGGCCCTGGGCTGGGGCCTGACAGCAAAGAATCCTTATATCGCAGGATGGATCGCAAACCGAAGTTGTCCCCATCTCATACTTGTGCTGCCCTGGTAGACCCAAGGGAGCCCTACAAACTGACATCAGCAACCTGGACTGGTGAGTTTTCTTTCCCAGGGAAAATGGCCAAAGCATGTGCCCAGGGGCCCCTGGCCCTGGGATGAGCCCTGACTGCAAAGAATCCCTATATCGAAGGATGTATCGCAGACCAAAGTTGTCCCCACCTCAAACTTGTGCTGCCCTGATAGACCCAAGGGAGGCCTACAAACTGACATCAGCAACCTGGACTGGTGAGTTTTCTTTCCCAGGGAAAATGGCCAAAGGATGTGCCCAGGGGCCCCTGGCACTGGGCTGGGGCCTGACTGCAAATAATCCTTATATCGATGGATGGACCCCAGACCGAAGTTGTCCCCTCCTCAAAGTTGTGCTGCCCTGATAGACCCAAGGGAGCCCTAGAAACTGACATCAGGAACCTGGACTGGTGGGTTTTCTTTCCCAGGGAAAATGGCCAAAGGATGTGCCCAGGGGCCCCTGGCCCTGGGCTGGGGCCTGACAGCAAAGAATCCTTATATCGAAGGATGGATCGCAAACCGAAGTTGTCCCCATCTCATACTTGTGCTGCCGTGATAGACCCAAGGGAGCCCTACAAACTGACATCAGCAACCTGGACTGGTGAATTTTCTTTCCCAGGGAAAATGGCCAAAGGATGTGCCCAGGGGCCCCTGGCACTGGGCTGGGGCCTGACTGCAAAAAATCCTTATATCGAAGGATGGACCCCAGAACGAAGTTGTCCCCTCCTCAAAGTTGTGCTGCCCTGATAGACCCAAGGGAGGCCTACAAACTGACATCAGCAACCTGGACTGGTGAGTTTTCTTTCCCAGGGAAAATGGCCAAAGGATGTGCCCAGGGGCCCCTGGCACTGGGCTGGGGCCTGACTGCAAAAAATCCTTATATCGATGGATGTACCCCAGACCGAAGTTTTCCCCTCCTCAAAGTTGTGCTGCCCTGATAGACCCAAGGGAGCCCTAGAAACTGACATCAGGAACCTGGACTGGTGAGTTTTCTTTCCCAGGGAAAATGGCCAAAGGATGTGCCCAGGGGCCCCTGGCACTGGGCTGGGGCCTGACTGCAAAGAATCCTTATATCGATGGATGGACCCCAGACCAAAGTTGTCCCCATCTCATACTTGTGCTGCCCTGATAGACCCAAGGGAGCCCTACAAACTGACATCAGCAACCTGGACTGGTGAGTTTTCTTTCACAGGGAAAATGGCCAAAGGATGTGCCCAGGGGCCCCTGGCACTGGGCTGGGGCCTGAATGCAAATAATCCCTATATCGAAGGATGGTTGGCAGACCAAAGTTGTCCCCTCCTCAAATTTCTGCCTCCCAGATAGACCCAAGGGAGCCCTACAAAGTGACATCAGCAACCTGGACTGGTGAGTTTTCTTTCACAGGGAAAATGTCCAAAGCATGTGCCCAGGGGCCCCAAGCACTGGGCTGGGACCTGACAGCAGAGAATCCTTACATCAAAGTTTGGACCCCCAACCGAAGTTGTCCCCTCCTCAAAGTTGTGCTGCCCTGATAGACCCAAGGGAGCCCTACAAACTGACATCAGCAACCTGGACTGGTGAGTTTTCTTTCCCAGGGAAAATGGCCAAAGGATGTGCCCAGGGGCCCCAAGCACAGGGCTGGGACCTGACTGCAGACAATCTTTATATCGAAGGATGGATCGCAGACGAAAATTGTCCGCTCCTAAAATTTCTGCTGTCCAGATAGACCCAAGGGAGCCCTACAAACTGACATCAGCAACCTGGACTGGTGAGTTTTCTTTCCCAGGGAAAATGGCCAAAGGATGTGCCCAGGGGCTCTTTGAACTGGGCTGAGACCGGACTGCAAAAACTCCATATATCGAAGAATGGACCGCAGACCGAAGTTATCCCCTCCTCAAAGTTGTGCTGCCCTGATAGACCCAAGGGAGCCCTACAAACTGACATCAGCAACCTGGACTGGTGAGTTTTCTTTCCCAGGGAAAATGGCCAAAGCATGTGCCCAGGGGCCCATGGCACTGGGCTGGGGCCTGACTGCAAAGAATCCTTATATCGATGGATGGATCCCAGACCGAAGTTGTCCCCTCCTCAAAGTTGTGCTGCCCTGATAGACCCAAGGGAGCCCTAGAAACTGACACCAGGAACCTGGACTGGTGAGTTTTCTTTCCCAGGGAAAATGGCCAAAGGATGTGCCCAGGGGCCCCTGGCCCTGGGCTGGGGCCTGACAGCAAAGAATCCTTATATCGCAGGATGGATCGCTGGGGCCTGACTGCAGAGAATCCTTACATCAAAGTTTGGACCCCCAACCGAAGTTGTCCCCTCCTCAAAGTTCTGCTGCCCTGATAGACCCAAGGGAGCCCTACAAACTGACATCAGCAACCTGGACTGGTGAATTTTCTTTCCCAGGGAAAATGGCCAAAGGATGTGCCCAGGGGCCCCTGGCACTGGGCTGGGGTCTGACTGCAAAAAATCCTTATATCGAAGGATGGATCGCAGACCGAAGTTGTCCCCTCCTCAATGTTGTGCTGCGCTGATAGACCCAAGGGAGCCCTACAAACTGACATCAGGAACCTGGACTGGTGAGTTTTCTTTCCCAGGGAAAATGGCCAGAGCATGTGCCCAGGGGCCCCAAGCACAGGGCTGGGACCTGACTGCAGACAATCTTTATATCGAAGGATGGATCGCAGACCAAAATTGTCCGCTAGTAAAATTTCTGCTGTCCAGATAGACCCAAGGGAGCCCTACAAACTGACATCAGGAACCTGGACTGGTGAGTTTTCTTTCCCAGGGAAAATGGCCAAAGGATGTGCCCAGGGGCTCTTGGAACTGGGCTGAGACCGGACTGCAAAAACTCCATATATCGAAGAATGGACCGCAGACCAAAGTTATCCCCTCCTCAAAGTTGTGCTGCCCTGATAGACCCAAGGGAGCCCTACAAACTGACATCAGCAACCTGGACTGGTGAGTTTTCTTTCCCAGGGAAAATGGCCAAAGGATGTGCCCAGGGGCCCCTGGCACTGGGCTGGGGCCTGACTGCAAAAAATCCTTATATCGATGGATGGACCCCAGACCAAAGTTGTCCCCTCCTCAAACTTGTGCTGCCCTGATAGACCCAAGGGAGCCCTACAAACTGACATCAGCAACCTGGACTGGTGAGTTGTATTTCCCAGGGAAAATGGCCAAAGGATGTGCCCAGGGGCCCCTGGCCCCGGGCTGGGGCCTGAATGCAAAGAATCTTTATATCGAAGGATGGATCGAAGATCGAAATTGTCCCCATCTCATACTTGTGCTGCCCTGATAGACCCAAGGGAGCCCTAGAAACTGACATCAGGAACCTGGACTGGTGAGTTTTCTTTCCCAGGGAAAATGGCCAAAGGATGTGCCCAGGGGCCCCTGACCCCGGGCTGGGGCCTGACTGCAAAAAATCCTTATATCGAAGAATGGATCACAGACCGAAGTTGTCCCCTCCTCAAAGTTGTGCTGCCTAGATAGACCCAAGGGAGCCCTAAAAACTGACATCAGCAACCTGGACTGGTGAGTTTTCTTTCCCAGGGAAAATGGCCAAAGGATGTGCCCAGGGGCCCCTGGCACTGGGCTGGGACCTGAATGCAAATAATCCTTATATCGAAGGATGGTTCGCAGACTGAAGTTGTCCCCATCTCATACTTGTGCTGCCCTGATAGACCCAAGGGAGCCCTAGAAACTGACATCAGGAACCTGGACTGGTGAGTTTTCTTTCCCAGGGAAAATGGCCAAAGGATGTGCCCAGGGGCCCCTGGCACTGGACTGGGGCCTGAATGCAAATAATCCCTATATCGAAGGATGGTTCGCAGACCAAAGTTGTCCCCTCCTCAAATTTCTGCCTCCCAGATAGACCCAAGGGAGCCCTACAAAGTGACATCAGCAACCTGGACTGGTGAGTTTTCTTTCCCAGGGAAAATGTCCAAAGCATGTGCCCAGGGGCCCCAAGCACAGGGCTGGGACCTGACTGCAGAGAATCCTTACATCAAAGTTTGGACCCCCAACCGAAGTTGTCCCCTCCTCAAAGTTGTGCTGCCCTGATAGACCCATGGGAGCCCTACAAACTGACATCAGCAACCTGGACTGGTGAGTTTTCTTTCCCAGGGAAAATGGCCAAAGGATGTGCCCAGGGGCCCCTGGCACTGGGCTGGGGCCTGACTTCAAAGAATCCTTATATCGAAGGATGGTTCGCAGACTGAAGTTGTCCCCATCTCATACTTGTGCTGCCCTGATAGACCCAAGGGAGCCCTACAAACTGACATCAGCAACCTGGACTGGTGAGTTTTCTTTCACAGGGAAAATGGCCAAAGGATGTGCCCAGGGGCCCCTGGCACTGGGCTGGGGCCTGAATGCAAATAATCCCTATATCGAAGGATGGTTGGCAGACCAAAGTTGTCCCCTCCTCAAATTTCTGCCTCCCAGATAGACCCAAGGGAGCCCTACAAAGTGACATCAGCAACCTGGACTGGTGAGTTTTCTTTCCCAGGGAAAATGTCCAAAGCATGTGCCCAGGGGCCCCAAGCACTGGGCTGGGACCTGACTGCAGAGAATCCTTACATCAAAGTTTGGACCCCCAACCGAAGTTGTCCCCTCCTCAAAGTTGTGCTGCCCTGATAGACCCAAGGGAGCCCTACAAACTGACATCAGCAACCTGGACTGGTGAGTTTTCTTTCCCAGGGAAAATGGCCAAAGGATGTGCCCAGGAGCTCTTGGAACTGGGCTGAGACCGGACTGCAAAAACTCCATATATCGAAGAATGGACCGCAGACCGAAGTTATCCCCTCCTCAAAGTTGTGCTGCCCTGATAGACCCAAGGGAGCCCTACAAACTGACATCAGGAACCTGGACTGGTGAGTTTTCTTTCCCAGGGAAAATGGCCAAAGGATGTGCCCAGGGGCTCTTTGAACTGGGCTGAGACCGGACTGCAAAAACTCCATATATCGAAGAATGGACCGCAGACCGAAGTTATCCCCTCCTCAAAGTTGTGCTGCCCTGATAGACCCAAGGGAGCCCTACAAACTGACATCAGCAACCTGGACTGGTGAGTTTTCTTTCCCAGGGAAAATGGCCAAAGCATGTGCCCAGGGGCCCATGGCACTGGGCTGGGGCCTGACTGCAAAGAATCCTTATATCGATGGATGGATCCCAGACCGAAGTTGTCCCCTCCTCAAAGTTGTGCTGCCCTGATAGACCCAAGGGAGCCCTAGAAACTGACACCAGGAACCTGGACTGGTGAGTTTTCTTTCCCAGGGAAAATGGCCAAAGGATGTGCCCAGGGGCCCCTGGCCCTGGGCTGGGGCCTGACAGCAAAGAATCCTTATATCGCAGGATGGATCGCGGGGGCCTGACTGCAGAGAATCCTTACATCAAAGTTTGGACCCCCAACCGAAGTTGTCCCCTCCTCAAAGTTCTGCTGCCCTGATAGACCCAAGGGAGCCCTACAAACTGACATCAGCAACCTGGACTGGTGAATTTTCTTTCCCAGGGAAAATGGCCAAAGGATGTGCCCAGGGGCCCCTGGCACTGGGCTGGGGTCTGACTGCAAAAAATCCTTATATCGAAGGATGGATCGCAGACCGAAGTTGTCCCCTCCTCAATGTTGTGCTGCGCTGATAGACCCAAGGGAGCCCTACAAACTGA
This sequence comes from Lonchura striata, assembly GCF_050655825.1. Taxonomy (NCBI): domain Eukaryota; kingdom Metazoa; phylum Chordata; class Aves; order Passeriformes; family Estrildidae; genus Lonchura; species Lonchura striata. Next base: position 12,379,953 of record NC_140729.1, on the reverse strand, counting down.
CATCAGGAACCTGGACTGGTGAGTTTTCTTTCCCAGGGAAAATGGCCAGAGCATGTGCCCAGGGGCCCCAAGCACAGGGCTGGGACCTGACTGCAGACAATCTTTATATCGAAGGATGGATCGCAGACCAAAATTGTCCGCTCCTAAAATTTCTGCTGTCCAGATAGACCCAAGGGAGCCCTACAAACTGACATCAGGAACCTGGACTGGTGAGTTTTCTTTCCCAGGGAAAATGGCCAAAGGATGTGCCCAGGGGCTCTTGGAACTGGGCTGAGACCGGACTGCAAAAACTCCATATATCGAAGAATGGACCGCAGACCGAAGTTATCCCCTCCTCAAAGTTGTGCTGCGCTGATAGACCCAAGGGAGCCCTACAAACTGACATCAGCAACCTGGACTGGTGAATTTTCTTTCCCAGGGAAAATGGCCAAAGGATGTGCCCAGGGGCCCCTGGCCCCGGGCTGGGGCCTGACTGCAAAAAATCCTTATATCGATGGATGGACCCCAGACCAAAGTTGTCCCCTCCTCAAAGTTGTGCTGCCCTGATAGACCCAAGGGAGCCCTAGAAACTGACACCAGGAACCTGGACTGGTGAGTTTTCTTTCCCAGGGAAAATGGCCAAAGGATGTGCCCAGGGGCCCCTGGCCCTGGGCTGGGGCCTGACAGCAAAGAATCCTTATATCGCAGGATGGATCGCAAACCGAAGTTGTCCCCATCTCATACTTGTGCTGCCCTGGTAGACCCAAGGGAGCCCTACAAACTGACATCAGCAACCTGGACTGGTGAGTTTTCTTTCCCAGGGAAAATGGCCAAAGCATGTGCCCAGGGGCCCCTGGCCCTGGGATGGGGCCTGACTGCAAAGAATCCCTATATCGAAGGATGTATCGCAGACCAAAGTTGTCCCCACCTCAAAGTTGTGCTGCCCTGATAGACCCAAGGGAGCCCTACAAACTGACATCAGCAACCTGGACTGGTGAGTTTTCTTTCCCAGGGAAAATGGCCAAAGGATGTGCCCAGGGGCCCCTGGGCCTGGGCTGTGGCCTGAATGCAAAGAATCCTTATATCGCTGGATGGATCGCAGACCGAAGTTGTCCCCATCTCATACTTGTGCTGACCTGATAGACCCAAGGGAGCCCTACAAACTGACATCAGCAACCTGGACTGGTGAGTTTTCTTTCCCAGGGAAAATGGCCAAAGGATGTGCCCAGGGGCCCTTGGAACTGGGCTGGGACCTGACTGCAAAAAATCCTTATATCGAAGGATGGACTCCAGACTGAAGTTGTCCCCTCCTAAAACTTGTGCTGCCCAGATAGACCCAAGGGAGCCCTACAAACTGACATCAGCAACCTGGACTGGTGAGTTTTCTTTCCCAGGGAAAATGGCCAAAGGATGTGCCCAGGGGCCCCTGGCACAGGGCTGGAGCCTGACGGCAAAAAATCCTTATATCGAAGGATGGACTCCAGACCGAAGTTGTCCCCTCCTCAAAGTTGTGCTGCCCTGAGAGACCCAAGGGAGCCCTACAAACTGATATCAGCAACCTGGACTGGTGAATTTTCTTTCCCAAGGAAAATGGCCAAAGGATGTGCCCAGGGGCCCCTGGCCCTGGGCTCGGGCGTGACTCTAAAGAATCCCTCTATTGAAGAATGGATCACAGACCAAAGTTGTCCCCACCTCAAAGTTGTGCTGCCCTGATAGACCCAAGGGAGCCGTAAAAAGGGACATCAGGAACCTGGACTGGTTAGTTTTCTTTCCCAGGGAAAATGGCCAAAGGATGTGCCCAGATGCCCCTGGCCCTGGGCTCGGACCTGACTGCAAAAAATCCTTATATCGAAGGATGGATCGCAGACCGAAGTTGTCCCCATCTCATACTTGTGCTGCCCTGGTAGACCCAAGGGAGCCCTACAAACTGACATCAGCAACCTGGACTGGTGAGTTTTCTTTCCCAGGGAAAATGGCCAAAGGATGTGCCCAGGGGCCCCTGGCCCCGGGCTGGGGCCTGAATGCAAAGAATCTTTATATCGAAGGATGGATCGAAGATCGAAATTGTCCCCATCTCATACTTGTGCTGCCCTGATAGACCCAAGGGAGCCCTAGAAACTGACATCAGGAACCTGGACTGGTGAGTTTTCTTTCCCAGGGAAAATGGCCAAAGGATGTGCCCAGGGGCCCCTGACCCCGGGCTGGGGCCTGACTGCAAAAAATCCTTATATCGAAGAATGGATCACAGACCGAAGTTGTCCCCTCCTCAAAGTTGTGCTGCCCAGATAGACCCAAGGGAGCCCTACAAACTGACATCAGCAACCTGGACTGGTGAGTTTTCTTTCCCAGGGAAAATGGCCAAAGGATGTGCCCAGGGGCCCCTGGCACTGGGCTGGGACCTGAATGCAAATAATCCTTATATCGAAGGATGGTTCGCAGACTGAAGTTGTCCCCATCTCATACTTGTGCTGCCCTGATAGACCCAAGGGAGCCCTAGAAACTGACATCAGGAACCTGGACTGGTGAGTTTTCTTTCCCAGGGAAAATGGCCAAAGGATGTGCCCAGGGGCCCCTGGCACTGGACTGGGGCCTGAATGCAAATAATCCCTATATCGAAGGATGGTTCGCAGACCAAAGTTGTCCCCTCCTCAAATTTCTGCCTCCCAGATAGACCCAAGGGAGCCCTACAAAGTGACATCAGCAACCTGGACTGGTGAGTTTTCTTTCCCAGGGTAAATGTCCAAAGCATGTGCCCAGGGGCCCCAAGCACAGGGCTGGGACCTGACTGCAGAGAATCCTTACATCAAAGTTTGGACCCCCAACCGAAGTTGTCCCCTCCTCAAAGTTGTGCTGCCCTGATAGACCCATGGGAGCCCTACAAACTGACATCAGCAACCTGGACTGGTGAGTTTTCTTTCCCAGGGAAAATGGCCAAAGGATGTGCCCAGGGGCCCCTGGCACTGGGTTTGGGGCCTGACTTCAAAGAATCCTTATATCGAAGGATGGTTCGCAGACTGAAGTTGTCCCCATCTCATACTTGTGCTGCCCTGATAGACCCAAGGGAGCCCTACAAACTGACATCAGCAACCTGGACTGGTGAGTTTTCTTTCACAGGGAAAATGGCCAAAGGATGTGCCCAGGGGCCCCTGGCACTGGGCTGGGGCCTGAATGCAAATAATCCCTATATCGAAGGATGGTTTGCAGACCAAAGTTGTCCCCTCCTCAAATTTCTGCCTCCCAGATAGACCCAAGGGAGCCCTACAAAGTGACATCAGGAACCTGGACTGGTGAGTTTTCTTTCCCAGGGAAAATGTCCAAAGCATGTGCCCAGGGGCCCCAAGCACTGGGCTGGGACCTGACTGCAGAGAATCCTTACATCAAAGTTTGGACCCCCAACCGAAGTTGTCCCCTCCTCAAAGTTGTGCTGCCCTGATAGACCCAAGGGAGCCCTACAAACTGACATCAGCAACCTGGACTGGTGAGTTTTCTTTCCCAGGGAAAATGGCCAAAGGATGTGCCCAGGGGCCCCAAGCACAGGGCTGGGACCTGACTGCAGACAATCTTTATATCGAAGGATGGATCGCAGACGAAAATTGTCCGCTCCTAAAATTTCTGCTGTCCAGATAGACCCAAGGGAGCCCTACAAACTGACATCAGCAACCTGGACTGGTGAGTTTTCTTTCCCAGGGAAAATGGCCAAAGGATGTGCCCAGGGGCTCTTTGAACTGGGCTGAGACCGGACTGCAAAAACTCCATATATCGAAGAATGGACCGCAGACCGAAGTTATCCCCTCCTCAAAGTTGTGCTGCCCTGATAGACCCAAGGGAGCCCTACAAACTGACATCAGCAACCTGGACTGGTGAGTTTTCTTTCCCAGGGAAAATGGCCAAAGCATGTGCCCAGGGGCCCATGGCACTGGGCTGGGGCCTGACTGCAAAGAATCCTTATATCGATGGATGGATCCCAGACCGAAGTTGTCCCCTCCTCAAAGTTGTGCTGCCCTGATAGACCCAAGGGAGCCCTAGAAACTGACACCAGGAACCTGGACTGGTGAGTTTTCTTTCCCAGGGAAAATGGCCAAAGGATGTGCCCAGGGGCCCCTGGCCCTGGGCTGGGGCCTGACAGCAAAGAATCCTTATATCGCAGGATGGATCGCTGGGGCCTGACTGCAGAGAATCCTTACATCAAAGTTTGGACCCCCAACCGAAGTTGTCCCCTCCTCAAAGTTCTGCTGCCCTGATAGACCCAAGGGAGCCCTACAAACTGACATCAGCAACCTGGACTGGTGAATTTTCTTTCCCAGGGAAAATGGCCAAAGGATGTGCCCAGGGGCCCCTGGCACTGGGCTGGGGTCTGACTGCAAAAAATCCTTATATCGAAGGATGGATCGCAGACTGAAGTTGTCCCCTCCTCAATGTTGTGCTGCGCTGATAGACCCAAGGGAGCCCTACAAACTGACATCAGGAACCTGGACTGGTGAGTTTTCTTTCCCAGGGAAAATGGCCAGAGCATGTGCCCAGGGGCCCCAAGCACAGGGCTGGGACCTGACTGCAGACAATCTTTATATCGAAGGATGGATCGCAGACCAAAATTGTCCGCTCCTAAAATTTCTGCTGTCCAGATAGACCCAAGGGAGCCCTACAAACTGACATCAGGAACCTGGACTGGTGAGTTTTCTTTCCCAGGGAAAATGGCCAAAGGATGTGCCCAGGGGCTCTTGGAACTGGGCTGAGACCGGACTGCAAAAACTCCATATATCGAAGAATGGACCGCAGACCGAAGTTATCCCCTCCTCAAAGTTGTGCTGCCCTGATAGACCCAAGGGAGCCCTACAAACTGACATCAGCAACCTGGACTGGTGAATTTTCTTTCCCAGGGAAAATGGCCAAAGGATGTGCCCAGGGGCCCCTGGCACTGGGCTGGGGCCTGACTGCAAAAAATCCTTATATCGATGGATGGACCCCAGACCAAAGTTGTCCCCTCCTCAAAGTTGTGCTGCCCTGATAGACCCAAGGGAGCCCTAGAAACTGACAAGAGCAACCTGGACTGGTGAGTTTTCTTTCCCAGGGAAAATGGCCAAAGGATGTGCCCAGGGGCCCCTGGCCCTGGGCTGGGGCCTGACAGCAAAGAATCCTTATATCGCAGGATGGATCGCAAACCGAAGTTGTCCCCATCTCATACTTGTGCTGCCCTGGTAGACCCAAGGGAGCCCTACAAACTGACATCAGCAACCTGGACTGGTGAGTTTTCTTTCCCAGGGAAAATGGCCAAAGCATGTGCCCAGGGGCCCCTGGCCCTGGGATGGGGCCTGACTGCAAAGAATCCCTATATCGAAGGATGTATCGCAGACCAAAGTTGTCCCCACCTCAAAGTTGTGCTGCCCTGATAGACCCAAGGGAGCCCTACAAACTGACATCAGCAACCTGGACTGGTGAGTTTTCTTTCCCAGGGAAAATGGCCAAAGGATGTGCCCAGGGGCCCCTGGGCCTGGGCTGTGGCCTGAATGCAAAGAATCCTTATATCGCTGGATGGATCGCAGACCGAAGTTGTCCCCATCTCATACTTGTGCTGACCTGATAGACCCAAGGGAGCCCTACAAACTGACATCAGCAACCTGGACTGGTGAGTTTTCTTTCCCAGGGAAAATGGCCAAAGGATGTGCCCAGGGGCCCTTGGAACTGGGCTGGGACCTGACTGCAAAAAATCCTTATATCGAAGGATGGACTCCAGACTGAAGTTGTCCCCTCCTAAAACTTGTGCTGCCCAGATAGACCCAAGGGAGCCCTACAAACTGACATCAGCAACCTGGACTGGTGAGTTTTCTTTCCCAGGGAAAATGGCCAAAGGATGTGCCCAGGGGCCCCTGGCACAGGGCTGGAGCCTGACGGCAAAAAATCCTTATATCGAAGGATGGACTCCAGACCGAAGTTGTCCCCTCCTCAAAGTTGTGCTGCCCTGAGAGACCCAAGGGAGCCCTACAAACTGACATCAGCAACCTGGACTGGTGAATTTTCTTTCCCAGGGAAAATGGCCAAAGGATGTGCCCAGGGGCCCCTGGCACTGGGCTGGGGCCTGACTGCAAAAAATCCTTATATCGAAGGATGGACCCCAGACCGAAGTTGTCCCCTCCTCAAAGTTGTGCTGCCCTGATAGACCCAAGGGAGGCCTACAAACTGACATCAGCAACCTGGACTGGTGAGTTTTCTTTCCCAGGGAAATCGGCCAAAGGATGTGGCCAGGGGTCCCTGACCCCGGCCTTGGGCCTGACTGCGAAGAATCCTTATATTGAAGGATGGATCGCAGACCGAAGTTGTCCCCTCCTCAATGTTGTGCTGTCCAGATAGACCCAAGGGAGCCCTACAAACTGACATCAGGAACCTGGACTGGTGAGTTTTCTTTCCCAGGGAAAATGGCCAAAGGATGTGCCCAGGGGCTCTTGGAACTGGGCTGAGACCGGACTGCAAAAACTCCATATATCGAAGAATGGACCGCAGACCGAAGTTATCCCCTCCTCAAAGTTGTGCTGCCCTGATAGACCCAAGGGAGCCCTACAAACTGACATCAGCAACCTGGACTGGTGAGTTTTCTTTCCCAGGGAAAATGGCCAAAGGATGTGCCCAGGGGCCCCTGGCACTGGGCTGGGACCTGACTGCAAATAATCCTTATATCGATGGATGGACCCCAGACCAAAGTTGTCCCCTCCTCAAAGTTGTGCTGCCCTGATAGACCCAAGGGAGCCCTAGAAACTGACAAGAGCAACCTGGACTGGTGAGTTTTCTTTCCCAGGGAAAATGGCCAAAGGATGTGCCCAGGGGCCCCTGGCCCTGGGCTGGGGCCTGACAGCAAAGAATCCTTATATCGCAGGATGGATCGCAAACCGAAGTTGTCCCCATCTCATACTTGTGCTGCCCTGGTAGACCCAAGGGAGCCCTACAAACTGACATCAGCAACCTGGACTGGTGAGTTTTCTTTCCCAGGGAAAATGGCCAAAGCATGTGCCCAGGGGCCCCTGGCCCTGGGATGGGCCCTGACTGCAAAGAATCCCTATATCGAAGGATGTATCGCAGACCAAAATTGTCCCCACCTCAAACTTGTGCTGCCCTGATAGACCCAAGGGAGCCCTACAAACTGACATCAGCAACCTGGACTGGTGAGTTTTCTTTCCCAGGGAAAATGGCCAAAGGATGTGCCCAGGGGCCCCTGGGCCTGGGCTGTGGCCTGAATGCAAAGAATCCTTATATCGCAGGATGGATCGCAGACCGAAGTTGTCCCCATCTCATACTTGTGCTGACCTGATAGACCCAAGGGAGCCCTACAAACTGACATCAGCAACCTGGACTGGTGAGTTTTCTTTCCCAGGGAAAATGGCCAAAGGATGTGCCCAGGGGCCCTTGGAACTGGGCTGGGGCCTGACTGCAAAAAATCCTTATATCGAAGGATGGACTCCAGACTGAAGTTGTCCCGTCCTAAAACTTGTGCTGCCCAGATAGACCCAAGGGAGCCCTACAAACTGACATCAGCAACCTGGACTGGTGAGTTTTCTTTCCCAGGGAAAATGGCCAAAGGATGTGCCTAGGGGCCCCTGGCACAGGGCTGGAGCCTGACGGCAAAAAATCCTTATATCGAAGGATGGACCCCAGACCGAAGTTGTCCCCTCCTCAAAGTTGTGCTGCCCTGATAGACCCAAGGGAGCCCTACAAACTGATATCAGCAACCTGGACTGGTGAATTTTCTTTCCCAAGGAAAATGGCCAAAGGATGTGCCCAGGGGCCCCTGGCCCTGGGCTCGGGCGTGACTCTAAAGAATCCCTCTATTGAAGAATGGATCACAGACCAAAGTTGTCCCCACCTCAAAGTTGTGCTGCCCTGATAGACCCAAGGGAGCCGTAAAAAGGGACATCAGGAACCTGGACTGGTGAGTTTTCTTTCCCAGGGAAAATGGCCAAAGGATGTGCCCAGGGGCCCCTGGCCCTGGGCTCGGACCTGACTGCAAAAAATCCTTATATCGAAGGATGGATCGCAGGCCGAAGTTGTCCCCATCTCATACTTGTGCTGCCCTGATAGTCCCAAGGGAGCCCTACAAACTGACATCAGGAACCTGGACTGGTGAGTTTTCTTTCCCAGGGAAAATGGCCAAAGGACGTGCCCAGGAGGCCGAAGAACAGGGCTGGGACCTGACTGCAAAGAATCCTTATATCGAAGGATGGATCGCAGACCAAAATTGTCCGCTCCTCAAATTTCTGCTGTCCTGATAGACCCAAGGGAGCCCTACAAACTGACATCAGCAACCTGGACTGGTGAGTTTTCTTTCCCAGGGAAAATGGCCAAAGGATGTGCCCAGGGGCTCTTGGAACTGGGCTGAGACCGGACTGCAAAAACTCCATATATCGAAGAATGGACCGCAGACCGAAGTTGTCCCCTCCTCAAATTTCTGCCTCCCAGATAGACCCAAGGGAGCCCTACAAAGTGACATCAGCAACCTGGACTGGTGAGTTTTCTTTCCCAGGGAAAATGGCCAAAGCATGTGCCCAGGGGCCCCAAGCACAGGGCTGGGACCTGACTGCAGAGAATCCTTACATCAAAGTTTGGACCCCCAACCGAAGTTGTCCCCTCCTCAAAGTTGTGCTGCCCTGATAGACCCAAGGGAGCCCTACAAACTGACATCAGCAACCTGGACTGGTGAATTTTCTTTCCCAGGGAAAATGGCCAAAGGATGTGCCCAGGGGCCCCTGGCACTGGGCTGGGGCCTGACTGCAAAAAATCCTTATATCGAAGGATGGACCCCAGACCGAAGTTGTCCCCTCCTCAAAGTTGTGCTGCCCTGATAGACCCAAGGGAGGCCTACAAACTGACATCAGCAACCTGGACTGGTGAGTTTTCTTTCCCAGGGAAATCGGCCAAAGGATGTGCCTAGGGGTCCCTGACCCCGGCCTTGGGCCTGACTGCGAAGAATCCTTATATTGAAGGATGGATCGCAGACCGAAGTAGTCCCCTCCTCAAAGTTGTGCTGCCCTGATAGACCCAAGGGAGCCCTACAAACTGACATCAGGAACCTGGACTGGTGAGTTTTCTTTCCCAGGGAAAATGGCCAGAGCATGTGCCCAGGGGCCCCAAGCACAGGGCTGGGACCTGACTGCAGACAATCTTTATATCGAAGGATGGATCGCAGACGAAAATTGTCCACTCCTAAAATTTCTGCTGTCCAGATAGACCCAAGGGAGCCCTACAAACTGACATCAGCAACCTGGACTGGTGAGTTTTCTTTCCCAGGGAAAATGGCCAAAGGATGTGCCCAGGGGCTCTTGGAACTGGGCTGAGACCGGACTGCAAAAACTCCATATATCGAAGAATGGACCGCAGACCGAAGTTATCCCCTCCTCAAAGTTGTGCTGCCCTGATAGACCCAAGGGAGCCCTACAAAGTGACATCAGGAACCTGGACTGGTGAGTTTTCTTTCCCAGGGAAAATGGCCGAAGGATGTGCCCAGGGGCCCCTGGCAATGGGCTGGGGCCTGACTGCAAAAAATCCTTATATCGAAGAATGGATCACAGACCGAAGTTGTCCCCTCCTCAAAGTTGTGCTGCCCAGATAGACCCAAGGGAGCCCTACAAAGTGACATCAGCAACCTGGACTGGTGAGTTTTCTTTCCCAGGGAAAATGGCCAAAGGATGTGCCCAGGGGCCCCTGGCACTGGGCTGGGGCCTGAATGCAAATAATCCTTATATCGAAGGATGGATCGCAGACTGAAGTTGTCCCCATCTCATACTTGTGCTGCCCTGATAGACCCAAGGGAGCCCTACAAACTGACATCAGGAACCTGGACTGGTGAGTTTTCTTTCCCAGAAAAAATGGCCAAAGGATGTGCCCAGGGGCCTCTGGCACTGGGCTCGGACCTGACTGCAAAATATCCTTATATCGAAGGTTGGATGACAGACCGAAGTTGTCCCCTCCTCAAAGTTGTGCTGCCCTGATAGACCCAAGGGAGCCCTACAAACTGACATCAGCAACCTGGACTGGTGAGTTTTCTTTCCCAGGGAAAATGGCCAAAGGATGTGCCCAGGGGCCCCTGGCACTGGGCTGGGCCTGACTGCAAAGAATCCTTATATCGAAGGATGGATCACAGACCGACGTTATCCCCTCCTGAAACTTGTGCTGCCCTGATAGACCCAAGGGAGCCCTACAAACTGACATCAGGAACCTGGACTGGTGAGTTTTCTTTCCCAGGGAAAATGGCCAAAGGATGTGCCCAGGGGCCCCTGGCACTGGGCTGGGGCCTGACTGCAAAAAATCCATATATCGAAGGATGGACCCCAGACCGAAGTTGTCCCCTCCTCAAAGTTGTGCTGCCCTGATAGACCCAAGGGAGCCCTACAAACAGACATCAGCAACCTGGACTGGTGAGTTTTCTTTCCCAGGGAAAATGGCCAAAGTATGTGCCCAGGGGCTCTTTGAACTGGGCTGAGACCGGACTGCAAAAACTCCATATATCGAAGAATGGACCTCAGACCGAAGTTATCCCCTCCTCAAAGTTGTGCTGCCCTGATAGACCCAAGGGAGCCCTACAAACTGACATCAGCAACCTGGACTGGTGAGTTTTCTTTCCCAGGGAAAATGGCCAAAGGATGTGCCCAGGGGCCCCTGGCACTGGGCTGGGGCCTGACTGCAAAAAATCCTTATATCGATGGATGGATCGCAGACCGAAGTTGTCCCCATCTCATACTTGTGCTGCCCTGATAGACCCAAGGGAGCCCTACAAACTGACATCAGGAACCTGGACTAGTGAGTTTTCTTTCCCAGGGTAAATGGCCAAAGGACGTGCCCAGGAGGCCGAAGAACAGGGCTGGGACCTGACTGCAAAGAATCCTTATATCGAAGGATGGATCGCAGACCAAAATTGTCCGCTCCTCAAATTTCTGCTGTCCAGATAGACCCAAGGGAGCCCTACAAACTGACATCAGCAACCTGGACTGGTGAGTTTTCTTTCCCAGGGAAAATGGCCAAAGGATGTGCCCAGGGGCTCTTGGAACTGGGCTGAGACCGGACTGCAAAAACTCCATATATCGAAGAATGGACCGCAGACCGAAGTTGTCCCCTCCTCAAATTTCTGCCTCCCAGATAGACCCAAGGGAGCCCTACAAAGTGACATCAGCAACCTGGACTGGTGAGTTTTCTTTCCCAGGGAAAATGGCCAAAGCATGTGCCCAGGGGCCCCAAGCACAGGGCTGGGACCTGACTGCAGAGAATCCTTACATCAAAGTTTGGACTCCCAACCGAAGTTGTCCCCTCCTCAAAGTTGTGCTGCCCTGATAGACCCAAGGGAGCCCTACAAACTGACATCAGCAACCTGGACTGGTGAATTTTCTTTCCCAGGGAAAATGGCCAAAGGATGTGCCCAGGGGCCCCTGGCACTGGGCTGGGGCCTGACTGCAAAAAATCCTTATATCGAAGGATGGACCCCAGACCGAAGTTGTCCCCTCCTCAAAGTTGTGCTGCCCTGATAGACCCAAGGGAGGCCTACAAACTGACATCAGCAACCTGGACTGGTGAGTTTTCTTTCCCAGGGAAATCGGCCAAAGGATGTGCCTAGGGGTCCCTGACCCCGGCCTTGGGCCTGACTGCGAAGAATCCTTATATTGAAGGATGGATCGCAGACCGAAGTAGTCCCCTCCTCAAAGTTGTGCTGCCCTGATAGACCCAAGGGAGCCCTACAAACTGACATCAGGAACCTGGACTGGTGAGTTTTCTTTCCCAGGGAAAATGGCCAGAGCATGTGCCCAGGGGCCCCAAGCACAGGGCTGGGACCTGACTGCAGACAATCTTTATATCGAAGGATGGATCGCAGACCAAAATTGTCCACTCCTAAAATTTCTGCTGTCCAGATAGACCCAAGGGAGCCCTACAAACTGACATCAGCAACCTGGACTGGTGAGTTTTCTTTCCCAGGGAAAATGGCCAAAGGATGTGCCCAGGGGCTCTTGGAACTGGGCTGAGACCGGACTGCAAAAACTCCATATATCGAAGAATGGACCGCAGACCGAAGTTATCCCCTCCTCAAAGTTGTGCTGCCCTGATAGACCCAAGGGAGCCCTACAAAGTGACATCAGGAACCTGGACTGGTGAGTTTTCTTTCCCAGGGAAAATGGCCAAAGGATGTGGCCAGGGGCCCCTGGCACTGGGCTGGGGCCTGACTGCAAAAAATCCTTATATCGAAGAATGGATCACAGACCGAAGTTGTCCCCTCCTCAAAGTTGTGCTGCCCAGATAGACCCAAGGGAGCCCTACAAACTGACATCAGCAACCTGGACTGGTGAGTTTTCTTTCCCAGGGAAAATGGCCAAAGGATGTGCCCAGGGGCCCCTGGCACTGGGCTGGGGCCTGAATGCAAATAATCCTTATATCGAAGGATGGATCGCAGACTGAAGTTGTCCCCATCTCATACTTGTGCTGCCCTGATAGACCCAAGGGAGCCCTACAAACTGACATCAGGAACCTGGACTGGTGAGTTTTCTTTCCCAGAAAAAATGGCCAAAGGATGTGCCCAGGGGCCTCTGGCACTGGGCTCGGACCTGACTGCAAAATATCCTTATATCGAAGGTTGGATGACAGACCGAAGTTGTCCCCTCCTCAAAGTTGTGCTGCCCTGATAGACGCAAGGGAACCCTACAAACTGACATCAGCAACCTGGACTGGTGAGTTTTCTTTCCCAGGGAAATCGGCCAAAGGATGTGCCCAGGGGCCCCTGGCACTGGGCTGGGCCTGACTGCAAAGAATCCTTATATCGAAGGATGGATCACAGACCGACGTTATCCCCTCCTGAAACTTGTGCTGCCCTGATAGACCCAAGGGAGCCCTACAAACTGACATCAGGAACCTGGACTGGTGAGTTTTCTTTCCCAGGGAAAATGGCCAAAGGATGTGCCCAGGGGCCCCTGGCACTGGGCTGGGGCCTGACTGCAAAAAATCCATATATCGAAGGATGGACCCCAGACCGAAGTTGTCCCGTCCTCAAAGTTGTGCTGCCCTGATAGACCCAAGGGAGCCCTACAAACAGACATCAGCAACCTGGACTGGTGAGTTTTCTTTCCCAGGGAAAATGGCCAAAGTATGTGCCCAGGGGCTCTTTGAACAGGGCTGAGACCGGACTGCAAAAACTCCATATATCGAAGAATGGACCTCAGACCGAAGTTATCCCCTCCTCAAAGTTGTGCTGCCCTGATAGACCCAAGGGAGCCCTACAAACTGACATCAGCAACCTGGACTGGTGAGTTTTCTTTCCCAGGGAAAATGGCCAAAGGATGTGCCCAGGGGCCCCTGGCACTGGGCTGGGGCCTGACTGCAAAAAATCCTTATATCGATGGATGGACCCCAGACCAAAGTTGTCCCCTCCTCAAACTTGTGCTGCCCTGATAGACCCAAGGGAGCCCTAGAAACTGACATCAGCAACCTGGACTGGTGAGTTTTCTTTCCCAGGGTAAATGGCCAAAGGACGTGCCCAGGAGGCCGAAGAACAGGGCTGGGACCTGACTGCAAAGAATCCTTATATCGAAGGATGGATCGCAGACCAAAATTGTCCCCTCCTCAAATTTCTGCTGTCCAGATAGACCCAAGGGAGCCCTACAAACTGACATCAGCAACCTGGACTGGTGAGTTTTCTTTCCCAGGGAAAATGGCCAAAGGATGTGCCCAGGGGCTCTTGGTACTGGGCTGATACCGGACTGCAAAAACTCCATATATCGAAGAATGGACCGCAGACCGAAATTGTCCCCACCTCAAATTTCTGCCTCCCAGATAGACCCAAGGGAGCCCTACAAAGTGACATCAGCAACCTGGACTGGTGAGTTTTCTTTCCCAGGGAAAATGGCCAAAGCATGTGCCCAGATGCCCCAAGCACAGGGCTGGGACCTGACTGCGGAGAATCCTTACATCAAAGTTTGGACCCCCAACCGAAGTTGTCCCCTCCTCAAAGTTGTGCTGCCCTGATAGACCCAAGGGAGCCCTACAAACTGACATCAGCAACCTGGACTGGTGAATTTTCTTTCCCAGGGAAAATGGCCAAAGGTTGCGCCCAGGGGCCCCTGGCACTGGGCTGGGGACTGACAGCAAAAAATCCTTATATCGAAGGATGGACCCCAGACCGAAGTTGTCCCCTCCTCAAAGTTGTGCTGCCCTGATAGACCCAAGGGAGGCCTACAAACTGACATCAGCAACCTAAACTGGTGAGTTTTCTTTCCCAGGGAAGTCGGCCAAAGGATGTGGCCAGGGGTCCCTGACCCCAGCCTTGGGCCTGACTGCGAAGAATCCTTATATTGAAGGATGGATCGCAGACCGAAGTTGTCCCCTCCTCAATGTTGTGCTGCCCTGATAGACCCAAGGGAGCCCTACAAACTGACATCAGGAACCTGGACTGGTGAGTTTTCTTTCCCAGGGAAAATGGCCAGAGCATGTGCCCAGGGGCCCCAAGCACAGGGCTGGGACCTGACTGCAGACAATCTTTATATCGAAGGATGGATCGCAGACCAAAATTGTCCGCTCCTAAAATTTCTGCTGTCCAGATAGACCCAAGGGAGCCCTACAAACTGACATCAGCAACCTGGACTGGTGAGTTTTCTTTCCCAGGGAAAATGGCCAAAGGATGTGCCCAGGGGCTCTTGGAACTGGGCTGAGACCAGACTGCAAAAACTCCATATATCGAAGAATGGACCGCAGACCGAAGTTATCCCCTCCTCAAAGTTGTGCTGCCCTGATAGACCCAAGGGAGCCCTACAAACTGACATCAGGAACCTGGACTGGTGAATTTTCTTTCCCAGGGAAAATGGCCAAAGGATGTGCCCAGGGGCCCCTGGCACTGGGCTGGGGCCTGACTGCAAAAAATCCTTATATCGATGGATGGATCCCAGACCAAAGTTGTCCCCTCCTCAAAGTTGTGCTGCCCTGATAGACCCAAGGGAGCCCTAGAAACTGACATCAGCAACCTGGACTGGTGAGTTTTCTTTCCCAGGGAAAATGGCCAAAGGATGTGCCCAGGGGCCCCTGACCCCGGGCTGGGGCCTGACTGCAAAAAATCCTTATATCGAAGAATGGATCACAGACCGAAGTTGTCCCCTCCTCAAAGTTGTGCTGTCCAGATAGACCCAAGGGAGCCCTACAAACTGACATCAGCAACCTGGACTGGTGAGTTTTCTTTCCCAGGGAAAATGGCCAAAGGATGTGCCCAGGGGCCCCTGGCACTGGGCTGGGGCCTGACAGCAAAGAATCCTTATATCGAAGGATGGATCGCAGACTGAATTTGTCCCCATCTCATACTTGTGCTGCCCTGATAGACCCAAGGGAGCCCTACAAACTGACATCAGGAACCTGGACTGGTGAGTTTTCTTTCCCAGAAAAAATGGCCAAAGGATGTGCCCAGGGGCCCCTGGCACTGGGCTCGGACCTGACTGCAAAATATCCTTATATCGAAGGATGGACCCCAGACCGAAGTTGTCCCCTCCTCAAAGTTGTGCTGCCCTGATAGACCCAAGGGAGCCCTACAAACTGACATCAGCAACCTGGACTGGTGAGTTTTCTTTCCCAGGGAAAATGGCCAAAGGATGTGCCCAGGGGCCCCTGGCACAGGGCTGCAGCCTGACTGCAAAAAATCCTTATATCGAAGGATGGACCCCAGACCGAAGTTGTCCCCTCCTCAAAGTTGTGCTGCCCTGAGAGACCCAAGGGAGCCCTACAAACTGATATCAGCAACCTGGACTGGTGAATTTTCTTTCCCAAGGAAAATGGCCAAAGGATGTGCCCAGGGGCCCCTGGCCCTGGGCTCGGGAGTGACTCTAAAGAATCCCTCTATCGAAGAATGGATCACAGACCAAAGTTGTCCCCTCCTCAAAGTTGTGCTGCCCTGATAGACCCAAGGGAGCCGTACAAAGGGACATCAGGAACCTGGACTGGTGAGTTTTCTTTCCCAGGGAAAATGGCCAAAGGGTGTGCCCAGGGGCCCCTGGCCCTGGGCTCGGACCTGACTTCAAAAAATCCTTATATCGAAGGATGGATCGCAGACCGAAGTTGTCCCCATCTCATACTTGTGCTGCCCTGATAGACCCAAGGGAGCCCTACAAACTGACATCAGCAACCTGGACTGGTGAGTTTTCTTTCCCAGGGAAAATGGCCAAAGGACGTGCCCAGGAGGTCGAAGAACAGGGCTGGGACCTGACTGCAAAGAATCCTTATATCGAAGGATGGATCGCAGACCAAAATTGTCCGCTCCTCAAATTTCTGCTGTCCAGATAGACCCAAGGGAGCCCTACAAACTGACATCAGCAACCTGGACTGGTGAGTTTTATTTCCCAGGGAAAATGGCCAAAGGATGTGCCCAGGGGCTCTTTGAACTGGGCTGAGACCGGACTGCAAAAACTCCATATATCGAAGAATGGACCGCAGACCGAAGTTATCCCCTCCTCAAAGTTGTGCTGCCCTGATAGACCCAAGGGAGCCCTACAAACTGACATCAGCAACCTGGACTGGTGAGTTTTCTTTCCCAGGGAAAATGGCCAAAGGATGTGCCCAGGGGCCCCTGGCACTGGGCTGGGGCCTGAATGCAAAAAATCCTTATATCAATGGATGGACCCCAGACCAAAGTTGTCCCCTCCTCAAACTTGTGCTGCCCTGATAGACCCAAGGGAGCCCTAGAAACTGACATCAGGAACCTGGACTGGTGAGTTTTCTTTCCCAGGGAAAATGGCCAAAGCATGTGCCCAGGGGCCCCTGGCACTGGGCTGGGGCCTGACTGCAAAAAATCCTTATATCGAAGGATGGATCGCAGACCGAAGTTGTCCCCATCTCATACTTGTGCTGCCCTGATAGACCCAAGGGAGCCCTACAAACTGACATCAGGAACCTGGACTGGTGAGTTTTCTTTCCCAGGGAAAATGGCCAAAGGATGTGCCCAGGGGCCCCTGGCACTGGACTGGGGCCTGAATGCAAATAATCCCTATATCGAAGGATGGTTCGCAGACCAAAGTTGTCCCCTCCTCAAATTTCTGCCTCCCAGATAGACCCAAGGGAGCCCTACAAAGTGACATCAGCAACCTGGACTGGTGAGTTTTCTTTTCCAGGGAAAATGTCCAAAGCATGTGCCCAGGGGCCCCAAGCACAGGGCTGGGACCTGACTGCAGAGAATCCTTACATCAAAGTTTGGACCCCCAACCGAAGTTGTCCCCTCCTCAAAGTTGTGCTGCCCTGATAGACCCAAGGGAGCCCTACAAACTGACATCAGCAACCTGGACTGGTGAATTTTCTTTCCCAGGGAAAATGGCCAAAGGATGTGCCCAGGGGCCCCTGGCATTGGGCTCGGGCCTGACTGCAAAAAATCCTTATATCGAAGGATGGACCCCAGACCGAAGTTGTCCCCTCCTCAAAGTTGTGCTGCCCTGATAGACCCAAGGGAGCCCTACAAACTGACATCAGCAACCTGGACTGGTGAGTTTTCTTTCCCAGGGAAAATGGCCAAAGGATGTGCCCAGGGGTCCCTGACCCCGGCCTTGGGCCTGACTGCGAAGAATCCTTATATCGAAGGATGGATCGCAGACCGAAGTTGTCCCCTCCTCAATGTTGTGCTGCCCTGATAGACCTAAGGGAGCCCTACAAACTGACATCAGGAACCTGGACTGGTGAGTTTTCTTTCCCAGGGAAAATGGCCAAAGCATGTGCCCAGGGGCCCAAAGCACAGGGCTGGGACCTGACTGCAGAGAATCTTTATATCGAAGGATGGATCCCAGACCGAAGTTATCCCCTCCTCAAAGTTGTGCTGCCCTGATAGACCCAAGGGAGCCCTACAAACTGACATCAGCAACCTGGACTGGTGAGTTTTCTTTCCCAGGGAAAATGGCCAAAGGATGTGCCCAGGAGCTCTTGGAACTGGGCTGAGACCGGACTGCAAAAACTCCATATATCGAAGAATGGACCGCAGACCGAAGTTATCCCCTCCTCAAAGTTGTGCTGCCCTGATAGACCCAAGGGAGCCCTACAAACTGACATCAGGAACCTGGACTGGTGAGTTTTCTTTCCCAGGGAAAATGGCCAAAGGATGTGCCCAGGGGCCCCTGGCCCTGGGCTGGGGCCTGACAGCAAAGAATCCTTATATCGCAGGATGGATCGCAAACCGAAATTGTCCCCATCTCATACTTGTGCTGCCGTGATAGACCCAAGGGAGCCCTACAAACTGACATCAGCAACCTGGACTGGTGAGTTTTCTTTCCCAGGGAAAATGGCCAAAGGATGTGCCCAGGGGCCCCTGGCCCTGGGCTGGGCACCTGACTGCAAAGAATCCTTATATCGAAGGATGGATCGCAGACCAAAGTTTTCCGTACCTCATAATTGTGCTGCCCTGATACATCCAAGGGAGCCCTACAAACTGACATCAGGAAGCTGGAATGGTGAAGTTTCTTTCCCAGGGAAAATGGCCAAAGGATGTGCCCAGGGGCCCCTGGCCCTGGGTTGGCACCTGACTGCAAGGAATCCTTATATCTAAGGATGGATCGCAGAGCGAAGTTTTCCCCTCCTCAAACTTGCGCGGCCCAGATAGACCCAAGTGAGCACAACAAACTGACATCAGGAACCTGGACTGGTGAGTTTTCTTTCCCAGGGAAAATGGCCAAAGGATGTGCCCAGGGGCCCCTGGCCCTGGGCTGGCACCTGACTGCAAAAAACTCCTTGTATCGAAGGATGGAACACAGACCGAAGTAGTCCCCATCTCAAACTTGTGCTGACCTGATAGACCCAAGGAAAGCCTACAAACTGACATCAGGAACCTGGACTGGTGAGTTGTATTTCGCATGGAAAATGGCCAAAGGGTGTGCTCAGGGGCCCCTGCCCCTGGGTTGTGACCCAACTTCAAAAAATCCATACATCGAAGGATGGAGCCTAGACCGAAGTTGTCCCCTCCTCAAGGTTCTTCTGTCCTGATAGACCCAAGGGAGCCCTTCAAAGTGACATCAGCAACCTGGACTGGTGAGTTTTCTTTCCCAGGGAAAATCGCCAAAGGTTTTGCCCAGGGGCTCCTGGCCCTGGAAAGGGCACCTGACTGCAAAAATCATTACATCGAAGGATGGACCCCAGACCGAAGTAGTCCCCACCTCAAACTTGTGCTGCCCCGAGAGACCCAAGGGAGCCCTACAAACTGACATCAGCAACCTGGACTGGTGAATTTTCTTTCCCAGGGAAAATGGCCAAAGGATGTGCCCAGGGGCCCCTGGCATTGGGCTCGGGCCTGACTGCAAAAAATCCTTATATCGAAGGATGGACCCCAGACCGAAGTTGTCCCCTCCTCAAAGTTGTGCTGCCCTGATAGACCCAAGGGAGCCCTACAAACTGACATCAGCAACCTGGACTGGTGAGTTTTCTTTCCCAGGGAAAATGGCCAAAGGATGTGCCCAGGGGTCCCTGACCCCGGCCTTGGGCCTGACTGCGAAGAATCCTTATATCGAAGGATGGATCGCAGACCGAAGTTGTCCCCTCCTCAATGTTGTGCTGCCCTGATAGACCCAAGGGAGCCCTACAAACTGACATCAGGAACCTGGACTGGTGAGTTTTCTTTCCCAGGGAAAATGGCCAAAGCATGTGCCCAGGGGCCCAAAGCACAGGGCTGGGACCTGACTGCAGAGAATCTTTATATCGAAGGATGGATCCCAGACCGAAGTTATCCCCTCCTCAAAGTTGTGCTGCCCTGATAGACCCAAGGGAGCCCTACAAACTGACATCAGCAACCTGGACTGGTGAGTTTTCTTTCCCAGGGAAAATGGCCAAAGGATGTGCCCAGGAGCTCTTGGAACTGGGCTGAGACCGGACTGCAAAAACTCCATATATCGAAGAATGGACCGCAGACCGAAGTTATCCCCTCCTCAAAGTTGTGCTGCCCTGATAGACCCAAGGGAGCCCTACAAACTGACATCAGGAACCTGGACTGGTGAGTTTTCTTTCCCAGGGAAAATGGCCAAAGGATGTGCCCAGGGGCCCCTGGCCCTGGGCTGGGGCCTGACAGCAAAGAATCCTTATATCGCAGGATGGATCGCAAACCGAAATTGTCCCCATCTCATACTTGTGCTGCCGTGATAGACCCAAGGGAGCCCTACAAACTGACATCAGCAACCTGGACTGGTGAGTTTTCTTTCCCAGGGAAAATGGCCAAAGGATGTGCCCAGGGGCCCCTGGCCCTGGGCTGGGCACCTGACTGCAAAGAATCCTTATATCGAAGGATGGATCGCAGACCAAAGTTTTCCGTACCTCATAATTGTGCTGCCCTGATACATCCAAGGGAGCCCTACAAACTGACATCAGGAAGCTGGAATGGTGAAGTTTCTTTCCCAGGGAAAATGGCCAAAGGATGTGCCCAGGGGCCCCTGGCCCTGGGTTGGCACCTGACTGCAAGGAATCCTTATATCTAAGGATGGATCGCAGAGCGAAGTTTTCCCCTCCTCAAACTTGCGCGGCCCAGATAGACCCAAGTGAGCACAACAAACTGACATCAGGAACCTGGACTGGTGAGTTTTCTTTCCCAGGGAAAATGGCCAAAGGATGTGCCCAGGGGCCCCTGGCCCTGGGCTGGCACCTGACTGCAAAAAACTCCTTGTATCGAAGGATGGAACACAGACCGAAGTAGTCCCCATCTCAAACTTGTGCTGACCTGATAGACCCAAGGAAAGCCTACAAACTGACATCAGGAACCTGGACTGGTGAGTTGTATTTCGCATGGAAAATGGCCAAAGGGTGTGCTCAGGGGCCCCTGCCCCTGGGTTGTGACCCAACTTCAAAAAATCCATACATCGAAGGATGGAGCCTAGACCGAAGTTGTCCCCTCCTCAAGGTTCTTCTGTCCTGATAGACCCAAGGGAGCCCTTCAAAGTGACATCAGCAACCTGGACTGGTGAGTTTTCTTTCCCAGGGAAAATCGCCAAAGGTTTTGCCCAGGGGCTCCTGGCCCTGGAAAGGGCACCTGACTGCAAAAATCATTACATCGAAGGATGGACCCCAGACCGAAGTAGTCCCCACCTCAAATTTGTGCTGCCCCGAGAGACCCAAGGGAGCCCTACAAACTGACATCAGGCACCTGGACTGGTGAGTTGTATTTCGCATAGAAAATGGCCAAAGGATATGCCCAGGGGCCCCTGGCCCTGGGCTGGCACCTGACTGCAAAGAATCCTTATATCGAAGGATGGATCGCAGACCGAAGTTTTCCGTAACTCATAAATGTGCTACCCTGATAGACCCAAGGGAGCCCTACAAACTGACATCAGCAACCTGGACTGGTGAGGTTTCTTTCCCAGGGAAAATGGACAAAGGATGTGCTCAGGGGCCCCTGGCCCTGGGCTGCGACCTCACTGCGAAAAATCCTTATATCGAAGGATGGACCCCAGACCAAAGTAGTCCCCACCTCAAACTTGTGCTGCCCAGATAGACCCAAGGGAGCCCTACAAACTGACATCAGCAACCTGGACTGGTGAGTTGTATTTCGCATGGAAAATGGCCAAAGGTTTTGCCCAGGGGACCCTGGCCCTGGGCTGGGCACCTGACTGCAAAATATCCATACATCGAAGGATGGACCCTAGACCGAAATTTTCCACCCTTCAAGGTTCTTCTGCCCTGATAGACCCAAGGGAGCCCTACAAAGTGACATCAGGAACCTGGACTGGTGAGTTTTCTTTCCCAGGGAAAATCGCCAAAGGATGTGCCCAGGGGCCCCTGGCACTGGGCTGGGGCCTGACTGCAAAAAATCCATATATCGAAGGATGGACCCCAGACCGAAGTTGTCCCCTCCTCAAAGTTGTGCTCCCCTGATAGACCCAAGGGAGCCCTAGAAACTGACATCAGCAACCTGGACTGGTGAGTTTTCTTTCCCAGGGAAAATGGCCAAAGAATGTGCCCAGGGGCCCAAGGCACTGGGCTGGGACCTGAATGCAAATAATACTTATAACGAAGGATGGACCCCAGACCGAAGTTGTCCCCTCCTCAAAGTTGTGCTGCCCTGATAGACCCAAGGGAGCCCTACAAACTGACATCAGCAACCTGGACTGGTGAGTTTTCTTTCCCAGGGAAAATGGCCAAAGGATGTGCCTAGGGGCCCCTGGCACAGGGCTGGAGCCTGACGGCAAAAAATCCTTATATCGAAGGATGGACCCCAGACCGAAGTTGTCCCCTCCTCAAAGTTGTGCTGCCCTGAGAGACCCAAGGGAGCCCTACAAACTGACATCAGCAACCTGGACTGGTGAATTTTCTTTCCCAGGGAAAATGGCCAAAGGATGTGCCCAGGGGCCCCTGGCCCTGGGCTCGGGCGTGACTCTAAAGAATCCCTCTATCGAAGAATGGATCACAGACCAAAGTTGTCCCCTCCTCAAAGTTGTGCTGCCCTGATAGACCCAAGGGAGCCGTACAAAGGGACATCAGGAACCTGGACTGGTGAGTTTTCTTTCCCAGGGAAAATGGCCAAAGGATGTGCCCAGGGGCCCCTGGCCCTGGGCTCGGGCCTGAATGCAATCAATCCTTATATCGAAGGATGGATCGCAGACCGAAGTTGTCCCCATCTCATACTTGTGCTGCCCTGATAGACCCAAGGGAGCCCTACAAACTGACATCAGGAACCTGGACTGGTGAGTTTTCTTTCCCAGGGAAAATGGCCAAAGTACGTGCCCAGGAGGTCGAAGAACAGGGCTGGGACCTGACTGCAAAGAATCCTTATATCGAAGGATGGATCGCAGACCAAAATTGTCTGCTCCTCAAATTTCTGCTGTCCAGATAGACCCAAGGGAGCCCTACAAACTGACATCAGCAACCTGGACTGGTGAGTTTTCTTTCCCAGGGAAAATGGCCAAAGGATGTGCCCAGGGGCTCTTGGAACTGGGCTGAGACCGGACTGCAAAAATTCCATATATCGAAGAATGCACCGCAGACCGAAGTTATCCCCTCCTCAAAGTTGTGCTGCCCTGATAGACCCAAGGGAGCCCTACAAACTGACATCAGCAACCTGGACTGGTGAGTTTTCTTTCTCAGGAAAAATGGCCAAAGGATGTGCCCAGGGGCCCCTGGCACTGGGCTGGGGCCTGACTGCAAAAAATCCTTATATCGATGGATGGACCCCAGACCAAAGTTGTCCCCTCCTCAAACTTGTGCTGCCCTGATAGACCCAAGGGAGCCCTACAAACTGACATCAGCAACCTGGACTGGTGAGTTGTATTTCCCAGGGAAAATGGCCAAAGCATGTGCCCAGGGGCCCCTGGCCCCGGGCTGGGGCCTGAATGCAAAGAATCTTTATATCGAAGGTTGGATCGAAGACCGAAATTGTCCCCATCTCATACTTGTGCTGCCCTGAGAGACCCAAGGGAGCCCTACAAACTGACATCAGGAACCTGGACTGGTGAGTTTTCTTTCCCAGGGAAAATGGCCAAAGGATGTGCCCAGGGGCCCCTGACCCCGGGCTGGGGCCTGACTGCAAAAAATCCTTATATCGAAGAATGGATCACAGACCGAAGTTGTCCCCTCCTCAAAGTTGTGCTGCCCTGATAGACCCAAGGGAGCCCTACAAACTGACATCAGCAACCTGGACTGGTGAGTTTTCTTTCCCAGGGAAAATGGCCAAAGGATGTGCCCAGGGGCCCCTGGCCCTGGGCTGGGACCTGAATGCAAAGAATCCTTATATCGAAGGATGGATCACAGACCGACGTTATCCCCTCCTGAAACTTGTGCTGCCCTGATAGACCCAAGGGAGCCCTACAAACTGACATCAGGAACCTGGACTGGTGAGTTTTCTTTCCCAGGGAAAATGGCCAAAGGATGTGCCCAGGGGCCCCTGGCACTGGGCTGGGGCCTGACTGCAAAAAATCCATATATCGAAGGATGGACCCCAGACCGAAGTTGTCCCCTCCTCAAAGTTGTGCTGCCCTGATAGACCCAAGGGAGCCCTACAAACTGACATCAGCAAGCTGGACTGGTGAGTTTTCTTTCCCAGGGAAAATGGCCAAAGAATGTGCCCAGGGGCCCAAGGCACTGGGCTGGGACCTGAATGCAAATAATACTTATAACGAAGGATGGACCCCAGACCGAAGTTGTCCCCTCCTCAAAGTTGTGCTGCCCAGATAGACCCAAGGGAGCCCTACAAACTGACATCAGCAACCTGGACTGGTGAGTTTTCATTCCCAGGGAAAATGGCCAAAGGATGTGCCTAGGGGCCCCTGGCACAGGGCTGGAGCCTGACGGCAAAAAATCCTTATATCGAAGGATGGACCCCAGACCGAAGTTGTCCCCTCCTCAAAGTTGTGCTGCCCTGAGAGACCCAAGGGAGCCCTACAAACTGACATCAGCAACCTGGACTGGTGAATTTTCTTTCCCAAGGAAAATGGCCAAAGGATGTGCCCAGGGGCCCCTGGCCCTGGGCTCGGGCGTGACTCTAAAGAATCCCTCTATCGAAGAATGGATCACAGACCAAAGTTGTCCCCACCTCAAAGTTGTGCTGCCCTGATAGACCCAAGGGAGCCGTACAAAGGGACATCAGGAACCAGGACTGGTGAGTTTTCTTTCCCAGGGAAAATGGCCAAAGGATGTGCCCAGGGGCCCCTGGCCCTGGGCTCGGGCCTGAATGCAATCAATCCTTATATCGAAGGATGGATCGCAGACCGAAGTTGTCCCCATCTCATACTTGTGCTGCCCTGATAGACCCAAGGGAGCCCTACAAACTGACATCAGGAACCTGGACTGGTGAGTTTTCTTTCCCAGGGAAAATGGCCAAAGTACGTGCCCAGGAGGTCGAAGAACAGGGCTGGGACCTGACTGCAAAGAATCCTTATATCGAAGGATGGATCGCAGACCAAAATTGTCTGCTCCTCAAATTTCTGCTGTCCAGATAGACCCAAGGGAGCCCTACAAACTGACATCAGCAACCTGGACTGGTGAGTTTTCTTTCCCAGGGAAAATGGCCAAAGGATGTGCCCAGGGGCCCCTGGCCCTGGGCTGGGCACCTGACTGCAAAGAATCCTTATATCGAAGGATGGATCGCAGACCAAAGTTTTCCGTACCTCATAATTGTGCTGCCCTGATACATCCAAGGGAGCCCTACAAACTGACATCAGGAAGCTGGAATGGTGAAGTTTCTTTCCCAGGGAAAATGGCCAAAGGATATGCCCAGGGGCCCCTGGCCCTGGGTTGGCACCTGACTGCAAGGAATCCTTATATCTAAGGATGGATCGCAGAGCGAAGTTTTCCCCTCCTCAAACTTGCGCGGCCCAGATAGACCCAAGTGAGCACAACAAACTGACATCAGGAACCTGGACTGGTGAGTTTTCTTTCCCAGGGAAAATGGCCAAAGGATGTGCCCAGGGGCCCCTGGCCCTGGGCTGGCACCTGACTGCAAAAAACTCCTTGTATCGAAGGATGGAACACAGACCGAAGTAGTCCCCATCTCAAACTTGTGCTGACCTGATAGACCCAAGGAAAGCCTACAAACTGACATCAGGAACCTGGACTGGTGAGTTGTATTTCGCATGGAAAATGGCCAAAGGGTGTGCTCAGGGGCCCCTGCCCCTGGGTTGTGACCCAACTTCAAAAAATCCATACATCGAAGGATGGAGCCTAGACCGAAGTTGTCCCCTCCTCAAGGTTCTTCTGTCCTGATAGACCCAAGGGAGCCCTTCAAAGTGACATCAGCAACCTGGACTGGTGAGTTTTCTTTCCCAGGGAAAATCGCCAAAGGTTTTGCCCAGGGGCTCCTGGCCCTGGAAAGGGCACCTGACTGCAAAAATCATTACATCGAAGGATGGACCCCAGACCGAAGTAGTCCCCACCTCAAATTTGTGCTGCCCCGAGAGACCCAAGGGAGCCCTACAAACTGACATCAGGCACCTGGACTGGTGAGTTGTATTTCGCATAGAAAATGGCCAAAGGATATGCCCAGGGGCCCCTGGCCCTGGGCTGGCACCTGACTGCAAAGAATCCTTATATCGAAGGATGGATCGCAGACCGAAGTTTTCCGTAACTCATAAATGTGCTACCCTGATAGACCCAAGGGAGCCCTACAAACTGACATCAGCAACCTGGACTGGTGAGGTTTCTTTCCCAGGGAAAATGGACAAAGGATGTGCTCAGGGGCCCCTGGCCCTGGGCTGCGACCTCACTGCGAAAAATCCTTATATCGAAGGATGGACCCCAGACCAAAGTAGTCCCCACCTCAAACTTGTGCTGCCCAGATAGACCCAAGGGAGCCCTACAAACTGACATCAGCAACCTGGACTGGTGAGTTGTATTTCGCATGGAAAATGGCCAAAGGTTTTGCCCAGGGGACCCTGGCCCTGGGCTGGGCACCTGACTGCAAAATATCCATACATCGAAGGATGGACCCTAGACCGAAATTTTCCACCCTTCAAGGTTCTTCTGCCCTGATAGACCCAAGGGAGCCCTACAAAGTGACATCAGGAACCTGGACTGGTGAGTTTTCTTTCCCAGGGAAAATCGCCAAAGGATGTGCCCAGGGGCCCCTGGCACTGGGCTGGGGCCTGACTGCAAAAAATCCATATATCGAAGGATGGACCCCAGACCGAAGTTGTCCCCTCCTCAAAGTTGTGCTCCCCTGATAGACCCAAGGGAGCCCTACAAACTGACATCAGGAACCTGGACTGGTGAGTTTTCTTTCCCAGGGAAAATGGCCAAAGAATGTGCCCAGGGGCCCAAGGCACTGGGCTGGGACCTGAATGCAAATAATACTTATAACGAAGGATGGACCCCAGACCGAAGTTGTCCCCTCCTCAAAGTTGTGCTGCCCTGATAGACCCAAGGGAGCCCTACAAACTGACATCAGCAACCTGGACTGGTGAGTTTTCTTTCCCAGGGAAAATGGCCAAAGGATGTGCCTAGGGGCCCCTGGCACAGGGCTGGAGCCTGACGGCAAAAAATCCTTATATCGAAGGATGGACCCCAGACCGAAGTTGTCCCCTCCTCAAAGTTGTGCCGCCCTGAGAGACCCAAGGGAGCCCTACAAACTGACATCAGCAACCTGGACTGGTGAATTTTCTTTCCCAGGGAAAATGGCCAAAGGATGTGCCCAGGGGCCCCTGGCCCTGGGCTCGGGCGTGACTCTAAAGAATCCCTCTATCGAAGAATGGATCACAGACCAAAGTTGTCCCCTCCTCAAAGTTGTGCTGCCCTGATAGACCCAAGGGAGCCGTACAAAGGGACATCAGGAACCTGGACTGGTGAGTTTTCTTTCCCAGGGAAAATGGCCAAAGGATGTGCCCAGGGGCCCCTGGCCCTGGGCTCGGGCCTGAATGCAATCAATCCTTATATCGAAGGATGGATCGCAGACCGAAGTTGTCCCCATCTCATACTTGTGCTGCCCTGATAGACCCAAGGGAGCCCTACAAACTGACATCAGGAACCTGGACTGGTGAGTTTTCTTTCCCAGGGAAAATGGCCAAAGTACGTGCCCAGGAGGTCGAAGAACAGGGCTGGGACCTTACTGCAAAGAATCCTTATATCGAAGGATGGATCGCAGACCAAAATTGTCCGCTCCTCAAATTTCTGCTGTCCAGATAGACCCAAGGGAGCCCTACAAACTGACATCAGCAACCTGGACTGGTGAGTTTTCTTTCCCAGGGAAAATGGCCAAAGGATGTGCCCAGGGGCTCTTGGAACTGGGCTGAGACCGGACTGCAAAAATTCCATATATCGAAGAATGCACCGCAGACCGAAGTTACCCCCTCCTCAAAGTTGTGCTGCCCTGATAGACCCAAGGGAGCCCTACAAACTGACATCAGCAACCTGGACTGGTGAGTTTTCTTTCTCAGGGAAAATGGCCAAAGGATGTGCCCAGGGGCCCCTGGCACTGGGCTGGGGCCTGACTGCAAAAAATCCTTATATCGATGGATGGACCCCAGACCAAAGTTGTCCCCTCCTCAAACTTGTGCTGCCCTGATAGACCCAAGGGAGCCCTACAAACTGACATCAGCAACCTGGACTGGTGAGTTGTATTTCCCAGGGAAAATGGCCAAAGCATGTGCCCAGGGGCCCCTGGCCCCGGGCTGGGGCCTGAATGCAAAGAATCTTTATATCGAAGGTTGGATCGAAGACCGAAATTGTCCCCATCTCATACTTGTGCTGCCCTGAGAGACCCAAGGGAGCCCTACAAACTGACATCAGGAACCTGGACTGGTGAGTTTTCTTTCCCAGGGAAAATGGCCAAAGGATGTGCCCAGGGGCCCCTGACCCCGGGCTGGGGCCTGACTGCAAAAAATCCTTATATCGAAGAATGGATCACAGACCGAAGTTGTCCCCTCCTCAAAGTTGTGCTGCCCAGATAGACCCAAGGGAGCCCTACAAACTGACATCAGCAACCTGGACTGGTGAGTTTTCTTTCCCAGGGAAAATGGCCAAAGGATGTGCCCAGGGGCCCCTGGCCCTGGGCTGGGGCCTGAATGCAAAGAATCCTTATATCGAAGAATGGATCACAGACCGACGTTATCCCCTCCTGAAACTTGTGCTGCCCTGATAGACCCAAGGGAGCCCTACAAACTGACATCAGGAACCTGGACTGGTGAGTTTTCTTTCCCAGGGAAAATGGCCAAAGGATGTGCCCAGGGGCCCCTGGCACTGGGCTGGGGCCTGACTGCAAAAAATCCATATATCGAAGGATGGACCCCAGACCGAAGTTGTCCCCTCCTGAAAGTTGTGCTGCCCTGATAGACCCAAGGGAGCCCTACAAACTGACATCAGCAAGCTGGACTGGTGAGTTTTCTTTCCCAGGGAAAATGGCCAAAGAATGTGCCCAGGGGCCCAAGGCACTGGGCTGGGACCTGAATGCAAATAATACTTATAACGAAGGATGGACCCCAGACCGAAGTTGTCCCCTCCTCAAAGTTGTGCTGCCCAGATAGACCCAAGGGAGCCCTACAAACTGACATCAGCAACCTGGACTGGTGAGTTTTCATTCCCAGGGAAAATGGCCAAAGGATGTGCCTAGGGGCCCCTGGCACAGGGCTGGAGCCTGACGGCAAAAAATCCTTATATCGAAGGATGGACCCCAGACCGAAGTTGTCCCCTCCTCAAAGTTGTGCTGCCCTGAGAGACCCAAGGGAGCCCTACAAACTGACATCAGCAACCTGGACTGGTGAATTTTCTTTCCCAAGGAAAATGGCCAAAGGATGTGCCCAGGGGCCCCTGGCCCTGGGCTCGGGCGTGACTCTAAAGAATCCCTCTATCGAAGAATGGATCACAGACCAAAGTTGTCCCCACCTCAAAGTTGTGCTGCCCTGATAGACCCAAGGGAGCCGTACAAAGGGACATCAGGAACCAGGACTGGTGAGTTTTCTTTCCCAGGGAAAATGGCCAAAGGATGTGCCCAGGGGCCCCTGGCCCTGGGCTCGGGCCTGAATGCAATCAATCCTTATATCGAAGGATGGATCGCAGACCGAAGTTGTCCCCATCTCATACTTGTGCTGCCCTGATAGACCCAAGGGAGCCCTACAAACTGACATCAGGAACCTGGACTGGTGAGTTTTCTTTCCCAGGGAAAATGGCCAAAGTACGTGCCCAGGAGGTCGAAGAACAGGGCTGGGACCTGACTGCAAAGAATCCTTATATCGAAGGATGGATCGCAGACCAAAATTGTCTGCTCCTCAAATTTCTGCTGTCCAGATAGACCCAAGGGAGCCCTACAAACTGACATCAGCAACCTGGACTGGTGAGTTTTCTTTCCCAGGGAAAATGGCCAAAGGATGTGCCCAGGGGCTCTTTGAACTGGGCTGAGACCGGACTGCAAAAATTCCATATATCGAAGAATGGAGCGCAGACCGAAGTTATCCCCTCCTCAAAGTTGTGCTGCCCTGATAGACCCAAGGGAGCCCTACAAACTGACATCAGCAACCTGGACTGGTGAGTTTTCTTTCTCAGGGAAAATGGCCAAAGGATGTGCCCAGGGGCCCCTGGCACTGGGCTGGGGCCTGACTGCAAAAAATCCTTATATCGATGGATGGACCCCAGACCAAAGTTGTCCCCTCCTCAAACTTGTGCTGCCCTGATAGACCCAAGGGAGCCCTACAAACTGACATCAGCAACCTGGACTGGTGAGTTGTATTTCCCAGGGAAAATGGCCAAAGCATGTGCCCAGGGGCCCCTGGCCCCGGGCTGGGGCCTGAATGCAAAGAATCTTTATATCGAAGGTTGGATCGAAGACCGAAATTGTCCCCATCTCATACTTGTGCTGCCCTGATAGACCCAAGGGAGCCCTACAAACTGACATCAGGAACCTGGACTGGTGAATTTTCTTTCCCAGGGAAAATGGCCAAAGGATGTGCCCAGGGGCCCCTGACCCCGGGCTGGGGCCTGACTGCAAAAAATCCTTATATCGAAGAATGGATCACAGACCGAAGTTGTCCCCTCCTCAAAGTTGTGCTGCCCAGATAGACCCAAGGGAGCCCTACAAACTGACATCAGCAACCTGGACTGGTGAGTTTTCTTTCCCAGGGAAAATGGCCAAAGGATGTGCCCAGGGGCCC
This sequence comes from Lonchura striata, assembly GCF_050655825.1. Classification (NCBI taxonomy): domain Eukaryota; kingdom Metazoa; phylum Chordata; class Aves; order Passeriformes; family Estrildidae; genus Lonchura; species Lonchura striata. Next base: position 12,349,465 of record NC_140729.1, on the reverse strand, counting down.
CTGGCACTGGGCTGGGGCCTGAATGCAAATAATCCTTATATCGAAGGATGGTTCGCAGACTGAAGTTGTCCCCATCTCATACTTGTGCTGCCCTGATAGACCCAAGGGAGCCCTACAAACTGACATCAGCAACCTGGACTGGTGAGTTTTCTTTCCCAGGGAAAATGGCCAAAGGATGTGCCCAGGGGCCCCTGGCACTGGACTGGGGCCTGAATGCAAATAATCCTTATATCGAAGGATGGTTCGCAGACCAAAGTTGTCCCCTCCTGAAATTTCTGCCTCCCAGATAGACCCAAGGGAGCCCTACAAAGTGACATCAGGAACCTGGACTGGTGAGTTTTCTTTCCCAGGGAAAATGGCCAAAGGATGTGCCCAGAGGTCCCTGACCCCGGCCTTGGGCCTGACTGCGAAGAATCCTTATATCGAAGGATGGATAGCAGACCGAAGTTGTCCCCTCCTCAATGTTGTGCTGCCCTGATAGACCCAAGGGAGCCCTACAAACTGATATCAGGAACCTGGACTGGTGAGTTTTCTTTCCCAGGGAAAATGGCCAAAGGATGTGCCCAGGGCCCCAAAGCACAGGGCTGGGACCTGACTGCAGAGAATCTTTATATCGAAGGATGGATCGCAGACCAAAATTGTCCGCTCCTAAAATTTCTGCTGTCCAGATAGACCCAAGGGAGCCCTACAAACTGACATCAGCAACCTGGACTGGTGAGTTTTCTTTCCCAGGGAAAATGGCCAAAGGATGTGCCCAGGGGCTCTTGGAACTGGGCTGAGACCGGACTGCAAAAACTCCATATATCGAAGAATGCACCGCAGACCGAAGTTATCCCCTCCTCAAAGTTGTGCTGCCCTGATAGACCCAAGGGAGGCCTACAAACTGACATCAGCAACCTGGACTGGTGAGTTTTCTTTCCCAGGGAAAATGGCCAAAGGATGTGCCCAGGGGCCCCTGGCACTGGGCTGGGACCGGACTGCAAATAATCCTTATATCGATGGATGGACCCCAGACCGAAGTTGTCCCCTCCTCAAAGTTGTGCTGCCCTGATAGACCCAAGGGAGCCCTAGAAACTGACATCAGCAACCTGGACTGGTGAGTTTTCTTTCCCAGGGAAAATGGCCAAAGGATGTGCCCAGGGGCCCCTGGCCCTGGGCTGGAGCCTGAATGCAAAGAATCCTTATATCGCAGGATGGATCGCAAACCGAAGTTGTCCCCATCTCACACTGGTGCTGCCGTGATAGACCCAAGGGAGCCCTACAAACTGACATCAGCAACCTGGACTGGTGAGTTTTCTTTCCCAGGGAAAATGGCCAAAGCATGTGCCCAGGGGCCCCTGGCCCTGGGATGGGCCCTGACTGCAAAGAATCCCTATATCGAAGGATGTATCGCAGACCAAAATTGTCCCCACCTCAAACTTGTGCTGCCCTGATAGACCCAAGGGAGCCCTACAAACTGACATCAGCAACCTGGACTGGTGAGTTTTCTTTCCCAGGGAAAATGGCCAAAGGATGTGCCCAGGGGCCCCTGGCCCTGGGCTGTGGCCTGAATGCAAAGAATCCTTATATCGCTGGATGGATCGCAGACCGAAGTTGTCCCCATCTCATACTTGTGCTGACCTGATAGACCCAAGGGAGCCCTACAAACTGACATCAGGAACCTGGACTGGTGAGTTTTCTTTCCCAGGGAAAATGGCCAAAGGATGTGCCCAGGGGCCCTTGGAACTGGGCTGGGGCCTGACTGCAAAAAATCCTTATATCGAAGGATGGACTCCAGACTGAAGTTGTCCCCTCCTAAAACTTGTGCTGCCCAGATAGACCCAAGGGAGCCCTACAAACTGACATCAGCAACCTGGACTGGTGAGTTTTCTTTCCCAGGGAAAATGGCCAAAGGATGTGCCCAGGGGCCCCAAGAACAGGGCTGGAGCCTGACTGCAAATAATCCTTATATCGAAGGATGGACCCCAGACCGAAGTTGTCCCCTCCTCAAAGTTGTGCTGCCCTGAGAGACCCAAGGGAGCCCTACAAACTGATATCAGCAACCTGGACTGGTGAATTTTCTTTCCCAAGGAAAATGGCCAAAGGATGTGCCCAGGGGCCCCTGGCCCTGGGCTCGGGCGTGACTCTAAAGAATCCCTCTATTGAAGAATGGATCAGAGACCAAAGTTGTCCCCAACTCAAAGTTGTGCTGCCCTGATAGACCCAAGGGAGCCGTACAAAGGGACATCAGGAACCTGGACTGGTGAGTTTTCTATCCCAGGGAAAATGGCCAAAGGATGTGCCCAGGGGCCCCTGGCCCTGGGCTCGGACCTGACTGCAAAAAATCCTTATATCGAAGGATGGATCGCAGACCGAAGTTGTCCCCATCTCATACTTGTGCTGCCCTGATAGACCCAAGGGAGCCCTACAAACTGACATCAAGAACCTGGACTGGTGAGTTTTCTTTCCCAGGGAAAATGGCCAAAGGACGTGCCCAGGAGGCCGAAGAACAGGGCTGGGGCCTGACTGCAAAGAATCCTTATATCGAAGGATGGATCGCAGACCAAAATTGTCCGCTCCTCAAATTTCTGCTGTCCAGATAGACCCAAGGGAGCCCTACAAACTGACATCAGCAACCTGGACTGGTGAGTTTTCTTTCCCAGAGAAAATGGCCAAGGGATGTGCCCAGGGGCTCTTTGAACTGGGCTGAGACCGGACTGCAAAAACTCCATATATCGAAGAATGGACCGCAGACTGAAGTTATCCCCTCCTCAAAGTTGTGCTGCCCTGATAGACCCAAGGGAGCCCTACAAACTGACATCAGCAACCTGGACTGGTGAGTTTTCTTTCCCAGGGAAAATGGCCAAAGGATGTGCCCAGGGGCCCCTGGCACTGGGCTGGGGCCTGACTGCAAAAAATCCTTATATCGATGGATGGACCCCAGACCAAAGTTGTCCCCTCCTCAAACTTGTGCTGCCCTGATAGACCCAAGGGAGCCCTACAAACTGACATCAGCAACCTGGACTGGTGAGTTTTCTTTCCCAGGGAAAATGGCCAAAGGATGTGCCCAGGGGCCCCTGGCCCCGGGCTGGGGCCTGAATGCAAAGAATCTTTATATCGAATGATGGATCGCAGACTGAAGTTGTCCCCATCTCATACTTGTGCTGCCCTGATAGACCCAAGGGAGCCCTAGAAACTGACATCAGGAACCTGGACTGGTGAGTTTTCTTTCCCAGGGAAAATGGCCAAAGGATGTGCCCAGGAGCCCCTGACCCCGGGCTGGGGCCTGACTGCAAAAAATCCTTATATCGAAGAATGGATCACAGACCGAGGTTGTCCCCTCCTCAAAGTTGTGCTGTCCAGATAGACCCAAGGGAGCCCTACAAACTGACATCAGCAACCTGGACTGGTGAGTTTTCTTTCCCAGGGAAAATGGCCAAAGGATGTGCCCAGGGGCCCCTGGCACTGGGCTGGGGCCTGAATGCAAATAATCCTTATATCGAAGGATGGATCGCAGACTGAAGTTGTCCCCATCTCATACTTGTGCTGCCCAGATAGACCCAAGGGAGCCCTACAAACTGACATCAGGAACCTGGACTGGTGAGTTTTCTTTCCCAGGGAAAATGGCCAAAGGATGTGCCCAGGGGCCCCTGGCACTGGACTGGGGCCTGAATGCAAATAATCCCTATATCGAAGGATTGTTCGCAGACCAAAGTTGTCCCCTCCTCAAATTTCTGCCTCCCAGATAGACCCAAGGGAGCCCTACAAAGTGACATCAGGAACCTGGACTGGTGAGTTTTCTTTCCCAGGGAAAATGGCCAAAGGATGTGCCCAGGGGCCCCTGGCACTGGGCTGGGGCCTGAATGCAAAAAGTCCTTATATCGATGGATGTACCCCAGACCGAAGTTTTCCCCTCCTCAAAGTTGTGCTGCCCTGATAGGCCCAAGGGAGCCCTACAAACTGATATCAGCAACCTGGACTGGTGAGTTTTCTTTCCCAGGGAAAATGGCCAAAGGATGTGCCCAGGGGCCCCTGGCACTGGGCTGGAGCCTGACTGCAAAAAATCCTTATATCGATGGATGGACCCCAGACCAAAGTTGTCCCCTCCTCAAAGTTGTTCTGCCCTGATAGACCCAAGGGAGCCCTAGAAACTGACAAGAGCAACCTGGACTGGTGAGTTTTCTTTCCCAGGGAAAATGGCCAAAGGATGTGCCCAGGGGCCCCTGGCCCTGGGCTGGGGCCTGACTGCAAAAAATCCTTATATCTAAGAATGGATCACAGACCGAGGTTGTCCCCTCCTCAAAGTTGTGCTGTCCAGATAGACCCAAGGGAGCCCTACAAACTGACATCAGCAACCTGGACTGGTGAGTTTTCTTTCCCAGGGAAAATGGCCAAAGGATGTGCCCAGGGGCCCCTGGCACTGGGCTGGAGCCTGACTGCAAAAAATCCTTATATCGATGGATGGACCCCAGACCAAAGTTGTCCCCTCCTCAAAGTTGTGCTGCCCTGATAGACCCAAGGGAGCCCTAGAAACTGACAAGAGCAACCTGGACTGGTGAGTTTTCTTTCCCAGGGAAAATGGCCAAAGGATGTGCCCAGGGGCCCCTGGCCCTGGGCTGGGGCCTGAATGCAAAAAATCCTTATATCGAAGAATGGATCACAGACCGAGGTTGTCCCCTCCTCAAAGTTGTGCTGTCCAGATAGACCCAAGGGAGCCCTACAAACTGACATCAGCAACCTGGACTGGTGAGTTTTCTTTCCCAGGGAAAATGGCCAAAGGATGTGCCCAGGGGCCCCTGGCACTGGGCTGGGGCCTGAATGCAAATAATCCTTATATCGAAGGATGGATCGCAGACTGAAGTTGTCCCCATCTCATACTTGTGCTGCCCAGATAGACCCAAGGGAGCCCTACAAACTGACATCAGGAACCTGGACTGGTGAGTTTTCTTTCCCAGGGAAAATGGCCAAAGGATGTGCCCAGGGGCCCCTGGCACTGGACTGGGGCCTGAATGCAAATAATCCCTATATCGAAGGATTGTTCGCAGACCAAAGTTGTCCCCTCCTCAAATTTCTGCCTCCCAGATAGACCCAAGGGAGCCCTACAAAGTGACATCAGGAACCTGGACTGGTGAGTTTTCTTTCCCAGGGAAAATGGCCAAAGGATGTGCCCAGGGGCCCCTGGCACTGGGCTGGGGCCTGAATGCAAAAAGTCCTTATATCGATGGATGTACCCCAGACCGAAGTTTTCCCCTCCTCAAAGTTGTGCTGCCCTGATAGGCCCAAGGGAGCCCTACAAACTGATATCAGCAACCTGGACTGGTGAGTTTTCTTTCCCAGGGAAAATGGCCAAAGGATGTGCCCAGGGGCCCCAAGCACAGGGCTGGGACCTGACTGCAGAGAATCTTTATATCGAAGGATGGATCCCAGACCAAAATTGTCCGCTCCTAAAATTTCTGCTGTCCAGATAGACCCAAGGGAGCCTTACAAACTGACATCAGCAACCTGGACTGGTGAGTTTTCTTTCCCAGGGAAGATGGCCAAAGGATGTGCCCAGGGGCCCCTGGCCCTGGGCTGGGGCCTGACAGCAAAGAATCCTTATATCGCAGGATGGATCGCAAACCGAAGTTGTCCCCATCTCATACTTGTGCTGCCCTGGTAGACCCAAGGGAGCCCTACAAACTGACATCAGCAACCTGGACTGGTGAGTTTTCTTTCCCAGGGAAAATGGCCAAAGCATGTGCCCAGGGGCCCCTGGCCCTGGGATGGGCCCTGACTGCAAAGAATCCCTATATCGAAGGATGTATCGCAGACCAAAATTGTCCCCACCTCAAACTTGTGCTGCCCTGATAGACCCAAGGGAGCCCTACAAACTGACATCAGCAACCTGGACTGGTGAATTTTCTTTCCCAGGGAAAATGGCCAAAGGATGTGCCCAGGGGCCCCTGGCCCTGGGCTGTGGCCTGAATGCAAAGAATCCTTATATCGCAGTATGGATCGCAGACCGAAGTTGTCCCCATCTCATACTTGTGCTGCCCTGATAGACCCAAGGGAGCCCTACAAACTGACATCAAGAACCTGGACTGGTGAGTTTTCTTTCCCAGGGAAAATGGCCAAAGGATGTGCCCAGGGGCTCTTGGAACTGGGCTGAGACCGGACTGCAAAAACTCCATATATCGAAGAATGCACCGCAGACCGAAGTTATCCCCTCCTCAAAGTTGTGCTGCCCTGATAGACCCAAGGGAGGCCTACAAACTGACATCAGCAACCTGGACTGGTGAGTTTTCTTTCCCAGGGAAAATGGCCAAAGGATGTGCCCAGGGGCCCCTGGCACTGGGCTGGGACCGGACTGCAAATAATCCTTATATCGATGGATGGACCCCAGACCGAAGTTGTCCCCTCCTCAAAGTTGTGCTGCCCTGATAGACCCAAGGGAGCCCTAGAAACTGACATCAGCAACCTGGACTGGTGAGTTTTCTTTCCCAGGGAAAATGGCCAAAGGATGTGCCCAGGGGCCCCTGGCCCTGGGCTGGAGCCTGAATGCAAAGAATCCTTATATCGCAGGATGGATCGCAAACCGAAGTTGTCCCCATCTCACACTGGTGCTGCCGTGATAGACCCAAGGGAGCCCTACAAACTGACATCAGCAACCTGGACTGGTGAGTTTTCTTTCCCAGGGAAAATGGCCAAAGCATGTGCCCAGGGGCCCCTGGCCCTGGGATGGGCCCTGACTGCAAAGAATCCCTATATCGAAGGATGTATCGCAGACCAAAATTGTCCCCACCTCAAACTTGTGCTGCCCTGATAGACCCAAGGGAGCCCTACAAACTGACATCAGCAACCTGGACTGGTGAGTTTTCTTTCCCAGGGAAAATGGCCAAAGGATGTGCCCAGGGGCCCCTGGCCCTGGGCTGTGGCCTGAATGCAAAGAATCCTTATATCGCTGGATGGATCGCAGACCGAAGTTGTCCCCATCTCATACTTGTGCTGACCTGATAGACCCAAGGGAGCCCTACAAACTGACATCAGGAACCTGGACTGGTGAGTTTTCTTTCCCAGGGAAAATGGCCAAAGGATGTGCCCAGGGGCCCTTGGAACTGGGCTGGGGCCTGACTGCAAAAAATCCTTATATCGAAGGATGGACTCCAGACTGAAGTTGTCCCCTCCTAAAACTTGTGCTGCCCAGATAGACCCAAGGGAGCCCTACAAACTGACATCAGCAACCTGGACTGGTGAGTTTTCTTTCCCAGGGAAAATGGCCAAAGGATGTGCCCAGGGGCCCCAAGAACAGGGCTGGAGCCTGACTGCAAATAATCCTTATATCGAAGGATGGACCCCAGACCGAAGTTGTCCCCTCCTCAAAGTTGTGCTGCCCTGAGAGACCCAAGGGAGCCCTACAAACTGATATCAGCAACCTGGACTGGTGAATTTTCTTTCCCAAGGAAAATGGCCAAAGGATGTGCCCAGGGGCCCCTGGCCCTGGGCTCGGGCGTGACTCTAAAGAATCCCTCTATTGAAGAATGGATCAGAGACCAAAGTTGTCCCCAACTCAAAGTTGTGCTGCCCTGATAGACCCAAGGGAGCCGTACAAAGGGACATCAGGAACCTGGACTGGTGAGTTTTCTATCCCAGGGAAAATGGCCAAAGGATGTGCCCAGGGGCCCCTGGCCCTGGGCTCGGACCTGACTGCAAAAAATCCTTATATCGAAGGATGGATCGCAGACCGAAGTTGTCCCCATCTCATACTTGTGCTGCCCTGATAGACCCAAGGGAGCCCTACAAACTGACATCAAGAACCTGGACTGGTGAGTTTTCTTTCCCAGGGAAAATGGCCAAAGGACGTGCCCAGGAGGCCGAAGAACAGGGCTGGGGCCTGACTGCAAAGAATCCTTATATCGAAGGATGGATCGCAGACCAAAATTGTCCGCTCCTCAAATTTCTGCTGTCCAGATAGACCCAAGGGAGCCCTACAAACTGACATCAGCAACCTGGACTGGTGAGTTTTCTTTCCCAGAGAAAATGGCCAAGGGATGTGCCCAGGGGCTCTTTGAACTGGGCTGAGACCGGACTGCAAAAACTCCATATATCGAAGAATGGACCGCAGACTGAAGTTATCCCCTCCTCAAAGTTGTGCTGCCCTGATAGACCCAAGGGAGCCCTACAAACTGACATCAGCAACCTGGACTGGTGAGTTTTCTTTCCCAGGGAAAATGGCCAAAGGATGTGCCCAGGGGCCCCTGGCACTGGGCTGGGGCCTGACTGCAAAAAATCCTTATATCGATGGATGGACCCCAGACCAAAGTTGTCCCCTCCTCAAACTTGTGCTGCCCTGATAGACCCAAGGGAGCCCTACAAACTGACATCAGCAACCTGGACTGGTGAGTTTTCTTTCCCAGGGAAAATGGCCAAAGGATGTGCCCAGGGGCCCCTGGCCCCGGGCTGGGGCCTGAATGCAAAGAATCTTTATATCGAATGATGGATCGCAGACTGAAGTTGTCCCCATCTCATACTTGTGCTGCCCTGATAGACCCAAGGGAGCCCTAGAAACTGACATCAGGAACCTGGACTGGTGAGTTTTCTTTCCCAGGGAAAATGGCCAAAGGATGTGCCCAGGAGCCCCTGACCCCGGGCTGGGGCCTGACTGCAAAAAATCCTTATATCGAAGAATGGATCACAGACCGAGGTTGTCCCCTCCTCAAAGTTGTGCTGTCCAGATAGACCCAAGGGAGCCCTACAAACTGACATCAGCAACCTGGACTGGTGAGTTTTCTTTCCCAGGGAAAATGGCCAAAGGATGTGCCCAGGGGCCCCTGGCACTGGGCTGGGGCCTGAATGCAAATAATCCTTATATCGAAGGATGGATCGCAGACTGAAGTTGTCCCCATCTCATACTTGTGCTGCCCAGATAGACCCAAGGGAGCCCTACAAACTGACATCAGGAACCTGGACTGGTGAGTTTTCTTTCCCAGGGAAAATGGCCAAAGGATGTGCCCAGGGGCCCCTGGCACTGGACTGGGGCCTGAATGCAAATAATCCCTATATCGAAGGATTGTTCGCAGACCAAAGTTGTCCCCTCCTCAAATTTCTGCCTCCCAGATAGACCCAAGGGAGCCCTACAAAGTGACATCAGGAACCTGGACTGGTGAGTTTTCTTTCCCAGGGAAAATGGCCAAAGGATGTGCCCAGGGGCCCCTGGCACTGGGCTGGGGCCTGAATGCAAAAAGTCCTTATATCGATGGATGTACCCCAGACCGAAGTTTTCCCCTCCTCAAAGTTGTGCTGCCCTGATAGGCCCAAGGGAGCCCTACAAACTGATATCAGCAACCTGGACTGGTGAGTTTTCTTTCCCAGGGAAAATGGCCAAAGGATGTGCCCAGGGGCCCCTGGCACTGGGCTGGAGCCTGACTGCAAAAAATCCTTATATCGATGGATGGACCCCAGACCAAAGTTGTCCCCTCCTCAAAGTTGTTCTGCCCTGATAGACCCAAGGGAGCCCTAGAAACTGACAAGAGCAACCTGGACTGGTGAGTTTTCTTTCCCAGGGAAAATGGCCAAAGGATGTGCCCAGGGGCCCCTGGCCCTGGGCTGGGGCCTGACTGCAAAAAATCCTTATATCTAAGAATGGATCACAGACCGAGGTTGTCCCCTCCTCAAAGTTGTGCTGTCCAGATAGACCCAAGGGAGCCCTACAAACTGACATCAGCAACCTGGACTGGTGAGTTTTCTTTCCCAGGGAAAATGGCCAAAGGATGTGCCCAGGGGCCCCTGGCACTGGGCTGGAGCCTGACTGCAAAAAATCCTTATATCGATGGATGGACCCCAGACCAAAGTTGTCCCCTCCTCAAAGTTGTGCTGCCCTGATAGACCCAAGGGAGCCCTAGAAACTGACAAGAGCAACCTGGACTGGTGAGTTTTCTTTCCCAGGGAAAATGGCCAAAGGATGTGCCCAGGGGCCCCTGGCCCTGGGCTGGGGCCTGAATGCAAAAAATCCTTATATCGAAGAATGGATCACAGACCGAGGTTGTCCCCTCCTCAAAGTTGTGCTGTCCAGATAGACCCAAGGGAGCCCTACAAACTGACATCAGCAACCTGGACTGGTGAGTTTTCTTTCCCAGGGAAAATGGCCAAAGGATGTGCCCAGGGGCCCCTGGCACTGGGCTGGGGCCTGAATGCAAATAATCCTTATATCGAAGGATGGATCGCAGACTGAAGTTGTCCCCATCTCATACTTGTGCTGCCCAGATAGACCCAAGGGAGCCCTACAAACTGACATCAGGAACCTGGACTGGTGAGTTTTCTTTCCCAGGGAAAATGGCCAAAGGATGTGCCCAGGGGCCCCTGGCACTGGACTGGGGCCTGAATGCAAATAATCCCTATATCGAAGGATTGTTCGCAGACCAAAGTTGTCCCCTCCTCAAATTTCTGCCTCCCAGATAGACCCAAGGGAGCCCTACAAAGTGACATCAGGAACCTGGACTGGTGAGTTTTCTTTCCCAGGGAAAATGGCCAAAGGATGTGCCCAGGGGCCCCTGGCACTGGGCTGGGGCCTGAATGCAAAAAGTCCTTATATCGATGGATGTACCCCAGACCGAAGTTTTCCCCTCCTCAAAGTTGTGCTGCCCTGATAGGCCCAAGGGAGCCCTACAAACTGATATCAGCAACCTGGACTGGTGAGTTTTCTTTCCCAGGGAAAATGGCCAAAGGATGTGCCCAGGGGCCCCAAGCACAGGGCTGGGACCTGACTGCAGAGAATCTTTATATCGAAGGATGGATCCCAGACCAAAATTGTCCGCTCCTAAAATTTCTGCTGTCCAGATAGACCCAAGGGAGCCTTACAAACTGACATCAGCAACCTGGACTGGTGAGTTTTCTTTCCCAGGGAAGATGGCCAAAGGATGTGCCCAGGGGCCCCTGGCCCTGGGCTGGGGCCTGACAGCAAAGAATCCTTATATCGCAGGATGGATCGCAAACCGAAGTTGTCCCCATCTCATACTTGTGCTGCCCTGGTAGACCCAAGGGAGCCCTACAAACTGACATCAGCAACCTGGACTGGTGAGTTTTCTTTCCCAGGGAAAATGGCCAAAGCATGTGCCCAGGGGCCCCTGGCCCTGGGATGGGCCCTGACTGCAAAGAATCCCTATATCGAAGGATGTATCGCAGACCAAAATTGTCCCCACCTCAAACTTGTGCTGCCCTGATAGACCCAAGGGAGCCCTACAAACTGACATCAGCAACCTGGACTGGTGAATTTTCTTTCCCAGGGAAAATGGCCAAAGGATGTGCCCAGGGGCCCCTGGCCCTGGGCTGTGGCCTGAATGCAAAGAATCCTTATATCGCAGTATGGATCGCAGACCGAAGTTGTCCCCATCTCATACTTGTGCTGCCCTGATAGACCCAAGGGAGCCCTACAAACTGACATCAAGAACCTGGACTGGTGAGTTTTCTTTCCCAGGGAAAATGGCCAAAGGACGTGCCCAGGAGGCCGAAGAACAGGGCTGGGGCCTGACTGCAAAGAATCCTTATATCGAAGGATGGATCGCAGACCAAAATTGTCCGCTCCTCAAATTTCTGCTGTCCAGATAGACCCAAGGGAGCCCTACAAACTGACATCAGCAACCTGGACTGGTGAGTTTTCTTTCCCAGGGAAAATGGCCAAGGGATGTGCCCAGGGGCTCTTTGAACTGGGCTGAGACCGGACTGCAAAAACTCCATATATCGAAGAATGGACCGCAGACTGAAGTTATCCCCTCCTCAAAGTTGTGCTGCCCTGATAGACCCAAGGGAGCCCTACAAACTGACATCAGCAACCTGGACTGGTGAGTTTTCTTTCCCAGGGAAAATGGCCAAAGGATGTGCCCAGGGGCCCCTGGCACTGGGCTGGGGCCTGACTGCAAAAAATCCTTATATCGATGGATGGACCCCAGACCAAAGTTGTCCCCTCCTCAAACTTGTGCTGCCCTGATAGACCCAAGGGAGCCCTACAAACTGACATCAGCAACCTGGACTGGTGAGTTTTCTTTCCCAGGGAAAATGGCCAAAGGATGTGCCCAGGGGCCCCTGGCCCCGGGCTGGGGCCTGAATGCAAAGAATCTTTATATCGAATGATGGATCGCAGACTGAAGTTGTCCCCATCTCATACTTGTGCTGCCCTGATAGACCCAAGGGAGCCCTAGAAACTGACATCAGGAACCTGGACTGGTGAGTTTTCTTTCCCAGGGAAAATGGCCAAAGGATGTGCCCAGGAGCCCCTGACCCCGGGCTGGGGCCTGAATGCAAAAAATCCTTATATCGAAGAATGGATCACAGACCGAGGTTGTCCCCTCCTCAAAGTTGTGCTGTCCAGATAGACCCAAGGGAGCCCTACAAACTGACATCAGCAACCTGGACTGGTGAGTTTTCTTTCCCAGGGAAAATGGCCAAAGGATGTGCCCAGGGGCCCCTGGCACTGGGCTGGGGCCTGAATGCAAATAATCCTTATATCGAAGGATGGATCGCAGACTGAAGTTGTCCCCATCTCATACTTGTGCTGCCCAGATAGACCCAAGGGAGCCCTACAAACTGACATCAGGAACCTGGACTGGTGAGTTTTCTTTCCCAGGGAAAATGGCCAAAGGATGTGCCCAGGGGCCCCTGGCACTGGACTGGGGCCTGAATGCAAATAATCCCTATATCGAAGGATTGTTCGCAGACCAAAGTTGTCCCCTCCTCAAATTTCTGCCTCCCAGATAGACCCAAGGGAGCCCTACAAAGTGACATCAGGAACCTGGACTGGTGAGTTTTCTTTCCCAGGGAAAATGGCCAAAGGATGTGCCCAGGGGCCCCTGGCACTGGGCTGGGGCCTGAATGCAAAAAGTCCTTATATCGATGGATGTACCCCAGACCGAAGTTTTCCCCTCCTCAAAGTTGTGCTGCCCTGATAGGCCCAAGGGAGCCCTACAAACTGATATCAGCAACCTGGACTGGTGAGTTTTCTTTCCCAGGGAAAATGGCCAAAGGATGTGCCCAGGGGCCCCTGGCACTGGGCTGGAGCCTGACTGCAAAAAATCCTTATATCGATGGATGGACCCCAGACCAAAGTTGTCCCCTCCTCAAAGTTGTTCTGCCCTGATAGACCCAAGGGAGCCCTAGAAACTGACAAGAGCAACCTGGACTGGTGAGTTTTCTTTCCCAGGGAAAATGGCCAAAGGATGTGCCCAGGGGCCCCTGGCCCTGGGCTGGGGCCTGACTGCAAAAAATCCTTATATCTAAGAATGGATCACAGACCGAGGTTGTCCCCTCCTCAAAGTTGTGCTGTCCAGATAGACCCAAGGGAGCCCTACAAACTGACATCAGCAACCTGGACTGGTGAGTTTTCTTTCCCAGGGAAAATGGCCAAAGGATGTGCCCAGGGGCCCCTGGCACTGGGCTGGAGCCTGACTGCAAAAAATCCTTATATCGATGGATGGACCCCAGACCAAAGTTGTCCCCTCCTCAAAGTTGTGCTGCCCTGATAGACCCAAGGGAGCCCTACAAACTGACATCAGCAACCTGGACTGGTGAGTTTTCTTTCCCAGGGAAAATGGCCAAAGCATGTGCCCAGGGGCCCCTGGCCCTGGGATGGGCCCTGACTGCAAAGAATCCCTATATCGAAGGATGTATCGCAGACCAAAATTGTCCCCACCTCAAACTTGTGCTGCCCTGATAGACCCAAGGGAGCCCTACAAACTGACATCAGCAACCTGGACTGGTGAATTTTCTTTCCCAGGGAAAATGGCCAAAGGATGTGCCCAGGGGCCCCTGGCCCTGGGCTGTGGCCTGAATGCAAAGAATCCTTATATCGCAGTATGGATCGCAGACCGAAGTTGTCCCCATCTCATACTTGTGCTGCCCTGATAGACCCAAGGGAGCCCTACAAACTGACATCAAGAACCTGGACTGGTGAGTTTTCTTTCCCAGGGAAAATGGCCAAAGGACGTGCCCAGGAGGCCGAAGAACAGGGCTGGGGCCTGACTGCAAAGAATCCTTATATCGAAGGATGGATCGCAGACCAAAATTGTCCGCTCCTCAAATTTCTGCTGTCCAGATAGACCCAAGGGAGCCCTACAAACTGACATCAGCAACCTGGACTGGTGAGTTTTCTTTCCCAGGGAAAATGGCCAAGGGATGTGCCCAGGGGCTCTTTGAACTGGGCTGAGACCGGACTGCAAAAACTCCATATATCGAAGAATGGACCGCAGACTGAAGTTATCCCCTCCTCAAAGTTGTGCTGCCCTGATAGACCCAAGGGAGCCCTACAAACTGACATCAGCAACCTGGACTGGTGAGTTTTCTTTCCCAGGGTAAATGGCCAAAGGATGTGCCCAGGGGCCCCTGGCACTGGGCTGGGGCCTGACTGCAAAAAATCCTTATATCGATGGATGGACCCCAGACCAAAGTTGTCCCCTCCTCAAACTTGTGCTGCCCTGATAGACCCAAGGGAGCCCTACAAACTGACATCAGCAACCTGGACTGGTGAGTTTTCTTTCCCAGGGAAAATGGCCAAAGGATGTGCCCAGGGGCCCCTGGCCCCGGGCTGGGGCCTGAATGCAAAGAATCTTTATATCGAATGATGGATCGCAGACTGAAGTTGTCCCCATCTCATACTTGTGCTGCCCTGATAGACCCAAGGGAGCCCTAGAAACTGACATCAGGAACCTGGACTGGTGAGTTTTCTTTCCCAGGGAAAATGGCCAAAGGATGTGCCCAGGGGCCCCTGGCCCTGGGCTGGGGCCTGACTGCAAAAAATCCTTATATCTAAGAATGGATCACAGACCGAGGTTGTCCCCTCCTCAAAGTTGTGCTGTCCAGATAGACCCAAGGGAGCCCTACAAACTGACATCAGCAACCTGGACTGGTGAGTTTTCTTTCCCAGGGAAAATGGCCAAAGGATGTGCCCAGGGGCCCCTGGCACTGGGCTGGGGCCTGAATGCAAATAATCCTTATATCGATGGATGGACCCCAGACCAAAGTTGTCCCCTCCTCAAAGTTGTGCTGCCCTGATAGACCCAAGGGAGCCCTAGAAACTGACAAGAGCAACCTGGACTGGTGAGTTTTCTTTCCCAGGGAAAATGGCCAAAGGATGTGCCCAGGGGCCCCTGGCCCTGGGCTGGGGCCTGACTGCAAAAAATCCTTATATCGAAGAATGGATCACAGACCGAGGTTGTCCCCTCCTCAAAGTTGTGCTGTCCAGATAGACCCAAGGGAGCCCTACAAACTGACATCAGCAACCTGGACTGGTGAGTTTTCTTTCCCAGGGAAAATGGCCAAAGGATGTGCCCAGGGGCCCCTGGCACTGGGCTGGGGCCTGAATGCAAATAATCCTTATATCGAAGGATGGATCGCAGACTGAAGTTGTCCCCATCTCATACTTGTGCTGCCCAGATAGACCCAAGGGAGCCCTACAAACTGACATCAGGAACCTGGACTGGTGAGTTTTCTTTCCCAGGGAAAATGGCCAAAGGATGTGCCCAGGGGCCCCTGGCACTGGGCTGGGGCCTGAATGCAAATAATCCCTATATCGAAGGATTTTTCGCAGACCAAAGTTGTCCCCTCCTCAAATTTCTGCCTCCCAGATAGACCCAAGGGAGCCCTACAAAGTGACATCAGGAACCTGGACTGGTGAGTTTTCTTTCCCAGGGAAAATGGCCAAAGGATGTGCCCAGGGGCCCCTGGCACTGGGCTGGGGCCTGAATGCAAAAAGTCCTTATATCGATGGATGTACCCCAGACCGAAGTTTTCCCCTCCTCAAAGTTGTGCTGCCCTGATAGGCCCAAGGGAGCCCTACAAACTGATATCAGCAACCTGGACTGGTGAGTTTTCTTTCCCAGGGAAAATGGCCAAAGGATGTGCCCAGGGGCCCCAAGCACAGGGCTGGGACCTGACTGCAGAGAATCTTTATATCGAAGGATGGATCCCAGACCAAAATTGTCCGCTCCTAAAATTTCTGCTGTCCAGATAGACCCAAGGGAGCCTTACAAACTGACATCAGCAACCTGGACTGGTGAGTTTTCTTTCCCAGGGAAGATGGCCAAAGGATGTGCCCAGGGGCCCCTGGCCCTGGGCTGGGGCCTGACAGCAAAGAATCCTTATATCGCAGGATGGATCGCAAACCGAAGTTGTCCCCATCTCATACTTGTGCTGCCCTGGTAGACCCAAGGGAGCCCTACAAACTGACATCAGCAACCTGGACTGGTGAGTTTTCTTTCCCAGGGAAAATGGCCAAAGCATGTGCCCAGGGGCCCCTGGCCCTGGGATGGGCCCTGACTGCAAAGAATCCCTATATCGAAGGATGTATCGCAGACCAAAATTGTCCCCACCTCAAACTTGTGCTGCCCTGATAGACCCAAGGGAGCCCTACAAACTGACATCAGCAACCTGGACTGGTGAATTTTCTTTCCCAGGGAAAATGGCCAAAGGATGTGCCCAGGGGCCCCTGGCCCTGGGCTGTGGCCTGAATGCAAAGAATCCTTATATCGCAGTATGGATCGCAGACCGAAGTTGTCCCCATCTCATACTTGTGCTGACCTGATAGACGCAAGGGAGCCCTACAAACTGACATCAGCAACCTGGACTGGTGAGTTTTCTTTCCCAGGGAAAATGGCCAAAGGATGTGCCCAGGGGCCCTTGGAACTGGGCTGGGGCCTGACTGCAAAAAATCCTTATATCGAAGGATGGACTCCAGACTGAAGTTGTCCCCTCCTAAAACTTGTGCTGCCCAGATAGACCCAAGGGAGCCCTACAAACTGACATCAGCAACCTGGACTGGTGAGTTTTCTTTCCCAGGGAAAATGGCCAAAGGATGTGCCCAGGGGCCCCTGGCACAGGGCTGGAGCCTGACGGCAAAAAATCCTTATATCGAAGGATGGACCCCAGACCGAAGTTGTCCCCTCCTCAAAGTTGTGCTGCCCTGAGAGACCCAAGGGAGCCCTACAAACTGATATCAGCAACCTGGACTGGTCAATTTTCTTTCCCAAGAAAAATGGCCAAAGGATGTGCCCAGGGGCCCCTGGCCCTGGGCTCGGGCGTGACTCTAAAGAATCCCTCTATTGAAGAATGGATCACAGACCAAAGTTGTCCCCACCTCAAAGTTGTGCTGCCCTGATAGACCCAAGGGAGCCGTACAAAGGGACATCAGGAACCTGGACTGGTGAGTTTTCTTTCCCAGGGAAAATGGCCAAAGGATGTGCCCAGGGGCCCCTGGCCCTGGGCTCGGACCTGACTGCAAAAAATCCTTATATCGAAGGATGGATCGCAGACCGAAGTTGTCCCCATCTCATACTTTTGCTGCCCTGATAGACCCAAGGGAGCCCTACAAACTGACATCAGGAACCTGGACTGGTGAGTTTTCTTTCCCAGGGAAAATGGCCAAAGGACATGCCCAGGAGGCCGAAGAACAGGGCTGGGACCTGACTGCAAAGAATCCTTATATCGAAGAATGGATCGCAGACCAAAATTGTCCGCTCCTCAAATTTCTGCTGTCCAGATAGACCCAAGGGAGCCCTACAAACTGACATCAGCAACCTGGACTGGTGAGTTTTCTTTCCCAGGGAAAATGGCCAAAGGGTGTGCCCAGGGGCTCTTGGAAGTGGGCTGAGACCGGACTGCAAAAACTCCATATATCGAAGAATGGACCGCAGACCGAAGTTATCCCCTCCTCAAAGTTGTGCTGCCCTGATAGACCCAAGGGAGCCCTACAAACTGACATCAGCAACCTGGACTGGTGAGTTTTCTTTCCCAGGGAAAATGGCCAAAGGATGTGCCCAGGGGCCCCTGGCACTGGGCTGGGGCTTGACTGCAAAAAATCCTTATATCGATGGATGGACCCCAGACCAAAGTTGTCCCCTCCTCAAACTTGTGCTGCCCTGATAGACCCAAGGGAGCCCTACAAACTGACATCAGCAACCTGGACTGGTGAGTTTTCTTTCCCAGGGAAAATGGCCAAAGGATGTGCCCAGGGGCCCCTGGCCCCGGGCTGGGGCCTGAATGCAAAGAATCCTTATATCGAATGATGGATCGCAGACTGAAGTTGTCCCCATCTCATACTTGTGCTGCCCTGATAGACCCAAGGGAGCCCTACAAACTGACATCAGGAACCTGGACTGGTGAATTTTCTTTCCCAGGGAAAATGGCCAAAGGATTTGCCCAGGGGCCCCTGGCACTGGGCTGGGGCCTGACTGCAAAAAATCCTTATATCGAAGGATGGACCCCAGACCGAAGTTGTCCCCTCCTCAAAGTTGTGCTGCCCTGATAGACCCAAAGGAGGCCTACAAACTGACATCAGCAACCTGGACTGGTGAGTTTTCTTTCCCAGGGAAATCGGCCAAAGGATGTGCCCAGGGGCCCCTGACCCCGGCCTTGGGCCTGACTGCGAAGAATCCTTATATTGAAGGATGGATCGCAGACCGAAGTTGTCCCCTCCTCAATGTTGTGCTGCACTGATAGACCCAAGGGAGCCCTACAAACTGACATCAGGAACCTGGACTGGTGAGTTTTCTTTCCCAGGGAAAATGGCCAAAGCATGTGCCCAGGGGCCCCAAGCACAGGGCTGGGACCTGACTGCAGACAATCTTTATATCGAAGGATGGATCGCAGACCAAAATTGTCCGCTCCTCAAATTTCTGCTGTCCAGATAGACCCAAGGGAGCCCTACAAACTGACATCAGCAACCTGGACTGGTGAGTTTTCTTTCCCAGGGAAAATGGCCAAAGGATGTGCCCAGGGGCTCTTGGAACTGGGCTGAGACCGGACTGCAAAAACTCCATATATCGAAGAATGGACCGCAGACCGAAGTTATCCCCTCCTCAAAGTTGTGCTGCCCTGATAGACCCAAGGGAGCCCTACAAATTGACATCAGCAACCTGGACTGGTGAGTTTTCTTTCCCAGGGAAAATGGCCAAAGGATGTGCCCAGGGGCCCCTGGCACTGGGCTGGGGCCTGACTGCAAAAAATCCTTATACCGATGGATGGACCCCAGACCAAAGTTGTCCCCTCCTCAAAGTTGTGCTGCCCTGATAGACCCAAGGGAGCCCTAGAAACTGACAAGAGCAACCTGGACTGGTGAGTTTTCTTTCCCAGGGAAAATGGCCAAAGGATGTGCCCAGGGGCACCTGGCCCTGGGCTGGGGCCTGACAGCAAAGAATCCTTATATCGCAGGATGGATCGCAAACCGAAGTTGTCCCCATCTCATACTTGTGCTGCCCTGGTAGACCCAAGGGAGCCCTACAAACTGACATCAGCAACCTGGACTGGTGAGTTTTCTTTCCCAGGGAAAATGGCCAAAGCATGTGCCCAGGGGCCCCTGACCCTGGGATGGGCCCTGACTGCAAAGAATCCTTATATCGAAGGATGGACTCCAGACTGAAGTTGTCCCCTCCTAAAACTTTTGCTGCCCAGATAGACCCAAGGGAACCCTACAAACTGACATCAGCAACCTGGACTGGTGAGTTTTCTTTCCCAGGGAAAATGGCCAAAGGATGTGCCCAGGGGCTCTTTGCACAGGGCTGGAGCCTGACGGCAAAAAATCCTTATATCAAAGGATGGACCCCAGACCGAAGTTGTCCCCTCCTCAAAGTTGTGCTGCCCTGATAGACCCAAGGGAGCCCTACAAACTGATATCAGCAACCTGGACTGGTGAATTTTCTTTCCCAAGGAAAATGGCCAAAGGATGTGCCCAGGGGCCCTGGGGTCGGGCGTGACTCTAAAGAATCCCTCTATTGAAGAATGGATCACAGACCAAAGTTGTCCCCACCTCAAAGTTGTGCTGCCCTGATAGACCCAAGGGATCCGTACAAAGGGACATCAGGAACCTGGACTGGTGAGTTTTCTTTCCCAGGGAAAATGGCCAAAGGATGTGCCCAGGGGCCCCTGGCCCTGGGCTCGGACCTGACTGCAAAAAATCCTTATATCGAAGGATGGATCGCAGACCGAAGTTGTCCCCATCTCATACTTGTGCTGCCCTGATAGACCCAAGGGAGCCCTACAAAGTGACATCAGCAACCTGGACTGGTGAGTTTTCTTTCCCAGGGAAAATGGCCAAAGCACGTGCCCAGGAGGCCGAAGAACAGGGCTGGGACCTGACTGCAAAGAATCCTTATATCGAAGGATGGATCGCAGACCAAAATTGTCCGCTCCTCAAATTTCTGCTGTCCAGATAGACCCAAGGGAGCCCTACAAACTGACATCAGCAACCTGGACTGGTGAGTTTACTTTCCCAGGGAAAATGGCCAAAGGATGTGCCCAGGGGCTGTTGGAACTGGGCTGAGACTGGACTGCAAAAACTCCATATATCGAAGAATGGACCGCAGACCGAAGTTATCCCCTCCTCAAAGTTGTGCTGCCCTGATAGACCCAAGGGAGCCCTACAAACTGACATCAGCAACCTGGACTGGTGAGTTTTCTTTCCCAGGGAAAATGGCCAAAGGATGTGCCCAGGGGCCCCTGGCACTGGGCTGGGGCCTGACTGCAAAAAATCCTTATATCGATGGATGGACCCATGACCGAAGTTGTCCCCTCCTCAAACTTGTGCTGCCCTGATAGACCCAAGGGAGCCCTAGAAACTGACATCAGCAACCTGGACTGGTGAGTTGTATTTCCCAGGGAAAATGGCCAAAGGATGTGCCCAGGGGCCCCTGGCCCCGGGCTGGGGCCTGAATGCAAAGAATCCTTATATCGAAGGACGGATCGCAGACTGAAGTTGTCCCCATCTCATACTTGTGCTGCCCTGATGGACCCAAGGGAGCCCTACAAACTGACATCAGGAACCTGGACTGGTGAATTTTCTTTCCCAGGGAAAATGGCCAAAGGATGTGCCCAGGGGCCCCTGGCACTGGACTGGGGCCTGAATGCAAATAATCCCTATATCGAAGGATGGTTCGAAGACCAAAGTTGTCCCCTCCTCAAATTTCTGCCTCCCAGATAGACCCAAGGGAGCCCTACAAAGTGACATCAGCAACCTGGACTGGTGAGTTTTCTTTCCCAGGGAAAATGGCCAAAGCATGTGCCCAGGGGCCCCAAGCACAGGGCTGGGACCTGACTGCAGAGAATCCTTACATCAAAGTTTGGACCCCCAACCGAAGTTGTCCCCTCCTCAAAGTTGTGCTGCCCTGATAGACCCAAGGGAGCCCTACAAACTGACATCAGCAACCTGGACTGGTGAGTTTTCTTTCCCAGGGAAAATGGCCAAAGGATGTGCCCAGGGGCCCCTGGCACTGGGCTGGGCCTGACTGCAAAGAATCCTTATATCGATGGATGGACCCCAGACCAAAGTTGTCCCCTCCTCAAAGTTGTGCTGCCCTGATAGACCCAAGGGAGCCCTAGAAACTGACATCAGGAACCTGGACTGGTGAGTTTTCTTTCCCAGGGAAAATGGCCAAAGGATGTGCCCAGGGGCCCTTGGCCCCGGGCTGGGGCCTGAATGCAAAGAATCCTTATATCGAAGGATGGATCGCAGACCGAAATTGTCCCCATCTCATACTTGTGCTGCCCTGATAGACCCAAGGGAGCCCTAGAAACTGACATCAGGAACCTGGACTGGTGAGTTTTCTTTCCCAGGGAAAATGGCCAAAGGATGTGCCCAGGAGCCCCTGACCCCAGGCTGGGGCCTGACTGCAAAAAATCCTTATATCGAAGAATGGATCACAGACCGAAGTTGTCCCCTCCTCAAAGTTGTGCTGCCCAGATAGACCCAAGGGAGCCCTACAAACTGACATCAGCAACCTGGACTGGTGAGTTTTCTTTCCCAGGGAAAATGGCCAAAGGATGTGCCCAGGGGCCCCTGGCACTGGGCTGGGGCCTGACTGCAAAAAATCCTTATACCGATGGATGGACCCCAGAACAAAGTTGTCCCCTCCTCAAAGTTGTGCTGCCCTGATAGACCCAAGGGAGCCCTAGAAACTGACATCAGGAACCTGGACTGGTGAGTTTTCATTCCCAGGGGAAATGGCCAAAGGATGTGCCCAGGGGCCCCTGGCCCTGGGCTGGGGCCTGACAGCAAAGAATCCTTATATCGCAGGATGGATCGCAAACCGAAGTTGTCCCCATCTCATACTTGTGCTGCCCTGGTAGACCCAAGGGAGCCCTACAAACTGACATCAGCAACCTGGACTGGTGAGTTTTCTTTCCCAGGGAAAATGGCCAAAGCATGTGCCCAGGGGCCCCTGGCCCTGGGATGGGCCCTGACTGCAAAGAATCCTTATATCGAAGGATGGACTCCAGACTGAAGTTGTCCCCTCCTAAAACTTTTGCTGCCCAGATAGACCCAAGGGAACCCTACAAACTGACATCAGCAACCTGGACTGGTGAGTTTTCTTTCCCAGGGAAAATGGCCAAAGGATGTGCCCAGGGGCCCCTGGCACAGGGCTGGAGCCTGACGGCAAAAAATCCTTATATCAAAGGATGGACCCCAGACCGAAGTTGTCCCCTCCTCAAAGTTGTGCTGCCCTGATAGACCCAAGGGAGCCCTACAAACTGATATCAGCAACCTGGACTGGTGAATTTTCTTTCCCAAGGAAAATGGCCAAAGGATGTGCCCAGGGGCCCCTGGCCCTGGGGTCGGGCGTGACTCTAAAGAATCCCTCTATTGAAGAATGGATCACAGACCAAAGTTGTCCCCACCTCAAAGTTGTGCTGCCCTGATAGACCCAAGGGAGCCGTACAAAGGGACATCAGGAACCTGGACTGGTGAGTTTTCTTTCCCAGGGAAAATGGCCAAAGGATGTGCCCAGGGGCCCCTGGCACTGGGCTCGGACCTGACTGCAAAAAATCCTTATATCGAAGGATGGATCGCAGACCGAAGTTGTCCCCATCTCATACTTGTGCTGCCCTGATAGACCCAAGGGAGCCCTACAAACTGACATCAGCAACCTGGACTGGTGAGTTTTCTTTCCCAGGGAAAATGGCCAAAGCACGTGCCCAGGAGGCCGAAGAACAGGGCTGGGACCTGACTGCAAAGAATCCTTATATCGAAGGATGGATCGCAGACCAAAATTGTCCGCTCCTCAAATTTCTGCTGTCCAGATAGACCCAAGGGAGCCCTACAAACTGACATCAGCAACCTGGACTGGTGAGTTTTCTTTCCCAGGGAAAATGGCCAAAGGATGTGCCCAGGGGCTGTTGGAACTGGGCTGAGACTGGACTGCAAAAACTCCATATATCGAAGAATGGACCGCAGACCGAAGTTATCCCCTCCTCAAAGTTGTGCTGCCCTGATAGACCCAAGGGAGCCCTACAAACTGACATCAGCAACCTGGACTGGTGAATTTTCTTTCCCAGGGAAAATGGCCAAAGGATGTGCCCAGGGGCTCCTGGCACTGGACTGGGGCCTGAATACAAATAATCCCTATATCGAAGGATGGTTCGCAGACCAAAGTTGTCCCCTCCTCAAATTTCTGCCTCCCAGATAGACCCAAGGGAGCCCTACAAAGTGACATCAGGAACCTGGACTGGTGAGTTTTCTTTCCCAGGGAAAATGGCCAAAGCATGTGCCCAGGGGCCCCAAGCACAGGGCTGGGACCTGACTGCAGAGAATCCTTACATCAAAGTTTGGACCCCCAACCGAAGTTGTCCCCTCCTCAAAGTTGTGCTGCCCTGATAGACCCAAGGGAGCCCTACAAACTGACATCAGCAACCTGGACTGGTGAGTTTTCTTTCCCAGGGAAAATGGCCAAAGGATGTGCCCAGGAGCCCCTGACCCCGGGCTTGGGCCTGACTGCGAATAATCCTTATATCGAAGAATGGATCGCAGACCGAAATTGTCCCCTCCTCAAAGTTGTGCTGCCCTGATAGACCCAAGGGAGCCCTACAAACTGACATCAGCAACCTGGACTGGTGAGTTTTCTTTCCCAGGGAAAATGGCCAAAGGATGTGCCCAGGGGCCCCTGGCACTGGGCTGGGGCCTGAATGCAAAAAATCCTTATATCGAAGAATGGACCCCAGACCGAAGTTGTCCCCTCCTCAAAGTTGTGCTGCCCTGATAGACCCAAGGGAGCCCTACAAACTGACATCAGCAACCTGGACTGCTGAGTTTTCTTTCCCAGGGAAAATGGCCAAAGGATGTGCCCAGGGGCCCCTGGCACTGGGCTGGAGCCTGACTGCAAAAAATCCTTATATCGATGGATGGACCCCAGACCAAAGTTGTCCCCTCCTCAAACTTGTGCTGCCCTGATAGACCCAAGGGAGCCCTAGAAACTGACATCAGCAACCTGGACTGGTGAGTTGTATTTCCCAGGGAAAATGGCCAAAGGATGTGCCCAGGGGCCCCTGGCCCCGGGCTGGGGCCTGAATGCAAAGAATCCTTATATCGAAGGATGGATCGCAGACTGAAGTTGTCCCCATCTCATACTTGTGCTGCCCTGATAGACCCAAGGGAGCCCTACAAACTGACATCAGGAACCTGGACTGGTGAATTTTCTTTCCCAGGGAAAATGGCCAAAGGATGTGCCCAGGGGCCCCTGGCACTGGACTGGGGCCTGAATGCAAATAATCCCTATATCGAAGGATGGTTCGCAGACCAAAGTTGTCCCCTCCTCAAATTTCTGCCTCCCAGATAGACCCAAGGGAGCCCTACAAAGTGACATCAGGAACCTGGACTGGTGAGTTTTCTTTCCCAGGGAAAATGGCCAAAGCATGTGCCCAGGGGCCCCAAGCACAGGGCTGGGACCTGACTGCAGAGAATCCTTACATCAAAGTTTGGACCCCCAACCGAAGTTGTCCCCTCCTCAAAGTTGTGCTGCCCTGATAGACCCAAGGGAGCCCTACAAACTGACATCAGCAACCTGGACTGGTGAATTTTCTTTCCTAGGGAAAATGGCCAAAGGATGTGCCCAGGGGCCCCTGGCACTGGGCTGGGGCCTGACTGCAAAAAATCCTTTTATCGAAGGATGGACCCCAGACCGAAGTTGTCCCCTCCTCAAAGTTGTGCTGCCCTGATAGACCCAAGGGAGGCCTACAAACTGACATCAGCAACCTGGACTGGTGAGTTTTCTTTCCCAGGGAAATCGGCCAAAGGATGTGCCCAGGGGTCCCTGACCCCGGCCTTGGGCCTGACTGCGAAGAATCCTTATATTGAAGGATGGATCGCAGACCGAAGTTGTCCCCTCCTCAATGTTGTGCTGCCCTGATAGACCCAAGGGAGCCCTACAAACTGACATCAGGAACCTGGACTGGTGAGTTTTCTTTCCCAGGGAAAATGGCCAAAGCATGTGCCCAGGGGCCCAAAGTACAGGGCTGGGACCTGACTGCAGACAATCTTTATATCGAAGGATGGATCGCAGACCAAAATTGTCCGCTCCTAAAATTTCTGCTGTCCAGATAGACCCAAGGGAGCCCTACAAACTGACATCAGCAACCTGGACTGGTGAGTTTTCTTTCCCAGGGAAAATGGCCAAAGGATGTGCCCAGGGGCTCTTGGAACTGGGCTGAGACCGGACTGCAAAAACTCCATATATCGAAGAATGGAGCGCAGACCGAAGTTATCCCCTCCTCAAAGTTGTGCTGCCCTGATAGACCCAAGGGAGGCCTACAAACTGACATCAGCAACCTGGACTGGTGAGTTTTCTTTCCCAGGGAAAATGGCCAAAGGATGTGCCCAGGGGCCCCTGGCACTGGGCTGGGGCCTGAATGCAAAAAATCCTTATATCGATGGATGGACCCCAGACCAAAGTTGTCCCCTCCTCAAAGTTGTGCTGCCCTGATAGACCCAAGGGAGCACTACGATGTGACATCAGCAACCTGGACTGGTGAGTTTTCTTTCCCAGGGAAAATGGCCAAAGGATGTGCCCAGGAGCCCCTGACCCCGGGCTGGGGCCTGACTGCAAAAAATCCTTATATCGAAGAATGGATCACAGACCGAAGTTGTCCCCTCCTCAAAGTTGTGCTGCCCAGATAGACCCAAGGGAGCCCTACAAACTGACATCAGCAACCTGGACTGGTGAATTTTCTTTCCCAGGGAAAATGGCCAAAGGATGTGCCCAGGGGCCCCTGGCACTGGGCTGGGGCCTGAATGCAAATAATCCTTATATCGAAGGATGGATCGCAGACTGAAGTTGTCCCCATCTCATACTTGTGCTGCCCTGATAGACCCAAGGGAGCCCTACAAACTGACATCAGGAACCTGGACTGGTGAGTTTTCTTTCCCAGAAAAAATGGCCAAAGGATGTGCCCAGGGGCCCCTGGCACTGGGCTCGGACCTGACTTCAAAATATCCTTATATCGAAGGATGGATGACAGACCGAACTTGTCCCCTCCTCAAAGTTGTGCTGCCCTGATAGACCCAAGGGAGCCCTACAAACTGACATCAGCAACCTGGACTGGTGAGTTTTCTTTCCCAGGGAAAATGGCCAAAGGATGTGCCCAGGGGCCCCTGGCACTGGGCTGGGGCCTGAATAAAAATAATCCCTATATCGAAGGATGGTTCGCAGACCAAAGTTGTCCCCTCCTCAAATTTCTGCCTCCCAGATAGACCCAAGGGAGCCCTACAAAGTGACATCAGCAACCTGGACTGGTGAGTTTTCTTTCCCAGGGAAAATGGCCAAAGCATGTGCCCAGGGGCCCCAAGCGCAGGGCTGGGACCTGACTGCAGAGAATCCTTACATCAAAGTTTGGACCCCCAACCGAAGTTGTCCCCTCCTCAAAGTTGCGCTGCCCTAATAGACCCAAGGGAGCCCTACAAACTGACATCAGCAACCTGGACTGGTGAATTTTCTTTCCCAGGGAAAATGGCCAAAGGATGTGCCCAGGGGCCCCTGGCACTGGGCTGGGGCCTGACTGCGAAGAATCCTTATATCGAAGGATGGACCCCAGACCGAAGTTGTCCCCTCCTCAAAGTTGTGCTGCCCTGATAGACCCAAGGGAGGCCTACAAACTGACATCAGCAACCTGGACTGGTGAGTTTTCTTTCCCAGGGAAAATGGCCAAAGGATGTGCCCAGGGGCCCCTGGCACTGGGGTGGGCCCTGACTGCAAAAAATCCTTATATCGAAGGATGGACCCCAGACCGAAGTTGTCCCCTCCTCAAAGTTGTGCTGCCCTGATAGACCCAAGGGAGCCCTACAAACTGACATCAGCAACCTGGACTGGTGAGTTTTCTTTCCCAGGGAAAATGGCCAAAGGATGTGCTAAGGGGTCCCTGAACCCGGCCTGGGGCCTGACTGCGAATAATCCTTATATCGAAGGATGGATCGCAGACCGAAGTTGTCCCCTCCTCAATGTTGTGCTGCCCTGATAGACCCAAGGGAGCCCTACAAACTGACATCAGCAACCTGGACTGGTGAGTTTTCTTTCCCAGGGAAAATGACCAAAGGATGTGCCCAGGGGCCCCTGGCCCTAGGCTGGGCCCTGACCTCAAAGAATCCTTATATCGAAGGATGGACCCCACACCGAAGTTGTCCCCTCCTGAAAACTATGCTGCACTGATAAAGCCAAGGGAGCCCTACAAACTGACATCACAAACCTGGGCTGGTGAGTTTTCTTTCCCAGGGAAAATGGCCAAAGCATGTGCCCTGGGGCCCGTGGCCCTGGGCTGGGGCCTGACTGCAAAGAATACTTATATCGAAGTTTGGACCCCAAACCGAAGTTGTCCCTTCCTGAAACCTCTGCTGCCCTGATAGACCCAAGGGAGCCCTACAAACTAACATCAGGAATCTGGACTGCTGAATTTTCTTTCCCAGGGAAAATAGCCAAAGGATGTTCCCAGGGGTCCCTGGCACTGAGCTGGGCCCTGACTGCAAAAAATCCCTATATCGAAGGATGGACCCCAGACCGAAGTTGTCCCCATCTCATACTTGTGCTGCCCTGATAGACCCAAGGGAGCCCTACAAACTGACATCAGGAACCTGGACTGGTGAGTTTTCTTTTCCAGGGAAAATGGCCAAAGGATGTGCCTAGGTGCCCCTGGCCCTGGGCTCAATCCTGAATGCAAACAATCCTTACATCGAAGGATGGATCACATACCAATTTTGTCCTTTCCTCAAACTTGTGCTGCCCTGATAGACCCAAGGGAGCCCTAGAAACTGACATCAGGAACCTGGACTGGTGAGTTTTCTTTCCCAGGGAAAATGGCCAAAGGATATGCCCCGGGGCCCCTGGCCCTGGGCTGGGACCTGATTGCAAAGAATCCTTATATCGAAGGATGGAACCCAGACCGAAATTGTCCCCATCTCAAATTTCTGCTGCCCTGATAGACCCAAGGGAGCCCTACAAAGTGACATGAGGTACCTGGACTAGTGAGTTTTCTTTCCCAGGGAGAATGGCTAAAGATTGTGCCCAGGGGCCCCTGGCCCTGGGCTGGAACCTGACTGCAAATAGTCCCTATATTGAAGGATGGATCGCAGACCAAAGTTGTCCCCTCCTCAAATTTCTGCTGTCCACATAGACCCAAGGAAGCCCTACAAACTGACATCAGGAACCTGGACTGGTGAGTCTTCTTTCCCAGGGAAAATGGCCAAAGGGTGTGCCCTGGGTCCCCTGGCACTGGGTTGGAACCTGACTGCAAAAAATCCTTATATTGAAGCATAGACCCCAGACCGAAGTTGTCCCCATCTCATACATGTGCTGCCCTGATAGACCCAAGGGAGCCCTACAAAGTGACATCTGGTACCTGGACTAGTGAGTTTTCTTTCCCAGGGAAAATGTCCAAAGGATGTGCCCAGGGGCCGCTGGCACTGGCCAGGGACCTGACTACAAAGATTCCTTATATCGAAGGATGGATCGCAGACGAAAGTTGTCCCCTCCTCAAAGTTGTGCTGCCCTGATAGACCCAAGGGAGTCCTACAAAGTGACATCAGCAACCTGGACTGGTAAGTTTTCTTTCCCAGGGAAAATGGCCAAAGGATGTGCCCTGGGGCCCCTGGCCCTGGGCTGGACCCTGATTGCAAAGAATCCTTATATCGAAGGATGGATCGCAGACTGAAGTTGTCCCCTCCTTAAATTTCTGCTGCCCTGATAGACCCAAGGGAGCCCGAAAAACTGACATCAGGAACCTGGACTGGTGACTTTTCTTTCCCAGGGAAAATGGCCAAAGGATGTTTCCAGGGGTCCCTAGCCCTGGGCTGGGACCTGATTGCAAAGAATCCTTATATCGAAGGATGGACCCCAGACAAAAGTTGTCCCCTCCTCAAACCTCTCCTGCCTGACAGACGCAAGGGAGGCCTAGAAACTGACATCAGGAACCTGGACTGGTGAGTTTTCTTTCCTAGGGAAAATGGCCAAAGGATGTTTCCAGGGGGCCCTGGCCCTGGGCTGGGCCCTGACTGCAAAAAATCCTTATATCAAAGGATAGACCCCAGACTGAAATTGTCCCCATTTCATACTTGTGCTGCCCTGATAGACCCAAGGGAGCCCTACAAACTGACATCAGCAACCTGGACTGGTGAATTTTCTTTCCCAGGGAAAATGGCCAAAGGATGTGCCCAGGGGCCCCTGGCCGTGGGCTGTGTCCTGACTGCAAAGAATCCTTATATCGAAGGATGGATCGCAGACTGAAGTTGTCCCTGTCACCCTGATTCTTAAGACTTCCGAAAGCCTTCTGAGTTTACATTCCTTTGGAGAACTTTCCTACACAATTTCTGTAAACAACGTATTGGTGACATCCTTTTATGGGGGTGGAGAACACTTGATGTACTAGTAGTTTGTCCAATGTCTTTGGAGAGGTGGCCCATTCACTCTCCAATCCAATGTCACCCTTGGGAAGGTATAAAAGACAGAGTCAGATAATAAACATCCTTTTTTTCTCCTTACAAGCAGCAAGAAGTCTGCGTTGTGCTTTCACGTGTCCCACAGCGACAGTCCCCTCCTCAAACTTGTGCTGCCCTGATAGACCCAAGGGAGCCCTACAAACTGACATCAGGAACCTGGACTGGTGAGTTTTCTTTCCCAGGGAAAATGGCCAAAGGATGTGCCCAGGGGCCCCTGGCCCTAGGCTGGGCCCTGACCTCAAAGAATCCTTATATCGAAGTTTGGACCTAAAACCGAAGTTGTCCCCTCCTGAAACCTCTGGTGCCCTGATAGACCCAAGGGAGCCCTACAAACTGACATCAGGAACCTGGACTGGTGAGTTTTCTTTCCTAGGGAAAATGGCCAAAGGATGTGCCCAGGGGCCCCTGGCACTGGGCTGGGGCCTGACAGCAAAGAATCCTTATATCGAAGGATGGATCGCAAACCGAAGTTGTCCCCATCTCATACTTTTGCTGCCCTGATAGACCCAAGGGAGCTCTACAAAGTGACATCAGCAACCTGGACTGCTGAGTTTTCTTTCCCAGGGAAAATGGCCAAAGGATGTGCCCAGGGGCCCCTGGCACTGGGCTGGGACCTCACTGCAAAGAATCCTTATATCGAAGGATGGACCCCAGACCGAAGTTGTCCCCATCTCATACTTGTGCTGCCCAGATAGACCCAAGGGAGCCCTACAAAGTGACATCAGGTACCTGGACTGGTGAGTTTTCTTTCCCAGGGAGAATGGCCAAAGTTTGTGCCCAGGGGCCCCTGGCACTGGGCTGGGGCCTGACTGCAAACAATCCTTATATCGAAGGATGGATCACAGACCAAAGTTGTCTCCTCCTCAAATTTCTCCTGCCCTGATAGACCCAAGTGAGCCCTACAAACTGACATCAGCAACCTGGACTGGTGAGTTTTCTTTCCCAGGGAAAATGGCCAAAGGATGTGCCCAGGGGCCCCTGGCACTGGGCTGGGACCTGACTTCAAAGAATCCTTATATCAAAGGATGGACCCCAGACTGAAATTGTCCCCATCTCATACTTGTGCTGCCCTTATAGACCCAAGGGAGCACTACGATGTGACATCAGCAACCTGGACTGGTGAATTTTCTTTCCCAGGGAAAATGGCCAAAGGATGTGCCCAGGGGCCTCTGGCCGTGGGCTGGGTCCTGACTGCAAAGAATCCTTATATCGAAGGATGGATCGCAGACTGAAGTTGTCCCTGTCACCCTGATTCTTAAGACTTCCGAAAGCCTTCTGAGTTTACATTCCTTTGGAGAACTTTCCCACACAATTTCTGTAAACAACATATTGTTCACAAGTTTTTATGGGCGTGGGGAACAATTGATGTACTAGTAGTTTGTCCAATGTCTTGGGAGAGGTGGCCCATTCACTCTCCAATCCAATGTCACCCTTGGGAAGGCATAAAAGACAGAGTCAGATAATAAACATACTTTTTTTTACCTTAAAAGCAGCAAGAAGTCTGTGTTGTGCTTTCACGTGTCCCACAGCGACAGTCCCCTCCTCAAACTTGTGCTGCCCTGATAGACCCAAGGGAGCCCTTCAAACTGACATCAGGAACCTGGACTAGTGAGTTTTCTTTCCCAGGGAAAATGGCCAAAGCTTGTGCCCAGGGGCCCCTGGCCCTAGGCTGGGCCCTGACCTCAAAGAATCCTTATATCGAAGGATGGACCCCACACCGAAGTTGTCCCCTCCTGAAAACTCTGCTGCCCTGATAAAGCCAAGGGAGCCCTACAAACTGACATCAGGAACCTGGACTGGTGAGTTTTCTTTCCCAGGGAAAATGGCCAAAGGATGTGCCCTGGGGCCCGTGGCCCTGGGCTGGGGCCTTATTGCAAAGAATCCTTATATCGAAGTTTGGACCCCAAACCGAAGTTGTCCCCTCCTGAAACCGCTGCTGCCCTGATAGACCCAAGGGAGCCCTACAAACTGACATCAGCAACCTGGACTGGGGATAATTCTTTCCCAAGGAAAATGGCCAAAGGATGTGCCCTGTGGCCCCTGGCATTGAGGTGTTCCCTGAATGCAAAAAATCCTTATATCGAAGTTTGGACCCCAGACCAAAGTTGTCCCCTCCTCTAACTTGTGCTGCCCTGATAGACCCAAGGGAGCCCTACAAACTAACATCAGGAACCTGGACTGCTGAATTTCCTTTCCCAGGGAAAATAGCCAAAGGATGTTCCCAGGGGTCCCTGGCACTGAGGTGGGCCCAGACTGCAAAAAATCCCTATATTGAAGGATGGACCCCAGACCGACGGTGTCCCCATCTCATACTTGTGCTGCCCTGATAGACCCAAGGGAGCCCTACAAACTGACATCAGCAACCTGGACTTCTGAGTTTTCTTTCCCAGGGAAAATGGCCAAAGGTTGTGCCCAGGGGCCCCTGGCCCTGGTCTGGGCCCTGAATGCCAAAAGTCCCTATATTGAAGGATGGATCGCAGACCAATGTTGTCCCCTCCTAAAATTTCTGCTGCCCTGATAGACCCAAGGGAGCCCTTAAAACTGACATCAGGAACCTGGACTGGTAAGTTTTCTTTCCCAGGGAAAATGGCCAAAGGATGTGCCCTGGGGCCCCTGGCACTGGGCTGGGGCCTGAATGCAAAAAATCCTTATATCGAAGTTTGGACCTAAAACCGAAGTTGTCCCCTCCTGAAACCTCTGGTGCCCTGATAGACCCAAGGGAGCCCTACAAACTGACATTAGGAACCTGGACTGGTGAGTTTTCTTTCCCAGGGAAAAAGGCCAAAGGATGTGCCCAGGGGCCTCTGGCACTGGGCTGGAACCTGACTGCAAAGAATCCCTATATTGAAGGATGGACCCCAGGCAGAAGTTTTCCCCTCCTCAAACTTGTGCTGCCCTGATAGACCCAAGGGAGCCCTACAAACTGACATCAGCAACCTGGACTGGTGAGTTTTCTTTCCCAGGGAAGATGTCCAAAGGTTATGTCCTGGGGCCCCTGGCACTGGGCTGGGGCCTGACTGCAAACAATCCTTATATCGAAGGATGGACCCCAGACCAAAGTTGTCTCCTCCTCAAATTTCTCCTGCCCTGATAGACCCAAGTGAGCCCTACAAACTGACATCAGCAACCTGGACTGGTGAATTTTCTTTCCCAGGGAAAATGGCCAAAGGATGTGCCCAGGGGGCCCTGCCACTGGGCTGGGTCCTGACTGCAAAGAATCTTTATATCGAAGGCTGGATCGCAGACTGAAGTTGTCCCTGTTACCCTGATTCTTAAGACTTCCGAAAGCCGTCTGAGTTTACATTCCTTTGGAGAACTTTCCCACACAATTTCTGTTAACAACATATTATTCACATCCTTTTATGGGGGTGGAGAACACTTGATGTACTAGTAGTTTGTCCAATGTCTTTGGAGAGGCGGCCCATTCACTCTCCAATCCAATGTCACCCTTGGGAAGGTATAAAAGACAGTCAGATAATAAACATGCTTTCTTTTACCTTACAAGCAGCAAGAAGTCCGCGTTGTGCTTTCACGTGTCCCACAGAGACAGTCCCCTCCTCAAACTTGTGCTGCCCTGATAGACCCAAGGGAGCCCTACAAACTGACATCAGGAACCTGGACTGCTGAGTTTTCTTTCCCAGGGAAAATGGCCAAAGGATGTGCCCAGGGGCCCCTGGCCCTAGGCTGGGCCCTGACTGCAAAAAATCCTTATATCGAAGGATGGACCCCAGACCGAAGTTGTCCCCTCCTGAAACCTCTTCTGCCCTGATAGACCCAAGGGAGCCCTACAAAGTGACATCAGCAACCTGGACTGGTGAGTTTTCTTTCCCAGGGAAAATGGCCAAAGGATGTGCCCAGGGGCCCCTGGCCCAGGGCTGGGGCATGAATGGAAAGAATCGTTATATTGAAGGATGGACCCCAGACCGAAGTTGTCCCCATCTCATACTTGTGCTGCCCTGATAGACCCAAGGGAGCCCTACAAAGTGACATCAGCAACCTGGACTGGTGAATTTTCTTTTCCAGGGAAAATGGCCAAAGTATGTGCCCAGGGGCCACTGGCCCTGGGCTAGGCCCTGGCTGCAAAGTATCCTTATATCGAAGGATGGATCACATACCAATTTTGCCCCCTCCTGAAACTTGTGCTGCCCTGATAGACCCAAGGGAGCCCTTCAAACTGACATCAGGAACCTGGACTGGTGAATTTTCTTTCCCAGGGAAAATGGCCAAAGGATGTGCCCAGGGGCCCCTGGCCCTGGGCTGGGCCCTGACTGCAAATAGTCTCTATATTGAAGGATGGATCGCAGACCGAAGTTGTCCCCTCTTCAAATTTCTTCTGCCCTGATAGACCCAAGGGAGCCATGCAAGCTAACATCAGGAACCTGGACTGGTGAGTTTTCTTTCCCAGGGAAAATGGCCAAAGGATGTGCCCTGGGGCCCCTGGCACTGGGCTGGGACCTGAATGCAAAGAATCCCTATATCGAAGGATGGATCGCAGACTGAAGTTGTCCCTGTTACCCTGATTCTTAAGACTTCCAAAAGCCTTCTGAGTTTACATTCCTTTGGAGAACTTTCCCACACAATTTCTGCAAACATTGTATTGGTGACATCCTTTTATGGGGGTGGAGAACATTTGATGTACTAGTAGTTTGTCCAATGTCTTTGGAGAGGTGGCCCATTCACTCTCCAATCCAATGTCACCCTTGGGAAGG
Organism: Lonchura striata; assembly: GCF_050655825.1. Lineage (NCBI taxonomy): Eukaryota > Metazoa > Chordata > Aves > Passeriformes > Estrildidae > Lonchura > Lonchura striata. The sequence goes on along the minus strand of NC_140729.1, from coordinate 12,315,076 downwards.
TATAAAAGACAGAGTCAGATAATAAACATCCTTTTTTTTACCTTACAAGCAGCAAGAAGTCTGCATTGTGCTTTCACGTGTCCCACAGCGACAGTCCCCTCCTCAAACTTGTGCTGCCCTGATAGACCCAAGGGAGCCCTACAAAGTGACATCAGCAACCTGGACTGGTGAGTTTTCTTTCCCAGGGAAAATGGCCAAAGGATGTGCCCTGGATCCCCATGCACAGGGCTGAGACCTGACTGCAAAGAATCCTTATATCGAAGTTTGGACCCCAAACCAGCGTTGTCCCCATCTCATACTTTTGCTGCCCTGATAGACCCAAGGGAGCCCTACAAATTGACATCAGGAACCTGGACTGGTGAGTTTTCTTTCCCAGGGAAAATGGCCAAAGGATGTGCCCAGGGGCCCCTGTTCCTGGGCTGGGCCCTGACTGCAAAGAATCCTTATATCGAAGGATGGACCCCACACCGAAGTTGTCCCCTCCTAAAAACTCTGCCGCCCGGATAAAGCCAAGGGAGCCCTACAAACTGGCATCAACAACCTGGACTAGTGAGTTTTCTTTCCCAGGGAAAATGGCCAAAGGATGTGCCCAGGGGCCCCTGGCCCTGGTCTGGGCCCTGAATGCCAATAGTCCCTATATTGAAGGATGGATCGCAGACCAAAGTTGTCCCCTCCTGAAATTTCTGCTGCCCTGATAGACCCAAGGGAGCCCTTCAAACTGACATCAGGAACCTGGACTGGTGAGTTTTCTTTCCCAGGGAAAATGGCCAAAGGATGTGCCCAGGGGCCCCTGGCCCTGGGCTGGGACCTGATTGCAAAGAATCCTTATATCGAAGTTTGGACCGCAAACCGAAGTTGTCCCCTCCTGAAACCTCTGGCGCCCTGATAGACCCAAGGGAGCCCGACAAACTGACATCAGGAGCCTGGACTGGTGAGTTTTCTTTCCCAGGGAAAATGGCCAAAGGATGTGCCCAGGGGCCCCGGGCACTGGGCTGGAACCTGACTGCAAAAAATCCTTATATCGAAGGATGGACCCCAGACCAACGTTGTCCCCATCTCATACTTCTGCTGCCCTGATAGACCCAAGGGAGCCCTACAAACTGACATCAGGAACCTGGACTGGTGAGTTTTCTTTCCCAGGGAAAATGGCCAAAGGATGTGCCCAGGGGCCCCTGGACCTGGGCTGGGCCCTGAATGCAAACAATCCTTATATCAAAGTTTGGACCCCAAACCGAAGTTGTCCCCTCCTGAAAACTCTGCTGCCCTGATAGACCCAAGGGAGCCCTGCAAACTAACATCAGCAACCTGGACTGGTGAGTTTTCTTTCCCAGGGAAAATGGCCAAAGGATGTGCCCAGGGGCCCCTGGCACTGGGCTGGGACCTCACTGTAAAGAATCCTTATATCGAAGGATGGACCCCAGACCGAAGTTGTCCCCATCTCATACTTGTGCTGCCCTGATAGACCCAAGGGAGCCCTACAAACTGACATCAGGTACCTGGACTAGTGAGTTTTCTTTCCCAGGGAAAATGGCCAAAGGTTGTGCCCAGGGGCCCCTGGCACAGGGCTGGGGCCTGACTGCAAAGAATCCTTATATCGAAGGATGGACCCCAGGCAGAAGTTTTCTCCTGCTCACACTTGTGCTGCCGTGATAGACACAACGGAGCCCTACAAACTGACATCAGCAACCTGGACTGGTGAGTTTTCTTTCCCAGAGAAGATGGCCAAAGGATGTGTCCTGGGGCCCCTGGCACTGGGCTCGGACCTGAATGCAAAAAATCCTTATATCGAAGGATAGATCCCAGACCAAAATTTTCTCCTCCTCAAATTTCTGCTGCCCAGATAGACCCAAGTGAGCCCTACAAACTGACATCAGCAACCTGGACTGGTGAGTTTTCTTTCCCAGGGAAAATTGCCAAAGGATGTGCCCTGGGGCCCCTGGCCCTGGGCCGGGGCCTGAATGCAAAAAATCCTTATATTGAAGGATGGACCCCAGACCTAAGTTCTCCCCTCCTCAAAGTTGTGCTGCCCTGATAGATCCAAGGGAGCCCTACAAACTGACATCAGCAACCTGGACTGGTAAATTTTCTTTCCTAGGGAAAATGGGCAAAGGATGTGCCCTGGGGCCCCTGGCCCTGGGCTGGGGCCTGAATGCAAAGAATCCTTATATCGAAGGATGGACCCCACACCGAAGTTGTCATCTCCTCAAATTTCTGCTGCCTGATAGACCCAAGGGAGGCCTACAAACTGGCATCAACAACCTGGACTAGTGAGTTTTCTTTCCCAGGGAAAATGGCCAAAGGATGTGCCCAGGGGCCCCTGGCCCTGGTCTGGGCCCTGAATGCCAATAGTCCCTATATTGAAGGATGGATCGCAGACCAAAGTTGTCCCGTCCTGAAATTTCTGCTGCCCTGATAGACCCAAGGGAGCCCTTCAAACTGACATCAGGAACCTGGACTGGTGAGTTTTCTTTCCCAGGGAAAATGGCCAAAGGGTGTGCCCAGGGGCCCCTGGCCCTGGGCTGGGACCTGATTGCAAAGAATCCTTATATCGAAGTTTGGAACCCAAACCGAAGTTGTCCCCTCCTGAAACCTCTGGCGCCCTGATAGACCCAAGGGAGCCCGACAAACTGACATCAGGAGCCTGGACTGGTGAGTTTTCTTTCCCAGGGAAAATGGCCAAAGGATGTGCCCAGGGGCCCCGGGCACTGGGCTGGAACCTGACTGCAAAAAATCCTTATATCGAAGGATGGACCCCAGACCAACGTTGTCCCCATCTCATACTTCTGCAGCCCTGATAGACCCAAGGGAGCCCTACAAACTGACATCAGGAACCTGGACTGGTGAGTTTTCTTTCCCAGGGAAAATGGCCAAAAGATGTGCCCAGGGGCCCCTGGACCTGGGCTGGGCCCTGACTGCAAACAATCCTTATATCAAAGTTTGGACCCCAAACCGATGTTGTCCCCTCCTGAAAACTCTGCTGCCCTGATAGACCCAAGGGAGCCCTGCAAACTAACATCAGCAACCTGGACTGGTGAGTTTTCTTTCCCAGGGAAAATGGCCAAAGGATGTGCCCAGGGGCCCCTGGCACTGGGCTGGGACCTCACTGTAAAGAATCCTTATATCGAAGGATGGACCCCAGACCGAAGTTGTCCCCATCTCATACTTGTGCTGCCCTGATAGACCCAAGGGAGCCCTACAAACTGACATCAGGTACCTGGACTAGTGAGTTTTCTTTCCCAGGGAAAATGGCCAAAGGTTGTGCCCAGGGGCCCCTGGCACAGGGCTGGGGCCTGACTGCAAAGAATCCTTATATCGAAGGATGCACCCCAGGCAGAAGTTTTCTCCTGCTCACACTTGTGCTGCCGTGATAGACACAACGGAGCCCAACAAACTGACATCAGCAACCTGGACTGGTGAGTTTTCTTTCCCAGAGAAGATGGCCAAAGGATGTGTCCTGGGGCCCCTGGCACTGGGCTCGGACCTGAATGCAAAAAATCCTTATATCGAAGGATAGATCCCAGACCAAAATTTTCTCCTCCTCAAATTTCTGCTGCCCAGATAGACCCAAGTGAGCCCTACAAACTGACATCAGCAACCTGGACTGGTGAGTTTTCTTTCCCAGGGAAAATTGCCAAAGGATGTGCCCTGGGGCCCCTGGCCCTGGGCCGGGGCCTGAATGCAAAAAATCCTTATATTGAAGGATGGACCCCAGACCTAAGTTCTCCCCTCCTCAAAGTTGTGCTGCCTGATAGACCCAAGGGAGGCCTAGAAACTGACATCAGGAACCTGGACTGGTGAGTTTTCTTTCCTAGGGAAAATGGCCAAAGGATGTGCCCAGGGGCCCCTGGCACTGGGCTGGGACCTGAATGTAAAAAATCCTTATATCGAAGGATGGACCCCAGACTGAAATTGTCCCCATCTCATACTTGTGCTGCCCTGATAGACCCAAGGGAGCCCTACAAAGTGACATCAGCAACCTGGACTGGTGAATTTTCTTTCCCAGGGAAAATGGCCAAAGGATGTGCCCAGGGGCCCCTGGCCGTGGGCTGTGTCCTGACTGCAAAGAATCCTTATATCGAAGGATGGATCGCAGACTGAAGTTGTCCCTGTTATCCTGATTCTTAAGACTTCCGAAAGCCTTCTGAGTTTACATTCCTTTGGAGAACTTTCCCACACAATTTCTGTTAACAACATATTATTCACATCCTTTTATGGGGGTGGAGAACACTTGATGTACTAGTAGTTTGTCCAATGTCTTTGGAGAGGTGGCCCATTCACTCTCCAATCCAATGTCACCCTTGGGAAGGTATAAAAGACAGAGTCAGATAATAAACATACTTTTTTTTACCTAAAAAGCAGCAAGAAGTCTGCGTTGTGCTTTCACGTGTCCCACAGCGACAGTCCCCTCCTCAAACTTGTGCTGCCCTGATAGACCCAAGGGAGCCCTACAAACTGACATCAGGAACCTGGACTGGTGAGTTTTCTTTCCCAGGGAAAATGGCCAAAGGATGTGCCCAGGGGCCCCTGGACCTTGGCTGGGGCCTGAATTCAAAAAATCCATGTATCGAAGGATGGACCCCAGACCAAAGTTGTCCCCATCTCGTACTTGTGCTGCCCTGATAGACCCAAGGGAGCCCTACAAACTGACATCAGCAACCTGGACTGGTGAGTTTTCTTTCCCAGGGAAAATGGCCAAAGGTTATTCCCAGGGGCCCCTGGCACTGGGCTGGGCCCTGACTGCAAAGAATCCCTATATTGAAGGATGGATCGCAGACCAAAGTTCTCCCCTCCTGAAAGTTGTGCTGCCCTGATAGACCCAAGGGAGCCTTACAAACTGACATCAGGAACCTGGACTGGTGAGTTTTCTTTCCCAGGGAAAATGGCCAAAGGATGTCCCCAGGGGCCCCTGGCCCTGGGCTGGGACCTGAATGCAAAAAATCCTTATATCGAAGGATGGTGCGCAGACCAAAATTTTCCCCTCCTCAAAGTTGTGCTGCCCTGATAGACCCAAGGGAGCCCTACAAAGTGACATCAGCAACCTGGACTGGTGAGTTTTCTTTCCTAGGGAAAATGGGCAAAGGATGTGCCCAGGGGCCCCTGGACCTGGGCTGGGCCCTGACTGCAAAGAATCCTTATATCGAAGGATGGACCCCAGACCGAAGTTGTCATCTCCTCAAATTTCTGCTGCCTGATAGACCCAAGGGAGGCCTAGAAACTGACATCAGGAACCTGGACTGGTGAGTTTTCTTTCCTAGGGAAAATGGCCAAAGGATGTGCCCAGGGGCCCCTGGCACTGGGCTGGGACCTGAATGTAAAAAATCCTTATATCGAAGGATGGACCCCAGACTGAAATTGTCCCCATCTCATACTTGTGCTGCCCTGATAGACCCAAGGGAGCCCTACAAACTGACATCAGGTACCTGGACTAGTGAGTTTTCTTTCCCAGGGAAAATGGCCAAAGGTTGTGCCCAGGGGCCCCTGGCACAGGGCTGGGGCCTGACTGCAAAGAATCCTTATATCGAAGGATGGACCCCAGGCAGAAGTTTTCTCCTGCTCAAACTTGTGCTGCCCTGATAGACACAACGGAGCCCTACAAACTGACATCAGCAACCTGGACTGGTGAGTTTTCTTTCCCAGAGAAGATGGCCAAAGGATGTGTCCTGGGGCCCCTGGCACTGGGCTCGGACCTGAATGCAAAAAATCCTTATATCGAAGGATAGATCCCAGACCAAAATTTTCTCCTCCTCAAATTTCTGCTGCCCAGATAGACCCAAGTGAGCCCTACAAACTGACATCAGCAACCTGGACTGGTGAGTTTTCTTTCCCAGGGAAAATTGCCAAAGGATGTGCCCTGGGGCCCCCGGCCCTGGGCCGGGGCCTGAATGCAAAAAATCCTTATATTGAAGGATGGACCCCAGACCTAAGTTCTCCCCTCCTCAAAGTTGTGCTGCCCTGATAGATCCAAGGGAGCCCTACAAACTGACATCAGCAACCTGGACTGGTAAATTTTCTTTCCTAGGGAAAATGGGCAAAGGATGTGCCCTGGGGCCCCTGGCCCTGGGCTGGGCCCTGACTGCAAAGAATCCTTATATCGAAGGATGGACCCCAGACCGAAGTTGTCATCTCCTCAAATTTCTGCTGCCTGATAGACCCAAGGGAGGCGTAGAAACTGACATCAGGAACCTGGACTGGTGAGTTTTCTTTCCTAGGGAAAATGGCCAAAGGATGTGCCCAGGGGCCCCTGGCACTGGGCTGGGACCTGAATGTAAAAAATCCTTATATCGAAGGATGGACCCCAGACTGAAATTGTCCCCATCTCATACTTGTGCTGCCCTGATAGACCCAAGGGAGCCCTACAAAGTGACATCAGCAACCTGGACTGGTGAATTTTCTTTCCCAGGGAAAATGGCCAAAGGATGTGCCCAGGGGCCCCTGGCCGTGGGCTGTGTCCTGACTGCAAAGAATCCTTATATCGAGGGATGGATCGCAGACTGAAGTTGTCCCTGTTACCCTGATTCTTAAGACTTCCGAAAGCCTTCTGAGTTTACATTCCTTTGGAGAACTTTCCCACACAATTTCTGTTAACAACATATTATTCACATCCTTTTATGGGGGTGGAGAACACTTGATGTACTAGTAGTTTGTCCAATGTCTTTGGAGAGGTGGCCCATTCACTCTCCAATCCAATGTCACCCTTGGGAAGGTATAAAAGACAGAGTCAGATAATAAACATACTTTTTTTTACCTAAAAAGCAGCAAGAAGTCTGCGTTTTGCTTTCACGTGTCCCACAGCGACAGTCCCCTCCTCAAACTTGTGCTGCCCTGATAGACCCAAGGGAGCCCTACAAACTGACATCAGGAACCTGGACTGGTGAGTTTTCTTTCCCAGGGAAAATGGCCAAAGGATGTGCCCAGGGGCCCCTGGACCTTGGCTGGGGCCTGAATTCAAAAAATCCATGTATCGAAGGATGGACCCCAGACCAAAGTTGTCCCCATCTCGTACTTGTGCTGCCCTGATAGACCCAAGGGAGCCCTACAAACTGACATCAGCAACCTGGACTGGTGAGTTTTCTTTCCCAGGGAAAATGGCCAAAGGTTATTCCCAGGGGCCCCTGGCACTGGGCTGGGCCCTGACTGCAAAGAATCCCTATATTGAAGGATGGATCGCAGACCAAAGTTCTCCCCTCCTGAAAGTTGTGCTGCCCTGATAGACCCAAGGGAGCCTTACAAACTGACATCAGGAACCTGGACTGGTGAGTTTTCTTTCCCAGGGAAAATGGCCAAAGGATGTCCCCAGGGGCCCCTGGCACTGGGCTGGGACCTGAATGCAAAAAATCCTTATATCGAAGGATGGTGCGCAGACCAAAATTTTCCCCTCCTCAAAGTTGTGCTGCCCTGATAGACCCAAGGGAGCCCTACAAAGTGACATCAGCAACCTGGACTGGTGAGTTTTCTTTCCTAGGGAAAATGGGCAAAGGATGTGCCCTGGGGCCCCTGGCCCTGGGCTGGGCCCTGACTGCAAAGAATCCTTATATCGAAGGATGGACCCCAGACCGAAGTTGTCATCTCCTCAAATTTCTGCTGCCTGATAGACCCAAGGGAGGCCTAGAAACTGACATCAGGAACCTGGACTGGTGAGTTTTCTTTCCCAGGGAAAATGGCCAAAGGATGTGCCCAGGGGCCCCTGTTCCTGGGCTGGGCCCTGACTGCAAAGAATCCTTATATCGAAGGATGGACCCCACACCGAAGTTGTCCCCTCCTAAAAACTCTGCCGCCCGGATAAAGCCAAGGGAGCCCTACAAACTGGCATCAACAACCTGGACTAGTGAGTTTTCTTTCCCAGGGAAAATGGCCAAAGGATGTGCCCAGGGGCCCCTGGCCCTGGTCTGGGCCCTGAATGCCAATAGTCCCTATATTGAAGGATGGATCGCAGACCAAAGTTGTCCCCTCCTGAAATTTCTGCTGCCCTGATAGACCCAAGGGAGCCCTTCAAACTGACATCAGGAACCTGGACTGGTGAGTTTTCTTTCCCCGGGAAAATGGCCAAAGGATGTGCCCAGGGGCCCCTGGCACTGGGCTGGGACCTCACTGTAAAGAATCCTTATATCGAAGGATGGACCCCAGACCGAAGTTGTCCCCATCTCATACTTGTGCTGCCCTGATAGACCCAAGGGAGCCCTACAAACTGACATCAGGTACCTGGACTAGTGAGTTTTCTTTCCCAGGGAAAATGGCCAAAGGTTGTGCCCAGGGGCCCCTGGCACAGGGCTGGGGCCTGACTGCAAAGAATCCTTATATCGAAGGATGGACCCCAGGCAGAAGTTTTCTCCTGCTCACACTTGTGCTGCCGTGATAGACACAACGGAGCCCTACAAACTGACATCAGCAACCTGGACTGGTGAGTTTTCTTTCCCAGAGAAGATGGCCAAAGGATGTGTCCTGGGGCCCCTGGCACTGGGCTCGGACCTGAATGCAAAAAATCCTTATATCGAAGGATAGATCCCAGACCAAAATTTTCTCCTCCTCAAATTTCTGCTGCCCAGATAGACCCAAGTGAGCCCTAGAAACTGACATCAGCAACCTGGACTGGTGAGTTTTCTTTCCCAGGGAAAATTGCCAAAGGATGTGCCCTGGGGCCCCTGGCCCTGGGCTGGGGCCTGAATGCAAAAAATCCTTATATTGAAGGATGGACCCCAGACCTAAGTTCTCCCCTCCTCAAAGTTGTGCTGCCCTGATAGATCCAAGGGAGCCCTACAAACTGACATCAGCAACCTGGACTGGTAAATTTTCTTTCCTAGGGAAAATGGGCAAAGGATGTGCCCTGGGGCCCCTGGCCCTGGGCTGGGGCCTGAATGCAAAGAATCCTTATATCGAAGGATGGACCCCACACCGAAGTTGTCATCTCCTCAAATTTCTGCTGCCTGATAGACCCAAGGGAGGCCTACAAACTGGCATCAACAACCTGGACTAGTGAGTTTTCTTTCCCAGGGAAAATGGCCAAAGGATGTGCCCAGGGGCCCCTGGCCCTGGTCTGGGCCCTGAATGCCAATAGTCCCTATATTGAAGGATGGATCGCAGACCAAAGTTGTCCCGTCCTGAAATTTCTGCTGCCCTGATAGACCCAAGGGAGCCCTTCAAACTGACATCAGGAACCTGGACTGGTGAGTTTTCTTTCCCAGGGAAAATGGCCAAAGGATGTGCCCAGGGGCCCCTGGCCCTGGGCTGGGACCTGATTGCAAAGAATCCTTATATCGAAGTTTGGAACCCAAACCGAAGTTGTCCCCTCCTGAAACCTCTGGCGCCCTGATAGACCCAAGGGAGCCCGACAAACTGACATCAGGAGCCTGGACTGGTGAGTTTTCTTTCCCAGGGAAAATGGCCAAAGGATGTGCCCAGGGGCCCCGGGCACTGGGCTGGAACCTGACTGCAAAAAATCCTTATATCGAAGGATGGACCCCAGACCAACGTTGTCCCCATCTCATACTTCTGCTGCCCTGATAGACGCAAGGGAGCCCTACAAACTGACATCAGGAACCTGGACTGGTGAGTTTTCTTTCCCAGGGAAAATGGCCAAAGGATGTGCCCAGGGGCCCCTGGACCTGGGCTGGGCCCTGACTGCAAACAATCCTTATATCAAAGTTTGGACCCCAAACCGAAGTTGTCCCCTCCTGAAAACTCTGCTGCCCTGATAGACCCAAGGGAGCCCTGCAAACTAACATCAGCAACCTGGACTGGTGAGTTTTCTTTCCCAGGGAAAATGGCCAAAGGTTGTGCCCAGGGGCCCCTGGCACAGGGCTGGGGCCTGACTGCAAAGAATCCTTATATCGAAGGATGGACCCCAGGCAGAAGTTTTCTCCTGCTCACACTTGTGCTGCCGTGATAGACACAACGGAGCCCTACAAACTGACATCAGCAACCTGGACTGGTGAGTTTTCTTTCCCAGAGAAGATGGCCAAAGGATGTGTCCTGGGGCCCCTGGCACTGGGCTCGGACCTGAATGCAAAAAATCCTTATATCGAAGGATAGATCCCAGACCAAAATTTTCTCCTCCTCAAATTTCTGCTGCCCAGATAGACCCAAGTGAGCCCTACAAACTGACATCAGCAACCTGGACTGGTGAGTTTTCTTTCCCAGGGAAAATTGCCAAAGGATGTGCCCTGGGGCCCCTGGCCCTGGGCCGGGGCCTGAATGCAAAAAATCCTTATATTGAAGGATGGACCCCAGACCTAAGTTCTCCCCTCCTCAAAGTTGTGCTGCCTGATAGACCCAAGGGAGGCCTAGAAACTGACATCAGGAACCTGGACTGGTGAGTTTTCTTTCCTAGGGAAAATGGCCAAAGGATGTGCCCAGGGGCCCCTGGCACTGGGCTGGGACCTGAATGTAAAAAATCCTTATATCGAAGGATGGACCCCAGACTGAAATTGTCCCCATCTCATACTTGTGCTGCCCTGATAGACCCAAGGGAGCCCTACAAAGTGACATCAGCAACCTGGACTGGTGAATTTTCTTTCCCAGGGAAAATGGCCAAAGGATGTGCCCTGGGGCCCCTGGCCGTGGGCTGTGTCCTGACTGCAAAGAATCCTTATATCGAAGGATGGATCGCAGACTGAAGTTGTCCCTGTTATCCTGATTCTTAAGACTTCCGAAAGCCTTCTGAGTTTACATTCCTTTGGAGAACTTTCCCACACAATTTCTGTTAACAACATATTATTCACATCCTTTTATGGGGGTGGAGAACACTTGATGTACTAGTAGTTTGTCCAATGTCTTTGGAGAGGTGGCCCATTCACTCTCCAATCCAATGTCACCCTTGGGAAGGTATAAAAGACAGAGTCAGATAATAAACATACTTTTTTTTACCTAAAAAGCAGCAAGAAGTCTGCGTTGTGCTTTCACGTGTCCCACAGCGACAGTCCCCTCCTCAAACTTGTGCTGCCCTGATAGACCCAAGGGAGCCCTACAAACTGACATCAGGAAACTGGACTGGTGAGTTTTCTTTCCCAGGGAAAATGGCCAAAGGATGTGCCCAGGGGCCCCTGGACCTTGGCTGGGGCCTGAATTCAAAAAATCCATGTATCGAAGGATGGACCCCAGACCAAAGTTGTCCCCATCTCGTACTTGTGCTGCCCTGATAGACCCAAGGGAGCCCTACAAACTGACATCAGCAACCTGGACTGGTGAGTTTTCTTTCCCAGGGAAAATGGCCAAAGGTTATTCCCAGGGGCCCCTGGCACTGGGCTGGGCCCTGACTGCAAAGAATCCCTATATTGAAGGATGGATCGCAGACCAAAGTTCTCGCCTCCTGAAAGTTGTGCTGCCCTGATAGACCCAAGGGAGCCTTACAAACTGACATCAGGAACCTGGACTGGTGAGTTTTCTTTCCCAGGGAAAATGGCCAAAGGATGTCCCCAGGGGCCCCTGGCCCTGGGCTGGGACCTGAATGCAAAAAATCCTTATATCGAAGGATGGTGCGCAGACCAAAATTTTCCCCTCCTCAAAGTTGTGCTGCCCTGATAGACCCAAGGGAGCCCTACAAAGTGACATCAGCAACCTGGACTGGTGAGTTTTCTTTCCTAGGGAAAATGGGCAAAGGATGTGCCCTGGGGCCCCTGGCCCTGGGCTGGGCCCTGACTGCAAAGAATCCTTATATCGAAGGATGGACCCCAGACCGAAGTTGTCATCTCCTCAAATTTCTGCTGCCTGATAGACCCAAGGGAGGCCTAGAAACTGACATCAGGAACCTGGACTGGTGAGTTTTCTTTCCTAGGGAAAATGGCCAAAGGATGTGCCCAGGGGCCCCTGGCACTGGGCTGGGACCTGAATGTAAAAAATCCTTATATCGAAGGATGGACCCCAGACTGAAATTGTCCCCATCTCATACTTGTGCTGCCCTGATAGACCCAAGGGAGCCCTACAAACTGACATCAGGTACCTGGACTAGTGAGTTTTCTTTCCCAGGGAAAATGGCCAAAGGTTGTGCCCAGGGGCCCCTGGCACAGGGCTGGGGCCTGACTGCAAAGAATCCTTATATCGAAGGATGGACCCCAGGCAGAAGTTTTCTCCTGCTCAAACTTGTGCTGCCCTGATAGACACAACGGAGCCCTACAAACTGACATCAGCAACCTGGACTGGTGAGTTTTCTTTCCCAGAGAAGATGGCCAAAGGATGTGTCCTGGGGCCCCTGGCACTGGGCTCGGACCTGAATGCAAAAAATCCTTATATCGAAGGATAGATCCCAGACCAAAATTTTCTCCTCCTCAAATTTCTGCTGCCCAGATAGACCCAAGTGAGCCCTACAAACTGACATCAGCAACCTGGACTGGTGAGTTTTCTTTCCCAGGGAAAATTGCCAAAGGATGTGCCCTGGGGCCCCCGGCCCTGGGCCGGGGCCTGAATGCAAAAAATCCTTATATTGAAGGATGGACCCCAGACCTAAGTTCTCCCCTCCTCAAAGTTGTGCTGCCCTGATAGATCCAAGGGAGCCCTACAAACTGACATCAGCAACCTGGACTGGTAAATTTTCTTTCCTAGGGAAAATGGGCAAAGGATGTGCCCTGGGGCCCCTGGCCCTGGGCTGGGCCCTGACTGCAAAGAATCCTTATATCGAAGGATGGACCCCAGACCGAAGTTGTCATCTCCTCAAATTTCTGCTGCCTGATAGACCCAAGGGAGGCGTAGAAACTGACATCAGGAACCTGGACTGGTGAGTTTTCTTTCCTAGGGAAAATGGCCAAAGGATGTGCCCAGGGGCCCCTGGCACTGGGCTGGGACCTGAATGTAAAAAATCCTTATATCGAAGGATGGACCCCAGACTGAAATTGTCCCCATCTCATACTTGTGCTGCCCTGATAGACCCAAGGGAGCCCTACAAAGTGACATCAGCAACCTGGACTGGTGAATTTTCTTTCCCAGGGAAAATGGCCAAAGGATGTGCCCAGGGGCCCCTGGCCGTGGGCTGTGTCCTGACTGCAAAGAATCCTTATATCGAGGGATGGATCGCAGACTGAAGTTGTCCCTGTTACCCTGATTCTTAAGACTTCCGAAAGCCTTCTGAGTTTACATTCCTTTGGAGAACTTTCCCACACAATTTCTGTTAACAACATATTATTCACATCCTTTTATGGGGGTGGAGAACACTTGATGTACTAGTAGTTTGTCCAATGTCTTTGGAGAGGTGGCCCATTCACTCTCCAATCCAATGTCACCCTTGGGAAGGTATAAAAGACAGAGTCAGATAATAAACATACTTTTTTTTACCTAAAAAGCAGCAAGAAGTCTGTGTTGTGCTTTCACGTGTCCCACAGCGACAGTCCCCTCCTCAAACTTGTGCTGCCCTGATAGACCCAAGGGAGCCCTACAAACTGACATCAGGAACCTGGACTGGTGAGTTTTCTTTCCCAGGGAAAATGGCCAAAGGATGTGCCCAGGGGCCACTGGACCTTGGCTGGGGCCTGAATTCAAAAAAATCCATGTATCGAAGGATGGACCCCAGACCAAAGTTGTCCCCATCTCGTACTTGTGCTGCCCTGATAGACCCAAGGGAGCCCTACAAACTGACATCAGCAACCTGGACTGGTGAGTTTTCTTTCCCAGGGAAAATGGCCAAAGGTTATTCCCAGGGGCCCCTGGCACTGGGCTGGGCCCTGACTGCAAAGAATCCCTATATTGAAGGATGGATCACAGACCAAAGTTGTCCCCTCCTGAAAGTTGTGCTGCCCTGATAGACCCAAGGGAGCCCTACAAACTGACATCAGGAACCTGGACTGGTGAGTTTTCTTTCCCAGGGAAAATGGCCAAAGGATGTCCCCAGGGGCCCCTGGCCCTGGGCTGGGACCTGAATGCAAAAAATCCTTATATCGAAGGATGGTGCGCAGACCAAAATTTTCCCCTCCTCAAAGTTGTGCTGCCCTGATAGACCCAAGGGAGCCCTACAAACTGACATCAGCAACCTGGACTGGTGAGTTTTCTTTCCCAGGGAAAATGGCCAAAGGTTGTGCCCAGGGGCCCCTGCCCTTGGGCTGGGACCTTACTGCAAAGAATCCTTATATCGAAGGATGGACCTTAGACCAAAGTTGTCCCCTCCTCAAAGTTGTGCTGCCCTGATAGACCCAAGGGAGCCCTACAAATTGACATCAGGTACCTGGACTGGTGAGTTTTCTTTCCCAGGGAAAATGGCCAAAGGATGTGCCCAGGGGTCCCTGACCCTTTGCTGGAGCCTGACTGCAAATAATCCTTATATCTAAGTTTGGACTCCAAACCAAAGTTTTCCCCTCCTCAAACTTGTGCTGCCCTGATAGTCCCAAGGGAGCCCTACAAACTGACATCAGCAACCTGGACTGGTGAGTTTTCTTTCCCAGGGAAAATGGCCAAAGGATGTGCCCAGGGGCCCCTTGCACTGGGCTGGGGCCTGACTGCAAAAACTCCTTATATCGAAGGATGGACCCCAGACCAAAGTTGTTCCCAACTAAAACTTGTGCTGCCCTGATAGATTCAAGGGAGCCCTACAAACTGACATCAGCAACCTGGACTGGTGAGTTTTCTTTCCCAGGGAAAATGGACAAAGGTTGTGCCCAGGGGCTACTGGCCCTGGGCTGGACCCTGAATGCAAAGAATCCTTATATCGAAGGATGGATCGCAGACCGAAGTTGTCCCCTCCTCATAGTTGTGCTGCCCTGATGGACCCAAGGGAGCCCTACAAAGTGACATCAGGAACCTGGACTGGTGAGTTTTCTTTCCCAGGGAAAATGGCCAAAGGATGTGCCCAGGGGCCCCTGGCCCTGGGCTGGAGCCTGACTGCAAACAATCCTTATATCGAAGTTTGGACCCCAAACCGAAGTTGTCCCCTCCTCAAAGTTCTGCTGCCCTGATAGACCCAAGGGAGCCCTACTAACTGACATCAGCAACCTGGACTGGTGAGTTTTCTTTCCCAGGGAAAATGGCCAAAGGATGTGCCCAGGGGCCCCTACCTGCTCTGCCTTCCAGGGACATTCCGTATGTCCTGTTATCCCATCCTGCCTGCCAGGGACATGCCCTCTATTTGGCAGGACTTGCCACTCCTGCCTGCCAGGACACCTGCTCCCCCTGCCAGGGATATCCCACCTGCCCTGTTGTGGACATTCCCTTTGCCCTGATTGGCAGGGACTTACTTTACCCATACAGAAACTCCACACATCCAGAGGAGGGCCTTTACCTCTAAGGAGATGCCTCAGTCACTCCTCTGTTCCACTTGCTTCCCCTCATTCCTGGCCAGCCCTTTTGCAGGAGTCTGGAAACACGGTTCTAGCAGGTCCCTCTCACTTCAGGGGTCCGTGCTGCTGGCCCCCGTCTCACTCACTCACTCACTCACTCACTCACTCACTTGCTCATCTCCCGGTTTTTCTTACCGATCCATCACTCCTCCGCGTCACTCCTCCATCACTCCTCCGCATCACTCCTCTGCGTTGCTTGTCTCATGCAGATCCTAGGGTCCGGAGGTAGCTAGCAAGTCCCTAGGGTACCTTGACACAGGTGGTCAAGCCGTCCAGCTGTCCTGGGGTCCTCTTTGGGTGTGGCTATCACAGATGAGCCCCCAAATTGAAATGAACAGGGCTTATGCCTTTATTAATGTTCAGCTCTTTATTAAAAAGGTCAGCTGGGCAGGGGGCCCCACATGGAGCTCACCGCTAGTGTTGTAGCTTTTCCAGGTAGCCAAAGGGTGAGGAGGTGTACAGAGTCTGTTGCTGAAGTCCCAACAGCAGCTGTCCTCTCTTCTTTCCTCGTGGTTAACACCAGGAAAATCTTGCCCCTTTGTTTTTGCTTTCCATGGCCCACTCTAGCCTAGTCTTCCATAGGCTATGGTGACAGGTCAAATGTCAATCAGGGGATGTGTTTTCCTCTTCCTCAGCCAGCCTACTGTACCTGTCGAGCCCCCTCAACTGTGTTTTGTTCTCCATGTAGGGGTGTCCATATCCCCCAAAACATGCTCCCTTGGTTCCATGGGTTTCCCTATTTGCATCTTATTCCTAGAATGGCAGGTGAGTGGCGGGATAGGTGATTCTCCAGGTGGTTTAGAGAAAACAAACAGAGCTATTAGCTAATTAACATTTCAATATTGGTACTTAACTAGAACTAGCAACTGTTCCATTGTTGCCATAGGAACCAGGAAGGCCCTGTCTGCCCTGTCTGCTGGGTGACCCTGGGGGCACTGGGAACTTTGTTCATTACAAGGATCACTGGTGGTACATAGCACACGTGGCATTCCTCACCCCTTACATTAGGAGAGGAAGGGAAGGAGAAGTGTAGGTGACAGTAGAAAAACTGTTGTGTATTGTCAAGGGGCACCTCTTACCCCTTAACTGAGGGAAGGTACCTGTGGTCCCTCTTTCTGTGGAAGGCAGCTCACAGTCTCTTAGGGATCAGGCACAGACAATAAGGAAAGCTCCAGGCCTCACTGCAAGACTGACAGTGGCTTTGAAACAGAGTTCATAATTGAAATTAACAGGGTCTATGCCTTCATTAATGTTCAATTCTTTATTAAAAAGTCAGCTCGGCAAGGGGCTGTTGTAGCTTTTCTGGTAGCCAAAGGGTGAGAAGGATGCAGAGTCTGTCCCTGGAGTCTCCATGGCACACTGGTAGCCAGAGGTGAAGAAGTGTCCAGTCTGTATCTGAAGTCCCAATCAGCAGACTGTCCTCTCTCCTTTCCTCCTGGCACACTGGTAGCTGAAGGGTGGGGGGATGTGCAGAGCCTGCTGCCAAGATCCAGCAGCAGCTATCCCTCTCCTTCCCTCCTGGAAACATCAGGAAGAGTGTCTGTTTTTCTTGTGCCTGCTTCCCACAGCCCAGTCCAGTCTGGTCCTCTGCAGGTTATGGTGACAGATCAAACACAGACTAGAGATGTGGTTCCCTTTTCCCCAACCAGCACACCCATCTAGCCCCCTCCACTGTGCCCATGTTTTTCATTTAGGGGTGTTTTTCATCCCCAAAACCCCCTCCCATGATTCCACTGGATTATTTTGCATCCTGGTCCTAGTGTGGGTGGGGTTGTAGGTGATTCCCAGGATCAACTGGCTAATTAACATTTCAATGTCAGTACTTAGCTCAAGCCAAAGTGTCCCAGCCAGGCTGTTCTGTTCATAATAATAATTATATTATCTTGAACTGAAAGAGGAAATGTTTTGACACCCAAGCTCTTCTCTTGAAAGAGGAAAACAAAGCATACCTCAAGCCAATGTTTTCCTCAAATTCAGGATTTTTTGTTTGGACAGAGTAGGGTGCAGAGTAGCTTTCTTTTGAGATTTAGGACTGTGAAGCTAGAGCTAGAAGGGTTGTTCAGTGAGAAGTCCCTTTTCCCTGATCTTTACTGGGTCTGTTCTTTAATTTTTATATGGATGTTTAAAACCAGACACATCCACTCTTCTTTCCACTTACCACAGCCAGTACACCTGGTTGGACCTGGTCTCCCTCTTAGTCCATTCTATCACACAATACTGCATAACCTTATCTTCACTCTTGGTATTGGGGTCACATCTCCACCAGGTTAGTCTTCTTCCCAGAGGGCTGTTTAGGGTTATCCTTTCATTTTTCCCCTTGCTTTGGGGATTCTTGTTCTTAGTCCCATTTCTTTCTATCAGCCCTTTGCAACAAAACCTCCCTCTTAGTATCTACTCATATATCTTTGCAAGAAGATCTCACCTTCTTAACAGCTAAGAGAAGACAAAGAAAAATATATTAAAAAAAAAAAAAAAAGAAAGAAAAAAATCTCTGTCTTTCTCTAAGGAAGTAAAAGCAAACAAACAGAGAACCAGCCAGAGACAGGTGACTCACTGCTCTTGCTAAAATAAGCTGATGTGATTTCTGCCCCGGCTTTACTGCACACTGCCAATGTTGGCTTTTCCCCTCTCCCAGCCCACCCACCAGGAGTTGTGGCCACCACTCTTCCAGGGACTGCGGCAGGCTGGCGCTCCCATGCCCCTGCGTGTTACTACCGTGCTAGCAGTAGTTGTTGTCGCCCACGTGGATTCTCACGGGGCTTGGTCCAGAAACCCTGCGCAACCAGGTCCACCCTGCCAGGTGCTACCGGACTCGGCACCTTTCAGGCGCCACTGGCAGCCCTGCACAGGGGAACCTGTGACGCTGGGGTTTTACTGTGGCTAGCACTTTCAATTGCCGCCCGCAGTTTTTGCCGCTTCTCATCCCCGCCGATTGTGGTTCCCGCACTGGCAGCCCCACACTCAGGGTCGCTGCAGCCCATGTAGATCAGCCCCGGTCCGTGGCCTGGCCCCTGACCACTGGCAGTGCCGCACCCCACGTCGCTGAAGTGCCAGCGGCAGCCTCGTATTTCCTCCACTTCCTGCCGCTGACGACCCTGGATAAGCGTGGTCCTTGCCATTCTAACATCCCCTATATCCAGTAACTGAGCCTGACCTTTCCAAGTGATCATGAGTTCCTGTGTCACTTCCGGTTCCCTCTGTGGATTCTTTTTTTTTTTTTTCTTCCCTACCCTTCTTTCACTCGCGTCCCACCTTTTGCTGTCCACCCACTTCCCTCTTACTTCGTGTCCCACCCTATATCTGCCGAACCGTGGCAACAACACGGGGGTGGGAAAGGGGACTATGGGGACAACAGAGGACATCTAGACAACAAGCCACAATAACATAACCATACATCAATAAAACCTCTTTTAACATACAAACAATAATCATCCCCTAATTGTGAGAGCAAATCAGTATATTACCTACTTATAACACTGCCTTCTTCTGAGTGTTATAGGACGTTACCAGTTCTCTTTTGTTGTTGAGCTCTTTTTACCAGGAATGACTAAGAAATGAGGCTTATGAAATGAACAGGGTCTATGCCTTTATTAATGTTCAGCTCTTTATTGAAAAGATCAGCTGGTCAGGTGGCTTGACATGGAGCTCTCCCCCGCTGTTGTAGCTTCCCCAGCAGCCGAAGGGGGAGAAGGCATGCAGAGTCTGTCCCTGGAGGCTCTGTGGCACCCTGGTAGCTGGAGGTGAAGAGGTGTGCAGTCTGTATCTGAAGTCCCACTCAGCAGACCGTCCTCTCTCCTTTTCTCCTGACACACCGGTAGCCAAAGGGTGAGGGGACGTGCAGAGCCTGCTGCTGAAGTCCAACAGCAGCTGTCCTATCTCCTTCTCTCCTGGTAACATCAGGAAGAGTGTCTGTTTTCCTTGTGCCTGCCTCCCACAGCCCAGTCCAGTCTGGTCCTCTGCAGGTTATGGTGACAGGTCAGACACAGACTAGAGATGTGGTTCCCTTTTCCCCAACCAGCACACCCATCCAGCCCCCTCCACTGTGCCTAGCCTTCCATTTAGGGGTGTTTTCATCCCCAAAACCCCCTCCCATTATTCCGCTGGTCTTCCTATTTTGCATCCCAGTCCTAGAATGGTAGTGAGGGTGGGGCGGTAGGTGATTCCCAGAAGCAATTAGCTAATTACCATTTTAGTGTCAGTATTTACTTCGAGCCAAGTGTCCCAGCCAGGCTGTTTTGTTCATAACAGCTTATAAGGATGTTTTTGACACTGCTGATTTACATGAGTAGAGATACAGCCAATGCTAACAAGTCACCAGATCTCTTCAGTAGTTTTGGCAGCAATGAATTAGGGAAACTTATTTAAACTAAGGGTGAAAATGAGGGTTTGATGAGGTCTTTTTCCAGCACTTGTTCTTATGATAACATCAAACTCCATGTGAAAGCTCTTCTTGGCTTGGTGAATACAATTTCCATCTTGAGAGATCCCTCATTATTCCACTCATTTCAGGCATACACACAGAAAGGCATACACACAGAAAGATCCATTTGTGGTGCTGTCATTTTTGATGAAGTCAGAGGGTCAAACCTATGGACATGTCAAATTAGAACCCATTTCCCCTTTCTTAGATTGTAACAAGCTGCAAAACAATGGAGGAAACTTTCCAGTTAATTGGCAGTCAAACTCTGCATGGAACTGTGTTCTGTACCTTGCAAAGCTCTCTGGAAGGACATTTTTTAATGTTTTAAAATTCATAGACTATATTTTCACTGGAGCATTAGGGGTGTACTAGAGCTGTTCTAAAAAATGTCATGTCAGCTGATCCAGTGTCTGCTTGTGGTTTGTCTGAAGTCTTTCATCAGTCATCCTGAAACTACAGGGATAGCAACTTCCTGACTGTCTTGAGGTTGGAAGGGATTTTAATTAGAACCCAGGCTATGAGATGTTGGATTTTTGTGACTCTTTTCTAGTCTTCTAATTTTGAAATGTCCAGTTTAAAATAACACTGTGATAAGAATAATTATTTTCTTTTATTGTTATTGTTTTATATGTGTACCCTTAAAATTAGTGGGTATTTTGGGTTTAATTATGGTTGAACATCACTAAAAACAAGACAACATCTCTCAAAAAACCCCAAAGAACCAAGCAACCTCATAGTTTTCTTCTGAAAAACCATTGGTTCACAATAAAAAGTGAAGTAATATTTTGCAATGAAGCACATAAATCACCTCTCTGTGGTGTATTAGGTTTTGGCAGTTCCACAAATTCTCACTTGAAATATCATTTTGTGTGTCTATTATAATTATATTAAAACCTTTCAATTTACCATTCAAAAAATTGAATGCAGTACCAACAGAGAATTTTACACTCACAAAAATTGGGCAAAAGAAGGGAGATTCATTTTCGATACCCCCAGTACTAAGCCAATATCAGTTGGCCACAATTTTTTTAAGGTCGGTGTACAATCTAAGACATAGAAATATTATACTCTATATGTGGTTCATCTTATATTGCAAAAGATAACTTTAACTGGTTAGAGAAGCCTCACTGTGGAAAATCTCGTCTTTTTAACAGCATAACCAGGTGATCTAGAAATACCTCTGAAATGCTGGGTTCAGGTGTGAGATACCAAATAACAGATGAGAGGACTAGGTGTAGAATCTGCTCTGGTGGGTAGGACTCATCCAGCAGCAGGTCAGAATTATAACCAGAATGAGTCTGTTTTTTGAGCAGCCTCAGTTGTTAGTTAATGCACCAGCATTACATGGTCAAATGTGCTCTAAATTAGTCCAACTCCCTCTCCTGTAACACAAGCCTGTTCGTACATGTGGTACATTGACTGTAAGCAGAAGAAACAGTACAAAATGCGAAATATTTTTATTTGCTATAATTTTCCTAAAAGAATCAGGAATCGAAGTGACAGCTTTAATGTCAAATGATGCAATGTTGCAGCCAGAAGTTACAGATGGCCTGGCTGAAAACTCCTGAGGCTGTCGGCAACAGGCAGAATGAAAGTGAAACTGCTTTCAAACAAGCACTTCAGAGATAATACTGAATTAAAACACAAAGCCATGGCATGGGTTCAGGGTGGATTTTCACAATATTTTATCAGTTGATAATTCAAATATTTTGATACAGAATCATTTACATTCAGTTGTGAAGTACATAAGCTTTTTGATACCTGAGTTGGTCCACTCCATGCAAATAAATCATTGCAGAAAATATAAAGGAGCAGAGGCACTGTCCCAAAGGTGGCATAGTGGTGGAACTGCTGTGTCCATGATGGACAATTGATGAGAGTTTGATCCTGTTTTGATAAAAGTTTGCCATCAGTACTCTTCTACTGCTGAGCTGTTTGCATCATTTCACCTTTCACCAATGCAGGTCTATGTTTCTACAGCTTGGACGTGGAACAGGGAGTGAAAACAGGAGCTTTCAGTTATAGGAGACCTTTGGGTTTTGAAAAAAGCCCTGTCTACCCCCCTCCAATCAGCCAAAGTTCAAAGGGAGGATAGAGATTTCCTCATGCTCCAGGTGCCGTCCTCTAAGAAAGGGGCAAATGGCCTTATGCTAAGATGATAATAAGGTTATATTAGCAAATGTCATGTTCATGCACCTCTCTTTCAGTTTCAGTTCAAATTTGACTTGGAAATGACAAACATCAAGTGCGGATGCCACACTCCCTCCCACATGAATCTCAGAAGAACATATTCTCTTCTTTAGTCCTAGTTTAAGTTCTGTTGTACTCTGAAGTTTGAGTGTTATTAGCACATTATTAAATAATTATTAAATCCATAAAAATATCTGAGGGTCTGGTAGACTTTCCCCATGTATTAATTCCAAAAGCCAACAACTTTTTTAAAAATCCTAAAAATATACAACTTTAAGTTTGTCTTAGTACCAGATGCTTAAATGAAACAAATCTTTTAAGTATAATGTAATAGATGGGTAAAATTTAATGGTAAATCAGTCATGTCTGTTTACAAGTAATTTTGATATTGAATGTAATCCAAAGCTTTAGTGTATCTTAAGTATTTCCACACTTATCCTGTTTTTTAAGCATTTCCACATTTTATTTTCTTACAAAGCATTCTCTTTGCTTTTTCTAGTTATATTAAATTGTACATCTAAACAGTGTTAAAATGGGAAACCTTTATTAATCTTGGCTGCCTTTCTTCTGGTGCTCAAGACAGCCTAAAGCAGAAGAAAATGAAAGTCAGCTTTGGAGCTTAGAACTCCAAAAGACCTTTATTTTTTACAAAATTCTTGTTTAGTTATTCTCATTAAATATTAACAATCTCATTAATTGTCAAGAGGGATGTTAGATATAAATGAAACACACTAGACAACAAAAAGATGGAGGAAAAAAGATCAGGAAATTCAAGTTTCAGTAATTAGGAATATTTACATGGTATCAAGTGTGAAGTAAAGATATTTAATTGAAGTTCTCCACAAAAACAATAAACAATGACAAGAAAAAATAGACCCCCTACAGTGTACAAGTTCTGCTGTTGGGCTTTGGTCCTTTTATTCTTTGGAAGTTTGTTGCAGTAAAATTCAATTTGTTCCGTGTTTTATGTGCTGGCGATGCCCAATTATTCGCTTCAATAAAATGAAATTTCCTGTACCAGCATTAAGAGCTTTCTCTGGAACATCTAGAAAGAATGCTGGCATCTCTTTAAAGACTTTTTGCATTTAATAAGGCTTTTGTTCTCATCTAATTCTAACAAAGTCACTGTATATTCTTTCCTTTGAGCCGATCAGCAAATTCTACATACCCACACTGTTTACCAGAGCATTGCTAACAGTGAGGCATTGACATATGCAAACCAGGGCAAGGAGCTGGATTACTTTTTAAGGTGCAATGACAAACTAAGGAAATTTCCAATTTCTTACATTTTCTGTAAGAAAATACTCTGCTTTTACTTGCAAAATAATTTTTGATTCTGTGGATTAGAGCATTGAGTGTTTACTCATACAGTTGTGATGTCAAAGACCAGGGCTACATCAAACAGAGGAGGACCCCCAAGCTGTTTTCCCCACCAAGTTTAGTGTCTGAATGAAGACCAGCTAAAGCCTTATCCTTTGAGGAAACTTCCTGAGTTGTTCCTTTTCTCAGGGTTCAAGACCTACAACTACATTAAGCCATTGGATTTTTAGGTGTCCATCCCTGCTGAGTTCAGAAGGATGTTGGGACTTCTAGTAACCTGCTAAAACCTATTCATAATTTTAATTTTTTTACCTTGCATTACAGACAGGAATTTTAAAGAGGTGCTGGTGTTACTGACTAAAAATTATGTTTTCAGCAGTCTTTGTTGTTCAACAAACTCTTTCAGTCTGAGCTGCCTTTCCCTTCCTTCAAGCTCTGTTTTGCCTCACAGCTTTTCCTGAATGTGAGCATTGCTCCCATAAAATAAAATCATCTTCAATCCTGCAGTACATCTAAGGCACAGCAATACCTACCGTGGAACATCTTCTATGAACAAGAGGGGTTTTAATTGAATCTATGAGAAGTGAAGAAAGAAATTTAAATGTAGTTATGAAACTTGCTTGAACTTATTTTTTTATTGATACCTCTATCACCTGGTGAGTCAGGGATCACTCACTTCCTATGTCTGAGTGTAACATACTCTATGTTTGCTCTTTGCCTTGCAATTGTAAATCTGCTGCCTCCAAAGCTCCTGCTCACAACCTTCACCTTGATCTTGGAGTTAAACTATCCATTGCACAGGTATTTCTTCTGCTTTCCATTACAGAGATAATTTTCTTTGTCCCAGTTCTGAGTTTTAATGGGTATTTTGGCAAAGTAAACATCATATTTAACTAAGTTTTGTGGACAATGATTATTGGCTTAAAAGAGATTAACTCTCTATTCCTGATGCAACACTGCTGAATTGTGTTGCAGAACAGGAGCTCCTGTCCCTCAACTGATAAATGCAGTTGTATTCTTTTAAAAAGTTGAAATAAAATGCAAATACAAGGGTAAGAAAACTTTCATAATACTAAATGATTTATTACCATAGCATAATAATATTTTCCAGAGTGTGAATTTGCCTTCTTTGGCCAAACCAGATATTTTTCCTTCACCTTTCAGGTCCTACTACAATCTATTGTCCATGTAGTGAAGAGAAAAATGAGAATGCATATTTTAAATAGGCATTTTCCCAGTGACTGACAGGTATTTGTTATCTTGCAGATCTGTTTACCAAGGAGCTGATGATGAAGTTGCAGATTGTGATGCTGCTGCTAAAGTGACGTTCCTCTTTCAAACGTGCCAGTTATAGGAAAAATACCACATATAAATAGGATTTAAAAGGCTTGGAATGACTGGGAACAATGTGAAATGCCAAACGAGTGGAGCAAGGTTTCAGTTCCTGTGTCTACAACACAACTCACGTTCTCAGGAAAACTCGAATACCTGGAGTGAGTCCCTTTCATGGATGCGCTTCCCTTTCCATGGGTTTTGATCAAAGGAGCACTCTTCCGGTGCTATTGGCTGGGGCTGCAGGGACATCTAGTAACTGCCTGGCTAATTACAGCTGGGATGTTCACTGGCTCTATCTTATTAGCTCCAGCAGTGAGGAATTCCTATAGCAGGACTTGCCTTTTCTACTTCCAACATGTCACTTTCCATTAGAGCACAGGGCAAAACGTTCTCAAACACAGAGACATAAAAAGTGACTTGCTTACGCTGACACATTCCTCAGATTATAAAATTGTGTTTTGAAATAAATTTTAATTAACTAATGATCATGTCTCTTCTAAATAGACCTTGCTGCTTTTTTTTTTATTTTTTTAACACTGTCCCCATCTAGCCACTATACCAAAAGAACTATGTCTGGTAGTTATTGAATGGACTAAATTTACTTGTTACATAATATTGGAGAGTTAACAATACAATAGATTTGACAAACCCATCAAAAAGAAAACTGTTTTTTCAGCTGTATTGTAAATAATAGCTAATCTAAGCAAGCAGGACTCTGCATGGTTTTGCATGATTTGCAACCAGTGGCTTGAAAAGATTTAGCACATATTAAAACTTACTAACACTACTGTAAGGATTACAAAATTCCCATTTTAAGCAAAAAAGACACCGAGACACTGGAGTTCTTAGAAGTTTATGTGTAATGAGAAAACCTTATTTACACCTTATACTTTCTCACAGTAGGTCAAACTGTATAAATGAAGGCTACATCATGGCTTTTGATAAACACCTTTGAATGCTGAGGAAGCTGTTGTATCCTCAGATGGACAGCAGAAACAAGTTCAGAAGAGATTGTGCAGGTGCCTTAGAGAGCAGAACAGCAAGATAACTCTGCAGATAATTGGAATCAAAATAATTATTCAGTGATTGTTCTCTATCTCCAAGCTTAAGAGAAAGCAATGGCTTTTCATCTTGTTAACTTCACTTAGTTTTTTTTCTTGTTGATGAAGAAAGGAATTCCAAACCACCCTTCATTCTTCATTTACAGATCCTGACTCTGAGAAAAACAATTAAAACTCTCACAACCTTGGAATTACACCAAGATGCCTTTGTATCAAGTACCCTTTTCACAGTTTTTTTATACTCCTACTTTAACTAAAGCCAGAACAAGTGTGTTTATGTCACACAGTCCTTTTTTAACTTCTGCTGTTGTCTTTTAAAGTCCAAGCACTGACAAATAATTACTTTCAAAGACCACAGGTCAAGGTAACTAGTAGTGAAGTCAACAGCATTTCTGTTGATTATGTCCCAAAACTGCCTCACCTAATTGGAAACAGTTGGCTAGTAAGTTGTGGTTTTAACCTCCTTTAACCTTTAAAATGACAAGCTGTGGAGATGCTGTAGTCCCTTGATGTGCATCTGGATTCACATTTAACACTGACATACTTTGCTTCTGAGGTTTCTTCTGATTAGAGTTTGAGCTTATAAAGTGATGTGATCCTGTCCACAGCTTCCAGCCAAGGGGACCAGAACACACTTTTACATTTGCGAACAACTCATAGAGTGTTTTCTCTCAGGTAGAGTGGGATGAACTTTCAAGACAGTTCTTTTATTTAATAATCACTAATAAATATCATGGCCTCAACAAAGTGTGAATTTTCCTTTGTTTTATAAGGGAGAATGTAGGCAGAAGGAAAACAATTGCTCAGATCTTGACTTGAGTGCTGACACACAGAGTTGAATCCGTGGAAAGGAACTAGAAAATACAACTGTTGTTTGGAAGTGAAGCTAGGAAAGATCCTGAAAGCTTCACTGCACTGTACAGTAAGAAGCATCTCAGCAAAAGAATTGATCAGTACAAACGGATCCATATAAATTCTTTTAAGCTTATTTTTAAGGCTCAGATTTGTACATGAACTTTCTGAATTCTTGCCTGATTTATACATTTTCTCTATTACATGAACTTGAGACATATTGCTCAATACATTATAATTCTTTTTACTCTGTGATAAGATGGTATAATTTTGTAAATTTTAAGGGACTTATTATCCCCTTTCCTGCTGGTTAACTCTGTACTGGTTATTGTCCATCACTGAAACCTGATCCATATGTGTAACTGTGCTCACTGGTGTTCATGTTGGACCTTACAAACTGAGTACTGACTACATGAATTAGAAGGTAACAATTAAGCATGAACTGGTAATCATCCCAAGTGAGGAGCACCCAGCATACTTGATTGGTCCTGAACAAAATCACTTACTAAGCAGACACCACATTCACAGAACATTGGATTCCTCCTTTATCCCACATAGATTAATACTTTCTGAGTCAGGCTTATGCCTGGCTTCTGGGAATGTGGAAACAAAGATCTGTGGTGACTCATTTTGTACAAACTCGTTGTTTTCAGAGTAGTGGTTTTTACCACAGGGTAAAATGAAAACAGCTGCCAAGTACAATTTGATTCAAAAAGGC
Source organism: Lonchura striata (assembly GCF_050655825.1). NCBI lineage: Eukaryota > Metazoa > Chordata > Aves > Passeriformes > Estrildidae > Lonchura > Lonchura striata. The sequence goes on along the minus strand of NC_140729.1, from coordinate 12,287,932 downwards.
AGTGGCCACTGGTCACAGCCCAGACACATCTGTGGCTCTTCAAAGCCCTGACCTCTGTTGTGCTGCAGCCCCTCAGCATATTTGTGTTCCTGAACATATAACACTGAATTGTGACCTTCACAAGCACCACCATATTGGATCCGAGTGGCAAAGAGCAGCTCAGCCAAGCAGACTCCTCCACCCTCTCTACACTCTGCTAGCTACAGCTTATAGACAAACCTGCCACACGCCTTAAGTAGAGCTGAGTGTGGATTCTGCACTGCCTATGCTGTAGGACTCGTAAATATATTAGAGTGCTTCTCACACACTGTGGATATTGGGGCCACCTCACTGCATGGCTACAAGTATCCAAGGCAGATGATTAGTAAGGCACAAGCAGCTTAAGTCTGTTTTTACCTATCAAATTGAGGGATTTAGCCTTTGAGGGCAGGATTCTGTGCACCTGTATCAGGTGTGATGTAGACACTGCAGCTCACCAAGCTGCCCCAGTCTCCTATTTTTATTCAAAACAGGGAACTTTAGGTCACCGTCCACCCGACCCAATTTAGATCTGCCAGTGCCTGGTGAGTGCACCAGAGCAACGAGAGGCTCAGGCTGTGCCAACACACTGAGCTGACTGATTTATCAGATGAAGCCCAGCCTGGGGTCTGGGTGTTGTATGCTGCCCTTACATGTGCTATAAACTGCCTCTGGAATAAAAGGGACACTTCCCTTCCACACCCCCACACTCACCCATGATCCAGGGCTGAGCTGTGGGCTAACAGGCAGCTCACCTGCCAGGGAATAATTTAGAATGTGCTAGTTGCCTCCTTTGGAGATGCTGCCTTCCTTCTGTCTGATACCTTGGTATTCAGCAGGGAAATTAAAGGAGATCGAAATAACAAGGCTATTATTCAGATGAATCCATTCTGAACCAGATCACATTGAATTTTCTAGTCTTTTAAAATGAGCATGTTCAATTCAAGTTTGGAAGAGTTGATAAAAGGCAGATATTCTTCAGGCCTGTGAGAAAGGGCCTCTGGCTATTAGAAACTGACTTTTTCCCAAAGGCCACATTTCTTTTAGATTAAAATATAAATAAACAAACCACATTCTGATCATTACTGTTTCACACCAGTAGTACAAGCTTTGCTAAGCTTCCTTTGAAAACACATACCTGAATTCAGGTCAGGTCACTCTGAGAGGGTTTAAGCTCCAAAAGGAAGGTGAGTCCAGTCTCCTTTTCCCTGCTGTAGTGGAGTGTCTCTCCACTTTATTTTCACTGCTGTCTGTTTGCAATTAAACAAAGCAGCCCTCCCTGAGATACTCTCACCTCTTGGGTGAAAAACAATAGAAGAGAAAAATTTCATCCTTCAAAGCATCCAGAGAGTTTCTGCTCCAGGTGCCTGCCCTGTGCTCTTCACCCAGTCAAAGACAAAATAAAATGGCCTCGGTAAACCCAAACAAAACCTCATTGAAATTTAAAAACTGTGTGGATGAGGCAGCTTGGAACATGGGTTAGTGGTAGGCTTGACAGTGCTGGGGCAATGGGTGAACCTGATGAACTTAGAAGACTTTCCCAACCTAAACAATTCCATAATTAAGTGATTCTGTGATTATGCAATCACATCTCTCCCGGGCAGAGTGGTCGAGCAGGGACAGTGCTGGTTCTGACCTCAGGAAAAAGAGTGGTGGGTGTAGACAGTCTCAGGTTACTGAAGGGATGGGGAAGCCCCAGAAAATAGGGAGGTGATGAAACAGCACCGAGTGACCAGTGCAAGCAAGGGAAGCCTGGTGTGTGGCAGTGCTCTAGCCAACACTTCAAAAAAAACAGTGGAGCAGAGACATCATATCCATGGGACATGCAACCAAAAAACTTAAGGAATCAATACATCCCCCTCATCTGGGCACCTTGGAACCTCCACTGCTGCAGGCAGGTAAGTGTCATTTCAGCTTTATATTCATTACTTGTTGGGGACATAGGGAAAGACAAGTTTTGCTTTTCCCAATTAAAAGGAAGGAAAAGAAATAAAAGGAAGAAAAGAAGTGGGAAAGGAAATTTTATTTCCAAGCTTCTAAAAGGATCTTACAAAAGACAGAAAGTAAAAAAAAAAGCATATATATATATATATATATATATACATACACACACACACACACACACACACACACACACACACACACACACATATATATATATATATTTGACAGGGTCTTGTTAAGCAATTCTTCACATTATCTAATGGTGATAGATGATACCATGTAATCATATATGCATTTCCCTGTAATCCTGATCACTGCCAACAGCTCACAAAAGTCTTCTTAGACACCATTTCTCCTAGACTGTACAGATCTTTCTCAAAAGCAAATGAGAAGGAAAAAATACAAAAGTAATCCAGAAGAAAGGAAAAAAGAAAACTCTCTTAAGCAAGGTCTTCCAGGTGAGAGCCAAGTTTAACACCTCCTGCAAGGCTGTGTGAGTTCCTTCCCAGCCTCTCCATGGCACAGAATTTCCTCCAGCACCTATCAATCCCCACCATCCCATCCATAATGCCTTGTGTTACCCTGCTTCTACCCTGCGCAGTCTCTTCACTTCAAAGGAACCCCAACCCTGCCCAGCTGCACCCTCAGTACTGCTCCACCCTCACACCTGCCCATCAATCCTAACCTCAATCTTTATTTTTTAGGACTTCCTAACGCCTCTGCCTACCTAGAAGGAGTTAATCCTAGACCTCCACTCCCACTGCTTCCAGCTCAGTATGCTATTCCAAGCATCCCTGCAGCAGGAATTCTAGCTGCTGGGGATGAGAAGGAATTCACACTTGGCTTTCCAGGATCTAGCTCCCACATCAGGAAGACATGGGCTCATGGATAGAACCAACTGCTCCAAATTAGAAAGGACCTCAGGAAATAAACGCAGAGAAAGCTGAGAGAGAGAAATGAAGCCACGGCAGATCTATGTGCTCCAGATTCTTCCTCACCCTGAAATGTCATGGCAGCTTTTGTAGGTTGCCAAAAATTAAACAAAAACTCAGCAATACCTGGTTCCCCTATTCCACCCCCCAACAGTTTCTTAAACACCTAATGTCCAGCTTAAGTGAAATCAACAGATTTTAAAATCCACACAGGTGTTAAAAAAGAGAAAAAATTTGCTTGTTCCTGTTCTTGCAGCAAAACCAACCCCAACTTGAGCCTCATAGGCAGAGAGCTAAAGGCAACATCTTTTGTAGGGCTGTGTTACCCCTCTTCAGAGGTCCAAGGGGTTCTTTGGATCTCCTTCCTAGCAGAGAATCTTTGTTGGGGACCTAACAATTCTCACTGTATCCAGGCATCCTTCATCCTAGGGATGCTGCTGCATGCAGCTGATGGAGAATGGCTTAGCCCTGGGCATCCCCACTTCTTTCTGCACAGCTCAAAAGCCAGACAGGGGATTAGCCAAACACTGCCTTCCTCCTTCCCCTCTACTTCCTCCTCTGCTATACTCTACATGGAAACAGGCAACCACACACACCCCAGTCAGCTGTGTGAAAAAACGTATATATTCAGCACACACTCAGTACAGTATAGTAACAAAAACTACCATAATTTCCTTAAAAAACCAACAAACCACCAACTTCAAAACCACCAAAACTTCCAAATCCTCCCCACCCTACAGCACTGATCCTCATCCCTCTGGGCCCAACAAGGCACCAGTGGCAAGTTACCCCATCCCCGTGCCATCCCTGCTTGGTAAGGCACAGAGAGTGGTCCCAGATCTCTGGCAGCCATCTCCTGCCTCAGCACCCAACTCCTCCTGTGGGGGTCTGGGGTGCTGAGGGTGCTCCCACCAGAGGGGCTTGGCCAGCAGTTTGCTGTGGTGCTCTCCCGTGCAGTTATTTGGGGGACACACACATCAAAGGAAACGGGACAAGCTCTGGCTTACAGAACAGGGAAGCTGCAACAGCATCACTGGGGGTGTACACAGCCCTAGGAATGTGCCAAGGAGGAGAGGATTCCATCGCTGATCATGTGGGGCTCCACGCTGAAATTGTTGCAACAGTGTCTGCTGCTTTCTGCTGGAGGTGGGGATGAGGCTGAAGAGAGGGAAGAAGCAGCAGTTGTGGGGCTGGGAGCTGGCAGGGCCCTTGCTGCTGCACACAGAGGGGAGGTAGATCGGCTTTGGAGATCTCTTGCCTGAAAGGATGTCTTCATGGACACCAGCTTGGTTCCTGGGGGAAGACCCTGCTACAGGGCCCTGAATCCCTGTGCTTGCCTTCTCTCAAGGCAAAGGTATCTTGTAGCCCGTTTGTACCACTGGAAAGCTCTCAAACTTGTGCAGCAACTTCTCTCAAAACTTTTCAGCCCTTAAAACTGCCACCACAGCTGCTACAGGTAAAATCGCAGCAGCTGGGAAACAAACCCAGAGGTGACGGCAGTGACATGCGGGGCAGGAGGGACCCTGGCTTCTCCTCTTGCCTACCTGGCTGGACCGCAACCCTGACACCAGCTCCTCTCCCTTTCCTGCCACACCAGTCCTGCTGCCACCCCTGCCCCGAGCACCATGGGGATAGCATGTGTGATGCTCTCCATCCTCCCCCCTCCCTAGATCCCCATCCCCAGCATCCCCTCTGCCATTAGTCTTGCTGCTCATTCATCTCCATGTCCGATACCAGGATGTTCTTCTCAGCAGATTCACTGGGGTTGGATGTGTTGCGACTGTAGCGAGCGCTCTCAAAGGCGCCACGCTCTGCTCTCTCTCGGCGTTTGTACAGGAAGACAACGACCCCCAGCACAGTGCACAGTGCCAGCATTGACAGCACGACCACTGCAACGGCTGTTGTGTTCTCTGGCAGAGCTGCAGGGAGGAAAGGCTGTTGAGAGGGAGACAGATGACTCCTGTTCCATCCTCAGCCTGCAGGAGAGGCTGGGGCTGGTGGGGGTCCAGCCACACTCATGTATCTGGGCAGGGTCATTTAATCATAGAATGTCCTGAGTTGGAAGGAATCCACAAAGGCCACCAAGTCCAACTCCTGGACCTGCACAGGACACCCCAAGAATCCCACTCTGTGCCTAAGAGCACTGACCAAACACCTCCTGAGCTCTGGCAATCTTGGGGCCAACCACTGCTCTGGGGAGCCTATTTCCCCTGTGGTGGGTCAGAGCAGGACAGGACTGAAATGAGATTAGCTCAGTCGGTTGAGCATTATGCTAATAACACCAAGGTTGTGAATTTAATTTCTGAATGGGTCATTCACTTAAAGAACTGGACTCAATGATCCTTGATCCTGGTGGGTCCCTTCAAACTCAGCATATTCTGTGACTCTGCCAATCTGCTTTGGTGTTTTGTGAACATCTTGCTCCCGGCAGACCTCCTGGAGCTGGGCAGACTTCCTGGGTCTTTCGTGGTGTGTATGAACATTTAGCAGCTGCCTGGGATGGATCTTTGGGATCCTACTAGCAGACATGCTGGCCATCTCTCTGACTGACCAGTAAGTGTGAGCACTGGAAGGAAAGTCTGGCAAGCGGCTGGGCAGACACACACCTTCATGAAAAGGTGGCTCCTGCTGCTGAGGAGTCCTAAGTCAAGGCCAAAGTCACTTGGGAATGGCATTCCCCACACATAAACGCCATTCCTTTCATTATTTACACAAGTCGGGCTGTAGCACAGGCTCCCAGTCCTGGTTTCCAGTGCCAGTACTATGCCCAGGCTAATGGTGCTACTCACCTGTCCTAGAAAAGCTGCTCTCCTCCACTGCAATGGCAACACAGACAGGTGAGTGCACAGCCATGACACCCTTCCATCTTCCCACAACCAGCACCTCTGGACCTACACCCTGCACTGCTCCCAGTGCTGCACCACATGGGCAACAGGAGGTGAATAGTTGGGGTGGTCCTCTGGCTCTGCTCTACCACTGTCCCACTGGCCTCATCCTACCCCATGGAGCTGACACAACCAAATGAGACATGCACAGCCCATCACTGAGCCCAATAGAGACTTGTAGACCCCAACACCAACCCATATAAGCCCTGGAATTACCCAAAACATGTGGTTGATGCTGCCACTGTGACAGTTCTACCATGCACCACCCTGCCCAGACCCCCATCTTACCCTACATCAGCCCAGAAGCCTCAGACAGCAGAGAGGGCCCTACCTCGGGGGATCTTGCAAATTACACCCATGGTTATGTTTGTGCAGGAGCCTAGACGCCACATGCCATTGCTGCTCTGGATCCAGTAGCAGCTGTTCTGGCTAAGCATGCTGGGCCCCGTGTCATGCTGGCCCCAGTTGGAGTAGTTCACGGCACTGTTGTCATGCCAAACCAAGGTGCCACCTGGGAAATGAGAAAATTAGGTTTGAGGAGGCTGAAGAGGACACCCCATCTTTGCCCCAGTTCAGAAAGTACAAGAAGTGTGACAGGGCTCTGGGAAACTTGGTCTAGTGGAAGGTGGCCCTGCCCATGGCAAGAGGTGGGACTGGATTGGCCTTAAGGTCTCTTCCAACCCAAAACATCCTGTCATTCTGTGATTCTATGATGGGGATGTGTGATGGGGTGGAGCAGGGGCTACAGCACACCTTCCTGAATCTGCAGGCTCCAGTGCCTTGAAGAAGGCTTTGGGTTTCTGTTGCAGAGGATAGATAGATATGATTGTTCTCTCAGCTAGCCGGATGTCACTTCTGCCCTTGGATGAATCCTGGAGTGAAATGGACTGTTCCATCCCACCCCGCAAAAGATTGTGGCTCATCCCACACCTCTGTACCTGCCCCTAAAACATCAGAGTCTGTAACCCCACTGGCCCATGCCTTGTCCCGGCCCACCTGGGAACTCCTGATAAGGGAGCTCTGAGGGGCCATGCGGTCTCTTGGACTGCCTCCCCCTCTTGGAACCTCTCCCCCCTCTTGGACCTCTCCCCCTCTCTTGGACTTCCTCCCCCCCTGGGGCTTCCCCTCTCCTAAACCCTCCATTTCTCTCTCCCCTCCCCTGTCCTCCTAAGCCCGTCCACGTGCTACGCCTGAGAACACGAGGCTCGGGCATCCCTGGTCCCCCAATAAACCTCTTTCCCCAAGAGCAAGCTTCAGAGATCCCTGCCTCCCTCCACCCACACCGTGCTGGAGCGTGATCCCATCTCACAGGTTTCCTATTCCACCAAACCAGAGGAGGACACATGCAGTATGCCCAGCACAGCCTGAGACACTGGTCACACTATGGTATGAGTTCTCCTCACTGGTGCCACCACCAAGGGCTTCCTCTGCTCACCAGAGACTTGGTGGGAATTCATGGAGTTGCCTAGGGGAATCTCAAACCTCATTCCTTCCTTTGTACCTTTGGGGTTGAAGGTCATGCCCAGCCAGGCCCCCTTGGAAAGGCCCTCGTACGCCTGAAGATGCTCCCACACAAAGACGTTCTCCATCTCATCCTGGATGGACAACACTGTGCCACCAACTGCAGAGGAAAGACTGTCATGGAGAAGCCCACAACTGAGAGGATAGAGTTAGGGCGCAGCAGTGCCCTACAGGACAAATTTCAGGACCCACCCATGAACCACAAGATGATTGTGGAACCCTAACACAGAACAGCAAGGAGACGATGGCTGACCAAGGCTGGACAGGGGCACAGGGACAAGGGGGCTCTGCTGCACCCACAAACATCCTGGGGATCCCACTGTCTTCCATTTCCAAAGATACATCATCCTCCTTTACCACCCCATCTCCCTCGTACCTTTCTGGCACCTCTTCATAGCATCCTTCTGCCCAAGAGTGATCTCCATGTGGAAGGTGTAGCAGTGATCCCGGAAGGGGATCCAGGACGAGTCCTCCAGTGATTTGGGACAGCTGCCACTGTAGGTCCACTTGTGCATGCGGGGGTGACCTGGGGAGCATATGGTACATTAAAGGTGTGGTGGGCCACAGGATGCTGAGGCTCCAGAACACACTGGTGCACCCAGACCCACAAGGACATGCTCCAGAAGGTCCCTGGTGGGATGCCTTCTACAGCCCTTGGTCACACCTCACCCAGACCACCCCAGGCCCCCTGGGCAGCACCTGCTTGGAGCTGGCAGATGCCCCCCTGCAGCTTGGTGTCACAGCCAGCTGTGCGCCAGCTCCCATCCATGTCCATGTAGGAGCAGCCAGTGATCTGCTGGGGCTCCCCGTCCTGCCAGTTAGTGTAAATGAGATTCTCCTCTGTCAGCCATGAGTAGCTCCGGCCTCCCTGGAACACCAAAGGGAGGAGGTGCCTGGGAGGCTGCTGTGATCCCTCTGGGGACCTATGCCCCAGGTGCCTGCCCCCTTCCCTCACCTCATCATTGGCCAACCCAATCCAGAGTGGAACCTGCAGGCTGCTGATGGCCTGTGTGAGGAAGGCCTGGCTGTAGGGGTTGGGGATGGTGGCCAGGGTGGCGTTGAGGGTCTCGCAGAGCAGCAGTGCCTCGTGCCACCTGAGTGGTTTCTGCAGGATGCGGTAAGTGCTGTTGTGGTAAAAGAGGGTGCCAGTAGGAGAAGGGGGGAATGGTGCCTGCGCAGGGCTCAGGGCTGGGTCTGGAGGAGCAAAGAGACACTGTCAGAGAGCACAGAGAGGACATTCCTGCATCCCAGGTGGGTCACCCTTTTGTCCATCCCTACCCAGGCCAGGCTGTCCCTGGCAGTATTGTGCTGGTTGCACCTGGCAACATACTGGTGCAACTGGGGAGAGCAGAGGGATGTCCCCAGGAATGACAAGCAGTCATACCCTATCACTATCTCCACCTGGGATGTACATCCCTGTGGGGACACACCGAGTCAAGTTGGTGTGCACAGGTTTCAGGCTGTCCCACAAAAGGCTGGGACCAGGGTCTCACCTGCCCAAGTTAAGTCTGTCTCCCCAGGCTAAACCCATTGCCCCAAGCTCCCCAGTCCCACCACAGCATGGGGCACCAGGGTGGCAGTGGCAGATCCCCAGCCAAGAGAGCTGGAGCTGTCCCCTCATCCCTCTCCTACCTATGCTCCGCTGGCAGACATAGCCATGTTTCTCCTCCAGGCAGCTCCGGTCATCCCAGCGTCCCGTGAAGAGGGGGGGTGAGCCATGCCACACCACAACACAGTTGGTCTGCACAGCCAAACCACAAGGTCATCACTGTCCTTAGCACTACACCACAGAGATTCCCATGCCAGAAAATCCCACCCTGCAGGGCTGCATCCTGCACTGCCCTTGGACAGCCATCCCAGCCCACTAAATCTTTTCTTTTTCAAGGCTGGGTCTGGCACTGAGACCTTCCTGGGAGATGGGGGTGCTATGGGGAATCTCCCTCACCGGCTTGTCAGTGGGGCTGGAGGAGCTGCAGCCTGAGGGTTCTCCAGGTGCCCAGTTCATGTGCCGCAGTGGTTCCCCCTCCACCCACTGGAACTCCCCCTGGGCATCGTGTAGACCAATCCAGAGGTCAAAGGAGATGTTGGGCAGCATGGATGTGATGAAGGCTGCAAGTGACAGGTGACATGCTAAGGACCACCCCTAGCAGGTAGAACCCTGGTGGGGTGATGGGGCAGAGAAGACGTACCCTGCTCCAGGGGGCTGGCAATGGTGGCCAGGATGGCACCCTGGCTCTCGCACACCTGCTTCGCCTCTGGCCACTTCACTATCTCGCCTTTGTTATGGCCATAGAAGCTGAAACACTGCACAGGCAGGGGCACAGGATGGGCCAGGAGGTGCAGCTGACCCCAACCCTGAGCCCTGCACTCTCCCCACTCAGCCACCTCCTCCAGCCCCATTCTGCCCCAATAGTCTTTCTCCCCTTCACACCCTCATGCATGCCACCCTCCAACCCCTCTGGCCCTTTCACATCTCTCCTGGCAAACCTGTGCACACACTTCACCTTCCCTATCCCACAGCATGTCTCCCAGCATCCCTGTAAATGCATCCCCCACAGAACTCCCCACAAAACGTGCAGGCATCTCCATCCTGCCATTTTGCAGCCAACCCCTCTGCGCCTCAGCAGGGCTGGTGGAAGACCAGGAAGTAGTCATCACCTCTCCATCCTTCCATCCCCTCTCCCATCCTGCTCTCTCCTCTCCCTCCAGTGGTACCTTGCTGAGGAAGGGCAGCCAGCCTTGGGGACAACCCCCGCTTGTGGCAGCAGGTACTGTAGAGAGGGAAGGCTTCACAACTGTCCCGTTGCTTCGCTTGCAGATATAAGGCAGTGCTGTCATACACTTCTGGTCCCCCCAGTCCTCTGCAGGGAGAGACAGGCTGGGCATGATGCCCCTCTGCACTGGTACCAGTGCCCCAGCCCCTCAGAGCCCCATATGGAGCCCTGCCCTGCTCTCACCTCGGCTGGCTGTCATGTACACACACTTCCTGTCCTTGCTGGGCCGAGGCTTGCCTGGTGCCCAAGAGACAAAGTTGAGGAGGGACCTATCAGACCACCTGGAACAGCATCAAGAGGATGAGCAGTGATTTAGTGAATGAGACCACCTGAATGCCCTAACTCAGAGCATTTCCCACCACTGCTCTCTTGGAAGAGGAATCTCCAGCCCAGCACCCCAGGATGAGACCCCTGAGATGCAGTTGCTGAGTCATAGTACTCTGACATGTGCAGACAGTAGTGTTCAGGGACATAGTGGTGTGAGATATGATGGAGACTGTAGTTTGGGGATGTCCAGGGATACAGTGGATGTCTGTGACTTACTTGAACCTCCCGTCGTTCTCATAGGTGTGCAGCCCAATCCACCAGTGCTGCTCCTGGGCCCTGGAGAACTGCATGCCCAGAGAAGACAGATCAGTGCCCTTCAGGGACTGGAGGGTTTTTGGGGGTAACTGAGGCAGCCATAGGGATCAGGCACTCTTCCCCAGCTTACAAAAGCAAGGCCCATGACTTTGCTAAACCCCAAATCCACCCCCAGGCATCAGGACCAGCCACCACACAAATCCATCATGATCCCAGCAAAACCCAGCACCCCCAAATATGGTCCCTCCAGAAAAGGGTGAAAGAAGACAAGGAAGAGCAGCCCACAAGGCAGCAGAGCCCATGGTCACTGGTACCCTGGGAAGTTCCTGTCTCCTTGGTACCTTCTTCAGGTTCTGGCCCAGGAAGTGCAGCTCGGCCTTGCTGTGCACTGACGTTAGCTCAGCCTGGAACCAGCTGCAGATGCGCTGTGCTTGCAGCCATGTTGAGTGGTGTTCAAAGAACTTGTACTCGGCCTCCTGGTATTTCACCCACTCTTTGCTGCCTGCAGGCAAAGACCAGTTTCACACTGAGGCTGACACCCCTGCCACGGTATCCTGCCAGGGCACCCAGGTCCCTGCCCGTAGGGCTGCTTTGGTTTCATCCCTCTCCTGCAATGAAGCTGCAGCAGGATGCCTGGGTTCCCCTCCCCCCCACAACCCTGCCCACAACCCCTCCTCTTAATAACACTGCAGCAGACACCCACTGAAAACATCAGGGGGTCTATGCATGACCTGAAGTTGAGCCACGAGAGGCTGAGGTTGGGTATCAAGAAAAGGTTCTTTCCCTAGAGGGTAGTCAGGCACTGAACAGGCTCCCCAGGGCAGTAACTATGGCTCCAAAGCTGCCAGAGATCAAGGAGCATTTGGAAAACACTCTCAAGGCCAGGGTGAGATTGCTGGGGTACAGGGCCAGGAGCTGGACTCAATGGTCCTTGTGGGCCCTGTCCAACTCAGAATATTCTGTGACTGTATCAAAAGGCTGTGGCTAACACACCTTGGGTTGTGATCTCTGGCTCCTTCACATCGGCACCTGGAGAAAGGGCAAGTGAAGTTGTCAGTGGTGTGCAGGCTGGGATGCTCCCATGGATGCCCCTCTGCAAATCATCCATGGGCTACAAAGGCAGTATGCCTCTCCTGAATTCTCCCAGAAGTGACACCACCTCTCCCAGTCCCTGAATTAGGAATCATCCTCCCTCCCAACAATTCAACCACCCAGAGTCCATGCTCCTCCAGGTCAGTCACAGCTGATGGGTTTGGGGACCCCTTTGCCAGTACCTTTAGGCAGTTTGCAGATCCAATCCAGCTGGGCTTCACACTGCATTGGCATCCACTGCAGGGAGGCCAGATCCAGCACTACACAGCTCCGGATGTCATCGTCATCATAGTTACTGCGGTCGAAGTTGTGGTAGAAAAACTGGAGGTTGAGAGAGATGGGCAGTGCTGGTCCTTTCCACTAGCACTAGATTTGTCCCTCCCACAACCCAAATGCCCCCTGGACTCACTCCCAGCCCGTCGCTCCACCTCCAGCTCTGGTCCCCAGCAGGGTCTCGCCGGTTCAGGCCGATCCAGAACCAGTGCTGCTCATGGAGCTCCGGTTCTGACTCCCTGTGGGGACCCACGGGGACAGGTGACTACACAACCCCCTTCAAATCACAGGGGTTTATACTTATATACAAATATGTATTTATAATCTGTGGGATTCTTTAAAATTAGAGGGTTTTGGGTACGTTACAAAAGGCAAGCCTCAGAGACAGTAGGTTGGCGATTTAAAGCTAAGTAGTAGCTATAAGATTTGTTAGTAGATAAATAAGATTGTCATAACCATGTTATGAGACTAATGCTAAAAAATAAACAGCTCAAGATGCGTTCCACAGCAGTCCTGTCCCGTTCGCGATTTGTACGTAGCCCCCAACCAACGATAATAATCAAGGCTTTTTCTGTTTGTTTTCAAAGCCTGCCATCCCCACACACCTGAAGATAGGAACTTGGATAACAGGCATGCTGTCTCAGAACTGGAGCTGCTTTAAACCCAAGCTCCATCCCCAAATTACACTGAACTTCCTGCACATCTCCCACATCACCCACACCAACTGATGCACCTTCTGTACCTCAATCTGTGCTCAGAGAGATCCACCCATCCATCCACCCCTCCATCATCCACCCATCCATCCATCCATCCATCCATCCATCCACCCATCCATCCATCCATCCATCCATCCATCCATCCATCCATCCATCCATTCACATGTGCTAGACCACCAGGAGGGCTGTGGACTTGTGGTAAGCACACACCAGCAGTGGGACACACACTGATGCCCCCAGCCTCTCACCCAAAAATCTTGTTGAGGGTGTTGACAACAAAATGCTCCTCCTCGTAGCTGCCTAGGCTGAGCAGCTGTGCTCCCAGCTCCCGGCAGGATTCCTGTGCAGTAATCCACGTTTTCTTCTCTTGCAGCTTTTCAAAGTTGAACACCTGGAAAGAAGAACCCACAGCATGGAGGGCTCAGCAGAAGAACAGAAGCAGAGCCCTGTTCGCACCTGGAGGCAGCCACGTCCCAGGGCACAGTGCTGCCATCTAGCCCCAGCCAGGGTTGTGGAGTGCCTCTTGCAAGCACCAAAATGTGCCCCTGCACTGGGGAGGCACGTGCATCCCTGCACCAACTTGTCCAACCCCCCTTCACCTTGTAGCAGTGACGAAGTTTGGGGTCGGAGCTCCATCCTGGGGGACAGGTGGCAGTGAGGCTGGGCGTGGGGAAAGGACCAGGCAGTTCAGGATTGACTGGGGTGCCCAGGTTCTGCCGACAGATGTACTTGGCCTTGAAGGTGCTGCAGTTCTTCACCTCCCACAGCCCCATGGAGCTGCCGGTGGCCAGGGCCACGCAGCCACCTTTGTTGTAACCTGGAGCGCTCACGAGAGCAGGGGAGATGCCAGCCTTAGAGTTGGACTGTGCTGAGGGGCAGTGCCAGCCCCGCCCTGCATGAAAAGGAAGTCCTCATCCCATCCCCATCCCTTACCAGGCTGGTTGCGGTTCCAGTGAGTGTACATCACCTCATCACCGCTCAGCCAGCGGAACGCGCCTGTCTCATTAATGTCCTGCAGAGCTGTCCAAAAATACTCCCCATCCCAGCCATAAATGAGGCTGTTCACATATGCCTGCTCGAACCTGGAGGGACAGTGAGAGTGTGCTATGCAGCGAGCTGAGACACTGAGCTGCCCATGATGCTCCAGCCCTCAGAAGTCACACTCCACCTTGCAGGGCTCATTTTGGGGCAAACTCACCACCAGTGGCATGGCACTGACCTGTTGGTGATGGTAACCAGCGTGGAGCTGTAGTCAGAACATGTCTTGCGGGCGCCACTGTAGGGGACACGGTCCTCACCCAGCCAGAAGCAGGATGGGCTGTGCCACTTCCAGCCCTGGGAATGGGTGACAGGGAATATCCACCACTGTCCACCTGGACCTCCCCAGAAGGATGGGAGCAATCCCAGGGCATGAGAGCAACATCCCAAGTTCCCCACCACCGCCTCTGCCTTCTCCTGGGAGGTCTCCTGCCCCCAGCTGCCCCAGATTGATCCCACTCAGCTTTGACCATTAACAAGACCCTGGCCCCAGAGGACATGGCTACAGGGAAAACAAACAACCAGACAGCTTCAAAGATGGGGAAACAGCTCTCCCTGCCAGCGTCCAGCCCCAGCGAGGGCACAGGCAGGGGAACACAATCCTCCTCTTTACACTTAGGACTGAGTCCAAAGTGAGTACCACCGCAGCCAGCTTTTATTCCCCACCTTGTTGATGCTGGAGTCTCTCTGGGGTTGGAGACACAATAGTGTCTGTTTTCTGCCAGAGCAGGGAGCAAGATGGCCCTGGGGCTGGTGGCAGTAGTGGCAGAGTGGGGAGGGACATGGGGGCTCATCTGCAAGTGGGGACACACACCCTTCACAAGGGTGAAGTGGCTCAGCCAAGGAGCCAAGTGGCCCCAGGTCCAGGGACCCCCTGGAAGGGGAAGCATCACTAGGGTTCTACTCCTGGGTCCCCAGGCATTGGAAGGACAGTAGGGGCACATGCCATATGCAGTGTCATCAGCACAGTGGGGAAGAAAGCAGGGGAGCAGCTTTGGGAAATGAAAACAACCACAAATCCTAGTTTTCCCCCCAAGTTCCTGCTCCTACAGCCTTTTTCTGAAGCTGGCACATCCAGGTACAGACCCATAAGCTGGGTCCCTCTAGAACAGTATAGATGCAACTGAGCAGCCAAGAAAGGAGGCCTGTCCTGGGACAGTGCAATCTCCCCAGATGGGTCCCCAACCAACAACAGCCTCAGCACCCCTAATACCCCAAGGGTGTACTCCCACACATTGATTATGACAGCAAGTCCGTGTGATCTAAAAGAGGACCAGGCTAGGCCTCCTTTCTTGGCTGGATCCCCAACCCCAAGTGTTGCTTCCAGTTTCCAACCCAGTGTGCCCCTACATTCCTCTCCATATCTGTCTTTCCCATTGCCCAAACCTCTATCCTTCATTGCTTCCTTTTTAAGGCTCTTCTGAAATAAAGGAGATTTTTAAAGGGGGGAAAAAGCAGCAAAGCCACCATGAAAAACCAGCACAGTGTCTGGAGTGGATAAGACCAAATGCCTGAGCAGGATGTGCCTCCTCTCCACCAGCTTCTGCCTCTGGGTGGCAAAAGTCCTCATTTAGAATGAGGAAATAGAGGAAGGATGGTTCTTGGTTAATTTGTCCCTTGCATTGGTTCATTGGTTTGTTCATCCATCACGGTTTGGTTCCCAGTGCATCACTACTGGGCACCCAGGGCCAGGATAAGACTGTGGCTGGAGAGCCAGGAGGGAGTTAAATCTGAACAGGGAGTCCTCAGGACTGCTTTAGGGACACACAGATGCGTGGTAGCAGAACTTTGCAACTGAGTGTCTCATCCCCAGCACCTGTGGACATGGGAGATCTTTCAGCTATGTCTGGCAGCCCTCCAATTTGGCTCTGTATGGCAGCTCTCCTACCTGCTGTGCTCCCCTGAGCTCTGGCAGAGCCAAGCAATTGCTAGAAATGGGGCAAGGACATGGGAGGAGCCCAGCAGCACCTCTGGGAGCTGGCCTGGAGTGGCTGCTTGCTAGTCAGGGCACAAGCATGCTGGTCAGCTCTGAAAGGCTGGGAGAGGTTCAAGAGCCACAATGCTGCCAGACTCAGTGCTTGGAGGTTTTGCAGAGAACCACAAAAGACACTTCCCAGAAGTGGGGAACAGGCCAGCTTCAGCCTCATGCGACAGCCAGGGAAACTGAGGCAGGGCACGGGCTGAGTGAGAATCTGCTGGTTTGGTGTCCCCAAAATGCCCATGCCTTGCCTGGGGGAGGCAACCTCATATCAACCATCATGTCAAGGCATAGGGCTGGCACCTCCATCTTGCCAGGCTCCCACATGCTCCCGTGTTTTGGCACAAAGAGAGGCAAGGGGGAATAAAATGAACATTCCCGCTGGCAAACAAGGCTGCCTGATGGGGAAAGTCTTGGACAATGTGCCCAGATGCATGTGTTTTGTGTCCATGGACACAAATTTCTTCCCATGGGCTCCTCCACCGCAGCAGCAAGGGGCTCAGCAGCCCCAGAGTGCTCCAGCTCAGCAGCTCTCAGGCACAGACCAACTGCTCTGGGTGCTGCTCATTGGGGCTCCCCAAAATGGTTTTAGGGAAATATCCCCTTGAAGCCTTGAGCACCATGCAGAGCCATGGAGCAGCCAGAACCACTGATGCCCCAGGTGCCCCTCACCTTTCGGCACCCATGGTCATCCTCCTCCTTCTCCTGGCTCACCCGACCAGGCTTTTTGCAGATGGATGGCAGGGTCTGGTTGCAGGGGCTGTCATTCCACCTCCCTTCCTGCAGGTGAGAAGAAGAGTGGCAATGACCCCATCTGACAGCCTGGGGCATGTCCAGCCCCTTCTCCTCTACCTTGGGTCCAAAGACTTTCCTTCCCTATACTAAATCCCCAAGGATGATGAGATGGATTCCTCCCATCCCAATGGCTCAAGTGAGCTAGACTGAAGCCAGCTGGAGACACTCCCTGAGGAACGCCTTCCTCAGCAATGAGGATGCTGCGGTGCTCCCTGCAGAGGTGCAGGATAATTCCCCATCCCCTCCAGGTTCTCACTGGTCCCCAGATGGTAACACAGTCCTCCAGGCTGTCACGGAAGTTGTTGGGCTCGAAGGGGTGCCAGTACGTGAACCTCACAGGCGTCCCGTCTGACCACTCGAAGTTCATTTGCAGCTTGAGGTCATTTAGGCCAATCCAGAGCTCTTCCACATCTGCCAGGATAGGAAGGGAGGGAGTGAAGTTCCCTCGTTCTGGCTGACCCCATGCAGAACCCCCCCATGACTTCAGCTCTCGTGACGGAACTGGTCTCTGCACCAGCACCTGCCAAAACCCACTCAGGGCTCAGCACTGATCTCCTTGTGCCAGTGGGCAGAAGAAGGCAGGAGAGGGCAGGGCAGCTCTTGCCTGCAAGGATGGACCCCCGGAGTGGGAAATACAAGGACATGGACCCCCAGAGTGGGAAACACAGAGACATTTGCCTGCAGCTTTCAGAGAGGGGCCAGTATGGTAGTAAAAGTCCAGGTCTGAAGGCTCAGGTACAGGGAACTACTGGTTTTCAACCATTCCTTTCCAGCACATCTCATTCTGCTCCCAGCCTGGGGGCAGCAGCTTTTCCTCTCCTTCCTCCACTCTCCTATACCTCCTTGCTGGCCTCCTCCGGCAAGTCCAGCAGGAATTTTTTTCCCATCTTTTCCTACATTAACTAGCTTGGACTAGCACCATTCCCAGCTGCAGCTGTGTAGCTTTGACTCAGCACTGCAGGCTCTGGGAACAGCTTTTACATTTGCTGCACAGAGAATGCGTCCAGATTATGGGCTCCTCCAAGGAACACAACACCTGCCAGCCTGGGACTTCCGCTCCCTGCACAAGCACAAAGACAACTCTGCAGCTTCCAGCACATCCAGGGACTTTTCCATGGACCCCATAAGACAGGAAAGGGGCTGCTGGCACAGCAAGCTCCTCTTACCTTGCTTGATCTCCTTGGTGACAAATTCCAGCTCAGAGAGGGTGTGGATGCTGACTAGATCACCCCCACTTCGCAGGCAGGTCTTCTTGGCCTCCTGCCAGCTCTTCTTCTCTCCTACCAACCGGTAGCAGTTGGATTGGAAGGGCTGCCAGCTGGGCTCACAGTCCACCTTCACTTCTGACCACGAGTCTGTCAAGACACAAGACAGCCTGAGGGTTCCTGCCCAGCCATTCATCCCTCTCCTTGGCAATGAAAGGACCACAGTCCTACGGGTGCTCAGCAGACAAAGCCAAAGCCAAAGTGGGAAAGCCATGGCCAAAATATAATAAGCAGTGCAAGACGTGGGAATGGTGGCTTCAGAGCTCCAGGGACAAAACAAAATTCCTTCTGTCTGCAGAGGAATGAGGGCAGAGCAGAAAAGAAAGCATCCCTTCTCCTGGGGACCACAGGGACTGGCTGCTCTCCATTCCTCCCTTACCACCCAACCTGGAATGGCACCAAGCACTTCTTGGAAATGTTCCCTGGGGATGACTTTTCCTAAATTTAGGGAGCTCAAGCCCTGCTCTGCACATTTAGGACACCAACAAGCTGAGGACACTATGGGTACCTATATGGGCAGCATCCCCTGACCATGTTGGGATGGGAGCACATATGGGTTATAGAGCTGTGCATTCCCAGTGCTGGCCATCCCCTTCTCACCTGTCAGGAAGGGGTCAGCTGTGGCATTGGGCTTCTTCTTGCAGACGTAGGGGAGGGCAATTCCACAGTCACGGTTCTGCCATCCCCCGGATGACTCGGTGCGAATCACCCCGCAGTTCTCCTCACTGGGGTTGTCAGGCTGGTCTGGAGAGTGGGTTAAGTAGAGGACAGGCTAATGGGGATAAGGAGGAGCCAGGACAGACCCACCAATGCAGCTTTCCCGGCTTCAACACTATTAAAACCCTTTTTAGTTTGTTATTTTGCATGATGAAGACATGACCCCAATATGCCCAAGATTTATAGTGCCTCAATGCACAAGAACCCAAAGGGTCACTGTTTTACCTGGAAATATTAATAGCAATCAGGAAGTCAAAATACCAGACCTGAACTTCTCCTGCCTGTCCTCAAACCTACTCCAAGAGTGTTGCAGAAGATAGATAAATATGATTATCCATAAATAATACAGCCAGGATGAGAACAGTTCTCCCAGCTGGCCGGACAACACCCCTGCCTAAGGATGGGTCCTGGGGTCAAGTGGACTGTTCCATCTCACCCCCCAAAATGTATGGTTCACCCCACACCTGTAACCCTCCCCTAAAACATCAAGTGCCTGTAACCCCATTGGCCTGAGCCTTGTTCCAGCCCACCTTGAAGCTCCTTGAAAAGGGGGATTCGAGGGGCCACACGGGCTCTTGGAACTTCCTCCCCTCTCTTGGAACTTCCCCTCTCCTAGAGCATCCTTTTGTCTCTCCCCTCCCCCACCTATTTAAGCCTCGCCACATGCTGTGGTTGGCAGCACAGGCAGGACCTTTCTGAATCCCCAGTAAACCTCATTCCCGAAGAGCAGCCTTGAGACATCTCTCGTCATCATTCACCCAAACTGTCCTGGAGAGGCAGAAATCTTCTACACAAGAGTATCACTGTTTTCCCCCAAGTGCCTTTGGGTGATGGCACCAGGCATGACCAACAGGCCATCTTCCCTCTGAGTACCCCAGAGTTAAGGATGGGTGTCTGCAGCTGGGGACCATTCCTCAGCTGGAATGGTCCCCAGCACTAAGCAGGGATGCAGCAACCTGCCAAACAAGGAATGGCAATCCATGTTATCCACAGGGTCAACGAGAGTTTGCAGAGGACCAATTCCCCCTTAGCACCCTGTGTCCCTGCTCCAGCTCCACAGATGTCCCAGGTTGTTGTTACACAGACCACTGGGGCTCTCTGTCCCCATGCAGCAAGGGGATACCCTGCAGCAGCCCAGGCCACTTCCCTTGCCATGGGGCCACCTCTAGTGGTCACACGGTGTTCCTCAAGCCCCATCACCAGTACAACCTCCCCCATCTCACCATTCTCCCAGTTGAGGTACTTGAGGGGTGAGTTGTCTGACCACTGCCAGCCCCCATTGATGTCAAGGTCATTCAGGCCAATCCAGAGTGTGGAGCTGTACCCAGTCAGCAGACCTGGAGCCAACACAGGCAGAGGGGCAGGATCAATTCCCCAAGCCCAGTTCAGTCGCCAGCTTGTCACCCCCTCAAACCTGGAGCAGGCAGAGCAAACAGGCAGTGGCAATGCCCACACTGCCATCAGTTCTGCCCCAGATGAGAAGTGCACAAATAGGCTGCCAGAATCTCACCATTGATGTATGTCTGCTCATGGATCTCTGTGATGCTCAACAGGTTGGCCCCTTGCTGCTCACAGCTATTCCAGGCCTCCTGCCACGACAGTGTCGATTGAAAGTTGAACTGGTAGCAGCTGTTTGTGAGGTGGTCTTTGTCCCAAAAGGTCTCACAGTCGTTGCCTGTGGGGATGAGCAGGGTGAGCACCCAACACAGACACAAAAAAACCCCTCAATAACCCAATAAACCTCAATAACCTGTTGCTCTGGCACTGCAGACTGCTCACAGGGGAAGATGAGAAGCCTGGAAGTCCCCAAGAGGGACTAGCATGGGTTTTTTGCTTTTTCCCATGGGATGTGTCCCCCTACTTACTCTTTATGGGGCAGAAGCCCCACCGCTCGTCCTTGCCATAGTCCTGGGTAGTGGCACACCAGAGGTGCCCGTCCTCCCGTCCTGTGCTGGTGCACTCGTGAAACCACTGGTTGTCGTACTTGAAAGGGATGGTGCAGGGCTTCCCATGAGAGTTTCCCTGGATGGTGTAAATCTCTGAGGAAAAAGCGGAGCCCTTGCTTGAGGATATGTCTATGGGGGCTAGAGGGAGATTTGGGGTGAGGAGTTCAGGCTGGCCCAGTATGGGGGGCTATGGGGTGCCCAGAGGCTTCCCACTCCCCATCACCCTGATCTTGGGGTTCTGTAGCCCCAAAAATCTGGAACTGAGCTTCCCAGGCAGGACCCAATTGCTGCAGCACCACAGCTTCAGCTCACATTTTGGGGTTGGTTTGGGTTACAGGACAACAGTAATGCCCAATGAGGCTTTACCAGAGTAGGGCATGGAGCACAGATCCTCCTCGGTGCCATACGTCCTCCACTGTGAGCCTTGCACCTGGTCCCCCCTGTCCAGGGAGGAATTGCCTAGGCGGGCACCCAGATGCTGCAAGAGCTGCTCCCCGAGCCCACGGCAGCTCCAGCGCATGTTGACTGACTCATGGTCACACTCATAGGTGGCCAAGAGGTGCAGGCCTGCTGTGGTATTGGTCTCATGCCATGATACTCCCAGGCACTGCATGGCCCCCACATTGAAGAGGCGATTTCGGGAGACCCATTTCCACTGCTGGGCTGGAGTACTGGCATTGCAGCCCTTGGCCAGTCGCACCAGCGAGTCCTTGGTCTCCAGGCAGCCCTGCGTGCCCGTGTTGTAGATGAGAAAGACTTTGGAGTCTGGGGAGAGAACAAATGGAAAGGATGAAAGCATCACTGGGTGAGATTCAGTATGCGCCATGCACGGCCCTGAGTCCTAACAGGACATCCTGGCTCTGTGCAAAGCAAGTTTTGGCATGCACCCCTGGGCACAACACCCAGAATGCTGGGGGCCACCACTTCCCTTCAGCACTGACTCAGGGCTTGCCGCAGTGCCCATTTCCACTGGTGGGCTCTGGGCAGAGTGACATGGGTGGGTGTCTGTAGCCAGTGTGGCATCACCAAGGGTGGCTCTTGGGCATCAGAGCCAGTGCAAAGTGCTCACACACTCTAACTGCACCCGTTAGAGCCGTTCAAAGCTACCTCCCATGGGCAACACTTGGCTGCAGCATTCCCAGGCATTGCAATGGTGCCAGTGCTGGAGAAGCCAATGGCTTTGGCACCAGCCATCTGCTCCAGGCGGAGAAAAACAGAGCAGGAAAACAGCACATCCATCACTGCTATCTGTGTCTGGGGACCTGCTAAAAACTGTGGAGCAAACAGGAACTGCTGGACAAAGTCTCTTATCCTGTGAATGAAAACGCCTGCACAGCCCCAGGAAATACAAAATGTCATGTCAGGACCCTTTGTAATCCCAGCCCAGGCATTGGGAGGAGGAAGCCAAGTGAGGGGAATCGCTGATGGCAGATAGAGGTGCAGCCAACAAAGGAAGACAGGCCAAGATCAGCCCTAACTCCACACACATCCCACAGTCCTGCCTGCTGCCACGGGCCAACCATGCTTCTCCAAGGAAATTCCCTGACCCCCAGCATCACTGCAGGCAATTCCACCATGTTACTTTATCCCAACACCTGCATAAACCAATAAATCCCAGACATTATGCTGGAACATGCTGTTCCAGCTGATATGTCATGTTTAAAAGACACTTTATTTCTTCAAATGAATGTTTCTAAGCAAAAAAGCCACCTCAGGGCTTGTCACTGTGTCTTCCCACCCCAACACCCCAGCAAGAATCTTCCCAAAGCACCACATCAACACCACCACTTTTGTTGTTCTTTGTTATAACACATCCCATTTTTTAACACCACAACCATTCACCTGAAGTCCAAGTGAACTCACGGGCTCCACTATATTTAGCTTTGGTTTGCTTTGGTTTTTTGCCATTGTATGACTTTTTTGGGCTGAAAACATTTTCATTTCCTATTTCCCCACAACCTCACCATGCCCCAGCTCTGTTGTTACAGACAACTCTTGCACATTCAAGCAACAAACATCTTGGCTCACAGAACTTCTCTGCCCTGTGTATGAAAGGGAAAAAGAAGTGGAGGAAGACAGAAATCCCCACTTCTCTGGGAGTTCCAGCATCGACCCAGTTCTGGGTCTGAAATTATGACAGAGGCCCCTTCCCTAGACCAGATAACATTTATTTGATGACGTCAAATAAACAAAAGTGAAGCTTGTTTGCAGAGCTTTATTTAATTTGTGGGAAGCATTTCATTGCACTGAAATTATTTTTTATATCATGGCAAGTGAAAAAATAAATATAAATCTAGACAGAGCTGATTCTGGCTGGCTGGAGCTCAAGCTCCTTAAGTTGGCGCTGGTGTTTCTCCAGCTGGAACTGGCCTGATCCACACCTGGACAGTGTGATACTAACTCGTCTCCCACTAAACACATTCTCCCCATGTCACCACGACCCATGCCACACCCAGCCCATTGCTTTCCCCTTCCCACTGCAGCGAGGGCAGTGAAGCTCCTCCAGCACCAGGCCTATGGGGGTCTTTAAGCAGGTTTGGGTGATGTACTGTGACCCACTGGAGCAGGATGAGGCCTCCCTGGGGCACAGCCTGATGCCACAGTGGCTCTTCTGCAAGGAGCCAAACACCAGAGCTTTGCTTCTTAGAACAGAAAAAGCTGCTCTACCATGAGCATCACCACAGGGAGCATCAGCAACAGGACACCCTGTCTTGCAAGAAAAAAATTAACATTGGGTTGGAAAAGCCCTGGAGCAGCTCAGGAATCGGTGTCAGGGTGCTCAGTGCCACATTGGGGCTGGCAGCATCATGCAAGGGCCACACTCACCAGTGGTCCTGCAGTGACACCATGTTCAAGGAAACCATTCAGACTGCAGTGGGCAGGCCCAGGGCCAGAGAAGCACAAAATACCATTTTACTCTAAAAAGAGAAGAGCTGGAGGTAGGAAATTATAGGCTACAGGATTTTGGCAGCCCCTGCATGCTGCAAGTAGCTCAGCCCCTTGGCTCAAAGAAGGCAGGAGGCCACACAATGTGTATTCCCAGTGACTGCTGGGCCATGGAGGAATGGGAAAGCTCCAGCACCAGCTCACCCCTGACACCCCCACCAACTTTTCCAGCAAAACAACTTGCTGTGCACTGCTGGGGAGGAGCTGGGAGGACAACCTGCACGAGCTCAACACAAGGCAGCAAATCTATGCTTCATCAAAAATACACTTCTTTCCCTTATTCCTATGGAATTTGGGGTTGATTGAGTCCATGGTGTCCATGACATTGGCAGTGGTGTTTGGATAAGCTTCTGGGCACTGAAAGGAGCATTCAGCATTCCTGACCTCAGAACAGATGTGCAGTTGGGTGGGAGAAGGCAAGTTTGGACCAATGAATCCCTTTGCCCAAGCTGGTATTCTTCAGACCAAACCTAATTCTTGCAGGAGGTGGCTCCAGAGGAACATCCCAAAGGGACTGGGAATGCTCCCATCCCTTCCAGGGCCTGCTCTCCTGCACTGCCTTCAGTAGCCATAGCACAGCTATGGCTGACTCCTTTCAGAGATGTTCCTCAGGTTTTGGTACCCACCTGTGGACCTGAAATCACACAGGCAGAGCTTTCCAAACGCTCCCCAGTTATGCAAACCCACCCACAGCAACACCTGCAGATCCTTCCCAAAGAGCACATGTCCTCTGGCACAGGACAAAGAGCATTGGAAAACACAATCCTGCTGGATGCTCTTGCTTGGAATCACCAGAATTAAACCAGGGCTGGTATTGGCATGCTTCATCTCTCCCTCCTACCTTCTCCCTCTTTTGAGCAGGGCCAGCTTGGAGCAGCTCTGACCCATCACATCCTGGTCCTCCTCCTCTGTGGAGGACTTGTGAAAGTAAAGCAAAATCCCACACACTTCCATCAAAGATGGTCTCTTGCTCCAGCCATGCAGCCACTGGGATGCTGCCTTCAGCCTACTGGTGGGATCACAGAAAGCAGCTGGAGCTACAAGGCAGTGTTGTGGTGGGGACAGGGGGAACTGGGACTGAAAGCAGGACACTGGCTCTGCCAGCAGAAACACTCTTCTCACCCATGTGGGAAATACTGGGTGCTCGTGACCAAGCGCCACAGGAGAAACTGGCCTCGGCACTGGTGGCTGAACACTGCAGAGATGGAGAAGCAGCCATCTTTTGAGGCAGCCCTCAGAGAGCTTTTACACCCTGTGTTGGCTCCAGGTTATTTTTCTTACTCAAAAAAAGCAAGTTCTTTGCCAGCAGGAAGCCTGAACTGAAGGAACTCAGCTCAACCCTTCCCACAACAGCTTTACCACCCCGAAGCAAATATGGAAAACTTCACAAACTTTCAGCAGTTCTGGGGACTGTGGGCAGCACTGGATGAGAGGCCACAATGACAGTGGACAGAGAAAGCCCTGCAGCACAACACGGATGGGCATCCTTGGCATCACCCAGCCCCCAGCACATTCTAGCTCAGCCACCCACAACACCCAGAGCATCCCTGCTCCATTGTATTTGTCACCCTCCTACCACCAGCACAGAGCACATTCAAGAAAGGACCCTGGCCCCAGTTATCCTGGACTGGAGCAGCTCCAGGGCTCTGGCTTCAGTTACAACTGAAAGCAAATGCTGTCCCCAAAATGTCAGCTCTGCAAGGCTCTGATACCACAGCCCTGCCAGTCCCTGCCACCTCTCTGGCTCTGTGAGGGAGATCACCCTCTGTGAGGGTCATCATGGCACTGTGTGATGCCAGAGCCCCTTGCAAACCTCTGGAACTCAGCCCTGCCCTGGGAAAGGTGCTCCCTGCCCTTGTTCTCACTCAAGGTTCCCCTTTATGTAGGATGTCCCAAAAAACATAGCTCCAAGTTGCTTGTGCAGGAGGCTGAATACACCTGAGCAACAGGGATAGCTCTAGGTGCTCCAAGCCAAGCTCCAGAATAAAAGAGGGTGGTTGTTGTTTTGTTTTAAAAACAGATCTCTGGGAGTTAAGGACCTCTTGCTACAAAAAGGAAAGTGAAGCTTCTGACAGTCTCGTTGGGGGTATGGAGAAGCTGGATGTGCATCTGGAGCTGAGAAACTTCTCTTGGCTGGCCCAGCAGAGAGAAGCTGCTGTTTATATGGTGGGAGCTGTATGAGAGGAGCTCCTTACTTGGCTGCAATGAAGATGGTAGCCCTGCTCACTCCTGCTGTCTCATAAAAGGTTTTGGAAAGAGGCCACATACTTCACTTCAGCCTCTCTGCAGACATTAAGAAGCCCATTCTCCCAGCATCCTGCCTGGGTCACAGATGAATGAATGCATTCCAGAAGGGATGCATGTCCCTTGACAGCCCAAGGTACTCACCACAGCAGTGGCCACAAGAGAGACAAGAGCCCCAGAATCTGCCCTCTGGTACACAGCAAAGGATAGAAATATGGAAATTTTTCCCAATTTCTCCCTAGACTTGGCCCAGGCTCCAGCCCTGCAGCAACTCCATTCATCCAGAGGTTCTGACTCCCAAGGAACATAGGGAGATGCAGGCAGCACCATCCATTGAATGGGCACCAGCCAGGATGGAGGAGTGCAATGGACCCACCAAGAACAGTGGGAGAGGCAAAGGCACTCTCCCAGGACACAGTGGCCAAACACTCACCCCTGAGCACTGCTCTGGCCCACATCCTCTGACTGTTCCCATTCCCTCACACACCAGCACCCCAGACCCCCTGGACAGCAACATGGCCAGTGGTGTGATGTGACATGCAGGACAGCCCTGACACGTCCGCATAGGCAAGGTGCTTCCAGCACAGTTGGCTGAGGACTTATCAAAATTTTCAAAACTACTAAAGAAACTCCCCACAAAATGATGAAAGATCCATGGATTTCTCCTCCCTTGTTTTTCCAGTACCACTCCTAGTGTTACTTCCCTGAGCAGTGGTATCATTGTCTCTTGCCAGGGACATCCCTATTCACCAAACCCAAGAACATTCACACTACTAGGGGCAGCCTCTGGCGTCCCATATATATATTTATATTTTTTAAATTAAAATTATATTTACCATAAAACTTCCCACCGGCTGCCTTTGTCTGCCTCATGCCCAGCACTTCCAGACCAGGCATTACTGGGTTAATGGGGCCTTTACTACAGAGCCTCAAGTTGCCATGTCAGGATTCAGATGGAGGAATGGGAAAAACTCAATCTGTCCATTCCACCTAAGCACCATCCTGCAAACAAATCTGTTTTACTTGGAAAAACCCATATGCGTCCCTATTGCAACATCACAAAGTGCAGTGCAGGACTGAGCAGTGGCATGGAAATATTGGAAAATACTTTGTGCCCCCTGAAACCACCAAACTTTTGGACTAAAGAGTGCTCCCAGAAATTTGCAAGTCAATCCACTAATCATTTTCTAATCCTTAAGAAACTACAGATGGGCTCTTTAAGAAGAAGAGCATCTGTGTGGGTCTCTTGGGCTCCAAGCAATCTTAGGAATGAGAAAAATGTTGATGCTCTTTGAGCTGTGCACAGTTCAGATTAATTAAAGTTCTTCTTCTCACTGCATGTGAAGAACCAAATTTTATAATTTGCTTAAACAACCCTTCAGGAAATGCTGACTTAGGCTGGGCTGAAGTGGGTGAGAGGGAAGCTACCACTCCCCCTCCCACCCAAGATCCAGCCACATTCATAGAGCTGAGCAGGGCATGATGATCTAGTGTGTAACACTGGGACCTCTGCCAGAGCTGGACCAAAGCCTTCCCTTCCCTGCTCCAAGCACCCACTGAGGCAATGGGACCAGAGCTTCTTGTGATGGATTTATCATCTGGAAAAATTTATTTAGTACAGAAGGATGATAACACCCTCAGAACACATTTGTTTTGATTTTGGGGCAAAATGTTTCCTTGGAAAACACTTAAGGGAAAGGTGCAGGGAAAGGTGCAAAATACAGCCAGAGAGAAAATGAAACCAGAGAGAAAAATCTGCAACGTGGCTTTAACCATCACCAAGACCTCAATGCCTGAAAATGCCTTTGCACATGCTGGCAAGAAGCACCTCCCCATGGGAAACCTCCTAGAGTCCCGACACCAGCTGGGTGGCTTTAGGGGAAGAGGAGAGATTTGCAGTTGAACAGTTTTGCATGGAAGGTTAAATTAAATCTCTTTTCACTCTTGTCATTCTTGCACAAGCACCATCCTCAACCCTGCTGCCATATCCTGGTGGCTGCTGTGGCTGCAGATGGTGGTGAAGTCTCCACTGTCTCTTGTGCCCTGCCAGGCTCTAGCAGCAAAGCTAACACCTCTCACCCCTTTTCCTGCTCCCAAACAGTCTGAAGAAGATCAAGATATAATTTCTAGGGGCTCCATTTGCCATGCAACAAGCTATTTCCATTAGGAAGGGGAAAATGGGGGACATTAATGTAATGGCTGCTCTGTTTGCTCTACAGGCTGTAAATTCTTCCCAGGTCCCTTTTGTGTTCTCTCTTGCCCCACAGCTGACATGGTGGGACCTACACTGAGCATTGGATAGGTGGAAAGTCAATCCAGCACCAAGACCTGGCAGTGAGACAAGGACCTTGTCCTGCCTGCAGCCATGGCAGGATGGGAGCTGCTGCCTCTGTTTCCCTGAGAAGGTATGTGGGTGCCCACACGACACTGCACAGATGTGTGAACTGAAGGAGATATTCCACCAAAGAGCCCAAAACCTCCTGCCAAGAGCTCTGCTCCACCTTTCTGGCTGTCCTGGAGGTGAGGGTTTGGCACAAAACTCTTAAAGAAGCAAGAGTTCCCCAGGGGAATCAATGTCTGTCTGCTGGGCTGGCCCCCACTAAAAGTGTCTTTGGGAACAAGGAACTCTTGGGATTACTCCATCCTGATCCCAAACTCCCAGTAAGGATCCTCTCTCAGCTGCAATCCAGCCTGGTGCTGGGGAATCCTGGATGTGGCACCTCCATTGGTGCCATCCTCTGCCCCCTTCATCCACTAGGTCTGAAACAGGACTGATGCAGGGCAGGAGCAGCTGAAAGTGGGGATGGGGAGGAGAAAGAGCTGAGGGTGCTCAGCACCAGCAAGGCCTGAGTGACACAGCCCTGCAGGCTGGAGGCCACTGAAAGCTGCCTTGTTCCTTGCCCAGGCCCAGCATGAGGTCGGCTGCCACTGCTCCTGCTCCACAGCCAGAATAGAGGTGCCTCTGTTCTCAGAATTGTCAGACTTGGATCCCACTGACATTTTTTGGGATGAAACAGCAAGAATCAGCCTGTAAAGGTAGCAAAACCTTGCTGAAATGAAATAACTCCCTAAAAGCCCACAGAAGGAGGAATTCATGGCCCTCAAGAAAATTATGGGGAAGTCTAACAGGAATTCAGCTGTGTGAAGTCCAGCTGAGACGTCCAACAAACAGCAGCAAATCCTGACTGCTCTTCCAAATGCCCCAGGGTACAGGGGTCTCCTTTCCCATTGCTTCCTACTTTCTCATATCCCAGCCAAGCAGTTTCTCCTCTGAACTCAGAACTGACCCCTTGCTTGGCATGGGATTGCTGCCCACTGTCATCATGTCCATGAGACCATGTTTGCCCCTTGGGTGAGGCAGCTCAGCCCCAGGCACTGTGAGACTGAGGGGAGAGGGGAAAGGCCTGGGGGCGCAAGGGGAGATGGGGGAAGGGATCAGTGTGATCCTATGCTGCCTCTTCCAAATGTGCTTCAGATTTGCTAAATGTGCTCTGACAAAATAGGTCAGGGGATCTGAGTTGTTATTTTCAGGCAAAAGTAGCCAATTTTGCTTTCTTTTCAAATCTTAAAATTTTCTTAATAGAGCCAAAATAATTCAAGGAAGCCCCAAAAGCAATTCCTTAGTTCTAGGCTAGACTGTCCTGGGATGAAAAGGGTCTCAAACGGCAATTTCAGGGGCCATGCAGTGGATCTTCCAGTGTCTGACTCATGGTGCCATCGGAAGGTTAAAATAAAAGATAAAATACAATCCACTGACTTTTTTTTTTTTTTTCCTAGTAACTCTTCACAATAAAGTTTGCAAATATTCACTCGGGCCCCTATCCCGGAGGGCCCTTTTTCCTAAGATAGACACGTCGGGAGAGGGGAGTGAGTCAGGATGGGAGAGGGCAGCAAGAGCCAACAAAGCTATTCGCCCCCCTCCCAACCTCCCGCTCCGCGAACTGCCCTCCCCGGGGAGACAAAGGGCCGGAGCGGGGCTGCGGAGCGCAGCGGGCCGGCGGCCGTCCCGGCCAGGAGCCGCCCTGGGCCCCCCCGCGGCCGCGGAAGCGTTTCCGCTGGCCTCGGCCGGCGCTGCGTGGCCACTCGGCGCGGGGAGTTAAACTCAAGAGTGATAAAAGTGAGTGAAAACGCGGCGGAACGGGAAGAAAACACGACACCACCAAACTGGAGAAAAGAAAACGCGGCGGAAGACACCACGACCGGACAAGGATGGAGTAAAACAAACCGTAGTAAAAGCAAATAAAACACTCCGCGAGGAAATAAGCCACAGCGATGTGATCCGCGTTAGTGCCAGGCGGCCCCCCCGCCCTGCGCGCCGCCGCGGGGGTCCCACCGCCCCCTCTCCGGAGGAGCCCGGCCCGGGGGGGATCCCACAGCCCTGGTCTGGCTCCTCGACGTGGTTTGGCTCCTCGCCCCCCCTTTTCCCCCCGATAAGAAAACTCGGGAAAGTGGAAGGAGGGAGGGAGAGCGCGGTCCCACCTGGGTGAGCAGCGCCGAGCACCAGCTGGAGCCCGAGGAGGCAGCAGAGGGGGCCGCGGAGTTGGGGGCACAGTGGGGAGCACACGGACCGCGGGCCCCCTGAGCCGCGCCCCATTCCCGGCGCTGCCCGCTCCGCTCGGGCCCCTCCTGCCGCTCCTGCCGGGCCGGGGCCGCGGACGGGGACAGGGGTGAGGGGAGAAGGAGGAGGAGAAGAAGGAGGAGAAGAAAGAGGAGGAGGAGGAGGGACGCGAGCGGGAAAGGGAGGGAAAGAAGGGGACGGCGGGGGGGGGGGGGGAGGATATGTTACAAAATAAAATAAGAAAAAACACGAAGCGTGCGCGCCGGGCTTAGACACTGCGTCAGCAGACCGGGGCCCGGCCCAGCGGCGGCGACAGAGCGGGGCGCGACCCGAGCTCCGGGGGG
Organism: Lonchura striata; assembly: GCF_050655825.1. Taxonomy (NCBI): domain Eukaryota; kingdom Metazoa; phylum Chordata; class Aves; order Passeriformes; family Estrildidae; genus Lonchura; species Lonchura striata. The sequence goes on along the minus strand of NC_140729.1, from coordinate 12,257,364 downwards.
CTCCACCGCTGCAGCGCATGGCTGCGGCGGGGGGTCCGGAGATGAAGCGGGGGACTGGCAGAAACGAAGGCCGGACTGGCCAGGGCATCCCTGCAGACGCCCAGGGATGGCTGGCTCTCCCCAGCAGGGTACCCACGCAGCTCTCTTCACACCCTGAGAGGTCTCAATGCCCTAGTACGGGGCGGAGGGTGTGGGGGAGATGCCCGCGGTGCCACCGGCCCCGCATCCGCTTCCGCTGTGGGTCCTCAGCGTGGGACCCCACCTCGCCGGAGACAGCAGCCAGGGTCTGCTTTGAACTCCCACCACACATCGTCGCTTGCACTTCTGGGTGCCAGGCAGTTATCATTCCAAGCACAGCCAGCCCAGCTGGATCATCCTCCATCCATCCCTGTGGCACAGAGCTAGGCAGCTCCCAATCCAGCTGTGGATGCTGAAGTTGGACATGGCTCACTGCACTTTCCACCACAAGCCCAGTGCCTCCAGCCATAGGGTGCTGGTGCAGCTCTCCAGCTTCTGGTACTGTGCTTAGGGCATGAGACAAAGAACATCCACAATATTTCATGTAGGTATATCCCACATTCTGGAGCTGAACATAAAAGGCTTTTAAAAACTTTTGAAGGACTTTTAAACTTTTATTTTTCACACTTCCACTCTAGCAGGACTAGCCTCCCAAAGAAGGCAATATACGTGGAAAACACTGGAAGTTGGCATATTCCTGGCTTTTTACATCCATTTGGTGCATTTAGGCGATGCTCACGGTGCCCATTATTGTAGGAATAAGCCTAAGGGTGTAGAAGCCTCACCTCCTCAAACTCTTCTGGGATTTGAGCAGTGCAGGGAGGATCAGTCAGTCCTTGACACACAGACTGTGCCATACAGATTCAGGGGAGATTATGCTTTTGAGGGGACCAAGCTGATGGCAGAGCTCCCTTGAGCAGGGAGCAGGATCTGTTCCCAAGGTGGCACAAACCTCTGAGTGGGTGAGAAATGGGTGTGAGCCAGCCATGTTTTGTCTGTTGTTCAGAAAATAAAGGAATCCGTTGTTTCCCAGTGAGGCAGGAAAGACCTCCAGGCTGGTGCCAGAATGGGCTTTTGGGGATGAAAACCCTCTGGAGGGGCTAATTAAACACATCAGCATCTGGGCTGTTGGTTTTTCTAAAGCAGGGATTATTTTTTAATTGCAGCAGCACTGAGAGAAAGGCCTTGCTGGCCTCCATGGCTGCCACAGGAAACAAGCATGGCAGCCCAGAGGAGAGGAAGGAATCATCCAGATCCTCTCCCCTATCCCAAAGACTTGGACTCCAGGGGGATGCCACCCACAGAGACACCAGTGGCTGGACATGATGGGGCTGTGAAGTCCCATGAGTGGGACCCTCCACACATTCTGGACAAACCTGACATCCCTTTCAAGGAAGTTTAACCCATCAGAAAGAAGGAACATAGCAGAGTCAAAAGCCTTTGGATCCCATGGGGCATTGCCGCTTCCTGGTCTGGTTCATCTTGTGACTTGGAGGCCCCTATGCTGCATGTGATTAGCAGATAATTAGCACTTCTTAATTAATTTCTTCAACACAGGCCAACAGCTCCTTACCTACTCTCTTCCTAATCCAGTTGAGTACCAGTTGAGTTGCTACTCAGCAGAGTGGATCAGGAGGAAATGTGTTTTTCTCTTGGGAGATTTCCAGGCTGACTGACCCCTCTGGCCCTAATGAGTTGCTGCCAGGCAAGGACAAGTTGACATGGCTGTATGCACGGGATGGCCAACTGCACCTCTGGCCACAATCTCAGGAGAGCTCCTTGCCTTGGAAGATCGATTCAGAGCAAATGGGTTTATCCCAGGATTACCCAGAACTTGGGGTATTCAGTGTCAGTAGCTGATTCCCACAGTTGAAGCATCTGTATCTTGTAATTTAATTCGAAAAATAAATTCTGGGTTTGGGCCAAAGCAATATCCCATGTAGGGAGTGGTCACAGTGCCAGGACTGCGGTGGGATGGGGTGAAACAGCATTGGCTCGAGTAAAAGTCATCCTGGAGAAGGTCTGAATAACATTTCTGGAGATAGATACAAGCCACTTGCCTGCCTTTGGCTGGACATCTGACCTGGTCAGGAACACTCGGGAGAAAGCAGGTCAGTCAGGATGCTCAGCAAGTTGCAAAATATGTCACCAACATGGAGTGGGATCCAACCATAGGGGTGGGGGAGAATCCTCAGATTTGGAGCTGGGGTGCTTAGTGGCAGTGAGGCACCACATGACTTACGAAGTTTGGGGCTGTAATGGGGCACATTTGGTGCATAGAGGCATTAGAGGAAATTTGGGGACCCGTGGACAGCATCTGTAGCCTTCAGAATTTTCTGAAGGAAGGGTCTGGCCACATCTGAGGACTGGCAAGTTCTAAGGGTCTATTTATTATATGAACAGGGAGGCAGCATATCATACTCTGTTGCATTCTTCCAAGGGTGTTCCCCCCAGCCCATTGCTTTCTGCAGGACTGAGGGCTCCAGGAGATCAAAGACCTGCCTCTGGGCAGCTGCTGTTAAAAGGACTCTGGTGTCAGGGGCTTGGCTTTGCTGGGGACCAGCAGTACCTGCCAGCTTCTGCCAAGAGCTCAGCATTGCCTTGGCCTCATTCTGGCTGCAAATAGGACTGGCTAGGCCAAGATCAACACCCACCTGGCAGGCGCTGTGCACTGAGGTCACTGCTTGGGGAAGAGGCTGTCTTGGCGTCTGCTGGCTCCTTCTCCCTTATGCCAGCAGCAGTGGAAGCAGGGAATGGCCATGTTGCTCTCTCTGTTGGAGACAGGCAGGAACAGCCAGTCCAGCTCCCTCTCCAAGCTCCAGGCTTTGCACTGCAGGCAGCGAGGATGATTGGTATCTTCTTGCTGGACTATGAGGTTTGGTGGGGAATCTCATGGGGGTACAGCAAGGGACTCGTCCCCAAGCTTTGCATTTGCACTCTTCCCTTTCAGGAGAAACCTGGGGACACCATGCAGAGGCTCAGCTCCTGAGCAGCCCCAGGCATGTTGGTTGTCATTGGGGTCCCATCCTGATGCTCCTGAGGATTTGGTTTTCTCATAATGGTTCAACACTGCAACAGTGCTCTCAGCGCTGCTGGCTGAGGTTCCACCAAGCACCTCCTGTTTGTGTCCCATTCTCCTCCCCCAGGAGCTGAAATACAGTGTTTGGGATCAGCCCCCTCAACACTCAGCTGCGAGTAGAGGGATCCTGGCCAAAATGAAGGGCCCTTTCCCTGCCTCCAGCCCAACCATCCCTTTGGCTCTTGCAAAGAGCAGATGGAGCTTTGCCAAGGTCCCTTAATGTGCTTGGTCAGCCTCATTCCCCCCAACCTCCTTCCCAAATTTGCTGCCTCCCCGCACTGAAAAGGGGGGTCCCTTCATGGGCGTCCCACATGGCAGCTCTCAGACCTCTTTGCTGCTCTGTCTTTTGCAGCCCTGAAAAGTCAGACAAGTTCAAGCTGCAAATAATTTATTAAAACCAGATGTGCTCACTTGGAGCTGCCATGAGGAATTTCAGGGCTCTCCAGCCTTGTGAAGACCAGTGCCGAGATCCTGGCCTTCTGCTGCAGGGGTGAGACAAGGCTGAGGGCTGCCCAAGGAGAAGTGCTGCCTTGTGAGCCCATTGCCTCTTCTTCCTGCCTGGCCTCCCCTGGAGGGCTCCTGGAAAGGGGCAGATACAGAATTCCACCCATGTACAGAAATTTTTCCTTTTAAAAAGACACTTGTTCTGCATGATTCATGAGCAAATTGGCAAAACTGGGCTGCAGAGTGGGGAGGGGCGGGGGGGGGGGGGGGGGAAGTAGCTGGAGAGTAGTGGAGGACAGCATATCCTAAACAGCATCTTCCTCCAGCCAGAAGTGGGTATCGGACCACAGAGCATAGCTCTTACCCTGTTCTCTGGCCCTTTCCAGCAAGTGCAGCATGGTCCAGTTGGCTCCAAGTGCTTCATATCCACCTCTGCCAATGCCATACCTCATAGCCATGGGCATGTTCCCTTCTACTTCCATCCTTCACCAGTTCTTTTAGCCTGGAGGGGTTTTGGCATCAATCCCTGACATTCTCCTGGGTTTGGGTGTGAGTGTGGATTTTCAGGATTAGTGGGAGCTGGGATGAGCCAATCCTGAACAAAGCAGGTTTGGAGTCCTGATCCTGATATGAAGTTGAGCCAAGAGCAGGGCAGTTGCCAGCAGGGCAGCGCATGCTTGTGGTTCCTACGCAGCCAGAGCCTTCAGCTGGGAGAAGACAGGGCTGAGCAGAGCTCTGGATTTTTTCTTCCCCTGAATGCAAAGCAGAGTCAATCACCATATAACTTTGCTGCTGGTGTTTCCCTGGGCAGGCCAGGTGGAAATCGGAGATCTGGCCTGAACATGAGATTGAATCTCCCTGTCTTCATCCTGCTTCTGATCACAGCATCCCTGCATTTTTATCTTAATTCCTGTGTTTTTACCTCCATCCATGTATTTTAACACCATTTGGACCATGGCACTGCTCTGCACCATCCCAACAGCCCAAGCAGGGAGCATGATAAAAGCAGCTCTTGGCCAGGGCTGCCTGGGAGCTGGTGAGGCTCATCCTGAAATGAACATGGCTTATGCCTTTATTAATGTTCAGTTCTTTATTGAAAAGATCAGCTGGGCAGGGGGCTTGACACTGAGCTCACCCTCGCTGTTGTAGCTTCCCCGGTAGCCGATGGGGGAGAAGGCATGCAGAGTCTGTCCCTGGAGTCTCCGTGGCACACTGGTAGCCAAGGTGAAGAGGTGTCCAGTCTGTATCTGAAGCAGCTGGAGGTGAAGAAGTGTGCAGTCTGTATCTGAAGTCCCAATCAGCAGACTGTCCTCTCTCCTTTCCTCCTGGCACACTGGTAGCCAAAGGGTGAGGGGATGTGCAGAGCCTGTTGCCAAGATCCAGCAGCAGCTATCCCTCTCCTTCCCTCCTGGTAACACCAGGAAGAGTGTCTGTTTTTCTTGTGCCTGCTTCCCACAGCCCAGTCCAGTCTGGTCCTCTGCAGGTTATGGGTGACAGGTCAAACAGAGACTAAGGATGGGGTTCCCTTTTCCCCAACCAGCACACCCATTCAGCCCCCTCCACTGTGCCCAGTCTTCCAGTTAGGGTGTTTTCATCCCCAAACCCCTCCCATTATTCCACTGTTCCCTCTATTTTTGTATCCCAGTCCTAGAATGGCAGCATGGGGGAGGGGAGGGGCGGCGGGAAGGTAGGTGATTCCCAGGAGCAATGGAGCAATTAGCTAATTAACATTTCAGTGTCAGTACTTAGCTCAAGCCCAAGTGTCACAGCAAGGCTGTTTTGTTCATAACAATCCCACACTAGCAGGGCAGATGGTGGATAACCTCTATTTTCAGGCTTCTCCGAATCAGCTCAAAACACTTCAGCTACCCCTTCACTGAATGTGTTTGGAAAGGAGTAGCAACAGAGAGTGAAACACAAGCTGCAGCTAAAGGTGGAGGGAGAAGACTACAGTAACCCATCCCAGGGGGAGATGCAGACTGGGAGCACAGAGGAGCAGGGCAGAGCACACAGGGCTGTGTCTTGGTTTGGAAAGACAGGTGTCTGCTAATAAAGGCAGGAGCCTCCGCTGAAATGGCAAAATGTAGACCCCTTCCCTCCGAATTGTTATAAAATTGAAATTAAGGGGGGCTCTCAGGCAAAAATATGGGAGCAGGAATAACAGTTGTTTATTAGGGAAGAAAATAAAAGTATAAAATAAACAATGCAGTGAACAAAAACAACACTGACAGAGTCAGAAGACAACCTGACACTCTGTTGGTAGCAGTCTAATTGGAATTGTGGCTGCAGTCTCTGGAGTGTCAGGTGGGTTTTATTGGAGCAGTGATTCTATCAAAAAGCGTGTAGTCTTCCTCTGAAGAGGCAGTGGAAGAGGCAGCTGTTCCTCTGGGAAACTCCAGCGCAGAAAAAGCTGTCCTGGTGTCCCAGAAACTCAAGACTAGATGCAGGTAGGAATGCTTGGCCCCTCCTTCTAGGCGGAGCATCTTACAATAGGATGTTACAGTTCTTTTCAGTCAGGTAGTGACATTCAATAGCCCATTATCAGCAGACGTCTCCCAGGAGGGAGGATTGATTGTGGAAGAGATAAGGAAAAACTGCCCACTTAACACAAGATAACGGCTATATAGGTGGCAAATGAATGCATCTTGCTTCTCAGTCTGGGACAAGCTGGTGGTAATATGCAGCTCCCCACCATCAGCACATGCCAGCAGCTTATCCTGGCTTTCACACCCCCTTGCAGCTAAAGCATGGAATGGGAGTGTGTCTCAGGCCTGCTCCCAGAAGAGACAATAGTGTCCTTGTGGCCAAGAGCCTTCTCCTGGGTGTGAATGTAGCAAGGGGAGGCCGAGCTGCTCTGCGTTTGTTTGGCCTTTTGCCCCCACCCAAGGTGATGTCCAGGGGGGCACCCAGCTGCCCCTGAGGGCAGCACTGGGGTCAGGGAGAAGCATACACCACAGGAGAGCCATGTGCAGCTGTGGAAAATCAGTGTCTGGCCGCAAAGATGCACCAGCACGTGGTAGCAAAGATTAGGTCCAGTCTCGGTAGGAGTCAGGGTTGTGCCTAAATTATGCTCCCACACACTCCAGTCTCCTGTTCTCCTCCAAGCTGTGAGTAGGAAGGTTTAGTTTAAGGCTGCTTGAGCCAAGCTTGTGTAGCACCAATAAAACAGCATCCTCCAGCAGCAGACCCCAGGCAGACAGTGGCAGCAGTTGCAAAGCTCACACTGCAGGTTTGCCAAGTCACAAAATAAACTGGGACTGGCCCATTTAGTAGAGGGAAGCTAATTTATAGCATGACTCCCAGCTGTGAATGTAGGAGGTGAAGCATCCAGCGAGGCAGCTCCTTGGTGAATCTTGATCCTGCAGGTGTCAAGGTGCATCCCTCTCACACATCCCTGCACGTGTGGGCACCTGCCTACCCACTGCAGGACGTTGCTGATGCTACTGAAGCACCACTGCTGCCTTTCCTGTCCCAAATCTGTGTCACATCACCTGAACTGGAACAGAGAGCTGGAAATCAATTGCAGCAGCAGGGAGGGAGCCAAGCTAACTCAGTGTTGGGTTTCACTTGCACTCACTGAGTTTGACTTCAGGCACAGTGAAGGTCAGGTTGTTATGAACAGAACAGCCTGGCTGGGACACTTTGGCTTGAGCTAAGTACTTGACATTGAAATGTTAATTAGCCAATTGCTCCGGGGAATCACCTACACCCCCACCCACACTAGGACCGGGATGCAAAATAATCCAGTGGAATCATGGGAGGGAGTTTTGGGGATGAAAAACACCCCAAAATGAAAAAGAGGGGCACAGTGGAGGGGACTAGATGGGTGCACTGGTTGGGGAAAAGGGAACCACGTCTCTAGTCTGTGTCTGACCTGTCACCATAACCTGCAGAGGACCAGACTGAACTGGACTGTGGGAAGCAGGCACAAGAAAATCAGATGCTCTACTTGGTGTTACCAGGAGGGAAGGAGAGGGATAGCTGCTGTTGGATCTTGGCAGCAGGCTCTGCACATCCCCTCATCCTTTGGCTACCATTGTGCCACGGAGACTCCAGGGACAGACTCTGCACACCTTCTTCCCTTTCGGCTACTGGAAAAGCTACAACAGCAGGGAGCCATGTCGAGCCCCCTGCCCAGCTGATCGTCTGAGGTAGCAGCTGTGGAGGCCCTGGCTCCTGGGGTTACCTGGGGACAGCCAATACATGCCTGTGGAGGAGCTGGATGTGCCAAGGATGCTAGCACTCCTCACTCCAGATACCAACTGACTCAACATCTTCAGCTGCCACCATCCTTTGTAATTTTCTGTTGCGTATTTTTTTAAAGTTGACAAAGCCCAGCCCCAAGAAATTAAAGGAGTTGAGCTTCATCACTGCTCAGGGTGGTTATTGTGGGTAACTGGGCGGGGGGACTTAGGTACCCATGGGCTGGGAGTGGATGGGAGGTTGTGACCCACACATTTTCAGCAACAGAGAAGGTGGGGTTTTTTTTATGTCCTCAACATATCTGGCTTCCAAAGGGCAGCTGCTGTTCTACAGGAAATGAGGGACAAATCCACCCCAGCTTTCTAATTTATGTTCCAGGACAAGATCAACACCAATAATTAAATTAATCAAATTTTCAGCAATTTCACCTCTGATGCAGAGATCTCACTGCTCTGAGCTATGGAATACATGCTTCCTCCATCCTTCCTCATCCTTCTTGTGTCATCTCTGTGCAGCCACGGCAAGAGAGCTCATGCCAATGCCAAGAGCAAAAAAATAGTAAAAGCCAAGCAAATCAGTTTCTTAAAACTTATTTTAATATCCGTATCTCATCTGTTGGGTAGAGCCAAAACAGTCTGGCCTGGCTTAAGTTACAAATTCTTCATACACTTTAAGTAAATGAACAGTGTGGCGACAGGGTCTGTTACTGGAAGTGAAACCCATCTTAACAAGGGAAGTGTTGCAGCCAGAATTCTACCAGGGTTCTTCCCTGCTATCAGCCTCAAAAAGCCATCACTGTCCCCTGGCACTAAATGGGTGTCACACAGCAGGAATAAATGCTTTTGACACAAATCACACCCACAAAGATGCACACACTGGATGGCCAAGAAACAAGGGGACCAGGATAGAAAAAAACCCTTTTAGAATTCTCCCTGATATGGAGAGATACCAAATCACCAGTTTTGGCAAATGCGATGAAGCACCAACCCTGATTTCTCCTGACAGAGGCTGAATAAACATGTTGAAGCTCCTTGCTGGACAATTAACTTCTGGCAGCAGGCATGGAAAGGGCTAAGAGAGGATGGCTGAGGATTTAAAGATGCAGTAATTATGTTTTTTGTATAAAACACTACAGCAGTTTAGACACCATCCTAAATGCAGCTGCAAGGGAGTAAATCCAATTAAAAGCCCAAGAGTCACTACAAAAATAATAAGAAAAATCAAAGCAGCAGAGTTCTCCAGTTCCCTGGCCTGTTGCTTAATTCCAACAGACTGCTCCATTTCTCAGTTAACAGATTCCTGATCAGGTTTAAGCACAGTATTTGCAGATGATGGCTTACAATAAGGCAGACAAGTGGCAGTTCTGAGTGCATGATGGAGAACAGCACTTGCCAGGAGATGCCAGTGGGGTAACAGAGCCACCCAAACAGCCCACAGGCTGCCACAACTGTGGGTACAATCCTGGAGGTGTCCCACAAAAAAATCCCCCAGCGCAGAGTAGTCCAGGGACTGGGCTGGGAAGTGTGCACAGGGTGGCTTGTTCAACCACCATCCTGAATTGCCATCATGCAGGGCTCATCTCCCCCCACCCCGCCCCGGGACAAACCCTGCTCCTTGACACTGCATCTTTAAATATTTCCGGCTAAGAACTCCTGCAACATGTTAGGAGCACTCCAACCTGGCTGCCACATGTTCAATTGCTGCGCTTTTTGCATTTTCAGTATTCTTTCTAAGTGGGAAGGAAAAGAAAGAGTGGGAGGCTCTCATTTCACAGCAGGCAGATCCAGCTGGAGGTACAAGACCCCTCCATGCAGATTACAGGAGGGAGACAATAATTAGGGTGTTTGCTCCTTTCAAGAACGTTAATTCCCTGCCATCTGAAATCCGATGCAGTGATGGCAGCAAGTTTCATGAGTCAGCAAGTTTGAAAATTGTTAAGGGAGAGAGGAAGCTTTGCTCCCAAGTCACCCAACAGAGAGGAGCAGACAAGGCTTCAGCTTCAGAACACTCTAACATGAACAAGATCAGTAGAGAGTTGTGTGGGCACAGATCACACCTGTGACACCTGAGCTGTACTTCAATCCCTGCCTGCCAGCCAAGATCAGGCTCACAAGTGTGGAGAGCTCAGTATGAGCATGATGGACTGGGTCTGCAAAAACAGCACTTCAACACATTAAAATGGTGCAACCAATTTGAGAGCGATGAAGCAGCAGCTGAGACCTTGTGGCAGCCTGAGCTGTGATCTCCTCTAATCACAGAATGACACAGGCCTGTTCTCCCAGGGCTTCACCACCCTCCTGAGATCGTGAATCATTCCTAAGAGGCCATCCCAAAGGAGCAGAAAGTTGCACCAGCTGCAGAATGGACACTGTCACAAACCTGCTAATACGGGTTTCACTGAGACCAGAAAACTGTCTTCTTCCAAGAAACTGTTATTAAAAAAAAAAAAAGAAATTAATTAGGGGTAAAACACTAACTCTAGTGCCATGAACAGGCAGGATCAACTTTTTTCCCCTCCAAAGGGCAAAGAGTCATATACCATCCCCAGCTGAACCTTGGTGCTTCGAGCTTTTCAAGGAGATGTTACCTAAACTTTATTAAAAGAAAAAGAACAATGTTTAAATATCAACACTGGACTAGCCCAGTCTTTTTTTCCAAAGTCCACATTCTTCATATGAAGCACACACGGCATCCTGGATTCCCCAAGGCTGCATGTTCAGAAGTTCACAGTACATGGAACCATTTCTTTTTGAATTTTTTTCTTGAATTTCCCCTCCTTGCTCAGAGCAGTCACCCCTTTGTGGTCACTGACTGGCTAAACCTTAAGCCATCTCCTATCCACATGGCTTGGCCTAGATGCTGAAGGCTTTCTTGATGAGAGTTGATGTTGTCATGCTCTATGGATGGAAAAAAGCAAGAGAAAAAAAGCACCTGGTACAGGTTTCTTGAGACCCTTGTGGATTCCTCTGTTCCAAAGGTGTTTCTGAAAGTCTTTTTGCCGGTTTCTCAAGCAGTTTTTGGCTTATGACTCTGTCTCAGTTTGAAGAGCTGTTATTGGATGATCCAGAGGTTGATGCAATTGCAGCTCCAGCTGGGCTGCTTGTGGATACAGATTTGCGGATGTGAGGCAGCAAGTAGGGGTCACAGGCCAGCTGCTGGACATCTATCCGGTCCTCCTTTCGATAGGCCAGACACCGCCTGATGAACGCCTGCAGCACCCCAAAACCAAATCAAGAATTAGTTTTTATGACAGAAGGAGAAAGCTTTTGACTCTTTGGGAGTGAGGCCAATGTGACAACCCCAGCACAGAAATTCCTTTCCTAGACAGAGCCCAGCTCTTGCACTAAATCTCATCTTGTACCACAAGAAGCATGGGCAGAGGCCGACAGCCGATGCTCGGCCTGACAGCTGCAGTAATCATGGAATCACAGAATGATTTGGACTGGAAGGACCTTATAGCTCATGTCATTCCAACCTCCCTGCCATGAGCAGGGACACCTTTCAGTAGACCAGGCTGCTCAGAGCTCCATCCAGTCTGGCCTTGAACACCTCCAAGGATGGGACATGCAAAGCCACTGATGACTGTGTGATAATAGGTGAGCATTAAACACAAGACTCCTGCTGGTTTTATGAAAACCAGGAGGCTGGAACTGCCTGTGCTGCCTGACCCTCAAGAAGATTTACCTTTGCTTCTGGTGTGACTACTGGCTTTGGAGGGAACTGAACCTCAGTAGCTTTCAGAATTGTGTTCTCCTGCAAAATATCCTGTTGTGACTGGTTGTGACCGAAGGGCTACCAAAAGAAAGAAAAAAGTTGTCAAAGGTTGGTGACAGGCATAAAACCCCCATAGTTCTACTGTTTATCATCACCTGACATCAACATTTTTCCAGGCAAGCAGCCCACAACTGCTAGGAAGGTGCTGAGGATACTAGAGGACCAGGACACATTGCTCCCATGCTCAACTGAACAAAAGGGATCAAGCTGGAACATGTCTGGCTTGCCCAGCAGGGATCTTCACCTGCTTCCAGACCTTGTGGTTTCCAGACCTTGTGGTTCCGTTACAGCATTTGTCATCCATTTGAGCTGGCAGAGATTCACCCACTCGTCTCTGCTGGGCTGGTTCCATGTGTCTGATGACAGCACTGAGCAGCACATATTTGTCAGTCCTGGCTTTCACAACACTTAGCTACTAGGGACTCCCGAAAACAAGAGCCCATGGAATCCTTTCCCTTCTCTGTCCAATCTTTCCTGTTGTCATAAAGCTGACAAATCACCTTTTCCTGATCCACACTTTTCCCTTCCAAAAAAGCCATCCTTCTAAAGTGGGTCTTTGTACCTACTTTTTTCCCCCCACCAAGCACTTGCAGCCATCAAGACCAACAAAGACTCAGGGCATGGAAAGTGTCACAGACAAGACCAGACCAAAAACCTCAGACAACGAATGACACACCTTTCCTGCCCAAAACAGCCTCAGTGGGAACATGCTCTGTGGAAAGAGATGTTCTGCAGAATGTCTTTTCTGAAGGAAATGCTAAAGGTAGAGCACAACACAGCCTAGTCTATGCTCCCCACTTCTATTAGCAGGCACTCTGCCCTGGAACTGATGGCAGGGAAACAAGGGAGCACAATCTAAATCTATGGAGAAGGAAGCAGAAGCCTGAGTTGCCTCCCAAAAGGTTTGGGAAATGCCACTAAAAGAAATTAAACGCCTTCTTACCTTTCTGCCATACAGACACTGATAGAAGATGACTCCCACTGACCAGACATCAACTTTATTTGAAATCTTTGGAGGTTCTTTCCCAACCACAAAACATTCTGGTGGCAAATACCTGATTAGAAGAAAGTGTTAAGAAGTTATGAGCAGCAGCTTCAGGTATTGTCCATTATTTCCTTTAGAACAGAAAATTCTATGATCAGATAGCTCATAGAAAATGGGACTCAAGGGTCCCATTACATTCCTGTGCATCTCTGGGACAAGATCACTAATGCCTACTACTCCTTCTGGGAACAGTGATCCCAAGGACTCTCCAGACACTTGTGTTCGGAGCTAGTCAGCACAGTCAGTTTCTTTTCACCAGAGCACGTAAAACAAGCCCATTCTCTTTTATCTTCAGAACTTGTATTTGCTTGGCCAACAATTCCACAATGAAAAGCACACAGCCAAAATACATATTTTTAGAAATACAACTCCAGATGCTATGCCCCAGTTAATGACATTTAGCTTCACTCAGGGTACAGCTAGTTTCATTTTTAGGAACAAAACAAAGCTGTACAACACAGAATGGCCCAATAAATTTTCTGTTGCCCATGGTGATAGTTTGCAGTTTGGATGACATCTAAGAGTGACACTTGGTGGCACTCACCAAGGGTCTGCTCTCAGTCAAGGGTGATACAGTGACACTTGGCACAGAAGATAAAGAATTGCTGAAAACATGACATTCAAGTGAAGCTCTGGCTACAGACAACACTGTGAGATTTACATATTTTTTGAGAGCTAACTATGGATCTTCACCTCCTAATTTCAGAAGAATACTCTTTTCATCTCCCTGATGCCCCTGAATTTCCAAATAGGTACAGTATTTCCCTTGTTCTTAAGATGCAAGACAGAGCCACTCTAGACTGTGAAAGAGCAGCCAAGCCCCACTCCATAGCTCACTATCTCAGCAGCATATGCAGCTTTTCACCAACCTTTTGAATATGAGCTGGTTTTCAAAAACTGAACTGTTAAACAGCGAAAATCTGCCAGCCTCAAAAGGAGCTGTGTGACAACAAAAGCAGTTTGCAGGCCCTCAGACCTCCAGTGTGTCAAGCTACCACAGCTAATGGCAGCACACATAGAGCTGACACACTTCCAAAGCTGTTTATAAACTGTTCTTGATCTTAACTTGCAAATTCCCCAGGCATTGCTTACCAGTAAGTACCAGCCCCCTGTGATGTCAGCTCCATGCCATCAACTGAGTTGTAGCTGTCATCATCCATAATTTTGGAAAGTCCAAAATCTGTAATTTTTATCTCTCCACATGCAGTACCATTGACTAGAAGAATGTTACCTAGACAGAGGAAGGAAATAGCCCTTAGCATACACATTTTGCAAGAATAAAATTGCACTGAGCCCTGCACTGCACAAGGACAAGAGACCTACAGTGAGCTGCACAAGATGTTTTATCTCTCAAAACCCTGAACTTCAGAAACAACTTGGGGACTACCAAGTGCTAGAGCTGATCTGCTCATCTTGAATGACCTCATATTGCTTGGAGTCTCCAGATCCTGAGCCCTGTTAGCCAAATAAGCTTCAAGCCCAGGCTATTTTGACCCCTTCCCAAAGGTCTTGTTGGAAGGGCAGGTCAAAAAGGAGGATTAAGGAGAGAAGTACACATACACAGTTATGACTCATTCTGCCTGGAAGTTCTGACTTGTCCTGTCTTCTCAACATGCCAGAAACTCTCTCGTTCCTGACAGTGTTCCCCAGTGACTTTCTAAGCTCAAAAAGGACAATCACTGCTTAGGCAAGAGTCTTTCATAAACCCATCAAGAAGTCAGATCGTTGCTGTTTTTCTTCAAGCCTACAGTAAAGTAGTAGAACTGTGTGTGATAGCAGGAGATGAATCACAGCTCTAGGCAGCTGCAGGCAGAGTTCAAACAACTTGGGAACAGCCAGAGAGGAAACCAGGTCACTACAACCAGTGCAACAGCACCATCTCCCGTACACATTCCTCATGCTGATGCAACAAACCACATCACAAACCAGTTACACAATGCTGATGAGGTGCCACCAGTACAAGGAGACAAGCCAGGGGTTAACTGCCCAAAGAGATGTATGAATTTACTGAACTAGGAAAAAAGCTATGTAGCCAAAATGCATCATCCCAAAACGGAGAATTTCCATTTTCTCCCTTGTGGCTCTGCCTCAGTGGTAGAAGGAAAATATACAACACCATTTGGGGAGGATCTTCTCCACAGCAGATGCAAGTGAATTAACTCAAAGGCAAACCTGAACAGTCTGACTGTACGTCCTCAGCTTTAGGAGCTGACACGCAACATGAAAAAACAAACATTTCAAAATTAGCTTCTGCCAACAAATTCTCAGCTAGATGATTACAGAAAGAGTCAGAAGAATGGGAACATGAAGCACACCAGTAATTGTGGAGCCTTTATGAAGCAGTAACAGAAGCTCTCAACAGCAGAATACAAGTAGGACGTTAAGAATAACACAGTCACTTGGTGATTCAAGGTCTCATTCTTGAAAATATTACACCTCCTTGTTCTATGTTGCAATTCTGGTAGACAACACCCTTTACACATTTTCCAAAGGTTCTGTGAATTTCATGTTCTTTTTTCTTGTTGCAAGTTAGCTGTCCCAGACAGCCCTGTCTTTTTGCTGTCTGAACAAAAGAAACTGCCTCATATTATCTCCAACCCATTACATCTCCTGAGCATCCTTAAGTATGTTAGCACAGCATACCTGGTTTAAGGTCATAGTGTATGATGGGAGGTTTGATTTCATTTAAGTATTTTAAAGCATTCACAATTTGCATGATAATGGATCGTGCCTCTTTCTCTGACATTAGCTTGTGCTGTTTCAGGTAGAAGTCCAGATCATTCCCCTCACAGTATTCTAACACTGTACAAAACCTGAAAGAAAAACACGAGTTGTTGCAATTAAGGCACCTGATAGAAACCAGAACATTTTTGTTACTGCTTGTCTTTAACTCACCCATTTGGCCAATATATTAAGAGTCATTCAGCCTATTAATCCCTTTCTAGAAGTAAGCTACCAGGAGCACAGACCTCAAGGCTCAACAGCACAAAAGTCAGAGATCCCCCATTAAACACCTAGAGGCTGAAAGCTGTATCAGCTGTGGCATTTGCCCAGGGCCAAGAGCAAGATTTACCAGTAAAGCACCACATCTGACAGAATACACCACATTGGTTTGTGAGCTGGAGTCTCTAGAAAACCAGTGTATGCTGGAAGTACACCTTGGTTATCTCTGCAGTAAAGTCCAACATTGGTGTGGACACCTTCTGGACTTTCCTGGAAACTTTTAAATACTTTGCCTTTAGTCAATTGGTCAAACCGTGGGAAAGGACAGAGCAACACAACTTACGAGTCAGTATCCAGTGAGAAGTAATCGTATAGTTTAACTATTCGAGGGTGATCCAGTTCTTTGTGAATTCTGTACTCTCTACATGCATGTCTGGAAACAGCAAAGTCTGAGTATTAGTCATACAAGGTACTTAATTCTAATTTCTCCAGATAGTGAATCCAGACATACCACACAGCATCCAGCTTCAATCAAACCCATGTACGTTCCTCAGACAGCTTCAGACAAATCAAGTGAAGGAGGGACTGCACAGAACAGCTCTTGAGAACCACAAAACCCCAGTGCAGCTCCAACCCTGGCAATGCTACAAAATAACTCATCTTGATTAATGGTACTGCTTGCCAAAATAGAAGAGCCTCACAATTCCTTAAGAGATCTAAGAGAGCTGAATACAAAAACCAACAAGTTCTAGAAGAATTCCATGATGCTTAACAGTCTAATTTCCAGGCTTCTAATTCAGCTTTATTTTTCCCAGTAACTTATTGAGGAATTAAGAACAGCTTTATCTTGAAAGTCCTATGGAGAAGGCTTGGTTGTCATTCTGCAGTTATCTAACCCATGACATTAGGAAGCAAGAGCTACCAACAGCAAAAGGCTTCCAGTAAAGGGTTTCTTCCTAATATTTAATTTAACCCTGCTCTCTGTCAGGCTGAAGCCATTCCTCCCTTGTCCCATCATTCCAGGCCCTTGTAAATAAGTCTCTTTTCATCTTTCTTGCAGGCTCCCTTCAGGTAGTGGAAAGCCACAATTACAATCACTTATTCTAGGAAACAAAGGGAAGGGGAAAGCTTCCAGAGAGCACAATGCAGGTGTGTATCTGAAAGATGGGAAGGAAAAACCATTTCCTATTGAATTGCTTGAACATTCCAGAGAGAAGCCACTTCAGCACTTTCCTCATAGAGCAATGATGTTTTAAAATGCAGAGGCACAGGGCTTATACAAAACTTTCTCTGAGTATGTACACATTTAAAACATTTCTAATCTGACTAGAACTTCTTCAATTAGTTACTAAGACAAAAAGCGGCTTTTGTAAAGTAGCAAAGACAGGAAAAAATAGCCAGCCTGCTCACTGGGTACTGGATAACCAAATGCAGGAGGAATTGGGAAACATTGCTGGCAGCTTTACAAACTCACTTACTTGTGATAGTTTTCTTTCTTCTCATCCCTCCAGTTTTTATTTAACTGGTGTATTTTCACAGCTACATATCTCTGTTCTGTTAAATCAAATGCCTGCAGAGAGAAGAGCTGAAAATCAGTAGGAATCGCAGGCTCAAGTTAATAATGCAAAAGCAGACAGGCTCTAACAAAGCAATATCTCCACCCAAGAAATCAGCATTAAAACAGAGTGAGGGAAAAGCAAACCCACATTTTGATTTGAAAAGTTGCACTAATGAATTCAAGCAACTCTGAAAACAACTGAATATTCTGTGCTTTGATCTGACTTTCCCCATAGGATCTAACTCAACTGCATTGATTTTGTCATTTTAGTACCAGAGTTACAAAGGGACCAGGAAGACCAAATTACCAAAATATAGTTTCTATATTGGGAAACCCTGCTATTATTCTCTCAAGTCCAAAATTCATTTTATACACTTGGGTTAATAAAAAATAACCACCAAAATACAGAAGATTTTTCAATGCTTTGTTTCTCTGGTAGCTCAGTCTCCAGCTTAGAGCATAATGTTTCAGCACATATAAAAGCTGGAGAATTCAAGAATTTAGCAGAGCTGTGTGATCTTGTGCTTTTATCCTTCCCTCCACTTCTTTATTATTTAAACAGTCCTTAAAGAATGGACCTCTGAAAATGCACTCACGATGCAATGCAGAAATCTTCTACCTCGCCTGAGAGTAGCAACAATAATATAATGATTTCCAGGACAGGACACGGTGCTGTGGTAAGCAAACAGGCATAATGTGTGTTCATCTCAAAAGTTGTCTACTTAATTCCTAATGCTTAATAGATTGGCCAAGACCCTGGAGAGGAAGGCCTAAGCACTTCTTTGTTTTAATAACAGTTACAGCTCGAGCAGGCAGGTAGGAAACATTCATACCCTCTTGCTTTCATCTGTGGAGCCAAAGCTTTCTGCTTAGTCAGCAAAGCACTTCAAAGTACTTAGACACTCACATGTTTTCCCCCCCATCTGAGCAGTCTAGTCCCCTTAGTTTAGGTTCCTATTGTTGTGCTGCATCAAAACAATAAAGCAACATGAAGTTTCCAATATTTGCACTGGCATAATTATTTCCATTCTAGCCAAATTCAACATAAATTCCAAACTTTTGAGTAAAACTGGGGAATACCGAGAACTGGAATAGCTCAAAGTGTAATAGTCAAACAACAAGAACCAAAGTATCCCATGTCTTGGCTGTTAGAGTGCTGACACCAGGAATCCTCAGCTCTAAGGAATTCCGAAAACTACACACACACAGCCCCCAGTCTGCTATTTCAGAGGGTAAAATGAAGGCACAAGAAATAGAGGCACAAGAGCCTTATACCCCTAGGAAGTACTGGCTTTGCTCTTATTAATTGAGCTATTTTCACTTATTTATAGACACATTCAGACTTGCTGTACCATCTCAGTAAGGCTTAGCTACTGCAAGTATTTGTGCAAGGCATTTGAAGACACAAGTGGTTTGCTCCTCTGTCCTAACAAAAACTGAAGACTTGGTGCAACACTTTTTGACACATATTTGAAGGAAATTTGACCCCTGAGGACAAGGCCAGCACCTGAAAATCTCAACTCTGATGTCTAACACAAGCCAGATGCACCATGAGCTTTGTACTCCTTTTTTCCCTCCGTAACATGTACAGCATTGAGAAAACAAATGTAAAAACTCTGCTTCCTGCAGATCCAGATTACATCAGATTGCCACTTCCAAGTTACCTTATATACTTCACTGAAGCCACCTCTACCCAGGAGATGTAGCAACAAATATCTATCATTTAGCGTTGGATGGTCTTTAAATCTGGTAAGAAAGACAGAGTTTAAGAAAACAGAAATAACGATCTCCTCCGCACAATAAATTACAGCTACCGCACAGTTAAGAAATGAAATTTTCACTTTCAGACAGAGAAATATAATTGTGTTAATGACTGACAAATTTGATGATATTTGATCACACTGCACCTTTTTAAGGGTGCCTTGATGCACGTGGAAGCCTGTTTTACGTGAACCTTCAAGCTATACCTGTACCACCCCACAATCAAGTGACTATTGAGTTGTAACATCAATTTAAAAATGGTTAAGTGAAAGATTATGAAAAGATGGTTTCTCATTATGAAGAGAACAAATAAAAAACTACTTAAGTTCTTATCCCTGAATCCCATGTGCTTACTGTGAATTATCTTCATTGTGTATCCTTTTCAATTCCCTGATGTGCAGATTTCTAACCCTCTCTAGCCGTTCCAGCTCTGCCTGGATCTCAGCTTCTTCCTGCACAAGGGAAAACCAAAACACAACACTCTGTAAGGCACTGCAGGTAGTGTTTCCACCTGATTTATGGAAACACAAATTAAATTCCGCTTCTGAAGAGGTTATTGGTATAAAACTTGTCTGGGAGATCAGAGAGATGGTCAGTGTCAATTTGCAGTCATGTGGCAAGCAACAGGAATGAAAACTGACTGGGCAGTTCTGTTCACACCTACACAGACAGGAGGAGACATATCTTTACACCTCCTTGTTTATAATATTTTCTGTAATTAAGAAGCCTTGTTGCTGTGGTCTTGCTTCTTCCCTGAATAAGTGTCATGCAGCTGTTTTTGAAGGAAGACAGCCCTCAGCAGTAAGAGCAGGGATGTCATGATGACACATGGGATGGGGCAGCATCTGGACAGGATGGGAAGTGTGAGAGAATGACCTTATATTCTACTAGTGATAACTGCTCAAACAGGAAAGAGTGTTCCTCAATGCCACGTGGAAGTTCTGACATAGTGCCTGTCTAGCTGGAAGTTCTGATGCCCTCAAAAATGACATGAGAATTCACATCACTGTGGCCAGGGCTGCAAACCTCAATTCAAACATGCTCTCTGAGCAGTACAATTTGTGTATGTGACTCAGAGGACACTGTTACCCATCTGTCTTATGATTCCACTCCTTCCCTTTCCAACTGGTTCTATTTTTAGACAAAGAATAAGCCAGTTTCCAAAAGTGGAGAAGGATAAGCACAGCTTCAGACAATGCCACGATCCCAACACATGACTTCATTTTCCATTAAGGTCCATTTCCAAATTTCCATTCCAGGGTGGCACTGTTATACCAGGATAGATCGACCTGTAGTTAATTCCCTGGAGCAATATGGGAGCTGTAGAGCCAGCATGCCTGCAGCAGTCTCCCACCTGTGTCACTTCTCTTTGTTCAGAGGTTAGTAAAGCATAATGGGCAGACTGCCAGCAGATTCTGGGTGTGCAGTAACTTTCCCTTCCACAGAAAATAACAACGAGTACAGACACATTAATGAGGCCTTGCATTCAACTTATGTGTCAAGGTTACAGGAAAAAAACTAAACACAGAGCTTAAGCACCAGCTGAGAAAGGAAAGGGCACTCCAGCGAGACATTTACTTCTTCTTTGGTTCATTTCCAAAAGAAAACTCCTTGGCCTAAGCAAATCAGGAAATGGCAGAAGACATCTACTTTTTTTCCCAGTATTTAATCTGTTGAAGTGTCCCAGAAAACTTATTTATAGGTCACTACAATCACTTTCAAGGTAACCAACAGCTTATCTAAATATAACCTCACCTGCAGGTACAGTTTCTACTGAGGCCAAGGTATTTGAGAACAAATGTGCATTGCTGCTGCCTGAACAGGACTGGCTTGCAACAGCCCAAGAGATTTTACTGGAATGATAACGTTGGTTACTCAATATTGCAAAGAATTGGAAAAGTCAATGACTTGCATTTTTTGGTTGTGTTTTTATAATTTTCTTCCCTTAGTTCATTCCTTACTGCTCCCTCATGTTACACACATTCAGAGTCCACCACCAGGCAGGTCACAGTGACAGAAGATGTATCAAAAAACTAGAACTTCTGTATGAAATCTTAACTGTAAGGACAGAGAAAGCTATTTATTGAAGCAAAGAACATCTTCTGTCAGTATCACCGCCCCCAGAAAATCATTACAAAATTCTGGCTATCCCTTTCAAGTGCAAAACCCTCTTGATTATCAAATGAGTACTGACCTCTACAGAGAAAGGCTCTTGTTCACAGAATACTGCACAAAAAGCCTTTGCTTCAACTAGTTCTTACCTTTTTAAGATGACCTAGTCGGAGTTTGAAGATTTCCTCCTGTTCATGGTATTCTGCTAATGTTAACCTGCATGAAAAAGAAAGACTCAACACATTAGGTTTCCAAACACGATAAAGTGAACAATCAGCAGAATGCACATTGCCAGTGGAAGTAACAACTCCACAAAGTAGATCAACAGCCAGCATAAAAAATTTTAGATAAACACTGTAACTTATATTTTTTAATAATCAGTCTAAAGGAGAACAAAACCTTAAACCTCAACAATATCCATTAATTTCAAAGTCAAGTCCCTAATAACACCTATATAGGCCACTGATTGACTTTTAACAAAGACAGCTAAACCACAATCTAAATATAGAAAAGCAAAGCCCAAATATTCCACATCTTATCTTCCATGTAAAGTTTGCTTTACTGACTAATTTTTAAATTTTTCCTTGTAATAAAAGCTGCATAATTCAATCCAGATATTCACTTTGAGACTAGAAACACACCTGGCCACACAGCCACTGTGAAAAGAACAATGACCTCGGATTCAGAACTTTTTCCTGTTTCAGGTTCTGCCAAGTAGTTTCTAGGGAAACCTTCAGAAAGTTATCGTATTTTTGACCTCATGTAGTTAGGAGAAGCAATGGGATGAGGGGAATAATCCCTACTTTATTTATAGCAAATTATGTGCAAAGTCTCTGCTCTAGGTGGTTGGTCAAAAGAAGTTTCATAATGTTTTTGACCTCTTTTCCATACAAGCATGCTATGTAGGACAAAGCACAGCCTTACACTAAACCAGTGACAGAGCCCATTGCTAGTGAAATGCAACGACAAACTGAGGTCTTTAGGACTAGGAAAATGAATCACTATATTAACTGTCTCATTACTACCTTGCTTTTACCAAGGAATTTGGTAAAAGCATCACATGCCAAAACAAAGTTATGACACGCTTATCAATGGCATCTGTTCACACTGTAAACGTGACCTGCATGTGACAGCATACAAATATCTTCTTTTAAACCTAAACTGAGTTCAAAGCATATCCCAGGAAGATTTCTGCAACAGCAATTATGGTCTACACAGTATTTTCACACAAAGTTGGTGAAGAAGGCCTCCAGAGCATCAACACCTCAACTTCTTTAAAAGGGGGACTGAGTCTGGTGTCTGTGCAGGGAGACCTTGCTCAGTAAATTGAGAGGAGAGAGCATTCAGCTCCTCAAGTGCTCATCTTGAAATGTCCCAACTTCCCTCTGTTGATAATGCAGAGTCCAGGTACTAGAAACAAGGCCTAAAGCAGCTACCTGACAAATTTAATGAAAAACTCATAAGTCAAGTTCCCTATGAAAGAATCTTGAGCAGAAGGAACTGCTTCATAAAAAACAAAGCCAGTACCAAAGATGGTCACATGCTGTCTCATTTCTTACACAACTGCTGGTGGCCCTGAGCTGGACTTGAGGATCTTTGGGAGTCCCCTCCAACTCGGGATATTCTGTGATTCTATGATTCTAATTCACACACACAGCCTGAATTTTAATTAGATTCAGATAATCTAAAAGACCGTCCCAAGAGTTTAGGTCTTTGTGACTCTGTGATTCTTTGGTTGCTGTTGCTATGTGAAGAATAAAGAGAAAACTGAATAAACCAGCAACAAGGTTTGCACATATGTTTGTGCACAAATAACAAACCCATCAGTCTACTCACTAGGGCAGAGATGTAACAAGCACCACCAGGCTAACAATGCCCAAAACAGCTGCCTAACACAGTAACCATCACAAAAATCAAGGGGGCTCTGAGACAAACACTACCCTGTTCACAGAAACATACTAGAAACACCCTACCTACCTCTAGCACAGCTCAAGGCTGCCCTGCTGAATCTCAACCAGTGCCAGTGGAATTAAAAAAACTCTTTTCTCATTCACAAACTAGAAAACTCATTTTGGGAGAGCTTGTGTTTAAATTTGCATCACAGGACCTTCCTCTCCTTTTTAAGACACAGCAGCAACCATAAACCACAGAGGAACCAAAAATCAAAAAGGAACTTGACTGTCTGCTTCTCATTCAACTTTTAGAAACATTTCTATTTAAATTACCTAAATATCACCCTCTCTAAGAGTTCCACAATGAAAAGCCTCTCTCTAGAGGTCATAAAATTTTGTTCCTGATACACAATGGTCCAACAAATGCACTTACTGGATAACTAATGATTATCACTTAGTTAGTTCAGTTGCTACAGCTGACTTGCAAAAATCTTATGTTTTCACATAAGCTACAACACTCCACACGAACCATATCCTTACCCTGGCAAGCAGTTTTTACAAAGTACACCACAGGAGCCTTTTCTAAACCATGAAAATATCACCCTAAAACGTATTAGTGAAGAATGATAAACCAGCAAGAAACAGAGAAAAAGTCTTGGGAACTCAAGAGGCTTCCTAGCAGAGCATGGTAAAGCTGGATTATGCCAAGGCAGGCTCACAGCACAAGCCAGGGGACACTAGGACCTGTGCTGCCATGTCTTCAGAATAAGCCATGCTACAGCTGCACCAGACTGCTGGAGAAAAAGTAGCCCACAAAAATGGAGAAAGCTCATCCTGCTCTTTGGAAGTGAAAGTTGCCAAGGTGAATAGCAATGCTTCAAAATATCCATGTACAGACATTCCATTTGCTTCTCCCAGCTCAAACCTGGCAATAAAAAGGATGACTTGGAAGTTTTATTTAGTTCTTTTCAGGCTCCCTTGGCCAGAATGAGTGGGTAAAAGGTCTCCAACCAGTTTAGTTATTTTCAGGAAGCAAATAGTGCTCTCCAACACAACCCACCTGATCTGCAGGTACCTGTATCGCACTCTGAGGACACAGCCCTGGAGCTGAGGGCACCCTGAATACCAGGATTTACACAGCCTTGTCCCATCTCTGCTGAGACTGCAGAGGCAGTGGGACCTTTTGCTTCACATGTCCTTTTAAAGATTAAGACCAAGAATTCAAAGGGCTTCTGGAACTTTTGAGGTCAAGTCAAGCCCAGGAGATTTAATAATGAAAAACGAAAAGCATCAATAAGGGTTATGGTATTAGCCTACCACAATAAAATGAAGTCTATAAAGGGAACTAGGAGAAGGTAGGGCTAAGTCTCTGCATTGTATGGAAATACATTGTATTTCTAACTCACAAAAGATTCTGAAAAAATAATATTCTAAGTTTCTTTCAAGCCCCAGCTTTACTCTAGAAGAATATCAAGTCTCTTAGAACAACAGTAACTTTAAAAGAGGCAGAAAAAAACCCCAAAAACATGAGAAGAGTAGCACTTCCACCATTTCCCTGAGTCACGTATGTGTGAAGAACTGTTTTGGAGAACAGGCCAATGCTCAATACACTATTTCTATAGAGAGCATCTTATTGCTTCAGCATCCCAAATGAAATGTTTCAAAACTCTTAACTCAGAATTCTCCAGAGTAAATACACAGAAATCAAGGCTTCTAAATGTGTACAATTTTGTTTTCCTTAAAAAAAGCACCACGTATACCCTGATACTGATACCAATTCTGAACTTACAACACTAAAGTCAGAGCCCACTTTTCAAACCTGACCACAACAGGAATACTGAAAAAAGTTACTGGACTCATAAAAAAATAAAGCTCATACATAATCTGAACTTGGCAATGATCTTTGTTTTACTTCAATGAAAACTATTTAGAACTGGAGCAAGATGTTGGTGAATGCCAGGCTAATTCCACAATATTCATTTCTGCATCGAGTGAAGCCTGGAGGCAAGGGCAAAATTCCATTTCCCAGGAGATATTCTGCACGCTAATCAAAGCATGTGGCTTTGCCATGCACCAAGAAGGCTAGAGAACCTACGTTTCATTTTCTGCTCCATTGGTCTTGTTCTTGCGTTGTTTCTGCTCTGTGCTTGCTGGAGGGGTCTGGCCCATTGCGGGTGGCTTCCGCTTTGCTAACATTTTTCGTTGTCTTTCTATTTCTTCCCGCTGGGAATTTATCCTTTCCTGTTGCCTGAAAAGCAGAGGAGAAAAAAAGAAAACAAATAATTAAGGGTGTGCACTTGGTTGTTTTCAGCATCTGTTCTTACCAAATTGGACCCATGAATTTCGAATCAGTTGCACTTGTAAGATTTGTAAGTATTTTTGTACAGAAAAGGGAGATGTGCCAAACATGATGAGTCAGAGTTTTAAAGGTATTTTTACATAAAACATGATTATTTTCCTGGCTCCCAGGAATCTTTCAGTAAGTGAAAGGTTTAATTCATGCAGAGGACCTCCAAAGGAATTGCCAACCCCACAGAAACCTAGGATCCATTTCAAGTCACTAACTTTCCACACACTTTTTCCTAAAAGCCTCTGTTAGAAATCTCAGATTTTCCTGTTAAAACTATTCCTCAAGTCTGGCACTGTCTGAGGAAGTATCCTTATCCTAAATTCTCTGGAATATAACCATCATCACTCCTGATTTCACTAAGGAACTGCCTCTCTTCCAAGATAAAAAGACTATCTCAAACATTTTACAGTGATAAAAGCACTCTTGGAATTTCAAGTCTAAGTGACCTAAGCATTTGCTTACCTATGTCCCTTTTAAAAAGGAACTGAGACTGCAGGTAACTATTCCAGAAGTATTTTTGCCATGACTTCCAGCATAAATGAAGAAAGAATTATTAAGTCCTTAATCTGTGCCTAACAAGCACTGCACCTCCCTATCAGACTACAGAGAAGTGGTGTGATTTTAAAGGATCACATATAACTCCCTAGTGCAACTAAATTGCCAAGTCCTACTTAAAGGTCTAGGCCAGGTGGGAATTGACTGGATCTTTCCATTAACATCCTGCACAAAGGGTCTCTGATCTTTATTTCCAGGTTTCTGCAGCCTCTTTGATCACTGTTACCAGAAGGCAAAACAAGTTACATAGTATGGATTTTTTCTTTCAAGCTTCTATCCTTTCTACTTAAGGGGAAAAAAAAGGGCAAGCTAATTAGCCTTCTTTGACTAATATATGCAAATATGCAAATCAAATTAACTCACAATATATGTGAGATTTTGGTCCACCCCTTCACCCCAAACACTACACAGCCAGGTGGGTGCACTGAGGATTCCCAACAGGTCGTAACAGTTGGACCAGAGGTCAACTGAAACCATTTCATTCCAGTTCAAGTCTCTGGAAGTTTCAGTGGAAATGGATTTCTCACTTCAGTGTGAAAGAGTTCCCCATTGTCAGGAGTTCCTATCCGATCCTTCCATGCATCAGTCACACCATTCTCACATTCTGATGTGCAAGACATCACACACAACTGCTAGGGTTTTTTCCCATTTCTGCCTCTGAAGTTAAAGACAATCCTGTTTGTCCTCACTTGATGAGGTTCTGGAAGGCATAACCATCTGTCCACTGCTCGGTGAAGGATGCGCCGTGCCGCACCGTGGTGAAGTGCCCCAGCCTCAAGCGATCCTGCATGCTTTTATCTCGGCATGCCATCTTCTCCTGCTTTGACTGAAAGCAAAATAAAGCCATGTAAAAATACAAGTAATGAATTACTAGCTAAGGGCTGTGCTGCATTTTAAAGCACCACCAATTCTTTCCACTTTCTATTATTTCTGATTATCTGAAACCCAGCTGAATATCACTGATCAAATTATTGCTGGTGCTTCACACTGGTCTGGCAGGCATTTGTTCACCTCCATCATGGCATTTCAGCCTCACTCTTCCCTCCTGATGACTGCCTGGGCAGCTCACCCATCCTCCGATCAGTTGAGATCAGCCTCACAGTAGGATAAAAACTATCTCTTTGTATCAGTACCTTAGAGAGACTTCAGGCCCAGCTCTGATCATGCCCTGCTTCAGGAGATGAAGAAAGAAAATATACCTTGAATCACTATTAAGACTAAGATACAGTGATCAGCCAGCTCAGTCCTACTCTCGTACATGTCCAGAAGTGACACAATCTCAGCAAGGTCATCATTCTGGAGAAGGGAGCCCTGCTCAGCCAAGAACAATCAGCTCTGTGACAAAATCAACTCTAACAGACAGCATGTCCCAGTCAGCACCTGGGTAGTTTTACCCACAAACAATAGGTATAACTGGCCAACAGGTGAAAGAGCAAACAAACCCCCACACTGTTTAACCACCAAGAAAGCTGGAAATCTTTCCGTAATAAACCAGGCTGGATGAACCCGGCACTGTCCCCAGTGTGTTGTTTTCAGTGTTACACAAACCAACAATTTCCAACTTTGCCATTTGAAAGAAGGTCTAAATCACCTGCCCATGTCCCAGAGTGTATCTGCAATTCCACTGCACAATGGGACACTGCTCCTGCATTCCCAGAGCTGCACAGTATTGCTTTTCAAGTGTATGGGTTTCCAAATCAAGCAATGCCTGCTGCATTTAGAGCTCTTTCATTTAAGCAAGAGATCACTCTGCCACTATGGAAAGTGACCAAATCTTAACATTGTGAACCACTTCAGTCTTTGGATTACCGTCCTGTCTGCAGAGAAGTAATTCAAGACAGAATTCTGGAACAGTTATCTTTTATCACTGAAGCAATAGGAGCAGATTTTTATTGCTAAGAAGACAGAGATGCTTTCAAGGATATGAACTGTGGCTGCAGAGATGTCCCCTGCTCACCTTTTCTATAAGAAGCTTCTTGCTCATCGTTACACATCGATTCAACCGCTCCTTGTACTTCTCCAGCATCTTTTGCTGCTCGTCTATCTGCCGTCTCAAATCACAGTTGGCCTAAAAGTGAACAGAGAACAAAGCCTGTGATTTCAAACCACTCAGAAGAGCCAAACTAAGCACCACTTAGGAAGAAGTTTCTCCATCAAGCCATGGGGATCAGACTAAAGTCAGAAAACCAGCAGGATAAAATAACAGGTTTTGTTTAGCAAAACACCCAAGACAAACTATTGAGTTTTTAACTCGCTCACATCTTAACACCCCTCTACAACAGGAAAGTTCCGACATCCTGGTTTAAATGTAAGGAACTAAGGTATAAAGAAACTGAAGACAAGCAAAAGTATTTTAATTTTTTTTTTTTTTAAGCATTCAAGACCTTGCCACAGCAACAAAGTTTCAAAATAGCTTATTAACTGCTGGACTGTGTTCCCCACTTTAGCTACAATATTGGCAGAGTAAAAGCGTGGGGGAACTCTTTGTATTTTCAGGTAAATTCTTGTTTGAGTCACTTTCCATCAGCCCCGACTGCACCCAGTGGCAAGCTGCTGATTCACACCATCACAGCATGCATCAGGACTGTATGTGCAACCACCTTCATTAACAGAGTTAAACTTAACCATTTCCCTTCCAACAAATAGTCTGATAAAAGCAAAAATAATAATTAAAAAAAAAAACCTATTTACTGCTTTGTGGATTGTTTCCCACAAGCATACATGTGCCTCATGTCTCTAATGAGCTTGACTGAGTTCTTTCAGGTGCTGAGACCAGACACACACAAAGCCTTCCCTCTACTCTCTTTAATGTGCTTTCTAATGCTTTTCAACACTTTACAAAAGCTCTCTCTCACAGCTGATGAAAGCTATCAGAACACCTCCATTAATACAAGATCCTTGATTTGAAGGTATTTATCTTTTACTGAAGACTACTAATGGGTTAAGAACTTTATTCTTTTGGTTTGGCCAAAGGATATTCTCATCTCTATACATGTCTCTGATTCTCCTGAGTGAGCATTTCAGAACACAGCTTCCTAGGCTACTGAGAGACTAGTGAACATGCTGCCAAACAGAAGGCAGAGTCAGCTCCTAAGGACTTGGAAGAGGGTAGCAACTGTTTGGAAGGAAAAGGGAGTCACCATCCCTGGAAGTGTTCAAAAAACATGCGGATGTGGCACTTGAGGACATGGTTTTGTGACAACATGGCGGTGCTGCTACACTGATGGTTGGATCTTCAAAGTCTTTTCCAACCTTAATGATTCCATGATTCTGTGAATTGTGCAGAGAAACCTGCTAGGTTAACCAACAAAAACACACAAGTGTGCAACAGATCAAAGGGAGGCCAGCACTGCTGAGAACACAAACAATTGAGCTACAACAACTCTGCACTGCACATCCCCAGACACTGCTTAGGTTCAAGCAGGCCCAATCAGAGTCCACAGGCCAGACAATTATCCTGCTGGTAAGGGTTCATTGGATTTGTTTTACCTTGCAGGTGTTGGTTCTACACCTGCTATACAAACCCCTACTCTGTAGCCTGGCTGGCACAAGCATTCTAAGTACCTTTAAATAGCAGCGTTTAGAAGAGTTGTCCCACTTTAAATACTTACTCTTAATAAGTCATCTATCCTCCCCTCCTTCTTCTCCAAGTCAGAGTTCTTACTGTTTTCTAGTGCAGATATTTTTTCCATTGTGAGGTCAGACTGTAGGGAAAAATCACCATAAGCCATGTTTAAGACAAATGGATAATGTTTAGAATAGTCAGTCAATAGACTAAAGTCCCAGCATAACCCCCTGCAGGGTCTCAGAAGAACCGATCCCCTGCATCCTGGCACTCAGGGGAAGAATGTTCTCCATTATTTATTTTGTTGTTGCATAGTGGGCTCTTCCGGCACAGGAGGTGCAGTCAGCCAGCAGAGCTATGAAGAGCACAAACTGGTAACTCTCAACAGCCTAAAATATCCTCTGTGTCCTGTGAATTTTACATTTATAGCTGAGTTTTGCACACTCTTTGGTGGTCTCTAAGCAGAAGAAATTGCACAGAAAAAAAGGCTTAAGAAAAAAAACCCACACCTAATCCCAGCCCTTAGCTGGAGTGTCAAATTTATGACCTTTCATGTGCACAGACAACCACCAGCAGAAAAAGACAACACCTGTGGGCTCTAAAGTAGTCCTGACAGAAAACACAGGTATTAATCTTAAAATATTGTAACAGATTGACAGCAAGAATACTGGGCACAAGCTTTTGTTTCTGATAAACTGATGTATTAGTGCCCACTGGGGACAGGAGCTTTATAGCTTTCGAGTGAAAACTATCTGGAAAAGTCTTATGCGATGCAGAACATCTCAAATACCTTCAGTGAAGCTGCGAAGTGAGGGTTATACCTGGGAACAGAAGACACATACTATATCTTTGAATATTTCAGATTCAGCACTCCAATTAAAGGGTGGGGAAGGGGAAGGAGTCAGTATGTACCTGAACACAGAACCTAAAACATGTCAACATAGAGGAAGTTCGCCAGGACTGTACAGACAGATTTCACACTTGTGGTTATCAGGCACCTATTCCATTTCTGAGAAGAGATTGCAGAGGCTTACCTGTGGAGTTGTTATATAGCTATTCTCCAAATTTTAAGCTTGCCTGGAAGCCAACACCATGGAATAAGAGGCAAACTTGGCTGACTTGCTTCCTGACATATGCCCAAGTATGGAAAAGTTCAATTAGAGCTCCTGCCAGCATGGTACATCAAGTAAGATGGGTCTAAATCCCAAGAGACAAAGTGGTGGCCTGAGCAGGTCACCTCACCTCTGACTCAACTTGGTGCATGCTTCCTTGCCTCCAGGAAAAGCTTTGCCATGGGAGGCACCATGCAGGATGTCTGTGGAGAACCTGGTGCAGCTGGTGGCCAAACAGCAGAACGTTTTAGTAAGTGACTGTTACTTTCCTTAGGCAAGTGCACAGACATGCTCGCCCCTTGTCAGATTAAGTCAGGATACATACCCTTACATGTGACTTCACCCCAAGTCATCTCAGAGCACTCGGGCCCTAGCACTAACTGAAAACACTGAGGAAATCATGCCAATTTGTTTTTGGCACTGCCACAAATGATTCAAGCTGGGAATCACTGAAGTTTATCTATTTTTTAACTCTATCAACTTCTAACAGGCTTGGAAGGGAAAAACAAAGAATCTGTACAGGACCTCTTCATGCCACCGAACATCTTCCTAGATTCCTTCCTGCATATATATATGCCCCACCTAGACCTCTGGGGAATATCATGAAGCTGAATATTGGCAGAAAGCTTGTTCAGATAATGTCTTGCTAAGAACATGGACCTTGTGTTAAGCGCAGAAGAAAATAAAACCACCTTGTTTTTTCCTCCAGGCGGGACCACTGTTTTAAGCATGGGTGTTGGGACAGCAAAGATTAACATAATCTCTGGCAGGTTCTTGAGTTGTGGCATCATTCTTACACAGAGACCTCTCCATGCACTGTCAGGAAACAGGGATCTTCCCAAGCCAATTTTAACAATACAGACGATAAACACGACCCTAGTGACAACATAGAGCCCAGACTTGAGTGAGTACCCCCAGAGGGGGGATTGCTGTCCTTGAAAAGAGAACTTGTACCACCTGCAGGGTTAATGGAGAATGGACCTTCCCAGCAACAAAATCACCTCTGACACAGACTGGTGTGAGGAAATGATTGTTTAAATATTACTCAAGAGAAGACACAGAGAAATCTGAGATGAAAATCCAAAGAAGACTAAAAGCCGGCTTGGAGAAGAGATAAACCAGGTGCATTGCAGATAAAGCTGGGCACCATGGTAAGCAACAGAAGATGACACATCTGTAAGAATCTTAGTAATTTAAAAGGCACCTAAAAGATATCAGTGCAGTCAGAAGAGCAACTCCTCTTATTAACTCCAGATAAGTGAAGTTGCTGGGAAGCACTTCCAGGAATACATCATGTTCCACCTTGACAGGACAACTACTCCACAAGTGGACTCTGCAGAGGTCAAAGAGCTGCCAGCAAGACTGTGGTGATTTGTACTGTAAGCAGCATGATGCACCCATGACCCAGCGCCTGAACAGAGACATTCACAACTATCACTCAGGTTTCCTTCTCACCTTCACTTCCAGAGAGAGGAAGAACACGGAGGATAAAACAGAGCAGAAACAGACAGAGCTGAAATGGTCCTCTCCCAAGCACAATTACATACAGCTGACAAACTGACCACAGCACTGACACAGAAAAGCCTCAGTAGCAGATTGGAAAAACTCCAGCAGCAGCAGCTGAAAACGTTCTTTACAGGATGAGGAACAAAGCTCAGAGAAATTAACTTCATTCAGTAGTTACAGTAGATAGAGCTGGGAATACTGGCTCTTCTCACTGGAAACATCATGTCCACTACCAGCAGCACCCTCTAGCACAGTAGACAACTGCATCAAGCTTCAACCTCACATCCAAGAGCTATGTTGTCTAGTGAGCTATACCTGTGACTGTTTGTGCTGGAAGGAAATCTGTTTTTGGGAGGTGCAGGAATGCTCAGTGTTCCCTGATCCGGTAGAAGATGGGCTGCCTTGCTGGGCCTGTAAAAGAAAGTTGTGTATTGTTACATGTCCCTCAGCACAACCACCAGTGCCTATGCAGATACATTCATCTCCACACTGGAGCTGCAGTCTGGCCTGCACCACACTTTCATGCTCAGGTTTAAGGATGCTTTATAGATACAGTTCATTAAAACAGAATCAGTTTCTTCCAAGAAGCCTGGCCCAACCTGCTGAACACAAAGCTTTTAAAAGCCGGATACAATCCACAGCAGCTGAGTTTAAGCAAGGCTAAACCGAACACTTCTCGTAACAAGACTATACTTCAATCTTTTGCTTTTCTGCATCTATCACATTATCCTCTCAGATTACATCATTTTGATCTAGGTGAGATTTTGAGCTGTTAACTTAAAACTCATGCCATTTTATTAAAAAAGCAAAGGCTGGGACCCAGAACTCTTCACAAGGAAGATGAACTTACCAGAAGGTGACAGCAAAAACAAGGTTGCACTTGGGCAGAAAAGCTTCAAATTCCCCATCCCTTAACTAGACACATGCCTTAGGATTCAAATCTTTTCAGAGCTGCTCACCGAGACAAAAGTAAAACAGAGGCCACCTCCCCTCTGTGCCAGCTGCTCATTCTCTAGCCGCTGCTTCGCCAGCATCACCGACATCAGCGTTGGCAGAGCAGAGTGTTCCTCCTGCGGCTCCTTGGCTGCGCTGCTGTCTACCCCATACAGCGGCTGCTCCACTCGCCGCTGCAACACAGTCAAAAAACAGACAATGAACTGTTTTTTTTTTAATTAAAAGAAGTGATTCTCTGACTCTGCCAAAACTGTTGTCAGTGAAGCAGCAGCTCAGGAACGAGCAGGCAGTATGGTGAGGATCTGATAACTCACAGAGGACTCCTGCAGTGATTGTTCCAATGGCAGACAGCAACAAGCAAACGAAGTTAACAATTGAAAAAAACTCTAACAAATGAACACACAGGATAAATTTCCTTGTCAGTTAACACATCCTCTTCATTTGCAAATACATGTGCTTCAGAGTCAGTGGAGCAAAACAGATTGCAGGTCCAAAAATCTACATTGGGATTTTGCTCAAAGCATTCACAATTATATTTCTTAATGCTTCTTAAGGACTCATTTTCAAACAGCCAATTTCATGATATGTTGCTATTCTGGTAAAGTAAACTGAGTCAGAAGCACTAAATGGCAGCAACCTAACCATGTCTAGGACCCAGACAGTAGGGTATGCTCACTTCTATCATTACAGCTTGGGCCCATCTCCTGCAAGATAAGCCAAGTACTTATTAATTCCCAAAATCCTTTAAAGGTCCATTACATCTCCTTTCTCCTGTAGTAGATTAGTTTTCCAGCTATGGTAGAGGAACTGAGTTTAACAAGAAGAATCATCTGACCTACACTGATTACAGCACATGGCATCTCAATGCCCTGGCTTCCATAGCCACACTATCACTGCTAGAACTTGGCAATCTGGGTAATAATCATGCAAGTCCTTCCAAGCTGTAACTCCAGGCCATGCAAATGCCTCCAAGAAAGCAGTCAGGTCAGGCTTCATTTTTTCTTAAAAATGTAAATTGCAACCTGTTTTCTGGTTAACATTACCAATTCCAAGAGTGTGCTTCCTTCCCCAAAAGAATGCTTGTGCATGGGAGAGGCCTCTGCAAGAGCCTCAAGACCTGCAGATCATTCTAATCAAATGAGTAGTGAGGCAATTCAAATCAGCCAAGAGGTTTGAAGAGAAGTAGTCACATCCTAAGGCCATTACAATTCCTCTGTAAGTTCTGATTGCAGCATTTTCTAGTACAGTACAGATAAATTCAGATCTGGAGGTTTCATGTATCATGTCAAAGACATTTTAACACTCTGCTTCCTTCCAAGATCATTACTAACACCTGTAATGGGTAAGACAGTGTCCTCCAGTTTTCACTCATCCCCCCATTTTTTGGGGGATTAGATCAAACCACTGATATTCTGTTTGTAAGGAGAAGACAGATCTTGCAAAGGCCAGAATAGCTTGTTATGAATAAGTAAACATCACAGGTTTAGCTGCAAGAACAAAGAACAGAAGATAAGCACCTGTGTAAGGAGAGAGACAAACTGGTCTGGCTGAAACTAACTGTGATGTCAATATTCACCAGAAACACTCTGTTCAACTTGTACCCACTCCACATATACAAGCACAGAAGAAGAAAATCAAAGGAAGAATCCACCTGTCCCATTGTGGGCTTCCGGAATAAAGAATTGTCCCTAATCCCTCACACATCTGCAATATTCAGAGATGCTATTTCTTCGTTAACTTCTCTTTAAAGAGATGTATTAGTGAATTGATACATGATATCACAAAAATCCATTCAATTAATAAGACATATTTTAATTTTTAGAAACACTAAAAAGTAACTGGAAGTGTATGTGAAGCTCTCCCTTCAAGTAGCATTACAAAGCTTCTGAAATTTATGAACACAGGGAATTTTGAGCAGTGTTTAGAGTTGGGGTTTAGTTCAGTACATTCAGGAAGTGTGCAAAGGTTTCTGCAGAATAATGTAATCACTAAAGACCCTGCATTTGGCTTTGGGAATACCCATCTTTCCCACAATGTCTCCAGTCTTTTGTGACACTCAACAAATGCTGAAAATTTTTAAAGAGAGGCTCAGCCAATGGTCAATACTAAAGCCCAGGCAACAGAGGCTCTGAATACTGCTTTGCTAGTTGCAACAAATTTTTTTAGCTGCTCTGTCCTAAAATGGTTTGAAAACACTGGTTACTTCCTTCACATCCAGACCTCACAGAAATGCTGCAAATAAAGTGGAATTACATGCTAAAACCCAGCACCAGCTGGGCATGTACACACATTTCTCTGGAAGCTTTTGCTAATGCCCCTTGCAAGTCATGTGCACACAAACAGAAGTAAAAGGCCTTCCCAAAATAATTATGGTGGGCACATTGTTCAAGATACCCAAGGGGTCCAATCAAGATCAGGATAATCCTGATTAGTACTGCACAAACACACAAAATACTCCCAACTCCATGGAGAAGTTCATGTCCTACAATAGAATAAAGGGTAACTAACAGGTCAGTTCCACCTTTATTAAGGACCAGCATCCCTCTGTACTCACACAGCACATTAGAAACATTCATAATTTAAGTTCAGATATTCATGACAGCTACAGCTGGACTAGTCACTGTCTCAGGGTCCTAGACATGGCTTTGCTCTCAGAACCCAGTTTCAGCTTTAAAATGGAGAACAAACCAAATGACTTGCCAAGAGACAATTCCCTGTCCAGAACTGTATTACCTGTCTGAAGCACGGCCACCAAGTTAACCGACACCAGGCCACCAGCTGTGTCCCCAAGAACACTCACCGGCAAGGGGTTGGACAGGGAATGCTGTGGAGAGGATCTGGCGACGGGTGGCACGCTTCTACCGGGACTGGTTCCTGGGCCACTGCCCCCAGCAAACTGGGTACACAAATAAACTTGATCATCAGGAATTCCACACAGATACTACATTTAACCAAATTTAAACACAGACAGAAGAAACACATTCACCATAAAAATGAGGCCATATAGGCTTCAGGGAATAATTTACATAAACTGAACATAAATTAAGAGAAGAACCTTAACAGTTAATGTAGTTTTCAAAATAACAGAAGTACCTAAGGCAAAAACTTGTATTTGCACTGAGTACATTTTCCTTTGTAATACAAAAATAAATAAACCTGCATGCTTGGCTGTATATCAGTTATTTACTCTGTGGAATTAGAAAGCCCATTCCCTGTGAGAAGTATCTGATGTGCACTATAAGAGTGGTAGGGAATGTTCATCTCCACTGAAGCACCTGTGCCAGTCATTGTTAAGAGGCAGGACAGGTAAGGAGGTGGGGAACTGCTCCATTCATACAGAAACCCCTACAGTGTACTGCTCATAAAAAAAATTTGCCCTGGAAAGAAGTAAACACTAATAAGCACTTAATTTCTGACTCCAAGTTATTCCATAAAATAGAGAACAAACTTAAGAGAAAAGCTACAGCTCTGGATTGTGCACATAGAAAAACTTCAGATATTATGAAATGCAAAAAGGATACTGAGTTTAGAATGTCCAACACTGTTTTAGGGACAGGTTTGGCCCCTATGGTGCCAGACCACCATGGGAAGTTTTTCTTAAGAGGGAACCCTGTAAACAACTTCCCACTCCAATCAGCAGGATTGTGCACATGGGCTCTTTTGCAACACTGGATCTTTATCAAAACTGTTTGCAAACCTAGAGATATCCTCAACTGAGATACAGGTTCCATTGGAAATAAACCTCAAACCTATACTTAAGTGAAAAAAAAATGCCCTATCAACTGTTCAACTAAATGTTAATTTAAAAATAAATTTCCTCATATCCTTTGCTAATCAGATCTGAACATATCAGGCTGACATCATCAATCCATGATCTCAATGACAGATCAGTAATACATATCACATTACAAATTTCTATCTACAGATTTTGCAAAATATGAATTAAGGCAGATTTGTCAATGAAAAGATGCTTACCTCAAAATAATCACTAATTTTATGTCCTCTAGGAGTGCCTTTCCCTAAAAAAGAAAGCAAAGGATTAAATTAAGAGCTGTACTTTAAAGAAGAGAAGTTACCATGCCATCCTAAAAATCTCCTCCTACGTTTTGACACTCCTCTTCCTGTTCAGTGCAACACCTATCACAACAAAGCTTCCGCACAACAAAAGCCCACCCCAAGGTTACAGCCCTTGTGCTGTTTTTGGGAGGCTCTACAGCTGACAATTCAATTAACTCTCAATTCCAAACATGTCAGATCCAATCAAACAGCATTTGCACTTGCTAAAGTACTTGGTAAACACTAAAGGTCTTGACTGTTGCATAGGTTCTCCAAACTTTCCTTCAAGATAAGGAGAGAGCAAAGGGTACTTTTACTCTTCTGCCTTCAAATAAATTAATGCATATTAGATCTCCTACAAGTATTCCTGTAAGAGTTTGAGAGATAATTAGCAGTGGCTTGACATCATCTCATTAAAAACTAGTCCTTTTTTCTTATTATCATATTATCAAAGCAGTTCTGTCAACACAATTCTCATTACTTTCTTGTTGAAGAATGAAAGAACTCAAAATCTGCCCCTCTGCCCATTTCCTAGAAAATGTGAACTTGGATTGAACACACCGGGTTTTTTACTCAGGACAGCACTGCCTGCTTGGGCACAGCTTGTTCCTGATTTGTCATGGTAAGAACTTGCTCCAACAAGGCAAGCATGTGTCTTGGAAAACAATGAAGAGAGTACAGGCTGTATTCTGAAGTCTGGCTGC
This sequence comes from Lonchura striata, assembly GCF_050655825.1. NCBI lineage: Eukaryota > Metazoa > Chordata > Aves > Passeriformes > Estrildidae > Lonchura > Lonchura striata. The sequence goes on along the minus strand of NC_140729.1, from coordinate 12,219,733 downwards.
TGTATATGCAGCGACACAGACCAAAACAACATTTCGGAGCAGAATTATGAAACCTCTGGGCAGCCTGTCCCATAAAAATGCAAGAGTTTGTGCAAATAAGCCAGGTATTTTCCTACCAATAAAGATAACAAGGCTCCCAGAAGAGAATACACCATCATGGAGTAGTCTATAATAAGCTGCCTGACACACCCTTGAGAAGAGCCATTAGTTTCCTAGGACACTGCCTGTGCACATTGTGCCCAAGTTACCAAGCAAGTGGCAATCCTATGGCAGGGTCAGAGCATGGATTACCTTGACTGGTCTCGTAGGCTTCTGCTTTTCTCTTCCTATTCCGCTGGTCATTCTGCTTTTTCTCGGGAGTCTGTTAAACAATACTTCAAAATTAACGTTACTGCAGTTACTACAAGATTTAAAGAAAATGTCTAAATACAATGATCTGTTCCATATCCCTAGTGGCCATTTCATTTCTCTGGTTAATTTCTTTCTATTGTTGGTACTTAAAAGAAACAACTGCTCTCAAAGAGTTGCAACCTTCTCATAGATGTGCTGCAGAAGGGAGAGAATGTGGTTAACAAGGAGGTAATTGATTTTTTCTATTTCAGCGGCTGCAAGCCAGTGACCTTACAAGGTTAGCAGAGCAAGCTCAAACATTTATAAAAACCTATGTAAACTCCTTCAAGGTGATCATGTACTGGTCCAAGGGGAATAATGATGAGAGGTTTAAGTACTGACATCCAAATCTGCAGTCCAATCACAGTCTCTTAACCAATTCACTCTGCCTGCAGGTAATGCTTCTTCTCAAAGCCCACTGCAGATGGCTGCAAGAACTATCCCAGGACAGCAGGCAGGACAAAGCTGTTACAGATGCAGCAATTCACCTAGGCTTCTGTTTGCTCCTCAACAGCTCTCATTAAAGTCATGGGTCAGTTGCATGCGCAATTCTGTGAGCACCCAGAGACCTGATGGGCAGCTATCAGTGGATTTATGAAAATCAATTTATTTATGCACAGGCACAACATAGAGCACAGCTGACAGGCCTGAGGGCTCCAAAAGTGTCACCCCTAATCTGTCTGTATGAGGCTAGCAAGCCTAAACATGAGAATGATGGAGGAGACCCTGGTGCTTTCCCCATCATCAGGGTCACATCTGTGGCCAAACCTACTGAAGACATTGGGAAGCACTGCTGGAAGCAGCTCACTGAGGCTGCTAGAAAGAGATGTCTTGCTATTCCCATTGCCACTGTCATTTAAAAAATATCTCTTATCCCAAATTGCCCCAAATAACTCCCAAGCTGTATGTTCTCCAATCACTGCAGCCACCACTGAACCATAGGCTGGGGGTGGGGAGAAAAACACTGCAAAACACAGCTCTAGAGGGAAAGAAATGGCCAGAGAGTCTGTGGTAAACCTAAGTTTCATGCTCTTTGGAAAACCATATCTCAAGTACCCTCTTTAAACATCTCTACCAAGACTTACACATTCTAAGCACAGAAATAAACCTCCCTCCATTAGTAGGATAAAAAGGATAAAGTTGAATCTAAACCTGGCTGTGTTGCCAGTGGGTGCTGGACATCTACAACCACCTGTTACCAGCTGAGCACTCACAGAGAGAGAGCTGCTTTGGTAAGGGGATGGAGGTGATGTTAAGACAAAGATGGTTATTATGTCTGCAAGGTACTTTTTTAGAATGAGGGGACTGAAAATTCCAAAACTACCTAGAGACTTGCTGCTCCAGCCCCTGTATGTATAAAAGTCAGTGACATTGCCTCCTCAAGTGTGTAGTTAAGAGCAGCTCCTGAACAGCGTTGGCGTGACTAACACCACAGGCTCCATTACAACCTCCATGGAGCTATGAGCATATTAATGAGAATCAGTTTAAGTTGTTTTTCCATTCAAGTACTTACATAATAAAAATGACACACAACATTATCTGTTACAGACTGAAAAAGTAAGGAATGGGAGATCTGAGTATGTCAGCTTGGTCAATTTGTATCTCTCCACAGAAGTTAATTAAAAAGAAAAACAATTAAAAGAATGAATACTCAGATTTTCACTATTAACTATACTTACTTTATGGAGTTTAAGATACTGCATACCTAAAAGCTCCTCAACCTAGTACTGCCATATAATAGAGGGAAATATGACCCAAAACTTACCTGGTAACTATGGGGGAAGTTTGTAAGAAATGCATAAGAAAATGCACTTAAATTTGAGGTTTTTGTTTATTTAACATAGAATTTTAGAATAAAATTAGATTAGATTTTAGAATAAAAATCCAAGTATAATTCATTTAGCTGCTTTAATGAACATTTTGAAATAGTTAATCCTAAAGAAGTGAGACTAACCATGGACAAAGCATCAATTTCTCCTCCGACACTTCCACAGAGTAACCCACAAAATGCTCTGCCTTGTACAGGCTTAGGCAAACTCACATTTTTATAGATATGGCAAACTTTTCCATTAATGCTCTCTGGCTTTTTATGTGTATCCAAAAATGTATCCCAATGAGCTAAAAACATTTTCCCAAGCTGAGCTTTATGAATGCTTTGTTTGGGACTGGGTAAAACCTTCCTGGTATGGTGGGAAGCTTTGAGAAGAGCTTCACAGAGAAGTTGAAAGCCTGCAGGGTAAGCTAAATACTTCCCTGGTCCCTTTCACTCTCCAAACTATGACAAACATCACTGACTCTCACAGTTTGCTTTGAGATGGATCATGTTCACTTTAAACCAAACTACCCCAAGCAAGTTATGCCTGCTTACCTCCAATTCTTTATCACTCAGAGAGCCCACGCTGCACAAGCTCTGATTGGAAGACTCACTATTTAACGGACCCTAGTGAAAAGCAAACAAAGACTGTTAGAAACAACTTCCCTACAAGGCAGACGCATCCCAAAAACCAGTCAGTCTCTGGGCTAGCTACAGTTATGGCAGCACCATGGGTCAAACTCCCAGAGAGGGGATGGGGCACTAAGAGCCTTCAGAAGCCATTTGCAGCAGGACAGTTGTATTGTTCAACAATTGTTTTCTCAGGATAATGATCTAGCCTTTGGAGTATTTCTGCATCAGCTTATTTCCTAACTGGTCTATTTACCCATATCCACAAAATAGCCAAGGTGGCATTTATAGAAGCCTGACACTTGAGGAAGAAAACCTGATTTGTTGAGTAGCAGGAGTTCCAAGCTCAGCTGTCTAGGCAAGCATCTGCTTGAGCCTGAGCTAAGCATTTAGATGCATCTTCATCTAGCAAGCCAGCTATTACTGTCATCAGATGCTGGCCGATTTAAACATGTCATTTTATGCCTTTTTAACACTAGGAAAGTGAACAAGTGAAACCTGTATTAACAGCAGTACAACTGATACCCATAACACAACCTTTCCCACTTGGCTATTTTATGGACCCATGCAGAGCATGGACCTGCCTGCGGAGCAGCTGCTCCCACCAGGCCAAAGCAGAAACTCAAGAGATCACAAAAGATTTAACAAAATTGTAACCAGGTACCTCAAGAGTCTGCTGCATCTTTGCAGGCTCTGCTGGATACATGTCTGCATTTTTACATATCCAAGTAGTTTGGAAATTATTTAAGATCTCTAATAAAACTGGTTTTAAAAGGAAAAAGTGAATCATGCAAAGTCACTGTGTTTTATACTGACACAAAAGTATCCTCCTACAGATCTAACTTAAGAAATTAGACAAACTTGACAAAGATGTAAAAACAAGATTCACAATTAATAATGGAATTTATTAACAGGAAGAATGACATGATAAAGCCAGTTCTCCACTAATAACTTGCAAGCATCTTTTCCGCAAGATGCATTATAATATTTTTAATTTTGCAGTAACCACTTCCCACCAATCAATCTTTCCTCAAAGCAAAGCCACTTCTCATTATACACTTGAGCAGAAGACTCCAGTGATGGAGTGGGGAAGAAGCCTTAACACCACAGAGAAACCCCACACTAGGCAATTTTTGAATAGATTAGTTTTTCTTCCCCTGTTTAGGGGACAAACACCACTATGAAATTGTAACATAACCTAGCTATTACTAACCAAAATTCCCAAGCAGCCATGTGCTTAAAAGTTTACCTTCTGTGTTCACTGTGAGTATTAAATATCAAATTCAGTTCTCTTAAAATGACATGCTCAGTTGCTTCACCAGAAAGAAAAAAAAAAAAAAAAAGAAAACCCAACACTTGAATAGCTCAAGAAACAGCACATTTAGGATTCCCTTAAGGAAAAATTTCAGGTTTACAATCTTTAAGCCATACTATGATCCCTTCAAGGGATCACACAAATAACCCAGGACCAGAAAAAAATGTTTCACCTCATCTTTTCAGCAATAGTTTCTTTTAAACAAAGCAACAAGCTCCTTACCACCCAATGTGATGGCTCACAAATGTTATAGGTACAGCTCTTGGTTATTCCAGGAATTGACTCTTGGGCCAAGAAGACTTAACAGAAGTGCCAACAACTAACCTTAGCTATATCCATGTGAAAGTCTCACTGCCAAAAAAATTGTAAAATCTTATGGCAAGTGGCAACAGAAAGTGAATCCTTCCACCCATGAAAAAACTTGTTTATAAACTGCACAAATGCTGCTCTCCAAAATCTTTCCATTCTCTCAGGGACTCCAACCTCAACAGCACATCCAAGGCACCAATTAACCAACCTCCTGTGCCAGGTGAGAACTTTGTAAGATACAGGAGCATCTGTCCAAACAAGCGTTTGCTGGGCTCACACTGGGGTTGTGACATGATAAAGATGAAAGTTGTTTCCACATTTGCTTAAATCTCACTGCCTCCATTTTGCACATGGATAGCAAATGATGGGAGCAGCTGTTTCAGAAACACCACATTTGAACTTTCCACTAACATTATGACTGAAGGGGAATGTCAGTGGCTTACACAGGACAATTCTTCTGTAAGGCCCCTGTATTCTGGGATCATCTGGAGAATAAACTGATGGAGCCACTCATATCTAGAAATTATATTAACAGTTTTCGTAGAAATACCAGTTTATCTTGTCCAGTACAAGAAAACCACTCAGTTTGCACCTGAATATAAAGTTCTGGAATGCAAACAGCTGGAAAAATGTCTCATACAAAATCCACGATATTCTTCTTACTTCTAGGACTAGAAGTACCTGCACTGACTACCCTGTGTGGCAAATTTTTAGCTCTACCACCTGGAATCAAAACAGTGTCTTGCATCAATGAAAGAGAAGTTCAATGTTGGTCAGATTCTTGAACAGAAAAAACCCCCTTTTTTCCCCCTTTATTTTAAACCTTCCTCTAGGACCTACACTGATGATGTGGTAAAATTCAACTCAGTGCAGTAGTAGAAAGGGTGAGAAGGAACCAACTTCTTCATTATGGAACTGGAACAGAACAGATTGCCATTGTCTACAGGTATCCAGCAATTTCACTGTCACATGTATTGATGTGTGAACAAATGCATAATTAATTCTTCGTAGACATGTTTTTGACCATGCAATGGATCAAATACATCACAATCCCTTTCCCCGGTTACATTTTAGAGAATCTTCCATTGACACTTTTCTTACTCTAAAGGATAAGACCTTTACAGATGAGAGCTGAACTTGGCAAAGTTGGCAAAAAGTTTTGTTTTGAAGCATTTCAGCTATGAAAACACAAATTATTCACTAGAAAGTGCTGTACTCAAAGCAAAGAAGATGCAATACCCAAGATGTTTCAGGAACATGACCTTGTGCTCAGCTGCACCTCTTGTCATGTAGTGTCAAGCTAAAGGAAAAGCAAATTTTCCTGATTATCCAGATAACATGGGGTTATGCGTGAAATTAGGTATCGACTGCTTATAGCAACAAGTTTAGGTATGGATGAGAGAAACCATATATCTGAGTACATCCATTCAGTTAACAGTCAGTGTGTCTATAAAAATGCTTCAAATTTGTATTTTATCATTTTTGACTGTTTAACTCAGCAACAGACTTGGGATAAATGTTAGTACTTAATTTAGCATACCATTTTTAAGTGGACACGACACAAAAGGAATTAAAGGAATGAATGTGAATTTTGGAAAAAAAAACAACCTGAAGTAAACAAAGAACATTAACAATAGGATATTGCCAGGGAAGTAGCAGGGTAGTATTAGTGCATAAAAAACATGCAATAGTTTATACAGAAAAGACTTATGAATTTTATTCCTGATTTTTCTAGCATAGACCGATTAGGGATAATACTGCACTTCTCTGCTCTCACTTCCAGCCCACTCATCCACTGTGCCCTGTCAAGGCAATGGTGATGGGGCGCAGCAAAAATTCAAAATACGTGGGTCATCTGAAACAAGCTAATAGTTCCTATAGTATTTACCCAAATGACAAGCACAAGAACAGTACACACTTCCTCCTCCACAAGGAATTTCTCTTCAAGATAAGCTGGCATGCTTTCTCTCCTTGTGATTCACCTATCAACTGCTGCTTCAAAGTCTGTAACCTACCTATGCATAATAAAGCCTCCATGTTGAGAATTGGATTCAACAGCAGCAGGCATTTTGAAGATTCCTACTCAAGAGGCAAGAATTTAAAATCTGGCCACTCACGGGAGCTGGTTAGTCATTTCTCCCTTTGCAAGAGGCCCTAGAAAGCTCACAGTGAGGCTTCAATGGCTGAGACTTCTAAAGAAAAAACTTATGCTGCTAATAGCTCCCACCAGATCATCTAGAACACCACCAAGCTGACTCAGCCCCCCTTACCATCTCCTGCCTCCCATGACTTGTGCATTTCCACAGTCTCCCCGAGTTCCCAGAAATGATCCATCACTCTACAACTCAAGCTGTGCAGTCTCCATTTTGTGCTTTCCAATTCCTCGTACTGAAAGGGAGCTCTAGGAATTCCAGCTGCCTAGCCAGAGTCTCCAACATAGCGTTACAGCAACATGCACTGCAAAATTCTCTTGCTGTGTAAATGAAGGAGACATGGAGATAGACATGCTTCATTACCTCAAGCCAGGATAACTAAATTTCTGCTGAATTCTGTAGCAGATCAATGGATTTCAAAGGCAAATAGTCAATCCTTTGTTCCACTAAAGCTTAGTGCTGGCTCCACACAGGTTTACACCAAAGTAAAATGGCCGCATGGTTTTACAGTTACTCTGGTCTAGTGCTACTGTGTCAGGTTTAATTAACATATTATTATCTTATTTCAAACATCACGTAAGTATGAGAATTACAACCTGCTTCTTAACTGGACTTTTAGAAAAGCTCAGTACTGCTGCTGATAATGAAATCCCTGAATCACTGAGGTCTTTCTGCCACGAGAAGTTAATCTACTCTCAGCTGCTCACAGGTAACCCCCACTTTATCAGATGGGGAAGCAGATTTGCAGCAGGATTTGATTGGCTTCCATTATGCTTTGAGAGTTCTCTCTGACTGGAAATATGGTATTTTTATTTTACTGACAGCAAACCAGACAGAAGGGTCACACAACTCATCCTAACCCTCAGCTCAGGAGCAGAGGGTTTGACAAGTATTTGAGATTTAACAACTATTTCTGGGCTCTAGCAGCCAGACAACACATTTGAAGTAATGTTGCACACAGAAGCATCCAAACAATTTTAAAGTATCTGGCATAAAGTCCTGGCACATTCTGTGGCAGCTGCAAAATTAAATTCTAAGTTTTAAAACTCTTATTAACCGGTTCTTCTCATGGACTATGACACCTGTTGGGGACCACCACTGTGCAGCACCACTTCCCTCCAAGGAAGACATTATTATCCTCAAACACAAATTCTCAACATGGTAACTTTGCTGCTAAAACTTATTGCTGAGTACATCACAAAACTGGAGTTGCTGAAGTGATCAAGACTTCAAAAGTTACAGAGAATTAGTAAAAACCAAACTAATACAAGCAAATACTGTTCTTTATGATAAATTTTTTGGCAGCACATATCCTGTATCGTTACCTCAAGAGCAGGAGGAAAGGGAACACTAGCTACCAAGACCAAGACATTTTCAATTCTGGCACAGTCAGATGGATCTACAAGATTCCTACAGCTCAGCTACACTCCCTAGAAGTACTTCAGCCATTTTAATTTCACTATAAAAGTGGCACACAGAGCTTGGTAGAGACATCTTTTGAAAACCAAACTTGCAGAAGATACATGTGCTGCTGTGAGGATCCACCCTGGTTAAGCTTGAGACAGGCTGCGTACAAATATAGGTTCACCCATCACAATTACTTACTCAAATTATTATCCAGGGAAAGGCTGTGGAAATCACACAAATCCCTTCAAGCTAACCCACTTGACATCTTAAAAGTAGCACCCAAATAGGAGGAAGGGAGGCAGAAGATGAGAACAGACTAAATTAAACAATATTATCTAGAGAAACAACTCACATTTTGTCTCCTGGGCCTCCTGACCCAAGGAAGATGTCAAGTCAGCATAATGCCTCATGGGAATATGCTTAGGTTTTCCCAATATGTAAATATAAACAGGCTAAATTAGCAGGAACAGTCAATGTCAGAGTTATGTCATGTGTTTTAATTCAGAGACTTGTTCTGGGAATTTGGGGAAGAATAGCACTTCACCATATGGCAAGAATAGACATCTAAAGATCTAAAGTAACACCAGCTTTATGAAGCTATCTAGTGACATGAGTGAAGCACAGGAGTATAACAGTTGCCTAGAAATATTCCTTGCTCATAAAAATTTGATTCAGTGAATTAACTCCAAGCTTCTAGTGAAATACATTCTTCAGCTACTAAGTAAGAAACTTCTTCAGACACTTGCAACAGAATTTTGAGGCTTTTGGAGCTGCAAATGACCTTGGTCATTGGGTTGTGTCTTCAGCTACCACAGGAGGCAACAAGCACACCTGTTTCTAAAACAGTTTAGGATTTATGTCCTCTACTGTTGTTACTGGAAAGTTCTTCCAGAATTCCATGAATCTGATGGCTAGAAGCTTTTTTCTAGTTTCCAGCCTGAAAACTTGTTCTAGATTAGCCTGCTCTCATTCATACCTCAAAACACAGCTGCTCTTTAACAACAAAGGGGAACTGTGGGCTTGAAGCTGAAGTTGTATTCAGGAATAAATGAATACTTTAATTTTATACAGGTCCAAAATATACTCTATACTTCTAAACATTAAAGAAAGAATCCATACACAGCAAGATACGCCAAGTGGGAGGAAGGCAGGAAGCTCAGTACAACTGCCTGCTGGCTTCACCCAATCACATCTGAAATGACATTTCTTCTTTTTATGCAGTAAACAGCACTGGATACCTTCCAGGATGGGCCAGGCCCTGTCCCACGAGATGGCACTCACTTACTCCACAGTTCTTTCCTTAAACATTTCACTGGAGCCAGCTAAAAATCCTAGCTGATTAACACAAAATTGTATCACAGCTTTCCCAATATATTCCCTTTAAGACAGTGACCTACCAATGCCAGTGCGGAGCATGACGGACGGAGGCTTGGGGGGGTAGGGAGGGAATTTGAAGCACCAACCTGGGAGGGAATGTAGTAGCTGAAATTAATATTGCAACCAAGATTTGCTGCAACATAGCAGAGTCATGCTAATTTATATCAGTGGTTGGCTGCTACTGCAAGTAAGCAAGAATGCAAGTAAATACATATTGTTTGCAGTAAGTGTAATGCACTTTAACAGTTTACTGGCTAGTACAACATAAAACCGCATAACAACAGGTAAAAATAAAACTCAGTAACAGAACAGCTTTGCTCAAAGTGAGGCCTCTAACAAATGAGGTTTCTTTCCCTGGATTGCTTTAGAAATGAGTTTTCAATATTCATCCCGACAGAAAAGGGCATTAACTTTCTGCTCCAAACATACTGGAAACATAACTAAGATTTGTTTTCCTGTATCTCTCAAAGGTTATTCCTTTAAAAGGAAGAGTTACTAACAGTCTTTGTGAAAGCTGAGTACATTGGCACTGCTTTAAAGCTATACCAGTGTCTATGCTTTTAGCTGTTCTAGTAAGATGTTTGGGTTTATCTGTACTGGTACAGCTAAAGATTCTGAAGTGACAAAATGGAGGAAAGGAGGCAAGAAACAGGTGATAAAGTACATGAAAAGTTGTAATGTTGTATGAAACAAGATTACAGTACAGTAAATGCCATCAATTTTCATGCAATAAAAGAATATGTTAAAAGTTTTAAGAGTAGGGGAAAAGATAAGAAATCCCCACACTCGTACTTCAGCAACTGAAATTGTTACTTCAACTTCTAGTGTTAATCTTTTTTACAGCTGAGCATTTGGTTTCCTTGGTCTTTCTTCCCAGACTCAACTTCATCTGAGAGGCAGAACAGAAAGAAAAGTGAGAATTCAAACAAAACTCGAATTTCAAGTTTTGAATCACTTTGTGTTTTTCTGTGAAATGCAGCATCTACAAGGTTTTATCTCAAAATAATTCTAAGTGGCTTTAGCAAATCATCTAACAATGTATTGCTTTACCTTCATGTTCAAAATTCAGTATCTCCCTCAAAAATTAACTCATTATCTGTGACCTAGTTTAAAATGAGTTCTGTCACCACTCCACTTCATTGCTCAGAAAGACTGACATTAACACTACCAGCAACCTTGAGAACTCACAGCTTAATGCCACGACACCAAGCAATGGCACAAGGCTGTTTCTCAGGTGCTTTGCTTTAGATAGCCCCTGACCAAGTGGAAGCTGTACATGAGGATAAAGATGGGATTTTATTAGCAGATTGCGGATCAGACACAGGAGTGCCGCCATGCAAATACATTTTTGTGTGTTCCATGTGAAGGAGTAGACAATTTCAGCTCCTGAACCCCAAAGAGTAGGACTCAATGGTTATGTTTCAGTATGGTTATGTTGTATCCAACACACAACACTTGAAACTGTATCCCATCAGCAGCCAAATTCAGCTCTCAAAGGTATTCTTGGAGAAAGGAAGACCCAGATGAGATTCCCACTTTTACAAAGTTGTCATGGAGTTTTTTGGGCATGCAAACTGCCTGAAGATGGAACAATTCCTAAGAACTTAATTAGAGCCCAAAATCTTATGTACAGCAAAACATCTGCTCAGACATCCCATTTTCATTCCTCTCTAACATACTTCACAAAAATTAGAGCTCAAAACACAACAAGTGACATAGAATTTGTTTGCAAAGAAAAATTATCCATGTAGAAACTTAAAAACCCAACCAAAGCACAAGGCATGATGGCTAAGCAGTCATACCTGTCACCACAGGTACTCACACTCACCTTGGCAACCCCAACCCCAGTGAACCTGGCCTCCAGGAGCTCCTGCCTGCGTGGGTCCAGGCTATGCAATTCTTCCATCATTTCTGCTGCTATGGAAGAATAACACTCAGATTATGCAATGTAAGGAAAGGAGAGAGACATTTAATAGTCCGTGCCACTGATGAGACTTAAAAGTGCCTGTTCTGCAGCACAACAGTGTAGAGAGCATTTTGTTGCAAGAGAAATACAAGATTACCATGTAGTAACAACATGACTTTGCCACCATATTATAGTATTTAAACCATAACCGTTCTGGAGTTTCCTCTCCTCTACTGTACCAGCCATTTCAAGATCTCTAAATCCAAGAAACCAGTTATGTCACATTCTCCCATTGGATGCTTTATTAAAATGAAAACATGGGACCAGAGTGTTATGACTAAAAGCTTCAGAGCTTTTCATCCATGCTTCATGACTTGAAGAAAAAAAAGCAACATTCTTTACCCCATAATTTATTTTTGGCCAATCCTGGAAATACTCGAGCTTCACGAACTCCAGATTTCACTGCTAACAGCTTTGCTTCTTCCAAGCAGAGTGGGATTATAAGAAGAAAATAATGCACAATTAAGCCTTTTGATTTACAATGTAAAGCATCAGATACTTCTAAAATAACAGCAGCTTTTAAACCCTGGATGTACCTGGAGTACCTCTTGGCAACCCAGCACTATGCGTTATTTGCAGGGTTAAAAAGCTACCCTGCATAACTATGTAAACAGGTTAAAAATCAGGAAGTACATAATTCCAATCCAGAACTGAGAAAAAATGGGACAAAATTCACTGTTCATTATAACTGAATCACATCTTCCCAACTGCACCAATCAAGTTTATTTCCAGAAATGTCTGTTCCAGTTTCATTTTCTGGACTAAGGTAGAAAAAAAAAAAAAAGGCCAGAAACAGAAGATAAAGATTTGCTGTGTAAAAAGCATATGCAATGAGGAAAGTTCTTGAAGGGCAGCAAGTGCCCTCTAGAACAAGCAGTGCACAATTGTTCCTTTTATGAACTGCCCATTTTGTCCCTGCCGCTTCCTCCAAATGCTGCGACTCCAAGTCACGGGGGCAAAGTGAATCCATCCGGGGGCATTCTCAACTGCTCTCCCAGATCAGTCCCAAGCTTCAAAAACTAATGGGATCCTAAACGTCGTTATTAAACAACCTATTTCTGCCACGGGCTCTAAAAGCCCAACAAAGCGCTCAGCCCAGTTTTCAAAACAGGAAATCTGAACAACGATGAAAATGAGAGACAAGCCGCAAACGCCAAGATGTTCAAGTGCTCTCAGGGCTCTCGTCCATCATGAGGCGACCATCCGCAGGGAATCGCATCCCCAAACCGGGATGCTGCTCTGGGGAAGGGGCTGACACAAGTTCCCCCCGTCGGGGACTGCTCCGGGACCCGTTGCACCCCTCCAGGCATGGCTGGAATTTCCTCCTGGGAGTGGATTTCCAGCACCCCTCTCCTACCCACTAGGGACGCAGAGGCACCAGCCGCCGAGCAAGCAGCCTTGCCCCGCTGCCAGCTGCTGCAACGCCTCGGCCTCTTCCTCCTCCTCCTCCCCTCCAGCACCGCTTCAGCCCTCATCCCGAGGCTTCGCAGGCCATGCCCACCCTCCGCCGCCCCCAGCTCTCACCCCCACCCGCTAGGCCGGGCCGGGCCGCGGGGCCTGCACTGCTCCGTGCCCGGCGAGGGGCCCAGGCCGCGCTGCCACCGCCCTGGCTCTCAGGCCGCGGCCCTCTCACCGTGACCTGGGCCGGCCCGCGGTACCAGCCCCCGCCACCGCCTTCCCCGTGGCCGCCCCCACCCACTCTCGTGCCGGGCGGGGACGAGGCGAGGTGTCCCTACGCTGCCCCCCGCCGCCCCTGGGGGTCTCACCTGGCGCTGCCGCTCCTGCCACCACCGCCCGGCCCAGCGCTCCCCGGGCACCGCGAGGATCCCGCCGCCGCCGGGGGCAGGAGCAGCAGCAGCAGGAGGAGGAGGAGGAGGAGGAGGAGGAGGGAGGGAGGGAGGGAGGGAACCTGCTGCAGCGGCGGCCACACGGACGGGAAGAGGAGACCGGGGGCGGCTCCGCGGCCTTCGCCGCAGGCACCGGGACTGAGAAGGGCGGAGGGGGAGGGTGGCGGGGGATGGAGAGAGCGGGCTCCGGGCTGGGGTAGGCCGCGGATCCCCGGCCTCGCGTGAGGGGCCTAGCCGGGCCGGAGCGCGCGCGGGCCGGCGGTGGCAGGACAAAGGCCTGGCGGGAGGACGCGGCGGCCAGGTGGGACGGGCGGGAGGGGCGGGGGGTGCCAGGGACCGGCGGGCGCGGTGGGGCCGGGGCAGGTGCGGCCCCTCGTCCCTCCCGCCCCGCGGCGCTGGGCCCGGCCCGGCCGATGGGGGCACACGCGCTGGGGAAACCGCGCCGCGTCTCGCGAGATTTGAGTGGGGGAGGGAGAGAGGGGGGTCAGAGGGGGCGTGGCTTGAGTGGGGTGGGGCCTAAGGGGCAGAGGGCGGGGCGGGGCGGCAGGTGGGGGGGGGGGGGCACTGGGGCCTGGGGGTCAGGGCAGGTGTGAGGGTAGCAGGAACTGGGGGTATCACACACAGGGCACGGCGGCAGCCGGGGTGGAGCTTGACCGTCATGAGGAGCTGCGGGTCAGGACAGGTCTGAGGGGGCAGGGGGCATGGCAGGTGTCACACAGGTCTGGGGGAGCAGCAAGGGCTCAGGATGGACCATGAGGTTACAGGGTTCGGGGGGGTGAGGCTGAAGGGGCAGCAGGCTCAAGGGCAGGTCGTAAATAGTTTCAGGATGGGCACGGTTCTGGGGGGGTATTGGGGAGTAATGCACATGAACAAATAGAGGTTCAGAGATCCGTAGGGTCAGGGTGGCTGGGGTGGTAGGCACCAGGTGGAGTCAGAAGGGCCTGGGGGTCAGGGCAGGTCTGGGGGGTGCATGAGGTATGGAGGGTGGTCATACAGGGCTGAGGGGAAACAGAATGTCAAGGTGGACTATGGGGTCATGGAGGGATGAGGCGGCAGGATCCAGCCTTGGAGTGAAGTCAGGGCTCAGGGTCAGCAAGGTGGGGGCAGTGGGTGATTGCAGGTGGTGGGGAAGCAATGGTCAGGGGCGGCCAGAGGGGCTGGGGTGTGACAGGCACAAGGAGGGGGTCAGGTCCAGCCAGGGCCTGGGGGTGGGGCAGGGCAGGCCTAGGGACATGTCACCACCAGGGGAGCAGAGGCTGACCTACCCCCTGCCCCAGAGACGGGGTGCAGGTATGACATCCATGCACCCCCTAGTTCTTCACCTCCTCTCCAGTCTCCATCTTACACACCCACGAACAATCTCACTCCCCAAACCACCCTCGTTCTCCTGAGGGAGGGTGCAAGGGCACCTCAGCACCCTCAACTCATCCATACTCCATCCTTGCCCCCTGGGAACAGCATCTGGAATGGGCTAGGCCCCTGGTTCAGGGCTGATGCAGCATGTATATCATCTGTGAGATACAAGCCAGGTGCCTCAGCAGCCCCCAAGATACACAGTCCACTCTTGTCTTTCCAAGGCCAAACTGCCACCACTTTGGGAAAACAGTCTCCAAAATTAATAAAGATAGGGCTTGTTCTGGCTGGAATGGAGCAATTCCAATGCAGTTCATTTGGCTCATTGCAGGCAGCAGGGGCAGGACCCAAAGCGCTGCGGGTGTTGCACCCCATCGCTCCAAGGCTGAATCAGCTGTCTGAAAAGCAAACAAGCAGGAGAGGATTGTTGGGAAAGGAAGTGGCTAGGCCTGTCCAAGGGGAGGCAGGCGCGGATTAGCAACGGGAGCAGAGGTTCCTGGAACTCGATAAAGGATTTGCCAGGGCTGGGAATGCGAAGGGACATCCGTCACCTCCCCTTCACTGCATGACATCGAGCGATTTATGACCAAACTGGAACAGACTAGTTTGGCAAAAGGGATGTGGAGAGGAGCCAGCGGAGCATCGTGGAAAAACTGCTCCTGCAAGGCAATAGGGGAAATTGTGTATTGCTAATTTATTGTACTTTGTTAAGTTGGTGCAGCAAATGGCTCTGTGAGTGCTGCCTGCTTGTGTAAGCTGCTTTTCCTGTGCTTTTTTTTTTTTCAGTACCAGAGGCACTCCAGTTTCAGCTCCTGCTCTGTAAGTCACATTTTCAGCATGATCAATGGCAGGAATTTGTAAAATAATTAATTAAATAAATAGTGGTTTGTGTCTGTGTTGGGTTGTTTTTTTTTTTTTAAAGAAAAAATTCTGGAGTAAATATTCCATCAGCTGGTTGCTAATTATAGCCATTTAGGGAACATTAATTAGGACCACTTGCAGTGAACTTTGTTCGAGGAGGTTTAAATTTCATTTGTGCATTTCAGTTTGATTTTGGGTGGAGAGAGGAAAAGTTGTGGGAGCTGTTACACCCAATAAAGGGACTTACTGAATCCCCCAGCTCTTCTGGACTCCACTGCCCTAAGAAACACCTCCAACTCCAAATGGAGCAGTTCATCCGCTCAGAATGCCAGAACTGGACACCAGTAACAACCAATCTATGGTACTGTCCCTCACCTTTGTGTTTTAGGGGATCATTTTGGTCTAATTTTTCCTGTGTGTTTTCAACAGCGCTTGATGGGGCACTTCCTCCTCCTCCATACATTACCAGGGACTTCCTTGCCAGGTATCACAATGCCATCAGTATTTCCATGTAGGACACCAGAAGAAACTTTTGCTGTCACAGAATCACAGAATGGTTTATGTTGGAAAGGTCCCCAAAGCCCATCCTATCCCACCCTCTACCACAGGGCAGAGACATCTTCCACCAGACCAGGTTGCTCTAAGCCCCATCCAACCTGGCCTTTCACACTTTCAGGGATGGAGCAGCCACAACCTCTGTCATTTCCCGATGGTCGTTTGCTCACTGTCATTGTCACTGAAATCATAGACCAATGCCCCTCTTCTCTTTCCCTCCAGCAGGACCAAATTCCCAGGGAGAGCTTCCTGGAGAATCCACTGCAGCCAGGAATGTTTACCAAGACATCCCTTGATGCACTGCTGAGTTCCAGGCCTGACAGAGGACCCATGGCAACAGCCCTGGGCTCTGCCAGGTTAGGCTGGAACAGGAGGTGGTGACATCTGATAAGGAACAGATAAACCGAGGTTGCACTATTCTACTCCTGTGACTCCCCCTCTCCTGCCCTGCATTAATCTGAAATAACTAGGGTTTCTCTTCTCACTCTCAAATTCAGATCTGGGGCATATCCCCTTCAGCATATTCTGTAAAGGCAGCCCTTGTGTTTTGCAGTCCAAGTGCTCTGCTAGCTCAGTTCTGCTCCTGGGTGTCCAGCAGTTCATCCTCGGCTGTAGTCATATCCTTCCTGACACTCCTCTGCTGCACACTCAACCATGGTCCTCTCCACCTTCATCCTTTGAAGAGCAGCTCAGAGCAACACTTCCAGCTGCAATTTCCTTTCCAAGATGCCAAAATTGCACCTCACACCAGATACGGCAGCTGGTTGCTTTGTGGCACAGAGAGGGAAGGAATCAAGTTGTAACTGTATTTTTGGCTGTAAGCAGGAATTTCAGAGCAGCCTTTAAGGATCCTGCTTGCTGTCAGCAGAGTACAGGTAGGTACAAGGGACTTTAGAAAAGTTTGTCAGATAACAGTAGGAAGGAAGTTACTGGAAAAATTTCCCAGTGATCTCAGAACTTTTTCCTTCTACACTCCATCAGGACACAACTCTTAGGACACGGGGATGCACTGTACAGCCCAGCCTGGTATGCCACTTCCAACTGTGCTGTGCCAGCACATGTGAGATTGGGCTCCCTGAAACAGCAAAGGTCTCTCAGGTAAAAATATAATTATCAGTGTTGACACATCAGTCTTGGACTACCTTTTATGACATGTTCTCTCCTGGGAGCTGATCCTACAGATTTGGACTTAGCAATGAATTGGTGGTGCGATTTTTTGTTTATGTTGGTGGTTTTTTGTTTGTTTGTTTTAATAAGAAAAGCCAACTTACTAGAAGGTGCTTCTGGTCAGAAAAGGTCAGTTTGTTCTTACAAGGAAAGGTTTGCTCTTGAAAGTGGCTCAAATATGTAAATAGTTCATCACTTTGTACAGGAAATTTTCTGATTAAATTAAAGATTCTAATGTCAACTTCTAAGATTCTACTTCTAAAAGCTTATGAAGCCTCAAAATTTAAACAACATAAGGTTAGAAATCAGGATTCTGTTGACCTCAACTTGCTTTTTCCCATCATATTACACTTAGGGAGCAATTTCTGTGTGCTTCACATTCTGGCCCAGCAAGAGAAGAGACTATTTGGACCTCCAAGAATTCTCATGCAGGAAAACTCCTCCTTCCAGCCCACACCTGAGTGGCATATGAAACTAATCTGTTTTCCCTTTTTCTCATTAACTTTTTAAGAGCCCCTAAGCTCTGGTCCTTTCAGAAGAGCTGGTTATGAGTAAGAGTATGTACATGGCTGACCAAGTATCTCATCCATGGGGACAAGCCAGCTCTCCTCCAGCATCAGCTCTGCCAGATTGCTCCTGTGCACATCCTGCTTTCCAGGTCTGCCGTCAACCAGTGTTAATGTCTCTGATTACATTGCTGTGGTAGCTCTCCTCTTGTCTCAGACTCCTTGGATGTCAGTAATATCGCTAGTACACAGCACTTGTGTCATGTTTTGAAGAACGACCCAGATGCCACAGCTATTTTCTTTGTTGGTGAAGCTTGGAGTTCCCTTCCACAAGCACAGCATGCTCAGCAAAACAGCAGCAAGCCCTGCCTTCCCACCACAGCCACTCTGCTAACCCACAGGTTAGATTAGACCAAAGTTGGGTAAGATTTTATAGATTTTAGCAGAACATATAACAATTTCCTTCTGCCTTTTTGAAAAGATAAAATGTCAGAAGATTCTGATTTTTTAATGTGTTTTTGGTGACTTTTCTTTGTCTTTGCTTTCCAGGCTTGTGGAGTACACTAACTGCATTTTCCCAAGCATTTCTGTACTGTCATAATGTCTGGAAATCTACTGATATGAAGTATACAACAGAAGACATGACATTCCTCAGTGATTCTAGGACACAGGCAGCTGGGGACTGGAGAAAAAACAAATAGCCTGAATTTTTAAAATATAAAAGATTGCATGAATTATCTCAAATCCAAACATTTTGTAGCACTGGGGAAAAAGAAACCCCAACCAAAACCCACAAGAGTACAATCCTGAAGAGGCCTACCCTTGTCTGCACAGCAGATACTGTTAGACCTAATGAGGCATGAGCTGCCAGTGAAGATTTTTCTAGGCTTGGGGCATTCAAAACATGTCACCCTTGTGCAGATTCTTGTCTATTAAGGGTAGGGCTTCTGCCATGCTAGGAACATTAAAAGTGTCTTTCCTCATTTTCCTTAGGGAGACAACTGGTATTTGAGTGCCTCAAAGATAACATGCCATCACCTGACTCCTTCCTGAGGCCATTCCAAGAGTTTCCACCCTCCTACACAATGGAGTTTGTCTCTGAGGTAGTTCCTGTCCCTCCATCTACACCTTCAGGTATTGCATTAGGGAGGCTTTGATACCCAAACCCAGTAGGAAAGCATCCAGGTCACTCAACCTCCACAGAAGCAGCAAGCCATGTGCAGCCTCAGAGCCCTGATCCAAGGCAATGTGTGTGCTGCTCTGGAAGAGGAAGGCAGCTGTGTGCAGGCACCTGTAATCATGCAGCCACCTGGAACTGCACAGCCACCATGGCCGGGGAAACAAACCTTGCAGGCAGGAAAGGAACACCTCTGTGATCCCAAAGCACACAGTACTGGAAACATCTGCTGGTTCTGCAAGCATCTGAAACAATGTGATCCTCCTGAATGTGCCAGCAAGTCATTCCCCGTCCTTGCTCACTCTTGGATTCCCAGAATGCAAGAGGGCTTTATTCTCAACAGGGATTGTCCCCTGCTTTTCTTTCTCCTGAATAAAATGGGCACAATTGTGGTCAGAGGTGGGACGGAGTTGAGCTGCAGGCTGTGGCATGCACCTGCAGGAGCACATCGGAGCACAAAGAAGCACCTGGCAGCACAGAGAGGCTCGCATCTGCCCAGCCTTGGCGGGAGGAGGTGCCACGTGGCAGAGCCTGCAGCGAGAAGCCCACCCGGAGCTGACAGACGGGTGAACAGCCGTGACCGCCCCATAGAAGGACATTGACAAAGCGTGTTGCTGACGTAGCCATGTGTGATAGGTCACTTACTGAGAATTACCATAAAAGGAAATACTGTGTCTTGAAGAAGTGTTTAAAAGTAGCTTGTTTCTTTGAATAAACGATTCTGATTTCTTGCTGGTCTGACTCTGTCCCTCAGTTGTTACAAAAAATACCTCTACCTTACAGGGCTTTGGAAAGCCTTAATTAGACAAACTGCTCTGAGATTTGTGTAAGAGGAAAATCAAACCAACATCTTATTGTAAAGCTGGAGTTTTCTTAGTATATTCAGCCTCTTTGTGAATGTCTGCAAATGCATTTCAACCTTCCTAATGAGACTCATCTCAATAGGGAAGAAGTCACCTGCAGCTGTGGAAAAGTCAGATTTAATTTTCTGCGTAACCTCCACTGACCTCTTAACATCCACTATTGGCACCAAATGTGGAAAAAGCTATTTGGCTGTGTAATTACAGACTGCAGTGAGGCGCTGCTGCCCAGGTACTACTCCCCAGGTGAGGGGGATATGCAGCATGCCTTGAGCCTGGTCCCAGGGATGAAGAAGGAGTCCGAGGGGAGATGAGGCAATTTAATCTCCAAATGAGGAAAGCCACATCCAGTGACCCCGGGGAAAAGTGGTACCTCTCTTGTTACACCTGAGCAGATCCCTTTGTGTTCCACACCCAGCACAGAGGTGTGAGCCTGGCCCCTGCGACCAGGGACTACCAACAGCAGCTTCCTGCTTCACAGGAGCTGAAAGTAAATTACATATTCCAAAGATCTGGCAATCCCCCAGAACTCCCTAACTTCCACATAACATGAAAGTGCAAGAGCTACAATGGTCCTTATCCAAAGACAACCTGAATACAGCAGTCTTGCTCCACCTGAAAATCAAGATGCTGATCCCATGCTATGTTTGTGCTTGCAGTGAGGGTTTTTTGGAGTTAGCACCAGAGAGCACAGTTTAGAGCAGCAGGGTCCAAACCTCACCAGGATTTTCTTCTTTCCTGGAAACTCCCAACAGGCTGGGAGCTGCTGGCAGGTGCTAACATGTAAGACTTGCTAGTGAGCTTTGCCATTACTGCTTTCCAACTGCTGCCATTTCCTGCTCATCCCCCTGTGGGTCAAAGACCAAGAATAAAAGCCTTCACTGGCATGACAACTGCCATGCCATATAATCCCTGGGCAGGAGGGAAAAAACAGAGGCACACATGGCTCAGATTCCCTTGCCTTTCCCTGCCTGCGTTCCAGCCAAGTGTCCAGGCCTGGCTCATGCTCTTCTGACTCATGCTGTATCTTATTTAGTTCAGATCAGCACCCAGAGCTGCCTACAAAGGTAATTTCCTGCAATATGTCCCACTTTTTAAGCAACACAAGCTGCCATTCAGGCAGGCAGTTACATACAGGAACTTACTGCCTTCAGTGAGAGCTTAAAACATGAACTCCAGAGCTTTGCTGGTTAAGCACAGACCTGACAACTCCTTTTTCTCCAGAGCACTTCACTTTGTAGAATTCCTCCTAATCATAATTTTCCTGGTAATTTCTATCTTGCCCTGAAACACAGTTAAAATCAGAACTTCTATTGAGTCAGTGTCTAGGGACACTACATACAAGAATGTGTGCCAGGCACCCCCATGAAGGAAGAGAAATAGTGACAATAGCAAAAATGGTCCTGATTGTGGCATCCTCCCTGATGGGCTTATTTTCCCCGGTATGGCAACAAACCAAAACTGGTGGCACTTCTCTGACTGACAAATCAGATCCTCTTGATTGATCAGAACAAAGACTGCGTGACTCAGTTTCCCTTCATCTGATCGTGTACAGAGATGGAAGGATAGTCCCTGAATCCTGTAATAACTTGATCCCTGCAGCCCCATCCTCACTTCTAGGCAGTAAAACCTGCATCTTTCAGCAGTGCTCAGGAAAAACAGCTAAGTTCAGTTTGGGGCTGCAATTCCTGTAGGGAATCCATTGGGGACAAGCCAGAGTTCATCCCAATGCCAATGACAGCAAGAAGCTCTTCCAGCATTTGTTACGATGCAGTGCCAAAAGCTGCTGGTGTGTGCACAAGGAGGTTCTCTCTGCTCACATTTCTATTGAAAATAGTCAGGTCTCATTTATCCCAGAGCTCTAGAACTCACTGTAGATTAGAGATGTTGGCAGCATACCCAAAGAAGGCAGAGCAGAATTATTTGTGAGAGAAGATAACTGTGTCTATGCCCCTGGTCAAAAGAATTTGATGACCACTGCTGTAACAATTCAAACCACTATGGATGACTGTTGGGAAGGATGGATAAATATAATTATTCATAAATAATACAGCCAGGATGAGAACAGTCCTCCCTGGTAGCTGGACAATGCCCTTGCTTATGGATGGGTCCTGGGGTCAAGTGGACTGTTCCATCTCACTCCCCAAAATGTATGGTTTACCCTGCACCTCTATCCCTCCCCTAAAACATCAAGTGCCTGTAACCCCATTGGCCCAAGCCTTGTCCCAGCCCACCTTGAAGCCCCCTGATAAGGGGCCCCCGAAGGGCCAGACACCCTCTTGGAACTTCCCCTCCTCTTGGAACTTCCCCTCTCTTGCATCTTCCCCCTCATAGGACTTCCACCCTTTCCTAGAACATCCTCCTGTCTCTCCCCTCCCCCATCTCCTTAAGCCTCACCACGTGCTGCGTCTGGCAGCTCGAAGCAGGACCTTTCTGCATCCCTAATAAACCTTATACCCCAAGAGCAGCCTTCAGAGATCTCTCGTCTCCATTCACCTAAACCATCCTGGAGCTCAGCGCTCCCTACAGTTGACTGCTGTTCTCACTTTGCTGTGCTGTCAGGAAGATAAGGTGAAAGCTCCGACTTGCAGTTGAATTTACAATTTACTTAATTTTGAAGTGATGGCATCAGAAGTAGCCCCCAGCCCCTTGTTCACATCACTTCCCCTGTTCCCTCCTGCCTCCCAATTCATAGCCTGTCTGTGAAACCACAATACTCTGAGAAGAATTATGTACCGGGGGAGGCAAAAACTTCTTTGGCCTTCACTGGAGCCAGTGAAGGGAGCCCTCAGCACCACGGCTGGATCAAAGTCCTTTCTGAAGGACTACCTCCAAGTCCAAATTGAAGTCACAGGCTTGATGGCATTATCCCTACGTAAAGGATTATGTGAGGGGTGACAACAGGTGATGATAAAGTTCCCTTCCAGCCAAAAAATGCTATGAATCTCCAAGGAAATTCACCATCTTCTGGCAAGACTCAGGACCAAATTTTCCAAAGTGTAACAATGCCTGGCTCCAAGATCGCCAGGGCAGCGCATGTGAAAAACTACAAAATCACCTCTTCTGCTTGGGAGTGTCATCAGGGCACACCAGCATTGCCTGTAAGCCACAGACCACAAGATTTGGAATACTTGGAACAAAACCAGAGTAGAAATGCTCAGAAAGGCTTTAGAGTTAATATTACTCTGCTAAGAAGGAAGAGAGGGAAAAAAAACCCCAAACACTAATGGCACTTAACCTGTCTTTTCAGCGTGGTGAAAGTCAATCTGGAGATTTCCTTTGAACATGCTGGAAGGCTTGAGCAACCCAGTCTGCTCAGCAGGCCCAAGGCAGGAATGGTAGGAGCTGCTGCAAGTCAGAACCAAAGTACCTGAGCAGAGCTGTGTGGCAGGCAAGGCCTCAAGTGGCAGGAAAGCAGCAGATTCTGAGAGAACAGGAGCTGGTAGGGATTAGTTAAGGAAGCTCAGTGTCTGTAGGCTGCCTGGCTCAATTCAGGGCCATTAACTTGTTGCTTTCTGAACACCACCAGGAGGACAAGAAACAAAAGCACATCTGCACAGCACGGGCCCTGCTGAGTGACTGCTTAAATATTCCAGCAGAACTAAGAGCACTGAGAAAGGCAAAAAGCCACTTCAATGGCTCCAGGCTCACAGGGCTGCAAGTTTTTGCTTGAAGTCCAAGTTAAAACCAGGCAACTGCGATACAGCCTTGAAAGCACAAACATATAAGCCTTCATTTTTTCCCATTCAGGAGTTTGAGTTTAAAGGGGAGTCCATCAACTTTACATAAATCATGTTTATAATTAAAAACATATTTTCCTGCACTGCTTACAAGCCTTTGGATGATTAATAAGACATTTTTCAAATTACTTTAATTTGCACTAATTATGCTGATTGTGTACCCCAATAATTTTTTCTTGCAGGGAGATAAAGCTATCCCAGGAGGAGGTCTTCCTTCAGGGACCAAGAGGGAAAGGACCCCAGGGAACTGCCTGAGGCCCCAGTAACACAGAGGAGGTCTGTCACAGAGGTCGTTACACTGAGTCATGTGAGGTCTAATCCTCATAGAGCTCTTGATAAGCCTGACTCTGCACCTGGATAAGCTGAGGAGACTTCAGCTTGCTCACCTGCTTCCAGAGGACTTGAGCTGTGTTTTGCCTAGACCTTGGCTGAGGCCCCAGCTTTGTCAGGGAACCAGACTTTGTAGGTTTAGCATGAAAACACAGCAGTGACTGCAGAGCTTCTGGGGTGGGCCAGACTTGTGCTCAGCAGAAGCCAAATAGGAATCCTTATCTACTGGATTCTCAGAGGACAAGAGCTACATAACCACCACTGGACCTTCAGAGGAAGACCAGACCCTTCTACAGGATCACTGCTTCAACAGAACCACATCTATAATTTAAAGAAGACTGCAGTCACCATTTAATGGGACTATCACCCCCCTGACCAACAGGGTGTCAGGTTATATCCTGACTTTGTCAGGTTAAGCCTGTGTTTCTTGCCTTTATTTACCTTTCCTATTAAATTGTAGCTCTGACCTGGTATCTCTTGTTGGTTTGTTTTCAAAGTAGCACAGCCTTTCTCTTCTGGTTCAAGACAGCAGTTATCTCATAACCTGTGTGGCTCTAGAGGTGACAATGTCAAGCTCCAAATACGAGTCTGTGGCTAATAAAATACAGGGGAGCTGTGCTTCAGCCAGGACACACACAACATATCTTGATGCTTCATGAACTAAAATAAGGCTACAGACACCAGCTAAGGCTTTCTTCTTCAACTAAAGGACAGACACAAGTGAGACTTGTAACGAGAGAAGACTGTAGTTCCCTAATGGTGGCCCAGGCTCAGACAAGCACATGAGGTTTTTTGTGGGATATGAGGCTATAACTGTTAAACTGCTGAAGTTGCTAAGGCTAATGCTCACCAGAAGGCCCTGTGGGAAAGGCACAGCTGCAGGCTGCATGGTTGGAAGCTGGCTGAGGGGTGAGAAGCAGCTATGAGTGAGGAGAGAGTCCTCACTCTGGAAACGAGGTTGTGGTATGGACAGTGTATGAGCAGGAAGGTGATTGCGTACGGACAGTAGCACGTATGGACAGCAGCACTGCAGCTGAGCCAACCAATGGGTGCCCTTCTTCTGTTAAGTTCTGTTAGGGCTTGGTTTGCTTTCAGTTATGTCAGGTGGAGATTAAAGGTATAAAAAAGGGTGATTTCTACAATAAAGCAATCTCTTTTGGATGCATAAGGGGGTCCATCTTGCTTTGTTCTCCATTGCTACAGAATGGCTGGCCTGAATGGGGACCTTTAAAGTGGTGCAGGGTGTGTTATCGCTCTGGTAGCAACTCCCACTGGCTCAAGGGATGGGCCAGCTGCAAAGAGTCTGGGAAGGGATCTGGGGAAAATAATCTGTGAGAGTTTGGGGAAGAACTCAAGAATCAAAAGTGTGCGCACCTCACGTACCATAGGTGAGTATACCTGTAGAAAGAATATGGGAGGTGGAATCCCCTGGAACAAAGCAGGAGCTTAGTCTGGGTATGGTGGCTCCTACATCAGCAATCTACTAATATGACTGATGCAAATATGCAAAACTGAGCACCCTGCTGGACTGGGTCTAATCATGCTAAAGATTTTCTCTTTAATGGGGTCCCTTCAGTCAGACTGGCAAGTGGTGGGGCAGGCAGAGACTTTTTGATACTACCAAAGATGGCTATGCTGAAGATTGTGAGTGCCTGGCCACATGGTGGCCTTTAAAGTAAATTGCATGAATGGCAGCCATTATGAAGCTTCAGAAGTTAATTTCCCCAAACCTTCAGAGCCACTAGTGCCTGTATATGACCCTGAGATTAACCCATACTCTACAGAATTGCCTTACTGCGAGATTAACCCAAGCCCCATGGAATTGCCTTACCCTAACGGAAATCCTTGCATAGGTGATCCTCTCAGTGCAGAATTCCCACGCCACAGGTGGGTGATGGGTTCTCTCCCTGTCCAAAATGGCAATGCAGTAGTCCAGCACTGGCAGAAATGCAGGGAAGCTGCCATGAAGGAGAGCGCCTTGGCAGTTGTTACAGCCTGCCTAGTAATATATGCGCCAAAATAACACCAACCTACCAAGAGCTAGACTATAAAGTAATTAAAGAACTGAGGATGCTAGTAAAAGAAAGCAGCATATCTTCCCAACATGCCCTACGCTATCAGTCTATCAGAACTGTTTGTCCTCATACCTCATGACTGGAAAAGCATAATGAAAATGATTCTAACAGCAATGGAGTCTGCAGTCTGGCTAACCAATTACTGAGAACTGTGTACAATCCAGGTGGAAGTGCTGTGAGAAAGAAATCCATCAATTGTGATGCACAGCTGACCAGAGAAGGTGCTTTTGTAGTCCCTACAGCGCAGGCAGGCCGCCTGCGTGATGTGTATGATATCATCACCCACCTAGCTTTGCAAGCGCTGCAGCAACTCCCGGGGACGGGTACCCATTCTAACATGTTGTCCACTAAGATTTTACAGGGTCCAGCAGAGTAGTTTGTGTAATTCCTGGATAGAATTACTGGACAAGCCGCACTCTCCTGGCAAGTTGATAATAATGAAGCCAGAGTTATTCTGTTGTGGCAGCTTGCTTTCACCAATGTGAACGAAGACATTCTTCCTTCATGAAGATATGCCTAGAAAGCCATTGCTTGCTGTTCACAACCCACATACTTGTGACATAGCAGATATGGTTAGAACATGCCAAAATGTGGGAACTACTGCTTATAATACTAACTCTTAAGCATCAGCTTTAGCCGAACTCTTTCAAGTTTTGGACATGCAGGCAGGGGGTTGTTTTAAATGCAGTTCAATGGGTCATTTTAAAAAGGGTTGCCCACAACAAAGGGACAGGATAAAAATATCACCTAGAGATTGTCATTGGTGTGGAAGAGGGAAACATTGGGCTGCTGAATGCTGCTCCCAGTGCCCTGTAAAAGGGAAGGCTACACAGCCAGGAAGCTTCTGGCGGGGGGCAGGTTTGCACATCCCAGAGAATCAAAAAAATGCAAGGCAAAATATTTGACAAGCAAGTTCCTGCCTGCAACCACAGGCAGTAAAGGGCTGGACCTTGCCTCCAGAGAATCAGTAACTCTTAGGACATTTTCAGTGCACTTAGTTCCTACTGGAGTGTGGGGACTCCTTGGTAATAACATCCATGCTTTGCTAATAGGGTGTTCCTCTGCTACTCAAATTGGGACATTTTGTACTACCTGAAGTTATTGATTCAGATTATGAAGGCGAAATACAAATTGTGCTATGCACTGCCGAGCCACCCTGCTTTATACCTGCAGGTCAATGTACAGCACAACTTATTCCCTTTTCCAACAAAACACCTACTGGCAAGGGTTAATGTTGCACAAGTAACTTTGGTAGCACAGGTTAGCCACAGGCGTTCTGGACAAACTCTATTACAACAGTTCACCCAACCTTAACTTGCAGTATAGATGGCAAATATTTTAAAAGGCTTGTTGATACTGGAGCTGATGTCTCTATTATTAAAAGCAATGAATGGCCTAGTAATTGGCCCACAATCAGCCTCACACTGACCCTAACTGGGGTGGGAGGAATGCAGTGCCCTAGACCTAGCACTCACCTTTGGCTTGTCCTTGGCTCTGATGGGCAAACTGCCTGAATTGCCCTATTCATTGCCTCTATACCATGCACATTATGGGGAAGAGATGTTCTGGGACAATTTGGAACAACCATACAAAGAGACTCAACCTCACTGGAGAACTTTCTTTCATAGGGGCCACTGAGCAGCCATTCCAAAATCAAATACTGGACATATGCAAACTCACATGGTGGACTGAAGACCCTGTTTGGATCGACCAATGGCCCCTATGAAAGGAATGGTTACTAAATTTAAAACAGCTTATGGAAGAGCAATTGTACTTAGGCAATATCTGCCCACCTTCTAGCCCTTGGAATACCCCTATATTCTGTATACCTAAGCAAAATGGCAAGTGGTGATTATTGGAGGATGTATGGGCAGCAAATGCAGTTATTGAACCTCTGGGGGCTCTGCAGCCTGGGCTTCCATCATCCACAATGATTCCCTAAGGGGAATCTTTGTTTAAGACTGGCTCTTAGTAATTTTAGACCTAAAAGATGTTTTTTTCATCATCCCTTTATATCCTGATAATGTACCTCAGTTTGCCATTTCTGTGCCTACCCTGAATCATGCATAACCAATGAAGATATTTCATTGGACTGTGTTGCCACAAAGCATGAGTAACAATCAAACTACATGCCAAAGGGTAGTTAATCTTGTCCTACAGCCTGTTTATCGTAAATTTCCGGCTGCAACCATGTATCAATTATGGATGACATTTTACTCGAAGCTCATGATCAATCCATCTTATGTTCTATTCAGGTAGCTGTCATGCAGGACTCATCATGGCACTTGAAAGCTGCAATGTGAGTCTCCATGGCATTATCTGGGGTGGAGAATTATTCTGCAGACTATCAGCCCTCAGCCTTTAAGGCTTTGTGTTAAAGACACCCTAACTTTAAATTAATTACAGAAACTGCTAGGTTCCTTGAATTGGTTGCATCCTGTTTTGGGTCTCTACAGAACTTTTACACCCTTTATTTGACTTACTCAGAGGAAACCCCCACCTGCCTTTGCTTTGACAGCTGACCCCAGAAGCTAAAACTGCCTTTTCACACTGTGCTCAAGTACTAGAAAACCAACACAATTGGAGGTGGGATCCTGATAAATCTGTGTACCTTGTTATAATTGCTAGCAAATGTCAACCTTTTGCCATTTTCTTTCAATGGTTTGTTAATGATAAAGACCCTTTACATGTGTTAGAATGGTTATTCTAACCTCACACAGCAACAAAGACTGTGTGGACTGTTAATGATATGTTCTCATATTTAATTAAGAAAGGCAAAGAGTGACAACAAATTCTCAATGGCCAAGATCCATGTACCATTTACACACCTGCAAGTAAAGACATGGCAAGAAATTTGGCAGGGTTACTATTAGAAGGCAGTATTTTTCAAATTGCACTTGCAAATTTTTCTGGACAATTATCTATCCATTATCCCTCAGGTTGTTTATGGACAAATACGGGTAATCTCCCCTTGTATGCAAAGCGTCACTGCAGCATGACCCCTGTCAACGGACCAACTGTTTTTACAGATGCATCCAGCAAAACTAACAAAACTGCAGTGATTTGGCATGGAGGTGACTCTGCCCAGTGGCATAAGAGGGTATTAATATTAAAAGATGCTTCTGTATAAATTTTAGAATTGGCTGCTATCCAATATGACTTTCAGTTATTTTCACAAGAACCACTTAACATTGTAACTGATTCCTCATATGCTGCCAATGTTGCATTCCATTTAGAATCTTCCTATTTAAAGCATGTTAATAACCATCTTTTGTTTACAGAGTTAACACTGTTGATTTCGATTAACAGCCAGCAGCATGATTTTGTGTTACATGTTTGCTCCCACACAGGTTTACCTGGGCCTATTGCAGAAGGTAGTAATTAGGCAAATATTACTGTTATGACAGGTGTGGTACCAAATACTTTTGCTCATGCCCAGCTATCTCATTACTTTTTCCATCAGAATGCTTGTTCTCTTTACAAACAATTTCAATTGACCTCCTCCTAAGCTCGTGATATGCTATTGTCTTGCCCCTCTGTAGTGGGATTGCTCCTGCTCCTTTAGGAGAAGGTACTAAGCTCAAGGTTTAATAGCTAACTCCATTTGGCAAACTGGTATTACCCATATCCCAGAGTTTGCTAATCTTAAATATGTTCATGTTTCTATTGACACCTATTCCCATTTCCTAATGGCAACTTCTTATACTGGAGAGAAGGCCTGTGATACTATCAGGCACTGGCTCACCTGTTTCCCCACTCTGGGCCTTCCCAACACCATCAAAACTCTGGGCCTTCCTGAGACCGTCAATAGACCTGCCTACACCTAAGAGCGAGTTGGTAACTTCTTGCAGCAATGGTGTGTATCTCACCATATGGGCATTCCCCACTCTCCCACAGGGCAAGCTATTGCAGAGCATGCCCATAAAACCCTAAAAACGATGCCTGAAAAACAAAAAGAGGGGGAGTTGCAGTGCCCTCATGGCAGACTAGCTAAAGCCTTGTATGTCCTCAGGTTTTTAAATTGGGATGAGATGGGACAAACTGCATGCGAAAGACAGTATTCCTTCAACACAAAGGCTCATCTAAGACCTCCAGTAATGGTAAAGGACTTTGGTAAATAAAAATTTAATGGTAAATTAACTGGACAATGGAAAAGACTCCTGGACTTAATCACATGGGGAGGAGGTTATGCCTGTGTCGCCACAGGCCACGAGGTGGAGAGGATTCCATCACAGTGCGTGCAACCTTTTGTTGTACTATCCTGATTCTAAATGCATATAGTTGCTATGTTATAAACACGTTACAGTTTTTGAAAAGTTTTTATAGTTATTATTGTTGTCACTGTTATTAATATTTTTAGGAGTTGTTTAGGTTTTTGTTGCCTGATTAAAAAAAACACAGGGGAAGATGTGGGATATGGGGGTATAATTATGAAAGTTGCTAAGGCTAATGCTCACCAGAAGGCCCTGTGGGAAAGGCACAGCTGCAGGCTGCATGGTTGGAAGCTGGCTGAGGGGTGAGAGGCAGCCATGAGTGAGGGGAGAGGCAGCTGAGTGACAGCGGGAAGTGAGGTGGTGGTAAGGACAGTGTATGAGCAGGAAGGTGATTGGGTATGGATGTATGGACAGCAGCACTGCAGCTGAGCCAACCAATGGGTGCCCTTCTTCTGTTAAGTTCTGTTAGGGCTTGGTTTGGTTTCAATTATGTCAGGTGGAGATTGTATAAAAAAGGGTGATTTCTACAATAAAGCAATCTCTTTTGGATGCATAAGGGGGTCTGTGTCACTTTGTTCCCCATTGCTACAGTTTTTGCAAAGCCTGATTTACATTAATCAAACAATCACTGAAAAGCACAAAACTTATTCTAATACCTGTTGTACCACAACCTAAAAATAACAGAAGAAAACAAGCTAAGGTAAGAGATACTTGTTGTCAAAGTCAGGAAAATACCTTCTGGAAGTTAGTGTTGGCTTAATCTTAAGAAATTAAACAAGGGTGCAAAAATTAAACTTCCTGCAGATTTCAGATCAAAGAAAGTGTCTCGTGTTTTGGTTTAGCACATCACCATGGAAGGGTGGTTTGTGACCTGGGAGCTGCAGCCACTAGGAAAAGCAGGTAATTATTTATAAACCCTGGTCCTGTTAGCTGCTTCTAATCTGCTGGACTCTGAAGGTGCCCTAAAATCAGCATCAGCACTGAACTTTTGAAAACCTGAACACTGCCTGAGCTATTGTTTAGTGGTTCCCTGGGAGGACATCCTTGTGGACAGTGAGGGCAGAGCAGCATAATTTCCTTTCTCCACAGGTCATCTCCACACCTTGAATCATCCACGGAAAGCTGGTACAGAGAGACTCATGTTGTCTCAGTTCCTGCCCTCAGATCAATGTATTTTAACTCCTGGATTGGCACACACCTGAATGACTAGGAAACAGCTGCATAAGATAAGCTGGCCAAGGGATTCATATCAATGAGCCATTCCAGAGAAGAGCAGGTTTATCCTTTGTATGTTTGTTGCCAAGACAAAAGTACACAAGACAGAGATAAGGTCAGAGCTTTCCTATTTCATGTGGAAATCTAGAGTATGAGACAGTTGCTACTCAACTTGCTCAGCTGCTGTAAGATACCATCTCTTAGGTTAAAACCATAAATAATTTTTAAAATTCAGACCAGTAGCATAACATTTAAAGGGCTCCCTTCTCAAGCTTGTGCTCTTCAACATCCACATTAATGACCTGGATGCAGAACGTGAAGGAGTACTAAGGAAGTTTGCTGTTTGCAGTGAACTGGGAGGAGCTGTCAAGTGTCTCAGGTGCAGAGAGGGCCTCCAGAGAAACCTTGACAAATCAGAGATATGGGCAATCACCAATCATGGGAAGTTCAACAAGGGGAAGTGCTGGATTCTGCATATGGGAAGGGGCAAGCCTGGATGTGTGGGTGAACTGGGGAATGAGGCTGAGAACAGCTGCAGGAAGGGACTCAGGAGTCCTGATCCATGGCAAGTTGAACATGAGTCATCAGTGCCCTGGCAGCCAGGAAGGACATCTGTGTCCTGGGGCATTAGGTAAAGCATTCCTGGTCAGGCAGGGGTTTGTCCTGCTCTGCTTTGGGGCAACCCCACCTCAAGTGCTATGTGCAGTTTTGGGCACTACAATATAAAAAAGACATTAAGCCACTAGAGACCATCCTGAGAATGGCCATGAGAATGGTGAAGGGCCTTGAGGGGAAGCTGTATAAGGACTTGGTCTGTTCAGCTGGAAAACAGGAGACTGAGGTCAGACTTCACTGGGATCTTCAACATCCTCCTGAGGGACAGCAGAGGGGCAGGAACCAATCTCTTCACTCTCCTGACTAGGGACAGGACTCGAGAAAATGGCTGGAGCTGTGTCCAGGGAGGGTTAGGCTGGATATCAAGAAAGGGTTCTTCCCACAAAGGGGAGTTAGGCACTGAACAGGTTCCTCAGGGAATGGGTCATAGCCCCAAAGCTTCCAGAACTCAAGGAGTGTTTGGACAACGCTCTCAGGCATGGGGTGGGATTGTTGGGGTGTCCTGTGCAGGGCCAGGAGTTGGACTTGATCTTCATGGGTCTTTCCCAACCCAGTGTATTCTGTGATTCTATGACATCTAAAATTCTTGCTCTACTTGCAGGGCATTCGTCCTTAGAAAAACTCACTTTAAGTGATGCCAGGCATGGTACAAGGCACTGAGGTCCTGGGTGTGCAGAACTGCACCACACAGGTCACCAGGAGGAGATGAAGAGGCTCCAGTCCAAAGTCCACATGCCTCATGGCTGAAGGGTGGTGGGTTTGCAGTACTTGCACTGGATCCACACCCGATACATTGTCATCTGTTTCCCACGGTTCACTTGCAATCGCCGATCAACCAGATTCTGGATTTTTTCCAGCCCAGCTGTGGTGAACAGATGATCTAATTCATCTGGAAGCAAAGAGAAGGAAACTGAGGAGACTACAGCTTTACTTTAACTGATACCTGCTCACACTGAGTGCAAAGCTAAGCTGAAAGATGGGCCAGAAGAAACACACAGTCTCATCTGAGCAGGGAAATGATCAAACAAGACTTAACTACTTTACTAAGGGAGTTTAACATCACAGTTTTCCAAGTTTTCCTTCCAGCAAAGAAGGAAAGAATTATTTGGAGTACACCTAGAACTAGAGACATGACAAAGGAAATGGGAGCAGTTTCAAATAAGGGCACTGCTCATAGTAACCAGTTAAGGAGCATCTTCTGGCAAGCTGGGACAGAGCCATTCCTTCTTCCCTGTGCAGAGGAATTTCAGAGTCCAAAAGAGCAAAGAACAGGATCAGACCTATGCTTTTAAACAGTGGCACTTAGATCTGTGCTGCCTAGGCTGGAGGGGAATGGGATTCATTATGGTTAAATGTGGGAAAAAAAAAAATCCTAAACCCCACACCCTGTTTGGGCCCAATTAAAGCACTAAGAGCCCTTGAGGCTTCAACAATTCCACTGGCAGGTAATCCTGACCAAACAAGTAAGTTTCACAGTGCCCCAGTCCTGCTGAACAGCAGAGCTTACTCCCAGAGCACATGGTTCGTCTGGAGTTTCTGTAGGAAAAGTCCAACAGGTCTTAGCTTGTGCTTCTTTATCAGATGCTTTCCATTGTGAGGTGTTTGCCAAACATGCATTAAACATTATTTTTCTTGTGCCAGACAAGACTTGTGCAGTGGAGAACAGTTCAGTTGTGCCACTGCTCTAGAACTGACTGTGCACAGGGGCCTGTAGTGGAGGGACTGGAGATGCAGCTGGTGATAAACTGGGAGAATAATTGCTGCTAACATCAAACAGCTGCAGAACTGGAGGGGCTGCCTTAGCTCCATGCTGTACCACAGCCTTCTGATTTCCTTACAGGAGAGGAGGAAACTTAAGGGAAGTTCTGCTAGGTGGCATCCATCTCTCTCCATCATCTGCAGCCAATATACAAGGAGAGCTCCTCCAATCCCACTCCTCCCAGGGTAACAAACACACCAGTCTTCTTCTTAAAGGATTTTCCACTAAGGAAATTGACCATGCCATGCTTGCACCAGAAGCTGACAAGCCCAGGTCACTGTTAGATACTTAACATTTCACAGTGCTCTAAGAAAGAGGCTGAAAAGATCTAGTGGCCAGTCTGGAGGGCACAGGGACAAGAAGTGGTGAAGAGAGTCAGAGAGATGTTTTTTGATGGTCAGAGGCATGTTTCTGTCCTCCTACCTTGTGTGAAGAAGTAGACTCTGGTGCCATCACCTCTCACATAGAAGTTATCAGACAGACATTGACCTAAGAGCAAGAGAGATATAAACAGTTACCAGTCATCACTTAAAAATCAACAACTGCCATCCAACAACAACAGGCCCTTCTCCAGCACACACTGTACTTCACGGAATTAATGAGCTGCCTCCAAACATGGCAGACACAACTCCAGGGAAGCAGAATCTAGTAGTGATGGGGCAAGAATTCCCAGGGGGAAGGAAATACCTTTCTTAAACCGAAGTTGGGCGAGATCATAACGGCCATAATCTCGTAACAAGATCATTCCCCCTGGTTTCAGAAGGCGACTCAGTCTGGTCACAATGCACTGCATTCTGAGAGAAAAACAAACCAGGAGTGCTCAACAAGCTGCAAAATCATGCTTATTTCCTTCCAAAAAGATGGAATATAGTTCTGTATGTTTCAACTTCATGTAATGAGCTACCCAAAGCCAGCAGCATTCTGAGCTCTCCCAGAGTCAGGTGGGTTCATTTTATTTGGCCTCTATTTTTTGACATTCCCCGATTATGCTTTTTTTCCTACAAGGATAACATCCTGCCAGAGCAGGGATTAACTGCTCTCTCTTACTGATTACGAAAGGATCTCCACTGATTTCTGCAAAACAAGTAGTAAGCAAACTTGAAGAGAAGTGTTGTGAAGTAAAACTAAAGGGAACAAAAGAAGAGACTAGTGTAGGTTGTAACAATTATCACACTAAGACCACAGAACTTTCCTTACCTTTTTTCTGAACCTGAACACTTCCTTCTTGCTACCTCCCATGTGAGAAATTAATCTACCCTTTGAGCCTGAAAATCCAGCAGAATACTTTCCAAAGTAAATGCTCAGTGTGGCTGGGGCTCAGAACAGTGACCCCAGCAATGATCACCTGCAGTCACTTAAAATCACCCTGTCCTCTATCAGAATTGGTAACAACAGCAAATACCTGCAATACCTCATTTTCTGAGGCTTCATGGAAAACTGGACCACAAATAGAACAAATTTTAATTTTCCTTGGTAGGAGATTATCAAAACACTCCAGTTTTAGAAAAATTATCTTCTGCAATCAGAAGGAATTATTAAAACTTACTTTTCTGGGAGAATTGCTGAGAGGACAAAGATAAGAATAACAATGTCAAGACTCTCCTCTGGCATTGGGAAAGGACTTTGGTCATTGCACAGGTCATGGACAAACACAAAGCAGCGAGAAGAATCGTATTCTGCATTTTTCTGTATTTGAGGGAGAAAAATTAAGAACATTAGTAGCAGACTCTGATCTCAGTATTAGCTGGACTACATGGATTATTAGTATTATATGGAGTATTTTAACTTTCACATTATCAAGAGGTGTGTCCAGAGATCTGTTTCAGTCTCACTGGACTTCTTTGTCAGGTATGTTCCTTGGTCAGGCAAGGAACAGATGAGAAATGTGAAAAAATATTTACACACAGGAGATATACAAAGAGCTTTGGTCTTGTTACAATCAATCAGCACTGAAAAAACCCGCAAAATTGGATCCAGGGTTTATCACAATTTTAAGGTCAGAATTTCCGCTAACAGTGGTAAGAAATGAGAGATTTATTCTGATAAATTTGAAACCTTTACATAAGTGAGAGTGTCAGGGCACTTCTCTGCATCATTGAAATCAAGATTCATTTCACATACAAGCAGATATTCCTTATACATCAAAAATCAAACTTGGTTGCCTAAAGTTTCAGTCTTAAAAACCAGATTTAGATGTCTTTTAGAAATTGCATATTTTTCTAAAGCTGCTGCAACAGATTGCAGAAGCCTCTACAAACAGTGCTTGTGTCAAATCCAGCGGACAAAATGGATGCTGTGGTGCTATGCTCCCCTCTCATCTCAAGAAGTGACTGATTGCATTTGATACTTCATATATTCTCAGTTCTCCCTTGACCTGAAATGTATCAGTGGTATTTGTCCTTCGACTAAATCCCAACCTCTTGCACCACAAACCTCCTCAGCTGACTGTGCAGAACCAATTAGACCATTTTCCCAGAACTGTGGTGACAGTAACACACACAAACCAAAACCAGCTTCAGTTCCTCTTAAAAAATAGCCTAAATATTTTCAAGGTTTGAGTTTATTTTCAAGTTACTTAGCTAAAAGAACACTGTATTGAGAAAAGTACTGCCAACCATAGGGAAAGAAAACCTGGCTGACTTGTTTGCTGCCAATATGACATTTTGAGAACTTTTACTTCCCTAATTTCTACAATCTTTGATGGCTCATTTTCCAGATTTCCCAATGCAAGGGTCAGCACCAGGGCTGGCTAAAATCAGAAAGCTGCCAGCACTGCCAGAGTCACTGGCAGCTGGTATAGATTTGTGTTAATAGGCAATTGGCCCCAGATGCTTCCCACATATTCATAAGTCACCATTGAGATTACCTGGACAAGATTCACAGCTGTTGTAGAAAAATCACAGCAATAAACAAATAGGCCAGGGTCACTGCAATAAATCAAAGAAACTTATCATTTATATAGAGTAATTAAGGAGTATTTCAAATGCACAAACCCCAGAAATCCTGAACTTCAGTTTTTGTGCAAATCTGGTGGATTCCATTGCTCCTCTATGCCCATTATTCTCACAGGAACAGACTGCTTCCTTTTTCTAAAGGAAAAGGACTAAAACCAAGGGCTTCCAAGCTCAAAACACAATAACCTGAAGCTGCAGATTACAAAGATACCATTTGCATTTGGCTTTTCTCAGAGATTGTCATAGAACATTTTTACAGTTGTTTTTCAGAGGCTGTTATCTCATGCAGGTGAAAGCCTACTGAGAATTACTTCACAGAATCCCAGAACGGTTTGGGTTGGGAGGAACGTTAAAGCCCATCCAGTCCCACCCTTGCCATGGGCAGGGACATCTTCCACTAGACCAAGGTGCTCCAAACCCTGTCCAACCTGGCCTTGGACACTTCTAGGAATGCAGCAGCCACAGCTTTTCTGAGCAACCCACCCTCACAGGGAACAATTCTTCCCATTTATCCCTGCCCTCTGGCAGTGGGAAGCCATTTCTTCTTGTCTTGTCTCTACTTACTTGTTGGTTTGTAAAATTGGGAAGACTGTATTCCCAGCCCCACAGCCAACCTGCATAAACAGAGCAGATGTATACAGTGAAAATAATTCCTTCAGCATGTACATACAGAGGATTTTCAATCATCTCTCTACAGCCATGGAATGAAGAGCTACACAATAGTAAAGCTGAGAATGACATTTACCATTCTTAAGTGTCCATGCAAGACCCAAGCATGTTAATGTCTGAGGAACAGGATTACATGCGTGGGAAACCACACAGCAAGCTTTTGTCAAAATCTTAATAACCATCTATACATTGTTACTCTTTTGAAAGCTGTTTTTGCTGGAATCCCAAGCATAGCAACCAGTACAAGTCAATGAAGCACTGGCAAAGGCCACGGATGAGTTACATTCACTTCCATAGAAAATCAGAGCAACAGAGAAGTTAAGTTTGCTTTACTCTAATTACTCCTTCTGCTCGTTTCCATTTGAAGACATAATGGCTCACACAACTTGGTTTAGGGAATTTGCCTCTGAATGTTTAAAGAATCAGTAAAATTAAAACTGAGCATAAAACACCACAGAGAGTTTGCAGTGACAGATGTTAAAGTGCTCAGGTGAGATAGGAAACGCACGTTGAGAACACTGAAGTCTGAGGAAATCTTAAAAGTGTCAAATTAAATTCAAAAATTGGGACAGCTCATACTAAGGGACAGTTCCTGCCCCTGGAAGGGCAGGACTTTCATATAATACTAGGTATTAAACAAATCCAGTAATATCTATAGTGAACAACTAGAGGTGGCAGAGCAAAAGGTTACAACCAGCTGTCATCAGTCCAATATTTATAACTGCCACAAACTTCTCTGGGACAAAGCCTGTGTCAGTCTGGGATTCCCTGTTATCACAAGGGCCCTAAGGAACAAACCCAAGAGCATCTTTACATTCTTGGCTTCATTGCTTTGTTTCACACCTCCCAAGGCAAACAGGAGTCAGCACAAACATGCGGAAGATAATGATAAGGTGTCCTAGGGTGACTATATGATGCTTGTATCCCCGATCATCAGTTCTGTTTATGCTGGATATTAAGTTCTGCACCTTTAAGACTGGTTTTGAGAGCAAAGGGGGAGAGAAGTGCGCAGTTTGTTTGCAGAAACTGCACTTGCTCCCCCCACTCTGCATTCCTTCTCACAGATTGTGTTGTCTGTAAGACAATAGGAGAGACCTCTCCTTCACTTTTCGTTAGTTTTGTTTAGGTAGGTAAAGGTAGCGAAGTTCCCCGGACCCTGGTTATTCTTTTCCTCGGAACTGATTGACCCTGCTCTGGACTAAAATCACAGAGGAACACTGGGAGCTCACGCCTGTGGCCCACTGAGGCCCGGGATGTGGTATTCCAGCACCAGAGAGACTGATAACAGTGAGCCAAACTGCACCCCACAACAGGGGCTTTCTGAAGTTGCCATCTCTTCAGAACAGTGAGAGGTTTTATGGCTTATTATTTATTTTTTTTATGCCTGTGAATTCTTTATGCTTGTTAAAGAAACAGGTTTTTTTTACTTTTCTCCAAGGAAATATTTTCCTGAGACACTTGGGGGAGGGGCCACTTGAATCTGCTTTCTAGTGAGACCCCTTTGGAAGTTTCCTCTCAAATTTGCCCTAAACCAGGACACAAGGGAAAGCTTTATACAGAGTAGAAGAATCAGAGTCTTCAAAAGATGACTTTTAAATGTTTGTTTGAACATCTGATAGCAATAGTTTGGCTTTTAAACTTGTAAACTTATTATGGTCCTTGTGCTCTGTTAATTCAGAGTCTGAACAAAATGAATCCAAACAGATTTAGTTCAGTTCTAAACTGCTCTCTGATTTTTGCATTTTACTGACTGAAGGTAATCATCCACTCCCTTGCTGTTTGGCAGTGACACACATATTTAGGTTCCAGTCACACTGACACAAGGGAGGCTTTGATGTGTGAGTGTGACTTTGATTTATAGTTTTTACCTCTAAGATACGGTAAGATGCAGCTGATCCTGGGTAATGCCCATCACTCAGACTCAGCTCACTGTCTTTCTGTGCAGCCAACTCCTCTGTGTGGCCTCCACGCGGGCTCTCTATCAGGTTTAACTGACTCTCTGTCCTGGTTTCCAATGAGCAATGGCCATTTTCACAGCTTCCCAGCCCTTCATTTTTGGATTCTTTTGTGTCACTAAATCCATGCACAGAATCTCCATTTTGGCTTGAGTTTCTGTTAGGTGCCAGCTCAGGAAATTCAGTGAAGAGCCAGTGTCTGTCCTTGAAGAAGCCATTTTCGTGGATTTTATAGAAGTCATCCCAGTATTTCTTAGCATTCACCTCATATTCCTCTGTGAACACAAGCAAAAATATCACCAGGCATCAAATCAGAAGGTCTCAGGGCTTAATCAGTTCAGAGAGTGAGGGATCACTGCAGGTATCTAGGCACCAACCTGCTGTAATAAGTGACATTACTGACTGAAAATCACCTTTATTTAAATTTGCAATCCCACATAGGCACTCAGCCTATGTTGTCACAGTCACTTTGTTAGGACTTAAAAAAAGAAATAGAGAAGAGGAAACTGTCTCCTGGTAGGATTTAAAGAAAGTTGGCAATAGAAAAAGTCTTTTTGAAGGAGACTGAATTAAAGAAATCCAGGTTTTACTTCCATCTCTAACACTGACTTGTTCAGCTCACCGGAACAATTAATTTGGAGCCTGGTGACATTAAGTGTCAAGCACAACTCTCCTAATTTTCTGAGAGCTGCTTGGAGCTGAAAGCTCCTGTCCAACACACTGCTCTTATTTTCAGGTGGAGAAACCAAAAAACGAGTCAACTCTCCAGGCCAGGAAGCTCAGTTGGAATTTATGCAATCCTGCAGGTAATACGACAGCATGTTTTCCACCAGTCCAGATAACTTTGCTTTCCATAGTTCTGTGTGTGTCAGAGCATCACACATGTATGAACAAAAGAGGGGAATCAACAGTGACCACTGCATTAAAGTACCAGTGGAGAGCTAAGGTGGACAGGCTAAAGTTGAACAGAATTAATTTGAGCAGCAGCACTTTCACATCAAATGGTTCATTCCAGGAGCAAGCTAGTATTACAGAGAGCTGGAATAGCTCTTATAAATCCATGATGAAGACATTTGAGTGACCTGCAAACTTATTTCTACACACTTTTACAGATTTCAGATCAAATACAGTCTGGGAGAACAATTTCTTCCTTGGGAAGCTGCAAATCCAAGTGACTTTCTATGACTTCATCAATGTGATGAGCTCTCTGTCCTGGGAATTAACACCTAATTATAGCATCCTATGCTTGGAGTCACCTACAGACATTAACATCCATGGCCAGAAATCCCAATTGCATGCCAATAACAAGTAACTCCTCAACCATCTTTGGATGGCAAGAAGTGCACTGCTGAATAAAAAAGACTGGGGGGCATTATTAGCTGAACTGCTGTTTATTTACTAGTCTTCCTGAAGAACATAAACCTGTTTCAAAGTGAAACAGTAAAGTGAACCCAGAACACCTGGAAAATATGTAGCCTCAGCTAAATATGGACAAAAATGGCTTTAACAAAGAAGCACTAATCAGTCATCTCTATTTTTAGTAGTATCTATTCCTGCAGCACAAAGAGCTATATATAAAAATAATGTCTTCACCTCAACTATAAGGATTTTCTCCTTTTAAGAAGTCTGGTTCTTAAACCTCAAGCCAAAGGAAATTTTAATGCCTGGCATTAGACACAAACAGTAAGTTTGTGCCATGATCTCACTGTGGGTCACAGTGAGCAGGGTCAGGTCAGTTCACTATTTGCATGGAAGAAGTCAATGACTGCTGATGCTGGAGGAAGTGCTATTGATCCAAACCCTCGCATACTCTATCCTGAACAGCCTTTCTCCCATGTACTAGCAGGAATCTGCAAGGCTTCTGAGGCTGAAACACTCTTTCACCTAACAAAAACACAGATCCTGATTTCTGCTCATCTCCAACAATCCCATGAGAACCTGACTGCTGTGGAACGCTTACTTGAGATGCTGGGACAAAATTCCAGCCCAGCCATTTTGGATTGCCCACATTTTTGCCACATTACACTGGTGAAGAAGACATTGTACTCTTCCTTTGTTACATTAGTGCAAAATTCTGTTGGATGCTACTGAAGAGCTGTCATACTCCAAACCACATGTGGGGAAGCTTTATTTAAAGTTCATTTACCTTGGAGCCTGCTGTTTTCAATAAACTGAATAAAGGATCAGTAACAATATAAATACAAAAAAATCAAGGGCCAGCTGACAAAGATCATACAAGAAACAGATTTAAGTGAAAATATGACCAAGTTAATTTTTCAGGAAGACTTCTTGCCAGAAAAGTTCACATCATACTTGTCCCAGGCCTTTTCGGGGTATTAGCTCACAGTGCCATTGGTGTGCAAGCCAGATTCCTCCAGAGACTTTCCTGATAAGGATTCCTGGCTCATCTTTACAAGCACACCCCCAAACCCAAGCCCATACTCACCCCTTCACTCTGTAAAAGAAGAGTAAACAAAAGTAATTGTTCAAAAAGACCGGAAAAGAATCAGAAACCTCCTGAATTGCAAGGGGGCTAATTATGGAGCCTCAAAAAGAAATCAAGAAGCTTGGATTTTTTTCTCTTTCTTTTGCCATCCAGAAGACACATCTTCCACATACCCACCAAGCTTACATCCTTCTTCAGAATAAATCCTGACATACCCAAGTAGTCCACAGAATAATACAACCATAATGACCAATATTCTGCCTTTGTTTTCCTCCTTGTACATCCTGATGCTCAAACTACCAGACCCTTCAGGCACATTTGCCTGGGCTGCTTTCCCTACTTTCCAGCCATCCCATTGTCTCCACAAGCTTCCCAGTGAATAGTAACCATCAACATTGGACTGGCCTCCATTGTTCAGTCTGGGAAATACATCATGGAGCTCTGACAAATGGCTCCAACAGCAAATTGCTCCACAATTTCCTAGTTGTATATAGG
The DNA here is from genome assembly GCF_050655825.1 of Lonchura striata. NCBI lineage: Eukaryota > Metazoa > Chordata > Aves > Passeriformes > Estrildidae > Lonchura > Lonchura striata. The sequence continues at coordinate 12,177,580 of NC_140729.1, read as the reverse complement.
TTCTCAAAGCATGACAAACAGCACCCTTTAATGCTAAGCAGATTTTAAAATGAGCTCAACACAATGGGCATCACAATGGAAAACCACTGGATACCTCTAAGAGTCCAAGAAATTAGGAGGGTTACTCTTTGGTGTAATTAAATTTGCTATTGTGAACACAACTGGAAGCTATATGGAAGTGTCAATAGTTCCAGTAGTGCTCAACATCATCTTATGGGTGACATACTCAATTTAATTTGAACAAAAGGAGCAGATACACCTTAGAGCTCAGCAGGGTATACACATGTGGTGGTGTGACAGTTTTACAAGGATTTATAAGGTTTTGGTAATTAAGTTAGAAATTAGTTGTTAGACAGGTCTTGTTGGTATGTTCCATGTGTCCCCTATTCCTCCCTAGAAAGGTTTTTCCGCCACAGGGTTGTCAATCTCCCTATGTACCTAAAAATACCCCTGTCAGTCCAAGTTGTAATGCCCCCTCTCCCTGTCAAACCCTGAAACCACCCCCATTTTCTTCTAGAATGTTCGATGTCAGTCATCCCTGTTCTTGTTAGTAGTATTGGTCCCTGGAAGCCTTTCCCCTCCCTAAGTTCTCCTCATTGGCCCCCTGCATTGATGTAATCCCTTCCTATTGGTTGCACTGTGTTCATCCCCCTCATGCCAACACCCTTTATAATCCCCTGTCAGACCCCAGGTAGAGAGACATCTGTCACTGTCCCGGTTTGGGAGAACAAAGGCTCTGCAGACCTCATACAGGTGTCCGCTCCCCATTCCTTTGCTTTGGGTCTTCGTAGCTTTGCTGTGCCTTCGTCACCCACGCCGAGGCAATCACTGCCACCCGGTGCTCTAAGTGAGGAGCTGGGGGCAGCCACACTCGTAGCTCCCTCCAGTCACTTGAAGGGGATACGCTAGCCGGCACAAAAGATCCCCGTGACTGGGCAAGTGAAGCGTACAATCACACAAGTTTCTTAACACACCAAAGAAGAATTTCACCAACATTTGAGGGACTGGATGATCTCTATCAGGTGTGTAGAAAATGCATTATTAACCATTTCAGAATGGCTTCAACCATGACTTAACCAAAGAGCTGAGCTCACACTTGATTCAGAGACAAGTAAGCTCTGCATTTTGGATTGATAAATAACCTTTAAATCATATAAAATAAAAACTTTGGAATCTCTTTGCTGTCTGAGGGTAAACAATCAAGGTAAAATAGTTTTTCTTTCTCTGATGAAAGTGCTCTCATGCAGTTTGTTTACTCTGTAGAGACAGATACTGGACATTATCAGACCCTTTAAAGAGAAAATCAGCTTGGATCAGGGCTCACTCCACAGCAAGCCAGCAAAAAGAGATTGATTACTAGCAGTTAAGCTTTAAAGAGCAAAAATAAGCAGAGGCAACAACTCTACATTCAAAGAGGTTTGTTGACAATGAACATAACAAGTATTTAACGTACGCAACATGACAAAGAAACTCAACCCAATCTGACTCCTCCCAAATCGGAGGAGTATCTAGTGAAGGTGGAAGAGTCACAGAGAGATAAATTAAAAACGGAAAGGTTCCTCCTTTTCAATTTCCCATTTCCACACATGTGTTAATGCCTTCTGAATGACTGGGAGAGGGGGAAGAGAGGAACTGATGATGCTCCGATGTGACTCTGGCCAGACTGTTCCACAAAGCCAAGACTCACATGAAGATACTCTCCAAAAGTACCTTGTTTATCTTGTGGTAGTAGCTGTGAGGTGTTCTCTTGAACTTTACTCCTGGCACTGGCTTCCTGCTCTTCTGACCATTCCACATTGTCCCTGTTGTGAAAAATAAGATGAACTAGAGCTAAGCATGGGAGGAAAGAGAAAGGTCTGGAGAGCCCTCCACACGGACAGGGGTGCAGATGTGATCCCCAATTCCAGCCCAGCACCAGCACAACAGTCTAGTCAGCACATGCAGGTCCTAGTCCGGAATGAACTCATGGAATTGCAAACAGAAGGGATCCTAAATCTGTCCCATTTTGGATGCTCAGTCAAATTTAAAGGGACTAGATCCTTGCTAAAACCATGAGGGCACTCAGCACAGAACTCCATTGTCTTTCTCAAGTTAAAACAAAAAAGGCAGTTGGGTTATTTGGAAGGTAACTGTTAAATTAAATCTAATTATGAGAAAATTATGGTAAGCTTTAAAGCATTAAAAATTATTAATAACTTCAATGCACACACACAGCCATGCAGTCATTGAAGTAATTCACTTGGCCTTTTTTCATTAAAACAAGTCAGTGAAAAGCAGACTACAAGGCCCAAGAAGCAGTTCTTGTCTCCAAAGTGATCAATCTTCCAATTTTAACTCACAAAACAAAGGCTTAAATATTAAGCCTGTGAAAAAGCAGATTATTAAGAATTTCCACAGGAAAACTAAGGATATGCTTTTGTAACATACCTTTTGTATAGAATAGATACCTTTTGTATAGAAGAGTCTCAGAAGGAATGACAGACTGACACACATAAATATTACTTAATTACAAATTAAACACAGCCAATTCTTAAAATGGTATAGCAGCCAGAGAGCAAAATTTGATCTATTTACACCAAAAATGCAAAATACCTTCAGTTCCCAGCAAATTGGAGAATTTGGATGTTTAACTGACTTAAAACAACTTCTGTATTAAGAGCTCCTGTTCCAAGTACACACTTGGAACAACTTTACTGAAGGAATGACAGGTTATGGATTTCTAACAGCAGGTAATTAACCACAGCAATAAAACAATTGCTACAAACCACAGGAGCCTGAGGAATGCAACTGCTTCAGGAAGGGTTGAGAATGGCTCAAAGCTCCCTGTCTATCAGTCCTGAAGATTGAGGACATCCTGGGGATCAGTCCCAAAGGTTCAGGAGCCTCCAGAGGATCAGTCCCCAAGACTCAGAACCCCGCAGGGAGCAGTTTCAAGTGCTCAGGATCTCCGAGGGCCAGCACTCGTGACCAACACTGGCCACACAGGGCAATGCCCTGCTCGGGGATGCCGCTCCCCACCCGGGCTGCAGTTGCTGTCCAGCCGCCAGCCCTACACCAGCCCGCTCCACGCCCCGAGGGAATCTCTCGAGGCACGTCCGGGAGAAAAGGGACCCCGTGAGGCGGAACGGGCAGGTTGCGCTGGCCCATTGCACAGCACTTGGCCACAGACATCGCAAATCGGAGAGACGACGGCGAGCCCGCCCCGGCCACCCCCACCCCACCGCCGGGCGGCACCACAGGGCAGCAGAACCCCGGGCGGCTCACGGGGACCTAGAGCGGGTAGCGTCGGCAGCCCTGACGCACCAGGCGTTGTGCTGGAAAAGCCGAGCGGGGTCGGTGAGGAGCCGCCTCCCGAAAGGCCGCCGCTCCCCCGCCGCGCTGGGCGCCGCCATGCCGGCCCGGCCAGCGCCGGAAGCGGAAGCGGCACCGCCTTTCCGGCGCCGGTCGACCCGCAGGAGGCCTGCGGGCGGTGGTCACGTGGGAGGGGCGGTCAGGTGAGAGGTCCCGCCGGGTGAGGTGGGGAAAGGGTCCCGAAAAGGCCTCTTGGAGAGTTTATCCCGCGTTTCAGAGCTTCCGGAATGGGACAGGCTCGAAGATACCACAGGGGTTCCTCTGGTCCAGCCTTCCTGTTCCAGTAGGGTCATTCCAGAGTACATGGCACAGAATCCCAGAATGGTTTGGGTGGGAAAGGAACCTAAAGCCCACCCAGTGCCACCCCTGCTATGGCAGGAACACCTCCCACTGTCCCAGGCTGCTCCGAGCTCTGTCCAGCCTGGCCTTGGGCACTGACAGGGATCCAGGGGCACCACAGCTGCTCTTGGCCTCTGCTCTTTTAGCCAAGAACATCTGAAACAAAGCAGAAAAAGAGAAAAAGTCAGAGTCTGGACTAAATCCAGGAGCAGAAATCCCCATCATAGCATGATGCCTCTGTGGCATCTGGAGGTACAAAAATAAGGTATTAGACCCTGCTGAGACAGGGGAGGATGATTTTACTGCTGGAGGACCCATCAGTCCCTCATCACCAGAGACTTGCTTCCATGTTTATCCCATTTGTGTGGGAACCACTGCAATATTTTAAGGGAACCAATTGCTTCATGTTAACATTGCATCCTTGTCATCTGACAAGCACCAGTACAGGCATGCAGGAGGCTTTTAACTTACCTGTTGGTTCCCAAAGATTCTAGGTTTCCTCTAAGGAAAAAGACCTTAGATACCTAGCCTTACCTTCTTCTGTCCTAAGGCTTCCAGCTTTACTTGCTGGTCAGGTGAACCCTGCTGGCTGTGGAGCCCAGGATGGAGCTGAGGCACACACCCTTGTGCCCTAGGGAAGTGCCCAGGCAACGTTTGAGTGGAGCAGGGAGTGTTGCCAGTGCTCCAGGGAGATTTCAGGTTTTGGGAGTGACAGCAAAACGGCAGCTGGAGAGGCTCCATCCACAGAATCCAGACTTGACACCTCCCATGGCTCTGGGACCAAGTGAATCTCCTCTGTAACCAGGTCAAAGCCCAGATTATCCACAATGGTCACGCTCTTGGTAACAAGAAAGTCTTGGAAAACTGCCCTGCCTGCTGGCAGTCAGAACAGACAGACTTGAAAAAAGAGGTTAATAATAATAATAATAATAATAATAACAACAACAATAATAATAATGATTCCTTTGCCTTTCACCCACTCCATCCATCTCAGGATCTGAAGAAATGTAGCCACAATAATGCAATGAAACTCCCTCCCTCCCAGCAGGGTTGGATTCTGAGGCCAAGAAGATTAAATTACCTTTCCGTGGCCACTCATAACCAAACAATGCTCCACCAAGCATACAGACACAGCCCTTTCTCCTATGCCCCGCTGAGGGGTGGCACTGCTCAGACACACTGAGTTCACACTGTGCCTTTCTGCCATATAATGGAAAGCAAAAATTCAACCCAAGATTAAGGGAAGTGCAGAAATAGAGAGAATTTAAGCTGTCCTGAGTGCATGGTTTATCCCATGCCAGAGTGACCCAAAGAGAGTTGCAGAGACCCAGTATCTCCCTGTGTTTCTGTCGCTGGGTTGCTGAAGGAGTGGACAAGTAGGAGCCCAGAGCAAGAAGGGAAATGCCAGTCTCCTCCTGTGGTGTATCCTGGGCTTCCTGCACCTCCTCACTGGCAAAGGGGATAGCTGGAATCTACATTGTGGATGTCAACCATGTCCCCAGGACTATGGGGGAAGGTGGAGTTAGTTAGAGTAATGGAATGGTTGGGGTTGGAAGGGATCTTAAAAACCATCTCATTCCACCTCCTGCCATGGGCAGGGACATCTTCCACGCAACCAGGTTGTTCCAACCGCTGCCCAACCTGGACTTGAACCCTTCCAGGGATGGGGCAGCCACAGCTGCTCTGAGCACCCTGTGCTAGGGCCTCTCCACCCTCACAAGGAGGAATTTCATCCCAATATTCCATCTAACTCTGCCCTCTGTCAGTATGAAGCCATTCCCCCTTTTCCTGTGACTCTAGGCCCTTGTAAAAGAGTGTTGTTCCATCTTTCCTGTAATCTTCTTCAGGTACTGCAAAGCCACAATTAGGTCACTCCGAAGCTTTGTTTCTCCATGCTGAACAATCCCAATTCTCTCAGCAAGTACGTTTGAGGAAGGGGAGCCCAAAATACAACAACATAAATTATTCTGTGATTTTGTGCCAAGGAAAATGCAGCATTTTGGTTTTCTGTTTTTAATTCCAGCTTTCTTCTCTTCTCCAAATCTTAAGTTTTCTGCCCAGCAAATGCTTCAGATCCTGAACTGTCCTGAAGTGCCAATGTACTCATCATCTACAGTCATGTTCTTCAGTACCTCCTGCAGACTCTGTTCTGGAAAATGGATTTCCATTGAGAATGCTGGGACTTCAGCACTCCAACACTGGCCTGCTTCCCTAGAGTGAATGGGGAGATGTGTTTCATTTCAGAAAATTCCCCAGACATGTAGAAAACGCCATTCTGGGTTGTGAATCAGAAAAGATTCACCTTTTGTCATTTTCTGTCTGTATTGGAAATGCTTTGCTTATTTTTTGGGTTTACTAACAGGAAACAGTTTACAAAAGGAGTTGATGGGGTTCAAGGAAAGAGCACTTCAGCGCTTCCAGGAATTAAAGTAGCAGTAAAGAGAATTCTGGCCTTAAGTGTTGCTGTAGGAGCTGTGTCAGTGGGATGGGTTTCGGAGTATCCTCACTCCCTGGGAACCTCCGTGGGGCAAATGTCCCTGTCCAGTGTGGGAGATGATCACTCAGCAGCCCAGAAGGTGGGAAGCTCGGGCTGAACACATACAGACACCACCATCTAGTGGTGCCGGGCTCCATCAGCCTCCATGTAGCCCGGAATCGGCACGTGCCGCAGAGTTGCACCTAGTACAGCTTCCAAATGGCTTCTCCCGGGGAGCTGAAAGCAACCACAAAGTTCACGCCCTGTCCCAGGAGGGACCTCTGGCTGCTCCCTCTCCTCTACTCCAGCCGGCACTGCCTTGATTTTGGGGAAAAAAGTCACTCCAGACTCAGAACAGCTGCTCCTTGTGGTCATGGGCTTGATCTTGCAAATAGCCATGACCCCTGGCATCAAGGGGCAGTGAACTAGGATAAACTGGGGTCTTGCCTAATCCTACAGCTCCATGGGAAATGGAAGTCTCCTGCCTGAACAGCATATGTGGAATTGTTGGGGTTTCTCCAGTGGAAGCAGCCCCAGGCAGCCTGGGGGGAGCTCATCATGCTTCTTCATGTTGCAGCTAGGCTCTCCCTTTGCTTTTGCCTTTCCTGGAGCCCACTGGCAGGCCAAATGCTTAGCCTGGGGCCAAACCAAGCTGAGCCTACCTTCAACTCAGGCACAGATTCCACTTGGGTGCTGTAATCACCCACTGAGCTCCTGCCTGGCACAGCTGGTGACACTGAACACTGCCCAAGGTGCCTGAATATAGTGTGGGTTCAGAGCACCTGGTAGCATGGGGTGTGTGTGGGATATCAAAGACCCAAGCAAATAGGATGTGGCATTGTGGGGTTGACTCCCCTGCAAGGGAATGAGGTGCTACCTGTACCATAGTCTGCAGTGGCTTTGGCCCACCTTGTGCTCCCCATCTTGTTATTGACACTGAGGAGGGAACCAGTAACAGAGCAGAGACCCCCATGGGGAGTCCACAGCCCTGTTTGCCCTGGTTCTGCCATCTGCCAACCTATCTCATCTCAAACCAGCTCCCCGAGTTGTGCTGGGGTGTCAGGGACTGCCCTCAGGGCAGAAATCTGGGCATAGGCTGGGGACCACCCTGATAGTAGTCTGAGTGATGTTTTTTTCCTCCTGGTTTTTGTTTTTGTTTGTTTTTTATTTTTATTTTTGTGATGTGAATCACTGGCACTCTGGTGTTGCCCATCCATCCCTGGCCCCCCTACAGGGCTCACACCCAGATCCCACTCAGTACCAACTGCTGCCCCTGGTCCCACACTGCTGGGACAGGCCAGCCAGGGAACAGGGACACAGAGCCACCACCAGCTCAGCCAACAAACTGCTGGGGACATTGGGGCCAACCCCATGATGGGAGCAAGGTCACTGTTGCTTTTTGGGGCAATTGAGGGGAATTGAGCCATGTGTTCTGGCAGGGCAGGGACCAGGTAGCTGCACTGTTACAGCCCAGCACTGCCCCTGGGACAGCTCTTTGTTTTCCTCCACGGGTGACACACAGCTTCAGGCAGCAGGACATAGCCTGACCCCTGCCTGCTCTTCTGGAACCCTGAGCTACACAGAAGTCCAGGGATGCTGCAGTTACACAGTCCAAAAAACACAGTAAGGGGAGAGAGGTGGTCAGGCTCAAGGGATATCAGGCATCATGACCCTCCTGAAGCAGCTGCTTGGACATCCATGTGTGCTGTGGCATGGGGACAGTGGAGGCAGACAGGAGGAACTCAGTGCCATCCCAGGGGCTGAACCAAGGCTGCAGCTGGTACTAGCACAGCTAATCCTGTATGGAATTGGCAGGTTGTACAGACTGAATGCATTGGAGGGAGTGATGGAGGGCACTGTTATGTGGGGCACAGCTTTTTACCACCCTGGGTCACAGCAGCACCAGTGACATATGGCTGCAAGAAGAAAGGAGCTGCTGGGCTGCTCAAGCAGTGTCCTGAACCCCCAAAGCCAGTGATGGCTCCTGCCTGCTGGCAGCTGCCCTGTCCTGAAGGAGAAAGTCCCTGTGCCCAGATGGATCAAGGCCAGTGCAGAAGGGGATTCCGAGCGGTCAGAGCTTCACCAGCACAGGCTGTGGAGGAGAGCACAGCTCAGCATGTGGTTCAAGCAGCTGCTTCTGAAATTCCTGTGGCCCGATGAGCACCAAAGAATTCACAGACTGACAAAGATCATCCCATTTCTCTGTGCTCAGTGTATGGGGGGCTGGTGGCTTTGCAAGCAACCCGCTGAGGTAAGGACCGAGGTTTGCCATGGAAAGCACATCCCTGCAGTTACAGTGGGGTGACAGACAATATGGGTTGGAGGCAGTCAGGGACTTGTTAAATCACATGCAGTCATTCACACAGGCAGACACAAACAAGCTCTTCTATAAACTGGGTTCCAGGAGATCCCACGGATCACCAGCTGATCCCATGGCCAGTGCTGGATGTTGCAGTCCTTACATGTTCCCACGGTATGTAATGTTGGTGAAGGTAGATGTGGCTTCTTTATATAAAGGGTTATGGGTCTGGAGAAAGAAGGAAGATGAAAAAGAGCATCATCACTTTGATGCTCTTTGCTTGGCATCTGCCTTTGTTCTACTTAACATCTGGGGTAACTGAGGCACTGTCTCAGCATGGAGTGGTGGATCCCTGTCTCCACTCAAGGCTTTGGATGAGCAGTTTAATGGCTCCCCATAAGTTTTTATGGGGCAGAATAGGGAAAAGCTGCTGTGGAGGAAAGGAAAAGCAGCAGGAGCTCAGGAGAGAGACCTCTTGAAAGAGCCTCCCATCCCATCCCATCCCATCCCATCCCATCCCATCCCATCCCATCCCATCCCATCCCATCCCATCCCATCCCATCCCATCCCATCCCATCCCATCCCATCCCATCCCATCCCATCCCATCCCATCCCATCCCATCCCATCCCTTTGCAGGGGGTTAGGAGATGGAGGAGAGGTGGGGGACAGGTACCGGTGCTGTCCCACCCCCTCCCTTGTGCTTGGGGTTCCTCAGTGCTTTCCAGCATCCTGTAGCAGGAGGGACTTTCTGCCTCACTCATGGGATGGAAACACTGCTGTGAGTAGTGAGTAAGGGGGTCATGTTGCTGACAGGTGCTTTGGATGTGCTGGAGGGGGGAAGATAATCTAGGACATCTCATATCACCTGTGCACAGCCCCTGAGAGCACAGCAGGCTCAGGGAAGGGGTGTCCCAGCTGGCAGTGTCACCTTGAGTCCTGGCTGGGACAATGTCCCAAGCTTTAAAGAGGAATGGGACAAGCTGGCCCTTAAGGACCATGTCATGGGACAACAGACAGCAGCTGGGCTCTCATGCCAGGAGCACTGGGATCTGGATCCTTCAAGGCAGAAGCTATAGGGTTTTGGGACTCCTGCCCAGCACACAATCCACTGCCCCTCACCGTGTCCCACTTGGCCCTGGCCTTCTCTTCCTCGAAATGGGCGAACTCACGGCGGTCATGGATGGTGATGAGGAGCTTCCATATGAGCAGGGCAGTGAGGCCAATGAGCAGGATGGCACCTGTCACTGAGAGCAGGACCACCAGGATGTCTGGCCCCTTTGGACAGTCTGGAGCAGAGAGGAGGGCAGGGTTAAGGAGAGCTCAGCACCCCCAGGGCAACTTAAAGCAGCTCTGGGGCTACCTGGCCATGGGTACATGGAGCTCCTTTGATCTTAGGAGGGCATCATCCTCCTCTGCCAGCAAGCATGATCCTCTATCCTGAGCACAGCAGGCTCTGTGAAGGAGGATCCCATCCATGGGGCACCTGTGCCAAAATACTTGAGCACCTGTCTGTAGGGTGGGGGTCTGTACCCAAGCCTCGAGCTAGATCAGGGGCATCACAGGTCCACCCACGTGGGGGGGTGACACCGGAGGCCAAGTCCTTGTGCTTGTGAAGTTTGCCCCAAACCACCAGCCCACTGTCACCCCACCCCAGCCTCTGGCCGTGTGTCAACACTGAATTGGCAAATGGGGGCAGGGAGATCTAGTGTGAGCCTCCGCTGTTCCTGCTCCCTCTGCACACTGACCCGGCCTTCACCCTGCTTCTCCTCTCCCATCTGGATGTGAGGCTGGGAAGTGTGGGCTGTACCCTGCCATTGGCAGACAGCTGCAGTGAGAGCTAGTGGCTGCCTTTATGGCCCTGCTACTGAAGGATCTGCAGCCACACACTCCCAGGCTCAGCTGAGGTCAGTGGAGACCTTGGGGCTGCTGATGGGAGCCTCTTCCTATCTGCTTCCCAAGAAACACCCCCCCCCCCCCCAAAGTCAAACACAGGATCAAGGCGGTGGGAAGGTTGAGCCCCCATCCTTGGCCTCAGTGAGGGGATGAAATAACTTAGGAAATGTGATACCTGAGAGGCAGGAAATCATGGCCCACTGGCACTGAGAAGGGGACAAAAAAGTTCTTTAATCCCTCTCAGCCCCCAGCTGTGGTGCCTCATGAGCCTGGCTGGAGTGGGAGATACAAAGGGAACTCAACATCCCCCTGTTCCACACAGAAACCCAGCACAGTACATTCTGCAGCCCCCAGCCTGAGCATGGCAGCTGGGTCTTACCAGGCTCCTCGATGACATAGAGGATGGAATTGCCACTGGAGTCCTCATAGTACTGGAACCTCATCACACAGTCATTCTCATCCTTATAGGTGCAGTTCACGGCATTCTTGCCCCTGTCACCTGCCAGAGGGAGAGGCTCAGAGTCCCCATGCTGAGGGGTGCACACACAGAGGGAAATCATGTGGCATACACAGCCCCCTGGATTACCACGTATTAGGACAGGGGTTGGGTCTCCTCTTACCCAGTTCCTGCACTGTCTCAATCTCATCACGGCACATGCGGCTGCAGGACTGCTGCTCCATTAGCTTTCCCCGCTCAAACTTCTTGCACTCCACACAATCCCTGTGGAAAAGGAGGGAGGTACCGTGAGCTTTTCCATGCTCTCCTCAGGGAACTGTCACACCTTTCAGTTTCAGGTTGTGGAAATCACAGCAGTCCCAACCCTACTGGGCTGCAGATAGTGAGAGCTCCAGCCTTCAGTGCTGCCCTTTGCAGCATGACCCTTTGCAGCTCTCTGCCAGCTCCCCACTGGAATATGACCTATCCCAGCTCCCTGCCAGCCCACAATGTGGTATGACCTGTCCCAGCCCTCTGATCTTTCTCACTTTTTGATGGTGCAGGCATCCGGGCAGGTGGGGCACTTCTCGCAGGTGTCTCCGTAGGAGCCGGGTTGGGTGCACTCGCAACGGCCGCACACACAGGAGCCATGGCCGCTGCACACCAGCCCATTGCTGGACATGCAGGTGTCAGTGCGCGTGGTGCAGTTGCAGTAGTCTCCTGTCCAGTCTGAGTTGCACAGACAATCCCCACAGCTGCACTGCCCGTGGCCTGGGGACAACCAAAAGGCATCAGAATTCTTAAGTGTCTCCACAGAGCCTGTTAGCAATTCCCCATATGGATTCCTATGAACCAGAGTGGCAGCTCACCCTCTGTGGCACTGCAAGGCAGAGTGGCCACCTAGGACAACTCCTTTGCACTGTCCTCGGGGTGGGACACAGAGAAGCTCACACCAAACCCAGACCTTCACCATGTCCTAAACACTCCTCTTATCCCACCCAAGCAAGATCAAACTCCCACATTTCAGGCTAAGCTGCCCCAGCTCCAGCAGCACCAACTGGAGATGCTCCTTTAGATCTGTCTCTGAGTAAGTCAAGTTCTTTCTGTGGCTTTGAATTTCAGATTGAGTCAGGACATCTGGCCCCAAGCCTGACTCCTTTCTCACGCCTGGACCAGACAGGGAAAGCTGACTGCTGGGAAAAGCCGTACACACGCTCACTGAGAATGGTTTAGTCAAACAGATAGACAGGCATGCTCAAATCCTGCCAAACCCTGGAGCTATTGGGATTGTGGTTTATTTCATCTCAAAGACGAGACACAACAAGTGGTGGAAACACTGTGAAGCTGCAGGCGCTGACCTGTCCTAAGCCCCGAGCACAGTGGGACACGTTGGGAATGCTGCTCCCTGTGAAGGATCAGCTGGGCACCGTCCTGGCCATGGCTTTGGAGGCACCGCATGTAAAATAAATGTATAACCCCATTAATGAGGAACTAGGGCTGAGTCACAGGAAAATAGTGCCACGCTGGGTGACAAGGCAAGGAAACAGACGGGTAGGCTGGGGAGAAGTGGCTCAATGGGGTCAGAGAGTTCAGGTTAATTAACAGCCCACCCTGGTCAGGGGCAGCTCTTCATCATTGCCCTTCACACATCCTGGGGACCTGCAGCCCTTGTTCAAACAGGAACAGGCTCCTTGAGGACAAGGACTACTGACTACTCAGGGTGGGGGAAACCCAGTGTTTTCAACCTCCATTATCAGCAGGATGTTAAGATAAAGGATCAATCTGAGCAGCACAGAGGCAGTGTGAGCCATGAAGTTGGCCTGAGGGACAGGTGGGATCAATTTGGGGACATCAGGGAGCAAGAATTGAGTGTCATCTGGCCCCAGGTTTTCACCTCATCCAGGCTGGGCTCCAGTGGAGTGGAATCAGCTTTGGCTACTGATGTTTTTCTGGAGATTTTCGGGATTTCAGCAGGAAAGTGGTAGCTTTTTTTTGTCACTCTATTAGCAGCTACCTATTCTGGGCTTAGAGAGGGAGGCTGGGGTTAGGAATGGGAGTGGCTGCCCCTCTTCCATTCCCTTCTTAAATCAGTTTTGGGGTTCTCTGCTCCTGGAGACAACGTGCCACAGTTTCATGCCTCATTCCTACGCATTGTCACGTCTCTCATACCCCTTAAATACATGAGATAGGCAGCGCATCGCAATTCATTCAGACCTTCAGTGTTTAATGGAGATGTGGGTGGAAGGAACCTTAAATGAAGGTTCCTGGTGGGTAAGAGGCCTTGGCATATCAGGACATTCGGAACTGCTGTTGGGATGGGGTTTCTGCAGGAGGGCTTCTTCCCTGGGAGGAGAACCAGAGAACCCAAGGACCTGGTCCTCTCTTTCCAGTACCGAAAGCAAATGGACTGGAGAGGGAAAGTCTGGGAACATGTGGCAGAGATGAATATTCAGGAGGGGAGATGCTGTAAGGCCAGCAAGGAGGGAGAATTTACTTCCCCAACACTTTTGCCAATAGGAAGTCTCCAGAACTGAGTGAAGGATAAAACCCACCTCTCCCCACCCCTCCCCCTCCACCCTGGGGTTTCCTCCTGGAGAGCAGTACTTCTGATGTGTTTGAGCTGTATGAGTCAAGCAAGGTCCCTGACCTGTACACCCCAGAACTGCTTCTCTTGGTCCCCACCGGCCCCACGAGACCTTCTTTTTAACCTGCTTCTTTTTATCCCCACTCCCAGCTCTCAGGTACAGGAGGTGATATCAGTGCTCAAAAGGTAGTAATTTCTCTTGCATCACTTCAGACCAGGGCTGGTGCAGGGACAGCTGAACAAGTCAGAGATGGGGACAACTCACAAGACAAGCCCCAAAATGACTGGTGTGTCCCTTGCCCATGATCTCAGACAGCCTAAACAGCCCTAAGCTGCCTCCCTGCCAAGCCCAGCACTCACCTGAGCACATCTGGCCCTTGAAGCGAACACAGGAAAAGTCGTCACACTCACAGTACTTGCCCGTCACCTTCCCAAAGTCGCTGCTGTGGCACACACACTGCCCGCAGATGCACTCGCCACGCTGGCTGCACAGGGGCTGGTCTGGCCGGGGGCTGCAGTTGTCCTGCTGTGAGGGGTTGTACTCCTCCTCCGAGCACTCGCAGTGTGAGCCCAGGCGCCCCGGGTTGCAGCGGCACACGCCGCACTCCAGTGTGCCATTGCCATGGCTACAGGACGGGCTGTTGGCCTCGGCGTGGCTCTCACAGGAGCACTCACAGTCAAAGTTCACCACCACCGTCAGGTTGTCCTTGAAGCCCACAGGTTTGATGGTGAAGGATTTTTGCTGCTCCTGGGGGCAGCCCCGCACTTTGGCCTCGATGCTGAAGCTCACCTGGAGGGCAAAGGTGTGTGTCTGGATATCAGTACCTGCTCCAGTCCATGCCCCAACTTAAGGAGATCAGAAATGGGAGCCACCAGTTCTCTTTGGGCTCATCAAAGCTTATCAAAGCTGTCCCAGCACAATGTGGGCTAGATAATGTGCTTGCCACAGTAACCAAGCAAATTTTAGGTTTGATATTAGGAAAAATTTCTTCACTGAGAGGTTTGTCAGGCTCTGGCACAGGCTGCCCAGGGAAGAAGTAAAATCACTGTCCCTGAAATTGTTCAAAAAAACCTGTAAATATGGTACTTAAGGACATGGTTTAGTGGTGGACCTGTCAGAGATTAGCTAATGGATGGACTTGATGTTCTTAGAGGGCTTTTCCAACCCAAAGGGCAGCAGCCCAGGTTGAGCTAGAGAGATCACAGAGTTTGCATCCAGCAGATTCAAAAAAGCATTCTCCTCCTTGCACCCACCCTGCTGGACCCCTCTCTGTCTACTGCTGAAATTCCAGGGTCCGTGTCACCTGGGAGGTCATGGGACAAGCACGTGGTGCTGGTGCAGAGCAACAGGTGACCTGGCAGTGCTGCTATGTAGAGGGGAGAAAAGCCAAGCCCATGCGTGGGATCCTCACCGTGTCCCCGATCTTGAGCCCCATGCAAGACTTGAGCCCAAGGATGACCTCGTTGTTGAGGCAGGTGGCATTGAAGGTCAGGGACAGCTCTTCAGGGAGGTCACGCACCTCCAGCTCCACTTTGGAGCGGATTTTCTAGGGAAGGAGAGAGGACTGATGAAGACACAGCACAGGCTGGGCAGGGCATAGCCCTGGTGAGGTCCTCCCCTGCCCCCAGGACCACAGTGATGCTCCCATGCACATGGGAAAGGTGCCAAGTGCCCCAAGTCTTTCTCAAGCCTCAACCATGTCATTGTCTACAGGGAAAAGTTTTCAAGACAGGAAAGGACAGGCAGTGAACACAGTGATCTCCTGCCCCCAGGGTGCCTGCACACATAGTTGGAAGCAGATGCTCACAGCTGTTCCAAGGAGGATGCTTAGGACTGGGGGAGCTGACAAATCTGTGGGTTATTGGCAGTGGGAAGCAGTGGCTGTTTTGTTAGGGAGAGTGTTGTTGTGGGGCCATCACACTGCACACTCACCCCATAGGAATCTACTATGAGCTGCAGGACGTTGCTGGAATCTCTGGACAAGGTGCCCACGGTTGTGCCTGGGATCAGCTCGCTGTAGTTCTGTAAGAATATCATAAACATGTTATGTTTGTGATGGGTAAATGTGCTATGGCTGGGCAAAACCCTATCCAGGAACATGGGAGTTTGATAGGACAGACCACCAAGCCATGTCCAGGTACCCATGGCCCACCAGCCCCCTAGGAGGGTGGCTTTGCAGCTGGTACCTGGTAGAGGCCAACAACCGTATCTGTGACAGCAAAGATCAAGTTGATATTCTTCTGTGAGAGTTTCTCAGTCATCAGGCCCAGAGAGGGATAGTCCTGGGGAAGAGAAGAGCTATAGCCTAGGAACATGTACACTCCACCACCTTGGTCCCCATCATGCTCTCCAACCATGGCTGAAACATCTTTCCTATCCCATGGGGACCCAACAAATGCTCTGTGCTCTCCACAACCCCATGCCTGGGTCAGGCTTTACCAGTGTGGTGGTGGCAGAGTAGAAATTATCCTTGTCGATGTGGCACTGGGCATCATTGGGCTGCATGATGCCAGCCAGCCGCCCGTCCAGTGCTATGTGGGTCTTCGCATCCGTGGTGAAGACAAGCAGATGGGAAGCATCATTCCTCCAGCCAATTTTTTCCTGCAGTGAAAAGCAGCTCCCAGTCATGTGTCAGCACATGCTGAGGGCAGTCCCATGTGCCAGCACCCCACTGCTGCCTTTGTGCCAGGGGGTCATGGCTTGGCCATAGAAACCAACTGTTGCACAGGGAACCAAAGCAATTGCTCTCACAGGGAAGTGCTGTGAAAGTGTAGGGTCTGGAAGGTGGGCATGGACTGCTCGTAGGTCGAAGATGAGTTTTAATTGGTTAGAGTGTTAATTAACGTGGCTAATGACTCAGGGATGCAAGATCTCCAGCAAAACCAAGGTGAAGGTAGAGGAGGTGTTGTCCCTTCTGGACTGGTCACTGCACAGCTGACATGGGATTGTTCCCGAGCACCTGCTCTGCTCCTCTCCCCTGTCATGATCCCATGAGCATCCCGCTCTTCCCTTGACTATTGGGCTGGAAATGTTTCACTTGAATGTTCACCCTTTACAGAAATCAGTCATACAACAACTCAACAAGGCTTATGATCATGTCCTGGAGGTATTGATTGGCCCCTGCCAGCCCACCTGGCCCAGCCTGGTGACCCTTTCCTGACCCCAGCCAGGCCTTCCTGCCCCTTACATCGCACACAGTGGCCTGGATGATGGCATCAAAGCCGCCCTCAGGTGCATCACGGTTCCGGGAGACACTCTGCTTCCGCACCTCCTCGTTGAAGCGAGTCACCTCATCCGTGAGCGACAAGACGTGTTTGTACCCAAACATGGGCAGGCAGGTTTCCCCAATCCTGTGGGAGGAGAGCATTCAGGGCACAAAGCTCATCAGGCTCTTCCAGCTTCCATTCCTGCCCTACAGCCATCCCACATCCCATGGTCCTGCCCAGGATGTGCTGGAGGGACCCAATGCCCTCCAAAGAGCCTGAGGCTGGTGAAGGACGTTTTAAATAAAATTAATGTTGAAGGGATACTGGGCTCAGGTCAGCTCCCAGCCTCAGTTCTGCTGGGATTTTTAGGAGTCATTTTCTTCCAGCCTCAATATTTCTTTTGAAAACATAACACAATTTTTTTCCCTCAAGAGCTTTCCTGTGATAATGATATTTCTAATTTAGACCTGCTCCTCCTCCCTGTGCCAGCAGAACACAGATTGCACCAAGGTTTAAACCCTGTCCAGAATCAGGCACCCACTTTCTCCACTCCCCTATTTTCCTCTCAGGCTCAACTGCACTCCTCTGCATACCCCGCTCCTTAGTAGCACAGGTGAACAGGGAATGGGGGATGAATTCAGTTCCTAACACCTCTGCCATTCCTTCCTCCTCACACTCTCTCTTCCAGCCTGTTGTCCTTCCCATGGGAGACAGCCTTTCAGGAACCTTTCAAACAAAGGTCATTCCTATGGGCTGCAGTTCTTGGCCAACTAAAGTGTATTTCCAGCCACATTTCAGTGATGTCCCATCAACTTCTGGCCCTTACAGGACTCCCTCAACCTGGACTTACTCATAGCAAGGGTTCTTGATGGCTTCTGGAGGAGATATGTACATGTATGGGGAAATGGGTTTGTCCACAAAGGCCCCGAAGCCGATGCGTAGGTTGCTAGTGAGCTTACGCATCTCACTGGCCAGTTTTGTGCCCAGGTTCTGGATGTTCCTCAGATCATCCTTCATTGAGTTAGACAGGTCCATGAGGTAGTAGATGTCCACAGGGTAATCTTCCACTTGACGCACTTGGACATGAAAGACCTGGGAGTCATCTGCAAAGTGACAAGGCAGTAGAGTGAGATCTCATCTCCTGGAAGGGGGAGGGGGGCTCACCACAGGATTAAGGGGGAGGGGTCAGCAGGAACCCAAGGGGATGGTTAAAAATTCTAGGAGGAGAATATTACCTTTAGACAGAGAGAAAAAAACCTTTAGTCAGGTGCTTGCACAGGAGATATGCTGTGCACCCCTTGGAAGTGTCCAAAGCCAGGTTGGATTGAACTTGGAGGAACCTGGTCTAGTGGAAAGTGTTCCTGCCCATGGCAGGGACTGGAACAGTATTGTCTTCAAGGTGCTTTCCAACCCCAAAACCATTCTGGAATTCTATGGTAGATGGGGGTTATGTCTCCTGTTCTCCTAAACTCTCAGTGCTGGAACATGAGCAGATCTTCTTGTCCAGGGTTGACCTCTCAAGATATCCTATAGGAATAGCTGGATGGAATGAGGGAAACCCCCAGTGTGCGGGCAGCAGGTCTTAAAGGGATCACAAGGCAGGCTGCAAGGCTTCTTCGGATTTCTCTGAGCTTCCAAGGACTCTGACCATTTTCTGCACCCTCCCCCATCCCAGTTCCCTTTCTCTCCTCTTGGGTCTCCCAGCCCCTCCTGAGAAAATTTTGGTGAAACATTTTCCATTTAAACAAAAACCTCCTTAGAAAGAACCTTCTGGGAAACATCCCAGTTTTGATGACTTTTGCACATTAAAAAAAAAAAAAAAAAAAGCTGAAAACACTTAGAGTTGACCTTTTCTTTCTGCATTTTTAAGAGACATAGGTCCTTTCTTCTGATCTTTGAAAAGGTTTATTTGAAACATAACCCAGGGCACAGTTGCAGCCTTGTCAGAACACCTCACATGTTCAGAAAAAAAGGCCTTAACTAAGCTTAAATTATTATTAATTTCACATTTCTGTCTAAATCTGCATGCCATGTTCTTTCAGGATGAAGAAAGTTTCAAAATTTATGACAGCCCAAAAATCTCCATCCCCTCTCCAGCTGTGCTGGGAACCCACCATAGAGCCAGGAGTCCCATTTTTGTGCTTAGAGAGCAGCTGTTTGTCCTCACTGAGCTGAAACCATGAGGATCCTGAGCTTGTGGGACATGAGTTGTGACCTGTCCAGCTTGTATCCTTCATGATTTGGTCTTGGTTCATGAGCCAAGGCAGATGGCTTATGCCAAACCTTCTTGGTTTGGCAAAGATGGTATCAAGCTGGGGGTCTCTCCTCTTTATTCCAAGGAAGAGGGATCTACAGCACTCAGAGCAGCATACTCACCTGCCTCCTGACAACAACCTTTAGACCTAAAGAGAACAAAAGCCACTTAGAAGCACCATGTCCTGATTGTGTGGGGATTCCTCTGCCTGCTATCCTTCCAATGGGGCAGGATTCCTCCTGCCCATGCCCAGGGATGTACACAGAGTCCCTGTACCCTATAGTTTTGCCTCCTGCCTAGCATCCTTGAAACTCCTGAATTCTGGAAAAGGACCAGAGCAGTTAATTGGCTCCAGCCTGCCTGGCTGAGCAGAGCCTGGGATATTACAAGGATCTGGTGGCAGCCCAACCCTGATAGCTGCTCTGTGGCTCGTTAGGTATGAGCTGACTTCCATGCAGGCATTCTGAGCACAGCAGCAGTGCCTCAGGTCGGAATGGCTTTATAACATACCCCATGTGTTGTTTAAGTCACATCCTATCCTGCCTCTCAAATACCTCAGGATTGAGGCAAGAGAATGAACACAATGATCAGAGAGCTCAACTGCCCACCAGAGATGTTCTGGAGGATTCTGTGCTGCCAGCAGCTTGGCCTTGACCCCGAAGGACACAAAACCACCCTGGCCAGTGAGGCAGCGTGATGGCTCTGAGCCCTTTGTGTTATTCCCACTGCATCTCCCCCTTTCTGCAGCAGTCTGGGGGCTCTTACCTGGCCGCAGGTTCAGCTGTATTCTCTGGGGGCTCATCTGGGTGGTGGTGGACCCCCCTGAGCCCTTGTTGCTGAGGGGCCGGTCCTCCAGGATGGTGACACTGCTGCTGGGGAACTCGATGTGGTCCTGCCCGCAGCCATTGTGCAGGAGGTTGGCATGAAGGTCACAGCGAGGGGCTGAGTGTGCCCAGACCTGCAGGGGAGGGACACGGTCAGGAGTCTCCCAGGACTATGCTGGGAGAAGGAGAAAGGTCCCCACCTTTTCCCTGGAGAGCCCCTGCTTTGTCATGTCTAACTCCAGAATAGGATCAAAGGCTTCTTGGCGCACACGGTCTCTTGCCTGAGGAAGGCAGCAGACAGAGGGGATTTGTGATCAGCAGCTCCTGCTGGAGCAACTCCTGCAGAAGCCCATCAGCCCTTGCCAAGGAATGATGGATAGCATATCCCTGCCAACCTCCTCCTGACTCCTGGCAACTAGAGCCTTAGGTTTGGGTTTTGGCAGAGCTAAAAGGAAATCCTATCTCTCTGGGATGGCTAGAGAAGGGTGTGGCAGAATGTGATCATGGCAAGCTGGGTAGAGGCAGTGTGGGACTTTTAAAATTATTTATTACTTTGACAAAAGACAAATAACCTTTCCCCCCATTTTTCCAATATGGGCCCTCAGAAATCCTGCCATGAGCAAGGAGTGTGTCCACTGTGGGTGAGCTCATTGCACAGAGCAGTGCTCAGTTCCTGTCTGGAAGTGGATCAGACTTATCTCCAGCTCTCCAGCTTCCTAATGGATGGAGCCAACCAGGGAAAGGAGCACCAAAAAAGGAGTGAAAGAGTGCAAAGGCACTGAGGCTGCGGGAGAAGTCTTGAAAAGCCTGTCAGGGATAGGAAGCACAAAGTGTGGAGTCATGGTAAGCTCCAGCCTTGTCCCTCCTTTCCTAGAAAGATTCTGGCTCCTCATCCTTATCACAGAGCATTCAGGAGGGTTCCTATTCTTTGGTTGCTTATGAAGACAAATATGGGAGGAATTTGTCTCCCAGCCCAACACTTCTGTGATCTGCTGCCTCATATTCCTGCTCAGGAAGCACCCACCCTCCCCTCCAAAGGGATTCTTTATCTCCCTCCCTCAGCCCAAATCTTTTTATATTAGAATCCTCCAGCAGAGGACCACAACAGCCTCTTCCTACAGCAAAGGGAGGTGGCACAAGTCCTGGTGGGGCTGGTTCAGTGCCCTTCCTGCTCCTGGGATGCTGGAATCCAGTGCTGAGCCTTCCAGTGCTAGAGAAATTCCCATACAGGATATCAACTGCCCTGAACTGGGTTCAAGCTGGTTGAACCCAGGGATGAATTTGTATGCTTTATGCAAATGAGTCGAAAACCACAAATGGTGTCAGGAGGCCCTGGCTGGCCCACGGCCCTCTGGAAACTGTGGCCAAGCAATGGCCAAAAAAAACATCAGCAGGCGTGTTCCTACCCTGCCCCCGCCTAGACAGTGTGCTGACAGAGAGGAGGACGAGTCATTCCTCCAAATTAGCTCCCTCACACTCACCCACCCATAAGCTTACTACACAGGGCTCCGACTGTGGGAAGGGGTGGCTTGTTCACTCCAGATCCCATCAATCATCACGTACATTCCAGTCAGGGAAATCACTGGAAAAATATGTGGGTGAAAGGCATGCTGGGCAGGTGGGTTTTAACCATGATGCTCAGTAATACCTGGAGATCCTAGGGAGCTCCCAGAACCTCCGAGGCCTCATGGCACCTTATGGGATTAGCAGCATCATTCCTGCTGTGAGATTTCCATGGAGGAACTGTTTAATCCCAGGGCTGCATCCTTCCCTTTCTTTGAAGCCCTAAATATAGTGACTGACTCTAGACTTTCAGGAGCCTCTCCAACAACAAAAACTACCACAAAAGTGGGACATTTGGCTACAAGGCCCTGGCAACCCCCAGTTTTTGATCCCTGGCTCTGCCACTTTGCTGACTCAACACCTGGGGCACAGCCCCTAGTTAGGAGTGACCTAGAGGTAGCCCAAGCTTGGTGGTGACAAACTCATAGCACAGGAATTTCATCCATGAGAAACACATTCCCTGTCAGTACAGACCTGATGGCATCAGCTCCCTACACAGAGATGTGGGGAGATGTGTGCACACTCTCTATCCCAACCATCCCACAGCCCTTCCCAGAGACGTTCACCAGCTCTCCCTGCTCTCTGTCCCACTGCAAAGCAGACATTTGCTCATGCTCCCTTCAGAATAGGAAACCTGATTATTTTATCCCAATTACTGCCTCCAGAGCTGATTAGTGAGGGCAGAGTCAGGCAGGGCTCTGGCAGAGCCAATTCCATCCCTGAGCTCCCAGGGTGGCCGCCTGTGGCAGCCTGTTTTCATCTCGGACACAACCACATGCAGCATCAGCTTCTCTTCAGGACAGCTCTTGGGAGCACTCAGAGCACAGATACCACCACAAATTAAGCTAAAAACTCCCAGCAGCTTCTCTGAAATCTAAATCTGGTCCAGTCTAGCCTCCAAGAGACCCAGAGTGGGTAACATTTTGGGTGGGTGAGACCCTGAAGGATCTGTCACAATAATCTCCAAAGGGATTTTAGGGATACGTCTCAGTGTTACAGCTTGGCTGGCTTTTTCCAAAACAGCAGATGAGGACATCTATTTGTTAGTAAGATTGGTCAAGTGCGGTGGTGTGTCAAGGTTTCTGAAAAATAAATAAAACTCAGCTCTGTTCTTGATTAATGCTCAGGGGGTCAGTGGTCACAAGAGACCACAAAGAAATCCTTCTCCAATCCAAAACCCGACAGAGCAGAGTAAATCATCACTCCAGGCTCCTTGGGAAGGCAGTGTCAGTGGAAAAGGGCTGTAGTGGGAGCAGAAGGAGCACAAATATGGGCACTGTCCCTTTAAAAATGGGGGTGGGGGGGGGGGTGCAGTATCAGAACCCTCTCCCACCGCAGGGAAATTAAACAAACCCACACACAGAAAATACCCTCATTTGCTAAATTAAGACATTGCGGTCCAGATGTTGGAGGCAGAGTTGCTGAGTAGAGTGTGCAGCCCAGCTCTCTGGGGGCTGGGCCTAGCAGCAGGATGGCTCCCTCACTCTTGTTGTGTCTGCCTGGGAGCACAGCTCAGAGCAGCACTGGAAATATTTCCTTTTTTGGAAACCTTTACTGATCTGGAGGAAAAAAAGCCCATCACGGCTCCCTCTGCATTGTCAAATCATCAGTGCAGCCCAGGATCAGTGGCTGGGAAGGAAGAGCCCAGCCCAGCTACTGAGGGGGAATGGAGAGGGAAGCAAGGCCTTATCAAGCTGCATGTTTCAGCCACTCCTTGCGGGAGATAAGATTGGCACAAACATCTCTATTAACACCACATGCCAAGCTGCCAAGATCTGTTGGGCACATCAAGCCAGAGGCCTACCCTCTGGATATGCATTGATCCCAAAGCATTAGACAACTGCTGGCATGATCCAGCAGTTTTCCAGCTTGGATCACTTTTCCCAGATCTTTTCCAAGTCCCAGTAGGCATTATGGGCACAGTTGCAGCTGACAGAACTGGGTCTCCAGAAGGAGAAAACAAGGAAAGCCTTGAGGGTTTAATCACCTTTCCCCATCCCCATCACCTCCCTTGGCTCTGCCCTGAGGTTCCTCTCCCATCCCCTTGGGAAACTCCCTCCTCTTACCCAATGGATTAACCCCCAGGGCAGCATTTTTGGAGGGCAACGTGGCAGATCTGCTTGGCTCTCACCTACCCAAACCGGATGATGTGAGAGCCACAGCTCAGCACTCACATCCACTTTAGCTCAGCAACCAAAACCAGGCACCTTGTCTTCTCCCCTTATTTCTAATGAGAAAAGACTTTAAAACCCAGCCATTAACTTCTGATGAGTATTTTCAATTCCTCCTTGCAGGCCTTCCAGGCCCCTTTTCCTTTTCAGCCCTTCCAGGAATTAGGCTCCTTCAACCAGTGCTTTACAACAGGTTTCCAAGAAGCAAAAAGAAAGCAAACCAACTTTTTAAATGTACATTATTTGAAAGATAAAGTCAATTCCTAGTAGAAACACCACAATTTCCCAGCCAGCTCAATGTAGGTCCCACCAACACACTCGGAGATAAGAGGCATATTTTTGGAGCAGGGCAGAAGCAGTGCCCACTGACCAAGTGCCTTGATCTGAGGTCTCAGCTAGGTGCCACCAAGGAATCTGTTTAGATATAGTGAGAACAGATGGAGACTGAGCTTGTGGCTGTAACCTAGACTCATCCCAAAGGTTCTTCCCTTCCTTTACATCCCCTGCCCTTCTCAGGGCCCTGCTCAGGCCCCAGCTCTTACCTCAGCAGAGCACCAGGCACAGAGGGGACTGACAGCCAGGCACTGCTTGCAAGAGTTCACCCCACGGGTGGTGCAGATGTTGTCCCCTGAAACAGCAAAACAGAGCAATACAGCCCACAGAACCCAAACTCACTTGTGCTCAGCCACCAGCTTCTGAGCACCAGAGCCCCACCAGGACCCTTCTCTATCCCTGTGCCCATCTGGAAACCCTGGATGTTGCCTCCTTGCTCTCTCCAGCCTGGTATGAGCTAAGCTTCATCTTGCCCAAGGCTGAGCATCATTCCCTACCTCCCAGCTCCTCAATGGGTCCTCTCACCCCTGCAGCATCACATGGGTGTTGGAGTGAAGCCCCCTGGCAGGGGGTTCATGTATCCTTGCCGACACTCCTGCAGACACTTTGGGGCAGCAGGAGTAGAAAGAGTGAATTCCCAAGGGTGCAGGATGGTACCCACAGCCCCGCCAGGGATTGTCTGCCTCTTCCCATCACCTTGACCCAGGGTGGTTTTTGACACCTTGAGCAGACACTAAACTCAGTGGCTGGTCTTGGCTTGGCTTCAAATCCAGGGAAAGGAGAGGAGTGAAACAGTACAGGTCCAGAAATGTGCTGGTGGTAGTTGGCACCAATGTCCCAGGAAAGCTTGGGCTCTGTCAGTTGCTGTGGAGACTCTGGGAGATACCTGCTGCTAGCAGTCTTGAAGGTCAGAGGCCAGTGAGCCTGTGGGGGAGAATTAAAGGGCCACAAAATGCCCGTGGAGCTCAGGGGCAGGAGGAGCTCCTCTGACACAGACCAGAGTGGGCAGCCCTACAGTTCCTGCTGCCAACGGCTGATGTGACAGGTGGCTGGGACATCGCTGCCATGGTGTCACCCTTGGCTCTTCTTTCCTCCTGGGCACAAGCATCTTGACAGTTTTAGGATTCCCTGGGCAGAGAAAACTGCAGCCAAGTACCCACTTGGCTGGGACACGCTGCAGCCTAGGGAGCCTGGGGGATGCTCGTTGGGAGTAGTGTGCACTAGAGCCTCTCCCTCTGCCCTGTATGCCCCTATGGTTGCTCAGCACTGTCCCAGCAGTGTCCCACAACCACAGGAAATGGAACACAAAGCAGAAAGAGGAAATGGTGAAACAACATCATCAGATCTTTGAGCAGAACCACAACACAGCACTGTGAACTCCTGCCAGGGAGTGTACACATGAGTTCACACCTGTGTGTGTGTGTTTGCATGAATGTCTATCTGAGGGTAGTGTCACAGGCTGTGGCTGTCCCAGGGGCCAGTGGCTGCTTGGGGATGTGCCCCAGAGCATCCCCATCGCAACTCTGATACCTGCAGCTCCCCCTTGTCCCAGACTAAACCAAAGGCTGAGCCCAAGTGCTTTGCTTAGCACCAGTTTTGGGGTGGCACCCATGCCCAGAACTCTCATCATACCCTGAAATACCTGGCTCCATGTGAGGATGGGACAGATTTTAAATGTAACATTGCCCAAAAGAGTGACACGTTGGTCTCTGGTGCTTCCTGCCACCTCAGCAGTGTGCCAGCAGCAACACTGATCCTTGGGTGGACAGGGCTAGGAAGAGGGAAGGCAAAAGGCTCTCTGAAAACAGCAACGACAACATCACCTCCCACGACTCTCACTGGCTCCTGCTGCGTCCATGTGAAATCCCTTCTGCCCTGCCAAGTGCCGGTGGCTGCAGCCAGAGCATGTGCCATGGATTTGTGCTGTGCTGTGCAGCTGGGAGCCAGCTCAGCCCTCTGGGAAGTAGGGAGGCACTGCCCAGACAGCTCTCAGGGATAGGACAGGCTCCTGTTTAATGCCAGTGTGGATTTTGTCCTGTCATGGTGGGTTTTATCTGGTTTAGTCATCTGGCTCTGCCCCAGCACCTACCTTGCTGGGGAAGGGCAGAGCTGGCAAGGACTCCATGGGGATTCCAGGACGTGGGACTCACCAGTGCAAATCCTGCCTCAAACAGGTTTTCCCTGTGACTTGACCTAGTCCCTCAGCCACTTCCTGCCTCAGTTTCCCCTGTGCAGTGTTAACCCTGCTCTCAATGAGATCAGGTTCCACTAAAACTCCATGTGAAGGATTCCAGGGTCATGTCTGCTGGCAGAGCCCCAGGGTGCCTCCTCATGCTGTGAAATCTGATCTTGTGGCTAAGGAGCCCCAGAACTCTCTAAGCTCATCTGTTCCTCACCATTTGGTGCAAATTACCTCCTGCCTGTGTGCAGCCCCTGGACCCTGAAGGTTTCCTTTCCTCTCCTTCTGCTGCCACCCCAAAGCCCAGGGATCCTTTATCTGGCATCCCCTCTCTTTGTAAATCCAGTCTTCTCGTGGATTTTGGAATGAAGGACATAGACCTAGGCAGAGCACTGTCATGGCTGGGGAGCTGCACCTGGGCTCAGGTGGGGCTACAGTTGGGAAGTCCCTGTGGGAGGGATTTTGCCATTCCCAAGGCTGCCCTGGGGTCTGATGTCACATCATGCCACCACGCCATTGCTGGTGGCTTTGCCTGGGGGGTCCCTGGAGGTCTGTATCTGCTCCCAGATTCACACAGCCCTGTGGTCCCTATGGTGTCCATCACTCCATAACCAAGACACTTTCCTGGGGATGGAGGACCCTTCCCTTCCTTGGAACCAATCTCCAGCACTGCACAGGGCCATTCCTGGCTGCATTTCCATGGGGCTGGATGGAGCAGGGCCTGGGCAGTTATGACCATCCAAACATGAAGTTGGTCCTGCTGTGAGCAGGCAACTGCACACCCCCAACATGGGGAAATGTTCCTTTTTTGGCATTCCCAGGACCGTTTGTATGGCTGGATGCAGGGATGCAGTGTTGGGAGAGTTTTGTGAGAGCAAGGACCTTGTAAGGATGTTGGAACAAAAGCACAGATGGGTGGAAGTGGAGGATATGGAGGAGGTGGAGGATGTGAAAGATGGGAAAGATGCTGCAGCTGGAGTCCTCTAAGGTTTTGGCCCTGTGAGTGCCTGGCAGTCCTTCCCAGACTCAGACACTACCTGGCTGTGAGCAGCTCAACACCATCCCAGTACAGCCTATACTGACAAATTCTGTATTTTTTGGTGACTTTTTTCCCCATCTTTGGAGTTTTTTTTTTTTCCTAGCCATAAAAACTAATACACCCAAGTACAAAACCTGCATTTTTAAACCATGATAGCAGCTGCTCTCACACAATGAGCTGATCCTAAAGACTCCAATTTTTGAAAAAAAGCAATCTTAAACTAATATTAAATGAAAGAAAAACACACCACCGCATTGAACTACAAGGAAATGGGAGATAAACTGCACAGAATGATGGGAACCACCCATCTGGGGCTAGGCAGAGCTGTGGTCCTCAGAGAGGTGAAAACAGGGAATCCCAGACTGGTTTGGGTTGAAAGTGACCTTAAAGCCCATCCAGTTCCACCCCCTGCCATGGGCACAAACACCTTCCACTAGCCCAGGTTGCTTCAAGCCCCATCCAATCTGGGATTGAATTTAGGGAAATAATGCACTTGAAGCACCCCAGATATCTGTGGCTCAGCATCATCCTGTCCTGACTGGAGAAAATTACTCAGTCCCAGTGTAACCTCTGTGTGGTGCAGGAGCAGCCACACACTTTGTTTTCCCCCTCTGCCAAATTGAGCAAGAATGAGCACAGAGAAACCCTGATAAAGACATTTGAGGAAACTTGATAAATGTACAAACCACATCCTCTCCAGCCTTTCCGTTTGACTAAGTGATAAGAAGCTGGGCTTTCTTGGCAGATCCCCACCCTACCATTCTGGGGGTGTTTTTTCTCTCGAACCTTTCCCTTCCTGCCAGTGTCTTCCTGGGAATGGGATGCCCCAAACTGAGCACAGGCACCAGAGATATGTGCACAGCCCCAAACTGCAGCTCTATGAATTCAAACTCTTGCAGGGGTTATCCCATGTCCTGTTCTAATGACAGCTCCATCCGGCAGCAAATCAGAGCCTCAGGCTGTTCCTGGGAATTCACTAAAACCTGGAATTCTTTAGACAGAACAATGTTGCTCCAAATCCCAAGTCTAGCCGTGAAAACAATGTGACCAATTTATAAATCACCATTTTTAAATTTCCTTTCAGGCCTAGTCATTAGGAACACACCTGGAGAGGACATAATGCTTTTCCAGGCTTTTCTGTACCTCTGACATTTGAGAACTTTTTAAAAATACAAACTACATTTATCCTGAGATCATATGATGCCAGAAATCAGATTTCTTAAAGAAAAGCATCAAAAAAACCATGAGAAAAATAACACCGGACAGCAATGCTGGCATAATTCCCCCCGCCCCCCCACCCGCACCCTTAAAGTGTCCTGACACTGGGAGGGATTACTTGACATGATTTCTCCCAGAGAATTTCTGTTTATAAAGGATGAAGCCCAAGTCACACCCCAGTCCTTGCATTATAAACTAGTAACCAGAGCCAAACACAGAGCAGGTAGATCCAGTAAGATCTACCACATCCAGTAAGAATAACCCACTAAAGTATGTCTTGATTCTTTAACATAGAAGTTCCTGGCCCCGACCCAGATGAAGCCCAACCGGCCTGAGCAGTGCTTCCTATGTGGGAATGCGCTGCAGCTCAGGCTGCCAGCTCCCCCTCCGAGTGATTTTCCCATGAAATCACAGACCCTGGGAATGCAGAAAGTCCTGGGATTTGTAGAAGTAACAGGCAACATCTTCACTAAATGGCTATAAGCAGTGACAGAAGCGACAGAGTTAACCTACCCCAGCTGCCAGTAGCGCAGAGCAGCAGGATCCCGAGTGTCACGGAAAGTTGATCCATCTTGTCTGAACCCCGGAGTGGGGGGACGGCTTGGACCAGCCCCTCCATGAGTGATGGGCAGCGGCTCTGGAGTAGCTGGAGGCTTTTAGCGGCTGAGGGGGTGAATCACAGGGCTGGGTGAATGACACACACGGCGAGTGGGGCGGCTGGAGGAAACTGCTGCCTCGTCACTTCGGAGTCCGTAGTGTCCCCGCCCGCTCTGCCGCCAGCTCTTTATGAGGTTTTCGCTCTCTCGGCTTAAACAAGGACCAAATAAACCCTGGCAGCGAGTCCTCCCTCGGCACTGGTGACCTGCAGCCCCGGAGCTCGTAACAGGCTCTTTCACATAGACTCTTCCGCCTGGCTTTAATTCCTTACAAAACCTTGCTCACTCCTTCCTTTTGTTAACTATTGAAAGGCAGCTGGTTTTAAACCCCGTCTGAACTGCTGGAGTTCAAGGATTCAAGGAGAAATAGAGGAAATGTACATTAATACGAAAGTGTGGGTTCTCAGCTCCCTCACCTGAGAGGGAATATCCCTGCTAAAGCAGAGCTGGGAGCTGAGGGAGACCCAGCCAGGAAGTGCACCTGATGGAGCCAGTAGTTTGGATATAAACCTGGACATCTCAAAGGGAGGGAAGCTCAGCTTGGGGTCACATAATTTGGACCTGATTTTCTTCTCACTTGTATTGTTTTTTTCCCCACTGTGTCCTCAGGAATTGATTCTGTGCTGAACAAATCCAGGGATTGGGATCTGCATAGGCACTGAGCCCACTGAAGCATCAGAACTGCCTGTGGGTGTCTCTTGAAGGTGTTTTACAAACCCCTTGTTCCCCTGCAATACCAAGGTCCTAGTCAAAGCTGGGGAAATTGAGGCACTTGGAATACACATTGGGAGCAAAATGGAGAGAAGGGCTGGAGTAATTTCCCTGGGATGCTCTATCCCACCAGCTGACAAGGGTTGGGGGCAATAATGACACAGTCCTGGCTCAAGACAACCCAGCACACAGAAATACCAAGCTGTGGAATACAAGTTTTTGTGGGTGCCAAGAGCTGCAGACACATCCTGGAGACAATGTGCAGAGAGCTGTACAAGAGCCACAGCCCCATGCTGGGAGATGGGGACAACAGCACTTGTCCCAGACCTGGCAGCTGTCCACAAGAGGTAACAGTTTTTGTGAAGATGAAGTAGCAATACAGACTCTTCCTCAGGACCTGGGGACTTTCCTTGGCTTTAAAAGAAGTTTTGGCCCCTCTTTGCTTCTCCACACTGCCTCACCAACCTTGAGGATGCTGCTGTCCTCTTCAGTGGGGATCACTGTCCAACTGGAATCCAATTGCTTCCCTAGGACTTGTTAATGAAGATTTGGCAAAGGGGACTAGGAGAAGCCCATCAACCCTCATGCAGTATCAAATATGGCTGTACCTTGGCTAAGACAAATCCTAAACCTGGAGCCATATCTCACGGCAGACCCCATTAGCCAGTTTTAGGGCATCTAAATTCCTTATTTTACTTCCTTGACATCCTGCTTATATGGCCTTTCCCATCATGTGGAGCTTTCTGCCCACACGGTTGCCTGTCCCCATATGCTGTGCTGTGTCATCTTGTGACCATGTCTGAGTGTTTCATGGAAAGGAACATTAGTCTTTATTGTCTAGAGAGGACTATGGCATCCTGTTTGGCTCTGCACACCCCCAGATCCAACCTGCCATCCATCTCCCAGGCTCTCTTCACCAGGGACTCATTCTACCCAGCTCCTGGCTCCCCAAACTGGCAAGTGCTGCTGCTCCCAAACAACATATTACCCTGTGTGTCCTGGAATCCCTTACCCAGGGTGGGCTGTGATACTTTCAGCATGGTGCAAAAATGCTAAAGAAAAAGGAAAAAGTCACAAAATGAAGTGTTTGACCTGTCTTCACTTTCCTGGGCTGGTCCTGCCTGAGGACAAGGATGGAATTAACTCAGTCCAAGATGTTCGGGTGGAATTCCCCTGCAAACTGCAAGAAGGTGCTGCTTGTCCTGAAAACATTGCTGGGATGTGAAATTCCCATACCTGGTAGTGTTCAAGGACAGTTTGGACAGGTTTAGCAGATGTCCTTGCCCATGACAGAGTGTTAGAATGACTTGAGGTTCTTTCCAAACCATTCCAAGATTCCACAATGCTACCTCCAGGCACTGCATAATAGACAGTGGGATGCTCCAGATTTTGGGGTGCCTGGTGGGATGAAGGCAGAAGCCAGCAGGGGAGTGTTTGGGAGCCCTAGCTGACCCATCACCACAGGCTGTGACCCAGGAGCAATGGGTGCAGCCCAAATCCATGCTGGGGTGTGCTGGGAGAGGAGATGCTGGATCTGGAGCCACCAGAGGGAGCAGAAAGTCCTTCAGTCTGAGAGCATGCAGGAAGAGGATCCCCAGTGTCAGGCTGGGGCACTGGGTATATGCTGTGATTTCCTGTGGGATTGTCCCAGGTTAAACACAAGCAGATGCTCCTTGGATCAGGGTTTTCCCCTCCTTCATGCACAACTTCTGCTTCAACTGCCCTAGCAGAGTGGGCAGCAACCTGGAGAGAAATACCAAATCCAGAACAAGGAGGAAAATGCAACAAGTAAACCCTGAACTGAACAGGTCTGAGCCCGTAAAGTCACAGCAGCAGATCAGGGGATCCCAGCTGTCTAAAAGGAAGATCACTTGACACTGTCCCTGCCAAGTTGCCTGCCACCCTCAGCCAGCCATATGTCCCTGACTTGAGCTACAACTCATCAATCGTCATTTTTGTTTTATTAAAATCCCCTAGAAGGTTGGGCAAAGGAAACAAGCCAGTATGTACGTGGATAAACCAGGGCAAAGTCCTCACACTGTGCTTTGGGGGTGATCTGCTACTCTGGGCCGTCCAGACAGATTTCCAGGCAAATGCCAATGGGCAAAGCCAGGAAGCTTGGACATGGCAGTCCTATGGGCAGAACCTTGGGATGAGCAGGAATAGGAGTAAGCCTGACAAGCTGGACACCCTGGCTCATGGTGTCGCTTTGGGAGCTTATGCAGACACGGAGATGGGAGTGATGGTGAAATTTCCCCTGGGATTGCCTTGGTGGGGCTGAGGGGCTTGTGATGCTCTGGCCCTGGATGCTGCAGTGACACTGCTGTGGGACCCAAAGCTGGGGATAGAGCAGAGATCAGGGTGCAGTGCCTCCCTTTGGAGGAGCTAAAGTGAGAAGGGGAGGAGAGGGAGACCATGTGCCCTGAGGAAGAAGCCCCCAGCCAGAGGAACAGGAGGAAGAGAGGGGCTGTATCCAGCTCTTCTCTGGAGGCACAGGACAGGAATCACCAAGCAGAGCTGTGGGTGGACTGGCTGGATAGGGCCATGCTGCTCAGAGAAGGAGTGGGTGGCATGGAGCAGCAAGAGTGACAGCAGTGCTGACCTGAGGTTTACAGGAGCCTTTGGGGGAACAGGGACCTGCCAGCAGTCCGGGACAAACATTCACCATGCAAGATGCTTTTGGGAGCAGGTGGGAGGGCTGGAGGGAGGGATGAGCTAGGGACAACTCTGCAGGGCCTTAGGGCTCAGCCCCCACCTGGGGTGGCACAGGGGTGTGTGCAGGCACCTATGGCAAGGCAGAGATGGGGTATGCAGCATGGGGAAGGGGTGGGCAGCAGGGTGAATGTGGAGGGGGAGGAAGGCGGGCCTGGGAAGAGGCTGGAAGGGGGTGGAGTTGCTGTTTTTTCTTTGAGCACGGTGAAGACTTTAGCTTGTAACTTGCATTTGTGGAGCTCCCCCCTGGCAGACACCAGCTCTCCTTCCCCCGGGAGAAACCTCAGGATCCAGCAGTACTGCTTCACTGTTTTGGGAGCAGGCTGGGAGGGCAGGGGGCATGGGGTGATCCCCGTCTGCCATCCTCTCCCCCAGCTCCCTTTCTCCTTTTCTCTCTGTCTCCTTTTGCTTGTTTGGGGGCTCATGCTAATGCTCTGCTAGGAGAGATCGGGATCCAGACATCTGTCGGCTGCACGGACTGGCTTCCCACCTGCTCACAGCCTTGAGGAAGTTCCCTCTCCATCCCTGGGCACTGAGAGAGGAAAGACAGGAGGTTGCTTGGAGCTGCCAAACCCTGGCTTGTGAAGGGTGGACAGGGGGACAACAAGCTTCCCTTTTACTTTCCCTGAAGATTTGGGGTCACACACAGACCATGAATGGATCCTTTTTCAACCAGACTCTCCTGGAGCAGGCAGCTGACCCCAACAGGACTCAGGGCTTGGGGATGCTCATGGCCTGCTGCAATGGGACCAGCACAGTGCTGGCGACTGATGGAAGCTCCTTGGTCCTGGCACCTGATGAGAGGAGCCTTTTCATCATGAGGGTGGTGCAGATTGCTGTCCTCTGTGTCCTCTCCTTGACTGTAATGTTTGGCATCTTCTTTTTGGGCTGCAACTTGCTCATCAAGTCGGAGAGCATGATTAACTTTCTGGTGAAAGACCGAAGACCTTCTAAGGACGTGGGCGCTGCAATAATGGGACTTTACTGAAGCCACCGGGCTCTTGTAGGCAAGTGAACTGTCTGGACCTGGTGTTGAGATGCAAATTCTCATGTGTTTGTGGCAACTGGGGGGAGTGAGAAGTGGGGGAGGGGTCTTTTAATCTTTCTGTGTCCATGGGAAAGCAAACCTGTTCTTCCCAGTCAACAAAATGTGGTGGCGAATGGGAAAACCACCCCAGAGCTGTGTAAAGCACAATAAATGACCAGCATTGTGTTGCACACAGAAATGGCTTAAGTTTTGCTTGAAACTTGCAGAAACAGTGATAGTGTGGAGATCTGGACTCCTTACTGCTGTTACCTTGGATACCGCTAGCTGGGATTTAGGGCTTAAAAAAAAGGCAAATAAGTCATTACAAAAAGAAAACAAAAGAACAAACTAATGGGAGAGCAAAATACAAGGCATAAACCTTATCTTTGAGAGGGGCAGGGGAAGGGAAGTGCTATGTGGGTCATAAAACAAAGTCTGCATGCTAAAAAATGTCAGTCTGTTGTGTTTTGGACCTTGTGCATGCATCTTCTGGTAGTTTTGTAACAGGGAAAGCATGTTGTTCCTTATTTTCCTGAGCTATCCTGTTGAATAAACTGGTACTTTCTTCTTTTATGCTATGGTGGAAGAAGAAAAGGACATGGATAAATATAAACCCCTTCCCACCCCTAAAACAAAAGCATGCTTGTTTTTGTACACAGCAGCCTCTTTTTCCAAGTGCTACATTGTTACAGTCTTTGAGGTTTTGTAATTTTTGAAAACTGGTGAACATTCAGGAAAAAAAAACAACCTGTTTCAACAGAATTTTGTGCTGTCTTTATTATTTCCTTGTGTGTGTGTAGTTCAGGAATTTCAATCCTAGTTCCAGGTATAATCATCTCATCTTGGTGAAGTGCAATTAGAGGTATTTCTTTAAAGCAGAAATCACTATCATTTTTCAAAGGCAAGTATCATTTTCTACTAGTAAATGAATTCATCAAGAATCGTGTATTGCAGGCTTATGTTGAATACCTGCACAGTGCTGAAACAGAGACTCATAAAAATGCTCTGAGTGACTCTTGCAAAGAAAGATTTCAGCCTTTGAGTTAAAACCTCTAGCTTCTCTGATCCTGATGACCTGTCAAAGCTGAATTATGTGAGAGGAGGAAGACTCCTGACCTTTATTCTGTGATGGAATTACAACTCTGGCTGTGGGTGTGAGGTAGAAATAATTTGTGTTTTGTTGCACCAACAATATTCCTGCTGGGTTCATTTTTGTAGTGGGAAAGCAATCTTGGATACTGGAGGAGCTGATGAGGTGAGAAGTTTGGATGTAAATCTAGAGGAACAGATGTCTGCCTTTCCCAGAGGGAAAAATATGATTAGAGAATGTCTTGTAATTAATAATTATTTGCTGAGTACCTTCTTGAGGTTCCCACACGATGCAGACCAGGACCAGCATAATGCTGTCTCTGATTGCTTCCTCTGACCTGTTGCATGTGTCAGCCTTAGGAGCACAGCGACAACGTGGCAGCAGGGGCAGAATTTGCAATTCAAACTCTGAAATGTTCTGTTGGTGCCAGTGGAACAGCTGAATAGGCAGCTCTGGTTTTTATGAGCAGTAGCAGATCTACAGACCTGAGCCACCTTCTCAGTGCAGAGGGTCTGTTGCCCTGCTGCCACATGTAAAGTGGCCTCACACAGCAGCCTGGAAGGGGATTTTGGTCTGTGCTGCTGCAAGGGGTGTTGTGGCCATTGATGTCCTGGAACAGACTGCTCAGAGTGATGCCTTGGATGCAAACTGGCACAGGGTGCCCAGAGGAGCTGTGGCTGCCCCATTCCTGGCAGTGTTGAAGGCCAGGTTGGACAGGGCTTGGAGCAACCTGGGATAGTGGAAGGTGTCTCTGCCCACAGCAGGAGCTGGATGAGCTTTAGGATTCCTCCCAGCCCAAACCATTCTGGGATTCCATGATTCTATGGTCTTTTTGCTAGAGTGCAGACAACTCCCATTGCGGGAGGACAGCCTGGTCAAGACATGAGGGTAAGACATGAAAAACCCTAAAGCATGCAATGACCCAGCTCTACAAATACTTGAGCTGTACTTGTGTTTGTAACCTAAAGGTGTATCTGCATCTCCAGGCTGCTGTGCTGTCACAGGATAACCCAGATGCACTCTGAACTGAACTTCTATGCCATCCTGCTTTCAGCTGGCACTTGGTCCCTCTTGTCAGTCCATCTACCAGCTGTGGCCCCAATGCAAAGGACAACTCACAGATGAGGGAAGAAACCTTCCAATGCTAGCAAGGAGAACAAGGCACAGGGAAAGCTGCTAATGCGATGAAAAGATCGAATTTACTTTTGCCCTGCAGCAATACCATGAGTGAAGC
This sequence comes from Lonchura striata, assembly GCF_050655825.1. NCBI lineage: Eukaryota > Metazoa > Chordata > Aves > Passeriformes > Estrildidae > Lonchura > Lonchura striata. The sequence goes on along the minus strand of NC_140729.1, from coordinate 12,141,983 downwards.
AGCTGGTCACACATCTCAGCTGTCCCCACCTCTGCTAGGGCTGTGACAGCTGGTGTGTAGTGAGGGTCCTGCCATATGTCCTTAGAGGCTACATCCAAGAATGAGGCATGGGGGGTCTTCAACCCTTTTGTGCTGTGGAGTGTTCCAGAGGTAAAGAGAAACATCATCCATGAAAGGCTCATGTACACATGAGCTGGAGAAGCAATGAAACACCCCAGAAAACAGAGCTGGGCACCTGCTGAGGCAGGTGGAGCTTGCTCAGGACTCAGGTGGGAGACAGAACATTTTCCACATGGGTCCTTTGGGCAAGAGCCAAATTTACATCAACTTGTCCATCCTCTGGTCATGCTGTGGCTCTTTCCTGACATCAGGGATATGTCTGCATCACCAGATAGTGTGGACCAAGAGGAGGATCCTCAGGGGAAGCAGTTGGTGGCACCATCCACATTTGCCTTATTATAGCATATGTCCCTGTATGCTTCTGTCTTCCTTGTGCAGGGGTTAAGACACTTAAAACACTTGCATATGTCCTTATCCAATTAGATTTCCAATAAAAGGCTGATTACCCCACTGAGGAGGAATTATTTGTGGAAAAGAAGGCTGGCATCATGAAGGAACCTGTTGGATCAGAGGTTATGGGTCTAAAGACCATCTTGAGGTGAAGTCATGGCTGCTTAGAGGAAGGTACTGAGGGTACCACAATGCTCCCCAGATCTCAGGGGAAGAGCTGTGATCTCAGATTCTGAAAACTCAGCTGTTCTGCCCCAGAGACATGAGTTCTGTAGGTGGAGGATGAGTTTGCTACTGAAGGGCTTGTTGAAGAAAGCAGACCATAACGGCTCTTTCTGCTGCCTCTCCCCACAAGCTGTAGTTTTTCATCTAACACCTACTCATTTAGCATAAGCTCACAAGTGCCTACCAGCTCCCAAGAAAATGCAAGCAGTTTTTTGGTAACTGTTATTTATTACTATATTTCAGATTTTTTTTTGGTAATTATTACTTGTAGTACAGTAACTTCCAAAGTGCCACTGGGGTGCCAGGAGCTGTTCAAGCATGACTGAGAGATGCTGCTGGAGGGACAGGGATGGAAGGGATATGGCCAGATGTATCATTACATCAGTGGCAGACTGAGGACTAGCCATCAAGTCTCATCTAAGATCTCCTCCTAGCAGTGGAACACAAGCCCATGGGACTGGTTACATGGGTCTGAGTCACTGGTCCATCTGGGCTGCATCCCTTCTCTGAAAACATCCATGATTTTTAGGCAGTACATGGTCTTGGAGGTCCTTCCCAACCTTAATGATTCTTTGACTCTGTGACTTTGTGGTCAGTCAAGTTGTCCTGCCCACCAAGAGCAACCTGCCCTGGATCTTCACCATCATCCTCCAGACACAGCCTGTGGGGCTGATCCCCACTTGCTGTGATTCTGTTCCAGCTGCAATTTCTTCTTTCTAGACAGGCAGCAGGGAGACAGCAGAGAAAGGCAAGTGATAGCTGCTGAACTGCCTGCAAATGGAAATCCTCTGCTTATGGAATCACTGGCTATACAATTGCAGAAATAGAGGTGGTTTGACCCACCTGGAAAATGCTGGTCATACAGATGTCCCTGTGGTGGGGAAAACACTAAAGTCCTGGATGATACCCACCTCTTTCCCCTGCCTTGGCAGTCTGGACTGAGGGAATGGAAGAATTAAACATGATGAAACAGACAGATTGTGGGGGGAAAAAGGATCCCAGCCTGAGTTTGGCATCAGATGTACTGGAGCACCTGCACCAAACATACACAGTCTTTAGTAATTCCTGAGAATCGCCATGGTAATAAAGCACGGAGTCAGGTTGTTATGGTAACAGTTTGGGTGTTTTTTAGACAGGGAGGCATTACTCAGGTTGTAACCTCAATCCAGACTGAACACAGTTCTAAGAGGCTAGAAAATAAAAAAGAAGTTAAATGAAATCAAATTAGATAAGTAGCCGTTTCCTGTCTCTTTTCTGGCAGTCCTGGGTTTGTTCTGTAGATAGGTAGAGGGAGCCAGGTTGTTCCAGACACATTGCTCTGCAAAGCCTGAGGAATAGCTGGAGTGGATATTTGCAGGTTTAAACGGGGTGCTAGAAGGGGTAAGGGGCTGAACCCCTCTCATTACTGGGTCTGGGATGATGGTCAGCCCCCACCTTGGCTTCTTGCCGCACCTCTGGCCTAGGTCCAGGTGTGTCCCTAGCTGGCTAAAGGGAAGGACACTCTTGTCTTTGCAGGTGTACACACACAAGGGAGCAGTGATGGACAATCCCTGATCCTAGCTGGGCCCACAGCAGGGTGCTGTGGTCCCAGGTAACAGCCTGCCCATGTCCCAAGTGATGGATGCCCCAAAGCTGGTCTCCAAGACAAGACAGGCATTTGGGAGCTGGAAAGGGGTAACAGACCACTTTTCTAAATCCCCGTGACAGACCTAAGGAGAGAATGCATGTTTCCTGGGCTCTGCCAAGGTCTCCAGGCTGCTGTGCTCCCCAAAGGGGATCTATTCAGCTAGATGGAAATTTCCTGTGTCTCCCTCCTGCCCTCCCAGAGGTGGAAAAAAAGGCACTCCCACCTTCCCTCCCAAAACAACAAGCAGCTCCAGTCACCAGCAAGTGTATGAGGTCTGTCCAGCTGATGCTCATATGGAATTTTAATTCAGTCCTGGTTAAAGCAGCAGCTTTGTGAGCCTGTTTTCTCTGGAGGAAGCTGAGGCAGCGCATCTTGGGTCCACTTAGCAGACACATGGCTTGAAATCTGCAGTGCCTTGACTCAGGAAACATCGCTCCATAAATCCGCAGCATGGTCTCTTGTATGGACTGTGCAAGAGCCATAAGCCTCCAGATAAAGCCTTTGTAGTCCATTAGCTCTGCCAGAGAGGGACAAGTTGATGCCATCAGAGTCAGGGACTCAAGGGAGACTGAGGCCAAACAATGACAGAGTTCAGAACCAGCTTTGCCTTAGAGACTTTGCCTGCCAATTTCTCTGTTTGAAAGGGAAATGTTTCCCTCTTTCTGTGTCTGCCAGCTGCTTTTCCAATGGGACTGCTGAAGGCATTTTGGTATGGAATTTCTCATATTCCCTGCCCTGCCCTGGCCCCATCCTTGAGCCTGACTGGAGCTGCCAGCCTGGCACTGGGCTTGCTCTCTACTCAGGTTTGCAGAGCACCTGGTACCCACCAAAAACCTGGAGCTGCTTACTTCCAAATAAATGAGATTCTTGCCAAACCAGAGATATTTTGGGATTCTGTGAGCATTTAAAGCCATCCTTGGAATAAAATAGATCTTACAGCTCCTTCTGTGCCAGGGAGATGGAGAACACCAGGTACATTTCTGGGCATGGGAACTTGACTGATGATACTGTTAATGTGTGAGAATGGTTCTGGTGTGGTTCAGACCTGTGCCAACAACCTGACCTGGCAGTCCCTGGGCAGTGGCAAAATGACAGAGGTAAAAGACCACTGAGGACTCAAGGACATTGCTCTGGGTTTTGCTGTCTGTGCACAGGGAATGTGTCATTAGATTTTGCAAGTGTAGATGCAGTTGTTTGGCTTCCTGAATCCAACTTAATGTTCTTAAGTATGAATGAGGGATTGGAAACCTCACTTAATTTTAGTCTGGAGAATATGTCTTTGTAAAACAGTGAATACAGGAAAGAACTAAACCTCAGCTAAACCTTGAAAACTGCCTGATCCAACTTTCTGTTGGAAACATCTTTGGCTTCACACTAGTTCTGCCATTAAGATGACTTAGCCAAGCATTTCCCCATCAATCTGGCAAAACTTGTGCTCCTCTGATTTTAGAGACAGGCAATTTCTTGGACTTGTTTGTTCCATGAGCATAGGGTTATGGAAACTTGAGTTAAGAGAAAATCAGAACATTGTCAGCAAAGAGTATGGTTTGGCACATCCCTGAATCTGTCACTGTCAATGTGCTGGGAAGTGGTGGAGACACTGGCAACACTCAGAGACATAAACATGTATCTAAAGTGACTGTCTTTGATCTGAAAGATGCTGCTCATCTACATTTATCTCAGGTTGTATGTGAAACACAAGTCTTGCTTCAGAGAGGCCTTCGCAGTTCTCTTTCCTGCCAGAAGCTCATTGGTGGGGATGACATTTTCATAGCAATAATTTAAGGCAGGTTAATAAAAAACAAAGCAAAAATATCTTTCTGAAAAATGCGTCTGCATGGCAATATTGGCTGTAGGTCACAGGTGCCTTCAAGGTGAAGGCAGCAGTTTTGTCACTCTTTGTCAGCCCATGGCATTCAGCTGGGAATGAGCACAGTAAAGTGTTCTCTGCTGGGGTGCAGTCAGGGACCAGCTTTTAAATCAAATTTATACTCTTTTCTTGAATTAATAAGACTTGCCTGAACATGTCTTCTCAGAGGAATGTGGCTCTCCTGTCCCAGTGAGAGCCTTTGAAGACACAACCTCTGTAGCTGGATTTACTCTCCTGGCAGGGAACTGTGAAACCAGAAGACTCGGAACCAGAATCCACAGTTGGATCTGCTTTTTCCTTCCATATGGGCTCAATGGCTGTTTATGAATTTCAGCAGCACCAGCTGTGCCAGCTGACATGTGCTTTCAGAGAACATTACTACTTCTGGGTTTTGGACTGAATCTAGGGGGAAAGGAGACAAGATCAGCCTTCCTGTGATGCTCCACTTCTTTTGAAAGGATCAATACTGTAAGGACATGAGTTACCACTTCCATCTAACTGCATGTGGGATACTGGGCAAGACAATAAGCAAGAAAAGGAGAAGCAAAATAAACAAGGAGAAACATCTACCCCTGTGGCATGAGACAACTGGAGTGGCCTTTCTAGAAAAGGGACTGGAATTGCAAGGTCAGACAACTCTGATTCTCCATGAAAGAGACAGTTTTGTTGCCTTGGTGTGTGTTGTTTTTTGAGGCTAGTACATGTGGGTGTGAGGGTGGACTCAGGTGTTTGTGCATCTTCCAGGAAAACAAGGTGTGCAGGAAGTAAGCCTAGGGCACTGTTCCTTTTCCATGGCAGCTGCCTGACTGGTGCTGAATGCTGACTCTCTTCTCTAGCATGGCTCAAGCTGTCACACATGTGGAGTTAAATCCAGAGTCATCCTTTTTGACAAGCTCCACAAGTATTCCCATCTTACACGTTTCCAGGCAGCTGTGAGTGCTCCCCTCCTGCTTGCATCCCCAAATGCAGGTTTAATAGGACAAGACAGATGAAAAACCAGTCAAAATGTAATTAGACTTTAATAAGCTAAGTTCTTTCTCTCAGATAATTGAAAATCAGACTAATTGGTTGCAATGAATTCCCAGAGCAGCCATTCATCCAGCTTGGTGTGTGCTCTGCCAGCTGCTACAAGGACCAGCCTGGAAGCAGAGCATTGCTCCCCACTGCTCTGCCATACTCTGCAGGACCCAGCTCCTAAGCTTCCTCAGCTCCAGAGAGCTGTTAAAGGCCTCAGAACCCTCAGGGTGAAGCCAGGGACGTTACTGACCCATGGGCACAGCAAGGATCATCCTGCCTCATCCTGCATTTCACAAACCAGGAAGCACACAGGCCACTGAATCTCATACCCCTGGCAGGACATGCCAGCACTCCCATGTGACAGGACATACCCTTGGACATCTGCAGCAAGCCAGAGGGTCACAGCTGGAAAGGACAAGGGATTTAATCTCCACTTGCTCCCAACATGACCACAGTGTGCAGGCAGCTGACTGATCTGAAAATCTGGCTGTGAGCAATCAGTGCTGAACCAGCTGCTCATCTCTACTCCTTCCTGTGCTGCTCACTCTGCTCAGTTGGGGGGTTTTCCAGAAGATCTCGTTCAAGGTCAGAGCTGCCCTGGACTGATAGAAACTGCTAGGCTACAAGCTGGAGGTGGTAGTGACACTTCTAGATCAGCCTTTGCAATGATTTCTGGTAGCAACCCACAGATTTAGTATAGAATCACAGAACTGTTCAGGCTGGAGAGAGCACCAAGATCACCAAGTCCAACCATCTACCAGCACCACCATCATGTTCACCACTAAACCATGTCCTCAAGTACCTCATCCACATATTTTTGGAACATTTCCAGGCACAGTGACTCCACCACTGTCCTGGGTAACCTGTTCAACTGCTTGGCAATTGTTTCCATGGAGAAATTTTCCCTAGTCTCCAATATTTTCCCTAATTTTCCTTATCTCCCTGTCACAACCTGAACCCTCTGGCTCTGCTGGACCTCCCTTTCACATGAACGAAACTAAAGGTGTCCACCATAAATGTTGATTAAGAAAGTGAAGCACTTTCTGGCTGAGGAGCTTCGGGAAATAGGTTGCTTTGCCCATGTGCACACAATTTTTCTAGCAAGTACCTTTGAGACTCCATATCACTGTTTCATGGAGCAAAGGCTTGGTCTCTGGTGTAGATGGCAATTCCTAGTGGCTGGGAATGGTTCAGGGAGGTTGAAAAAGTAGGAAAAACATCATTATGTTATTTTCATTGCAGTGCTTGCAAGATCATGCCTAGAAAAATGCTGGACTTGCTCTGCATCCTTGGCTTGAGTTTCCATTCTCCCTTCCCTCTTGGCAGTGTGCTGTGTGCCAGGTGGCTGCATTTCATTACTTAGTTTATAAAGTTCCTGGGGAAACAAGGAATGAGAAGATGAAAAATCTATACAGAAATGTGATGATGCCTGGGCTGAGCAAAGGTGCAGAAGGGGAGCACTGATCACATTTAAATTCCTGTAGGTCATGGCTTTTTTTTTCACACCTCCTGCCTGGACTGCATCACTAGAGATATTTCTTTTGATTTGGGGTTAAAACAGTTTCTAGTTTTATGTGCTTCCCACATGGGAAGGAAAAAGAAAGAAGGCAGCTTTGCCATGGCAGGAAGCCCTGGAGATTTCTATTTTCAAGTCAAGACCTGACATCTGATTTTTTCTTTGGGTTGCAAAGCAATTTCAAAGCACTCTCCTCCACTGACCACAATTCACAGAGGTAGAAGTGGCTCTGCCCACTCATCCTCATGTGTTTGAGGTGCTGATTTTAAAGCACTTTGCTCTGGAGCCGAATTCTTCAGCATGGCTGGATGACCCACAACAAAAATTGTTTGTATCAAAAGTAGCGTGGCAGTAGAACCAGGGCAGTGAGTGTTCCCCTGTGCTAGGCACTGCTGAGGTCACACCTCAAGTTCTGTGTTCAGTTCTGGGCCCCTCATGGTGAGAGAGACATTGAGGGGCTGGGAAGGGAACAGACCTTGGAAGGAGCTGGAGCCCCAGGCGCAGCTGAGGGAGCTGGGAAGAGGCTCAGCCTGGAGAAAAGGAGGCTCAGGGCCCTTCTGGCTCTGCACAATTCCATGATAAGAAGCTACTACCAGGTGGGGGTCAGGCTCTTCTCCCAGGGAACAGCAGAACAAGAGGAAATGGCCTCCAAGGGAGACTTAAGTGGGACATTAGGAAGAATTTCTTCATGGAAAGGGTGGTCAGGCCTTGGAAGGGGCTGCCCAGGGAGGTGATAGTGTTCCCATCCCTGGAGGTGTCCCAGGGAGGCCTGGACATGACACTCAGGGCTCTGGCTTGGGTAACAAGGTGGTGTAGGTCTCAGATTCAGTCAGAGAGAAACAGAAAGTTTCTAACCAGGCAGAAGCCTGGGAATTTGTTGGAAAAGAATGTAAATAAGGTTTTTTATCTCTTGTTGTTCACATTGTTTACAGCTAAGTTCTATCACTGTGCATCATGAACTCTACACCAATGGGTGAATTGTTTTCACTTCAGGACCAATAGAATTGGCCTAGACGAAGCTCTGTATAAAGAGCAATGCACTTTAAAATAAATCAGAGTAATATTCTCACAACCTTCTAAGCAAAGTCTGTTCATTCCCGTCCTACCTCAAAAGTGTCAAGGTGGTGATTGGTTACAGGTTCGACTCAATTACTTTGGAGGTCTCTTCCAACCTGGATGATTCTGTGATTCTCTGAAACCCAGGCTCCTTCTCCTTGGCTCAGCAAAGGCTGATGGGAGGGAGAAGTTAGTAAGCATCTAATCTGCGTAGCAATTTCCACCGGTACAGTTACTGTAAAAGGCTCAGGCTCTGCCTGCAGGTGCCTTATTTCAGGGTTTTGGGATGACTAATGGCTCCAATTATTTTCTGCCAGGTATTTACTGGGTTACCCTTTAACAGACAGAAGGGGAAAAACACTTGGCACCAAGGCACAAAGAAACCCAGCTGCCCACTGGATGCAGTGGGCCAAAGGCCCTTTTTATAGCTCACTCTCCCTTATGTGAGGGGGTTGTAAGATGAAAGAATAGAAGAGCAGTGATGTCAAAGCTCAGCCTCAGCACTGCCCTCCACATTGTGATGGGAATGCCCAACTGAGCCCTACAGTTATGAAAATTTCTGGAGGAGGGGATGGTTTAGGTCTGAGCTTTTATCTGCTAAAGCTCATGACATGAACAGCTTAGAGCATCCCCAGCTTCCTGCATCCTTGCTGCCAACCTGGCAATCCCACACAAAGGGGAGCAACACTGTGACCCAGATTAGGGAACCTGAAAAAAACCCAACATAGTAAACTAACACTAAACATCATTTCCATGTTGCTCAGGTTATTCCCTGGTTCACCAAGTAGCCCACAGGCACTACTTCTGGCACAAGAAACAGGAACCTCTGGCTGCTTAGGAATTTGTCATGTGCACAGTTAATTTAAATGTCTCAGGCTTCCTGCCTGCTGTAGGGAAGAGGTGAGAAAGACTACAACTTTGTGAAAGGTATTACTCAAGCTCCCCAAGAAATAGCTTTAGAAGAGTTCTCCTTGATATTGGATCCACTAAAACCCCAGGACCATTCCTGTGCCTAGCTCGCTGTTCCTCACCCATAATTCATAGAGGTGATAACCATGACAGGTTTGCAGAGCTCTGCCTTTGCTCCTAGTGAGCCCCATTCCAGGGCTAATTCAGGGGCATTTCTGGGCTATTTCTCTGTTTTTCTGGGCTCATTTCAAACTCTCATCCTGTCTCTCATCTTGTCTTGCATTTCTCACACCTCTCCTCCCAATGTAGGGGTGTACAAACATATTACACATCCTGGAGCAGATGAACCCCCTGTTGTCCCTTCCAAACTTGCACTGTCTGTGACTTTGTGATTTTGTAACTCTGGTCTCCTTTGCCCAAACTATCAAACAGTCATTGTGCAGAAGCCCCTTGAATTCTGGCAGCTTCTCCCTCGTTCTTCTTTTCTGGGTGCGATGAGGTATTTTTGGGAAGCACAGGCAGTATGTCACAAATCTTCCACCTTCAAGTCAAAAATGCCTTGCCCAAAGGACCTTCCATGAGATCTGTTGCTCCCTTACTCAAAGCTGTCTTCAGTGTAGCTCAGCTCACTGCTGAGATTATTGGATCTGGGAAATATCACGCCCACTTTGAATTTGGATGACAATGCAGAGATGGTGGGAGGATGTGGCACTGGTTTCCTACTGATGGATTATTTTGAAGCTTGAGAAATAAACAGAAAGAGACAAAACATTCAATTCTTGTGATAAAACTTGGCTTGCTTTGCCATAGTTCAGCTGCCACATTTCTCAGGCTTTTTCTCCCTTCTTTTAGTCCCCATTCATTGCACCATGACAAGGAAATAACTTTCTACTACAGAATTGGCCCTTGTCACTTTGTTTCTATCAAAATACTCTTCTTCCCCTAACCTCATGGTTTTTTTTTCCCATTTTCCTTCAAATTTTCTCCCTGGACAATCTTCCTGTGATTCCAGACAACTTTAATGAGATTATCCCACTTCAAAATATCCCAGACGAACTAATTATATGACTTTTTTGTCATAGATTGTTTTGTGTGGGTCTCCTGCAAGTTATTCCAACTCAACAGAAAAGAATTACCTGTATCATTCCCTGAGGAATAATTTCAGCTGGGTAATGAATTGCCTGGGAAATGACTATTGAAGGTGCCAAAGGCCTCCAGCAGAACAGCCTCCAGTTCTGTGCTATTAATGCTCTTCCTGAGATGTGCCAAAACTCCACCAGCCCTTGCTGTGTCTGCTCCAGGGATGCTGCCTCGTGATGTGGAAAATGTGAAGGTGGTGAGGAAAATGTGAAGGTGGTGAGGAAAGAGTAACCAGGGCAGGGCTGGAGGGAAACATCTCCCAAAGGCCAGGGAGCTCTGGCAGAGCTGCTGGGCTCACACAGGGAGCTCTTTGCGCTGTGCTAGGGTAAAAGGGCTCCTCAGCACCTCAGGCTGTGTCTGCAGAACCTGCCAGGCTCTGAGTGTGCCACAGTCCCTGAGGCAAAGACCCCTCAGCTACATCATTCTCTGCATTGGCTGTGAGCTCAGCCAGCTGAAATTCCAGAGTCATCCCCTAGAGTTATCCTTCTGAACTGAGCATTGCTGAGGCAACCTGAATGCTGCTGTCAGTTCTGGGCACCTTATGACAATACAGACATTGAGGAGCTGGAATGTGTCTGGGGAAGGGAACTGGGCTGGGGAAGTTCTGAAGCCACAAGAGCAGTGGAGGGAGCTGGTGGGGCTCAACCTGGAGGAAAGGAGGCTCAGAGGGTCCTTCTGGCTCTCCACAACTCCATGACAAGAGCGTGCAGCCAGGTGGGGATCAGGGTCTGCTCCCAGGGAGCAAAGAGCAGGACAAGTGGAAACAACTTCAAGTTGTGCCAGGGACTTTTAAGTTGGATATTAGGGAAAATTTCTTCACCAAAAGGGTTGTCCAGTCCTGGCACAGGCTGCCCAGGGCAGTGGTGGAATCTCTGTCCTTGACGTTTTCACAAAATATATGGATGTGGCACTTGGGAATATGGTTTAGGGGTGGATCTGGCAGTGCTGGGTTAATGGTGGGACTCACTGGTCTTAGAGGGCCTTTCCAACCTGAATGATTCTGTGAAGCATGATCCCACACTGGTGCAGGTCGTAGGTTTCCTTCTCCCATCCCCTCTCCTGTGTTCATCAGTGAGGCAGATCAGGGAGCTGATGTGGCGGAATAGAGAGGGATTTTTTGCCCTCATCTCCATTGATCTGCTCCCTGCCTTAACTCACAGAGAGCATCCACTTGTTGCTAGTCCATCACAAGGGAGACAAGTGGAAACATGGGATCCTCCTCTGGTAGTGCCCAGTATCTCCCTGCCCACAGCACCAGATCATGGTCAAAGCTTCAAACAAACCAACTTTCTACCATGAGGGTGAGGCAGAGAAGGAGCCCTGCAGCTGCAGGTGCTGGACATAAACAGTACAGATCTCAGAATCACAGAATTAGCTCAGTTGGAAGAGACCCACAAAGATCATGGAGTCTGCTGGTGGCTACTGTAGCAGCGGCTAAACCCCAGGGTGGTTTGGGGTTCATGGAGCACCTGCATCCTGTGTCATGTCCCATTAATGAAGCCAGTGATCCCAGTGCAACACCAAACAGCCCTGTGCTTTGTAGGATCTGCTCCTGCTGGATGCTGCTGAACCAAAATAACTCCCTGTTTTTCCCAGCCGGTGCTGAGCTGGGATGCATTTGGGAAGGCTGCTGCAACACTGTGACAGATGGCCAAGAAAGCAAATACTGTTTTTTATGTCACCTCCATGTTTCCTCCTCTGCTGTCTCCGGCACTGGAGGCTGTGGGGTTTGTAATTTTCTCTTCTTCCCCCCCCATTCCCCCTCCCCCCTTCCCACATGTTCCCCCTTTTGTCCTGCATTCCCTTATCACTCACTGTGCCCCCGCGGTCCTTTGTCCCATTCCTGCGTTCCCTTATCACTCCCCCTTGCCACGCGGTCTGTCCCTGTCCCATCCCCGCCTTTCCCCTCGCTGTCCCCAGGGTTTCCCTGCCCGTCTCCCCTGCCTCTCGTCCCCTTGGCCGCAGCTCAGGTTCCCCCCGCCCCGGCATGGGGTATAACCGATGCCGGGTCGGTGTCCCGGTGTCTCGGGGACACGCTCCCACAATAAACACGTGTCTGTACCCGAGCCCCGTGTTGCCCTCTCGTCTGTTCCGCGCTAGAACTGAGCCTCGCAGAGCTGAAGGGGAAAAGAAGATGCGCCGCCTCTCCCCCGCTCCCGCCGTGTCCTGCCGGCACCCACCCTGGAGCCGGTCTCGCACGGCAACAGGAGTTGATGTTTGGAGATGGGTTGTGCTGTCAGCACATGCCAGAGCCGAGGACACAGCAGAAGGTGAAGCAAGGTGTTGGCCACCTCGCAAACATTACTCCCCAAACTTTCTGATGCATTTTGACCTTCATCAAAGCCTTCTCCTACAGAAATTTATGCCAAAGGGGGCTCAGAAGTGGGCTGATGCTTGAGTGGAGTGTTTGCTCTTACAGAGCTCCCTGATTGTGAGCCCTGTTCAAAACCTCCTGCAGTGGTGCTGGCTCAGGCTGGGGTTTTTTTGCCCCAAAGAGCCAGATAAGCCAGGAAAGCTTGGCCAGGGGATTCTTCCGCCAGCTGGTGACCAGTCCTGGCTCTACTTCTGTGGCCTCAATGCCAGCTGCATGTAAAGAAGACCCTGAGCAAGTCAGAGCTTGGATAAAAATCTTTCTGAAACAAGGCTGGGTTGGACCAGGCCTAGAGCAACCTGTTCTAGTGGAAGGTGACCCTACCCATCACAGGGGCTGGAACTGGATGGTTTTTCAGGTCCTTTCCTATGCAAACCATATCATGATTCCATAAAACTCCTTGATGTGCTGCAGCCTCTCCTCCCCCTTTGCATTCAGGATCTTTGGGCAAGAGACCTCTCTCCTCCCCTCCTGGGGCACAAGCATCATGGCAGTGTTGTGGAGGGCTGGACTAGTGAGAGATGGAGCCCTGGATCCCTGACATGCAGTAAGAATTCAGCAGAAAGAGCACACTCGAGCAAGAGAAGGGAGGAGAGGGAAGCTGGTGACTATGAACTGCTGTCCCTTGTGTTGTACCTTGGAGGAAGCAGAAATAGCCAGCACAGGGACACAGGCATGAACCCACCAGCCTACATGGGTGGCTGCTGCCCCACACTTGGGCTCTGTTCCCTGGCAGGAGGAGACACTTCTGCTGCCAGGATCCACGTCCTTTCTCAGCTTGCCTGGTGCAGAAAGAGTGATCGACATTGCTGTTGGCATGGCCTCTACCTGCCTCCTGTTCTGCCATGTTGCACTTAGCAATTCACCCCCTTCTCCCTCTGTTTTTCCAGTAGGAGAGCTCACAGTCCTCTGCCTTAGGAGTGGGTAGACAGACAAGAAAGGCTGGACAGATTCATGGCCTTGAAGGCTCTCCTGTCTATCCCTGCCTGTAATGAATGAAGCCCCCCTGAGTTCAAGGATCCCTGAATTCAGACCCTTGAATTCAAGGACATGGTATTGAGCAGTGGGGATCACTGGTGTTTGAGGCTCTTTTCCTAAGTGTCTTGATTTGAAAAGACAGGTATCTGCTAAGGAAGGCAGGAGCCTCCCTTGAAACAGAAAATGTAAACACTCTCCCTCTGAATTATTATAAATTTGAAATTAATTGTGAATAGCAGTTATTTATTAGGAAAAAAATAAAAGAACAACAACAACCAAAAAAAAAAAAAAAAAAGAAAATGCAGTAATACTAAACAACAGTGATAGAGTCAGAACATGCCCTGGCATGATGTAGGTCAGGGAGGTGGCAGCAATCCCATCCCAGGGTGGCTCAGCTGGAGGATCCTGCACAAGGGGGGGAGTTTTCCTCTGGAGCTCCAGGGCTGGGGGAGATGGGCCTGGGCTCCTCTGGGAATGCAGTGGGAAGAAAGCTGCTCCTCTGGGAATGCAGTGGGGAATAAAGCTGCTCCTCTGGGAATGCAGGGGGCAAAGGCTGCTGTGCTGTTCCCAGGTCAGATTGGATCCAGGTAGGAATGCTTGGCTCCTCCCCTGGGCAGAGCATCTCCCCACGGATGATGGAATTTTCTCATCCAGGCAGGGACACTCAGTGGCCATGGACAGCAGAGATCTCCTGGAGGGAGGATTGGCTGTGGGAGAGATAAAGAAAACTGCCCCACCCGGTTTTAATAGGTGGCCCAATTAACAGAAGATAACTGTCCCCTTTCTGACAAATGGCAATGGAATATACACCCCCAGCCACATCTTGCATTTCTAACCTAAGACACTAAGATAAGAGAAACTGAATTCTGAGAGGTTGATGAAAAATCAGTGTCACTCGAGGTGACAGTTATGAACTGGTTTCATTTCCATTGTAAGCTGGGAAGCCCCCATGGGCTTAGGGAGCCCCAAAGGGGCACAGCAGCCTCCAGATTCCCAGCCCTGAGGAGCAGGAGACCACAAGTGAAGGGTGAGCAGCTCTGCTTTGGACTGCTGTGCTGGGCTCTGCTTGCTGCCTCCTTAAAACCCTCTAGGAGCAACTCAAGCCCCATTTAGAGATAGCTCAGGAGAATAAAGCAATAGAGACAGTGGTGGGCAGATAGGGAGGTGACACAGGACAGAAAATTCTGTGGAGAAGCAGCATAAAGTATGGCAAGACAGAGAGGAGCTGGTCAGCACCCACACATCCAGGCCCAGCCTGGAGCAGGCTCATTGAAATGGAAATTACTTTCTATTTACAGATCCAACATCGTCCCTGCTCCCCCCAGGAGCCAGACTGGGATGTTCCCTGCCTGTCTTGGGTGACTCTGTGGAGGGAGCAGAAGGATGCTGGCACTCTGTGCCACAGGTGTGTGGGGGGAACAGGAATGCTCTGAGGCTTTGGGAAGGCTCAGCTCCCTCATCCTCTCTGGACAGCAGAGGCCTGTAACTGTGGGCAGCGTGCTCATGGTTAACACACTCGGCTCTCACCACTGCCCTGGGTCACTCCACAGTCATGCAGGGGCTCAGGAACAAAGCTTCCTCCAAGTGGCAGAAGAGCCCAGGAGGTATTTCAGACCTCCCTAGAAGAGCCTGATCATTATTCTGCAGCATTATTCTGCTGTGCAGGAAGACATAAGTGGTAGTGCATAAAAGCAATTCCAGCCCACGTGCTGTAAGAGCCAGGCCCCAGCATCTGCTACAGGTGCCAGGAAGAAGGAGCTTAGGCTGTGCTGTGCCTGGAGCCAAAACCCTCCCTTGAGCTGTTCAGTGGCTGTGGAGGTCTCCCAGCCTTCAGTGGGCCCTGGAGCTCAGCCTCCTGGGCACAGGGCATGGAACAAGATCAGGGATCACTGGGATGTGCCCCTAAGATGATGGATCCTTTGAGAATGGGGCTGTGAGGACACAGAGCCTGGGGACAGCACCCAGATCTTCATCTTTCTCCACCCTGCCACACACAAAGGGCCTCAGGCCTAGAAGAGGTAAATACCACTTGTGCATCAGTCTTCAAGAACTAGAAAGGTGGAACTGAAAAGAGATGATGAATTAGCAGGTGTGATAGGGATACATGCCAGTATTTTTGTGCCATTCAGGATCCTTGTTTGTTTGTGGAACCCAAGCCATTTACAGACTCCATGTGGGGCGAGAGGCCCTCACTAAGACCTCCTCGCTAGCATTTTTCAGCTGTAAAACAATCCCTGATCTTCTTTTCCTGCTGAAGGAACTTGTACAAGCAGAGCTGGGCCATCCATCTCTTCCCTGTTACTCATGTGCTTCAGTTAAGCAGCAGTGCCACAGGCAGTGCTGAGCCCCAAACCCTTAAGTTGGACCCTGTCTGCCCATTCTTACATCTATGTACTGCTGAGCCCTGCTGTGAGGAAGAAGAGGCAAATTCCACGCCTGTCTGCTCACCTTGGTTGGCTTAGAGCAGGCATTTTAGGACAAGATTTCCTTGAATAACTCTTCTCATCTGCCAAACTCAAATTAAAATTTGCTGCCAACAGTCATGAGGCTTCTCCCTCTCCTTCCTTCGTCTCCTCTGTTTTCTGGATCATTTTCTTTATTAAGATAAATGAGTGATAATACCATGTTGTGTATTAAACACTGGTCCTTGCAGTCTGTGAAACAAAGAGCATGAGGGAACTCTGAGATTAGAACTGTTGCTAGTTCATTTGCATTTGGGCAAGTCAGCTTTTAAAGAATTTTCTCAGAACAATTCTTTCAGACTTCCTAAGGAGCCTATACCATGAAATTATCACAGAATCACACTATCATAGAATGGTCTGGGTTGGAAGGGATCTTATAGATCATCCCATTTCACCCCCAGCCATGGTCAGGGGCACCTTCCACTATCCAGATTTTCTCCAAGCCCCATCCAAACCAGCCTTGGGCACTTCCAGGGATCCAGGAGCAGCCACAGCTTCTCAGGGCAACCTGTGCCAGGGCTTCACCACTCTTATAGTAAAGAATTGCTTCCACATATCCAAACTAAACCTATCCCACTTCAGCTTAAGGCCATTTCCCCTTGTTCTGTGGCTCCAGACCCTTGTCCAAAGCCACTCTCCAGCACTCCTGAAGCCCCATTGGGTACTGGAAGGGGCTCTAAGACCTCTCCAGAGCAGGCTGAATTACCCCCACTCTCTCAGCCTGCAAGCTATGAGCACCAGACCCAGAGAAATCCTGGAGGGCCTGCTGTTGATGCCTTTTTTTTTTTTGTGCAGGGGAGCAGGCTAGTTCTGGACTGGAAGAAGCTATTGGGTGAGAGATCCCCAGCTCTGCATGATGCTATTAGGTTCCTGCAGTGGGATCATCAATATTTTACCATTTTTAAGATCATACCAGTCTGGTTTCCAGGTTAAAAGATCCTACTTTTCTGTACTCCTTCCTGGCACTTCCTTCAGTGTGATGGGTTTCCCAGGAAGAAAATTCCTGCAAAAAAAGTCCTGGTGTTTTATCTGACAGATCTTCCTGTTACTTGGAAATCTACAGGAGTCCTGGGTGCAGTGACATAAAACTACTTATTCTGCAACAAAGGTGTTCTACAGTCGTGGAAAAGTGAAAAGAATGGCTCAATGGGTGGCTTCCACTGGGGTGTTAGTGTGGGCTTTCATCCAGCAGCCATATGCTCACAAAGCCAACAGCTCCCTCTTTCTCTTATGGAAGCAGTCACAGAGCAGATCAGCCGAGTGTGAAACTTCTCAGCAGCTGTGTTTCTGAAGCTCAGACAACCCTTTGTCTCCCAGAGGCTCTGGGAGTAGCTGTGTGTGGATAAGTGTCTGCAGAGCGCAGGAGTGATGGGAAGGGCCCCACTGAGACACCAAGCAGGAGAGAAGACCCTGCTAAATGGCCCAGCCCCACCACTCGTGTGTGTCATGCACACCCAGCCCTGGCAGCCCTGCTGGGAGCTGGGGGCAGACCCATATCCATGGCTTTCAGTTCCCATCACCTCCAACTGGTCTATTCTAAGAAAGTCTGCCTAGGATTCATCCACCCAAAGTGTCACACTTCACAGCTTCCTTCCCATGCAGAGCTTGGCTCCTTGCTCTGAATCACTTCCCTGCCTGCATCCCCACAGCCAGGCTGCTGCCTGCCTCCCCCTGTCCCCTAGAGAAGTGTGGCATGTCTAATCCACACCTTGAGAGCTGCATCCTGCTGCCAACCACGTGCAGGAAAAAGAATAGGGATAAAAATTACACAGCCTCATTGGTTTCCAATTCCAGTCAGGGCAGGCAGAGGCAGGTACTCCTGGTACTCACAGATGGCAACACCAAGATGTTCTGTGCTCAGGGATCTGATGCCAGGCAGGTTCCAATCCACTTCCCAGTGAGCAAATGCCAGTTTTTAGGGCAGGAGATGGTTTGTGGCTCCTGAAGAGTTCCCTTTCTTGACACAGAAACGGTTGGCACTGCTCAAAAGCTCCTGAGTGATGCCCAGAGGATGGTTCCAGACTCTTTTTGGTGGTGCCCCGCACCAGGAAAAGGAGCAATGGCCATAAACTAAAACACAAGTTCCACCTCAACATGAGGAAGAACTTCTTTCCATGGTGGCTAGCAGAGCCCTGGAACAGCTGCCCAAGGAGGGCGTGGAGTGTCTCTGGAGATATTCCAAACCCACCCGGACAAGTTCCTGTGTCACCTGCTCCAGGTGACCCTGACTGGGCAAGGGGTTGGTCTGGGAGGTCCCTTTCAGCCCCAATAATTCTGTGATTCTGTGATGTGGGTTTTGTCCCAGATGATATTGATTTTGTCCCAGTTCTTCCTACAACAGAAACAACTAATTTGTGTGAAAACTCCCTGTTAGCTCCATGACAGCAAGAGTGTAAGAGACTCAGAGAACCTCCTGAGGCATCTCAGACATTACCACAGCCAGAACTTAAAGGCAGGTTCAGAATCCTGCTTTTAGGAATTAGGGTAATGAAGAAACTGTACTGACCCTGAACACAGAACACCATCCACCTCTGGAATGACACTTGAGTAAGCAAAGACTTTGTGACAGTGGTTCATCTGTGACATATGCAGAACAAATTTTTCATTAAAGAGATCAAGAACTATTTCTGTGAGGACTGATAGGATGTGAAAATACAGGGAAAAACAAAGAGAGATTTGGCCACATGGGGAATGTATTGTGGAGAGCCCAGGAAGCCCTGATACAGGGGATGACAGACTGAGATGGATGAAAGGACTTAAGCTACGCCAGGGAAAATTCAGGTTGGACATCAGGAGGGATTTCTTAATGGAAAGGGTGGTCAGCCTTGGCAAGGGCTTGAAGTCAGGCCCAGGGAGGTAGTGAAGTCCCCATCCCCAGAAGTGTCCAAGGAAGGATTGGACACGGCACTCAGTGCTTTGGTCTGGGTGACAAGGTGGGGATTTGGCACAGACTGGACTCGATGGCGTTGGACATTTTTCCAGTCTGGATGGTTCTGTGATATCACCACAACTAGAACCATTAAATAGTGAGACTGAATATTTCTATCC
This sequence comes from Lonchura striata, assembly GCF_050655825.1. NCBI lineage: Eukaryota > Metazoa > Chordata > Aves > Passeriformes > Estrildidae > Lonchura > Lonchura striata. The sequence goes on along the minus strand of NC_140729.1, from coordinate 12,123,254 downwards.
TATTCCAATCTCTGACAGGGATAGTTGGCAATAAATGAAAGCTCCAACAAGCCCCATGCTGCAGCCTCACATACATAATCATCCAACACACTGTGTTCTCCCAATGCTTCAGTTATGAAAAATTCAGAGAGAGCTAAATTCACCATTTTACCACTTGCAGCTATAAGCTCAATGTCAGGCCAACACAGGGCAGGCAGTGGTTCATATTTCTATAAATCTGCTATTTTAATGTCATTTAAGCCCTGAAATTTTTACCCACTTTAGCCTGACTTCAGTGTCCCCAGGCTGATACCTGAATAACTAAGGGCAACTCTTTTCTCCTCTTGCCCATCAGCTTTGGCTCCAAAGCACACTCTGCCACTGTTGCATTTAAAAAAAACCCAAAAACCAAAAAGTAACCACCATAGTATGATAGATGGTCTGGCCCAGAGCTTTTAGCAGGTGTTCCTTGAGGCAGCTGTAATCATTCATTTAAATCTCATTTATTTTTATTTTAGAGGGCTTTCTAACAACACAAAAGATTTTTTTCCTGCATCTCATTAGAATTGTGTGCATATTGCCATGGCAACACATGCCCGAGATTTTTGTGGTCCAGGACCCATCTTATTGGTTATTAAATATCTGTGAAATATACATACATACATATATATATATCTTTGTTCTCCCATCTGTCTGTTACATCTGCTTATTTCCCAGTGAAATACAACCATTTGGCTCGGCCACAGATTTCTCCCTTTCCTCATGGGACTGGCTGAAGGAAACAGAGATGCATCTACTGGTGGTCATGGAAGTGGTGGAGAGGAGGAATGGAAGACATTCATGTGGACACCAACCTGACCATCACATACATAGAAACATCTTCAACTGATGACAGCACCTTGTTATCTTTAACTTTCCCAGTTATCTCCCAGGTGGGAAGGGGAAGAGAAGCTCAAGAGGACTTTAGCCAACATATTCCCCATCTTCTGCTGGTGAAACAGCAGTGTCCTGGCTGCAGCTCAACCACAGCAGGTTTGCTTCCTGCCACAGGGTCACTGGGGAAGTGGAGTCAAACCTGTGTCACTGATCAGCAACAGGAAACATTACAACTCAGCTGCTTCCACTGAGAGTCCTTCTTACCTTCCCGAAAGATAAGGACCAACGTGTCACTCCATCCCAGTGCACACTGTTCTGTGGAATGGAAAAACACCAGTAAAAAGATCTCTGTGATGAACAGATTGTGCTCTTCCCAACAGACCTTCTGTGCCACACTGGCTGTGTTCCTCCTGACAGTCTCCTCCATGCTGAACTGACCCTGTTCCTCCAACAGCCCCGTGTGCCAGAGTGACTGTTGCTCCTGACAGTTCCCTGCCTGGATCAGAACCCATGCCGACAGCTGTTTGACATCCCCCCTCCCAGGCACTAATTCCTCCTGGCAGTGTTTGCCTTGCCTGCCCACCCCCACAGCTCTGCTGGGAGAAAGAATGTGTTCCCAGCCTCCCAGCTCCCTCTCATTATTAAAGCTGTCAGTTGTTAATTATAGTGCTGCATTTCAACTTGATACTTCCCAGGGGGCCAAACCATGCCAAAAGACCAAAATTACTTCCCAGTGGAATATTTTTGGAGGCTCTGCTAGACATGAGCTTGTGCCTCTGTCAACTAGGATGAGATATTACTGACTGCTCTCAGGAGACTGGAACTGCACTTGTTCTAAGACCCACACCTGCACTTGTTACCCTTTAGAGCCAACATTCCCACTCCCTAGATAGGAGTCATGGCTTTCTTAAGGATATGAATATAAGGATATATTGCTTTTAATGATATAAAACTATTAAAAAGTGTCCAAAGGAGGACTATGAAGATGTGGAAGGGTCTGGAGGGGCCGCACAAGGAGCAGCTGAAGTCATTTGGCTTGTGCAGCTGAAGAAGAGGAGACTGAGGGGAGACTCACTGGGGTCTGCAGCTCCTCCCCAAGGACAGCTCTGATCTGTGCTCCCTGTGACAGGGACAGGAGCCAGGGAATGGGTGGAGCTGGGCCAGGGTAATTGAGATGGATCTCAAGGAAAGGCTCTTCCCCCAGAGGTGCTGGCACTGCCCAAGCTCCCCAGGGAATGGTCCCAGCCCCGAGGCTGCCAGAGCTCCAGAAGGGTTTGGACAGCGCTGCCAGGGGTGCCCAGGGTGGGAGTGGGGGGGTGTCTGGGCAGGGCCAGGGGTTGGACCCGATGATTCTGTGTGTTGCTTCCAGTTTAGGATATTCTGGGATTCTCTGAATCACACAACCATGACCACCAGGCCTATGAGACCCTCACGTTCCTCTTAGTGAGGAAGGCAGTTCTGTGAAGTTGCCAAGTGAGTGGACAGGTCAAGTGAGAGCAAACCCCTAAGACACAGATGTGATGCTGGTGTTCTTAACTTGTAGCAACATTACCCAGCCAAGTTGCCCCTTTGCCTCATGTGACCACAGAAACCTCTGCTTCAAGTACAGAAACAAGTGAAGAAGTGCAGTGATCAAACCATCAACCTCCTGAGGACAAGAGCATGTGGGGAAAAAAGAAGTAGACTATTACTGGGAAAGGTTTGAGGATCTTGACAGAAAAGCACCATCTCATTTGACTGTGTTAAGCGAGACATTGCTTTGCAGGGATTCTTTCCCAGGAAAATCAGATGTAATGAGTCAGATGTGCCAGAGGAAACTTATGGGCTGGATGAAGAGTGCTGCTGGCACCACCTACCCATTGTGGTCACTCAAGGCCAGCTGAGCACCACAAAACACAGCTCAACCCAGGGACAACAGCCAGGAGAATCCAGGTGCATCTCTGCCTCTCATCTGGCTGAAAGCATTTTACTCAACATTTACAGAGAAATCACTATAAGAGAGTTTACAGCATGCTTAACAGGATGTAACTCATCCTAAAACCAACAAAAAGCTGAAAAGAAGCAATAAATGAAAAGAATTAAAACAGAAACATGAAAACTGTACTGCATTGAGCTGTAACTATAGTTGAAAACAGCCTTTGCATCAGGAGATTCAGGGTGGCTGTTCAGCTCCTCAGTGCTTTGCCAAATTTGCACCTGGGTAATTATAATTTCATCTTGAATAGGTATAGTTTTAATTGTGACCGCTTTGCCTGCTCTGCACTAACTGCAGGAATCACAAAAGTGCAGCAGGAGGGCTGTGGATGATTTTGGCTTCTTTCTCCAGCCACCTCAGTGACCCATCAAGATGCTTGCTCTGACCCCCCAAAGTCTGTGCAGTGCAAAACAAGCCCTACAGTGCTGAAATAATTACAGCCCCTAATTACAGACCCAGAGACACTGTGCAAAGAAACCAAGTACCTTCCTACCCAGGACAATAAAGCTCCAGCAAAGCTGCCTCAGAACATGATGCCATGCACAGAACCACTGTGGCACTTTGTGGTGATGTCAGCAACTTGAGCTCCAGGTGGTTTCACTTAAAATAAATTCTTCTGACAGGTCACTGGTTCTCAGAGAGCTTAAACCCTCAGCAAACCCTCAGAGAAACCCCTTTAAGGTATCACCCACTGTCATCTGAGTTCAATAATTTAATTCTCATTCTAATATCCAGCCAAAAACCTTGGAACAGCCTGGTCTACCAGAAGGTGTCCTTGACCATGGAGGAGGTTGGAACTAGATGGTTTGTAAGTTCCAACCCAACAATCTATGATTCTATAAATTATGCTGATATGCTCACTTGTCTTTCAGTGTATGTGAACAGTCATTTACAAAACACCATTTCCAGGACTGATAACCCCTGCCCCCTTAACCTTTTCTGACCTACCTGAACACACTTGACCCCACAGTTCTGTGGAGGGAGTGGTTCAGGCACCTCTCTAATTTGTCATCTTTTAAGGTACGATACTAAAAAAAAGGCAGTGTCCAGCTGAGAACTCCTCAGCAGAGAGTAAAGTGCATTAATTATCTCCTTCCTCTTGCATGTGACAGTAAGTGCTGTATCCTTGGAGGAGGAAGAGCAGATCAAGTGGTTCATGGTCCTTTTGAGCTTGAAAGAAAAAATATGCAAAATTACCCAGAAACACTTTTAATTAATTGCTGCCTACTGACAACACTGGCAAAGTAGCCCTTTGTCCATCAGCATTCAGACAATTAGCTCTGTCCACTTGAGATGGTCGAGCAGCTCTGTATTTATTCATATTTTGGGTGAGTTCAAAGTGAATCGCTTCTGTGATTTATTGTCTGCACAGAAGAATCTCTACAACTCATTTCTTCAAAGAGTGCAGTCTCCAGCTCAGGGATCAAAGCACTGCCAAGGAAACATTCTCCTCTGGGGAGGGTCAGGAATGAGTTTTCCACTTTGTTGGTACCTTTCAGCAGGAGCTGTCTGTGATGGAGAATCTGTCCTTAGAATCATAAAATGGTTTGGGCTGGAAAGGACCTTGAAGATCATCTCATTTCAGCCCCCTGCCACCTTCTACTGGATTAAATTGCTTCAATGCCTCACCCTCTGGAATGTCTGTCTATTGTCACTGATGCCAGAATGCTGAAGACACTATGTAGATTTTTCTCTGGAGCATCTCACCTGTGTGCCACCCCTGGCTCATCCCATGTGTCTTCAGGACATGTACTACAGCCCTTTGGCCCCCTCAGACCCCCAGCAAGGGGGGCAGTCCCAGCAAGGGCGGGCTCTGGTGCAGCAGGATACTTTGAGCAATTCCTGAGAGCACAAAAGGAGCAGTTGTCTTGGTTACCAACATGCAATGGGAGGATCCAATTCAGCTCTGTTCTGCCTGTCCTCCCTTGGCCTGCCATGTGGATCTGTGGAGTACCCATTCCACAGCATGGTGGTAAAGAAAATTGAAAATTAAAATCTGCATGGGAGCAAAACTGCAATATTTAAGGGCAGAGTCCCCAGCCTTTCCAACCAGGACAGCTATTCTCAAATACACAAAGCCAGGACATACTTTGTGGTGTACAGTTGCTGATCGTGGAAAGGAAAATGAGGAAAGAGGTACAAGCAAGGAAAGCTGTTTGGCATATTTGAGAGAAGATCTAAATCCTGAACTTATTGAGGAGATAAACCTTTTCTCAGCTGGATTCAGGCCTCTGCAGAACACTAGGCATCAGGTGGACTTGGCACTTTCCCTCTGGCTGTGTAAGACTGACTCTGTGACCTCCACAAATTTGAGAAATTTCACCATGTTTTCATTTTCCGAGGAAAACCTCTCCCCAGGTATATAGCTGACAGGTCTGATTATTTTATGCTGAAATGTTTTGTGTTTCTCATTTGAAATGAGTATTTCTGTTTAATTCTGCACATTTTGTCTTTCATTCTGGCCAATCAAATTTTCTCATTGCCTTTTCCCCACGGAGTTCATCACAGTGTTCTGGTTGGATTTTAGGCATAAAATAAATTCTGAACCAAACTACTTTTTGTTGTTGTTGTTGTTTATTTGTTTGTTTTAAATTGCATTTATTGTGAGACCTAGGAAAGATGAAACTTTGGTTCCTGAATTACTTCTGAAAACGTTCTATTATATGCACACACATGTATAGAATTGCTCTAACAGAAGACTTTTTTGGATCCAGCAGGATTGAAATCTAACATAAATGAGAATATTTTCAAGATGATTGCTTGCAAACGTAAGCATCAATTAGTTATCTCAGTCTGGTTATGCAGCAGAGTGGGCAGATGATTACAAGTAGATGTGTTGCTGCCACTTACTGTTTTATCACCCCACACCAAAAATCCCTTTGGTTTTCCTAATGATCTCAGTCTTTTTCTTAGATCCCAGTCCAGGGAAGCATCTAAATCTACATTGACACAAACAACTCCAGATGCTGAAAGTAAAGTGGGTGCTTAACAGGCTTTTGAATTAAACCCAAACAGGAGCAGCTTTTGTTTATCACATTCATTAGGAATGGCAGCCCCAGGGGCTATAAGCTACCATTAAAAAGGAGCTATAAATCCCTTCCCATATGTACAGTCACTAGCAGAAAAAGAGCATCAAAAAACACCAAAGAGTACCAAAAAACTAGCCAATCTAAGAATGCATGTTTTTGTACACCTCTAAAGCATAATTAAAGAAAACAACAGAATATTCACAAGTTTTTGTACATACCTAACTCTCCAAATGCACTTTAAAAAGAGACTTGTTAAAGCAGTTACAAGCAACCATTATGTTCAAAAATGGGGAGGTTACTCTAAAAGTAAATGATCAAAAATATATAGAAGTATTAAGCTTAACATTAACAACCATTAAAAATAAAGAAGAAATTAGTAAAGAGATATTAAGTCAAGTATTTCCTAGAGTATGGGCCTCTAATATACCAGAGAGAACAAAAAATGCCTCCCCGATAGTAATTAAGCTTAAGGAAGGGGCACAACCAGTAAAAATTAAGCAATATCCCCTAAAAATAGAAGACAAAGAAAGAATGAGACCAATAACTAAAAGTTTTCTGCCATTAAAGTTATTAAAAGAATGTCAATCTAATTTCAATACCCCCATTCTACCTGTTCAGAAACCTGATGGGTCATACCAGATATTACAAGATTTGAGAGCTATAAATAAGATAACAAAAAACTTATATCCTGTAGTAGGAAATCCATACAGCCTACTGACTTGTTTAACACCTAAATTTACCTAGTTTACTGTTTTAAATCTAAAAAATGCCTTCTTTTACTTCCCTATCTACAAAACCAGCCAAAAAAAATTTGACATTCAAATAAGAAAGCCCTAAAAGTAAGCATAAAACCCAACTCACATAGTCAGTGTTACCCCAAAGCTTAAAAAATTTCCCTACTCTATTTAAAGAACAACTTACAAAAAATCTAAAGTCTAGAAAACCCCACAAGAAAAAAAAAAAGACTATTGCAATATGTAGACAATCTTCTAGTAACCACCAAGAGGAAAAAAGCATGTGTAACCTAGACAGTAAGCTTTTTAAATTTTCTAAAGCTCCAAAGATACAAAGTATCAGAAAAAAACCCCACATGTAGTAAAGCAAACAGTAACTTAACCTAAAGTACGAAGTCATTGCTAGGCAACAGATTTTAAAGCAAGCTCACAAAAAAACAATATACCAGACCCCAAAACCTCAAACAATAAAAGAACTCAGAACCTCCCTAGACATGGCAGGGTGGTGCCGGCTATAAATTTATAATTATAAACAACTTATCAAACCTCTCTATCCTCTTATTACCAATAAAAACAGGCAACTCCAGTAAACAAAAGAAGCCACACAAGTCTTTCACCAACTAAAAAATACCCTCATGTCAGCTGCAGCTTTAAGACTTCCAGATGTAAATAAACAATTCTTTCTATTTTCCCACAAAAAACCAAAAAATTACCCTAGAAATATTAGCTCAAGACTTAAGTCCCTACCAGAGGGCAATTGTTTACTTTTCCAAGCAACTAAATACAACAACTAAGAATTAATCAGGTTGCCTCAGAGGTGTAGCAACAATCGTGTTAAATATTCAAAAGGCATGCAAGTTTACCCTAAAACAAAAATAACTATACTAGTGTCCCACACAGTGTCCACAGTACTAGAAGTAAAGGGCGGCCGCTAGCTCTCACCACAAAAGTTCCTAAAATACCAATAAATAAAAACAAATACCAATAATAAAACAAAATAATATAAAAATAATAATAACTAACATTATCAACCCAGCTTCTTTTCTCAGTAAAAATAAAAAAAAAACAGTACACCATGACAGCCTAGAAACTATTAAAGCTACTTACTCCAATCACTCAAACTTAAAAGACACTTCTTTAAATAATACAGAGACCTGGTTCACTGATGGGAGCAGATACGTTGCCAGTAAAAAAATGACATGCTAAATATGCAGTCACTACCTACAAAGAAGTAATAAAATCTAGACCCTTACTAACAAATACCTCTGCTCAAAAAGCTAAAATAATCACAATAACATGTACCTTAAAAATAGAAAAAAAAATTACACAAACTCAAAATATTTCATTACATTTTCTCTGTTTCATCCCCCCTTTCTTATATATAAGTAATTTATTTTATTTAAAAAAGACTATTCCAATATGTAGATGATCTTCTAGTAACCACTATTAAGCCTACATTAAATCTCTTACAGAAAAGACTTTAGAACCACAGTAAAAAAACACCATTCCAGATACTTCTCACCACCCTCACCACAATCAAAATTAAGAAGCAAAATGCCTAGATCCACCATGCTCAAATAAAGCAGGCCCCAGAAGCCCCTTAGAAACTAGCACCAAAAGACAATAAACTAAGTCTAAAACTTATTCAAGAAAAATGAGTGTATTTGGGGGTGGGGGTGTAGTTTATAATTTTATGTATGAAATTGCTTTGTATATAATTATAATTGAAATCCTAAAATATCTCTATCCAAAACAATACTCAATAGCCTTAGTCCCAAGTTCTAATCAATATACTAAATCTATAAGAGAGCTAGCCACTGCAGCAAGTAAACTGGCAAACTTAAAACCCCTACAATTATCCCTAAAAAGGCCAAGGTCCAAAAATCACAAGTTGATAGTAAAAGCGCTTAGTATAGTTCAAAATAACATGTCTTTAACTTTCAGTTTTATACAAGCACAGTTTTAGGTGCAAGCAACAGCAGCTTTGATCATCTGGGAGGGGGTGAAAAGCATCTGTAACCTATAATCCTGCTTCTAATGTGGCCACTGCCTTGGTACTTACTGGACACATTGCCACTGTTTATCTGCCACTTCACAATTCATCCAGTCACTGATCAGAAAACTGTGCTTGTATATACTAATAAAAATTATATATGCTTGAGAACTCCTTATACTAGTAAAGAGCTAGAACTACTTATACATAGTAAAACATTAAGGAACACTTACTAATATAAAGATTTGCATTAAGTAAAAAAATTTATTTATCATCTTAAGGAAAGGGGGGAATGAGACAGAATAAAAATTTAACAGGGTAGAAATCCATTTAGATTTAAGTGAAATAGGCTGCTTTGAGCTTGCTGGTTAGTCTAGTAACTGCAGCACTAGCAAAACTACCCCAGCTAAAAAAAAAAACCAACAAATTTCCACACTAAAAAAAAAAAGATAAAAAAGACTCCTCAAACCTTAAAACAGACAAGGTAAAGTAACCCAAAAGTTCTTTCTATACTTTCTAACAAAAACTAAGTACAAGTATAACTAGCTGTAAATGTAATGTAAAATCAGCAAAATAAATATACATGAACCTATTGTAAAATTCTATACATATAGAAATTAATAAAGGTAATAAAAATAGATCAAGAGTTCTCAGGGGTGCGCATGTCCATTAGAAAACAATAAGTCCCCACATGCGTCCACAGCACTGTAAATAAACATACTGCTCCCTACAAATCTTTATTAAAATTATAAAGTTTAATTTTTCATCCATGTTTCAAAGGCAGGGGAATTTAAACTATTACATGGTTTAGGGAAGCACCAGATGTCCTGCTTGAAAAGCGAAACCAGTGAGAGGTTTTAAGTCAGAAATACAATTTATTAGGAAAAAGGGAACAAAGAACCAAATACATACAATAGCACAAAAGAAGAACCACTGACAGAGTCAGAGATACAACGTGACACTCTCTGGCTAGAGTGGTGGTAGCAGATATGGTTCTGTCCAAGCAGTGCTCCTGTAGACTGATGTGGTTTCCCTCTGGAGGTCCAGTGCAGAGAAGGTCTCAGCTGTTCCTCTTGGAAGAGGGGATCTCCTTGCTGTCTGCACAACCCTCCTTATATCATTGATGGCATCATTTGGCTCCTCCCTCTGGGCGGAGCATCTCACAACAGAATGCTGTGATCTTACCAGTCATGTGGCTAAAAGAACAGGTCCTCCTGGAGGGACTTATCTCTGAATCACAAGATAAGGAAAGAAAGGGATTGCAGCTCGAGGTGGTAATGGAATACACCCCAATATTATAACCTAGGACACCAGAAACGCACAAAACTTGATGAACCAAGAGAGGTCTTTCACGACTCCTAGGACAGAACATTCACAGATCTGTGTGCCAGACCTCGGCTTGTTTCAGCCATGCTGGACATCTGCCCATCTCCAGGCCACCAATCCTGCTCTGCTCAAACCTCTTCCATGGCCTGGTTCTTTGAACCCTCCAGGAGGAGACTGACTTGGGTACTGGGAATTTCACTGCCAGACTTTTTGCTCAGGCCTGGATTGCAGGGGTAAATCAGCTTGTATTGAGAACCATCTGCTCCTTTCCCATCATGCTTATGGGTCCCTTCCAACTCGGAATATTGTGTAATCTGTGAACTCTCAGTCCAGCCCACGCAGCCAGGGGCAGGCGAGAGCCACAGCCCTTGCCCCCAGCCCTCAGGCCCCTTCACAGACCTGCTAATTACACTTTTCTCAAGATTAATCAGAAGGAATCTGTTCCCTGCAAGCTGAGCTGAGTTTGGGAGCAACTGTCACTGCCTCCTCATGCCACGCTATGCCGAGCTGGCCTTGTGACACTGATGGGTCCCTGGCCATGGCTCAGCCTCCTCAAGGCAGCAGAGGGACATTAGCTGTGCCTCATTAGCACAGTGGTGGTTTCGGCTGCAGCCCCACAGGGACATTCCAAAGGGGTTTCATAGAATCCCAGAATACCCTGAGTATGAAGGGACCACAGGATCATCAAGTGCAACTCTACCCTGCCCAGACATTCCAACAATCCCACCCTGGGCATCCCTGGCAGCACTGTCCAAACACTGCTGGAGCTCAGGAAGCCTCAGGGCCGTGCCCATTCCCTGGGGAGCCTGGGCAGTGCCCTGCACCCTCTATATCTGCAGCCCCCTTCAGGATTTCGCAGAGGGGAGAAGCTGGGAGTGAGGAGGTTGAGCACATCCCAACTCCACAGCAGAGAGGGAGCTCCAGTACTTCTCTGTCCCAGTGTCTCAGGAAATGCACATATTTCCTCTAGGGGCTTCATCTCCATCCCAGCAGAGAAACTTTAAGGGACAGACTCAGAACTGACTTACCTCTTCCCCCATCTCCTTTCCTCAAGGTATCCACTCTCCCTGATTCAGAGATCCTGAAAGCTGGCACTCCCTTCTTCTACACCTTCAGCCTATTGATGCAAAAGTTTTGTTTAAACCCCTTCTGCAGCCCCACACACTGAAGAGCTGTGAGGAGCAGCAGAACTGTGGAGCTTTATAGGGAACCATAGGCCCTCCTGCAAGCTCCTTCCTGCAGCTCGCTCCCACCTGAAGGCTCACAGGCCTGCCCTCACACAACCACACACTCATCCCCTACTCCACCCCTACTCCAGGGAATTGTCCAGGTTGCAACAGCCCTCCAAGATCAAGTTCAACTATTCCCCCAGCACTGCCAAGCCCACCAAAACCCATGCCCATAGTGCCACATCTGCAGGTTTTTTAACGGCTCCAGGGATGTTGATTCTGCCACTTCTCTGGGCAGCCTGTGACAGTGCCTGACCACCCTCTCTGAGAAGGAAGGCTGGTCAAGTCTTGAAACACTTTGCTCTTCTCCCTTCTCTCAGCTCCAGGCAGCTTCTAGCATTCCTGCCCAGGATGCTGTGGATGAATTGAGGTTCTTTCTTTGTTGAACCTCAGTAGACAGTTGCCAGCCCAGACTTCCTGTGAAATTCCTTGGGACAGCTTTGTGCCCTGAAACTACTGAGCACAAGCCTGGAGCTAGGTCAATGCCCCCACTCTGAGTTTTGTTCTATGCTAGAAAACATAACAAGCCCCTCCTCCTCCTGCATTTTAGATCCAGAATTTCTTTCCTCTAAAAGGCCCCAATTTCGGTTAAAAGTGACAGCTTCCTGCACAGTATTGCTGCCCTCTTCTGGGCTCTCTGGCAGCACTGGGCTCAACAAAATTCCAGCTACGTACACCAGTTCTTGAGGTCAAGTAGGTGGGAATCCTTTCCAAAGCCTTGTGTCCCCACATGACAAGACCTGGGTCTGAAAATGAAGATATTTGAGGTTGCGCTTTCTCTTGCCCTGTCCTATGAACTTTGACCCTAGTAAATGCTCTGGCTTTAGCTCTTCCCTGGGGCTGCTTTTTCAGTGGTATGTAAAAAATGGTATGGGAAGGAAACTGAGTACAAGACTGACTGGGAATGTTGCTTTCTCTCACCTCATTTAACTGCTTGGGTCTTCCACTAACTTCCAAATCCCACTGTGTCTGGAGCTGCCGTGATACAGAGATCAATTAGAAACCAATCTTTATTAGCAAAAAGTGGTTGTAGTCAGAGCTATTTGGGACAAGCAATTAGAGAGGAAGGGTGTTTCTCTTCTCCATTGCTGGATATTTCAGCTATTGTGAGGTGGCTGTGGAGACAAATGAAATGGACAGTGGTGGCTGGAGGGATGCTGGGTCTCATGAGAGTCTTTATGTGCCCCTTACCTGCTCCACAGACCTGCTCCTTCCTTGGGGGCTGTTTTCCTTCCTGTCCCTCTCTTTTCTCATGAGAGCAGAGCCCATCACAGCTGAGAGGAGCCAGGATCCCTCTGCCTCGCCTTTCCCTGTCCAGCAGCATGTGGGATCAGCCACCTCCAGCCCAACAGGGTTTTGGCAGTGAGTCCAGGCTGCTCTCCCTGTGGATTAAAACATGGCCCAGGACAGAGAGAGAGAGAGAAATGCTGGGGATACATATGAGGAATTTCAAGGCATTAGAGAGAGCAGGCCTGGACCCAAGGAGAGAGGAGGGTTGGGAATTCAGTGGGACAAGCTGGGAACTGGTGTCACATGTGGATGGATGCAGCCCCGCATTAGACCATCCTACAGGCAGACTTGAGGTTGTTTATGTGCTTAGAGGAGAGAAAATGTTGGAATAAGTGGCAGAAAGTGGTAAGCAGAGCTGTGGAGACCACAGTCAGAGTGGGACACCTCTGCTCATGTTGGCTGTGACTGGGAAGCCATATCCTCTGCACAGGTCATTGGCAGAGTGGGCAGAGAGGGCAGAGAGGGGAGGGTCCTGTCACCAGCACCTGGACACAGGCTGGATGTAGAGAGCTCCAAGAGAGAGGAGTTGTGGGTAAAGGAGATCCAGCAGGAGAGTTCTGCAGGTCTCGCCTCTTGGTGTTCCCAGCTGGAGATGGGAAGGTGCTGGCAGGTAGGCACAGTGGCTGGGAGGTCTCAGGGCAAGAACAGTGGATCCCCAAGAGGGAAAGCAGAGGGCCAGTACTCAGGCCCAGCTCAGGGGGTGCTCACCTCACTCTAGCTTCTCTCCATGGCTCCAGTCAGTCTTTCAAGGAGTCAGAGTAAATTACATCCACCTCCACACTAATCTTTTACCTAAGCAATTCCAAAGCACCCATGGCCAGCATCCCTAGGGTCCCCAACACCTTGGGTCCCATGGGTAGACATGCACAGGGCAGTCTGCCTGCTGGGCAATGTGGAGCATTCTGTTACCATGGCAACAAGGAATCTGTTGCTTCTCCCTGTTACCTCAGTGGTGCCTCACAAGCTGGGCAGCCTCATCTTCCTGTCCACATTGCTGACACTCACCTGGTCGGGCCTTTCTGGGAAATATGGCCCTCGGAGGAATCCAAGAAGAGGAAATAGAGCTGGAACATCCTAGAAGGAGAGCATGTTAGCAGAGATGATCAGAGGGATGGAGAAGTATGAGAGTGCTATTTGAGGCTTTTTTTGGTGGCAACTGTAGCAGGGCAAGAGGCAGGGAAAATCCAGAAACCCAGACTGAAGGTGAATCTGCCTTGCACTTCATGAGGAAAATTTTGGGTCTCCATCTGTGGAGGGTACCTAGAACTGGCTCTGGGGTGGCTGAAAAAATAAGACTATATTGAAGAAAATAGGGATTTGTGACTTTGGGGGGAAATTATATTTACAGAACTCTCAGGGGAAGAAAGGACAGAAGTTGCTGAGCAAAGTTTAAGGTGTGGCCAAACATTAGGGAGGACTTCTGCCAGCTTGGGTCATCCTGAAAAGTACATCATCGGCTTCCAATAGGAAGTTTGGATTAAAGCGTGGGACACTTTAGGCAATCTCTTAGTTTAGATTGGAATATCTTTTAAGAAAGGTGTGCTTTCTCAGTGTTGCAGTTTGTCCTGGAAATGAAGTTTTGATTCCTATGATTGTCTATTGAGATCTACAAGTGAGAAGTTTAAATATATGGACAGCCAGAAACTTGGGAAGGGTAAAGCTAAAATTGCCTTCTCACTTGTAAAAGGGTTTCTGGAGGTGGGATGTAGGGGGAGGGAGAAGTGCTTTTAGGGTAAATATGTTCAGATCATCCTGCTGGCTTGTGAAAAAAAATGTGTCTATGAGAAAACAGCACAAGGTAAAGAAAAAAAGAGAAATAAGAGAACTCCCACCACTTCATTTAAGATCCAACAGAAAAAAAGTGCACACAACAGCTCAGACAAAGCAGAAGACACCAGCAATTAATCTTGGGGAAAATTTTGCCAGGCTAAGATGTCCCTCCCTCCCTCCCTCCCTCCCTGTCCTCTCAGAATGAGGAAATAATGAGAAAATCCATTAAAAATGTACAGTTCCCAGCCCCATGGCTGGGAGGAGTGGGGAGCAAACACAGCAAGAGCAGCCTCACCCCTCATCCTGGCTGGAGCCAAAGGAAAGGGCGGGCCTGGGGAAGTGTGTTTGTTTCCAGGCTGTGCCTATGGAGAAAACTTCACCCTAGTGAACAATGGGATGAGCAAATCCTTAATGTTTCTTAAAAAAAAAAAAAAAAAAAAAATCGCACTACACCCTAGATCTAAGATTTTTTTCCCCCAACAGTTGTAGCATAAATAAACCAATTCTGGTCTCAAATTAATTGGGATAAAACCAAGCAGGAGAAGGAATGAAGATTTCCTTGTGGTTTGTGGTGTGGAGCTGTGCATCCCTCCTGCCTGGTGTGGGCTGAACCATGGGGATTTCCCTGATCACTTTTTTTACTGAACATGCTGGAACTTGATAGTACCTTTGAGATCTCCACCTCATCAAATCAGAGTGAAACTCATGTTCAGAAGTTATTACAGAAAAAGGCAGGCAGCCAGGCCAGACTCTGAATGATTCAATGGATCTCATTTCCTGGGGGAACCAAGCTAAAAATATAAATGATCTGAGGCAAGTGCCACATTTCTGAAATTCCATGGTTTAGCATTTATTTTAACTCATCAGCTCATTAAGGGGTTTGTTCATGAGTTCTCAGATTAGTTTAGCAGTCCCTGAACATGTGCTGTGGTGTCAGGAGGAGGGATACCCTTCCTACATAGCAAAGAAATTCCTGCTTGAAATACAGAATTCCAGCTCACATGCAAAACTGAATTTGGCTCATCCATAGGAAAATCACAAGAATATGGATTCACTTTCTTACCACCTTATAGTGTTTGCTATTCCTGTGCTTGTCTTGCAAAGTGAACAACCAGTGCATCAGTAAGTACATGGAAAAACCATTCCATGTTCTCCTGAGAAGGAATTAACCTCCCTCCTTCCAAAGCAGCAAAGCAAGTTACCCTCACATGCTAACTCAATTTATAAATAAGAATTGATACGGGAGTAGTTTCTGCACCCCTCCATGGTTGGAAATGAGGGATCTGGGATTGGTGGGAAGTTTGCATTATCCCTTGGCTTGTTTGACCTCATGAACGGCTAAGGGCTGTTAATAAAGGCAGGAGCTGCCCTGATACCATTTAGGATTAACCCTGGTGGTGCCAGGCCATTCTCTGAGACCTGAGAAGGGCTTTCAGTGCCCAGGAGAGTCCAGCTCTCCCAAGGGCTGTTCCGTATTTGTGAGCAATGCAGAGGAAGAAGCAGCATAAAAGTAGAGGCAGGAACAGGGGGACCAGCTGGGGAGCAGAAAGAAGAGTGTGAAAGAGCAGGCTGGGGGTGAAGGGAAGCACAGCTACTCTGTATTCTGGATATTATAATATCTGGGACATGGGTCTGGGTGGTCTGCGGGAGCAGAGGGTTGAGGGGACAGGAGGCTCAGCCTGAAGGCACCAGGAGGGGCTGAGGTGTAGGATTTGCAGGATGATGATGCCCGTATGGCAGGTGACACAGGGAAATAAAGGAGGGAGGAAAATAGTGGTGGCCTCAGAGGGGAGGTGAGATAGCGGGAAAAGGACAGCAGAGGGTAGCAAATGCCTGGATTCCTCTCCGGGGTCTTTGTGAGTCGCAAGCTCAGCAGCCTGTGCAGCCTGGTGCAGACGCGGAGCTCGCATCTAGTCAGGTTTTGTTTAAAGATAAAAGGGGGAACAAAGAATTTTGATGAGGTAGATATGTTCTCACCACAAAGGCTTGTTCTGAAAGACATTTCCTTTAGAAATTTCCTGCCACGATATCTCTAGTGACCCCACTACTGCCAGGGAGAAAGCAAGGCAGAATGTGAAGCTTTGATTAGAATCAGAGAAGGTTTTGACAAAATGAAAAGAAACTTCTCTATGTGGTGATTTAATTTCCCAGGAACAGCAGCAACGTTGGTTGCTATTTGGGCAGCTTATTCCTAACTTTTAAGGTCTGACTTTGCTGGGGTGTTGTGCCTGTGGATTGCAGAGATGGAGAGTCACACCTGGGTACCCTCCACATGCCACACTACTCTCACTCTTTCAGAGGGGAAGCAGGCTTCCTTGCAAACATACCCAGGTAGAAACCAAAAGCCCAGTAGGGCTTTGCACTCATATTTTAGGACCTGAAACCATCCCTGGGCCTGAATCCCTCTCAGAATTGCTGCACACTAGCCCAGCTGGTCCTGCTCAAGTTTCACTCCTGGCATGTCCAAGTTTTCTGCTGCTCTTTGCGTGCTGCATGTTCCCTGTTTAATGCAGGGGATCGGTTGGGGGATGATTATGAATGCTGTAAGTGTAATTACCAGCCCAGGGTTGATCATTAGGCAGTCTCCTTCTCTTCCCCCATTCAGATGTAGACTATCCATGTCAGGCTCAGTGCTTGCCTTTGCCCCTAAAGCAGCTGGGAGATGGCCTCAGCTGCTGATTATGTCTCACATCAAATAGGATCATTCATCTTCATGAGAGCTGAGTGAGCAGGGCTGTGTGTGCCACACCATTCCCTGCCCTCTGGCTGGGGGGATTAGGATTTTTAGGTGGTGAAGGGCACAGAGCCCTGGTAAAAAACAATTGCAGTGGTCAGTCCTGGGGCTTGTGGCACCTGGGGTATCCCAGGGCAGAGTTAAGGCTGGTCCCTGCTCTTCAATTAAAATATTTTCAATCCTCACTGAGTTATTATTATGATTATAGGTGCCTCTGCTGAGCATAAAGGAATAGAGCTTTCTCATTGAGAAAAATGAGAGCCAAAGAGGCTCTTGCAGAGAGACAGGAGCAGCATCTTTGGTGTTCATATGTGGCACTTAAAGTGATCCCCACTGCTCATTTCTGTGATGAGTCTTGAGTACAATTAGTGGGGTACACATAGGACAAGAGCATTTGGGAGGAAGCCTCTTACAAGAGTCTGCTTAAATTCACATGGCCTGGCATGTCAGGCACATAGAGCAGGAGAGAAATCACAAATCAGAGAGCAAATGGGAGATGCATTTTTGGCCTTGCAGGGTCAGTATTGCCCATTTAGGCTTGAGTTTTAACCATCCTGTCCTCCTAGCATGGAAATTGACAGTCAAACACAATCCCCTGGCTATGGGATACTGGAAAAGTGGCAGCTTGGAACACCAGCCTGAATCCCTGACATGTCTGAGAGCACCTCTTCCTTTCCAGCTGGTTTCCCCTGTGCTGATGGCTGAAGAAGTCACGGTTCCTCTAATTTCAGCTGTAATTAGGGGTAATTAAGCCTCTCTGAAAGTGAGAGCAAAAAAATGCAGTACTTGGCAAACAGGGTGGGATGCTGGGTCTGTGGAATGGGTTATTTGCTCAGGGCTGGGAAGTGGGAAATTCCGTCTGCTCTGCTTGAGATGATTTGGATGAATACATCCAAGACACTTTGCTGCATCTCAGTGCCTCCTTCTATGGGAGAAAAATATTCTGTCTTCCACCAAAGTGTCATGGTTTCATACTGGCCAAACGCCAGGCATCCACAAAAAACCATTTACTTTCTTCTGCTATAGCTGAACAGAGGAGGGGGGAAAAACCCCAAAGGATTAATGAATTAAGATAACAATTAGGAGAGAACACCCTATATCTAAGGGCAAAATAGGCTTAAACTTAAGGGTATGGAGTAAATTTGTTATTAACTGAGTTAGAGGAGGATAATGAGGAATAAAATAAACCTCTAAAACACCTTTCCCCCCCAGCCCCTCCCTCCTTCCCACCAACAGAACAGGGAGACAGTGTGTGGGAATTTTGGCCAGTTCTTCACTCAAAATCTTTGTTCAGTTAGCTTAGGGAGAGGATTCTCTCCTGCTATGCCGTGGGGTCCTTCCCATGGGAGACAGTTCTCTGTGAACTTCTCCAGCGTGGTTCTAATTGTCACGAGTAGCAGTCCTGCCCAACCTGCTCTAATGTGAGTCCTCCCACAGGCAAATCAGTCTTTCCAAAACTGCATGGCGTGAGTCACTTTAGTCCACGGGGTGTAGTATTTTAAGTATAAGCTGCTCTAGTTTGGAAGCAAGGGCCCTCTTGCTCTGTTTGATCTCTCATAAGATGACAGCTTTTTAGCATCCACTCACTCCAGTGTGAGCACCTTTTCTCATGGTCTGTGAGTGGATCTCTGCATCCCTCCATGAACTTCATGAATTACAGGGAGACTATTGTGTTGTAGTCCTCACCACGGCTTGCAGAGAGATCTCAACTCAGACACTTGGAGCACCTCCTCCCTCTCTTCCTTCCATTGACTGTGGTGTGGCTATGTTGTCTTTTGCCACATGTCCTCACTTTCTCATCTTTCTCTAAAAGGAAAAAACCCTGCTGCTTGTAAGCACCACTGCCAACAAACTCCACCAGTTCAAAGAGTTTCAAAGAGTTCTGCGGGGTTATCTTGCCCAGGCTCCATGTAGGGAATCACTCACCACACCTGTCACTGCCAGCCCTGTGGCCTCAGCCCGCAGCACAGCTGGCCAGAGGCGGCCTGGCAGCCAAAGCCTGGTGTAATTCTGAGCATCCCAAATGATGGAGCTTCTAACTTTTCCACTTTTACAGGCTGACACTTTTTCTGACTGTGAAGCCCAGATCATCCTACATCTGCTTTCACACAGGCAGCTCCACCATGCTCCCTTTGAACTCTTCCACCGTAAATATTTTCTTTCCTTCCTTGGCAGTGACATCCCTTGGTACTTGGAGATTGCAATTATCTCCCTGAAGCTGAGTCATCACAACTCCAGCTGGATCTGCCTTCCTGGACCCTCAATAGGGCTCCAGCACAGGGATTTTTCCTTCTCTCATTTTTAAGCTCTGTCTACTGTGTCAGTAACTGACACTTAAACTCTTGCAGTCCTGCAACAGCATTGCTGGCTGTCCATCCATTGGTCCTAGGATGGAGGAGTTACATCACCTACAGTCATTTCTCCTCCACGTAACAGTTCAGTAAGACACTGTTGGTGTAGTCGAAATCATTATGCATTACAGTAGTGAGATTATTCCAAGGCTGGGTGAAAAATAGCCAGCCAGTTTGGACATTATAAGTGTTTTAGTGCTTCAAATGGGAAGGGAAAAATTTCCCAAATGGGAAAAAAAAATCAGGCCAAATTGTTCAGTGATTCATGATGTTGCATTTGCCTCAGACCATTTGCATCTGAATGGTTTTTTTATTTTGTCAACATTAATATGTTTTGAACCAGAAAACTGGCTTTTCACTTCAAAGCAGTCAAAATCAAAATCTATGATGATTTTAAAGCTTTGCCAAATCTTTCCTTGAGGTGAGGAATACCTGGAGGAGCCATCAGCTGCTGAGGATAACTTCAATTTCTATGGAGAAACATCACTCTTGGGAAGAACAGAAAAGAACAGACACTGGAGCCAGTGGTCTGGCATGGTTCACATCCATGCTGGCAGGAAGGGCTGTGGCCATGAACCGCTGTGTCTGGGCCACTTGGGGAGGATTTTGCTGCAGCTCTGAGATTACACCAGAGACATCCTTCAGCATCACAGGAAGAATAATACTCCAGATAAAGAGACAAAGATGGAGAAGGAAGATGTGGGGATCCATCCCAGCATGGATGTCATGTGGGTGCCATGGCATTTCTCTGGGATTTACTGGCTCTGAGGTCCTGGCAGAAGTGCTGATAATTTTCCTTGCTCTTTCATTATTGACCAAAGGAGTATTTATTATGGATCCCCGTGAAGGCATGATGAGCAAAACTGCTGTTTGGAAAAGCCACATAGTATTGTTTGGTGAGTCAAAGCAGAAAAGAGAGGAAAAACAAACTCAGGTACACCTTCCTAGACATGATGTGCTTAAGAGCCCAGGACCAGCACAAACCACTCTGGGTGACAATTTTTCACTTGGCATCACCTTCCCAGGTGCTTTAAAGCATTTTCCTGCCACCATGCAGCACTTTCACAATGCAGAACAGCAAAACACTGGAAATCTTCCTCAGTTTTATTTATTTCAACCAATGCAGCTGCTGAGCACTTGTCAGCCCCATTGCCAGGGGTGACAGGGTGCAGGTTAATTGTACATGGTATTTTCAGCCTGTAGACATCCAAACAATGGAAAAACTGGCAGCTGAGATGCTTCCAGTGGGATGAAGAGGCAAAATCCCTCAGGGATATTTTCTCCCTGGAGAACAGTGGCAGAAAAAGAATCCCCTCCTTGGAGGATTTGTTTACTAAAAAAAAAGTTTAAGTAACATTCAGCTCAGAGTTTACACAGAAAATCATATCTGCAAGCTGCAGTTGCTGGTGGTGGAGCAGCAGGATACCTGAGTTCTCTAATGAGCTCCAGTAACCAGCTGGTCTCCAATGCTAGGAGTCAGTGAGGAAAAAATACACCTCAAATATCCTGGTTCTCATGTCTTTTGTTGGTGGGATGAGGCAAAGAAGCAACTCCAGCCCCTCCATAAGGGCTGGTCCAAGTCACTGTCCTATTTTAGCCCAGCAGAGCAGTTGTTGCTTGTCAAAAATCCTCAGGCTAACACTTCCTGCATCCCTGGCTGTGGTTGAGAAGCTGCTGGAAGGATGAAGAGATGCTGTGGGGCATCATTACTGATTTGCCAGCCCCACACTCACACCCATCAGCCACCTTTGATTCTCAAGCTGTGGCTTACATCCAACCAGGATCTGAAGTTTTTAGAAGCTTGAGGGAAAAAACAGCTGAAAACTTTCAGTGAAGTTTGTGCTTATTTTTTTCCTGCAGAACCAATAAAGACAGAGAAAGAGAGTCCTGTTATTGAAGAAGACTCACCTAATCAGAGGTAATTTTCAGCATACATTTCTGTAGCCTTTTCCAGTAAAAAAAATGAATCCTCTTCAGTTTGGAGGTAGGGAAAGGTTATCCTCAGGCAATCTGCTTGTGCTGCTGAACATCTGGACACATCCAGGTTATACCAGCAGTGGTGGAGAGGGGAGAGGTACATTCAGACCACCCTGTTGCAAAAAGTACTGAATGCAGAACACAAACCTCGCAACACCACAACAGGAGTGGAGTCTGCCTTAAAATCCCTTTTGGGGGTGAGTGAAAGATGAGGACATGGGTAATGACAAACGATGGATGGCTGGAATCAGCACCAGCTCATTGCCAGCCTCTGAGACACCTCCAATAGAGACATGTGGTCTTTGACTGCCTCACTATGCACAATTTCTGCCTTTAAGTCCAAGCTGAGCCATGAGGAACAGGGCGTGAATCCAGATTCAGCCCCATCTAAGCCAACAGCAACAGGTAGTGTCTTGGTTCGACAAGACAGGAGTCTGTGAAAGAGGGCAAAGCCTCCTGTGCAATGGAGAACGGCAAACCCCCCTCCCTCTGAATTACGAGGATCTTTAAATTAAAAGGCTCTCAGGCAAAGATATGGGAGTGGGAGTAACAATTCTTTACTAGGAGAAAACTAGACAACAATTTAAAAAGGCAAATGCAATCGGTACAAACAAAACCAGTGAAAGAAAAAAAAAGT
The DNA here is from genome assembly GCF_050655825.1 of Lonchura striata. Taxonomy (NCBI): domain Eukaryota; kingdom Metazoa; phylum Chordata; class Aves; order Passeriformes; family Estrildidae; genus Lonchura; species Lonchura striata. Next base: position 12,101,354 of record NC_140729.1, on the reverse strand, counting down.
CCAGAACCTGCGGGGTGCCAGTATCAGTTCTACTGGGACAATTTGCTTCCCTTGCAGTGGCTGGTGAATTGTAGCTGCAGTGGTGATCTCTAGAAGGGTATAGTTTCCCTCTGAAGATCTGGTGGCAGTGGGGCCGGTCTTCCTCTGCGCCGGGGTTGCCTCTGAGCTCCGCTGCCGTCGCCTCTGCGCGCCGGCTGCTTCGCTGCGAGTGCCGCCGAAGAGAGAGCGAGAGAGAGCTGCTTCCCCAGGAATCCCGCGAAGAGAGAGAGAGAGAGCTGCTTTCCCCGGGAATCCCGCGCAGAGAGAGAGAGAGAGCTGCTTCTCTCGGAGTCCCGCGAAGAAGAGGGAGAGAGCTGCTTCTCTCGGAGTCCCGCGAAGAAGAGGGAGAGAGCTGCTTCTCTCGGAGTCCCGCGAAGAAGAGGGAGAGAGCTGCTTCCCCCCTCTGGGTGGGACCCCCTTCATTGAATCAGTCGAAGGTGTATACACAAACCATTGTCTCTGAGAGAGATAACAAAAAACCTGTCCAACCGGTTCGCCTTCGACAGATGGCAAATGGAATACAAGCTTATCTTACAACCCAGGACATTATCCACCCCTTATTCTATTTCCATCTGCACACCATGAAATCTTACACCCAGTTCTCTCTTAAGACCAAGTTTCCCTGTGGTACACAGCGGGTCTCCCCATCTTCCTGCATTACCCACCAAGTGTAACCAGGTCCTTGAGCAAAGACAATCCCACGAATGGGTTGGTCTTTGCCTGAGGTGGGATTAATCCAAACAGTTTTCCCTAAAATACCTTTCATATGTACTACAGGGACCTTATCTCCATCTACTGCGTGTAAGGGTTCTGACTGAGCAGGGCCAGCTCGATTGACAGACCCCCGGGTGTTGACCATCCAGGTTGCTTTTGCCAGGTTAATTTCCCAGTTTCTAAATGTTCCCCCACCAAGTGCCTTCAGGGTAGTCTTAAGGAGTCCGTTGCACCGTTCAACTTTGCCGGCAGCTGGAGCATGATAGGGAATATGATATATCCATTCGATACCATGTTCTCTGGCCCAGGTGTTGATAAGGCTGTTCTTGAAATGGGTGCCGTTGTCAGACTCAATTCTCTCAGGGGTGCCGTGTCTCCACAGGACTTGCTTTTCCAAGCCTAAGATGGTGTTCCGGGCAGTGGCATGAGGTACAGGGAAAGTCTCCAGCCATCCAGTGGTGGCTTCCACCATGGTCAGCACGTAGCGCTTGCCTTGGCGTGTCTGGGGCAGTGTGATATAGTCAATCTGCCAGGCCTCCCCATACTTGTACTTGGACCACCGCCCACCATACCATAGGGGCTTCACTCTCTTGGCCTGTTTGATGGCAGCACACGTCTCACAGTTATGGATAACCTGGGAAACACTGTCCATGGTTAGATCCACCCCTCGGTCTCGTGCCCACTTGTAGGTGGCATCTCTGCCCTGATGACCTGAGGCATCATGAGCCCATCGAGCCAGGAACAACTCCCCCTTATGGTGCCAATCTAAGTCTATCTTTGACACCTCTATTTTTGCTGCCTGATCTACCTGCTCGTTGTTTCGGTGCTCCTCATTAGCCCGACTTTTGGGGACATGGGCATCTACATGACGGACTTTCACCGTCAGCTTTTCCACCCGAGAGGCAATGTCTTTCCATATATCAGCAGCCCAGATTGGCTTTCCTCTACGTTGCCAGTTGGCCTTCCTCCACCTTCCCAGCCAGCCCCACAGAGCATTGGCTACCATCCATGAATCAGTATAAAGGTAGAGCTTTGGCCACTTCTCCCTTTCAGCAATGTCCAGAGCCAGCTGAACGGCCTTGAGTTCGGCGAGTTGGCTCGATCCACCTTCTCCTTCGGTAGCTTGTGCAACTTGGCGTGTGGGGCTCCATACGGCTGCTTTCCACTTCCGGTTCATCCCTACAATGCGACAGGAACCATCAGTGAAAAGAGCGTAGCAGGTCTCTTCTGCTGGTAGTTGGTTGTATGGTGGAGCCTCTTCAGCCCTTGTCACTTGTACCTGCTCCTCATCATCAGTGAGACCAAAGTTTTCACCTTCTGGCCAGTTCGTAATTATCTCCAAAATCCCAGGGCGATTCAGGTTTCCAATACGGGCGCGTTGAGTGATGAGGGCAATCCATTTGCTCCATGTTGCGTCAGTGGCATGGTGGGTAGTAGGAACCTTTCCTTTAAACATCCACCCCAGCACCGGTAGTCGGGGTGCCAGGAGGAGTTGTGTTTCTGTGCCAATTACCTCCGAGGCGGCTTGAACTCCTTCAAAGGCAGCCAAGATTTCCTTCTCTGTGGGAGTGTAGTTGGCTTCAGACCCTCTGTAACTTCGGCTCCAGAATCCCAGTGGTCGGCCTCGAGTCTCCCCAGGCACTTTCTGCCAAAGGCTCCAGGACAACCCATGGTTCCCGGCTGCAGAGTAGAGCACATTCTTGACCTCTGGTCCCGTTCTGACTGGGCCAAGGGCTACAGCATGAGCGATCTCCTGCTTGATCTGGGTGAAGGCTTGTTGCTGCTCAGGGCCCCAGTGGAAATCATTCTTCTTTCGGGTAACCAGATAAAGAGGGCTCACAATCTGGCTATACTCAGGAATGTGCATTCTCCAGAAACCTATGGCACCCAGGAAAGCTTGTGTTTCCTTTTTGCTGGTTGGTGGGGACATAGCTGTGATCTTGTTGATGACCTCAGTGGGAATCTGGCGCCGTCCATCTTGCCATTTCACTCCCAGGAACTGGATCTCTCGGGCAGGTCCCTTGACTTTGCTCTTCTTGATGGCAAAGCCAGCTTCTAGTAGTATCTGGATGATCCTCTCACCTTTCTCAAACACTTCTGCCGCTGTGCTCCCCCACACAATGATGTCATCAATGTATTGCAGGTGTTCTGGAGCCTCACCCTTTTCCAGTGCAGCCTGGATCAGTCCATGGCAGATGGTGGGGCTGTGTTTCCACCCCTGGGGCAGTCGGTTCCAGGTGTACTGCACGCCCCTCCAGGTGAAAGCAAACTGAGGCCTGCATTCTGCTGCCAGAGGAATGGAGAAAAACGCATTAGCAATATCAATGGTGGCATACCACTTTGCTGCCTTGGTCTCCAGCTCGTACTGGAGTTCCAGCATGTCCGGCACAGCAGCGCTCAGCGGTGGAGTCACTTCATTTAAGCCACGATAGTCCACAGTCAATCTCCATTCTTTGTCAGATTTGCGCACAGGCCAGATGGGGCTGTTGAAGGGTGAGTGGGTTTTGCTGACCACCCCTTGGCTCTCCAGCTCCCGAATCATTTTGTGGATGGGGATCACGGCATCTCGATCCGTCCGATACTGCCGGCGGTGCACTGTCGAGGTCGCAATTGGCACGCGTTGTTCTTCCACCCTTAGGAGTCCTACTGCAGAGGGGTTTTCTGACAGTCCAGGCAAGGTGTTCAATTGCTTAATGTCTTCTGCCTCTACAGCGGCTATTCCAAAAGCCCACCTGAGTCCCTTTGGGTCTTTGTAATATCCGTTCCGGAGGAAGTCTATGCCTAGGATACACGGAGCATCTGGGCCAGTCACTATAGGGTGTTTCTTCCACTCCTTCCCAGTCAGGCTCACCTCAGCTTCCACCAGAGTCAATTGTTGTGATCCCCCTGTCACACCAGCAATGGAAACAGGCTCTGCCCCCACATGTCCCGATGGTATCAGAGTACACTGTGCACCAGTATCAACTAAAGCATCATATTTTTGTGGCTCTGATGTGCCAGGCCATCGGATCCACACTGTCCAGAAGATCCGGTTTTCCCGTGCCTCTCCCTGGCTAGAGACAGGGCCCCTCTAACACTGGTTATCATTCCTTCCCTGGGCATACATACTAGAGGTCCCTTCAAGGGGGTCTGACAGATCGTACCCACAAGCTTGGTCACGGGAGGTTGAGGCTACCTTCACTTTGGTGGAACTCCCCCGGTTAGAGTTTCCCTCCTTGAGTTGACGGACCCGTGCTGCCAGGACAGAAGTGGGTTTCCCATCCCACCTCCCCATGTCTTCCCCATGGTCACGCAGGAAGAACCACAGATTAGCCCTTGGGGTGTACCCTCTCTCTCTAGCTGGGGATTGTTGGGTGCTGATTCTGGGGCCTGTGACTCTCACGGGTGCTGTATTAACCTTCCTTATCTCCTCCCTCATCTCCTCTTTAAACTCCTTAATCACAGCTGAGATATGAGCCTGCATTGGGCCATTAATCATACTCTCATAATTTCTAAGTTTGTTGGCAACAGAACCTATTGTCTCCCGGTGGGTGTCAGCATTGATCGTTGCAATGAAGGTGGCGTATTGAGATGGCCCAAGATTTGCCAGACTCCACAGCATTTGTCCCGTACACCTGACCTTGTCAGGATCATTATTGTGTCGTCCATCCCTCCCAAAGAGTACCTCCAATACTGCCACTTCTCTCAGCTGTTGGATCCCTTCCTCGAGGGTCTTCCAGCGCATTCTATGATGGTGCTCTTGCATTCTCTCTCTGTGGATAAACCTCTCCCTGACACTCATTAAGAGCCGCTCCCAGAGAGAAAGGGACCCTGGTTCCCTTACAAAAACCTGATTTATACCTGAGTCCTGGGTCAAGGGTCCCAAGTTCCTTGCCTCACCACCGTCCAGCTGCACGCCTGTACCCATAAGATCCCAAACCCGGAGTAGCCAGGTAGCATAAGCCTCACGCCCTCGTCGCACAATGTCTTTATGCAGATTGCGAAGACTTTCGTACGTCAGGGACTCGGTGATGATAGCAATCTCTGGCTCCCCTGTGGGTTGTGAGGTTCCTCCATTCCTGTCCCTATCTGCAGGGTGCTCTGCTTTCACCTTAGACTTCCTTGTTTCTACCGGGGCCACTGCTGCTGACCGTGACTGCCTTTGTGGTTCAGCTGGAACCTGGACAGTTGTAACATCTGTGGGTTCCACAGCTGTACTATTAGACTGTCCCTCCTCAAGGCAAAGGGCCGGTTTCTCACCAGCTGGGGAAATGCACTCCTTCAGCATCTCTCGTATCTCCTTAACCAGAACCCTCACCCAATCTGGGCGGTTCATTTCTGAGGTGGGCTGTGGGGCAGGGTCAGGCTCTGGAGCAGCAGCATCTCGAGTCTGTGGTGTAGGTGTGAGGGTAGTTATCCAGGTTAATCTTCCCTTATCTCTGAATGCTAAATATAACAGGACTATCAGCAACACCACCCATTGTATGGTATCATTAGCACTTATAAAGGATCTTAACCCTTTGAGAACTGGTGGAGCAGACCCAAAAAGATGGTTAAAAGGTTGAGAGAAAGTTTGCCCAGGTGCTATTTCCTCGCAGTAGGTACCGTTATTAAAGTAACCCCAAAAACATACAGTTAACGTGTGATAGCTATGAATCCATGTACCTGCCTTCCAGAGGAAATTAAAGATCCATGAATTCCTCACCCAATTAACCCAGAAGCCAAACTTGATAACAGACACCGTAGCCTTAGTTATAGGACCCATTTTTAGATAAGGGTCTGCAAATGGGAAAAGTATAGCTACGATCACATGCCACCCAAACCAAGGTAAACTAGACCACATGGTGATGCTGAAGATGTTTTTACACACAACAAAACCAAATTACTTAAGAACTGTTAATCCTTTTTCCCTCTCAATGCCCTCGGGCCTCACGTTGATGCGCCAAATTCTGTCTTGGTTCGACAAGACAGGAGTCTGTGAAAGAGGGCAAAGCCTCCTGTGCAATGGAGAACGGCAAACCCCCCTCCCTCTGAATTACGAGGATCTTTAAATTAAAAGGCTCTCAGGCAAAGATATGGGAGTGGGAGTAACAATTCTTTACTAGGAGAAAACTAGACAACAATTTAAAAAGGCAAATGCAATCGGTACAAACAAAACCAGTGAAAGAAAAAAAAAGTCCAGAACCTGCGGGGTGCCAGTATCAGTTCTACTGGGACAATTTGCTTCCCTTGCAGTGGCTGGTGAATTGTAGCTGCAGTGGTGATCTCTAGAAGGGTATAGTTTCCCTCTGAAGATCTGGTGGCAGTGGGGCCGGTCTTCCTCTGCGCCGGGGTTGCCTCTGAGCTCCGCTGCCGTCGCCTCTGCGCGCCGGCTGCTTCGCTGCGAGTGCCGCCGAAGAGAGAGCGAGAGAGAGCTGCTTCCCCAGGAATCCCGCGAAGAGAGAGAGAGAGAGCTGCTTTCCCCGGGAATCCCGCGCAGAGAGAGAGAGAGAGCTGCTTCTCTCGGAGTCCCGCGAAGAAGAGGGAGAGAGCTGCTTCTCTCGGAGTCCCGCGAAGAAGAGGGAGAGAGCTGCTTCTCTCGGAGTCCCGCGAAGAAGAGGGAGAGAGCTGCTTCCCCCCTCTGGGTGGGACCCCCTTCATTGAATCAGTCGAAGGTGTATACACAAACCATTGTCTCTGAGAGAGATAACAAAAAACCTGTCCAACCGGTTCGCCTTCGACAGATGGCAAATGGAATACAAGCTTATCTTACAACCCAGGACAGGTAGTTATTGCCACCTGCCAATGCCTTCTGACCTGCACAAAAGGGGTTTGTTAGAGCTCAGTACCCTTTTAAATGAGTTCCTGGACAGCACACAAAGAGCCACTGTAGCATTTGGCCTTGGACAGCACTGGGTGACAGCTGGTGGGGGCGATCTGGGGGTACCAGGATGTGCCCCATGTGTTGGGTGCTCTCTGCGCAGACTTCCACCACAACAGCTGGAAATCCATAGGCAATATCCCAGTCCCATTCCTGGCTTCAGAGATGAGCAGGGACCAGGTCTCAGCCTGCTGCTCTCAGCCTCCCAGACAGCTGCCCCCTCTCACACTTGGTCTGTGATTCATGAGCACCTCCTGCTCTCCTCCTCCCTGCTGCTTTGTCACCACTATTTCTGTGCATATTTGATTGATGTCAAAGGCAGGCTCAGGATCTTTCTGTTCTTGCTTTTCACCATTTCCAGCAAGAGAAAAAGATTAATCCTGTCTGTCTGAGTTATTACCCTGATGCCTGAAGGCCTATTTACACAGGGAGGAAGATGCTGCCCTCATCCCTGAGTGTCTACATTGCTGTCAGAGATGATCCTGCATCACCTTGCTCCAGCAAACAGAGGCTGTGGACTCCTGCAGCAACACAGCTCCAGCTTGGCCCAGGGATGGAATTGAGCCGCAAGATCAGGTGCCCATAGTCATAGTCCTGCCCAGCATAGGAGCATCCTCGTGGGTCACAGTGGAAGTTCTTCTCATACTGCACATCATCCATGGCCAAACCTAGGATAGCGGAAGGTGTCCTGGACCATGGCAGGAGGCTGGAACTGGCTGGGCTTTAAGGTCCCTTCCAACCTAAAGCATTCTGTGAATTGCTAATTCTAAATCATTTCCATCCCAGGCAGGAGAGGGGCAGCAGCCTTGGGAAGAGCATTTCTCTGGTTGTGATGGGATGGCCCAGCGTTCCTGCTTCTTCTCTTTCCTGTATTACCATCTGCCTGAACAGGCTGATTCCACATGTTTTAGACATAAACTGCATCCGTAAGGAATGGAGAATGGGGAATTTGAAATGAGCAGGGGCAGTAAGTTAATAAATTCAGTAAATACTAGAGAAAACTAAAGGTAACAGAAAAATGTCCTTAGGATCATGCTACACATGCTGAGTCTGGCTTTCTGCTCCAGCTCCTATTTATCACCTAAATAAGAGGTGTTTAAATGCTCTGTTACACTCACCCATATCTCTCTGCAGGCCAAGAAATCCTCCACACATAAAACATAAATTCTCAAAAGGCTTTAAGAGGCTCGGCTTTTGAGCGGTGGCATGGCGTGATTTCAGATTCCTGCAATTTGTTGTATTTAACCTGCTGTTAAAGACCCTGCAGCATCACTGGCCTTCTCCTGACTCAAGGAATGGAAAAGCCAACACAAACCAGCCTGACAATAAACATTGTGCTGTCCCAGTGTAGACAGTCTCTGGCTGCAGCACAATTTCTCTCAGCTGTCAGCAAAGTTGTTTCAGTTGAGAGAGGGGGTTGTCCTGCTCTGCCCTGGGCTGAGGCAGCCTTACTTCAAGTCTGGAGGCAGTTTACATCACAGCAATATAAAAAAGATGAAAAATTATTAAAGAGTATCCAAAAGAGGGGCATGAATATGGTGAAGGGTCTGGAGGCGCCACACAAGGAGAGGGGCCTGACGGCAGAGCTCAGCCGTGCTGCAGCTCCTCAAGAGCAGCTCTGATCTCTGCTCCGGGACAGGGACAGGAGCCAGGGAATGGCTGGAGCTGGGCCAGGGGATTTGGGATGGAGATCAGGGAAAGGCTCTTCCCCCAGAGGTGCTGGCACTGCCCAGGCTCCCCAGGGAATGGTCCCGGCCCCAAGGCTGCCAGAGCTCCAGGAGGGTTTGAACAGCGCTGCCAGGGGTGCCCAGGGTGGGATGTTGGGGGGTCTGGGCAGGGCCAGGGGTGGGACTAAATGATCCTTGGTGGACCCTTCCACCTAAGGCTATTCTGTGATTCTATTCTGTGGTTGCCTTGTTGAAGCGCTTACTGGCAGAGCAACAAGGTAATGTCTCGCTCCCTCTCCGTGCTCATAGCCTGCATCCCAAAGCATGCCAAGCATTCTGGGAATGCAGGGCGAGAAGGAAGGGTCAGTGTTTGGCACAGCCATGTTTTGAACAGAGGGTGGAACACAGCACCTGTGGCTGCTCTGAGACAGGGGCATCACAGGACTCTTCCCACAGCTTGCAGGGTTGTTGAGACAGCTTCAGCCTGCAAGTACCAAATCACTTGTCCAAGACCTACTTTTTTTACCGGTGGAGATTCTCTCAAATAATCTTGACTTTTCCAGGTGACACCATGCCATGTGGCTGGGGTGGTAATGCTCCAGCTGAACTTAAGGGACCAGGCTGGTCTTTCCCAGAGGCACCATCCTCAGGGAGCCACTTCTGAGAGCAAACCAAGTGGCCAGAAGTGATGCTGCTGATGTGGAGATTCTTGCACTATGCAGGGCTGGATGTGGGTGTGAGCATCCAATGCCCTCCCCAGTAGTCAGAATGCCGAATTAATGTGATGCCTTTAATTTTACAGGTGTGCAGGCAGGGCTCTCCCAGGAGCTTCCTACCAATCTGGAGTGTCTTCATGGAGATGGTCTTTGCATCTTAATGTAGATTGAAAACCTAATTATTCTGCACAGAATTAATGGACTACCCGGGATGCAGCAGGAGCTGTGTAAAACTGCAGCTGGTCTCAATCCTACGAGGAAATCCCATCTGATCCCACTCCAGGTCTCCAAAAGTCTCCTTGCTGACCCCTGTTCAGGCCCTCTGAAATTTCTGTCATCTCTAAGTTCCCCCTGCCTTTGCTGCTGCCCCTCCCAAGTTTCCATCCCATCCCAAGACTCCCTCCTTTGTTTTATGAGTCACCCAGGCATTCCCAAACGTAGTATTGGATGCTCCACAAAGAGCCCAGCTAGCTCAGACAGCAATAAATACCCCAGACATTTACTTCCATCAATGAGTGCTCATCCTGTCTGTGTGAAGGAATTACAGTGCAGTGAAAGCCTCCAGGACTGGGATTCTCCTTTATCAGTGCCCTCCTCTCCCCAAAACAGTGAGAGGAGCTGTCTGAGCTGCCTAAACTCACCGAGGTGTGTCAATCTATCCAGTGCTTTGAAAAATGAGCAGGTGCCGGGCTCCTCTGGCAGGAGCCTAGCTGTCAGTGTTCGGCTGCTGCAGGTCTGCAGCCAGCCTGGCCTCTTGTTTCTCATTTTGAGCCTGACACCAGTGTTGTGTTTCTCGGAGGTATCCCTGGAGATAAAAATGTGACAGTGCTGTGTTTATTCTCTGTATCCATCTCCCTGGAGCTGTCAGAGCCAGGAGAGCCTGGCAACACAGGCACTTCCACCCAGGATGAGCAGCCTTGCACTGGGAAGGTGTTTTCTCCTATTTATTCCTTTATCCTCAAGCAGTTGCCTGTACTTGTGCATATCATCCCTGTGTTATCCTGGCTGCTGCTCTTTCAGTGGGAGCTTGGTCTTGGAGCTGTGTCAGGGGAAGCTTAGGCTGGATATCAGGAAAAGGTTTTTCCCCCAGAGGGTGCTGGGGCACTGCCCAGGCCCCCCAGGGAATGGTCACAGCCCCAAGGCTGCCAGAGTTCCAGGAGCTTTTGGACCCAGAGATGCACAGGGTGGCATTGTTAGGATGTCTGATGTAGGGCCAGGCATTGCACTCGATGATTCGTGTGGGTTCCTTCCAACTCGGGGTATTTCATTATTCTGTGACCTCTGGTGATGCTTCAGAGTCATCCAGAAACTGCATTTCTCCTCCCCCCTCCATTGCAGCAGGAGCTGCTGCAGTGACACAGGACAGTGAGTGACACAGGACACAGCAGACCTGCCACTCTCTTGGGAAACCCTCTGATCAATGCCGAGGTGCATTGGTCTGGCATGAATATGCCCCAGAGAAGAGCATGGCATGCCTTGAGTCTCCCTCCAGCTTTTCCTTCATGAATAAGAGGCCTCACCAGTAATTTTCCTTCAATTGAAAGGACCAGAAGGGAGTTTTCCAGATTAATTAAACCCCCTAATTTTGTAAGAATTTTAGTAGAGGTGAAAGCAATTTAATAGAGAAAAAGGGAATGGGGTCACACCTCCATGACTTTCCCAGCATTCAGTATTTGCTGAGAAATTCCTTTCATGGAAGGCAACACAGTGAGAAGCACCTTGCACATCAATTTCCTCATGGATTCATGTGAGCAAACCTCACCTTGCCTCTCCTTTTTAGTTTTGAGTAAATGAAAAGAAAATCTCTCCAGCTCTGAGACACTGAGGTTCACTCATTAATTTTCCGTTTGCAGGGAACTGAGGCTCTCACAGCTGCTGTGGCCCATTTTTCCATGCCACGCTGTATGTGCTATGCATGGCAAGCTTGGTGCCAAGAGTGGTTTCCATCCCATGCTTTAGTTTTGTAGGGGAAGGATTGGAGAGACGGAGAAGCTCAAGGAATGAGAGTGTTTAAATCAAGTAACTCCTCACAGGCAAATCAGCAACTCCACAGGTTAAGTCCAGTCTTGGGCAGTGAATCAGTGAGGAAAGAGAGAAAGAGGATCCAGATGTGGCCAGGAACATCAAGGACTTCAAAACTTCATCAGGAGCCATTGGGGAAAGGCAGGTCCAGCTGAGTCTAGCAGGCAGAAGACACTTCAGTCTCTGCATATCTCTCTTCCCATTGAAGTTTTGAATTTTTTTTTTAATTTTTAAAAATTGTTTTTTACTGCTGCTGTGGAGAGATGTCACATTAGGAAGCTGCCTCCTCTCGTGCATTGCTGCTACTCAAAACAGATGCCTTGCCAATATGTCCCATCTTGAGATCATTTATTGGGCTTAGGGAATGTGAAACCAGCTCAAATTAACCCATAAGTCACTGTGCAGGAGGAACTGGGATGTGGAAGAACTTGCCAGGGATGCTCAGCTCTCACCCTACTACAGCCATGAGAACACACGACCTGTAAACAGAGGTGATGAATGCACAGCCCCCTTCCAGACTACATCTCCTCTAGGACTTCTTAAAAATAAATCTTAATGGAAAACATTAAATACTAAGAAGAGTTTTGAGGTTTTAAAATATTCCTTGGAAATACTTTCATGATTTTGGTTCCAGGCCAAAACTTCACAGGTTTTCAACAACTGAAAGTTGGACACTTTGCCAATAAAGTATCACTTGGGCTTTTGATCTTCCAGTGGGAAAGAAAAACAAGAAATACTTTATTAAGGAAGAAAACAGTAATCAATCCCAAAATTAAAAATATATATATATATATTTGACTGAGTGTTTTTTATGAGCCCTGACTAATTTTTTCCTTTTATTGTAGGAAAGAGATTATGGTGAAAAGAGAAACTCCATCAAGCTGGCCATGGCATCAAAGGATACAATTGTATAATGTTATATGGTACATGAATATTATTGAACTGCTGAAAAAGTTCCACTCCCTTGGGTAAAGGAAGCAGTGCAGATGCTTTTTAATTTGCATCTTTTGGAAACAAGATCGGCTATTGAGTGGAGCAGGGAGAGCCTGCAGAGCAGGGGGTATTAGGGACAGACACAGAGAACATCAGCTCAACTCCAAAGTCCCCATTAATAAAAGCTCATACATAAATACATATGTGACCATAAATCAATACAGGTATTGATTTTCCTTTGCAGGCTGAGTGCTTTCTCCTGGCTAATGAAATGCAGCCCCTTCCTTAAAGAGAGGTCACAGTGTGGTATACCCACGAAGATTTAATGGGATAGGAAAATTAATAATGCTCCTCTGAGGAAAAATACATCTGATCTGCCCTGATTGTACACACTGGAAAATGTCTGTCTCAACCTGGAAACAGGAATTCAGACAAAAGCATTTTTGTTATGAGCAGTGCTGGCACATGCTGATCTGTGTAGGCCTTCTGGTGGAATTTGTCAGTCTTCCCTAAAATCCAGATATACTTTTATTTTGTCTTTCAAGTTTGAAATATTTTGCTGTGATATTTCAAAATTGCACGATGTAGATCCCTCCCAGAAGACTGAGTTCAATGGAAATTTACTTTTAAAAGGAATGAGAGGGAGGTGTCTTTACAAACAAATTATGGACCTGCTAGTAGATAAACCCAGATACTTACAGGTGAAAGAAGCAATGGGTCGAACCATATATTTCATAGTAATTCCACTAATTGACACAGACTGTTGCTTACCCAAGGCCATGCTAAATTCCTGGAGTTAGGGAAAAAGAACAGAGATACAAAGAAAAAGAAGGGTGGGTCCACATTAGAGGGTGGTCTGTATCAGGCCATTCAGGAATTCTGTACCTCTCAAGTACCTCAGGTGATGGGGAAGGAGAGAGGGAAATGGGACTGGAAAGTGAGGATAGAAAGGAGGCTGCATCCTCTAGCAATTTGAGAGACCCCATGGGAAATGCCCCATACCCTCTCCCTTTATTAAAATAAAGTTACAGAACTCCTCTGTCTCCATTTTGAACATCAATGTCTGCTGTTTGTGGATTAATTTTCTTGCCACTTTCAAAGCCATTTTTTAGGTTGGGTTTGTTTTGCATTTTGTTGGACTCTCATCAGCTCTCATCCACCGAGGAATTCCTAATCCAAGAACAGAGTAAGTGATGAGGAATGAGGTAAAGAAACACTTTTACTTGACTGAGAAATTTAGTCTAATGCAAACTGTCTTGGTTTGAAAGATGGGTGTCTTCCAAGGAAGGCAAGAACCTTCCTTGGAATAGAGAATATGACCCTCCTCCATCTGAATTATTGTAACTTCGAAATTAAGGGGCATTCAGGCAAAGATATAGGAAAATAATAACAATTCTTTAGTAGTATGTATATTGCAAGGCAAACAAACAACAATAATGGCAGCAACAACAAGCAAAAGAAAAAAACAAAACCAGAAAATCAATAAAGTCTGTTCCCCACTCTTTCAGCATTTCCCCTTTGGTGCAGTTCTGGGCACAGCCAGCAGGGGTGCTGCTGGCTCCTGGCCGGGCAGGGCAGGAGCAATGATTCCCCTGGGGCTGCAGGGGTGCTGTGGTGCAAATTCAGGGACCACACAGTAATGCCAGATTGGCCAAGACGGGAATGGATGGAGAAAGGGCTTGCTTTACAAATGTCTTGGTTTTGAGACAATTTTAGGAGGAAAATTCAGTGGAATGAACATCTTGTCTACGGATTTGGCACTGTCACTCTCCCACCGATATGAAAGGAATATTGGAGGGAAGTGAAAAATCCTGTTTATTGAACAGACAAGAGTGCCTGCAGGGCATGGGAGAAAAAAATGAATAGTGTTTTACCTCCTGTCTACAGAGGAAGCTAGTGGATTCAGAGTTCTTTCTTTAGCTGGCTTCCCCCGAGGTCCAGAGCTGGGATGTGGTGTCATACAGTGCCCCATCAGTCTGTGGAGTCAGGCTTGTGTTGGGGTTTTTCACGTATGGGACGGAACTGCTAGGGTACATTCCTTGAGCTTTATTGCTGAGAGAAACTACTGCTCACTTAAAAAATGTAAAGGGTTTATTAAACCTTAACAAAAATACAACAAAAGTACTAGATAAGGAAAAAACACACCTGGAAGCCCCCCTCATGGCTGCCTACCACATAGCTGACTTGTCTTCAAGATGGATGCTTTGCCTTTTATAACCCTGGGGGTTGCCTCAGCCAACCCTGGCCCATCCCAAAGTATGTCAGTCAACGTTTCTCAGCCGTTTATTGGTGGAGACTGCTTTCTTGCAACTCGATTGTCATGCTGTGGCCCACAGCAACAAGCTTTTCCATTCCCAACTTTCCCATGTAAGGGACATATGTAAACATCTTCCTTCTACCTGTCCTAGACAACCCAGGCTGTCTGATGGCAGCAACACAGGGTGGGGAGAAAAGGGAACTATGAGGAGAACAGAGGCCATTTAAACTACAATGATATAACTATACATCAATAAAGCTTCTCTTAATAGTCACACAATATTCATCCCTTAATTGGGAGAGTCAATAATTTCATTATCCATCTATAACAAACACCTCTTTCTTTTTTATAAGTTATTTAGCTTGAGCAATTAACTAGTTTTTTGACTTTTTTTGACAAACTACTCAAGTTTTTCTTAAGTCAAGTTTGATTTTGGCTTAGTTATAATAGTATCTGTTGATGTGGGTGAGGACAGTGGAAAAGGGTTTTAAGCAAAATTGTTCTGGTTTTAAAGCAAAGCTAGTGAGAGACTCCAAGTCAGAAATACAATTTATTAGGAAAAGGGTAACCCCAAAATACATGTAGTAATACAGAATAAAAACTACTGACAGAGTCAGAATGCAACCTGACATCCTGTTGGTCAGGGTGTTGGTAGCAGACCAAATTGGAGTTGCTGCAGTCCTCCTGGAGTGGCAGATGTAGTTCTGTTGGAGCAGTGGTCCTGTAGAAGGGTGTAGTCTTCCTCTGAAGATCCAGTCAAAAGACTCAGCCGTTCCTCTAGGAATCCTGTGGAAAGGCTGAGTCTGGTGTCCCAAAAACTCAGATTATATCCAGTTAGGAATGCTTGGCTCCTCCCTCTGGGTGGAGCATCTCACGATGGGATACTGTAACTTTTATCAGTCAGGCAGCAACATTCAATAGCTCATTATGTCTCCCCAGAGGGAGGATTGGTTTGTGGAAGAGATAAAGAAAACTGCCCAATTAACAGAAAATAACTGCCACACCTCTAACAGATGTCAAATAGAATACATATTACCTTGCAATCTAGGACAAAAATGATTGGTGGATTTGTGTACAGAGGTCCAGTATGGCTTTTACCCCTGCCTATCATACCTACAGGGCTGCTGCCTGCAGCTGGGTTATAATCTTCTCAGTGGTGAGTACAGGGGCCAACCTAGTCTTGCCCTCTGGTTCCCATCATTCTCCAGTTTTAAGTGAATAATTGTAACAATTTTCACTCTTCCTACCCTTAACAGATACTTGTAATTTTTATAGGACAATTATATTAATGACTAATACAATTTAAATTCTCCATTCAAAATGTTAGTTAAACAGTCATCTAAAGCATGTACAGTAGTCCTGTGAGGCTTTCACTTGTCTTTCACAAAGTACAGTAACGGGGAAAAACACTAGTCTATCAATATACAAGAATGTGTTCACACATTTATAAGTTCTAACAAGTCTACAGCAAAATTAAGACATGAGGTAAGAATAGAAATAACAGCAGTTTGAATGGGCTGGTTTATATTCCTGTTATAAATTAGAGTTGAACTCTTACATATTGTAATAGAGTGTACACAGGGAGTAAGGGGCTACTCTGGTCAGTAGAGCTCAGTAGTGATACATTCACATAGACACACACAAACACACACCTCTGTTTTCTCAGGTGGGACAGCAGCTGGGTGCACAGAGCTGTGCTTCCAGAGCCGTGTTTCTGGGTATGCTCAGCCCATGTCTACTCATAGGTGTATGTGCAGAACTAGTACACACACACAGGTACTTGTTTACTAGTATAGAGCCTTGGCATACAGAAGAACTTGTCAGCAGCTGTCCTGGGTTGTAAGATAAGCTTGTATTCTATTTGCCATCTGTCGAAAGGTTGGGCAGGTTTTGTTATCTCTCCCAAAGACAATGGTTTGCCCCGTGGAGGCAATGGTTTGTTTATACACTATTGACTGACTCACTGCCGGGCTGGTAAATGTAACACCGTGAGGGGTCCCACCCAGAGGGGGAAGCCAAGCACTCTATTATTGTTTAAAGGGGTAGCTCTTTGGAGAGACGAGGCAGCTCTCTGGGCGGGACTCCGAGAGAAGCAGCTCGCTCTCTCTCTTCGCGGGATTCCCAGGGAAGCAGCTCTCTCTTCTTTGCGGGATCTCGCAGCGAAACAGCCGGGGAGGCGGCGGCGGCGGAGCTCGGAGGCAACCCCGGCGCAGAGGAAGACCGGCCCCACTGCCACCAGATCTTCAGAGAAAACTATACCCTTCAAAAGATCACCACTGCAGCTGCAATTCATCAACCACTGCAAGGGGATCAATCGTCCCAGCAGGACTGCTACTGGCACCCCGAATCCTCAGGTTCTGGACTTTTTTTTTCACTGGTTTTGTTTGTACCGATTGCATTTGCCTTTTTAAATTGTTGTCTAGTTTTCTCCTAGTAAAGAATTGTTACTCTCATTCCCATATCTTTGCCCGAGAGCCTTTTGATTTAAAGATCCTGGTAATTCAGAGGGAGGGGGGTTTGCCGTTCTCCATTGCACAGGAGGCTTTGCCCTCTTTCGCAAACTCCGGTCTTGTCGAACCTAGACAGATTTTGGCGCACCAACGTGAGGCCCGAGGGCATTGAGAGGGAAAAAGGATTAACAGTTCTTAAGTAATTTGATTTTTTGTTGTGTGTAAAAACATCTTCAGCATCACCATGTGGTCTAGTTTACCTTGGTTTGGGTGGCATGTGATCGTAGCTATACTTTTCCCATTTGCAGAACCTTATCTAAAAATGGGTCCTATAACTAAGGCTACGGTGTCTGTTATCAAGTTTGGCTTCTGGGTTAATTGGGTGAGGAATTCATGGATCTTTAATTTCCTCTGGAAGGCAGGTACATGGATTCATAGCTATCACACGTTAACTGTATGTTTTTGGGGTTACTTTAATAACGGTACCTACTGCGAGGAAATAGCGCCTGGGCAAACTTTCTCCCAACCTTTTAACCATCTTTTTGGGTCTGCTCCACCAGTTTTCAAAGGGTTAAGATTCTCTCTAAGTTCTAATGATACCATACAATGGGTGGTGTTGCTGATAGTCCTGTTATATTTAGCATTCAGAGATAAGGGAAGATTAACCTGGATAACTACCCTCACACCTACACCACAGACTCGAGATGCTGCTGCTCCAGAGCCTGACCCTGCCCCACAGCCCACCTCAGAAATGAACCGCCCAGACTGGGTGAGGGTTCTGGTTAAGGAGATATGAGAGATGCTGAAGGAGTGCATTTCCCCAGCTGGTGAGAAACCGGCTCTTTGCCTTGAGGAGGGACAGTCTAATAGTACAGCTGTGGAACCCACAGATGTTACAACTGTCCAGGTTCCAGCTGAACCACAAAGGCAGTCACGGTCAGCAGCAGTGGCCCCGGTAGAAACAAGGAAGTCTAAGGTGAAAGCAGAGCACCCTGCAGATAGGGACAGGAATGGAGGAACCTCACAACCCACAGGGGAGCCAGAGATTGCTATCATCACCGAGTCCCTGACGTACGAAAGTCTTCGTAATCTGCATAAAGACATTGTGAGATGAGGGCGTGAGGCTTATACTACTTGGTTACTCCGGGTTTGGGATCTTATGGGTACAGGCGTGCAGCTGGACGGTGGTGAGGCAAGGAACTTGGGACCCTTGACCCAGGACTCGGGTATAAATCAGACTTTTGTAAGGGAACCAGGGTCCCTTTCTCTCTGGGACGGGCTCTTAATGAGTGTCAGGGAGAGGTTTGTCCACAGAGAGAGAATGCAAGAGCACCATCATAGAATGCGCTGGAAGACCCTCGAGGAAGGGATCCAACAGCTGAGGGAAGTGGCAGTATTGGAGGTACTCTTTGGGAGGGATGGACGACACAATAATGACCCTGACAAGGTCAGGTGTACAGGACAAATGCTGTGGAGTCTAGCAAATCTTGGGCCATCTCAATACACCACCTTCATTGCAACAATCAATGCTGACGCCCACCGGGAGACAGTGGGTTCTGTTGCCAACAAACTTAGGAATTATGAGAGTATGATTAATGGCCCAATGCAGGCTCATATCTCAGCTGTGATTAAGGAGTTTAAAGAGGAGATGAGGGAGGAGATGAGGAAGGTTAATGCAGCACCCGTGAGAGTCACAGGCCCCAGAATCAGCGCCCAACAGCTAGAGAGAGAGGGTACACCCCAAGGGCTAATCTGTGGTTCTTCCTGTGTGACCATGGGGAAGACATGGGGAGGTGGGATGGGAAACCCACTTCTGTCCTGGCAGCACGGGTCCATCAACTCAAGGAGGGAAACTCTAACCAGGGGAATTCCACCAAAGTGAAGGTAGCCTCAACCTCCTGTGACCAAGCTTGTGGGTACGATCTGTCAGACTCCCTTGAAGGGACCTCTAGTATGTATGCCCAGGAAAGGAATGATAACCAGTGTTAGAGGGGCCCTGTCTCTAGCCAGGGAGAGGCACGGGAAAACCGGATCTTCTGGACAGTGTGGATCCGATGGCCTGGCACATCAGAGCCACAAAAATATGATGCTTTAGTTGATACTGGTGCACAGTGTATTCTGATACCATCGGGACATGTGGGGGCAGAACCTGTTTCCATTGCTGGTGTGACAGGGGGATCACAACAATTGACTCTGGTGGAAGCTGAGGTGAGCCTGACTGGGAAGGAGTGGAAGAAACATACTATAGTGACTGGCCCAGATGCTCCGTGTATCCTAGGCATAGACTTCCTCTGGAACGGATATTACAAAGACCCAAAGGGACTCAGGTGGGCTTTTGGAATAGCCGCTGTAGAGGCAGAAGACATTAAGCAATTGAACGCCTTGCCTGGACTGTCAGAAAACCCCTCTGCAGTAGGACTCATAAGGGAGGAAGAGCAACATGTGCCAATTGCGACCTCGACAGTGCACCGCCGGCAGTATCGGACGGATGGAGATGCCGTGATCCCCATCCACAAAATGATTCGGGAGCTGGAGAGCCAAGGGGTGGTCAGCAAAACCCACTCACCCTTCAACAGCCCCATCTGGCCTGTGCGCAAATCTGACAAAGAATGGAGATTGACTGTGGACTATCGTGGCTTAAATGAAGTGACTCCACCGCTGAGCGCTGCTGTGCCGGACATGCTGGAACTCCAGTACGAGCTGGAGTCCAAGGCAGCAAAGTGGTATGCCACCATTGATATTGCTAATGCGTTTTTCTCCATTCCTCTGGCAGCAGAATGCAGGCCTCAGTTTGCTTTCACCTGGAGGGGCGTGCAGTACACCTGGAACCGACTGCCCCAGGGGTGGAAACACAGCCCCACCATCTGCCATGGACTGATCCAGGCTGCACTAGAAAAGGGTGAGGCTCCAGAACACCTGCAATACATTGATGACATCATTGTGTGGGGGAGCACAGCGGCAGAAGTGTTTGAGAAAGGTGAGAGGATCATCCAGATACTACTAGAAGCTGGCTTTGCCATCAAGAAGAGCAAAGTCAAGGGACCTGCCCGAGAGATCCAGTTCCTGGGAGTGAAATGGCAAGATGGACGGCGCCAGATTCCCACTGAGGTCATCAACAAGATCACAGCTATGTCCCCACCAACCAGCAAAAAGGAAACACAAGCTTTCCTGGGTGCCATAGGTTTCTGGAGAATGCACATTCCTGAGTATAGCCAGATTGTGAGCCCTCTTTATCTGGTTACCTGAAAGAAGAATGATTTCCACTGGGGCCCTGAGCAGCAACAAGCCTTCACCCAGATCAAGCAGGAGATCGCTCATGCTGTTGCCCTTGGCCCAGTCAGAACGGGACCAGAGATCAACAATATGCTCTACTCTGCAGCCGGGAACCATGGGTTGTCCTAGAGCCTTTGGCAGAAAGTGCCTGGGGAGACTCGAGGCCGACCACTGGGATTCTGGAGCCGAAGTTACAGAGGGTCTGAAGCCAACTACACTCCCACAGAGAAGGAAATCTTGGCTGCCTTTGAAGGAGTTCAAGCCGCCTCTGAGGTAATTGGCACAGAAACACAACTCCTCCTGGCACCCCGACTACCGGTGCTGGGGTGGATGTTTAAAGGAAAGGTTCCTACTACCCACCATGCCACTGACGCCACATGGAGCAAATGGATTGCCCTCATCACTCAATGTGCCCGTATTGGAAACCTGAATCGCCCTGGGATTTTGGAGATAATTACGAACTGGCCAGAAGGTGAAAACTTTGGTCTCACTGATGATGAGGAGCAGGTACAAGTGGCAAGGGCTGAAGAAGCTCCACCATACAACCAACTACCAGCAGAGGAGACCTGCTACGCTCTCTTCACTGACGGATCCTGTCGCATTGTAGGGATGAACCGGAATTGGAAAGCAGCCATATGGAGCCCCACACGCCAAGTTGCACAAGCTACCGAAGGAGAAGGTGGATTGCCGCGCTCCCGCCCCAGATCCCTCCTCTCTCTAGCCCCGGCTAGCTCTTCCTGGGGCGAGAGTGGGCAGTGGAGGCACCCCCCGCTGCTCCTGGATAGGGTTTAGGAGGTGCCTTTGTGGGTCCTCGGGATAGCGCTGGCGAGCCTCGTCGGTTTGAAGGAAAGGCGGATCCAGTTGGGGGCTAAATCTTCTTTATTCTGGGCCAACGGGGCCAAGTACACAGAAGCGGTGCCAGCCAACTGGAACACTGGGAGGGGTCTGACACCGGGTTATAAGCTTTCTGGGAGGGGTAAACCTTGAGGGAGGGATATCGGGCAACCAATGAGGAGAGGGGAAGGGAGTGGCTCCGGGATGGGGTGATTCGGCCTGGTCCAATGGGGTAAGGGTATGGGAGGGGCCCCAGTCCCTCGTCCTATCACTTGGTGCCCTGAGCAGAAGCTTCTAGATGGAGGGGAAGGAACACCGAGTGACAGACAAGGCACCTGGGAGGAGACAGGGGAAAGACTCTGCACTTTCCAGGGTGATGGACAAGTGCTGGGAAGGCGGGAAGGGAGGACCAGGCGGGAAAACAGGGAACAAACCACGTGGGAATGGGGGTGTACAGGAACAAACCAAACTGATAATACAAATATATAAAAACATATAAAGCACACAACTCCACAGTGGATCAAGCCAACTCGCTGAACTCAAGGCCGTTCAGCTGGCTCTGGACATTGCTGAAAGGGAGAAGTGGCCAAAGCTCTACCTTTATACTGATTCATGGATGGTAGCCAATGCTCTGTGGTCTGGCTGGGAAGGTGGAGGAAGGCCAACTGGCAACGTAGAGGAAAGCCAATCTGGGCTGCTGATATATGGAAACACATTGCCTCTCGGGTGGAAAAGCTGACGGTGAAAGTCCGTCATGTAGATGCCCATGTCCCCAAAAGTCGGGCTAATGAGGAGCACCAAACAACGAGCAGGTAGATCAGGCAGCAAAAATAGAGGTGTCAAAGATAGACTTAGATTGGCACCATAAGGGGGAGTTGTTCCTGGCTCAATGGGCTCATGATGCCTCAGGTCATCAGGGCAGAGATGCCACCTACAAGTGGGCACGAGACCGAGGGGTGGATCTAACCATGGACAGTGTTTCCCAGGTTATCCATGACTGTGAGACGTGTGCTGCCATCAAACAGGCCAAGAGAGTGAAGCCCCTATGGTATGGTGGGCGGTGGTCCAAGTACAAGTATGGGGAGGCCTGGCAGATTGACTACATCACACTGCCCCAGACACGCCAAGGCAAGCGCTACGTGCTGACCATGGTGGAAGCCACCACTGGATGGCTGGAGACTTTCCCTGTACCTCATGCCACTGCCCGGAACACCATCTTAGGCTTGGAAAAGCAAGTCCTGTGGAGACACGGCACACCTGAGAGAATTGAGTCTGACAACGGCACCCATTTCAAGAACAGCCTTATCAACACCTGGGCCAGAGAACATAGTATCGAATGGATATATCATATTCCCTATCATGCTCCAGCTGCCGGCAAAGTTGAACGGTGCAACGGACTCCTTAAGACTACCCTAAAGGCACTTGGTGGGGGAACATTTAAAAACTGGGAAATTAACCTGGCAAAAGCAACCTGGATGGTCAACAACCGAGGGTCTGTCAATTGAGCTGGCCCTGCCCAGTCAGAACCCTTACACACAGTAAATGGAGATGAAGTCCCTGTAGTACATATGAAAGGTATTTTAGGAAAAACTGTTTGTATTAATCCCACCTCAGGCAAAGACCAACCCATCGTGGGATTGTCTTTGCTCAAGGACCTGGTTACACATGGTGGGTAATGCAGAAAGATGGGGAGACCCGCTGTGTACCACAGGGAAACTTGGTCTTAAGAGAGAACTGGGTGTAAGATTTCATGGTGTGCAGATGGAAATAGAATAAGGGGTGGATAATGTCCTGGTTTGTAAGATAAGCTTGTATTCTATTTGCCATCTGTTGGCGGTTGGGCAGGTTTGTTATTTCTTCCAAGAACAATGGTTTGCTCCGAAGAGGTAATGGTTTGTTAATGGGCCATTGACTGACTCACTTGCAGGGCTGGTAAACGTAATATCATCCCATTGTGAGATGCTCCACCCAGAGGGGGAAGCCAAGCACTCTTTTATTGTATAAAGGGGTACCTTTTTGGAGACAGAGCAGCTCTCTCTCTCTTTACGGGATCCCCAGAGAAGCAGCTCTCTCTCTCTTTATGGGATTCCCAGAGAAGCAGCTCTCTCTTTGCGGGATTTTCCCAGAGAAGCAGCTCCTTCGTCGGGATTCCCAGAGAAGCGGCTGGAGTGCGGTGAGGCGGCGGCGGTGGAGCTCGGAGGCAGCCCCAGAGCAGAGGAAGACCAACCCAACTGCCACCAGATCTTCAGAGAAAACTATACCCTTCTAGAGGAGCAGCTGTCATTTCAACCGGACTGCTACCAACACCCCGAATCCTCAGGTTGTGGACTTTATCACTAGTTTTGTTTGTACCGATTGCCTTTGCCTTTTTTTTTAAATTGTTATCTAGTTTTCTCCTAGTAAAGAATTGTTACTCCCATTCCCATATCTTTGCCTGAGAGCCTTTTAATTTAAAAAATCCTAGTAATTCGGAGGGAGGGGGTTTACCTTCTCCATTGCACAAGAGGCTTTTGCCCTCCTTCACAGACTCCTGTCTTGTCAAACCAAGACACTAAGGCCTACTTTTACAGCTTTCTGGAAGTATTCTTACCATTTCCCACAATGCTCCCACCTATGGTCTGGTTTTCAAATGAATGCTAAGATGAACAGTTCCAGAAGAAGCCACAGAAGTCACTGGAGGATTGCAGTACGCAGTCCAGGGAAATGTATTGCCTCAGTTAAAAAGAAGCATCTAACTAAAAGCAACGAGTGTAACTCTCTCTCTGCTGCAAGGCCAAGCACAGAAGAATATGAGAGTTTGAACACAAACTGTGCCAAAAAATTCCCTCAGCTCCTTCCCTCTCCCAGACCTAGCTTAAAGCTACAGGGCATAAAGCAGATGATAGGGAAATACAGTATTGTCATAAAATCACCTCAAGACAACAAACCTCCCAGGGGTGTTGTGGTGTGTTTTGCTTTGAACCCATGTTTGCTCCCTGTTCTCCTCCCTAATCCCCTTTCTTCCCCAGTTGCTAAATTTCCCAAACCCTTCCCTAACCTCCTCCCTTCCAAGTTTTCAATCCTACCTATCCCTACCCCTTTCTCCAAAGAGTTCTGTATTTGTCTTGTTGACCTCAACACCCCCATTTGTTCCTTTGTATTATTCCCCCCTCCCCATTTTCCCTGATAGGCTCATGAGCTATTTGCCCACCTTATACTCCTCCCTTACTATATCCTCATTGGTTCACTTCCTACACCCCTAGGCCTGAGCTGCTGTATAAACACTTCTGTTCACCCAGCCCCAGTCCTGTCTGGGAGCCCAGGAATAAATTCGTGGTGTCCCAGCCAAGCCCCGTGTCCTCGCGGTGTGTCCCTGCCGATCGCTGAGGTTGCAGAACTCGCAGGAACAGTCGCGGCCACGCCGCAGCCGCCCCGCACAGCGCTCGCTGCAACACGGGGGCAGCCGATCCTGGTGCCCCAGCACCGGCCCTCGGAAGCAGCAAGATGGAACGGCAGGAATGAGCAAACATCCCGGGGTGGTAGACAAGATGTATCAGAAACTCTGCAGCTGTAGCTGGAACCACGAGGGGAATGTCTCAGGGTGTGCGGGTCTGTAGTGCAGCAAAAAGCCCAGAGCAGTTGCAAAGCAACGGAAGGGCTGGGCAGTGGCAGCCCGGTTCCTGAAGATGGCAGAGAGAGGCTCCCTTGGACGGGAAAGGGGCTCAGGGATCCTGGGGTTTCCCCTGAGGCACTCCAGCAGGTGGCGAAGGGTCCTCTGGTGAGGTGACACGACACAGACAATGCTGACGGCAGAAGAAAGGCAGCAGGAGATGGAACCCCGCAGTGGCAACGAACTCTCCCCAAAGCGACTGCAGCCTCTCTCTCCCCTCTGAATGCCAAGAGGACAGGACGCCTAGGAGCTGTGCCTAGCCCCTTTCTCCCCAGCCCAATTCTTGATAACTTTGCCCTTCCGAGTGAAACTCCTCAGCCCCCACAATAAAGCCAGCCGCACTGCTGCCTTTCCTCCGTATTACTTCTTTTGTCTCTCTTAGGTACCGATCGTTATTGTTTCTTAGCAACAAAAATGGGAGAAGATTCCCTGAGAAAACAAAAGGAAGAAATCCTAAACCCCAACACATGGTGTCCCTTCCCATGGCAGGGGTATGGAACCGGGCGGTCCCTTCTAACCCAATACCATTTTGGTATTCTTGGATTCTGTGACTTTCTCCTCCACCTTTTGAATCCCAAGTGTGTTTTTGACTTGTGCAGCTGGGTAACTCTAGACTGGCTTCTGTGGTCAAATTTGCCAAATCAGTGTGACACTACACCATCTTCTTGCAGCAAAAACTGGGAAAGTGGTGTCGTCTCCCGTTTTCAGGAGCCCATGACACTCCATGCCCTGAGCATTGCTATGAGGAGAGCCACTGACACTGCACCCTCTGTGCCCTGAGAGCTGCCCGCACCCCTTCCTGCAGTTCTAGCCCGGTGCTGCCCGTGAAGGACTGCTGAGGTGATTAACGCTGATGCAGCTGCCTCCTGTGCCATTAAGATTCCTCTCACGCTGTGCAATCACCCTCTCCGAGTGCGGGGAGAGCCCAGCCGGGCTTTTCTCCGCAGTGGCTTTGCCGCTCTGTCCACAGTGGTGCAGAGCTTGTGGCTCAGTCTCTGCCAGGGGAAGGTTGCAAAGAACAATGTGTGTTTCATTTCCAGTGGCACAGATGATTATCTGCCTCTTGTTCATTGTTATAATACATCCCAACCTTTATTGTGCCACATGCCCAGGGAAGAGTTTTGTCCAGTCCCTCCCTCAATGTACCTTTGCCTCCAGAACACTTTAGCCATCCTGCTAAACAGGCTCTCCAACTAACTGAAAAATTTTACCTCTAAATCCAGTTTTTGCCTCCTTCCCAGACACATTTTACTTTCTCAAAGGTCCTGAACAGCATCAGGGGCAGAGTTAAGGGTGTTTCCAGGACTGCTCTGCTTTGATGTGTTGTAACAAGAGACAGACCCTGAGTGACCTGCCCCTTGTTAGTGCAGTGCTATGGTTAGGAAAACGGGTTTAAACTCATTCTAAACCCTGCGAAGGTGACTAAACTGCTTGAGGCTGAATTTTGAAGCCAGGACACCCAGCTGCATCCTGCTCCTGCTCTGCTGCTCTTGCTGTGCCACTGCTACTGTAGTTTGTCACACGAACAAATCAAGAGGCATTAATTACCCTCCAGCAAGGAGCAGAAGGCCACAGACCCTGTGGGGAAGGCACCTGCATGTCCTTCCTGCTTTAGCACCAGGCTGTGATACCCCTTGTGAAGAGTAGCTGTGGTTGAGGCCGTGAGAAATTTCAGCTCAGTTTTTATGTGTCAGAGGCAGGGAGCTGGGGGAGCCTGAGGGATGGGTGTTAGCAAGTGACTGTGAAGTGCAGGGAGCGTGGAGCCAGCCATGAGAAACAGGAACACAGTGCAAAAACAGTCCATGAAGTACCTGAGCAGCTCCTTAGCATGGTCAGTGCCTTCCCCTGCTCTTGCTTGCTCCTTCCAGGCAGTAACAACCCATTTCCTACTCTCTTGCCAGGCATACTGTGCGTCCCTAGGGTGGACCCACAGCCTTTAGTCATACCCAGGGTAGGCCAGGAGAAGGACAAGACCCCCCCCTGATGGAGATTGGTAGACCCCTTCACCATGAGTGATCTGGACATACAGTCAGAGGCTTCTGCCACCTGAACATACCTCCCCACCATACAAGAGCTGTAATTTGCCTTGGGAAGAATCAGATTAATCTTGAAGGGGCTATTCCTGCTGAGGTTTAGAAGTAGATATGGCCATGATACATGGAAAGACTCTAAAACTCAAAGTGAATTATAAAGTATTTTCAGCCAGACACATGCGGGATACCTCCACAAAGGCATACGTATCTACCCATTCTCAGCATTCTTTTTTATCCTCTAAAATATTACATATACATTAGGTTTTGCCATACATTTATGCATATTCATTTCCTGGCTCCACCTTGTCCTGCTTCATATAGTTATGTGTAATATGGATAATTCATACTGATAAAGATATATATATATGTATATATATATATATATATATATATATATATATATATATATATATATAAAAAATGTTATGCTGCCAAGAAATTTTGTATAAAGTTTTAAGCATGCGAGCCAGAGTCAGGGGATTACCTCACATATGGTGATCTGAGAAATTCCCAAGTGATGGTCAACTCGATAAATATCTAAGATTGAGCTTAATGGAGCCATTGGAAAGATACATCTCAATGCCAAGTTCCAGTAACTCAATCAGGGACATACATTGCTCTCTGAAAGGAAGAAAAGCCTGATCTCCAAGATCTCTGCCTCAGGCAGAATAAACTGTATAAAAACCCCACTTGAATGGGGAGTTGGTGTGAAACATAGGGGACCCTATGCTATAGCAGTCAGACTTGTGTCCCGGGCTCAGCACTGTCCTTTTGATTGTGGCTGTCTTAGACCAAATTTTGATCACTGAATAAAAACTTATTTTTATTAATTTTTAATTTGGCTGGATCACTTTTACCTATAACAATATGTTAATTATCTTACCAGTCTGTTGCACCTGCCTACTTGTCTCTGGTGGTTGTCTTGAGGGAATTGGGGGTTGCAGGAGGATGAAGAAATTAGTCTTCATCAAAGCTGACCTTCTCACTGTCTTCTTGTGCATACTTACTCCTGTGGTCACAGTCCAAACCATGAGGTTGGCTGGATCTGGTTTGGGGGTCCAGAGGAGCCTTGTTATCTTGGTAAACTTGTAACTTTGTCCTGTCTTGATGAACATCATCCTTCCCTTATCACACATCCCTGCATTCTTCCATGTTGCTCTTGCATGTATACCCTGTCCCCCACATGTACCCTGCCTTCCCTTTACAGGCAGTTAGCACAGTAAAATGCAGCAAATATTAAACAACATTTCACCTAAATATCTATTTCTAATCAACACCCCTCTATGTCTCAGCTGCATGCCACTCTGCATCCACCACTGCTCACCCAGTGCTGCGGCTTGAGCACTGGGAAAGCCCTGTGGCTGCCAACTGAACGTTTCTGGGAGCAGCAGGATGCTTGCAGAAACAGCTGCTCTTTGCAGGGATGGACAGCTCTGCATAGAGCATGGTGTCACTGTAGAGCAATTAGCTCCCATTATATCTATTAGGTGTGTGATTAGTGTCCCATTAATACAATTAGCATGGTGACATTAGCAAAAGTATGTAATTGGCACCAACTGTGCTGCAGCTCAGCAGCTGAGCACCACATGGCGCCTGTTTCGGGTTTATCTGAGCTCGGTGAAAGGAGACACCTGGTAGTCCCCTCTCCAAGCACTGGACAGGGTGATTTCTATGTGCAGCCCTGGCTGTGCACCCCCACCTTCTCCTTCCTTACTTTAGCTGCAGTAGAAAGAAATCTCCCACCCTCTGTTCTTGTTTCAAACTCCCAGAGCTCTTTCAGGGACCTGATGAGGGGTGTCCCAGCTGCTTCGTGGAGCTGCAGGATGCAGAGCTGGGGTTTATCCATTTAGGAGGTTGGAGAACCAAATCTGACCTTGGCTGGATAACAGGTCCTTTTCTAAGCCTTGTATTCTCCTTGTGACAGTCCATGTGGTCACTACCAGGGGGATGAAGGTGGACAAGGAATGTCTGCCCACTCCCAGCCATATCCTGGGCCCCATCCCACCTTGGAAAGACATCAGACCATGTCACAGTTTGGCTTTCAGAGTCTTGACAAACTCCTCTGCACAGCACCAACACTGTTGGTGTGATAAATGAGTAATGCAACAATTGACTCTCACAATTAACAGACAAATAACATGTATATATGTTAAGAAAAGCTTTATAGGTTTATAGTTATGCTTTACCCCCCTGCATTGTTATCAAGGGACAGCCAGGGTTGGGACATCTGGGAGGGTCAACTTGTCACTATGGTGGCATCTGACCTCCAGTGAAGATTTAAGGAAGTAAACTCCACCACTGGACAGCGAAGAATGGGTCGATAGACAGAAGTTTGGGAGGGGCAAAAGGGTTAAAAAATCAAAACCTTTATTGTGCGGTTGAGCACATGGTGGGAAAAATCCTTTGCTCCCAGTGCCATAATATTTTCTCTATTCAGTCTTCTGTTGTATTTTTGATAAGGTTTAATAAACCTTTCTAAATTTCTGAAGGTGAGTAGCATTTTCTCACAGTTGGCCTTTGCCTTTCAGGATGTCAGGGAAGGAGAAGGGCTGTGTGGGATGGGGACAGGCTGTGGAGGGTCCAGTTCCATCCAGCTCCACCAGAGATGTCACCTTCCCAACCACCAGTGTGAAATCCCCAGCCCTTTTCTGGAAAGACCAACAAGCCACTGGCCTCTTCTGACCAGTGCATTCATGGGTCAGGGCTGAGCAGAAGAAGCTGTGGAACATCAAAGTTCCTTGCCAGCCCTCGCTCCTGTGAGGGTGTTTGGTTTTGGGAGAGCTTCTGACAATCCTGATTAACAACCTTTTCATCTATTCATACTGGTGATAAGCCATGGGAGCTTTGGGCCTTTGCAGCCCTGTAATCAAGACTGAAAGAAACAATTTTCTCCTCCTGCAGCCTAGTTAATTCTCTTTTAATTGCTTCCCATTTTGCTTAGATTTCTTTTGTTTGCCATGGCACTGGCTCCACACTTCCTCCTCTCCAGCAGTGCTTGACTCATGCCTTGTTTTGCCAGGTTGGGATTTGTGATGATTTGGTCTTTGCCAGGGCCTTCAAAGCTCCCCACACAATTTAGATGTACCATGCCCGAGTTGTAACTTCTATAGGAGAAGATCTCTGGGGACTGAGCTAGGTTTTGTTCCTTGCAATCACATTCTGTGTGGGGGCACTGCTTTTGGAAAAATAAATGGAAAAACATGGGAATTACACACAGGTGGGAAACTTAGTGGCAGTAAATGTATCTTCTTTGGAAAAAACCAAACCCAACCAAGCAGAATTAATTATTTAGGACTAGAAATTTTACCCTGGGGGTCAAAAGAGATGAATGGAGCCTTTGTAAGCTGATCTGAACTAAGATATGTGGGGGTTATCTACCTTTTAAGGTTGGGTTTGTGTGCAAGGGCTAACAGCAAGGAGAAAAGGAGTTAGAACCCTCCTGACCAAAGAAACAAGGAACTTGATGAAAGTTTTGATAAGGAGCTGGGGACCAGCATACAGGTGGACTCAGTTGTGTTGGGAGCCCCTGATCCTGGGTGGAAGCAGTGGGACTGCTTCAGAAGTGGGTGAGATGCACTTTGATCCAGTTTGTGATTTATGTGTCAAACTTCAATTCTGGCAGTGGAAAGACTTTCCCCCTTTTCCTGGTACTCCAGGCCCTTGTCCAAAGACCCTCTCCAGCTCTTTTGGAGCTCCTGTGGGCACTTGAAGGATCTCTAAGGTCTCCCTGGAGCCTTGTCCAGCTGAACAACCCCAGCTCTTCTTGCGTGTCTCCAGAGTAGAGGAGCATCTCTATGTCCTCCTCTGGAATCACTGCAGAAGGTTCCATGTCCTTTCTTTCTTGGGGTGTCTAGAGCTGGACACAGCACTCCCTGCATGGAAAGCACTCCCTCCATGCAAATGGGATAGGACATTCCCCAGAGGAAAAAAAAAGTCTACTTTATGTGCTTGTTTATTATTATTCAATGTGCAGCATCTAAACACACCTTAACCACATCGATGCATTAAAATATAGCTCCCTTTAGCCATCCAAATAATTTTAATCAGAAACATAAGCATTTATATTACTGTGGCTTGGGTTACTGATGGAGTGTCACTCAAACTCCAATCAGGATGTAATTATTCTTGCCTATAGTCCAAGGTTTTTCCTTCATCCTATTTTCCTTTTGAACTAGCTAGCAGAGTCACACTGCCTTTTCCTGACATGTACTAAGATCCTCCTTCTGTGATTGTGTGTTTCATTCTTAGGCTGCAATTTCCCCTGTTTGTGTTTCTCCAGGTCTCTGGCTCCTGCTGTGCCAATGATTGTTTCTCTGCTATTGGGATTGCTGGAAGTGCTTAACCCAGGGCTACCCTTTTTGCCCCATATTTCACATCCCCACAGGATTCTTCAGAGCCACCAGCTCCTTGGGACTCTCCAGCCATCACACTGCAGGAAGAGACTTATCCACCCTCCAAGACCTCACCTGGCATGCCCAGAGCTGCAAGAACAGGTCTGGAGACCCTGGTTGCAATATCACTGGATTATCTGCTCTTGCAAAGGCTGGTTTCATCCCCAAAAAAGCTGACATCCTTCTGGAAGAAGAGAGATGTTATTAGTCCCCGGCAGTCAGAAAAGATCCTTTGAGACTGAGCCAGGGGCTCTGACACCTCGTGTTTGGAGGTCAGCCACACTCAGCACACAAATCTTAAAGACTTTTTGCTGGCTGGGCTTTGACAGCTATGTCACCAACACCGTGTGCTGAGAAGGGCGGGCAGGGACAGGTCCTTGGTGAATTGCCTCTATGAAAAATGGGGAGGCAGAAAATGAAGCAGCTAAGGTCCAGGAGAGGATATGGACATCTGGATCTCAAGCATCTGCATTGGGCCCACTGGGTACTGGCCCTGTGGGCACAGTGTTGAGTGAGGGAAGTTGTGACCCTTCTTCTGCTGCACCCAAAATTAGGGTCTGGCAGGGCACCTGGATACATCAGCCAGCTGTCAGGAAGTGGAAGCTCAGAACAGACAGCAATCATGTTTGGTGGGGTTGGCTGGGTAAGGGTGGGTTGCTGGGGACATTTCCTTGGGGCAGAAGGAGGCTCTAGGCTGCTGAGGAGGGTCCCAAGCCTGCTTCACACTGGTGTCTCCTGAAACAGGTCTCAGACCTGGACAGAGGATGCTCTGGGGCTAGAGGATGCTCTACAGCAGGGGTGTCTGTCAGGATGGTGCTCAGCCAGCAGAGTCCAGTATTTCCCAAAATCCATAGCAAATCTGTGCCTCAGTTTCCACACTAGCAGGAGGCTCAGCAACAGATTTCAGCAGCCTAAAAATAACTTTCCCATGGAAAATTTTGCCTGACAGGGAGGAGGGGAGGGCCAGGGATCTCAGCCATGGTGCTTGCAGAGGCTCTCCTGGGAGCAGGTGGTTAGGAACTGAAACCTTTTCCAAGCAACCCTGGAAAACCTGGACAGTCCTTGGTGTCCTCTGGATGAGGGTGCCTTCTGGGAGGATGGACTCAGCTGTGGGTGAGCCCACGAATTCCTGGTTGTGGGGTTAACCCATCCCTGCTCTGTGCAGGTGTCAATTCAGCAGGCTGTGTGATCACACACCTCTGCTGCCTTCAGTACGGCCCAGCGGCTTCTCAAGCATCCTTCTCTCCATGGCTGAGCACGTGAGCCTCTCCCATGGAATCACTTGTGTCTCTGATCTTTAGTTTTCCTCCAAATTGGAAAAATATGTCCCTTTGAAATTTTCATGAGGGTGGCAGAGCTGTCTGTCTCCTACCACCATCATGTGTGTCTGAGAGCCATTTAACTGCAACTATGGTGACAAATATCAGCGTGAGGCTCATGCTGGAGAGAGCAGTGAAGGAGGGGGCATTGAAATGAAAGGATTAAATATTTACTTTGGAGTTTAGCGTGTTCAAAGGACAACACATCACAGATGAGAGGCATCTTGGGGTGGACAGTGATGAAAGCCACAACTGAACCCACTGGGCTGTAAAACTGCCACAAGATTTCCTGTCCCTCCCAAGCTCCCCCCCCTTACCTGCCTGGTAAGGTACAGCAGAGCAGGGTTCAACATCCAGGAATGGCCCAAAGCTGTGGGCCACCAGACAGATATGTGTTGTTTGAGGAAGGGGAATGACAGCTCCACTTTGCTTTAAATACCAGCCATAAACCCTGTGATTTATGTCCCATGTAACTGGGAGGTCCTGGCTCTGGCAGTGGGGATATTTGCAAAGGGCAGCCTAGTTGGAAGGTGGAATGAAGGCACAGATCCTCCATAGGATGAAGAAGCTTCATGAGCTTCTCTCTGCCTCCATTCAGGCTCCGGAAGGTAGGTTTTCTCCATTGCTGGACCTTTGTTTGCTGGGGATATATATCAGGGCACCCAAACTTTGACCCCGTGTGGTGGGGCTGAGGGTGGGAAGTGACTCCAGGACTGGCAGCAACCTTCATGGTGGGTTTAATGTATCAACCAAATAAACAAGCTAACTAAAAATCCATCTCAGTGTGCTGTAGAAGCTCCTGTGTATCATCCCACTGGGATATTCCATAGCACCACCAGATCCCATCCTTGGACTCCCATTTTGCTTTTCCCAGCCCTGAAAGGTACCAGGATAATGTAAAGGGTTAACACAGGAAGATCCCAAGAGGCTTCAGCCTTGTCAAGAGCATTAATCTCAGAGTTACTTGATAAGTTTAAATACAATCACATAATCAGCAGGAACCCATAATTATTATTTATGTGCATGGTGCTTACTAAATTACAGTGCTTTCCAAGGCTCTGTGTGATGAACAAATTAATTCTGCATGAGAAGAGCTTGACCAGAAATCTGTTTATGTCTGAATTTCACTAGTAAACATTGATGTATGAAATTAAAGTCGAGTTTAATTGGTCCTCCCTCCTGCTATGAAGCACATTACATTTTTATTCTGTATTAGCTCACCTGGCAAGGGGGAAAACCTGGAGGACTTTCTCCATCCCTGGTGGTACTTGTCTGGAAAACCTGTGTGGAATTCTCTTGGATGAGATGGTGTAGATACCTTTGTGGAGAGCCACCTCCATGCTCTGGGCACATGGAGTTGGGGTAGAAAGGAGACTAAAAGGCTTCTGGACCAGTGGGATGCTGAGCCCACTGCAGTGTGAGGATGATCCCATGGAAACTGGGGAGGGGCCATGCCAGGGTTGTCTTTTCCAAAAGATAAACATGCTCCAAAAGTCCTTGTAAGAGGAATTAAAGTATTTTTAATCAAACAAGACTGAGAATACACACTCCAGCTATGGAAATCAAAGTCACATCAGTTGGAGCAGACCACCAAGAAGAGAAAGAAAAACAGTGATATGAACACAGATGCTTCTGTTTGGGTTTCTTTCTTTGGTTTTTCAATTTCCAGCTTCTTTCCACCAAAAGACCTCACTTTAGAAAAGTCAAAATTGAACATGTAGCATGTCATTTTTTGGCAACATCACTTGCAGGGATGAGGAAAAGAAGCTCTCTGGGACATTTCCCCTTCTCCATTGCCAGCAGATCATTATTAGCTCCTGCCAAAGTACCCAACAGAGAAACCATGACACAGAAGATGCAAATCTACTCCTTGTAGAGTACTAGCAGAAAGTGTCCATAGAGCTGGCAGCTGCCCCTTTTCCCATTGCATAACTCATGGGGTCTTTTTCACAGCCATATTTTGAAGAAGGGGCAGGTTTTGGTACTGTTTGCAGTGGCTGAACTTGAACAAAGACTGAAACGTGCCCTATGTGCAGGGTATGGTCCCTGTTGTGGTCACTGTGTCATACTGGGAACTGTTGCTATTCCTAGCAGATTATTGGAGTCAATGGGATGTCTCCAGTTTTGCTGCACTGTAGACTTGCAGGTAGAAAATCAAATGGGAGGGAAGTGGGAGGAATTTGCTCCAAACTACTGAAATTCACAAATGAAGAAAGAACCCAGAGTTTTTTTTTCTTATGCTTCTCTTTAAATAAAAAGATGCAAGATTTTATTCCTGTCTGGTGGTATATCCTGAGGAAATCACAAAATACTGCAATTTCAAAGATGCTTAAATCTCCCCAGGGCAGGAAACATTTATGCCTGTTCTTTATAGCCAGAAAACTGAGGCACAGAAATGTGAAGGGGCTCACACCACACCCTGTATGGCCCCAGTGGCAAAATCCCTGGGATGCAGAGGGCAGACAGCCCATAAACCTGCTGTAATCTGTCTCCTGCCTGCGTCCCCAGACCTTGTATGGGACAAGGAAAAGGTGGCTCCAAAGAGGTCAAGGCAAATCCACTTCTCTGCTCAGCTGCTTTTGGTGACCACATGGAAGAGGGCAATGAGCGAGGGGGAACTGGGGACAATCTGGAGTCCTGAGAATGGGGAGGGAGATGGGAAGGGAGGGAAGAGAGGGAAGGGAGGGAAGGGAGGAAAGGAGGCTGCTGCTCCTCCAAGGCACTTAACCCCAACATGGGGATGGTTTAGTCCCATCCCCTGCACAAGAGCAAGGAGCAGCTTTGACACTGGGCCCATCTACCCAGGTAAAACAGGGCAAGGAGGAGAGGGCAGAGCCAGGGCCTGTACCTGCCTTTGGGTGTAGCGATATCTGCCCCAGGACGGTTTGGGTGAATTGAGGCGAGAGATCTCTGAAGGCTGCTCTTGGAGGATCAGGTTTATTGGGGATGCAGAAAGGTTCTGCCTCAAGCTGCCAGACGCAGCACGTGGCGAGGCTTAAGGAGATGGGGGAGGGGAGAGACAAAAAGATGCTCAAGGAGAGGGGGAGTTCTAAGAGGAGGGGAAGTTCCAAGAGAGGGGAGGAAGTTCCAAGAGAGGGGAAGAAGATCCAAGAGAGGGGAAGAAGATCCAAGAGGCTGTCCGGCCCCTCAGAGTCCCCTTTTCAAGGAGCTTCAAGGTGGGCTGGAACAAGGCTCGGGCCAATGGGGTTACAGGCACTTGATGTTTTAGGGGAGGGGTGTGGGGTGAACCATACATTTTGGGGGGTGAGACGGAACAGTCCACTTGACCCCTGGACCCATCTGTAGGCAGGGGCGTTGTCCAGCTAGCTGGGACGACTGTTTTATCTTGGCTATATTATTTATGAATAATTATATTTATCCATCCTCTGCAACATCTGGGGACCTCAGCCACCGCTCCACTGCAGGGCTTCCTCTCCTTTCCACCATCTGAGCAGGGACATGGAGTCAGCATGAGGTCCAGAGCTTTGCAGAGACCTGTGGGTCCATCTGGGATGAACCAGAGAATTTAACTAATTCCTGTGCTTCCCTCCAGATAAGCCAACTCTGTGTGGCTGTTCAGAGCCCCTAGGATCCATCCCCATGGGAGAAGGAGTTACCTCCCCTCTCCCACCCCACTGCTTTACCCCACCTTTGGTGTCAAGATGAGAAATGATCTAGTCAGACCAAGCAGCAGTTACAGGACACCAGGAGACACAGCAAGAGACAGGGGAAGGACTCAGCCCCAGTGCTGCAAAAACACAGCCACATGAAGCAATGTCTACAGTCATTCCAAGGCTCTCTATCCATCCCCTTCCAACACACAGGACTTTGACTCCTCTAGAGGGTTCCCCTGCCACCAGCAACATTCCAGCATGTGCTCACTGGAAGGCTGACCCAGCTTCCCAGGGAATTAGCCCCATAAGCTGTCCCAGCAATAACCTGGTTTCCTGTCACCTCAAAGCAGACAAACCTGATAAATCATGCCCAAACCTTGAGACATCATGCCCAGGATGGAGCTGGCAGAAAGACCCTGCAACCTCTCCAGGTCCTTCTGGCTCTTTCTGCCATGCCAGTAGGTCACACAGCTGCCAGGGAGATGACAAAGCAGCATCTCAGCTGTCCTGTCTTTCAGGCCTGCCCAGCACATGGAGCAGGAGCTGTGCAGGTGTCCCATGACCGAGTGGGTTCATACTCTCCTTGCGGGGCTGGGGCTGCCAGCAGGACCTGGTCTTGTGCCGTGCCCCCCTCCCAGGGGTTCCCCACGTCCCAGTGGAGACGTCGGCTCCTGGTGTGGCCTCTGGCTCCCGGCTCAGACAGCCGTGGATTGCTTGATGCTGTGGAAGCTGACGCGGGTCGGGGAGGTGGGGATGGACATGGCCCTTGCCACGCGGGCACGGATGGAGTGCTTGTCCTGCCAGCGGTGCCACCGCTTCCGCACGGCCGATCGCACCTGGGCGAAATGAATGAGGGACATTTGGTTATCACACAGAGGCTGTTCAGAGGCACCAGCCATCCTTCTCCTCAGTCCTCCAGCCAGAAATGGATTAATGATATGTGATTTGCTAACAAAGCGGTTCATGAAGGGTAAACTTTCCTGAGTCAGCAAAGGTGTGAGAGCATTTGGAGGAGAGAGAAGAAAGAGCCCTATGGCCAAATATCTGGACCCAGGATTCACTTCTACTTTCAGCTCCTTTGCTTTCTGCTGTTTGTGTTTTGGGTCAGAGCCTGGGAGAGATCCTCATCCATGTGTAATCCACATGTGTATGGAGCTCACCCTGGAGAGGGATTTCTCTGGGATGGGGAGGACCCTTGGCTCTGCTGCACCAAATCACACAGGTGCACCATGAGAGCATCTGTTCTTGGGGGTGGATTTTCCTCCTCCAGAGGAGGAGACAGACAGCAGCCATTCCTTTATCAGCAAATTCTGGGGCTGAAGATGTAGCTAGGGCTGGAGGTGAAGCACTGACTCTGATCACCGAAGACCTTCAGGTGGAGAATTAGGGACCAACACCCTCCAAGCCCTGTGCAGCAGTAGAGCCTTTTGCTGAACTTGTCTGCTTGCAAGGAAGGGTCTAGGCCCCCACGAAAAACCCCAGCCCACTCTGCTCACCTCACTGTTCAGGAAGCAGTAGAAGACAGAGACGAAGAAGCCCTGGAAGGAGACAAGCAGCAGAATCACAGCCAACAGGTACCCCTGAGCCAGGAGCTTTGGAACAGTTCTGGGGTTTGGGGATGTCTGGTTTTGGGAGGGGGCAGAAGTGGGATGAGGCATCAGCCAGGATGGGCTCCTCCACATCCCTTGGTGAGAGGACTGGGATGGAAGACAGTGTGGAGGACCATTACCTGGAAAGACTCCAGAAAGGAGTTGAAGTAGATGAAGACTATCCTGGAGATCTCATCCTCCCCGGGGTTGACAAAGAACAGCATGTAGGTGATCCCCAGCAAGGGCAGCAGCACCAGTGTAGCTTTGACTGCTTTCCTAGGGAGAAAATAGGGACCTGAGCTGCTACAGTGCAGCCCTGGGCACAAGGACTCTGCCCATCCCACTTCCAGCACCAGCATGGCTTGGACTGGTCTGCTGGGACTTGACAACCAGTGGCTAGGGGAGGTGGAGCCAAGTTGGGCTGTTTTCCAGTGCAGTTCCCAAGGGACTGGGATGGTTTGAGCACTGGGCCCCTGCTCTGCTTCTTCAGCCAGAAAAGGGCAGTGGAGAGCAGAGGTCTGACCTTGAGCTGGCATGGAATGATTGCTTGGCTGATCTACAGCGCAATTAAAAAGGAATTAAGGAGGGTATAATAATTCACACCCTTCAACGTGAGTTTGTGGAAACCTAACTTCAGGTAATTAATTTGATATCTTGATGGGATTAAAAGTACAGTTTGTGAAAAGTCATAGTGCTGATACAGAGAGTGTGAGAAGGATAGGGGCTTGGCATCTTATTCCTTTGGATCAGGGGACAAGAACAATGCCAATTCATTACTTTTTGCTTAAAAATCCTGTTAATGGACAGATTCCAACAGATGGTCATCCCTGGAGGGTCTGAGCTGGGCAGAGAGGGGGTCTGGGACCTGTTTTGCATCTCTGATTTAGAGGAAAGAATAATAATCCCTGACACAAATGGGCTGATGCCATGGAGGAGCTGGAAGGAACCAAGTACAGGAGTTGGAAAACTACAGTACAGCACATTCACTGGTGTAGCTTTCCCAAGAATAGAACCAGAATTTTTCCTTTCTCAGCTGAAAAAGCCACCTTCCACCTCAAACCAGCTTCTCTTGACCTGGCACACAGCAAGATTCCCCAATTCCTGCCCACAAAATGATCCAGACAGAGGCAGTGATGACACCCAAAGTGTCTTCTTTTCCAGGTACTCTAGGGAGCTGCTCTAACCATGCACCTCTTATGTTGTCTGCAAAATACTCCCCAACAGGCAAAGAGGGGTTAAATCTTCCTGCCTTGTGTTGTGGGAGTACTGTCTTCTTCTTTACAAGGAGGTGTTGTAGTGGCATCGATTCATCAGCTTCCTCAGCTTTTGCTTTTCTGTCAAGCAGTGATTTAATTCTCACCTCTATGCCAGGATTTACAGCTCCCAGCCTGGAGAGCTCATCAGGTCCCACCAGAACAGGCTTTTGCAAAGAGACTCAAATCCCAAGGGTTCACTTCAAAGGCAGAAATAGACATCCACACTCTACATCACAAGGCTCTCCCTGGCCAGATTTAATGATCATGTGCCTCCAAAGAGCATTTGAGGTGCTCTTAGGTGTCTGTCCATGCTCCCATCCCCTTGCTACCTGGCTAATGGGGCTGTTCCCATCCCCACTAATCATGAGAGAACCCAGTTCCTAGGTTGGCTTCCAGCAGGGTCACTCTTACCTGTACTGGATTGTCTCTGACGTGGTTGAAGCTCGGAGCTTCGTCATGAGGATTCGGACAATGTTGAATAGAAAGATGAAGTTGATCTGGGAGGAACATATGGTTAGTGTCTGCTCCCTCAGTATTTCCTCCCATTTCTTTTACAATGGGTGGGAAGGGGGAGCCAGGGGAAATGGGGATGTTTCCTCTTGAACCTGATCTATTGCCTTCCGTGCACCATGAGAGGATGTCTGCCTTTTGTAAAAACACTTGAACAATAAGATTTAGGAGTTTGGTCATGGGATCGGGGCAGCAGGGCATGCCAAAAGATTGCCAAGAAAGGACAAGTGCTAGAGGAATGGTTGGAGGTGAAAAAGCAAAGGGAGAGGAAGAATCTAAGGCTGTCATCACATCCAGTGTCTGCCTGGTCGCTCTCTTGGCTGCCAAATCGCTACTGAGGGAATGGGAAGGAGTCATTGGAGGTGAACACAATTGGCAGGAATTAGTAGTGGCCTGGCTACCTGATGGGGAAATGGGAAGCAGGATCAATTATTCCATCATGCTGGTGATTTTTACTCCCTTGAGTTTTCTCAGCATTGGGCAAGGATGAAGGAATAGTTTTGGAACTTTGGCTTTCCCCCTGCAAACACAGGGTTGGACCCCCAGCTTTTGACCTGCCACCTCTGCTCTTCTTTGTCCCTCCCCAAAAGGCAAAGCCCCATCCACATGACCCTTGGATCAAGCACACCTACTCAGCTGGGGACCAGGAACAGAGAGGTGCAATCAGGATCAGGGAATGGAGTCAAGGATCCCAGGCTTCTTCAAATGCTTGGCAAAGCATCCACCCACACCCAAACAGTTCCACGGCAGGGATGGAGGGACCTACTGATGCATGTTGGAGTCTGCTGATGGGACACCCCTGTCAGAGTGAGGTTTCCAGGCTCCTTGGCACCCCAAGCCCAAAATTGCTCAAGGGGCAGTCTGGGTGAGGGCCAGTGCTGCTGTGGGGCAGCAGAACCAGCCCCAGAAGAGTGAAGCTAAAGGAGGGGGAAATACCCTGTACAGGAGCAGCTGTGTCCCACCTGCACACAGAAGGACTATTTAGCATGCAAAAGGTCACTTTGCTCTTACCAGAAGCACCAGGATCATGGGGCCTTGGTAAATGTAGTCAGTATAAACACCTGCTCGCTTCCCAAACCAGCATCTGCAAGTCAAGGACAGTGGTGTCAGGGACAAGCCTGACATGGGAATAACTTGAATAGACTCCTGTCCTTGTACAGTCTCTGTAAGTCACTGTCTGTGAGGTGAAAGCACTAAAACTCAAACTGCTGCAGCCATTGTGAAATAGCTTCCCTGGGAACTCAGTAAAAGGAGGTGCGTGTGGGCTTGTAGGAGTGTTTATGGGTGCCATATAGATGTGGGAGCTGGTTATTGCAGGACAAGCAGGGACACCCTCCTCACAAAGGAGGGACTGTCCCCACTCTGTTCTGCATGGGGGCAGCCTCACCTCGTACCCTGTGGGCAGTTTTGGCACAACAATGTAAAAAAGATCTGAAGCCATTAGAGAGCATCCAAAGGAGGGACATGAAGATAGGGAGCAGTCTGGAGGGGCCACATGAGAAGCAACTGAGGATATTTGTAATTTTTAGCTGTGGCAGAGGTGACTGAGTTTAGACTTCATCAGGGGCTGCAGCTCCTCCGCAGGGGCAGCCCCCATCTCTGCTCCCTGTGACAGGGGCAAGACCCAAGGAAATGGCCTGAGGTTGTGTCACAGGGGAATTTGGGATGGATATGATGAAAAGTTCTCCCCCCAGAGGGTTCTTGGGCACTGAACAGTCTCCCCAAGAAATGGTTACAGCCCCGAGGTTACCAGAGCTCCAGGAGCTTCTGGGTAATGCTCTCAGGGATGCACAGGGTGGGATTGTTGGGGTGTCTGTGCAGAGCCAGGAGTTGGACTGGATGTTCCGTGTGGGTTCCTTCCAGCTCAGGTTATTCCATGATTCTCCATAACCTCACACACAAGTCCAGGTCAGCTCTGTCCTCAGCAAACCCTGCAGGAACTCACTCAGGTGCATCCCTGTCCTGGGAGCACCTTGTCAGGGTTGTTCAATCAGTGCCTGTGTGAGTAGCACAGTACTTCTGTAGCCAGGAGGGAAAACTACCTCTGGAAAACAGAACAAGCTGCCATTCATCTCAATGCGCTCCTTTCAACTTCCCACTCTGGGATGAACTCTCAGGTACCTGTTAAGACCTTCATCAGCAGGTACCTGTGAAAATGGCTCAGGTGAGGGTAATTTAGATCTCTGCTGGTTAAATCCCAGCTCCCTTTAGTAAACCTATTGTAGGAAATCTGGTTTAATCTCTTTTCCCCCTTAAAAATCACATTTGCCTTTTGAGGAGAAACAAGCAGGACAGGGCTTGTGCTGCAGAGAGCTGAGATGTGGGATAAAAGAAAGAATGGAAAAATATTATCCTTTTTTTCTTCCCTGACAGAATTCCTGACACAACTGATCCCTGAGGATTTGGGACAGAAAGAAGAATAGAGGGTAAGAACAATCATGCTCACTTCTCATTGTCGTAGTAGAGCTTCCCAATGGCCCAGGCAACGATGATGGGAAAGGGGATACCTGCAGGGGAACACACAGGTGAGTCTCAGAAGTGCAAGGCTGCCACAAAACCACACCGTAACAGAGGATTTCTCACACACAAACCACCCAGTGAGATGAGGTGTCCATGCAAATCCCATCCTCCTGCTCCTTTTTGCAGCTCTTTGTGTGCAAGAAGAACTGGAGCAGAGGCTGGAGGGGGCATCACCCATCACTAAACCCTGGGTACTGCTAGGTGAGGGGAAACCTGGCACTCACACCAGCCGATGCAGATGAACATCCATTTGCGGAGCTTGTCCGTGGAGTATGTGAGCACGATGGCTGTGTGCAGGTAGCAACCCTCACCAAACATCCAGAAAAAGTTGGTGACATGGAAGTAATTGTAGGCAGCAGTGACCAAGCGGCACCAAACCTGTCAGGAGATGTGGAGCCTGTCGAGCTCTGTCACAGTGGTGCAAGCAATGCACGGAGCAGCACAGAGCCCGGCAGAGCAAGCAAATCCGTGTTTCTCATACAGACAACCAGCCACCAGCCAGCCCTATTTGTTCTCTGAAGTTGCTTTTGTAGCCACATCCTAGTGACTTCAAACTGAAAGAGAGTAGGTTTAGGGAAAACATTCTTCCCTGGCAAGGTGGTGAAGCCCTGGAACAGGTTGCCCAGAGCTGTGGCTGCTCCATGCCTGGAGTGTCCAAGGCCAGGTTGGATGGGGCTTGGAGCAACCTGGGATAGTGAAGACATCCCATGGAAGGGGGGTTGGAACTAAATGATCCTTAAGGTCCCTTCAGACCCAAACTACTTTGCGTTTCTGTGATCCTCAGGGTCCTCACACCCCCCAGCTGCTCAGGACTGGGCTCAGCCTGGAAGAGGTGCACCTACCACATTGCTCTCGTGCACCTCTGGGTTCATGGTGAGCTGGACCACGAACCATGTGGCATTGCGTAGGATGAAGGCTGTGATCAGGTTCCAGTGGATGATGTTTCTCAGGCACCGGATGCTCCTGGAGAGGGGTGGAACAAGGCACCATCAGAGGAGGGGGACTGGGCACAGTGCTGTGTGTAGAGCTGAGTGTCTCTGTTGGGACCACAAGGGTGACCTGCTTGGACCATGCCCTGGGTGAGGTGGGCACCAACAAGGTGGAAGGCACCAAGGAGGACCCTCTGCCTCCATAACTAGGTGCTTTAAAAAAGCAGCAAAAGAAAGACAACCCTGAGATAGGCAGGATCCCTCCAGCCTGGAGGGCAGTGGCTGTGGCAGAGTAGATGGCAAAGCACAGGAGCTGGATCCATCCCTGCCTGAGATGACCTTGCAGGAACACGGCAGCAGGTTTGTCACTCACCGCAGGCGCATGAAGAGGACAAAGGCCACGAGGAGGGCCCCCAGCGAAACACAGTGGCCCAGGTAGTTGATGATGACAGCGATGTGGTAATGCAGCTTGCTCTTCTTCTGGGAGTAGGGGAGATGGGCAGAGAGTCAACAGCAGCCCTGGTACTAACCCAAACCCACCTCCTCCACCACATCACCTTTGGCAGCTGCACTTCAAATTCTGGGCCCCTTTTCAGGAAGCCATTTGAGCTCACCCTGGGACAGGACAGTGGGAATGGAAGGAGATGGGGATAATGTGGGAAGGAGAGGCACCAGCCTGGTTTCACATCTCACTTGTACCAGAGCAGCTCACAGCTGGGACATCCTAAATGCTTTTCTGGGGAAACCCTGCTGGAACTCAGTTGAGCTCACTAGAATCTTATATTTCAGTTCATTTCCCATTGCCCTGGGGGCAACTGAGAGGCTAGAATGAATTTGGGCAGAGGAAAGTGTGAAAGATAATTGAATTAATTGATCACTCCTGCTGTTAGGCACTCATCTAATCGGTAAATAAGCAATTAAGTGAGTGAAAAAAACATTCCTGGCAAGAGATATCAGCATCTTAAATACCAGAGTTGATATCAACCACAAATTAAAAACTCGTATCACTTCTCCTCTGCTTCAAGGGGTGGCTTGACTTACTCGGGGACTTGATCCCCATTCTTTTATCTCTTTCAGCTTCCTAAATATATTTTTTATTTCACTGCCATCAGGGAAGGACAGGGTTTTCATT
Source organism: Lonchura striata (assembly GCF_050655825.1). NCBI lineage: Eukaryota > Metazoa > Chordata > Aves > Passeriformes > Estrildidae > Lonchura > Lonchura striata. The sequence continues at coordinate 12,057,668 of NC_140729.1, read as the reverse complement.
GAGTGCTGTGTGAGAAGGGAGCTGTAAGAAAGTGACAGGGCTGATATGTACCCAGAGGCCCTGGGGACCTCACCTTGGCAATCCTCTTGGATTTTTAATGGGGATGGAAATAGGCATGGCTTTATTTCTGATGGGGAATAAAAATACAGATCAAGAAGGAGTCATAATTGCCATGTGCAACTTTATCACTGGAATGCTCCTGCATGCTCAGCCCTCAGCTGCCATGGGCCATTCCTGGCCTGGATGCTGTTGCCTTTCAAAACTCCATCATCTGTCTCTCGGCCTCCTGCCAGGAGCGTAGGGACTCTCAAGCTCCTACCTCTTCACTGAGGATCTCCTGGCACTGGGAGTAGTTGACACGTGCTGCCCAGCTCCCGTTCGCGAGGCATTCTCTGTACCCATTATCTGAAAGAGAGAATGCCCATCCAAGAGTTAACAGAGCATGACGATAAGCACAAGCATGTGACCTAATGTCACTAATCAGGCCATGTCTGGCATCAGGCCAGGCCTGGCATCTTCTGCTTTGAAGGCAGCTCAGTTACTGCCTTGGTCAAAACTGCAGAACCAAAATCCTATTGGAATATTGGAATATTTCAGACCCACTCAAGAATTTTGGGTCTTCAACAGCTCTGCCCTTGGCACTGGGGGACACCAACACCTCCTCACCACCCACAGGGATGCAGCAGAAGCAGCACCAGTTGACTCTTCTTCCCTTTCATTCTGCTGTTTGCTTGGGTGATCATGTGCTAGCCCAGGCTCTCTGCTGAGACTGCAGCATGAAGTTTCACTTCGCTCTCTGAATTAGGAGCTTTTTTGCCTCCCAGCAAGGACAGTAGGTGTCAAGATTGATTGGGGAGGAATGGCCCAGGCACCCCAGAGAGTCTTGTCATTGGTGTCAGCAGTGGGGCAATGCCAGCACTGGGGTGAGACTGGGCTTCCATTAACAGGAAGCTGTGAGCCTCGTCAGAGTGATGGGGTGGGAAAGGGCTCAGAGACAGGCTCAAGTTGTGATTAATACAGAGAGCACCACAAAGCAGGAGCTGTGTGTCTGTGCCATCCTCCATGGCTGCAAGAATGTGCAGGATGGAAAAATCTATGTTTTTTTTTTTTGTGAGAAGCAAGGTATTTCTTTCATCAAAAGTAGCACTTGGGTGGTCAGAAACACAACCTTATGCTAGCAATGAGTTTGGGAACTTTTCATATTGCTACATCCTCTACTGCCAGCATGTCACTGGCAGGGACAGTGCAACCACCTGTGCCAGGAGAGGACAACATCCAAAGTCCCCCAGTCTTTGCTCAGCTGGGGTCTTCAGACCCCTGTACCACCTCCAAGGGCAGGGCAGGATTACTCCTCTGCCTGTGTCCCCAAGATGGGGACATCAGCCCTCTCCTCCTCCCAGGAGGACCTGCTTATAAAGCTGCTTCTCTGAAACGACCCTCCCTGAAATCTGGGGCCTTTATGGTTGATGAGCTTTGTTCCCAGAGGTGTATTGTCCCTTGTGTCCCAGAACCCTTGCCCGCTGTGTCCCCAGCAGTGCTGCCCCTCTTACTGGTGGTGTTGTACCGCACACCATAGAAGTACTCGGGGCAGGGCCGAGCCACCAGCTGCCCCACTGCGCTCCGGGGCCAGCATGTGCCGATCAGGTCCACCGAGGCGTTGCACTGGGGACCTGCAAGGACAAAGTGCACAGGGTTAGCAGAGGTGTGTGGGCCACCATGGGCCACTTCCAGGCTGTTGGAAGGTCAGGATTTGTGTGGAGAGCTGGGGCTGCTGCACCAGCTGATGGGTCACCACAAGCTCAGCCCCCAGAAAACCCTCGTGGCAGACACAAAATGGGGGCTGTGAAAGACTTGCAAGGGCTGCTTGAATCATCACGGCCATGACTTGTAGCAGTGGGAACAAAGCAACACAGACCCCTTTATGCATCCAAATGAGATTGCCTTATTGTAAAATCGGCCCCTTTTTATACCTTTAATTTCAACCTGACATAACTGAAACCAAACTGAGACCTAACAGAATTTAACAGAAAGAAGGCACCCACTGGCTGGCTCAGCTACCATGCTTCTGTCCATGCATCCTACCATCCAATCAGCCTCCTGCTCATACACTGTCCACGGGTGTTGCATTGTGTTATGGAGTTTGTTCAGTTGGTTAAGCGGTTTAATTCCGCACCCCCATGTAAGTGGTCCTGCCCTCCCTTGCCAATCCTCCTTTCCCTCCTCCCCTGAAATGTAGCCCTTCTGAGGACCCGCCCTGAGCCCGTCCATCACTCGGCAGCCCTTCCTTTCTTTCTGAAAGGTTCCATGCGGGACGTCGAGAGATAGGCCAGACATTCAGGTCTCCTCCTACCCTCTTTCCCCATTGGTGTTCCCTCATGTATGTTACCCTGATTTCCACAATCCTGTTTGGTCTCATTGGCTCACGTAGGGCCATCCCCTGGTTACCACTCACTGTTAAAAGCCTGTGTGAGAGGCTGCACGCTGCTCTTGTAGACTGTTTACCCTTCAACCCAGGTAGCTCTTCTGAGCTGCCAAATAAAGTTGGATTACAAACCCCTGCAGGAGATGACTCCTTGCCTTTGTCATCATTGCCAAGGTCTCCCTGGGGCTCAGGAATTCCGAACCCAAAGCCACTGTCCTTACCTCCTGAGGTTTGGGAAGGTGGCCAGTGCTGACCTCGGTGTCCAGCTGAGCCTGACAAGCATTTCCAGGACAGACACCGTGGCACACGGGTTCCTCCAGCAATCACCACCTCACTTCCAGCTGTCACTCAGCTGCCTCTCCCCTCACTCATGGCTGCCTCTCACCCCTCAGCCAGCTTCCAACCATGCAGCCTGCAGCTGTGCCTTTCCCACAGGGCCTTCCGGTGAGCATAAGCCTTAGCAACTTTCATAATTATGACCTCATATCCTGCAATGACTCTTACTCTGGTCATGTCTAAACTACTGGCTAAGCCCAGTTCTGGCACAAACTTAGTTTTACACCTGGTTTCTAAGTCCCTGGCTCTGGTTTCCCAGCCCTGCTCCTTCCTTCAGCCATGATGTTGGCATCCAGCCCCACAACAGGCAATAAGTCAGACTTGCTCTTCCTCAGTGCTGTGTCCAGTCTGGTTCTAAGCCTCTCCAAGCATCTCACACCTCCTGGCTGCAAAATCTCCTTCCCAGCCATTCATGTTGGTCTCTTCCAGTCTTTCCTGGGTAGAAAACTCCAAAACTACAATTTCAGATTTCAAGGATTTGTAGGCTTTTCCCAGCTACACAAGTGTACTAATGTAGGCATTAGGTAGGCCACATTGCAGGCTTTTTAATGTATAATTTGTGTATATTTAGAACAACATGTACTGTAGCTAAATGTGTCCCTGCTTCATCTCACAGTGAGGTCGGAAGCAAAATGACTACAATATCCATATACTACAATCTCAGATAAGCAGGAAATGGGTGAACAGGAAATGCTGGAAGAGGCAGAGTTCAGTCCAAAACACTCCTTGGTACTGGAGATGTTTGTGCTGCTGGCACAGAGACAGAAATTGCCATTTCCTAATACAAAACACCCCAATTCACAGCTCCTTGGGCGTGAGAACACAGCGTTTCCCCTCCCCCTGGATTTGTGATTGTTATTTGAATGCCTTTCCCAAAAATTCCTATGGATGGAGCTGGATAAAGAGTGACCAGAGGAAAAAAAGCAAAATACTATTGATTATGATGATGAAGGTTTTTATGGAGGAATATTAGTTTTCATCGATTATCTGAAAAAATTGGCTACTTGTTATTTTACAATGTTCTCAGAGAAAATTTTCAGCATTTTCAGTGTCTTCAAATATCTTAGCAAGGAAAAACAGCTTCCAAGCATGTAAGCTGGGGAAGCATCAGAGCATAGTGAGTGTTACCTTCTGCCTCCCATAGCTTGTAGGAAGAAATTAATTTTAACAATGACCTTTGTTTTTAGCTTTGGTAATGTGTAGGGTTGCTGTGGCAACCTTCCCTTTAAGTTGTGTTTTAAGTCTGTATTTTGCAGGAAAGAAGGTGCCTTTTATCACATGTGTGTCTGTGCTTTTCTGCATCCATTTGAATTTACTGAGCTCCTTTGTTGTTTTGACCCAAATTTGACAGAGAAATAGAGGGTCACAGTTAAAAATTTTATGATAACATTCATCCTTGTAAGGAAAAAACAACCAGTAATTACTTGAACTACGGACAAAGTTAAATTGCAAGTGCTCTCCCTGTTAGCCGCTGAGGTGAGAAGCTGCATGAATGTCTGGGACAGGAAAAGCTTCACTTGGAATAATGCAGCACAGGAAAATGGAGCTTACACAGTACTAATGTCCCTGGCTGCTCTGCAGCTATCACAGCCTCTTACGGGGACTGGTAGGGCTGGGCACAAACTCCATTTTCTTTGCATACTCTTTTGCCTCAGTTCCCCTCCTGCATTTCAGGGTTTGTTTTGGGGGACGGACAGACATTGCTCAGGGAGGACAAATAGGAAGAGTGAGTAATTAAAAGTCAGCAGGGCCAGAGAGCGACAATGATGATACTCTCCACCAGTAAAACAAACCCACAGCAATGCCGTTAATAATCAACCCAAGAGAGATTAGTGGAAATGGTGTAGCCAGACAGAGGTACATCATTCTGTGATGTGTCTGCTTGAGGCTGGATTTAATATCTCCACCTTTCTCCAGGGCACTTGGTGGGATGCTGTTTGGCACTCCCGTTAGAGCATGACAGGATCCCACCAGATGCCAAACCCAGTGGGTCCCACCAGTCCCACCACAGAGAGGGTGCACTGGTATCACCAGGAGAAGCTAGAGAGTTCTTATAAAATAGGGAATGCTGGACAGGACAAACGCAGATCAAGCCAATATGGTTAATGCTATGTTCTCCGTTTATTGTTTATAAGATGGCAGTTTATATACACTTCAATATATTTTACAAATTGTGAACACACTATCATTGGCCAGCAAACATTGTTTGTCTTTGTCTTAAGGTGGCTAAAGTTTCACACTGCAGACCTATACTAATTCACACCCAGAAAGCCCATTACTTTGTGATCACACCTTAACATAATTTCTAACTGCGCCACAGGCTAATTCCTAACTGCGTCATAAATTTCAAAGGCCTCGCTGAGGCCCATATCTGAGGCCTTAGGCTGAGGGTTGCTCAACCTTCACTCTAAATATAAATCATGTCCTCTCTCTCTGAGAAATCTTGCTACAACCAGGAGCTCAGCCCTCGTTGTCCTATGGGTTGGGTTGATGCTGCGGGGTGACATTGGGGTCTGGGGCTTCCATCAGATGAGGAGACACTCAGCCAGGCTGTCGGATGCTCCTGGACCTCTCCCTGGGCTTCACCCCTGTGCTGCCACTGGCAGCATTTGGAACTCTGTCTCACCAGGTTTTCATCTAGTCAGTGGCCATAATATTTCTCCCAGGCTCACACTGAGAAAGGCTTAATGAAGAAAAACTGCAGAAAGCAGATGCTGCTCTTTTTGCTCTCTCCAGCATACAGAAAAGAGAAAAATCCCTCCTGATGGGGAAGTGATAAGTAAAGCAGTGAAGACAAAGAGTGCCACGAGGACTGCAAAATCCCTTTTGCCTAGCACAACTCCCTGCTCTAGCTCCCCCTTGAGTGGCTCCAAGCATTCAGAGCACTGTTTAGCATGGAAATGATATGTATCAATACTAAATGCTTCCCTGCCTGCTCCATGGCCCATCTGTGCTTGCAGGGGGACTAGTCTTCAGCTTCCGCACATGAGTGCTCCGGCTTCTCAGCTCCATTGGCAGCACGGGTTTGGTCTTTGCAGATCTACAGCATGGAAGGTCAGTGAATTTTCATACCTGCTCTCAATTCCCCTAATTTGGCTTCTGCCCACACAGAAACATGGTTGGAGCAGGAAGGAGCAGGTGCTACTTTGAGACAGGGAATGTGGCACAGGGGAGGTTGCTCCAATCCCTTTCCACCCTATTGCCTTTGAGTTGTGCTGCTCTGAAGCAATATAAAGCTTCTTCTGAAGAAAAAAAGCATCTGTCCAGGGACTTACACTGAGACAACTATATCACAATAACTGTCTCAGGATAACTGTAGCAATATTCCATCTGCTTCTAGAAAGCATTCTTCTCCAGTCTGTTCCCACTACTTGCAGAGACTTTCAAGATGTCTCTGAGCTAAAGCCACAGCGCCATGTGACACCTGGCAGGGTAAAGCTCCCCACTCCCAGATAATCTGCCAAAATATTTTGACCAAATGGAGGATGGAGCATATTTATCCTGGTCCAGCAGTAGCAGATGTGTGGCCACAGTGCTCTTGAGCTGGTGCCAGGAAGTCTGAAGTATTATCATACCATAAAGCCATTTCTGGGATGCTCTGAAGAGGACTAAAGCAAAGCATATAACTGTGCTGGTAAATGAATCCTGCTTTACACTGGGCAGGACTGTGCACCAGCACAATGTCCCAGTTTGCTGCTGTGCACAGACACAACTCTGAGGGCTGGAAGGGTGAAGCCTCTCTTCCCTTCTACAATGCAAAGGGGCCAGGAGAGATGATGGAAATTTGAACTACAGGCTCATTCCTGTGGCTGAGAGTGATGGGGTTATTTATCTACGGTGTCTCAAGAGCCTAACATCTGAAAGTTCTTAACTCATATCACTGTGCTGAGCTCTTCTTCAAGCATAATTATTTCTGTCCAGCCCTGATGTCCTCTGTGACCGCATTGCTGCTGCTGCCGAGGCATTATCAAGCCTCTGGTTCCCTGAGAGTGTCCCCTGTGTCTCTGCTGCAATATTTGCATTTGGCAATCAGGGCTTCATCTCCATATCTAATCAAAATAAAATTCACTGTGATGTCTGATACATCAACTGTGAAATTGCATAAAAACCTCTTTGTCCCTCCCAGGCAGCTCCACCAGATTGGTGAAGAAGAAAGACCCATATCACACCTTACTGCCCCAAAACAGGGTCCTTTTGGGAATGCTTTTACTTTCAGGTGCTGGGCTGCCAGGGAGGGGTGGCTGGGTCAAGCTGCAGAGTCACTCAGATGTTAAATGCTTGAGTAGCATCTTGGGGCATTGAGGGAAATGGCACTGGTAGACAATTTATATTAACATGGGGTAGAAATTGGGGTGGTGCAGCTATTTGCCTTCCCTCTGAGGAGGAGTCGATGCTCAGAATGGCTGGGAGCAGCTGTGGCTGCCTCAGAGTAGATCCTTGCTTACACTCTACCTCCAGCACTGCTTTCGGTGGCATGGGGGCTTCTATTTACCTCTGTAAGACTCCAGTCCTTAAAAACCCCCAGAAATCCTCCCAAGCACTCAAGTTTCATGATCCTTGGTGTAAAATAATTACCCAGGCAAATTAAGCATTATGATAGCTATGGGTCTTTGTAATTAATTTTTGACTTGTTGCTGTTCACTGTCACTGACTATCCCCTCGGGTCTTCGCTGCTGCTCTGGAGAAGAATAAATAAAAGACATCAACCTAACTTGTGCTATTGGTATCTGATGCATCTGCTCAGTATTGTCACTTATGATGATACATGTACAGATTTACAGCATATATATGTGTGTGTATATATATGTATATAATGTAGGGGGTTGTGTCTGGGGCTTATCTTGTTCTCCTGACATGAACCACGGGGTGTTTGGAGTTGTTTTATAACTAAGTGTGGCAGGAGGTTCTTTATTCCCTGGGGTTGGCTGGGATCTGGTGGTGGGTGAGTGAAACAACAAAGTTCTTCCCTGGCAGTTTTCCCAGCAGAGCCTTCTAGTTTGGCTACAACTGAACAGTCTCTGGCAGTAACTTCACTGCATCCAGTCCAAAGTACAGTTTAACTGCTGTAGCTGCTACTCACACTGGGACGTACTGGGACCCAGTTTCCTACTGGAAAACCTCTTCATCTTCCCTCCTCCACTACAATAAAGTCTATAAATATCAGCGAGTTGCTGTTGACATCCCTGTTTCGTACATGATGGAGCAGAATAGCCTTACTGACACCAGTATATATTTAAATCCACTGGGATTTTCCATATAAATGAGAATTTTGTTTCCCAAAACTACCCAATACCATGTCTCTCCCTCTAGTCCCTGCCTAGACTCATTGCTGCATCTTTAACCCTTGCTCAGCTCCTTATTAATATTTCTGCCTCTGTGGGAGAGATGCCAATGAGACTGAAAATAGTTGCTGATGTTAATTTGACCTTTATGAATTTAAATTCCAGACTCACCCCAGGGGAGTCAGTGAGTGAATGAGAGAGCAGTGGCACGTGGGCTGCTAGAGCAGTGTCAGTGCTTTGGGAGCTGAGCTGGAGTGGGTGGAAAGGCTCTTGGTCAAATTGTCACCCACTGCAAAAGGTGTTACCAACTTATCTGATAGTGCCTGTGAAGGATATATTCTCATCACTCACTGCTTCTTAGCCTAAGGAACAATTAGATTTGCCTTATTTAATGCAAAGCTACACTCCCTTTCCCCCTTGAAAAAACCTTCAGTTAAAAAAACACAGACATTTATTTTTTTTCTGCTTAGATTTGGTGTCATTTTTCTTTGCTTCAGGTGAACTGGCACTGGCATGAAACATTTCTTTCCTGACAAGGAATTTTCTGTGCTTCCCTCTCTCTCCTAAGCAGACACAGAGGCTTGAGGATACGAATTCCTCATGATAACAAGCTCAAAGAAGTGGATTGTGCATCCAGGACCAGAGGGGGGTGTGAGCAATTGGGTGGCAACTCCTTGGACTCATGCAGGCTTGAGAACTACAAATGGCAAAATAACCCTTTGAGAGTGCTCCAAGCTTGCACCACTTGAGTGCTTTCTGCTGAGCTGCTTTGGAAAAGCCTCATTATTAATTAGGAAGAAGGTTTCCCATCTTCTCAGATTCTCCTTTCCCTCCCCAGGGAAGCAGTCCTGCAGCTGCAGGGAATGCTTTGCTTCAGTGGATGAAATGACCTTGTCCCTCCCTGATGGACTTTGTGACAGGGCAAGAAGCAGCTGCACACAGATCCTGAGGAGTTGAAATCATCAGCCAGAGGAATCCATGGTCTGAGCCAGTCCATGGGCTGAGAGCCTTTGGGACAGCACCTATCCACGCCAGACAAGGGATGCTGATCCTCACTGTGTTCCTTGTCAAGCCTAATCTGAGACTTTCATGGCTTGCAGATGTTTGGGGGTGTAGCTGACCTGACTTCCCAAATGCACCACATTGACCTGTCCATATATCAGGAATATCAGTCCAGCCTGATATTCCTTCTTCACTGCTACTGTGGGAGGCAGCTTTCTGATGGAGCATCCAGCTGTGCCAGTGTGCCCTGTGTCCCAGTCCCAGCCAAAATCGGGGACTCACTGACAGGAATTTTTGATGGTACCTAGACTATCAAGTTGGAGCCTCACAATGAGCCTGAATTCCCAGGGATATCACCCTGCACTGGGGGCTCAAAGGAAGATGGGTAAAACCATGGAGATAAGATGTCAGCGCAAGGGGGCCCCCGGCCAGGTAGTAATTAGCATAGACTCCATGCATTTACAAAAGGCATTAATTATTATTTATTAAGAAACCCATTGCTTTTTTATACCCTAGTTCGCTACAGGTGGACCTAATTGGTCCTTAAAACACCATCACCACTGGCTAATTAAGAAACCACCCTTTGATAAACAAATCTCCATAACACATTCTACATGTTCACAATACCAGGTGCAGCAAGCGAAGATAAGAATTTTTTCTCATTCTTTTCTCTGCTCTTCTCACAGCCTTTCCCAGAACGATGCCTGGGAAAGGTCTGTTTCTCTCTGTGGCCAGAGAGCTGCTGCCACAATAAGAGGGCAGGACAGGAGAGCTCTGTGAGGCTCAGGTGTTCCATGTCCTGGGATGAGAGTTTGCATCACCTGCAGCCCCTCAGCCTAGACAGCATTACCCCAGTGTGCCTCTACCCTCCACACAACTGCTGTGGTAGAGACTTTTCCAGCTCAGTGCACATGCCTAGAGAGTGCTGGCACCCTGGTGACATCACTGTCCAGCTACATATCGTCTTTAAAACTGAGACATTAAGGGACTGGTAACCCAGGAGAGGAGGAGAGCCCATGGTGGGCTGTGTTTTGGAGGAGGGATGCTGCACAAAGGCATGAGGCAGTACCTGTCCATGCATCCAGCAGATCCCCTGATGAGCCACGTGCTGTGAGACTGCTGGGCTTGTGCTATCAGCATGTGTCATTTCCCAAGGGTTGTGAAGGCATTAACAAATTAAGTCTCAGGGCCCTGCTGCAATTCTCATTAGCATCACCCTAACAACTCTTCATGTTAAATAGCTCAAATCAAAGTTTCCAGTTTAGTAAATATCCCTCCATAGGAATTGCTGTCTCCATCAGGCAGGGCCTAAATGAACCCCAAGGACCAGGACTCGTGCTGAATTCCACTTCCCAAACAGACTTAAGACAATTTCACTTCTGTCTCTTGTTCTAAGTCCCCTCCTCCAGCTGGAAGTGGCTCTCACATGTGCCAGCCTCATCCAAATGAGTTGCTCAGGAATTGCAGGTTGCATGTGTAGAAACAATGGACAATTTGCAAATCTGAAGCCTCACAGTCTCCCCTCTGCCGGTGAGATGGACATTGAGGTGCACTAAATCCTGACTGTAATCATACTGAGAAATCCCCACTGAGCAAACCCAATCCCTGCAGAAAGCAGCGCTCAGTGCTTGAGGATGGTGGTGATTCCAGGGCAATCAATCAGCAAACCACAGCAGAAATTCTCCCACCTTTCTGACCTCTCCTTTGGGCTTCAGAGGTTCCAGCAGTGGGTGGAAAAGGCCATGATCTGGGCATGAGGATTCTCTAGGACCTGCCTGCTGCCCTGGGTCGGGATTTATCACAACTTAACATGGCCAAGGACAGGCCCTCGCTGAGCAGATGAAACCTTCAGGGAGCAAAGCACATGAGTGATGACCAAGTTTCTTGTCTGACCAGACATCCAAGCAGTGCCATTCCACAGACAGCTTTTGATGTCCTCTGGCTTTCTGCCTCCACCTCGTGGGCTTGGGAAGCTTCTTTCAGGTCAAGGTAGCCTAAACTTGGCCAGACACTGGATTAGCTGGTGGCAAGATGGGATTTGTTAAAAAGGAGGTGTTAATGGGTGGTGGGCAGCCATTCCTCAGCTCTGGGTCCCCATGACCATCCCTCAGTGCCCAGTCCTATGGTCATTCCTCAGTGTCCAGTCTTGTGGCCACCTGTCAGTGCCCAGTCCTGTGGCCATCCATCACCCTGACAAAGAGTTCCTTGGTGTGTGCTTTGATTCTCACTCAGTCATGGAAAATCAACACTGCAGCATCCCAGAGCTGGGGAGGACTTTTCTCCTTGTCCCTGTGAGCTCCACTCCTCACACTTCTCACTTCTCCTCCCCCAAAACCTGTCAGTGAACCAGACCTGTCACTGCTGAGGTGACATCCAAGTCACATCCTGAATATAGGCCAAAAGCCAGTTTTGGCACAAGCTCTGACCTGATTGGATCAAACCCATGTACAATGCTGAGCAGGGCTGTACATGACTCTGCTGCTCCACCCATCAGGGTTGAGCCCGCCCTGGCCATAGTCATGTCCCCAGAGGCTCTTTGTGACTGGTGGCCTCCCAAATGCTCAATGGTACCTCTGTAGAAGTGCTGGGGGCAAAAGTTGGCTGAGCCCAGAGCCATGGTGGCCACACTGCACTGGTGACGTGGTCCCCACAAAAAGTCAAAACCTCCAGTCATCATCTCTGGGCAGGGGGATAGTAGAGGAGGGTGGACAGAGAGGCCAAAGTCCTGGTGTCCCTGGGCATGGCATGGAACAGGCAGCCAGCCCTGATGTCTCTTTGTCCATCTCTGCCTCTGCCCAACAGACATTTATTTTCTCTATTTTCATCTCCTGAGATCTGCACCTTCCACCTGCCTCCTCTGTCATCCTGCAAGGAGGCTGCAGCAGCACCAGCAGAGGGCTGCGATGCAGCATCGGCGTGTCCCACCTCCCAAGAAAGGATCCATGCATCAGCAGATGAGTCCGGAGACACCCCTGACACCCTCTTCCAAGCACTGGACCCCTGGGAGGTGGCTCGAACGGGCTGGGGCTGGGGGACACTCACCAGTGTGGTTGGTGACGGGTGGCAGGCTCTCGCAGTACTGCTCCTGGATGGAAGCTGCAACCGGGCTATCCCAGAGGAGAAATGCCTGGATGGGGAGAGAGCAGACGGGGTGGGGTTATGTGTGCAATATGCTGCTTCCCCATCCCGAAATGCCTCCTTGGGTCAGATCTGAGCTTGCCCATGTCTGGGTGGGCACCACCCCCAAAGCTTGGGCACCACCCCCAAAGCTTGCACAGTGGACATGTACCATTTACAGGATGGCTTCCTAGGGAAGCTGTGCTTATCTGAGCCGAAGGCTGGGGGACCCAGTGATCCTCTCCTGCCTCAAATATCCCCCTCAGCAAACCCTCCTGCAGCCCCTGCTGAATCATGGAACCTCTGCTATTTATCATTTTAATTAACACTTTTGGGTTTACTATCTTTCAATCCTGAGAGCAGACAGGGGAAACATGATGAGCCTGACACTACGCTTGGATTTTCAATCCCTTACTGAAATCACAGCCTTGTAAGCTGTCAGTGGAAAGATGTTCATATACATCCTTAAGGAGATCTGATCCATGGACAACCAGCTCTGGCTAAAGCCTTTTTTTTTTTTCAGGAAAATTGTCAGCAAACACCAACATTCCCATTGAGACAGAAAGCCCTGACCACAATCTACCCAGCTCTGCTAAAACTCTGCACAAGGAGCAATTTTGGAAGAATGATTATTGAATTTTTGTGCCTTTGAAGGAGTTTGGGGAAACTAAAAGTGAGAAAGGCAATTGCCAGGATGAAGGGATTGCAAAGATGGCAGAGGGATGGTGCTGTCATCTCCTTCCCTCATGTGGCACAGCTCACCACGGTGCCACATGAGGGAAGGAGAGGACCTGATATTTTGCAGAAAAGGGTGACACAGGCTCATCCCCTCTCCTCCACCAGCACTAATGGTGGATGAGGCTCAACTCCACTTCTTTCACCTTCAGCGACTGACCAAAGCCCCTGGAGAAAAGTCACTGATTAAATGACAGAGCTGCGTCCCAGAAGACATCACATACAGATCCCCTGAGAAACAGCCCTGAGCCTGAAGGCAGGAAGGGCTGCACCTCTCCTGCATGCAGGCAAGCTCCCAGCTCCTCAGGGACAACCTTATCTGCCTTGCCCATCAGCCAGGCTGATTCCTGGTGCCTGACCCCCCTTCCTGAGTGCCATTTACCTCCCAAACTGCTCTGAACACAGAGAAGACATTCCTCCTCTTGTCCTTGAGCCATAGAAACACTGTCTGCCCTTGCTGGCATACCCAGCCATCCTCCTGCTGTACCAAGGCATTAACAGGATTTATTCAGACACAGAGACAAGCTCAGGACCCACTTGCTCTTTTCCAAACAACTATTTACTGCCTTGGGAAGCTGGTTTTGACAGCAAGAGTGATGTCAGGCAGATGTATAAATGGAGCTGAGAATAGCTGCCTTGTTGTGACTGATCCAGATGGCACAGAGGATCTGGCAGCTCAGCCCTGCCCTGGTGCAAGAGCTGTTTGGAGCTCCTGGGTGCTGGTCTTACAGAAGCCCAGCACCTCCTGAGTCTGCTTTCAGAAAGCTGAGACCACTCAAACTCCAGATAGGGAGGAATCTTGGTGCAGGGAGTCTGCTCCCCTCTGTGTTGATGCCCATAGCTGGTGGTCACCACACCTGGTGGCTCTTGGCATTGGCAGCTGGGACAGAAGGGTTCTGCCCAAAAGATGTCTGGGATGGTTTGTCTATCTGAATAGGCTTTCAAGTGTTAATTGGATGTGTTTCTCCTAATCCCAGCCTGTTCCAGCCTGGTAGTGCCCATTCTCCTTCCAGACACAGAGAGAGGTCTTGGCACTGAGCAACACATGGACCAAGCCAGAGACAGAGAGGGGTGTGGATGGAGTAGTCACTGGCTCTTTGCAGGCTTTGTAAATGAGCTGAAACAGCTACAGAAGGAAGAAATAAAGGAAAAAAAGGATCCCCAAAACAGAACTAATACTAAGAGCTTTTTTAACAGGCTCTGAGTCTTTTACTGCTATGTGGCCATAGCTCTTGATAGAGGCAGAGTTTTGTCCCAATCCTGTCAGCATTTTAAGGGGAATAAACAGGCATGGTGGCAGCTGCAGGGGGATTTGCCCCAGTGAAAAAAATTCTTATTGCTGGTCACTGTCCTGTCTGTTTTGCTCTTTGTGGGTTAGTACAACCCCTCTCCACACTTTTACAGAGAGAACAGGTCAAAGCTCCGTCCTTGAGGATCTTCTCGTGCCAGAGCATTGCTGCTCTATAAGATGCCACATGGTGCCCAGCAGGACCCAGCCTGGCTAGGCTGGAGCCAAGCTCACCTCAAGAGCCCCAACACAGCAGTAGGTCGTGCTCAGGCCAGAGAGGGGCTGTGTTCCTCCGCCCTCCTGACCTGTCTTCACACAGCTACGGCAGATCCCACTCTGCACGCAGAACTACCTCTGTGACCTCTCTCATCCTGCCAAAATCCTGGAGAGCCTCAGCTGAGCTCTCAGCTGTCCGGGAAAGAAGGCAATCTGCTCGTCTGGAAGCAGCCACTTAGCACAGAGCTCCCCGTTAGCCAGGGGAGCTGCTCCCACCGGCATGGAGGATGGCTCTGCCAGGAGCTGCATGGGCCCTGTGAGTGCCCGCACTGGCAGCAGCTTCTTCTCCATCAGGAGCCACCATTGTCTCCCTGCCTCAGCATCCATCCAGCTCCCTTCCAGGCTCTGTAACATCCCTGTTTTATACACAGAGATGGTTGTGGTTTAGTCTTGGACCTCACGGAGCACCAGCTCCTTCCTTTCATGTTCACATTTTCTATAGCAGTACCAGCCCCCCAGTCCTCACTGCACAGCTCAGACACAAAACCCTGACACTGCTCCCATGTTTCCTGCATCCCACACAGAGCAAACATCTGTTGTGGTTGGTGTCCCACCACCCACCATGCCAGGGTTGTCCCAGAGGGGAAACTGAGGCACTGAGGACCATCTGTCTCAGGTCACTCAAGCTGTGGGGCACCGTGTGGGACAGATTTATCCAATCTGGACACACCAACCATGTCCTGGTGCCACCAGGGCTCCAAAAAAACCCAGCTGTTCCTCTGCCTGTGATGGGACAGGATGTCAGGTCCCCTGGGCCAGGAGATGCAGCATTGTGGACTAGGACAGTGTCAGCTCATCAGCACTGGGAGTCTGGCTGCTGCTGTGGGGGTGAGCAGCACAATCACACACACTTGGTGTCAGTCTCTGTGACCTGCCACTGACCTGGCAGAAAAATTCAATTAATAACAATTAAGAATTAATATCCCCTTGCAGCGCTTTTGCTCTCCAAAGCAATCCATGGATACTAATTAATACATTCACATCCAACTGCACTATCACCCCCCTGTATTGTGCTACCCAGAGACAAACGTGTCCACCCCACTATAATGTTGCCACAAAAAAGAGGGGATCTGCATGGCAGGAAAGGCTGACAGCTCTGAGCATGAGACAGATGGCTTGTAGCGTAATTAGCAATCTAGGAGGTCCAGTGCCGAGGGGCTGTAATTGAAGAGCTGACTGATTAGCGGGATTGAAGCCTGGGATGAAGCTGTGTGAGACAGGGGCTTTGTACAGAGCTGGAGAAGTGGGAGCAGTGGACAGTAGTGGCCACTGTGACCTTCCTGGGAGGGGGGACAACACCATCCACTCTGGAGTTGTCCTTGCTGTAGGGACCTCTCTGACCAATCAGTTCTGCTCCCTGGCTTGGCTAGGCTTGCTGCTCACTACAACACTTGGTGTGGAAGAGGGAAGACCTCCTGGAACACAGAGCAGGAAAGGGCTGAGCAACTGCTGCCCTGGACCTTTCCTGAGGTTCCCTGCGGCATTAGGCTGGGATGGAGCCTGTTCTTGGCTCTGAGCCTTCAGCAAAACATGCCAGACTTTGGGTGTTAAATACAGTGAGTTTTAAAAGAGCTGGATGCCAACTTCAGATGGCAGAGCAGCATTAGTGGTGTGGGGGGGGGAGCAGCACGTCCTGCCAGGACTGCAGCTGGAGGCTGGAGGTGCCCTGCAACAGCCTGATTGAAAGAGCTGCCCTCAAATGTGCTTGCATCTCTTTGCCTTTGTCTCCTCTGGCTTCCAGGCATTGTTTTCTGCAGCTGGGGATCTTCTTACCTGCTCCACTTTGAGGGCTTTTGCTTGGAACAGTTTCCAAATGAAACCTCCAGGCAGATCTGGTCCAGGAAGGACCCTCTGTTTTAGACCTGGCAGTAACCTGTTTTGCCACTCCAAGCCCCTTCACTGCCCTACCAAGCCCCTGTTGCTCCTTCATTTCTCTCCCAAAGCCCCATTCCAAGCCCTGCCATCACTGGGACATCAAGGCAAAGCTCAGGCAATGGAACAAGGCTCAAAGCAAGACTCGTGGGGGAATTTTTCCATGGCTGGTGTTCCTCAGCGGGAGAGCAGGCAGTGAGAACATCTCCATCCTCCATCTGGCATTAAAATCTGCGAGTTTATTAATTTATCTGTATTAGATGGCCAGTCTCTGTGGTGTGTAAACAGGAGCTTTGGTGAGAGTGTTTATTCTGTTTGCAGTCTCTCTCCAAGTGTGCTGGATGCAGATCCTAACAAAAGAATATCAATCAAGGCTAAATAATGCCCTGTAAAAACTGATTTATGAGCAATTAAAGGTTTTCCTGGATTAAGCTTGGGTCTCTGTCACTTGCCATAAATAATTCTGACTTCATTTATCTGTCGTGAGAGACATGAATTTTTAGGGACAGGTTAAAAAATGACAAATGGCATTTGGGTGTTGGAAGCTAAAGGCATCGTCAAGCTGGGAAAGGGCATGCAACCATTCAGCTCCTATGGGATCTGGATTTGCAGGGGCAAAGGCTGCTGAGGAAGACTGGAGTGATGGGCACAAGCCTGGGGGAGGGCTGTTTTTCTAAGGCAATTTTATTAAACTCTCCTGCAGATTGTACATGTGGAACTCCTGTGTATTGACAGCTATTTTCAGTTTGGGATTGGACATTTTTCCCTCCAGCTCTGTCCCAAAACCCTCATCTTGACTGCCCCAAACCCCCTCGTTCACCCATCACCTTTTTAGGGTTGAACATCCACAATTAAATTCCCCATAATTTTTTTTTCTGGTTTATTCACATTCACAGCTCAGGAAAGCTTGGCCACACCAAAGTTGCATCTGCTGGGGTGGATACTGCAGATTTCAGGGTGGAAGAGGGACTGTGATCTGCAGAATACCAACACACTTTGCCCTTGGCCATTGAAATAGAGGCGACTCCTCCTAGGAGGGTGACTGTAGATAAAGCAGAGAAGGAGGGTCTCTTCTATAGCTCAGAATACAGTTAGGGAAAAACAACAGATGGGCCCGGGCTATGTTATTCCATCTTCAGAAAGAGCCACCCTCTCCTGAGTGACAGCTCTGAGGTGTTGGACAATGGCTCCTGGGCTCTGCTTTGTGAGGGAACCCCATGATTTGGGGGTTGATTTGTGCTTTCTTTGGGTTCAAAAACTGTTCTCACAGACAAATCCATGGATGCAGCCTCTCTAAGCACTGCAGACTCAATTGCAGCTTGAGCTTGTCACTCACAATGAACTTCTAGGCTAACCCTGTGCAGGATTTTGGGAGCAGAGCTGGATTTCAGGGCAGGGTTGAGCTGGTGGTGCAGGATATTCTCATTGTATTCCTATACATCCTGTGGTGATAGTGCAGCTATTCTGGGAACAGGCTGTGCCTTTTCCATTCACTTCTTTGCTGGAGATGCAGAACCACAGGGATGATTTCATACACACTGAATCAACTCCAGCTTTTAAGGAAAGCAAGGACTGGAAGAGATCCCCAGGGTCAGCATGTCCTGCAACTGCAGCTCTGCATTTTATGCAAGGATTCAAGCATGGAAGGAGCAGGGGTTGTTTTTGGGCTTATTGCTGCTGGAGGTGGTCAAGTGAAACCAAATCATCAATCCCTGATTTTTCATAAAACACTTTGCAGTTCTATCAGCCACAGAAATGTCATTGGCTCCTGACAGAGATGCAAGTGGACTGGTTTATTTTTAATCACTTTTTTAGTTTGTTTCAATGACTTGCAAGGGTGCCAGGGAGCACTTGGCAGCAAGTTTGGCAGCAAGTTTGGCTGCCTATCTCCTAGTCTGTCTGTCCGACATCCTGAGGGATGTCTATTCAGTAAAGCAACATGGGCAAACTGATGCTAAAGTGGAGGTACAAACCAGGTGCACGGGGAACGCCTAAACTGTGCCAACCCAGTATCTGCAGGGGAGGTTTGTCCCTGCTGAGCTCTGGGTTGGAGCTGGGCTGCTGCAGGTCTCTGCACTCACAGGCAGGATGCTGCTGCAGCTATACCTGGCTGCAGGGATGCACTCATGGCTGGAGTTTCATGGTCCTTTAGTTCATGCTGTCCCCAAGAGAGGGTTAGGACTGTTCTGGAAAAACATCTGAGATTTGAATGCATGTATTTATAAGGAAAAATAGACAGCTTGACTGCAAAGTGGGGGTGGGGGGGGGGTAGTTGTAGATTGGCTGTTTCTTTTTGGAGCCAGCTGGAGAGGCTTCTCTTTGTCTGGTCTGGTTTTTCTGACCCCTCTCTCCTGGTCCCAGCCAGAGTGCAGGGATGGTTTTGTCTCAGAATCTGGAAGGTTTGTGAAGATTTGCTGCTCCACCTTCACAAGGAGAATATCCTTGGGGAACACCTGGGGATGGCAAGGGAGTCCCCCTGAGCCTAAGGAGCTTTGACAGAGGATGGAAGCTGTGTATCAGCACCTCTGGGCTTCTTTTGTACCACTTTTTGCTCACCGAGGTTATTAGGAGCTGTCATGTTCACGTGGCTCTCCCCACCAGAACATGATCTTACTGCACTGGGTCTGTGCTAGACTGGCCAAGAAGGACCTGGGCTGGGGGAAAAGATCCTGCCCTGTGTCAGCTTTATTTCTTACATCAGAGCCCAACAAAACCTGAACCAGGGAAAGTAACAGCAAAATAGCTCCCATAAACCCTATCAATCAGGCTTAGTGGGTTACAGCAATAAGAGAGAGCAGCTGCTCAGAAGAGTTTTTAGAAGCAACACCAACTAGGCAGGAGGTCTCCTGGTGCTCATCAGCTCTTTTCATCATTTAGGTAAGAACTTTCCTGGCCCAGAGGTGCAGCTGACATGTGAGATACGCATTGGAGTGAACAGTGGGGTGCACAGCCTGCAGGGTACAAGCCGTAGTGGTGACAATGGGGAGAGCTCTCCCTCCACTTTACCTGCTGTTTTAACTCTGCAGTCCCAGCTGGGCCACTGAGACACCATTCTGCAGCCAGTCAGGCAGATTTGTTCTTTTACCCCTCCTTGACACAGAGGTTTTATCAGAAACCTGATCAATTTGTTTAACTGCCACTCTAGGCTTGTTCAAATAAAATTCAAGATTTCACTGGGAGACCCTTCATCTTGTTTGTCCATGGCTTGGGATTTAAACAAGCTTTGGGGCTGTTAATGTTTCCCTCCTTGATGAGCCCTCAAGGAGGAGGAATATTGCTTCTGACAAAGCATTTGCATATTGTGCAGAGCTGCAAAATTAGCAGTGGCTACAGTTCCACAGCAAGCAAATTAGAGAGAAAAAGTGTTGTGCTTTGCAGGTGCAGGGCAGTAAAGGAGAGGGTTCCTTAGAAAATTAATTATGGGAGGTACAACTGGACTGTGCATTTGCACTGTCCACATCCACCACACGCCCAGAGTGGCCACCCGCTCCCAGCAGCCTGGGAAACTGGTGGCAGCTGTTTTCACTGGGAGGTGCAAGGCTGGGAGTTACTGGGAGCCCTGGGGTGAGTTCAGGAGGACCTGGCTGCGATTCTCCCCCCCTTTAAATGATCCTTTCACTCACTTCAGCCCCCCTCCCCGATAGTCTTTGAGCATCACGAGATCTTGCTAAACCCCAGTGCCTCGACTGGAGGAATTCTCCCGAGGGCCCTTTGTGTTGCGGTTTCTCTTCCTACTTTTCCCGTCAAAGAAATTGAAAAGTCACTGCGGAGAACGCGGGCGATGCACGGCGTAGGGGTGATGGGGACGGGGCAGAAGGGCCCTTATGGGAGAAGAGGACTTAAAGCATCTTACCTGCAGGAGGAGGAGGGCAGGACGTAGGCTGGGCACCATCCTCAGCTGCCCCTGCGCCCAGCTCCCCGGGGCATGGCCGGCAGCGTCCCCGCTCCTGCCGGGCTGCTCCTGCCGTCGGGGAGACAATCCTCTGGGCTTCCAGCGAAGGAGCCTGGCGGGTCCCGCAGGGCTGCGCGGAGGCTGCGGGTCCTTCTGCGTCCCGGTCCTGCCTTTTATAACCTCCTCGGAGCCGGTCCTCCGGCTGCCCACCTTCCAGCTCGCCTGGCGATGGGCTACATCCCTCCTCACCAGCCTCCCACTCCCCCTTCTCTCCCTCCTCCTCCTCTTCCTCCTCCCCTTTTCCTTCCTCCACCTCCCTGGTGCCTTCCAACTGTATTTGATTTCTCCCCCCCCGCCCCCCTTTTCTCCTTCCCTCCCTCAGCATCTTCAGCAGCAGAAACTTCCCACCGGCCCAGGGACCGCCCTCCCGCCTCTCCTTGGAGGGGGTTTCTCCTCTCCACCCCTCTCACTCCCATCGTGCAGACGCTGTGGGGTCCCTCCTGTGGAGCCTGGCGGCTTCTTTTGTGTCTGCGAAGGCTTTGGGGCTGCATTTGCCGGGGATGAGGGGATGAGCGGGTGTTACACATTTGGGGATTTCGCTCCAGGGCTCTGTCAGAGGAACTGGGACAAGTGTCCCAGTTTCTCCCAGGTCCCCCCCGTCAGCCTTTGCAGCCCCTTTGCAAAACGGATGGTGAGCACGAAAGGAGGGCAGAGCCCCTTTTCTCTTCCACAGGGATGGGGTGGAAGGGGTTTCAGCCCTGCCTTGCGAGGGAGAGGCTCCTGAGGGAAGAACAGGGATGTGGGGCAGGTGGACTCGGGTCTTCCACACAGCGGGACTGTGCGAGGGATGTTTGATCACAAGGGTGGACCCGGAGGAAGTGGAGGTGCTGCTAGCACCGTGCTTTGTCCCGTAGGCTGGGTTGGTGGCAGGGGCAGAGGTGATGGGACAGGAGCAGGTGGGGTTTGAACTGATAGAGAAGGGGGGGAAGGGTGGGGAACAGTGGTGTGGGAGAGCCTGGATGATGCTCCTGAGGTCTTGCATAATGATATGTCCCTTCTCGCCTAGCATAACCCTCTGGCTTTAAAGGGTCTCCTGTCACACCTCTGTGTCTCAGCTCCTGCAGTTCCCTGGCAGCCATCTCCTGGTCTCCTGGGGAGGGATTCCACACACCCCTGTGTCCCGGGGTTGATATGGTCAGGATTGTGTCCATCCCTGAGTTGGTAGGCTGGGTTAAACCTGCTCCCCCATGCCAGGGCAGTTTCAGAGCATGCCTTCTGTACTCACTGAGGTTTAGGGGGGTGTCCCACTGTGGGTGCTCTGCCTATCCTGGGAGTGAGCCCAGCTCCATCAGCCTGAGGTGAGCTGGGGCAGACAGCCAGGCAACAGATTGTTGCTTCCTTCTTTCCTTGAGGAAATAAGGATCAATGAGGTGTACTGCTGGGAGGGGGGATGCTGGAAAATATTGCCATGGGACCACCATCTAGGGGTGTGATATTTCCCTTAGCTGATGACGCTTCATCTACCACCAGCCTCTCACAGGGTGCTGGATTGTGCTCCCAGCTGCAGGCTCTGCCTCTGGGAATGGCTGCAGACCACAGCAGGTTGCAGATAAATCAATAGAAGGGCAGAGTCTCTTGATGAATTCACGGCCACAGCCTCTATCCATCTTTACTGAGCTGCTCTTTGTCTCTGGAGCACCTGCAGCTGCAGGACCAAGGCACAAGTACTGAGCAGGGCTGTGTCCCAGCATGTGGGGGCACCTAGTGACCCATCCTGGCCCCCAAAGGGTAAATGCTCCTGGCCCAGTAATTAAGGGGAATAAACAACACAGACATAAATCTTTTGGCGTTAGCTGGGTTAAATCAATTGTGTCACTGCTTTGACAAAGAAATATGAAAATATTTAAATCTCTGGTAAATTCAGCAAACTTTTGTTTCTGAGATATCTTAACATCCCTCCTGTGACAAGTATGGGATGAGACAGACTCCAGAGCCACCCTTGTGTTACCTCTCACTTCAATAAGCCCATGGAAAATGCATAATTTTCTACAAATGGCTTGAGACAGCTTGCTCCAAATAATTTTGAGCATCCTGGATTCAGCTGAGGGCATCACAGGATCATGGAATTGTTTGAATTGGGAGATCATGTAGTTCCAAACCCCTGCCATGGGACACCTTCTACCATCACAGGTCTAGGGCACAGTTCCTGGTCACAAAACACACTCTGGTTTTGGAGGCTGCTCAGGGCTTTGTGCACCCAGGGGACAGAAGGGACCTTGCAATGGGAAGCACAAGAGACCTTATTCCCACACCAAGACCAAGGATTGTCTTTCATCATCTCAGCCTGCCCATGGCCAGCAAGAAGGACATGTAGGATGGCCATGCTCTGCTCAGGTGCCCTAAGTATGAGGTGATGCAAGGAAGGCAGAAGTGAGCACTATTTTTAGTTAAGGAATTGGTTGCCAGGGACATGAAAATAATTCCTTCCCCATATATCAGGGAAAAGGCTGCAGTGTTGTTTAAAGCACCTAATTGAGGGGATTTATAGTAAAATGCAACTTGTCAGATGTGGCAAAGGAAAAATAGAACAGTCCCTGAGACACAGAAATCAGTCCATTTGTCACGGTTAATCTCAAACTTCTCGATGCAGTGCAGAGACAGATGTTGGATATGGCTTTTAGGGATGGAGACAATGAAGAGAAATATCGGATATCTAGGAAGGAGGGAGAGATTGAGTCTGACTTACCTGCCTTTGGTAAACTATTATTTTATGTAACTCCATGTGGTTTGACAGTCCTGTGTCTGAGCAGCTCCATGACAGCTGCACTTTGGGGCTGTTTGCAGGACTTACACCACTGCCCTGCTCCCACCCTGTCCCTGCAGCCAACCTTCACCTGGTTTGGGAAAACTCCATGTGTCCCTCCTGCAGTATAGGGATGAGACTGGGACTGTTCCGTGCACTGAAAGGGTGCAGGGAAATGCATCCTTGCTTCTCCCATGGAGCACTGGTAGCAGGGCTTTGCTTCCAGCTAGGACATCTGTAGGAGAAAATAATCCTCAGTGTCCTGGACATTTAGGCCAGTTTGGTGGAAAGGTGAGGTTTAGCTTCTCAGCTGAAATCCCAGCTGAGATCAGCAGTGTGCCTCAATTTCCCCACCTGTGTGTTGGGACTGTTTCTTTCCCAGGAGGTTGAGTGCAGCTGGGAATGCTCGGGGCACTGCTCAGGGGAGGACAGGCTGTCAGCACATGGGGCTGTGTTAGCAACTGCAGGCCAAGAAAAAATCCAACCCACCACATTGTTTCTCCCAGGAGACTTGTTTTTTGCCCCGCTTTTAAAATTAGTTTCCAGGTTTTCTGTCCTGTGTCCTTTTCCCTCCTCCTAGACCTGCAGTGAGGGGAACACTCTCTCAAACTCTGCCTGACTAAAGAAAGTAGCTGCTGGGATGAGGTTCCTCTCATTCCTGCTTACCACATAGTATAATCATGCCTCATATTTGAGTATCCCTGTTGTATTTGACCACTCTGTATCACCTGCTTCACCCCTGCAAATCTCAGGTGCTCTGAAACGAAGAGCAGGAAAGCTCAAGCCACAGCCCTGCTGAAAACATTGCAGGGAAAGAAACCAAAGATTGTTACCAACCTCATTCAGTGAGTATTACCTTAGAGCTGTGCTGGCAGATTTTCTTGAAGGCCTTGCAAATGCTTGGGTGGCCTCTGGACACTTCAGACCCCTGTTCGTCCCGTCAAACTCTGCTGGAGATGCAGAAGAGTCCATGCAGGAAGACAAACTAGTGTCCTGCTGGGAGAAGGAAAACTCAGACACATGGAGCTGGGTTTACTCTGACTCATTGCTCCATGCAGCAAGTGACTGATTCTTTCATTTACACGGATAAATCCCCCCTGCCATTTTTAATTCCCACACTGTGTGCATTAATAGGAGATCCCACATTTACAAAAACATGGCAACTGCAAACTCAAGGAAACCCACAAAGATTTGGGATCTAACTGAATTTCTCATTTGCTTCCCAAGTTTCTCAAAAGTGTTTGCCATGTTTTTCAAATTGCTTTTGGGAGGATGTGTCAGTTTTGAATATAACAGAAACACAAAAGCTTTTGTTCTTCAGCTAATTAAACCTCAAGGCAGAATGCTAAACTGATCATAATAAAAGTCATAATTATTATTTTTCTCATTCAAAGCAAAGTCAACTGAAATTTCCCAATCAGCAGTTGGCATTTCCCATCAAACAGATCACAGTGGTTTGTGGTTGGGAAAAACTCCATGGTTTTATTCTGGAAACTGATCCCACCAAAGCAGCAGCAGAAAGTGGCTCTGTCTTCACACCGTGTGTGACACAGAGATGCACAACACTGTCAGCTTTGAGCCTCTTTGTAGCTGTGTCTGGCAGCATAGGAACACATCACAATTCTGCTGCATTGTCTGTTGTTGTACAGATGTACATGAGTTCTTATGGATATACAAGGATGTACAGAGACTCTTCCATGCATCATGGAATAATAAGATTGGAAAATCCCTCCCAGACCATGGAGTCCAACCTGTGCCCCATCCTCACCTTGTTACCAAACCTAGAGTACTGAGTGACATGTCCTTGGACACCTCCAGGGATAGGGACTCCAAACCTCCCTGGGCAGTCCCTTGCAATGCTTAATAGCTCTTTCCATGAGGAAATTCATCCTGATGTCAAACCTGAACCTCCCCTAGCAGAGCTTGACACCATTTCCTCTTGTCCTGTATCTTGTTCCCTGAGAGAAGAGCCCAACTCCACCAGCTGCCCCCCACCCCCCGCTGGTGTTGTGGAGAGCCAGAAGGTCCCCCCGAGCCTCCTTTTCTCCAGGCTGAGCCCTCCCACAGAAGAATGGGCATATCCAGAGTGTTGCACTCACACCTGTTGGCGTTAACTCCACAGCATCATGGATGTGGACATGTCATGGGTGGTGGAAATGTCCTGCAGAGATTGTAGCAGGGATTGTGACGTTCTCAGAAATAGCTTGTGGTAAAAATACTTCCCCACTTCTCAGGTCTGCAAGTAGCCCTCAGGGTAGGAAAGGTTCTGGATGTCTTTCAAATCTGGTTATTTATTCCCTGTATGTTTGATGAAATATTAATCTCCTCATCTCCAAAAGGCAATCAAATAAAACTGAGAAGAGATGACGCACAGAGCCTCAACACAGACAACAAAAAGCAGCAAAATAAAAATGAAATAAAATTCCAAATGCAATGTAGAATTCTATAAAAGACATCTCTGTGCTGGCATAAAGGGCAGAGACTAAGTGACCTGGTGTCCCCAGGACTTGGCAGGCCAAGCAGAACCGTGCAAGGAAGAGGATGAAGAGGGCTTGGATCAGGAAATTGCTCAGGTTGGTCTGAAGATTTTCTGTGAGAGCTGTTGGTGGGATTTCTTTGAAGGTTTCCCCTTCCTTCTCCTGTGCATTAGAGGGTGGGTTGGTGCCAAGGCACCAGCCAGCTTGAGCCACTGTGCTGGGAATGGAGGGAAGGCAGACGGTGGATGTGTTGGAGGTGGTGGCGGCTGGCACCGGGAGCAGCCATTCAGCATGATGGAAACAGGCAGCCTGGTGGGAATGGAACTCCAGAGGGGAAGTCTTGCTGCAGAGCTCCTACAAGGCCCCAGTTCCATCTGCTTTCCTGGTGATGCAGCCTCAGACTGGACTCGGCCACTGTCTGAGAAGAGATGCTGCACTGTCTTCCTGAAATGGGCCTTGGAAACTATTCACTGGATGGTGCTGGTACTAAAGGGATTGCACATGCAGCCAACAAGAATCTGGCAAAGTTTTGTTCAGTTTGTGACCTCTCAGCCCATTTTCTTCATGTGTTTGGGTCACATCTTCTCTGTACAATAATCTCACAGATAATCTCCCGACATTTGATGAGGCCAAAAACTTTCTGCCATCTCTGTTTCTCTGGCTGTTGCCAGTGTGCAGGTGACATGGAAAGTGGTGTGAGTACCTTGTTTAATAGTTGTGGTCATAAAATAATTTGGTCACATAGGTAAAAATCGTTTTTCAAATGTTTTTCTCCAGGCACATGTTAACTACGATCCTGTAGGTCCTCAGTGCTTCAGCTGGGGACAAAGGCCAGTCATTTATTTAGGATGTCTTTGGGTTTGCCCTCTTGTTCTGTAAAGTTCCTCAGTCCATGAAAAGTCCAGAGATTATTAGTATATATATAATGCTTTATCCCAGAGATTTTAAGGTTTTAGCAGTTTGCTAACTGTATTCCTGATGCATATTTTACTCCATCATTGCTCAGGATTTTTCCTTCATTAGCAATAATTAACCACTGAGTAAGGGCCAACCAAAGGCCTGCAATTTATTACAGGGGAAAGAGGAAATTTCAAATCTGCTCTGCTGAAAGGGATCCAGTTTGCACAGGGATCTACTTCCCCTCTCCTCATATTTCCTTGGATGTGCTGAGGTGGCACCGTGTGTGAATGGGAAATTTGTGCATGGCAGCTCATGGTCCCTGCAGGCACAGGGAGCATTGCTGTGGCAGTGCACAGGTCACTGCTGTGGAGCAGCCAAGAACAGGGCACAGCTGCCCTCAGAGCAGGGCAGGTCCCTTTTGGGATGTAGAAGAAAATATAAGAAAAGAAGGGGAAGAAGAGAAAGAAAGGAGAGAGGAAAGAAGGGGAAGGGGAAGGGGAAGGGGAAGGAGGAGAGGAGAGGAGAGGAGAGGAGAGGAGAGGAGAGGAGAGGAGAGGAGAGGAGAGGAGAGGAGAGGAGAGGAGAGGAGAGGAGAGGAGAGGAGAGGAGAGGAGAGGAGAGGAGAGGAGAGGAGAGGAGAGGAGAGGAGAGGAGAGGAGAGGAGAGGAGAGGAGAGGAGAGGAGAGGAGAGGAGAGGAGAGGAGAGGAGGAAAAATCGTGCTTTTCCTCCTTTCCTGTCTCACTGAATAGAGTACCTCTCTCTTGCCAATCTCTCCTCTTTCCTCCTCCAATTCCCCTGTGCAGGTCCCAAGCTGTCTAGGATGAGAAGCCAGAGGCATCTCCCACATCCAGGCTTTGGTTTGACCTCAGGCTACGAGGGAATTCCTGCTGGCAGAAATTATTTTCACTAGGGAAAATGGAGCCTTGTCAGACTCCATTCATGCTGATGCAGGGCTGCAGGAAGGCCTGATTTCCTAGTTATTCAAGGCCAGCTCCAGACTGTGTGAGGTCACTAGTCCTTTTCATGACTGGGATGTACACTAGGCAAGGACAGTCCTCACCATATCCCAGCCACCTGGCATTAGCTGTCCTGAACTGGGAGATGGAACACCATCCCAGGACCTCCCAGCCCTGCAATTCCGTCTGACAGCAGAGCCTTCTTGGCTGCACTGACAGATGTCTGCTGCAGCTCATTCTTCCCTTCCATCCTTCTTTCCTGATTTTTCCTGCCTGCTGCACAGCTGAGAGGCTCCAGGGTTTTGGGACCCTGCAGCAGGGCTGGGATATGCAGTTTCAGCCTCAGCATCTAATTCAATCCCACTATCAATCTTGCTGCTTGTGTTTTGCCAATTATCCAGAAAGACAGCTCAGAAATCAGCCACACAGAAAATGGCAGGGTTACAACTTCCATGCAGGAAGGGAATAGGAAGCAGCTGGAACCACCTGTGTTCCTGTGCCAGAGGAAGGTGCATTGGCAGCACCTGTGAGCAGACAAAAGCCACAGTCAGCTCTTCCAGGCTCAGTCTGTCAGCCCAGCCCAGGAGCTTTCCAACACAACCACATCACTCCAGAGCAGGGACATGGCCTCATGGGTCTTTTCCTACTTGGATTTTGTTGCTACACAGGATGACTCAACACAGCTAAAGCCTCCACATTCCAATTAATTTGAGAATAAGCATCTAAATGAATTAATTTGACAAGGTTTGGCTCCAGCTTGGCACATCAGTGCTCTGGTCTGCCCAGAGCTGCCTCTGGCTGGAGGGTGTGCTTAACAAAGGCACTGAGCAGAATTTGTCCATCTAAGGCTGAGTGAGCTGCTTGCCTTTGAAAGCTTTGCTATTGTTATGAGAGGTGTCACTGTCTCTGTGAATTCCCCCCACATACGAAGGAACTGGCTCTATTTGTTTTCTTGCTGCTTGGGTTTACTCTGAGTCCCAAAATACTGGCCTGTGTTCACGCTCCAGCTCCTGACCCTGCAGGAATGGTCACTGTCCATTCACACAGAAAAGTCAGGGAATAAAGGCCAAAGTGACCCAAAGACACCCAACTTAAGATGGTAAAAACCCCAAAATGCCTTTTTTTTTTTCCTTTTAATAAATCACATGGAAATTTAAGCTTTTTAATAACTGTGGCCTTCTAGTCAGTGGGGGTGACGCATTGGGCATCAGGTGAGAGGCTTCCCTGAAGCTAAAGGTGCCGAACAGGTTGAGTGAGGCACTTTTGAGAAGTTCTGGTCCAGGAGATATTTTCCTTGACACTTCAAGGGCAGATCGCAGGAGCTATGGCTGCTTCATGGGAAGCTGTCACTTCTACCACCCTCAAAACCTCCCAAATATTTCCTTCCAGGAAGCCACTGGGAGCAACTCAGCTCTTATAGAGTGCCTGGAGCATCCTAGAGGCTTTTCAGCTGATAAAAGGCCTTTAACCTAAAATTAGCTGTGTGGCCCAGGCAGGGGAGCGGGTGGGGAGGCAGCTCAGACTGGGAGTGCAGCGGCCGCTCGGGACACTCACCACGGTCTCCAGGAACATTATTTGTGGTTCTCTGCTGTTCCTGGGGTCACTAGTGCTGGTTTATCTTTCTGACAGCTAATCCCAGCCCAGACAGTGCCAGCTCTGATAACATCACCTACTCAGCACCTTGTACAGGTTCAGGATTGAGTGAATTGTGGCTTTGCCAAGAGGCCTCTTTTCCCCCCCATAGACAAGATCAGGTCAGGGTGTCCTCTACAAGTTCATTTTGCTCCTCTGCACCAGGAGGATGCAAGGATGAGCATAAAAGCCCCTCTGGGCTGCTGAGGTTTAAATGGGAGCCTAGTCCACCCTCTGAGCGATGCTCTAAGGTCCTGGTGTCCTTAGATGCTGGGTAAAGGATCTAAAATATGCCTTAGCAAAGGAAAATTTCTTGAAAGAGAAGGGCTGTGTCCTTGTCCTTGGATGAATTATGTCAGAATGGCTTCCACCAGGGCTGAATCCTCAGCTCCTCCATGTGGAAGGAGGTCAGGACAAAACGAGTCTCCAATCTGTCAGTGCTTCCAGGCACAGACCAGACGTTTATTATCCAGTGGTACAAGTACAGGGTAACATGTGTCCTGCACTCCCAGCACAGAGCAGCAAGGGCAGCAGAAGCGATGATTTATGTAATGCTGCCAACATGCTGAGCCAGCGCTGGATCCTGCTGCATCCCAGCCTCACCAGGGCACTGAACTGCCTCCCCAGCTGAATCCTGTGTGTGCTCCCAGGGCAGCAGCTCCAGAGAACATCCTGCTCTCCAGTGAAGGGAGGTAGGTCAGAGAGCTGCTTCTCTGAAGCACCTCCATCCCTCTCACACAGGGGAGAGGACAAATGCCAGTTATTTGCAAGGCTCTGCAATCTAATCACACAATCACAGAATGGTTTGGGGTTGGAACAGACCTTCAAAGGTCATCTCATCCAACCCCCATGCTCAGAGGATAAACCATGACACCCTGTAAGCCAGGGAACAGGAGCACTTGGCTTCAGTGGTGGGAAAAAGGGTTTTGTGCATCTTGATTGTGATCAGCCCATCTTCCCCATGGTGCCATAAGATCCGGGTGCTGCTCTGGTCCTTTCAAGTTGCTTTTATTTCATGGGAATCTCCATAAGCACTTGACTGTGCCTAAGTTTTACTCTGTCACGAGCTTACTAGGACTGCAGATCCTGTCATGGATCAGGAAGGGAAACCCTGCTGATGCAGACCAGGCTTTAGCTGTGGGATTCTGGGAAATGGCTCAACCAGTTTCTATCTCTAAATCCATGTCTGGAAGCTGAAATCATCTTGTTTCCCAGTAGCAGGACAAGCCCAGAGCCAGGATCTCCCCCATGCCACACCCAGGGGAGTCTCTGCTGTGTTTGTGCTGCTGTGCTGAAGGTGAGGGGGAAGCCTAAGCCACCAAAGCAACCATGGGGAAAGGAGTTTGTGTGATTAACCTCATTATTCCAGCTAAAGGACCTGGAGCAGCCCCAGACAGCCTAATAGCTGCTCTGTGGATATTACCCAGCCCATCCATCTTCCATGTAATCACCAGGCTGTAGTGATGAGACAGACTGATCTATGGACATCTGCTGCCATTTAACCAGCCTGGAACCAGGAATATTTAACACAAAATGATTTGGGGGCTGGAAAACATCATTCAGTGGGAAATGAAATGGGTTCACAGTGTAAAAGGCCTAAAGGCATCCTGGTACTGAGCATGGGAGAGGTTTCTAAAGACACAGATATATTTTTCATAGTGAAATGACATCTTTAACCTTTAATTTCAGTTCATTTTAACTTTTATATTGCTGGGTGGGGAAAGGCTGTAGTTTTTCACTATGGAAGTGTCCTCACTGGGACTGGTCACCTTATACTCGTTCTTCCCACCCCAAACAACACATCTGCTAGATCAGATAAATCAAAGCCTCAGTGAGTTGTAGACAGAAGAAGGAAGAAAGGTATCAGATACAGGAGAAAAAAAATCAGCTCAAGGAATGGACCAAAAGCAGAGAGTGAAGGACTGGCTGGGCTGTGAGAAAACTCTGCTGTGAAAGTCAGAGTTATTTTCTGGATAACACATATAAAATTTTCCTAAAACCTTCTTAAAAAATGAGATCTAGTTGAGCTGATGGAAGGGAATTATCCAGAGATGCTCTGCTAATGTATTTTGACAAGGCCCCTGCTGCAATGTGTTAAGTTCCCACATAAAAGCAGCGGACAGAGAGAGCGTGAATTGAGTGAAAGCTGGAGTGAGATTCCCGTGCTTAGCTGTGACACCAGGACGCCTCAGACAGGGGCAAAAGCCAGCCAGAGACACTGGCACTGATCCATGGCAGGAGATAGCCTGGCTGTGTCAACAAATACTTTGGATTATCATTGGTTCTGAAATTGGGTGTGGGTGGTAGTGTTGGGTTTCCACCTTTGATGCTTCAATGAGCACTGGAGATTAAGAAAACCAGCCACAGATCAAACTCTGGTCTGGGGGATGCTGGGGAGCTACAGCACACCACTGGACTCTTCAGTATTACTTGGAGGCCAATAAATCTCAGTCAGATCCTAACAGCAAAAAAGGGTGTTCTAAAGAAGTAACTCGATGCCTTTGTTACTCTCTGTCCTTATCTCAGTATGTAGGAACTATTTTCTCCATTTCTGCTGTTTCAATACCAGCTTTTCCCTGGGGGATTCTGGAGTTGGTACCAGCAGGAGAAAAGAGACTCACCTATGTGAACTGGGAAACAGCTGCTTTCATTCCACAGTGATTTGCAGAGGTTTTCTGACTATGATGGTCTGGAAGACCATGGAGTATTCACAGGGAAGATTCAACCAACAGGACATTGGGACCAACAGACCAAGGGGAGGGGGGGGCATCCTTCATCCATGTGGACTGGCTGGATTTGGATGAAATTAAGATACGGACAACACACCAGAGTGCCCAAGGAATCACAGAATCAATTATGTTGGAAGTGACCACAATGGATCATCTGGTCCAGCTCAAGCAAATTTAGAGCATGTGGCACAGGATTGGCACAGAGGGTTCTGGAATGTCTCTAGTGAAGGAGACTCCACACCTTTCCTGGCTGACGTGTTCTAGCACTAGTCACCCACAGAGCAAAGTTCTTCCTCAAGTTCAGGGTCAATGACTTTAGTTCAGTGGCTGAAGACAGTTCTGCTCCAGACAAAGAGTATCTGAAATGCAGAGTCTGAGCCACCTCCTCAAAGAAGAGCTGGACACAGCTGAGTGTGTCCCCTCCTACACCCCCACATTGCAGAGCAGGTGAGGATGGGACAGGTGCTTAACAGGTGCCTCCATCAAAATCCACAGCTGACTTTTCCAGTATCTGCTGCACACAGTGGCCTTTGGATGTCTCACTGCAAACCAGCCAACACCACTGGATGCCAAACACTGCCCTGATGGTGATGGGGGGAGCTTCCACTCACAGGGCTGTCCCCCAGGGTAGGCTGGGACAAAGGTACGTCTCCCTTGCAAACGGAGTGGAGACCTGTGAGGTGAGGGTCTGTAGTGATGCAGAGTTCCCAGGCAGGTGCGAAGGAGAGACTCTTTATTCCAAAAACTCAGTCTTTTTAGGCCATTAGCCAGTTATCAGCTACATCATTTTGAATCCTAACAAACATAATTCAGCAAATCACCATACACCATGATGTGAACATGCAATGGTTATGTATCATGTTTTTCCATCCCTAATTCAGCTGAGTCTCTTCCCCATAGTCCTTTTTTACTTAGATAAAGTAACAAGCCTGAACCGTGATTTTACAAGGCCTCTCTTTTAGAAAACTTACTTATCAGTAATAGAGACTCCTTTGCCTCAACCAGGCTGCTGGTGATTTCCCTCCTGGTAGAGGGAATTGCCAGAAGCAAAGATCAAATCCAAAGGATCAGATGAGAATCTGAGCAGTGCTGGAGGAACAGATGGAGTGCCAGATCCAAAACAGAGCAGAGCCCTGCACCTGGGACCAGCTGTGACAACTGCTCTGCTCCTCAGGAAGCTGCCTGCAGGACCTTTGCTGCATTAGAAAGTGTATTTCTTCCTCTAACTGACTTGACAAAAGCACTCCCTGCCAGAGACAAGAGGCGGTCCCAAGTGCCATCACTCGTGCCCTGGCCACTGACTGCAGAGTTTTCACCCAAGCAACACCTGATGGCCAAACCTGTGTGTCCAGGCAGTTCCCACACACTTCCTTTCCAATGCTCTCCCTTGTCACCTCTGAAAGGATGCGAGGGTTAGCTGGGTGACAGAGATAACCAAAGTGCCATCCCCGTGAGTTCTCCCCTGTACCTCCCCTTGCTCACCCTCCTGTACTGTCCTCCCGCTCTCAGCTCCCTGGTCATCTGCTGTGGATCTGGGTAGATGCCAACACTTCTTTCTTTCCTTGACTCTCCTGGCTGACGTTGGACATCCAAAACCTTGCAGATGCCTTTTGTAGAATGGATAAATACTCATTCTATGTCTTCCAGACAGACACTTTGCAATGATTCTACAGCCTTGGTGGAATCAGCAGAATTTTCCGCAGATTTCCAAGCTGAGTGCCAGTCAAATACAGGAATGTTCTGCCTTCTGATTCCTCCAAAGTATCACACTGAAGTCAGAACTGTGACTCCTTCCCATGGGAATCTATTAAGTCCTAATATTATGAGCAATATTAATTTAATAATGTTCCTACCTAATATACCACAAATGTGTGAAGGGCAATGATCCAGCACAACTCCTAGGTTAGTGCCCCAGAAATTTAGATGTATATTGGATTTTCTTTTTTCTGCATGTGTATTGTGCTGTGAGAGCAGCGCTGCATGAGGGTGCTCCAAGGAAGGCGGAGAAAGAAGCCATAAGCTTTATCAGAGAAATTGTAATTGAAATTAAATTGCATTTGATGTATGATGCTTAGCAATTCCAGAGTGAATGTGAGACAGGTAAAGTGATAGTGCTCATGTGAAATGCCTTGTTCAATCACTTCTCCACATTATTAAAATCATTTGGAAGCATCATTCCTTGCCATTGGCATCAACTTGCCTAATCCAGGAAATGTGAATTCTGAGTGTGTCATTCATGGCCCAAAAAGCTGAGAGGGTGGGATGTGCTTTACTCTCTGAAGCATGTGGTACATCCAGCCCTGTACAGAATGTGGAATGACAGGCTGGAGAGCAGCTCTGGGAAAGGGACCTGGGGCTCCTGGTCAATGGCAAGGTCATTGAGTCAGCAGTGCTCTGGAGCCAGGAGAGAAATCCATGTCCTGGGAGGCATCAGGGAGGCCAGGCCAGGGAGGGGATTGTCCTGCTCTTCTCTGTGCTGCGGGGCCCCCATCTTCAGTGCTATGGGAAGTTTTGAGCACAGCAATGTAAGAAATATCTAAAACTGTTGGAGAGGGTCTGTCTCAGTTTAAAAAGACAGGTGTCCACTAAGGAAGGCAGGAGCTGCCCCTGAAATGGAAAATGCAAACACCCTCCCTCAGAATTATTGTAATTTTTGGAATTAAAAGGCTCTCAGGCAAAGATAGGGGAATAGGAATAACAGTTCTTTATTAGGAAAGCTAAAAATACAAATGTAATCATATAAACAACAACAACAACAAAAAACCCTATGGACAGAGTCAGAACATGCCCTGGCAGCCTGTGGGTCAGGGAGGTGGCTCAGCCCCATCCCAGGGGGGCTCAGCCCTCCTGCAGTGCCAGCTGTGCTTCTGCTGGAGCAGGATCTGCACAAGGGGGGAGTTTTCCTCTGGAGCTCCAGGGCTGGGGGAGATGGGCCTGGGCTCCTCTGGGAATGCAGGGGGAAGAAAGCTGCTCCTCTGGGAATGCAGGGGGAAGAAAGCTGCTCCTCTGGGAATGCAGGGGGCAAAGGCTGCTGTGCTGTTCCCAGGTCAGATTGGATTCAGGTAGGAATGCTTGGCTCCTCCCCTGGGCAGAGCATCTCCCCATGGATGATGGAATTTTCTCAGCCAGGCAGGGACACTCAGTGGCCATAAACAGCAGAGATCTCCTGGAGGGAGGATTGGCTGTGGGAGAGATAAAGAAAAGTTCCCAAAGAACAGCAGGGACCTGCCCCAGCTCTGAGAGGTGGCGAACAGAATACACATATTATCTTTCAATACAGGACAGGGTCCACAGGAGGGACACAAGAATGGGGAAGGGTCTGGAGGGGCCACAGGAGGAGCAGCTGAGGACACTTGGCCTGTTCAGCTGGAGCAGAGGGGCCGAGGGCAGAGCTCAGCGGGGCTGCAGCTCCTCCCCAAGGGCAGCTCTGATCTCTGCTCTGGGACAGGGACAGGAGCCAGGGAACGGCTGGAGCTGGGCCAGGGGGATTTGGGATGGAGATCAGGGAAAAGTTCTTTCCCCAGAGGTGCTGGAACTGCCCAGGCTCCCCAGGGAATGGTCCCGGCCCCGAGGCTGCCAGAGCTCCAGAACGGTTTGGACAGCGCTGCCAGGGGTGCCCAGGGTGGGATGTTGGGGGTGTGTGCAGGGCCAATGGGTAAAAAACTTCTGTTTGTATTTGTATTGAGAGCAAATCCCAGCTTCCACTATCCCAGGTTGATCCAAACCCAATCTAATCTGGCACTGGACACTTCCAGGGATCCAGGGGCAGCCAGACTTGTCCCAGTCCCTCTCCAGCTCTCCTGGAGCCCCTTTGGGCCTGGCAGGGGCTCTGAGTTCTCCCTCTGCCTCCTCCTCACCCTGTTCACCACCCTCAGACCCTTATGAGGCTCTTGGTTGTGCTGTACAATTTCTGGGTCTGCTTAGTCAAGATGGTCAGGCTGTATAGGGTTCTAAGAACCCTGGTCTACTGGAAGATGTCCTTGGCAGGAGGCTGGAACTGATTGATCTTTAAGGTCCCTTCCAACTCAAACCATTCTAGGATCCAACTGAACCTTTGAGTTTCTCCCTTCTCTCATTTTATTTGATGCACTTCTAAGAGCACAAATGCAGGAAAAGTGTCCCTAAAGACTCTGCCTCACTGTTTTCCAGGACCAGGTGCAGGTTCCACTGAAGGAAGTTTTCTGAATGCAGAGCAACAGCATTTCTGTGTTTATTATTCAAAGGAGGTTCCTCAGATGCTTAAGGATTTTCACCACACTGAATTTACAGTAATGCAACACCAAAACAATAATTTTGAATCCTGAGAGAATGACTCTTAAATAATTCAGTCAGTGAGAAAAGCAATTCCAGGATGTTTATGAGATGGATGAAGGATTTTTAATTAGTCAGCAAGACTTCATTTAAACACAAATAACTCCAGAAGGGGGATATCAACTCCTTTGTGGAGTTTTATCCTGTTTCCAGCATGTATCTGATGAACTTGCTTTCATCAGAAGCAGAATGCAGCTTTTTTAAACCATGATAAGAGTCCTCAGGATGA
The DNA here is from genome assembly GCF_050655825.1 of Lonchura striata. Classification (NCBI taxonomy): domain Eukaryota; kingdom Metazoa; phylum Chordata; class Aves; order Passeriformes; family Estrildidae; genus Lonchura; species Lonchura striata. Next base: position 12,021,408 of record NC_140729.1, on the reverse strand, counting down.
GGAGAAGCTGCTGGGAGGTCCCGGGTGTGCAGCAAGCAGTGCTGGGGAAGGGGTGCTGGAGGAGAATGAGGTTTTCCTAGGAACAGCAGGAAGCTGCTGCTGTCTGGCAGCCTGCCCAGGCAGGAACTGTAGGAATTTCTCAGTCGTCGGAGACGCTACTTGACAAATGTGACTGGAAAACACCCTGGGGAGAAGCCACACCCCCAGCTGCAGTAGCTGGAATGAGCTAAATCAGCATTTCAGAATGCTCTGTCCGGACAGTGCTTCAACCTCCAGATACTTCAGACCTGGATGCTTTTACTTTTGGTTAAGAATGGAAAAGGTAAAGTTTTGCCTGAATTACATCACCTCAGGGAAGGCGAATTCCTTTGCTGCCTTCAGCCCTGCAAACACCCCCCTGTGAGTCATCCCCAGTGCCACTTGCTCAGTGCCTTCTCCCACTCAGGCTGAGTCACTCCCAGCTAGTGGGGTCCCCCCATGATGGCACCAGCAGCAGGAGTTAACCTGGAATCTGTGTTATTGGAGTGTAAATCTGGGAATCATTCCTTGTTTCTGGGAGGAGGGAGCTAAAGGAAGGAGCTGGGTTTTTGGAATTTTTGGAGCAGGTGCAACATCTACATCTAGTTCCATGTTCCTGGACTGTTGCACGCAGGTTCATGGAGTAATATGTGACTGCTGCTCACCTGGAGGATGCAGTCCCACTGGAACCTGTAGATAGGACTGCAGAGTCACTACTCAGTTTTCCCATCACTGAGCTCTTGAGCCTGATCATTTCTGCTGGACACAGGCTGTTTGCTGGAACAACACCCAGCTTTGCTCTGGAAACAGCAGAAGGATGGCTAATCTGTGTTGCATGGCTTAGTCATGCTCAGTGCAGAAAAGCCCTGTGCCTCATTTCCAATGCAAAGCTGACATGGTTCAGATCCTCACCACTGCTTCTGTCTCTGCATTCAAGAGCACTTGAGTACCTTGTATTTTCTCTGCAGGGAAACACTCACTGTGATCAAATCACCTCTCAAGCTGCCTTCTTTACATTTTTTTTTTCCCTTTTTGAGCAGCAAACCAGACTGAGCTCTGTAAGTCTCCCACAGTGTGGCATTTTCTGTAGCTCTCCAATCACACCTGGTCTCTGCTTTCAGTCCCCTCTGAATTTCCACCTTCTTTTCAAAATCACAAATTCTGGCAGCACCTGAGCTGTCCATGTAGGCAGGACCAGGGCAGCACATATTCATTATCTGGGCATTTCTGGTTCCATTGCCTCCAGCCCTTTTGGCAAGGCTGGTGTTTGGTGCTCATGTAGGTTCATTTTCTGAGCTGTCAAATTCCCGCTACAGCTAAGCCTGGCTTGTCCTTAACTGGTTTAGGAAAGATGAAAGCAAGGAAGAGGCATAAAGAGATTAATTAGACCAGGCTTCTTGTATGGGAGACTTGTAATCACTGGCCTTTCTTCTGTTCTTTGATATTCCCTAAATTATTGAGCTTTGCACATGACTTGGTTGCACGTGATTTTCCATTGGCTTCAACAGTGGTGATGAATCAGCAGAGAAGCATCTTCTAGTGGAAGGTGTCCATGGCAGGGGGTTGGAACCAGATGGTCTTTTAGGCCCCTCCTAACCCATTCTGGGATTCCATGATTCCATGATCTGGTTGTGGTTCTGCAGCTCTCTACCAGAAACATTCCTCCCGAATATGGTTCCTTTTGGCAGCTCTTTATTTATCTGCGTCATCAGCACTTGCAAGCCTGGCTTTGCCAGGACAGATGATATCTTTTCTCAGTCCAGCTGGGCTAACAAAGCCGTTTTTGGTTCAGTGCTGATCTTTTAACTGGTGCTAAGCCAAAGGTCTTTCAGAAATCAAAATCTACCAACTGTAAATTGAGTCTGAAAATCCTCTTGACCAGAGACAGCCTCAGTCAATGAATGGCACAACATTCCCAGCCTTCAGTTCCCAATCTGCTAAATCCCAAGATCAATTTTCCCATTATGTTGCCCTGAACAGAAACCTGTTAATGACTGTGGTCTTTGACAGCCTGCTTTTCTTCTCTGCACAAAGCTGCATTAGTTTCTGCAGTTCCCCAAAGGAAGGATTTCCCACCCATTGGTATTTAATCTCAGTGTGCTGGACAACACTCTGACCATCTTTCTGAAGACTCAGGAATAAAAATTACGTAAAAAATATTGATTTGAAATTATATAAATACAGTTTTGCTCTCATCTGAAGTTGCCTAACAACCTCCTTAGTTACTAATGGACCAAAAAGTAGTTTATTTCTCTGATGCTGTACAAGAGTATTTTTCTGCTCCTTCACTAATACAAAATATAAATATTATTTGAAATCTTTTCTAGACTGACAGCATCTGTTTCTCAGACATTTATAGCAGAATGAAACCTCATGAAAAGATGGGTCTGGAAATAACCCAGTTAGTGTTCTCAGGGAAAAATATGGCCGGTGTTTTTGTGACAGAGGAAACTATTTCCTAAAATACTTTGAAAAGAAAAGCAAAGGCAACCTCTGACTCTTGTTCTGCAAATTATACAGTTACACATAGCACTTTAAAGCCCCAATCAATCATTTATAGCGCACAGTGTGAGAAACCGAAGCCTCCAGAAAAAGCTAAATGAAAAGGAAGAAAGACATAGAAGAAATGGACTAACTGTGACACTATTCCCTCATTTATGCTGGGGGACACTGCACATTTCAGACACCCATCAGCTGCTCTCTGTCCCTCCCCGGTGAGGAAATGATTGTTGGAAGGACTGAGCCTTCCTCATATCTAAGGCTGCCAAAGAAATTCCTGTGTCCTGGATAGTGAGACTTGCCTTCTGGTCAGAGGTGGGACGGAGTTGAGCTGCAGGCTGTGGCATGCACCTGCAGGAGCACATCGGAGCACAAAGAAGCACCTGGCAGCACAGAGAGGCTCGCATCTGCCCAGCCTTGGCGGGAGGAGGTGCCACGTGGCAGAGCCTGCAGCGAGAAGCCCACCCGGAGCTGACAGACGGGTGAACAGCCGTGACCGCCCCATAGAAGGACATTGACAAAGCGTGTTGCTGACGTAGCCATGTGTGATAGGTCACTTACTGAGAATTACCATAAAAGGAAATACTGTGTCTTGAAGAAGTGTTTAAAAGTAGCTTGTTTCTTTGAATAAACGATTCTGATTTCTTGCTGGTCTGACTCTGTCCCTCAGTTGTTACATTGCCTCATCCCTAATGCACTTTTAACTGGAAAAGGTCTTTGAAATAGGAGTCCGTTTCTGTAGGCACCTCAGAGGTTTCATGCTGCCTTCACTGCAGTCACATTCAGGAGTTGAGGGTGTGAGCATGGCCATGCTCCTGGTGCTCCTGGATGTCTCGGTGTCTCCTGGTGGAAGTGCTTTGCTGAGAGCCAGCAGAGCTGTGCCAGTGGGAGCTGGGGCTCCTGTGCTGTAGTGGATAGCATGCTGATTAACTTGGAAAAAAACATTCTGTTTTCTTTCTATTGACAGGGTCTGCATGGTCATCCAAACAGAATCTTCCTCACTGCTCCATTTGAGCCAATTCTTCTGTTGCAAGCCCTTACACAGAATCCCAGTGCAAAGAAGGAGGGGTGAAGGATTTGTGGAATGGCATGGGAGCTGGGGGGAGCAAGGCCCTTTGCACTGAGTGTGGATTCAGGTCCATGGACTGGATGCTTAGCATTCCCCAGGCTCTGAGGAGAAGAGCAGGGCAGGTACCTCATCCTTTCCCAACAAACACACACAGAGACCCAGCAATAAATCAGCTCCAAAATAAAACGGAGTTATGAAGTTTAGGAAAAGGATGACTCAGGTGTCCCAATCTACCTCTGCAGGTTTAGGCTGATTTCCAGCTTTGACAGAAAATTACTTTCTCCATCCTTTCAGTTCCCTGCAGCCATAGTCATGGGAAGCAAGATCTCCTTAGAAACCCTGGGAGCCCTGTGCCTCCAAGGCTACCGTGCCATTGTTGTTTGTGTAGCTGCTTGGAGGGGTCACATGGCAGCACTGGGAACAGGCACTAAACCCAAATCCATGTGGCTTCTTTCCATGTCTCTCTATGGTCTCATCCGAACCCAGCTGGGGATGGTGCTGGAAATCCAGTATGGATTGAAGCAGGGCAGGTGAGTGGGTTATAGTTTGTACTTGAAACTTAGTTTGAAATCTTTGCCATCTTAGAAAATCAAGAAGTAACTTGAAAAGACACCCAAAGCTGATTAGAATTTCTAAAATATTGTGACTTGAATCACTCATTTCAAGTTGTAGGAGAGGGGAAGGATGAATCCTGATTTCCCAGAGTGCTGGGGGAAGGGGTTTAAGAAAACCAGAATGAGGCAAAAAGGTGGTTGTATCTTCATGAGGTGCCAAACTCGGCCAATCTCTGGGTGAGTTGCACACATACATAATCCTCATTACATATTCCTCCAGCAGCTTCCACTCTGCTTCCAGACGGCCACCCACCAGCCACTGTTGTTCCTTGCATGACAACCACGGAGTTCAGCAGCTCAGGAGTCATGGAGCACAAACCAAAAAGGGAACTGTGCCATCACCTCCCTCACGTGGCTTCACCTGGGGCTTCACTGCCCAGTGAGGGCACAAACCTGGAGCCAGGGCAGAAGGGTGATTTCCCACACTGCATTTTGGGACTGAATCATAAACTCACGCAAAGGTTTGGGTTATAAGGAGCCTTAAAGATCATCCAGTGCCACACCCTGCCATGGGCAGGGACATCTTCCACTCGACCAGGCTGCTTCAGACTCTGTCCAGCCTGGTCTTGGAAAGTTGCTGATGGAGAATTCACTGGCATAAAATAGAAGTATTTCAGCAGTGATAGTTTTGGGTCAGGAATTCTTCCTTTGTACCTCATGGCTTCAGTAGAAGCTGACCAAAATTGACACATTGAGTTCAGTTGCCCAAACACACATGGCTGTTGCTGTCTGAGATGCTACAAGCTGTCATGAGATCCTTGGGGCTGGAAAACAGGATATAGGACCAGTGGGAATACTGCATCCCTCTAAAGATACAGCCAAAGTCTGAGGAGCTCCTGTTGCATCCAGGAGCTCCTGTTGCATCCAACACAGAGAAAGACACCTCCAACTAGGCCACCACAAGAAGCCCCATGGCTGGTGAGCTGTCCCACTCCTCCCATTCACTGCCTTCCTGCAGCTGAGGCTCAGACTCCAGCCCCATGGCAGGGTGTCTTGGTTCGACAAGACAGGAGTCTGTGAAAGAGGGCAAAGCCTCCTGTGCAATGGAAAAGGCAAACCTCCCCCCCCCCACCTCTGAATTAAGGCTCTCAGGCGAAGATATGGGAATGGGAGTAACAATTCTTTACTAGGAGAAAACTAGACAACAATTTAAAAAGGCAAATGCAATCGGTACAAACAAAACCAGTGAAAAAAAAGTCCAGAATCTGAGGATTCAGGGTGCCAGTAGCAGTCCTGCTGGGACGATTGCTCCCCTTGCAGTGATTGATGAACTGCAGCTGCAGTGGTGATCTTTAGAAGGGTATCGTTTTCCTCTGAAGATCTGGTGGCAGTGGGGCGGGTCTTCCTCTGCGCCGGGGTTGCCTCCGAGCTCTGCCGCCGCCGCCTCACCACGCTCACGCTGTTTCGCTGCGAGATCCCGCCGAAGAGAGCTGCTTCTCTGGCAATCCCCCAAAGTAAAGAGCTGCTCTGTCCCCAAAAAGGTACCCCCTTATATCCAATAAAAGAGTGCTTGGCTTCCCCCTCTGGGTGGAACATCTCACAATAGGATGGTGTTATGTTACCAGCCCTGCATTGAATCAGTCAATGGCCCACTAACAAACCATTACCTCTTAGGAGCAAAACCGGTTCTTGGAAAAGATAACAAAACCTGTCCAACAGGTTTGCCTTCAACAGATGGCAAATAGAATACAAGTTTATCTTACAACCCAGGACACAGGGTTTGGAAAACTATGGTATTTAGGGTCCCATGAGCTGACACACCTCATGCCATCTGTGGATGCTGAACCTGCCATGGTCACAGCCTCTCAAGCAGGATTCCAGAAGAACTCACCAGGAGTTCATTGGAGAAACAAGGGGACAAAGTCACCCTGCTGTCTCAGGCAGCCAAGACGAGGATGACTCAGCCCTCCTGGTTCCCAGGTGCCTGAATTTGTGACATGAACAAATGCTGCAAAACACAGTGGGATGCAGGTCCTGCTCCTGAGAGCACTTACTGATTTTATTCCAGTACATTGATGGATCTGCTATTGGGTCTGGCTGCTAATCCCATGGGAGCAACTGGGTAGTGGTGGATTATGAACAGAGGGATCTAGGTCTTCCAGTGTGAAACCAACTCAACTTACCTCTTCCAAAAAGAGAGATTTCCCTTTCCTTCTATCTCCTGTGGAGCCCCAGTTTCACTTGAGTCCACTCTTCCTGTGGACTCAAATGTACTTAAAATCCAATTTGGCCTCTGAATTTTGCTTTATTACAAGCAAATGTAACGGAGAGAGCACATTTTTGGGTTGCCAGAACAGCAAGTGCAGGTTGAACCAGATTGGTACAACTTGCTTCCATGTCTTGGTTTGGAGCAGAGTCTCAGGCTGGACATTTAGTTAAGGATGAACCAGCACTTGGATCTTTGGCATTCAATATCCCAGGCTGGGATGTCAGCCAGCTTTGTGACAAAGCCCAGTCATAACTGTCTTTTCCCCTCAGTTCTAGAACTGGTATTTTCCATTAACTTCCCCCAAATTAACTTCAAATTAACAACTAGAACAACTAATTAGTTTTGCTCATGGTGGCTTCCAGCACTGATCTTAAACTTGGGTGAAAGATCAGAGGGTTTAAGCAAGCTTTTTCCCTGTTTATTGATATCTGAGCAAGAGCCCTTTGTGTTTTAGAGTGGGTGGAAGAAATAATGCAAGGACAATAAATATTTGTTCTTTGCCTGCAAAGGAATTTCCCTGTAAGTTTCACCAGTCTCCTGAAATACCCTGACATGTTATTCTCTTTTCTCCTGTTGATTCTTGAAGCTGTCACTGTGACAGACAGAGGTGCGGGATTTGTAATTTTCTCTTCTACCCCCCCCCACCCCATTCCCCCTCCCCCCGACCCTGCTTTCCCTTATCACCCACTGTGCCCCCGCGGTCCTTTGTCCCATTCCTGCATTCCCTTATCACTCACTGTCCCCGCGCGGTCCTTTGTCCCATTCCTGCATTCCCTTATCACTCACTGTCCCCGCACGGTCCTTTGTCCCATTCCTGCATTCCCTTATCACTCACTGTCCCCGCGCGGTCCTTTGTCCCATTCCTGCATTCCCTTATCACTCACTGTCCCCGCGCGGTCCTTTGTCCCATTCCTGCATTCCCTTATCACTCACTGTCCCCGCGCGGTCCTTTGTCCCATTCCTGCATTCCCTTATCACTCACTGTCCCCCGCGGTCCTTTGTCCCATTCCTGCATTCCCTTATCACTCACTGTCCCCCGCGGTCCTTTGTCCCATTCCTGCATTCCCTTATCACTCACTGTGCCCCCGCGGTCCTTTGTCCCATTCCTGCGTTCCCTTATCACTCCCCCTTGCCACGCGGTCTGTCCCTGTCCCATCCCCGCCTTTCCCCTCGCTGTCCCCAGGGTTTCCCTGCCCCTTTCCCCTGCCTCTCGTCCCCTTGGCCGCAGCTCAGGTTCCCCCCCCCCGGCATGGGGTATAACCGCTGCGGGGTCGGTGTCCCAGTGTCTCGGGGACACGCTCCCACAATAAACACGTGTCTGTACCCGAGCCCCGTGTTGCCCTCTCGTCTGTTCCGCGCTAGAACTGAGCCTCGCAGAGCCGAAGGGGAAAAGCAGCGCCGCCTCTCCCCCGCTCCCGCTGGGTCCCACCGGCGCTCGCCCGGAGCCGGTCTCGCACGGCAACACAGAGGAAAGTGCCCTGCAAACCTGCTCTCAACAGGGAAAACTTTCAGCTGCCTTTTAGTTTTTTGTTTAATTTGTATTTTCATACCTTCACTGTATTTTCTGTACCAATTCTTCAGTTCAAGAGGGGGATCATTTGTTTCCAGCCTAACTCACAGACTATCTGGTTTTCTCATTATTGTGTGTTTCATAATTCCTCCCTCATATAACTCTGGAAGCAAGTTTTTGGTCTGAGAATTAGGTGTTGAAAGCTAAATATGGGCTGGTTAAAAATTTTAATTGCTTTGCTTTGTAAGAAAAATAAAATAATGAATAAAGATTAACAGCTTTGCGACCAAAACAAAATACCAAAGCTGGCTGGTAAGAGAGATGTTTCTGTGAGCCACTAGAGTGGTCTGTGGAGGTCATTCTTCAGATGGTTCTGCTCCATAGGTCTGGCTTCTCTCAATGAGCAGAGTATATTTCCTGTATATTAATTAACCATCTGAAATGGGTTGAACATATTTATAAACCTATTACAGAAGCCTGAATTTCACTTCAGGCTTTACTCACAGACTGATTTTTTTTTTTTTTTTAATCTTGGGCACAGAAAAGCTGCTTGATGCCTCTAAGCCTGGTTGCCAGATACAACAAAGAGTTTTGGAGATGATTCAGATCTTGGATGCTTCTCTTCATTCCAGGAGAAATCTCCACCAGAATGATTGAGGTGGGATGTGACACAAAGAGCAGGGCAAGGAGGAGGGATGAGCTGGGTGCTGGGGCCTGACAGCACAACATAGGACAGATTTATTGTTGAGGGATTTCTCCTTGTGCAGGACCTGAATAAATTCATGAACAGGATGAATGAATATCAGAGGTGTTTTGGATGCCCTGGTTCACAGCTTGTGTGTGGACTTGATACAATGCCTGTCACAAAAGAAAACCATATTGTGCAGGTAAGACAGCCTGAAATTTAATTTTTTACTATCCCAAAATATTACAGTGCTGGCTACTGTGTTGTGGGGACTGAAGGTGTGTCAAGATGAATGTGGCAGGACTAGGAGATCGTCTCTTAGTGGGGTCTTTCCTTCTTGTCTCTAAGGTGCTCATGGACATTCCTGTGGGATCCAAACCTCTAACTGTGGATTCACTTTAGCATTTCTCTTTCCTTCAGAGTCAGGCTCAATATGCCTTATTTCTACAAGCACAATAAAGGGAAACTCTAAGGGACTGGAAAAAACCCAGTAACTTTGGAAATGTCAGAGTATTTTAGCAGGTTTTGATTGAGTCAGAGGCCTCTACATTGTAAAAATGGAAATGATTCTTTTGTGTTCATTGCAAGATCATGAAATGCCATTTCACCTCTGCTCAAGTGAGTAAAAAGTACAAGATGGCAGGTACAGAAGGAGAACTGAGAGGAAGAAATTTCTTACTCCTTGTGATCTGGAATCCCATGGAGTATGTGGGGAAATGCAATGTGGGGTTGAATGTGTAGTGCAACTATAGGAGCCCTTTTGGCTTTTGCATCTCCACTGCATCCCTGCTCTGCTGAGACCCCCCCCTGCTATGCTGCCTCCAGCTGGGGATCCCAGCTGAGGACCTGGAGATGCTGGAGAGAATCCAGAGGAAGTACGAGGACCATCAGAGGGGGATGGAGCAGCTCTGCTGGGAGGAAAGACTGGGAGAGCTGGGATTGTTCAGCTGGAGAAGGGAGCAGAGGTAACCTCATTGTGGCCTTCCAGTGCCCGAAGAGAGGCTGCAAAAAGATGGAGAGACAATTTACAGGGGGTGGAGAGACAGGACAGGTGGAAAAGATTTTCCACTACCAGAGGACCGGTTTAGATGGGATATTGGGAATGAATTCTTCCCTGTGAGGGCAGGGAGTCCCTGGCACAGGGTGCCCAGAGCAGCTGTGGCTGCCCCTGGATCCCTGGAAGTGCCCAAGGCCAGGTTGGAGGGGGCTTGGAGCAACCTGGGACAGTGGAAGGTGTCCCTGCAGAGGCAGGGAGTGGGACTGGATGATATTTAAGATCCCTTCCTTCCAAAAACAAATCATTCTGTGATTCTGTGACTTAAAAGAACAAACCAAGCTCCTCTGACAGCCAGAAGGATGTTGCTTAATACAACATCCCCATTAAAAATGGCTCAGTCCTTTTCCAGGTAGGTGAGAAAGAGTTGATCTCCCCCTACCACTGAGGGTTGTAAGAGACAAAACTTTCTAGTATCAGGCAAAGAAACTTATTTCCAGGGGCTCTCTCCCAAGAACTCAATTCACAGGTGCCAAACCACTTCCTCTGTAACCTTGGCTGGAGATAATTAGAGAGCATTTAAAGCAGAGCTTTCAACTTCCCCAAACTCATGTGGTGCTGCCACTCAGGATGGCAATTTTGCAATTTCCATAGGTAGATTTTTGCTGGGAGATTTAATGAAGTCATGGCAGAGAAACCAGAGGGCATTAGTTACAGAGCTAAGGAAACAAATCTCACAGCATAATCCTGAGGTGCTTTTAATGTTCTAATTAAACCTATATATAGAAACTGCAGGCAGGAAAAATTGTGTGAAAAGTTTCTCATCTGCTGAGTATTTTTCCATTCATTCCCCTCCCCTCCCCCCCCCCACCCCCCCCCGCCTCAACCCCACCTCCCTTAACCTAGAGAAGGGCTGAAAAAGATCCTTCACATTGATTTTGATGGAGAAAGAGAGAGAAATGCCAAGCAGATGGAGATCAGCAGAAATGCCAGGCAAATAGAGATCCCTGCCAATGTCTGCTGATAAGGCTGACTTCTGGCCTGATAAGGCCAGGCCAGGCCAAATCACAGAAGGAGCTAAGGAGCATTAGGAGCTTCAGATTTTTCTCTAATTGCAAGGTGGGGCTGGAGATGGGGCAATAAATGTGAGGAGCTAGGAAATCACAGCAACTGTCTGAGAGAATTAATGTTCAGCAAAAGGATGGCACTGGAACAAGAGAACCTCTCTGCCTTCCCATTTAGGAAGGGTCACAGGAGACAGATGAGGAAGGAGGACAAAATCCTGCTGTCTTTTGCCATTAATAAAGACATCAAAGTGATGGATGATGAATCACAGATCGAGAGAATTGTTTAGGCTGGAAGAAACCTCTAAGGTTATCTAGTCCAATCAGTGTCCCAGCACTGCCAAGGCCACCACTGACCCATGTCCCCAAGTGCCACATCCATGCAGCTTTTAAATCCCTCCAGGGAGGGTAAGACAGTGACTCCCCCATTGCCCTGGGCATCCTGTTCCAGGGCTTGACAACCCTTTCAGTGAAGACATTTTTTCTAATGCTCAATCTAAACCTCCCCAGATGTGACTAGAGGCCATTTTATGTTATCCTAGTCAGGACATGAGTTTGGAAGACAAAAGACCCCTTGAAGCAGAAGACAATGTTGGGTGAGAGCCTGCTGAGACAGCAAGGCTATCCCAGGATCCCAGTGGCTGCAAGGACGTGGTGTTGCTCAAGCTGTTACACTTTGAAGTCTTTGACAAATGGTCTTTCTCCCTGCAATTCACCATCTGTGTTTTGAGCTTTCCTCCACCACGCATTGGACACAGAAGTTCTCATGGAAACAGCACAGGAACATACAGGGAGGTGGCACTTCAGGCTTATGCAACATAGGGAGGCTGGATTGAATTTAAAGTGCAAATCCCGAAGAAAGGAATCCCAGTGTTAACAGAAACCTCTTTCAATCATATCAAACATTACCCCAAGCCAGGTTTTTGTCACTTGGAAGAAATGCATCTGTTTTGGCAGAGCTCTCACTATTAGTCACAACCCAGTTTGGGTCCAGCTTCCTGTGGGAGCTCCTGGGTTATCAATGCAGTAACAGATACTTCAGTGTGATCCTACTCCATCACAGCAGGACTGTCTGAGACCTCTTTCTCCTTTCTTTCATTTCCCTTCACAAGGTCTACTTGGAGCTAACAGCCAGGGGTATCTTTATTCCTCTTTTATCTGCAGGCAGCAGAGGGAAAGGCCGAGCCTGCTGATGTGGAGGCAAACTGAGATGTTCATTACCACCCCCTCCATGCCAAAGGAGCCTCTCCCACAGCAGGAATTAGTCTATAATTAGCTTAGAGAGTAGAGCACTTTTAATTAAGGATTAAAATTCAGCAGGCCATCTGCCTCATTTTATTTGTAAGCAATAAGCATCTTCTGCTGGCACCACCATTTTTCCTGGTTCTTCTCTCTAAACCTCTCATTTGGGCTGAGACTAGGGCTGAGCATGGGTGGTGGAGCCAGGACATCACATCCACATTATCCAAGGCAATGCATGCATTTTGTTGGTTGAAGCCTCTCTCAGAGACAGCCATGGAAGCTGGGACAGTATCTTGTTTCCTTCCAGCCTTCCAAGCATTGGGACAGCTGCAAGGATCCAATCCAGGAAAGCTAAGCAGATGATTGCCCTTAGGTCCCATATAAGCCCTTTGCTTTGTTCTGCAAACATTTAGGGGGCTCCAAAAAGCCAGAAGCACAATTCCTGACACTTTGCTACCTTGAACAGTTTTGAGAGTGGTTAGATGGGACATTAGGAAGAAATTCTTCCTTATGAAGGTGGCAAGGCCCTGGCACAGGCTGTCCAGAGAAGCTTAGTCTGCCTCATTCCTGGAAATGCCCAAGGCCAGGTGGGAGAACGCTTGGACTTTAAGGTCCCTTCCCACCCAAACCATGGTGGGATTCTATAATCCTAAAATTAGGACAGGTCTTATAAGCCACAGACATGGAATTGTTTGGGAAGCCTGAGGAAAACAAACACAATTCTCAGTGTCCAAGAAACTTTCAGAGAACTTTGATACAAGTTAAAATGAAGTCATGTCTGTTTTACTCCTTTTTCTTGTTTTCAAGCTGCAAATGGATCAAGCCCCCCAGCCTTTCTGCAGTGCCCTGCTGTGAGACATGGACTGGTGCTGCACATATTGTCAAGGAACCCAAGGGTCCCAAGGGCTCCTTGCTACCTGGAGCTTTCCCAATTACTGTCATAAAACCTGAGAAAGGCAGGAGGCACACCTGGGGTGGCTCCCTCTATTCTGGAGATGCTCTTAGAAAAGCTTTTTGTGGAGCACCTGACTCCTACCCACATTTCTTTTATTCCCCATGACTTCCCATATACTCATGTTAGTTGACAAAACTACTGCTGCAGCTCTTTCTCCTCTCCCCCAGGATTATTATTTTTCTTTATTGTCATTATTACTAAGGGTACAACATGATTTATTTTCTGTAAAACAAGCCATGTTTTAGTCAAGGAAAATCAAAAGGGCTGGGTTAGAAAGAGACATTAAAATACATTTTGTATGAAAATGAAAGATCATAAGCAGTTTCTTGGCAGATCTAATGCCTTTCAGGACTGTTCTTTGGGAATAGCAATTCCAGGCAGGGACTCTGGAAAAAAAGTAGAGTGCATTGATAGAATGAGAAGCTGTATCAGAATGGATATGCATGAGCTGGGCAGATTAATATTTAATGAACAGTGAAGCCTGCTATCCCTAATCATGGAGTGCCTGGGATTTGTGAAGTGACTAATTTTAAAGTATTTTGTATGGAATTATTCATGCATTAAAAAGTACATGACCCCCTTGCAGTGAAACAGAATTAAACTCAACAAAATGTAGTCATCAAAATGTCAGGTGTTGGGTCCAGCTGAGACAACAGGACAAGGGTATCGCTCTTATTGAAGGACACGGTGGAACTGGAAATGTCAGGATTAGGGCACACAGCTTCCTGCAGGGAGGAATAGCCCCATGCCAGTGGGTTTTCTTGGGAACCCAGAGCAGACAGATAATTTTTTTGCTTTTCAAAGCAAGGAAGAGCCAGGAGAAGAAACAGGACCAGCAAGAGCTCCAGAGCAGGAAAATTATGTGGATGGATGAAAAGGCAACACAAGGATTCAGGTACTGGGGTAGGAGCAGGGCTGGGTCAAAATCAGTGACATCACTTGAGTGACATCTCTGACATCACTGTCATAGTCTTTACTTTTGTTTGTATTTAGCTTTGAATGGTGGCTTCAAACTTCCTTGTTGATCCAGAGATTAATGAGACTTTACTTTGGCATGAACAAATGTTTTTTTGGACCTCAGCTCAGACCATTCTTCTGGTACTTCTTTGTCTTTTCCTCACTGGTTTCTGATTAAAGGAGGCTGTTCCAAAGAAAATGTCCTTTTCACTTGGAAAATGGGGATTTAGTTGGGGGTGGGGAGGAAAGATTTTTTTTTTCCCTGCCATCTTTTAAAGGTTTCCACTTTTTCCCTGACAGAAAACAGTTTGTTGAAGTTATTGTGTCGTTTTGAAAGCCAGTGTTTAACCCAAACATGGATTTTGTGAAAATGCAGGTGGGTAGAGGAGCCTGAGCCTTCCTTGCCACACAATCTGTGAACACAATAAATTCATTGGTTTACTGAGAGGAGATGAAAGAAACAACATTAAGGGTGTTTACAGCTATTTGAGTGCTACTAATTGCACCAAAGAGTGTTCAGGAGAGGAGAGAAATCAGCAATAAAGGAATGGGGAAGGCAGGGGCACGGCACAGGTGGGAGATGCAGTTCCCCTCTCTGTGCCTGCCAAGAGCTGCCCGCATGGGCAGGGACGGTCCCGGCTCCTGCGAAGGCCCAGGAATGAGAAAATCTCACAAGCGGTCATAGCTGTGACCCTGGAAGAGAAATGAGTTTTGTTGATCAGGAGGGAGGAAAAGGAGGTGGGAATGCACAGGATCTGCAGCCTCTCCCTTGATTTGCATGGAAGCAGTTGGAGCAGATGTATTTTGTTATTTTTAGAACAGAATGTTGACTCAAAAATCAATTTATCCTTTTTCTGCCTAAATTAAAACAAAAGGTGAGCCAGAAAATGAGGAGAAAACATTTCATATCAGCTTGAGAAAAATGCTTTAATCAACCTGAAGTAAACAGATGGATTTTTTTGGGTTTTGGTTTTTGTATTTTGTTTTTTCTTTATTTAGTTTTGCTGTGGACTGGGCAAGGATTTAGAACTGGGCCTGTCCAAAGCTTATTTATTCTTCCCTCATCATTTTTTTATTAGATCCCTGAAAAGAAGGATCCATTATTTTCATAGCAATTATTCTAAGTACAGCTAGAAAAAGCTATGTTAAGTCCTAATTTGAATATTAAACATAATTAAAAGACTTTTCTACATTGTGAATTGTTCTCTTATCTGCCTGCCCATAAATGTCAGTGTATTTATGGTCACAATTTGTCTCAGAGGTAGGAAATAGCAAAATTGGAGAAATTAATAACTCAGAGTGTGATTAATATGAAGTTTGGGGTTTTTTTTAATAGCTGGAGAGACAAGGAATTGGAGACATGATGCTTTCTAATCATGCAGAGTAAAGGTTCATCTGGGTGTTTGGGCACTGCCAGATTCTCACATCCTTGTGCTTGGCCAAGGCTTTTGAAAATACTGACATCCCTGCCATCAAGGCTCTCTAGCCTGGAGAACTCCTGCTCTCTGTGATAAATTTCCATGGACTTTGTGCAGGCTAATGCCCTTTAGTTATTTATTTCTTTGATTTGATTTAAAGTCCATCTCTTGGTGACTGCATCTTTTAGAGATGCACAAAAGGATGTCTCCATCACACACTCCATGAAATGTTGCACAAAAAGAGAAATAAAAATAAAAAGAAAGAACATGAAATTTTTCACTCCCTTGGTCAGACCAAAATCTGGCTTAGGAACAATTGGAAATCATTGTCCTTATAAAAAAAAAAAAAAAAATGAGGCAAACTACATAAATGTTAGACCTGAGTATTGCTGCAAAACAGGCAGGGAGATGTGAAACTTGCCCCTTTTTGTGGTGTGTGACATTTCTGAACTTGCCAGGTACCCAAAAGTTAGTTTTCTATGCTTTCCATGGGCATTTCTTCTAATTTGCACCACTGGCTAGAAGTGCCTCACAGGTTCAGCTTTTCAGCTGCAAATAAGGATTTAAAGAAACAGAATGTGTCCCTGAATTGACTGATTTTGTCAAGAAGATTGAAGTGGAGACTGAAGCTTTTTTCCTCTGCTTTTATCAAATTCAGGTGGAGAGCTGAACTGTTCTGGCTGGAAGGGTCCACCAAGCCACTCTGGGTTGAAGCATTTCAACGTTTGTCAACACTTGTCACACTCTCCCAAGGCTTAATTTAGTGCGTGATTTCAACTTGTCCCCTGTGCTGGAAGATCCCAAGGTGTGTTCTGGCCTGTGTGAGCCAGGAGCAGCAGGAAATGCAGCAGTTTGGGTGAGCAGAGATTTGGCTGCTGCTGGGGCCACAGGGAGCCTCATGCCCACATCTGAATGTCCCTTCCAAGAAGACGCAGTTGACCCTTTCTTTTTCCCTGCTTTCTTCTGCATCCACAGTGCATTCTCTCCTATCCCTTTCTGTACCCAGAAAAGGATGAAAACCCCATTTGTGGACTTGTTAGAAACTTGCTGAACACAACTCTGTGTGTGAATGAGCCCAAGGTGTTGTTTTGAGGCCTTTGCTCCTCTACCTCCTCCATCACGTTGATCCTTCTGCTGCTCTGGAGAAAGGTGGGAGGGAGATGTAACTTTTCCATGGCTGTGGAGGTCCAGCCCAGTCTGAAATTCCCAGAACAGCCACAGGAGGCTGGAGTTGTGATGGGAAGAGGACATGACACCTGCCTCTGTTGGCAGCTCTTTGTGGCTGGCACAGCCCAGATTTCCCCCTTTCTTACTTGCCAGGGCTTTCCCCCAGAAAAAATTCTTGGTTCTGTAGAGTCTTGGTGCTGCCATTGGCCTGGCAGAGAGACAAAAGCATTTGGTTAATTAAAGATCCAAGAATATAATTGCAATTAAACACAAACAAATTGCTGAATCAGAACAGCAAATTGCCTGGAGATGGGGGAAAGGCTGCTTTGCTTTGGCTTGTTTTTCTCAGAAATGCTGAGAAGGCACAGGCAGCCAAGCAAATGCTGTAACAAGGACATGCCACTGACAAGTGTTTAACTGCTGAATAAAAGATAAGAATTTGGGTAAAGCCAGGATTGGAAGCAGCATGGCTGCTCAAGCCAATTTATGTTGGTTTCACTCTAGGAAAATCCCAGAAGTCTGGGAAGTGTCTTGCATCTGGCCAGTGTCTTTCCAACTTGGCTGGAAGCCTTCCCCAATGGAGGTAGACCCACTGATCCATCCCACTCCTAGTTCCCTCTCCCAGTGCTGCAAACCCATTCTGGAGTGGTCTGATGGCCAAAGCACCTCCTTGACCTCCTTGACCCTCACCAGAATTCATGCCAAGGATGTGCTCCCAAGGGATCTGCAGGAAGGACATGGGATTTGTTCTGCAGCCTGCCTGATCTTCAAGGAAAACCTCATGGATACATCAGAGACCATCAGAAAATGAACCTGTGGGGCATCTCAGTCCTGTGCCTGGCCAGCAACGCCCTAAAGGGCAGAAAGTTTTGGCACCTTCCCACTTCCACTGCACAAGTTCTGCAATCCTTGTTTGCAGTAGACCCATCTATTCACTCATTCCAGGGCTGCTTTCTGTGGAGTTGCTCCAGTGCATCCTTCTGAAGGCATAAAATTGAAAGAAGTCAGTGAATTATAAGGTCCCCAACAGCAGGACTCAGCAAGTGTCTGCTGTTAATCTTCCCTTTGCTACTCAGTTTTTGTTCTGACTGTAATAAATCCCTGTGCCCTTTGCTGTTCAAACTGCAGCCTTGCTACTGGAAAAGGGAGGGGGGCAGGGGGTGTGGGGAAACGCTGGAGATTGCTATGTGCAGAAATAAAACCAGGGATTCATGTCTTGGGCTGGCCAATACTCTTCCTTATCAAGGTCTGAGCTTTTGCATGATCAACCAGTGTTAAATGAAATGCTAGGAGAACTCAGGCTGAACCACAACAGATTGAAAAAGCTGCTGGATTCATGCGGGAAATAGGGCAGATGGTGCTTTGGTTTTCTTTGAGCAGGGTAGAATGGGCAGTTGGAGACATGATGTGACGTTGCTTCCAAATCTGGAGTAACAGCAAGCTGGGAATTTGTTAATGAAAGTCTTTTCCCCAAATGCCACCTCTGTGGATTTACAGCTACTTGTGGTAAAGATAATATTCATAATAAAACTTAGAAAATAAGAAAATCTGAGAATATCTTCTATTTGCTTTGATATGAGCAAAATAATAATTACCATTTTGTTTCACAATTTCTTCCAATCTGGGTATTTGTATAAAACAGAAGTTAAAAATATTGAAAAGTAGTAAGAGAACACAGCACTCAGCAGCAACTTGAATTTCTGCACTTCTATGCAGATTCTTCATTTGTGAAAAATTCTGGATTTTTGGCTATTCACCTGCACTAGAAGCAGAGAAAAAAAGAAAAAAAAAAAAAAAGAAGGTTATTCAGAGAAAAATTGCTTGAGGGCTTTGCTGCAGAGAAGTAAATCAGCAGATCTTCTGACGGTGAGAAAAGCTGTGTCCTGGTGACAATTCAAACCTCCCCATCATCCCTCCCAGTTCCCTGGTCCCTCTGCTCACACGCTGCTGGGATTAATTTCCTGTGGCTCAACAAACTCTTAATCCCAGAGCTGATTTCATGGCCAGGGGGTTATTTAATGGGTAGTCCTGATTCCTGTTGACAACAAGCTAACTTTATACTGCTCGCCAGGCTTGGCAGCACTAAGGAGGGTGCAGAGCTCCATGTGCTTACCACACAGGAGCTTTGGGAGACTGGTTTTGTGTCACTAGAATCACATCCCTGTGGAGCTGTCACTGGAGCAGAGCTCTTGCCTGGTCCTACAGAAGATGCAGGTGGGCATGGAGAGACCATAAACCTGGTGGCATGGGTGAAGTACATTCAGAGGGATAACCAACAGATAGAGCTGGAAAAGGGAAAAGCTTTTGACATCACACACTCTGCCCCCTCTCCTGCATTTACTTCTTCAGGGCTATAAAATGTTACTGGCTCTTTACAGCCATACAAACAACCAGTTCGATCTGTGAGGCTGTAAAGGATTCCCTCTGCAGGAGTTAGTCAAGGGGGAAAAATGAATGCCAAGCCACGCCATCCATCAGAGCAGGGAAATGAGGCTTTGGATGGCTTGGGCAAGGAGTTGGAGTGGACTCCTCATATTTAAAAGACTTGAGACCTCACCAGCACAGCTCCCACCTGGGGCATGGCCTCTCGCTCCTTCCAGCGCGGCTCCAGAGAGACCCAGCAGTGGGACACAAGTATAGAATGAATGGAATTGTTAAGGTTAGAAAACACCTCCAGGATAATCAGTTCCAACCTTTGATTGAATAAACCACATGCCCTGTCCACTTGCTTTTTGAACACCTGCAGGGATGGTGACTCCACTCTTTTTCCAGGGCTTGACACCCCTTTTCATGAAGAAATTTTCCATAATATCCAATCTGAACTGCCGCGCTCCCGCCCCAGATCCCTGTTCTCAGCCCCAGCTAGCTCTCCTCCTGGGGCGAGAGTGGGCAATTGAGGCACCTTCCGCTGCTCCCAGCTGGGGTTTGGAGAGTGCCTTTGTGGGTTCCGGGCAGTGCTGGCAAGCCTCGCGGCGATAAATGAAGAGCGGATCCTGTTGGGGGCTAAGTCCAAGTTTATTGTGGGCCAACGGGGCCAAATATCCTAGAACGGTGCCAGCCAACAGGAACGAGCACAAGGTGCTTGCACCGGCTTCTAAACTGTAAGGGAGGGGAAAACCGGTAACCAATGGGGATAGGGATAGGGAGTGGCTCCGAGATGGGGTGATACAACGTGGTCTAATGGGGGAAGGATATGAGAGGGGCCCCAGGCCCTCGCCCAATCACCCGGTGCCCTGAGTAGAAGCTTCTGGATGGATGGGAAGGAATACCAAGTGACAGACAAGGCACCTGGGAGGGGTAAAGGGAAAGACTACGCCTCTTCCAGGGTGATGGATAGATACTGGAAAGGCGGGAAGGGAGGACAAGGCGGGAAAACTGGGGATAAACCAAGTTGCACACGGGGGTACAAAGGAATAAGCCAATACATAATACAGGGATAATAAAACATACAAATAACGCAACTCCACACTGAACCTCTCCTGGCACAACTTGAGGCCTTTCCCTCTTGTTCTTTTGTTTCCTGGCAGCAGAGCCCAACCCCCCGGCTGTCCCCTACTGTCAGGAGCTGTGCAGAGCCAGAAGGGCCCTGAGCCTCCTTTTCTCCAAGCTGAGCCCCTTCCCAGCTCCCTCAGCTGCTCCTGGGGCTCCAGACTGTTTCCCAGCTCTGTTTCCTTCCCTGGATATGTTCTAACTTCTCAAGATCTTTCTAGTTGTGAGGAGCTCAAAACTGGATACAGGATTTGAGATGCAGCCCCACCAGTGCCAAATTCAAGCTGCCTGAGACTGGTGGAACTGAGGAGTTGGGCCTTTTGAGAACCCCATGGAGAAAAAGACCAAGCAGGATTAATCCTAGACTGTAACTCCTGGGCCTTGGTTACTTCAAGCAGCACATGAATGGTTTCCACCTGGATATTGAAATTTTCAAGCAGAATTTGTGGAAAAGGAGTTTTTTAACACCACACTTTCTTTGACTATGGTGGGAAAAACCAAAGCTGATGGGCTTCTTCCCACCACGATTCCAGGATTGAACACCAAAGCATTTCCTTTGAGGACAGTTCTATTTTTTCCATAGCCCCAGTCTCCAAATGCTGTGGATTGGTCTAGAAACCCTCATGATAGGAAAAAACTTGAGCAGGCTGATTTTGACACTGTAGAACATTTTTGGCATAAAAAATAATTCCTTTTTTGAGCAATTTTCTTGTTTAATTTCCAACAGACAAGGAGTCACAACGAAGTAGCATTGAGTAGGAGTTGAATATGAAAAACAGACTCCTGTAGAGGGACGAAAGATGTGAACTTAATGAACTTACAGTCTCAATCATGTAAAACTGAACAAGAGAGCAATGTGTTTTCTCAAGTGACAGTTGTGTTGCTGTTTCCAAATGTTATTTTTATTCCAACTATGTTATCTGGGATAATAAAATATATGACTTTACTCCCCATACTTTGCCCAGTTGATTTTTTTAAAATACCAAATCCTGTTTTGTGCCCTCAGTAGATGCAGGATTGCCCAGAAGTACCGCCAGTTGCAGGTGTAAATCTGTTAGAAATGGTTTATAGTAACACACAGGCTTGGCTACCACAGCACAGGGAAAATGTTTTCAAAAATGGTGTAGACTTACTCCCACAGAAAGATAATTCTTGGTGTCCTTGTTCCATTTGCATCTTACACTGTTATATCGACTCTGGTATTTTTGATACATTTTGTAAGATGTACTGAAGGGATTTTTAATATACTCAGATGTTGAAGAGTGCTAAACGTTTCACTTTTTTTTATTTACCCAAACCTTTGGACATTATTATAAAAAACCTGTGTGATATTTCTGAGGCAAATGCCAGAAATTTCAAAATTCCATAAATGCATTTTCAATTGACGGTGAAAAGCCAGAGCAGGGATTTGAGACTTCCACAGCGTCAGACCCTTCTGCTATGATGTGACAATGGGAATTGCCCATGATTTCCTATAAGGGCATTTCCAGTAGATCCATTTGCTGCTCTGACCAAAAGCAAACAGGAGCTCTTTCTTCCATTTCTTCCAAATTGCTGCATCCCAGCTATTGGTTGTGGGTCCTTTGTGTAAAGAGAGGAGAAACCAGATGGTTAAATCCCAGAATCCCAGAATGGTTTGGGTTGGAAGAGACATTGAATGGCATCAGTACCACTCCCTGCCATGGGCAAGGACACCTTCCACTATCCCAGCTCACTCCAAGCCCCAGCCAGCCTGGCCTCGAGGGTGAGGATGTGCATCCAAATTCATTGATGGGGGTGTGAACCCCACTGCCATCTCTGCCCTATCCCTGTGGGGCACCACAGCCAGGCAAATGAAAGAGTTAAATGAGCAGCTTGTAAAGAAAATCTCTGTGTTTGTGTGTTTTTCCTTAATTTACACCCTTACCAGAGGTTGCAGGTCTACAGCTGATGACACAGAGTTAAGAAGTAGAAACTTTTTAGTTATGTTTTGGCCTTCATGAGGAAAAAAGATGGTAACACCGGGGAGTGGTGGGGCAGGGGGTGACATCCTTTGTAGGGAAACATATGGCAAAGCTGACAGTGAAATATTGTTCTTCAGGTGAATTAATGTTGACATAGGAAGGGATATTCCTTGGAAATTTGTTATTTCTGAAATAACTCCTGCTTCTCCCCCCATCCCCACAGCTTTCAGACAGGGGTTTTGGCCAGGGGCAGCAATCTCTGGGATTCCAGGGAAAACAAACTTAGAAGTTACAAGAGAATTTCTCCTTTCATTAACTTTCAACTCCAAAAACTCCGACTTTGCTGATGGAGTCCAGCCACTCTGAGCCTTTGTGAGTCACAGCTGGTGGCAGGAGTTCAGAGGGGTCACACTGGGCTGTGGCAGCACTGACACCCCATGGTTGCAGCAGGAGATGGATGCCTAGGCCTCCTGTAATTGGCTTTGGAGAAAACCAGCACTGTCCAGAGAGTGCCACCAGATAAGCCAAATGAATATTTCCATCTGCAGCTTTCTCATAATCTACAACTCCTTGGGACAGAGGAGTTGCTCATTTCATTGCCAGGGAGGTAATTTGGGGAAAAAATTCTCTTTTACCCCCTACTGTATAGTCCTCATTTATGCAGTGGAGCTTGGTCTGCCTGGATGTTCCCTGGAGCCCTGTGGGTTTTACTTCTGGAAATTGCACACTTTCACTCAGGGACGATTTTTTTGGGTTGTTCATTACTTTGGGTGAGGATTATTTTCTTACAAGGCTCCTTTTGCCTTCTGCTTTACATACAGAGTTGGTTTCTGAATGCTGCTGATAGATTTGTCTGGAGTGGTACAGGACCAGAAAGGTGCAAATCCTGTCCCAGTGGGAGAACGGGCTCTGTTCGCATCCCCCCCACGCTGGGGTGCCCAGAGCCGAGGACCCTGGACAGAACCACTCGAGCTTTTTCCTTGGCAGGCACTACCACCTAGTGCAGTGCACTGGAACTTCATGTTTCCGCCTTGGGTTTTATCCCGCAATTGCAATCGATTGGTGGAGCTGGTGGAATAATTGGTGCTTAATGAATTAGCCACTGCTCCGAGGTGTTTGTTTTTCTTAACCAGTGCAAGCAGTCCTCAAAGGAAACACAATTTTCACAGCCAGGCAATGGGTTAATTGTCACCAAAAGAGAATTTTCAAAGTGACCGCTCTGGCTGCTCTTAAAGGAGAGACCTTTTTTTGGATTTTGAAGTTGACTCAGTCCCTGTCTAGGAAGGCAGGATAAAATCACAGAATCCTGAGCTGGTTTGAGTGGGAAGGGACCGTATAACCCGTCCAGTGCCACCTCTGTCATGGGCAAGGGAAGATACCTTCCACTATCCCAGGTTGCTCCCCATCCAACCTGGCCTTGGACACTTCCAGGGATGGGACAGGCACAATTTCTCTGAGAAACTTGTTCCAGTGTCTCACCACCCTCACAGGGAAGAATTTCTTCCTTATATCTATTCTAAACCATGGGTAGCTGTAAGCAAAAGCAAGGGAAAGGGAAAATCCTCCCCTCCTGGGAGGTTTATTTGTGAGCCTCACACCAAGTGAGTCAAGGCTGTGGATGTTTCCTAAGGGAACTGGAGAACCGAGCAGAGCCTTCACATGGAAAACCTTCTCCTCTCATGCTTCCCTGCCTGTTTACCCTTCAAAGCTCTCCATGCTTCTCAGTCTGGCTCATTTTTCACATGCTCCAAAGGGATGCAGCACTGGCCTATTGTGCAGGAGGTCTTTGCTCCTCAGCCAGCACTGACTCCTGCTCCCAGAGCCCCACTGCTGGATCACGTGTAGAAAGTGGAAGGTGTGGACAGATGTCCTCGGATTTTCCATACCTGAGGAGTGTCTCAGAGTTTGTCTGGATCATGCCATGAATTTTACAACCTGCCTTTCTTTCCAGGGTGCTGGCATTTCTCCCAGAACTAGAGAAGAGGGAGCAATGTGACTGTTACCTCCAGGTGAGGTAGCTTTACATTTTGGTTTTCCTTGAGATACTCCTCCTACACTGATTTCAAAGAGAGGCTGATTTTCACAAATATGAAGACATATATGAAGACAATTCCAGACTTTGCCTGCTAAGACACAATGTAAAGCCATGGCATGTGCCCCCTCTTTGTCACCAAGCCAGAGCATCCTGTTTATGGTCACAACTTGAGCACAGAACCACAGAGCCCTTTCAGTTGGAAACAACCTGTAAGATCATCAGATCCATTGGCCTGCCATGCTTTGTGGGAGTGAATGATGAGCAGAGAGCTCCAGGTGGTGGTAGTGTGGGTTTTCAGCCACATCCACGCCCACTGCTTGCTCACAGTCAAGCAGAAGTTTGAAACAGTAGAAATAAAATTATATTATTCCAGGCAGAGCTGATTTCATGAAAAATGCATTGTCTTTCTGCAGCTTCAGTGAAAATATATTGGTTTCTGCCAGATTAAATTAGAAGTCATCAATTCTTAGAACCTGTGAGGAACTGGCATGAGAAGGGAGTGGATATGAGAGACTTCAAATCTCTTGCAGGGACTGAATTGACTGCAGCCCTTTACCTGCAAAAGAAATTCAGTCATGTTTCCTGCTAAACATGCACTGCAAAATAATCATATGAAAACACTAAAATATTCATTTATTTACAATCTTAGCGCAGGAATTACTGGTTTGCTTTGCTTTTATTTGACAGGCATAGTTTTGTATTGAAAGGTGAACCAAATGAGTATGAGTAAAACTATTACCTACCTCAAAAACAGGAGTAATTTTAGATAAAACAGGAAGTTGTATTCAACAACAACAACAACAAAAAATCAAATCTGTTTAATTTAAAAGGCCTTACAATTCTGGGTTTGTCTGGTTTTCCCAATATTGTATTGTGGTTGTTCCTGAGATGAAAGCACTGCAATGAGAAATCAAGACTTCATTTGGCAAGTGTCAAGACAAAAAATCTTCACTTTTCCAATTTTTCTACCATTACTTTTGAGCTGAACACATCAAATCTTCCTAAATCTTTGGGGCTGTCGAAAAGAACTCAATGTCTCTTTTTAACCCTTTTCAAACTTTAAAAAGATGAATTAAACCCCCATTTGCTAAAAGGTGGTTGTGTTGATCAGACTTGTATCATTCTGTTGGCATTGGCTTTGCTACCAGACAGTCCCAAATACATCTTTCTGCAAAATTAATGGGCTTGGATTTACTCAGTTTGGATGCTCTTGAACTGCAGTGAAGTCTCCTTGTGGTTACCCTCTGACACCAAATTAACCTTCCCCTGAGGAAGGCATTTATACTCTGGACTAAATGCGCTCTCACACAGAGTTAGTCTGCAATTACATGAACTTATATTTGGTCTCAGGGTGACAAGAGCAAGCGTGGAGAGCACAGGGTGAGCAGAGGATGAACAGCACAAGCATCTCCTGCTGCCTGTAGGGACAGGCTCTCTGTGCTCACCTGCACTGGTTTCTGAACTTGATATTTGTGCAGTGAAAAGCAGTCCTGGAATGAACAGTGACTAAAATGGGACTGCCCAAAGCTGCAGTTTGCACCTCAGGAATCCCAATGAAATCCTCACCAGGGTTTTTACACTTTGTCTCTGTAGAAGGACAGTGCTTTAGCAGGGGGAACATGAATCATCCTTAAAGAGGTTTGCACATGCTCTGACTTTGCTTTCAAGTGGTTTCATGTCCATTCCTCTTAAACAGATTAGAAACTGGAGAGAGGATGAAACAAGAGGATGTTTTCAGAGCCTGTAAACATTCAAGGCTGGATTCAACTGGGCTTGGAAAAATCTGGTCCAGTGGAAGGTGTCCCTGACCATGGCAGGGAGTAGAACTGGGTGAGCTGTAAGGTCTCTTCCAACCCAAACTATTTCAGGATTCAATGAAAGAGTGTAAACAGAAATGTGCCATCAGACAGCTCATCCTGACACCAGATCCCACTGTTTGAACCAGACTGGTTTGGTAATACTTGGGCAGAGAATGGAACATAGAAATGCTTCACTTTCCTAAATACCTGAATTCCACCACCGCAGAGCAGCTTCCTATGGAAAGTCAGCCAAAAAACTGATGACATACTGAAAGTGACTCCCCCAGGACCTGGGGCTGCCCAGTATCCCAGCCACTGAGTGCTGTGAATGATGAGTAAATGTCAGTGACTGAGCTCTGGCAGAGGCTGGTTGCATTTCTCAGCTCTGGCAGAGGCTGGCTGCATTGCTGTGCCTGCTTTTGATTTACAAGAGTCAGCTGTGCATCCATCCTGCATGTCTCAGCAACTTCCCTGAGAAGAGGAAACAAATCAGCTTTTGACAGTATTCACTCAAGAAAATCACAATTTTCTCTTTAAGGTCTTTTACCACTTGCAAAGTTGTGTTTCTTGTATTTACAGCTCCTTCCTGGCCAGACTCCAGCATATGGGGGTGACCCACAGCAGAAATTATAATGGCAAGGATATCATAATGATGCTGAAGGGTTGGAGTGATGCCACCAGAGGAAATGCCTTCAGGAGGATGCTTGCAGAAAGATGCTTTCAGTAGATGCTTTCAGGAGGTGGTCTCAGGAGGATGTTTTCAGTAGATGCTTTTGCTTTCAGAAAGATGCTTTCAGTAGATGCTTTCAGGAGGATGTTTTCAGTAGATGCTTTCAGAAAGATGCTTTTGGGACATGCCTTCAGAAGGTGCTTTTGGAAGATGATTTCAGAAGAGGCTTTCAGGAAAATGCCTTTGGGAGATGGTTTCAGGAAGATGCTTTTGGTAGATGCATTCAGGAAGATTCTTGCAGATGTTTCATCTCCACCATCTCTGCTGCTCTCTCTAGCTCACCTACAGTGACTGCACTGGGGATCCTTTCCCACTTGCTGGGCTTTGCTCTGCTGATAGAATCCAGACTGGTTGGTTGGAAGGGACATTAAAGAACATCCAGGCCAATCCCCTGCCATGGGCAGGGACACTTTCCACTGTCCCAGGTTGCTCCAAGCTCTCCATCCTGGCCTTGGATGCTTCCAGGGGTGGAGCAGCCACAGGTGCTCTGAGCAACCTGTGCCAGGGCCTCCTCACCCTCAGAGGGAACAATTCCCTCCTAATCGTCCTCTCAGCACTGAGTCAGTGAGACCTTTCCTGGCCACTTTGTAAGAGTCAGTATTCTTGAAATGCTCTTCCATTCTCAGTAGCAGGAGCTGCAGCTCTAGCAATAACTGCTGTCACATCTGGCTTCAAGTGCAGATGAGCGATGGCCAATTTTCTGCTGGTTGAGAATTTGCTTTTGAAGTTCCCCACCTGCCCTAGAGAGCTATTCCCTCACCATCCTGAGCAGCACCTGGGATCTGAGTCCCAGCTTATTTTCATCTATCAGCAAACCTCCATTACATCCTGCCTGGCCAGAAATATGACCAGACACAGAACTACAGCAGGGAAACAGGCAGTGCTTGCTTTGTTCTTTCATTAGAACTTGATTTGGTGCTGTATTTAAACATGAATTACTGAGAAGGTAAAGACAGGGCTCTGCTCCTCACTGGCTGTTATTAAAACTCTCATTCAGGCTGCCTATGGAGCCATTCCTGCTACCTTTGCAAAATGAAACAGGGGATTGGCCCCTTCTGTCTCAGAAGGGAGGGTGCAAGCACTCTCAGCAATCCTGATAAAGCCCCTAGATTTTCCTGAACCTGCCAGTTTGCAATGTTATAAATCACCACAACAGGACTGTGGAGGAAAAACACTTGGAAAGTTCTTCCTAGATGATAACTCTACTGTAACTGAGAGAAGCAGCTGCCCAGATCTCATTCAGCTGTAAATTCTGTGATGAATTTCTTAGGGGTGGAGATTCATACCCCAAAATTCCACATCCAGCCTAAAACTCCAACCCAGAAACACCCATCCTTGCTGGGGCATCTCTGGAAGGATTGCAGGGACCATGGTGGGAATCCTGGTTTAACCCCAGCTGCAACTCAACCTCACACATCCTGGTGGGATGGGTGAAGAGGATCAGAAGGGTAGAAGTGAGAAAACTTGGGCTGAGGTAAACATTTTAATAAGTAAACCAAAACCAGTGTGTGCAAGCAAGGCAAACTAATGAGTTCATTCCCCGCTTCCCATCACAGGCAGGTGCTCAGCCATCCCAGGAGAACAGGGCCTCATCACTGGCATGGTGACTTTGGAAGAAAAAACCCATCACTCAGAATATTCCCTCTCTTCCTTCTTCTCTCAGCTAAGAATGACTGGGATATCCCTGGGATCAGCTGGGATTAGCTGGGACTCTGGCTGTACCTCCCTCAACTTCTTGGGCACCCCCAGCCTCCCTTCTAGTGGGGTGAGGAGCAGAAAAGGTCCTAACTCTGTCAGCCCTGCCCAGAAAAAGCTAAACATCCCTGGATTATCTTCAGCACAAATCCCAACCACAGCCCCAGACAAGGGAAGGAAATTAATTCACTCCCACCCACATCCAACACATGGTGGGATGAGGACATTAATCTATTATATTTAGGCTGATATAACTGGTTGTCTGTTTCAAAATGCTAAAAAAAAATTCCAAAGTTTTGGTTTTGTTTGGATTTTTCATTGTTATTACACAAGGTTCTTTCAATTTCATTTTCCAGGCAGCCTCTTCCTGCCCAGATATCACTGACCAGCTTCACCACAAGAAGCTCTGACTGACCTGAAAATGCATTTACACTGCTCAGATAATTGATCTTCACTGCTGTCTGCCCAGTGAGAGCACTGAGTCACTCCCATCCCCACCAGCCTGGTCACAGCCTCCCCCAACCAGGCTAGTAAAGCTCTCACCCACAGACAGGACTCAGCAGAGGGTTTTTTCCTGTATCATGCGAAAACAGAACCTTCCTTCATCTTCTGGAATGAACTTTCTGCCCTGCTATAGAGAGGAGACCAGCAAATACACCAGGGTAGAGGACTGGTGATGCATTTCATGCCATCAGAGAGTCCCAGACTGGTTTAGGTTGGAAAAGACATTAAGGCTCATCCAGTGCCACCCTTGCCATGGGCAGGGACACCTTCCACTGTCCTAGGCCCAAGCCCCAGGCTCAAGCCCTGTCCAAGCTGGCTTTGGACACTGCCAGTGATGAGACAGCCACAGCTGATCAGTGTGATCAGGGCACCGTATGCCAGGCTGGCATAACCCTCACAGGGAGGTATTCATAGACAGAAATGAACTTGGGTAAAAGATCTGTTTAGTCCAATTTGCAATTTATTTTCCCTCTGAATGCAGACAAAATTATTCTTTAGCTTTTCTGAGCCTTTTTTTCTCACCCATCACCTCAGCTACCCTCTCAGAGAACATATGATGAGCATATCAGGGTAGGACCCTCTTCTGTCACATCTTACACAAGCTGAAGGAACCTGTTAAGTTGGGGCAGCTCCATGGAGCAAAATGTCTGAGCTGCTCAGCTCTGCCAAGAACAGCTGTGGCAGTTATTACTGTACTGACTTAAATCACATCCAAAAGGAACACAGAAATTTCATGTGCTCTTCCCCCTCGGAAAGGGCAAGGATTTAAGATGTCCCTACACCTCTTGGTGTAGGGACAGCTCCTCTGGAGTAGATAGAATCCTGCTGAGAGTAAATACAAGTTCCTGTCCCTGCTGCTTCTCAGCCCATTGAATAACCATGAACTAAATCACCCAACATTCACCAGGGGGCAAAGCATTAGGCCCACCCAGCACACTGGGGAGCACATATTAAACATGTTCCAGCCAAAAGCATCTCATGTGCCCTCCAGCAAACTTCACCCCTTATCCATGACTCTGATTTCCATAAAGTCCTAATAATGCCACAGGACACATCTCCAGTATATCAATCTGCCCCCACAGCAACTGTCCTTTCAGTCAAGTTCATATTTCTGCCTTTCGGAGCTCCTCCTGCAGAGCTGCCTCCAGCCCAGGGGCCCCAGCACAGGCAGGACATGGAGCTGCTGGAGCAGGTCCAGAGGAGACCCTGGAGCTGTTCCAGGGCTGGAGCCCCTCTGAGCCAGGCTGGCAGAGCTGGGGGGGCTCACCTGAAGAGGAGAAGCTCCAGGGAGAGCTCAGAGCCCCTGCCAGGCCCAAAGGGGCTCCAGGAGAACTGGAGAGGGACTGGGACAAGTCTGGCTGCCCCTGGATCCCTGGAAGTGTCCAGTGCCAGATTAGATTGGGTTTGGATCAACCTGGGATAGTGGAAGCTGGGATTTGCTCTCAATACAAATACAAACAGAAGTTTTTTACCCATTGGCCCTGCACAGACCCCCCAACATCCCACCCTGGGCACCCCTGGCAGCGCTGTCCAAAACCCTTCTGGAGCTCTGGCAGCCTCGGGGATGGGACCATTCCCTGGGGAGCCTGGGCAGTGCCAGCCCCTCTGGGGAAAGAGCCTTTCCCTGATCTCCATCCCAAATCCCCTGGCCCAGCTCCAGCCATTCCCTGGCTCCTGTCCCTGTCCCGGAGCAGAGATCAGAGCTGCCCTTGGGGAGGAGCTGCAGCCCCGCTGAGCTCTGCCCTCAGCCCCTCTGCTCCAGCTGAACAGGCCAAGTGTCCTCAGCTGCTCCTCCTGTGGCCCCTCCAGACCCTTCCCCATTCTTGTGTCCCTCCTGTGGACACTTCCAATACCTTTGGATCTTTGGCACAGAGAGATCCCCCTGGGGACTCCCAAGGACAGCTGTCCCATGTCACCTCCCAGCTCTTTGCAATCCTTTGGCACCAGGATTGCTACTAGCTTTGAGATTGTTTTTCTCTTGTTTTCCCAGTTCAGTCACTTGAGGAAGGACAATCAAGGTTGCCATGGCAACGAAAGAATGACTTCTTAATTTGTGGGATTCTTTAATTATTCTGAGAATTGTAATCCCATGAAAACTGCCTCCTTTGGAGAAATTCAGTTAAGAGCTGCACAGGCACTGAAGGAGAAATTAAAAAGAAAGGAAAACTGATGAAGATTTTTTTTGGGCAAAAGAATGAAAAAAAAAATAGTGCATTTTTCTTGCTTGTTTCATGTGCCAACAAGAACAAATGTCTGGTGTTATCCAGAAACAAGGGCCTGGAATGGGTCCTAAACTTGAATTATTCATGAGAAATTCAAGGTGTTTTTACAGACTTTCTGAGAAACTAGAGTATCGGGTAGAACACATATAACTGAAAATAAAACCGTGTAAAACTTTAATGGAAAACAAGTAGGATTTCAAAGGCTATTTACAGGGAGAGGCACCAGAGAAAATATAATTTTTAGTACACTTTTTCATCCCCAAATCTTAAAATTCAAGACACAGACAGAAGAAGCACTGCTTTCATTTTGTATAGGATGAAGAGACACCATGGCTTGCTCAGGATGGGCAGTGAGGCACAGGCACAGGAGGATGAAGCCAAAGTCCCTGGGATGTCCCAGCTGGCTTTGGAGCTGAGCAGGTGCCACATGAGTCTCCTGTGACAGGAACACTTTGGAACCCCGATGAACATGGCTCCAGAAATGGGCTGGTAAATTGGTTATTGCAGAGAAGCTGGGAATGTCAGAGGGAGCAGGGCAGTCTCTGAGTGCTGGGAAACACCTCTAAAACTCCAATATTCCCTTGCTGGGGCCTACAGCCTCCAGGGGAGTATTAATGTGCATTAATATTTCTGCAGGAGGAGGAGGGGGAGGAGGAAGGCACCTGGAGCATCTTCTCTGCTGCTGAGGGAGAAATCTTCCCCCCAGATAACTCTTCCAATGGAAAGTGCTGGTTCAGCTCTCTGCCAATATATTTAAACCTTTGTTTGGAGGGAAATGTCCATGGAAATTGAGCATTTAATTGTCTTACTTTCAAACAGCTTTTTTGCCCAGAGCAGCTGGCGCTGCCCCTGGATCCCTGGAAGTGTCCAAGGCCTGGCTGGACAGGGCTTGGAGCACCCTGGGATACTGGAAGGTATCCCTGCCCATGGCAAGTGGCGGCACTGGGTGGGTTTAAGGTCCTTTCCAACCCAAACCAGTCTGGGATTCTATGACCTTTCCTTAGAAGGCATTTCATGCAGCCATTTGAATATTGCTTGTTTTCTTTCAAGGAGAATTATTTTTCTTTTCAATTGCTTTCATTGCTTTCATTTTATACCCCATTATAAATCCAAGCACAATATTAAATGCATTGAAATAAAAATTTCAATTTTCTCTATATGTTAAAAAGTTGTTTAACTGAGCCAAAGCTACTTTGGAAGTGATCAGATTTAATTTCAGGGGAAACATCAACATTCAACATTATGTTCCTGATTAGAAAGGTGGACTCCTTTAAGTAGCTGAGCCCTCTCTGCTCACAGGAGCTCTGTGTCCACACTTTGAAGACACTGGCAGTAAAAATTTAAGTGACAAGAGAGTCCAAAAAGACTGGGGAAAGCCTGAGAAATGGAGGGGGAGTTACAGATCACTATTAACTTAATCAAAGTCCTTCTTCCAGGAGTCATTGTTGTTGGCCCAATGCTCCCTGGCTTCCCTTCCAAATGCCTGCTGTCCTTTCTGCCTTCAAAGCCCACGACAAAAGCAGCACCCTGTGAAATTCCAGTGGGACATTGATGGGACATTTCCCTGTGCTCAATGCAACCAGAGAATGATCTGCAGCTGGGCCAGGGAAGGATCTGGAGCAGCTGAGGGTGCTGGAGGGGCTCAGCCTGGAGCAAAGGAGGCTCAGGGCCCTTCTGGCTCTGCACAGCTCCTGCCAGGAGGGGACAGCCGGGGGGTCGGGCTCTGCTCCAGGAACAGGGACAGGAGGAGAGGGAACGGCCCCAGGTTGAGCCAGGGGAGGTTTGGTTGGATATTAGGGAAAATTTGTTCATGGAA
This sequence comes from Lonchura striata, assembly GCF_050655825.1. Taxonomy (NCBI): domain Eukaryota; kingdom Metazoa; phylum Chordata; class Aves; order Passeriformes; family Estrildidae; genus Lonchura; species Lonchura striata. The sequence goes on along the minus strand of NC_140729.1, from coordinate 11,988,774 downwards.
AGGGGTGTGCAGCTGCCCATGGCTGGGGTGGAGTCCCAGGGTGGAATCCCTGAATGGAGGGGTGTAAAAGCCCTGAGGATGTGGCACCTGGGGAGATGGTCAGTGGTGGCTTTGCAGTGCTGGGTCAACTCCGTTGTACTCAATGGGCTCAGAGGACTTTTCCAATCAAAATTATCTGTGACAGTCAGACAAATATCTTCTCTGGACTGCAGCCATCATTGGTTTTTTGGTTGCTTGTGGTTTGTTTGTTTTTTTTTTAATCCTCTTTCTCTTCAAGCCCAGAGGGGAACATCAAAAAAATGAACTGGCAGAAAACACAGGGATTTCCAGGGTTAAGGAGAGAGCTCTGGCTCAGGGCCATGGGGACCATGTACTGAGCCACATGGGGGACCAAAGCACCTTGTTTTCTTTGCAAAGCATCCCACTGCTGTGTGTATGAGGTCAGTCCTGCTTTTCTCAGGGCAAACCCTTTGCCTGGGCTGTACTCCCAGGAGGGCTCAGGTGGGGCTGTGGAAGCAGAGGGGCTCACACAGGTCGGGACCCTTCTTCATCCCTTTGTCTTCCTCGAATAGAGGCGTTTTTCAGTGTTTCAGGGTGGGATCCCGAGCACTGCAGCAAGTGCTGGAGACACAAGAGGGCAGGCACAGACTGTGCAGAGCCTTTCTCCTTTGCACAAACTGTGCCTGCCCTCTTCCCAGCCAACCTGGCCCTCTCCACTTCCCTTCACCTCTGCAAAGGGGCGAGAAACAGGATTTTTCTCAGGGATATGTCTTCTGGCCCTGCCTGGCTCGTCTGCTGAAGCACACTTGAAGCAGCACGTTGTGCGAGGAACATCCAGGGGCTGAGACTATGAGCTCCCAAAGCAGCTCCTCCACCTGCCAGGGCTGCTCCACATTCCTGGGCATTCCGTAGTGGAGGTGTCCTTAGCTGGGCTCTGCCATCTCAGGGGGTTTATGGGACCAGCCAGGCTGCCTTGTCCTCCTCCTGTGTGTCCCCCTAGAGGCGTTGTTCACATGGGTGGCCAGAGGGGCCATCAGCCCTCACCAGCCCTTGCTTCCCATGTCCCTCACCCTTGCTGGTGTTACCCCACAGCCCATCCCCAGACACATCTTTTCTTGGCTCCCAGGACATCGTAGCCGATGGCAGCTCTTGGGCACAGCCTGAGCCACCAGCTCTCACCAGAGTGGGACAGTGCCCAGAGCAGCTGTGGTGCCCCTGGAGCCCTGGCAGTGCCCAAGGCCAGGCTGGACAGGGCTGGAGCAGCCTGGGACAGCAGGAGGTGTCCCTGCCATGGCAGGGAGTGGGAGAAGATGATCTCTTCCAACCCAAACCATTCCATGATTCTGTGATTTGTCTCCCTGGTGTGTGCCCATCCCCATGGGCAACAGAGCAGAGCTGGTGCCGGAGCGGGTGCCAGGCAGCTCTGCTGGGCACGGGGCTGTTCCCTCCAGGCTGCAGCCAAAGCTCCCCGCACAGTTCAACAATAACAGGCAGCAAATGTTTTATGGTGTGAATTACAGTAAACGGGATTGCTAAGGCAGCACGAACGGGGAGCAAATGAAAGCATTAACGAGGAACAAATGAAAGCATTAAGCCGCCCGGCCGGTGCAGGCATGGGGAAGGGAGGGGGATTTGCAGATGGGCAGGGAATGGGTAGGAAAGGGAGCCCATTCCGGCCAGGGATTTTTTAGAGGGGAAGGGTCTTGTCCCTGACCAGCAAGGGTGATGAGCACAAGGGAAGACCCGCAGTGAGGTCTGGAGCCAGGAGTAAGGGTGCTGTGGCCACTCTGCTGCTTTAATTCTGGGCCATAGCTTGTTTGGGTGTGCTCAGCTCTGCCTTTTCCACCCTCCTGGAAAGGGCACCACAAGGTGCAGGAGGTTTGTGCATCTGTCTTTCTCTGAATTTCTGTGTAATGCAGAAGGAACACAGCTCTGTTTAGCCACCAATGGACTGTATTGAGAGCCTGGTTTCACTCACAGGCACAGATGCAGGAGGAGGGACCACATTTTGCATTTCAGGGCTGATGTAGATTTGTCCAAGAGGAAACCAGACTCCGGAGGCAGCTCCTGCTCCCTCTGAACCCCAGCCATTCATTACAACAGGGTGCCTGGAGCCTTCTGGCTATGGAAGGAGGCTTCAGCTTTAGGGCAGCAATCTGGTATGAAAAGTCCTCCTGGAAAAACCAGCTCGGGGCTCCCAAGTCCTTTGACCCCTCTTTTCCTCAGATTCCCCGGTGTAAAATGGAGAAAGTAGTGTTGTAGCAGGGCTGGTACGGGTAGCTCAGACTGAGAGATATTCCCATAGGAACATCCATGCTGGGGGATGCCACAGCTCCACTTGCCTTTGGCTTCCAAGGCCAAATGTATAGACAACAAAGCTGAAATTATCTCTGGGTGAAAATCGCCAGAGGGAGGACAGGGTGAGGATAGGGTAGCTCACAGCTTGGGGACAAGAGTCTTGGGGGTCTATCAGTGAAATCAAGCACCTGAAAGGTGAAGGGGCCAAATGGTGCACATGGTCTGTTGTCATGAGAACAGCACTCAGGGTTGTAAATCCAGAAACTGGGCTCATTTAAAGGTGGCTGAGAGTCATGAGGCATTGCCCTGCAGACCATGACAGGCTCTGCCTGTACTTCAACCCTCTGCTCCTGCCTCATTCCAACTGGAAGAATCACGTTCTGGGTGCTTCCATGCCCTGGGACCCTCACCTGCTGTAGGGCTGGGTGCTGTACAGACAGAAATCCTGGGGTTTAATCATGGATCTGGAAAAAAGCGAGCAAAACCCCTGCTGTTCATGGAGCCGATATGGAAGGGAGTTAATCCGCCCCTGCTCAGACCCAGCCCCTCACACCTCTGGCGTGGATCCCCTTCATTCCCACTCCTGCAGTCGCACCACGCATGCACCGAGGCACCGTCACAGGATCTGCAGCACCTCTTGGGTAGAAAACCCAGTTTTCCTGCCCTCCAGCCCCTCCTTCCCAGCCTCCCGTCTGAATGCACATCTGGGAGCGCCTTCCCAAACACATCCGCCACAGCTGCCTTCCGGCGGCAAACAAAACATCTGGAGGCCCTGCTGGTTCGGAGGCTCCCGAGCCTCGGGGGGCTGAGCCGGGGGCCTCAGGAGCTGCTGGGCGCAGCCCCCGGCCCCGCCGAGGCACGGCCGCGACCGGGCTCGGCCCAGCCTGGAGCGGGGTCCGGGCTCGCGGCTCCCTCTCCCTGCGCTGCCGCGGGGCTCCGGATCCCTGCGGGACTCACGGCTCGCAGCGCTTCTCCCCGAAACTCCTGCAGGGCAGGAAAGCTCTGAGACGGCAGAGGAGAGATGAGAGATGCTGCAGCCCCTCCGCTGCCGCTCCCGGGTTTTGCCTTGACTGGGCTTTGCTCGGAGCTGCCGTGTGAAAGACAAGCGTGTGTGCATGCATGGAGCTGAGCAGCAATCCCCTTCTTTTCTTTTATCTTTCAGCCTTTCCTTTTATTTTTTTATCCTTTCGTTTTCCCTCTCCCTTTTGCTCGCCTATTTCTCCCGCTGAATTAGCTGCCCACCTTTCCCTTGCAAATCACACCGACAGCACAGGCTCGGTTTTCGGGGTGGTGTTTTCTGCCCAAAATGGAGAGGTGGGGGGGAGGAGAGATGCCTAAATCCTGCAGTCGCATCCCCAGAGTTCGGGGAGCATCTCCCGGTCGGGCTGAAGACATGGGGGAAGCAGCATCCTCGGCTTTCCGCACTAGTTAACAGCCTGCGAGCTGCCTCCGCTTGTTTCAGGCTCGCTCGCTTAATCTCGGCTCCCCTCGGCGCGTGTGTGCTTGTGTGTGTGTGTGTGTGTGCAGAGGGAGGACTTTATTGCCATTGGCTCAGCTTTCGCTGCCCACCCACATCTCTTCCACATCACCTTGGTGTCTCCCTAAATAAAACCAGCCCTCCTTATCGCACCGAGGAAATCAAGAGCAAGAGTTTGAATGGATTTTATATAAATATTTATCCTGACGAAGCTACTGCTGAGCTTGTGGGATAAACTCGCAGCAGCTGGTCTCACTCTGCTTCCCTCGGCTGGCTCCTGAAAGGGTTTAATTACTTTGGAGAGGAGAGGGAGAGATCCAGATCCCAGTTCTGCCTCCAGACTGACCCAAAAAGCAGGACCAGGATTTAAATGAACTATGGATATGAAGGACAGCACCAGCGAGGGCAGCATGGACAGCCTGCAGCCTTCCAGCATCCAGATTTTTGCCAACACCACCACGCTCCATGGGCTCCGTCATGTCTTTGTCTACGGGCCGGTCACCATCCGGCGCCTGCTCTGGACCTTGGCCTTTGTGGGCTCGCTGGGTCTCCTCCTGGTGGAGAGCTCGGACAGAGTGGCTTTTTACTTCTCCTACCAGCATGTGACCAAAGTGGATGAGGTGGTGGCAAACAGCCTGGTGTTTCCTGCTGTCACCATCTGTAACCTCAACGAGTTCCGCTTCTCCCAGCTCACCACCAACGACCTGTACCATGCTGGGGAGCTCCTGGCTCTGCTGGATGTCAACCTGCAGATCCCCAACCCTCAACTGGCTGACCCTGCTGTCTTAGCCACCCTCCAAGAAAAGGCCAACTTTAAGCAGTATAAACCCAAAGTTTTTAGCATGCAAGAGTTCCTGGCACGGGTTGGCCATGACCTGAAGGATATGATGCTGTACTGCAAGTTCAGAGGCCAGGAGTGCAACCACAAGGACTTCAAAACTGTGAGTATGAACAGATACTCTGCTTTTCTCTTCTCTGGGCATGTGGACAGTGGTGTTGCAGGACCAGGACAGCCCTGGAGGTCACTGGCCAAGCTGTGTGGGTCCGGTGTGGTGAGACGGTGGCTGCCAGGCTCTGGCATGGCAGAGGAGGAGCAGGAGGAAGCCTGTTGAGCTGAAGTTTGTTTGTTGGAGTCCTAATGGGGCTTTAGTGGGGCCAGACCTGCAAAGAGTTTGTAGCAGGTCCAGCCTACATCTGCGTGAGGCCCATGGCTCTCAGTGTTTGCTCAGGGTCAGATGGATGCTGCTGAGCATCATAGGGGGCCTGAGGGTCTCTTGCCATGGCCAGTGGATGTCAGCCAGCTGAAGGAAGCAGAGAGGGCTAGACAGAGCCAACAATAAGGGCAGGTGCTTGGGCCTGGTCTGAGCAGTGTCCAGCTGAATTACTCCAGGTGTTTGCAGCATTTCTGGAACTCTGGAAGGGGAAAATTTTCTTCTTGTTCCTGGTGTTTGTGGCTCATAAATTTTGGTTTGCTGCATAGTGTGGGTAGCAGCTGGGTATCTGCCTGGTGCTGTTCTTCCTGAGCTGTGTTAGATGAAAGGAGGAGAAAGAGAAGGAGAGAAAAAGCAACTGAGAGGCTGAGCTCTGATCCTGTCTGCTCTGAGACGGGGGAGGTGGAGTGAGCCAGGTACTTGAGCATCCTGAGGGAAGTAGCTGCTGCTGAGTTTCCAGCTTCTGGCTGGCACCCTGGTGGCAGTGCAGGCTGACCTGGGTGCTATGGTGGTCAATGTGTCAGTGTAAAATAAAAATGACTAGGAGGTTGTCTGGATGAAGTGATGCCCCTCTCTGCCGCTGGAGCAGGTGAAGGGACTGGGCAGGGGGCTGCAGAGGGGGCTGAGCCCCATCCTGGCTGAGCTGGGGGATGCTGGGGTCTGGGCTAAGTCTCACTGTGCTCTCAGGCCATGCTGGGCAGTGCCTTGGCTCTGTGATCCTGGAGTCAGGAATGTTACAGGTTTCAGGTGGTTATTTCTTGGGAGTGCTTCTGCTTGTTCTGCTAATTATGGTGTGTCCTGCAGAGGGCAGGTCCTGGGGAGGTTTTGTGATCCCCTGGTTCATCAGCAGAATCTTTGGTTTTGGGAGAAGGGAATATTTTCTGTCTGTGCTGCTTTGAATCGCTAAACAAATGAATCCAACTGACTCCAGCTTCAAAGTCATTGTCATCTCCTGGACTGTGCTCTCTTTACACCTCTGAGCAGGAACATAGAATTTCATGCCTCAGTTATTACCTGTGCATATCTCGGATGCTGTGTCTATTTCAAACTGGATATTCAGGCAAAACTTTCCCTTGTTTCTGCTCCCTGGGCAGGTCTGAGCAGGGGTTGGGTCATCCAAGTTGTAGGAAGGCATCAACCAAGTTCCAAGGAGAGGAGCTTGCTAAGGAAAAGCCATGCATGAGCAAGCCTGGAGAATGGGATAAAAAGGGAGAAACAGATGCAAAAGTCCAGGGGACAGAAGGGTCTGGAAGTGACGTCAGGTCCCAGGAGGATGGACAAACCTCTCTTGACTGTAGCAAAGTGAGGGGAGTGGGAGCTATTCTGCCTGTGGACTTGCCAAGAATGAGATAAGAACTAGCCAAAAGCAAAAACCTCAAAGCCAGGGAGCAACCAGCAGTTTCAAAGCACCTGGCGGGGTTAAAAAAGTACTTTAAAAAGCAGAGGACAGGAGCTCTTGGCAGCCCCCCTGGGACCCAGCATGGTGTCACCTGTAGCTATTGAGTTTTTGAGAGAATTGCTTCTGAAACAATGATTTTAATTTTTTCTTCTCATGGGGGATACTGTAGTTCAAGACAAACATTCCCCATCTGCCAAATAAATGCTCTGTTAAAACAGATCTGGGCAAGCTAGAAAAAGACAGGATATTATGGACTGACAGTACTTGCCCTTGTCAAAGTGAGAGATTGAGTGCTATACTTCAGCCCATTCTGCTTCTGTGAAGCAGTTCCTACCTGAGCCAGAAGACAACATCATATCTCACAGAAGCAGGTTTCAATCTCACTGACTCCAGGTAATCCCCCAGGTTATGGAAATCCAGGAAGTAGCACTCAACAGGAACACAACAACCCTGTTTTTCTTCCAGATTTTACCTTTCAGATAAAAGGCAGGAAAAAGTGTCTGTTTGAAGGATGAGTAGGTGTTTCCACAGGGAGAATGCTGTAAAGGTCTGTGAGCTGCCTCCAGGCTGAATCAGAACCTCATGTCCTGGGTGAATTTTGCATTTAATCACCACCAATCTGTTGCAGCTGCACATGGGCTCAATGACAGCACATCCATCCTGCTGCAGTACCCACTGGAGAAGAGACATCACTGAAACTTGATTTGTTTCCTGAAGGGAAGCAGGGTGTAAATCCCAGGGCAGTTCTGCATTATGTCATCAGGGTGAAGAACTATGAGGGTTTTATATACACTCCCCAAATTCTGGCAGCTGAGAGCAGAGGAGGCAGGAGCTTTGCAGCAGAGGGCTGCACCAAACAGGAACTCTGCAATGAGGTGCTGCTGGAGGAGTCAATGCTGAGCTGCCTCTGGTCAGACCTGTCCTCTGGTGCATGGGGGTTTGGTGTGCAGGGTGTCCCCGAATAAAGCCCACAGTGCTGCTGCTGCTGCATGGAGAGCAGGAGCTGAAACGGCAGTATCTTGGCACTTTGAAAACACTTAACTTTATCCTCCTTCCTCCTCCACTGCCCTGCTTAAATCCTCTGTCACTGCTTTAATAACAGGACTTGAGCTGTGTTTTCCCTACACTTCCTGTTCCTTCTCCCCCTAATACCTCTCAGACAACACTTCCCGTATTAAGGTCTGCTCACTGGAGTGAGTACCCACAGCTTTTTTGCAGAAATACCCCAAAGGGAACAGCCAGGTTTTAGCAGGATGTGCTGATCCTGCGCTGGCATTGCCAACACAGAACAGCAGAGAAGATAATGCAGAGCTCTGCTGTAGGCAAAGCCAGTGAAGAAGAGAAAATTGGCAGAACATCTTTAGCAAAGCCATTCCCTTGGAGTATGTGGAGGAGTAAAGCCTGTATAGCAGCAGCCAAGGAAATCCCTTCCTTGTTCTCTGCATTGCTCCCCCCAGGCGGTCCTGGTTGGAACTGACCTCGCAGATGGCATTTTCCTGAAGGAGCTGTGCTCCTGCTGCTCGACATGACATCAAGGTCTTCCATCCCACTGCTGCTGAGCTTGGGCTTCTCAGCCCTTGCCACACCACTGTGGTGTTCTGGGAGTCCCTGTGGCTGTGTGAGGCAAAGCCACTTTCCCAGGGCTACTGGTGTGGCTCGTGGCCTTCACTGTTCCAGCCTGGGATGATGCTGGGCAGTTGAAGGGGACACTTGCAGGAGGATTTTGTGTGTGGCCCAGCAAATATGGGGAGCAACGGGGAGAAAACCTCTGAAAACCCTTTGAGCCCATGGGGCAAACATGGAGTGAGAGATGGGATGTCTGGAAGTGGATCCTGGGAATGTGAGCAGCAGGGGAATGGGATCCCTCAGTCTCTCCTTGCTGAGAAATGCTCTCCAGCAGCACAGCCCTGACCAACACAGTGCGGCCATGGCTCTGGGGGCTGGTCTGGGTGTCTGGGTGGTACTTCATTCCTCAGTCAGGTCACTTGCTAAAAGCAGAGTTGGGCTGTGCTTCCTCATACATCCAATCATTCCAGCTACCACAAACTTTTCTCTTGTGCCTGCTCTGCCTTATCAGATGTCTATTTATTGCCAGTGGTCATGACAATTGAAGGATAGAATTAATTTATTTTCAATGCACATTCTTCTGTCTTACAGGGTCCACATAATGAAGTGTGTCTCATGTGAATACTGCTATTTTAAGATACAAATTTCTGTCAATCTGTCTGGCTTTCACTATACATATTTTTTCTGCCCTTCTTTCTAGTGTGTCTATCAGGCCAATGTTTAGTGAATAGCTTTGGCTTTTTAGATTAAGTAGTCTATTCTCATCTGTTATACAACTTATTCAGAAAAACATTACATGTCTTATTTAACAATTTTTCTGGAGAGTCACAACTTTTTCCAAGTTTGCTCCAGAATCTGAGATGCCATTATGAGATGTGCAATAATGAGATGAGCAATTCAGTGATAAATTTACACAAACAGGCTGTTCTTCCAGCAGGAAATCACATAGGAAATCCAGTAGGTCTCTGTAGAGCCTTCCCAGTCTGCACTGGAATATCTCAGTTTTGCTGGTGCTGCTGAGGGTCTGGGTGTGGGCACCAGCACAGAGGGAGTGCAGTGCTGTAATTTTGCTGCTAGTGGTGGCTCATTGGATGTCTAAAAGGAGGTGGATTGCTCCTGGCTCAGGTATCTAGCAAACCCTGCCCTTGGGAAGTGCAAAACCTCATTCCACCCAGTGGTTTCCTAGATTAAATTCCTCTGTCTCGTAAGGATTTGAGTGTGGTAGTTCCCTGTTACACTGATGGAGTTTGTATTTCCTTTATTTATTAAAAAATGGTAGGATAATATTTTATATTTTGCAGGAAGTTTCATGGATGGATGCCAGTTGGGATCAGTGCTCATAAAAACCCATTCCTGGGATGGAATGGTTAATAGAATTAAAATCTAATGAAAGCTGTGGAGCTTCCGTGAGGCTTTTCTGTGGCAAATCCAATTTTAAATCCTTTGATACTATGTGTTGGTTTGGCACAGCCTGGTTTTTGGTAGCAGGAGGCCACAGGAGTAGCTTCTGTAAGAAGCTGATAGAAACTTCCACCATGTGTGACAGAGCCAGTCTCTGATGGCTCTGAAGATGGACATGCTGCTGGCTCAGTTGAGAAGTGGGTAACACCTCTGTGATAGCACAGTTAAGAAGGAAATCAAAACAGCACCTGACAGTTTTTCCTCAGGGGGGGCATGGTGTTGGAACTCAAAATGTCCCTCAGACATTTTTGGAGGTTCCAGGCCCTGGTCAGAAGCATTTGAGACCCTGGCAGGCAGCTGGAAACAGCTGTGATTTTGGGTTTGAACTGTGGAATGATTTACCAACTTTGAAGGCAGAACAAGCAGTCACAAAAGTTTAGATATTATAGTAGAGGTAGTTACAAAGTAGAGGGGAGAATTTTTTAGTATTGTACAGGGGGGTTTTAACACCTGTACTGGTGTGTTAAAATGTACATGGGGGTCAGAAGTTTTAAGATGGAGGAATGTAGGCTGGTCCTGTTTCTTCTCTTTCTTCTTTCTTACCTCCATGTTCTTGATGATGTTGGCACTCCCAGATTGGTTTAGAGTAGAAAAGCACCATTTAATATAGGTAGTAGGTATTGGGGAAAAACTGTAAACATGCAACACATAATGTACCATATAAAAGACAGCAGCAGCCCTGGGCAGGGAGAGAAGAAGCAGTCGGGAGTCAGAGAGGATGTCAGGCTGTGTGTGTGCCTCTGCCTGAGCTGCTGAGCAAACCACAGCAGCAGAGAAGAAAATCTTTTAGATAACTCACAATAAACTGCCCTGAGAGCGAACAACAAGAGGCTGCAGAGTTTTCTTTGGAAGCACGGGTTGGAGGAGAGACTTTTCCACCACACGGAACCCCTGACCCAGGCCGGGGTTCTGACAGCACGGCAGCGCTGGAGCCGTGGCAGTGCGGCCCAAGGAGCCTCCCTGCCTGGCTGCCCCTGGCCGGCCGCGCTGCCAGCAGCAGGGCAGGGCGGTGTGGCAGCCTCCCCTTCCCTCTCCTCCGTGAGGACGGGCGCTAATTGGCACCAGTGGTGGTGGTGGGGCCGCATGGCTGGCAGTGAAAACATGATGAGCAATTCCTCAGTGCAGAACCTAGACAAGACCAACTTCTGGGCGCTGCGGGATTTTGCAGGTATCTTTGAGTTGGTGGAGCTTGTTGGCAATGGTACCTACGGGCAGCAGTTTTTCTTCTAGTCAGAGAAGAGGAGGAAGCACCAAGGTCAGTGGAAAAAGAGGGGGACGAAGTGCTCCAAAGTTCTGGAGCCGAGATTCCTTCGCAGGCCATGGTGAGGGCTATGGTGAAACAAACGTCTGTCCCCTTGTAATGCATGAGGGGATACAGAAATCCACTCACAGCCCATGACACTGATGCCAGAGCAGGTGGATGCCAGGGAAAGCTCTGATCCAGTGGAGACACGAATAGAAAGAGAAGGCCCCTGCTTACAAACTAGAGCAGCCTGTCTTTAGAGGACTGCACCCCATGGATGAGTGATCCATGCCACAACAGTTTTGGGAAGACTGTTTGCCTGTGGGAGGGACCCCATGGCACAGCAGGAAAAAGTATTCCTCTCCCTAAATGAACAGAAAAAGATCTGAGTGATGAACTGACCAAAAACCTCCATGCTCTGTCTTCCTGTGCTGTGGGTAGGAAGGAGAGAGGGGCTGGGAGTGAAAAAAGGTGTTTTAGGGGCTTCTTTTACTTCTCATTATCCTCCTCTGACTCTGTGAATAATAAATTTACTTTATACCTTTAAATTAAAACATGTGTTTCCCTTAAGAGTGTTTTTCTTCCAGTGCTTACCTCAATTCATGAACCTTTGTTAATTATTTTTGTTTTTTTTCTCCCTCTCCTCTGCCCAGCTGTAGCAGTTGGGTAAGTGAATGACTTTCATGGATACCTGGCATTTGGCCAATATCAAACCACGACATACTAGAAGTATAAACACTGGGTGAAACAACTCCAAAGGAGAGAAAATGCAGAAATGGGCTGCAGGTTGTTAACTTGGGACATGGGTGCTCCACATTTGGGATGCTGATCTGACTGCAAAGCTGACCCGAACAGTGACCGTCCTCCTTAATGATCTTTGAAAAGGGCTGTGTTTGGATGTATTTTGAGCTGTTTTTAGCCAGGCATGCTGCCCTTCCTCACTTAGGTTTTGGGATGGGGAATAATTTAAACAAGTGGGAAATGTCAGGAACAGGCACAGCCAAAGTGTCACAGCCAGCTGTAGAGCAGAGGGGGGTGGATGATGACAGAAATGAGGCATGGGGAGGGCCCTGGGAGAGGAAGGACAAAGAATTTGTGTGTGTAAAAGCCAGATGTGGGCTCAGCTTCTCTTGCTGGAGCAGCTGGCACTTGGTTTGGAGGAGAGCAAGAACCACTCCTCACTTCTGAGTGATTCCCATTTGTTAGAGTTATTTATCAGGAGTACAAAAGAGAGCTCCTCCGTCCTCCACACCCCACCTGCCTGGGGATTTGCACTCCAAATAGCAGCTGGAGCCGAAGCAAAATGCAAATCCACCCTTGGGATGGGGAAGAAGTGCTGAGCAAGGAGGGTGTTATTGGAGTTCCAAGGAAGAGGAGATGTTTAAGGGCTGGCAGGCTTTATCAGAATTGTCCTGGGAATTGTGTGAGACTTTTCTTAGTGTTGGAAATACCTCTGAGTGCAGCTTCTTGTGCTTCAGCTCATTTCTCCTGGACAGACACTGAAAACTGAAGTACCCAAAGCAGTGGAGAGCCAAGGCTGTCAACAACAGAGAACAAATCTGATAACCATCTGGCACCATGTCCTGGTGCCTCCTTCGCCTGTGGCTCTCTGTGACTAACATGGTTCATGTCACAGGGTCTCCCTGACAACTGGCCTTGGATGAATTCTCCTGGGTACAGTTTTCTGTCTGGAGTGGGTGGAGGGTGAGACCACAGGAAGCTTTCACATGTATTTGTGCTCTCTCTACAGGAACCAGACTTAGTCTAGTCATGTCCAAAGCTAGAAGTAAAGGCCAGGAAAGGCAAGGAATATATAAAAAACCTAGCATGGTTTTCAGCTGGAGAGGTAATGGAGAACAACATAGCTTGTGTATACCCCCCCATGCAAATGTCCCTTGGAGTCTTCTTGGCAGATAATAAACAACCTCCCAGATGTCACCTCTTGAGGAATTTTTATGTTTATCTCAAAATGATGCAGTGATACCCTGGGAAAAAATCATGGTATGACTGCTGTGGGTTTACTCTACACCTGCCCTGAGAGGTTTTGAGCACCAGATCCATGATCCCCATGGATAGAAATGGGTAAAAAATCTAAACCAGTTGTCGTGAAGTTAAACTGGAGAAATTCCCACTTGATAAAAAAGGAAAACAGATCTGACTTTAGTGAGGACCTCTGACCTCTTGAGGTCCCTTCCAAGCTGAATTATGATTCTATAACAGAAAGCAGGTGAAGACCTGCTGGGTCTTAAAACCTTTTGCTATTTTTGGTGCATCTATTTTTTTCATAGAACCCTGGAATGGTTTGGGTTGGAAAGGACCTTTAAGTCATCCAGTTTCACTCTCTGCCATGGGCACCTTTCACTATCCCAGGCTGCTCCAAGGCCCATTCAGCTTGGCCGTGGATGCTTCCAGAGATCCAGGGGCAGCCACAGGTTCTTTGGGCATCCTGTGTCAGGGCGTCCCCACCCTCCCAGGGAAGCATATTTTCCTAATATCTTATCCAAACCTGCTCTCCTTTAGTTTAAAGCCATTCCCCTTTGTCCTGTCCCTACATGCCCTTTTCCAAAGTCTCTCCATCTCTCCTTTAGGCACTGGAAGGGGCTCTAAAGCAGATCAGTTTCCCCGGAGCTTCTCTTCTCCAGGCTGAACAGCCTTGTAGGACCTTGCACTTGATTGACTTTGTGAGGGTCACACATTCCCACCTCTACAGCCTATCCCACTGGATCCCATCCCTTCCCTTCAGCATGTCACACAGCCTGGGGTCATCAAGCTTGTTCGTGTCACCAACAGTGATGGAAACCCTAAGGAGCTCTGCCCATCTCTGACCTGCTCCTATGCTCAGTTCACCCTCATCCTTCTTGAGAAATGAAAGCCAGTTTGAGCAGACAATCGTCTTCCTCACTGTGAACTCTGTGCACAAGTTTGCATTACTGACCTAAGGACAAAAATTGCCCTAAAATGCAGAGTTGCTGACAGCTCTGTCTGCACTGAGCATTGAGGCATTCACAGCTCTGATTCCATAATGAGTCCACCACATTTTCTCTGAGCAAAACCCTGTCTTTTCCCATTTCCTGAAACTATCCCTATTTGCTTTAGAAGCAGACAGTGGTGATGAAAAAAACCCCTCAGATTCATCACTAAGCTCCCGCTGACAAAAACTGTGCCTGGCAGCTCCCAAGGAGTGGCAGGATGGGGAGATCATGCTCGGCATTTCCATGTCCTCTGGCAGGATCTGGAGTCCCTCATGTGCTTTCCCAAAGGCATTTGTCACAGGATTTGTGCCTGGAGTGCCATCCAGGCTCAGGTTGGCCATGCAGCAGAGTTTGCATCCGTTGGCATGGTCACGGTGAGGCCAGTAAATGTGATAAACTATTGTGATAAGGCAGGCTTGAGCAGGGTGTTGGGGGATTGTGTTGCTGCCACAGCTACACCAGCTTTGTATGGGACTCAAAAATACAAGAAGCATTTTGCTTACTGGGCTGGTGAGACCCTGCAGTGTTCTGTAGGAAGAGCTCTTTGGGAAAACAAACCCATGGAAAACTTTCTTGCTTACAAAGTGATGACAGCTATGACAGGGCTGGGAGTGGGGAGGACTCAGATTTTCTTGAGGGAGGAAATGGTGATGTGTAGCTAAATGTGAAGGTTGTGAAAGTCAGTGTCTATTCTGACAGCTGCATCTGCTGAGAGGTCATGATGAAAAGCCTTAACAGGTTGACTTTGTAGAGGGATGAGTGTAGAGGACAGAATGGTCCTCTAGAAGCTTGTTGGGACTTTCTGACCTATGGAAATCTGTGAGCAAACCTCTCAGGCCCCAGAAGCTCAACAAGCAAAGAAGGAAAATGAGGTAGATGAGGTGGTCATGTCTGACTCCATCTGCCATGGATTAATGTATGAGACCTGCACCAGGAAACCATAATCGCCCTTGGAGGTAAAAGATACTGAGAGTAAATTCGGCAGGACTGACACCAGTGTGCTCAGGGCCATCAAGAACCAATTTCCACCCAGCCATGAATATTTACAACCAAGCACATGCCATTACTTGAAGAAAAGCTGAATTGTTTTGATCATTTGTTGCTGTTGTGCCTTGGAAGGAAGGATTAAGCCTGTCTGTTAAGGCAAGGAGCTGAAGTGAAGGAGTGAAAGGTAATGGAAAATGCACATATATTTGCATATAGGGTGAGATGGATGAAAGGAGGTTTAATCTGCACTTGGATTTCCCAGAGGAGCCCATCCAAGGGAGTGGGGCCATCAGGGATTTTCATGTGCAAGAGGAGCTGCTCAGTTGTCTGCTGCTGTCAGAGGAACTAGTTCTGCTTCCTGATTTCCTCAGAGATTGAAATTTGGAAAGAAAATCAGAAGTGAAAAAGACTGAGTGAAATTTCATCTCCTTCTCAGGTACTCCCCCACATTGGTCTGACCTTCCATAAGAAGGGGATTATAGGCTCTTGTCTCATTCCAGGTCTGTAGGCTTCCCTTTCAGTCAGTTCAAAGGTTGTCCAGATCTCACTTCCAGTGTGAGTTTCTTGGGAATTGGAGTTTTTCCTGCAGAAAACTGATAGTGATGAGTCTGTCCACCTTGCCCATATGAAAAGAATCCCAAACCAAAACCCAAACTCCTAAACTAAATGACTGGAGGTCCAAAATTTTTAGAAACTTTAGTGGGAACAAGTTTCAGCTGCTCTATAAAATTGAGTTTTTATGATGCTGTTTCAGTGGTGATGAAGGGTCATATATAAATGTAATATGAAGATGGGCATGAAATTAAAGTAATTTTAAATTAAATTTAAATTAAAAATTATTGAAACTTATTTTGCTTTTTAAAGGTTTTGTCATTATTGGAAGAAGAAAATCAAAGTAACCCATTTACACATTTTTTTGGTTTCTCGTTCCATTCGTGTTTATCAGGCTCTCTGAAGTCCCATGTTCATGCAGTGGAGTCGTGCAAAAATTTCCCTTTATTAAAGGGGCTGAAACCCATAACAAACAGTGAATCCCATCCCATAACAGCGATTCAAGCTTTTGGTTCACCTCAAGGTTTGAGGGACACTAATCTTAGGCCAGGAGAAGAGAATAAATAAACTCCAGCAAATGCTCTCTGGTGATTCAGCTGTGGTACTGTGAGAGGGGTAATTTAAGGGCTCTGGGACAAGAGAGTTCTCCCAGCTCAGTAGAAAATGATGAGCTGGAGCTCTGGAACAGCAGGAGGATAGGACAGGATTCACATGAGGTTGCTCAATGACAGCCCAGCAAACATCACTGCAGCTGCCATAGGAAAGACTAAATTAATTGCAGAGGAATTAATAGAAGCTTAACCCTCGATTATCTAAACTTCCAACACCACACTCCACTGCTTCCTGGTACTGAAAGGGAAGGTGAATCCTGAGACATCCAGGAAAGTCTCTCCATCTCTTCTAGGGCCTCCTGCAGGGCTTTGGAAGAGCAGCTCGTGGCTCTGTCGTGTGTGAAGGGGTGTCAGCAGAGCTGTGAACTCCTCAGCAGTTCTCCAGTGGTGGAGGAACCTGTGACAGCTGAACCAGGATGTTTGAGAGGTGCCAGTTCAACCTTGAATGGGGGATGGAATTATGTTTTGGGAGATGCTGGGGACTCTCAGCCATCTGTAATGGGATGGTTCAGCTGAAGAGGACCTTGGATGGGAGCTGATATTCACCACCAGATTTCTTGGTGTTTCTGTGAATAGGTGAACCAGAATTCTGCTCAGAAGTACAGTCTATGTTCATCATACTGGTGCTTTTCTCTGGATATACTGCTGGGATTAGGGTTAGGGGTGGGGATCGGGATCACATAAAGCATAACAAGTGTGCCCTCTTCAGCTCAGGAGCTACTGGGGGGGTACATCAGTCACACAACTCTGATATATTAATTTCTTCCTTTGAAGCATTTACTGTTTGGGGATTTTTTTTTTAATGTAAAGTGGCAAGTTTCCCTATAAGGCTTTGAGAAAACTGCTGCTGTGGTCATTGCTCAAACAATGTTTCCATCTAAACCAATCTTTATGTAAAAGATGGGAACAGTTTCCATGGATAGCATGACCAGGGCGTGGAGATCATGCTCGGGGGAAAGGAGCTGCTGTGCTGGATGTCAAGATTGATCCTTGTTCATTGAGCTTCATTTTTCATCCTCTACCCTGGCCTCAGATGCTGAAGCCACCATCCTTTCTGCATATGCTGCAGGATCACTCTAAATAGCCATTAACTAATGCTTAATTATGATGAAGTATCTCCTGAAATCCATGTGACTTCCACATGCATAACAAATGGGTTTGTTTCTGTCAGGTATGACAGGACTTTGGGGCTGATCCACATCAATCCCAACAAGTCCCCCAGTAATTCCAGGACAGGCATGGAGAGAGGAGGTGCCGGGGTGTACATGGCAGCTCAGGACAAGCTGTGGGAGGAGACAAGTTCCAATCCCAGTTTATAGAACCCCAGTAGAGTTTGTCTCCTAAAGACATTAATGAGGGTGAGATCCCTCTGTTAGCCCCCACAACTGCATCCATCTCTGCAAAAATAATTCTCATTATCTCGTGGTAGAACAAAAAGACCCTCAGAGGTCAGTCTTGTGATGATGTCTCTGTACATCTTCATCTCTCCAGGGAAAAACAGGTCAAGAGGCTTTTTCTATGGTGTTTATGAATGGTACCAGGAAAATGCCCAAGTGTCTCCTGGGATGAGATTTTCCATGTGAAAAATTAAAGCTTTTTGTCTTAAAGCATTTCTATTTTCCATTAAATTAATTAAAATAAAAATCTCAGTGCAAAATAAATAATTGAAACCCTGGCATCCCTCATTAAATGGATCATCTGGTTAAGAATTAAGTAATGGAAAAAGTGATGCAGAGCTGGGGAACTTTTCACCATGTGCTGCCTCTATATCTTGCTCTTCTAGGTCAGCAGGTTCCATTGCACCCATTTTCTGTTTTATAGGGGTTTTGAGGCAAACCCTGGTGTCATCTGAGGTTAGTGAGGGGAAACCCTGAGTTACATATTCATGTCTGGCTTTCTCTGAATAGAGGGATTTAATTTACTGCTTTCAAATGAGTCCCCTCTTTCAAAGGGCAGTTCAGAGCAAGATGCTTCTGACAGCCCAACCTCTGAGCTTTCTGTAGATGGTTTTAGGCTTATTTCCTAGTAAGATGATGTTTCAGCAACTTTTCTCTTTCTCAAAACCATGTGATTTCTATGAGTTTCACAAAAGCTGGCAGCTGGGAGAGACCCAAACTGGAGCCCAGGGAGGAAAAACAGGGTCAGTGCTAATGTTTTACATTGTGTCTGACAGGGACCAGCTGGCCAACAAACACATGTGCCCCACTTTCTCCAGGAGCAGACTGGCAATAATGAGCCAGCTGATGCTTCTCTGGCAGCACAGCAAAAGCAAGATCAGAGCGGGCTCAGAGAGCTGTGCTCCCCATGGGACACGGGGCAGCATCCCAGGGGAGGTGTGCCTGTGATGGCAGGTCCTGGTGTGCAGGTTAGCTCCTCTTGGTTCCTTCTGATGCTGCTGCAAGGAACCTGGGACAGAGCAGGGAGAGGTTAGAAAAGAACAGGAACACGAGCTTCATTCATTCTTCCGTTTCAAATTCTGGATAATTCCAGCCCTGGGAGTAGGCCCAAGGTGCTGCAGGTGCACTGCAGGACTCTGAATGCCTGGAGTGACCTCAGCTTTGCATCCTACTCCTCAGGTCCGGGGTGGGAAATCCTGCTCAACTCAGAGCCTCCACAGCCCCCAGCCAATCCAAACCTCTCACTCCACTCTTTGGATTGGCAATAAAACTGTCATCTCCTCGGGACAAGCACTGCTTTTCTGGTTTATGTTTGCTATTAAACATTTATTATTAAAATTAATTGAACTTTAACTAAGGGAAGGGAATTGCTTTAACCTGCTTCAGAGAATGACATGGGCTGTGATTTTGTACTGACACGAGAAAATCCTTCATTCCTGGTTGGAAGGAATTGAAACCAAACAGATTTTTCTACAAATGTCTCCAGTCAAGGAGCACTTTGAAAGCCTTTCTTACTGCATTTGCAAACCAGGTACACAGCGTACCTGAACACCCCCAGCTACTGCAGCTCTGCAAACCCCAGAGAGCTTCTGCAAGTGCCTGCAGGCTGAACAGCATCCTGAGGTAAAGTGTCCCCGCCTCCCTTCCACTTCGGAATGCTGTTAAATGTTGATGGGTATTTCTGAGCCTAAATCACTCCTCCTTTGAGGGTGCCCGTGGCTGTTTGTTGGAACAATTAACTGTAGCATATTTTCCTCCCACGTTTCAAACCCATCTAACACCAGGTGTTATTACAGCACAGTTACCATAGGTAAATTCATGTGACAAACTATTTCCAGAGATCAAGAAAGGACAGTTCAGTTACCAGGGGCAGGGAAATGTGGTGTGCATTTATTTTGTTGTAAATAAGGCAGGTTGGTACAGTTCCCATTTGCAAAGTAATATTGAAACTTGGGGAAGAGCTGTCAGTTGTAAACACAGTTACTGTGAGCCCTTTGTATATTCTGGTATTTCCATGGTTTGTTTTGGGGTTTTTTTTTTCTGTCAGGAGGGGAAATAAGTGTCTGAGTCAAGTATGTTCCTGTAATCCCACTTGTCTTTCAAAAAAGACACACTTTCATTAAATCAAACAAAACCAGCATTGTGGCTTTAGTGCTGAGAAACCCTTTGGTTCACCCTCCTCCCAGCTGTGCCCAAGCAGCTCCATCTCCCTGCATGCTTCTCACTTGGGATAATTCCTCTCCTTTTTCAGTCCAGGCACATCCAGGTGTGTGGTATTCCAGCTTTTGGTGTGCACCAGGGTTCTCCCCTAGTCTCACCCATGGGGTGTTTGTCAGTCAAGGGCACCTGATTATTAAAGATGATGATGATTCAAAAATGCAGATGATGAGTTTTTATCACCTATTGCAACAGTGATGCAGTAAATCCCAGTTTTAGGCATTTGATCTTTGCTACTCGCAGGGAATCTCACATTCCTAAAATATCAAGGGGAAGAGATAAACCAACATCAAGTAGCTCCAAGGGAAGTTTAGATTGGATATTAGGGAAAATTGGGGAAAATTTATTCACTGTTAAGGTTGTTAAGCATTGGATCTAAGGCAGGGCAGGGGAGGATACTCACCAGCTGCCCCTGGAAGTGTTCAAAAAGTTATGGATGTGGCACTTGAAGACAGGGTTAACAGTGACCATGGTGGTGGTGCTGTGGGTTGGACTTCGTGATCTCAGATGTGTTTTCTAACCTTAACAATTCCCTGATTCTGAGATCCAGCTGGACATCCCCACAACAGAGGTTTGGTGTGCTGCTCCTGAGCTGAGTGTCTAGAAACTGGGGTTTTCTGCCCTCCCAGCGTGCACTTGAAGAGGGAGAAAGGGCTGGAGGAAGGGGAATGGTTGGGAGCAGTGCCTGGGCTGGTGAGGACTAGGGAGGAGATGCAGGGAGGCAAACAGGAGCAGCAGAGGACATTGGCAAGGGGCCACACTGGCATGGCCAGCCCATTCCTTCCAGGCACCAGGAGGGGCTGAGGGAGCTGGGGGGGCTCAGCCTGGAGCAAAGGAGGCTCAGGGGGCCCTTGTGGCTCTGCACAGCTCCTGCCAGGAGGGGACAGCCGGGGGGTCGGGCTCTGCTCCAGGAACAAGGACAGAAGGAGAGGGAACGGCCCCAGGCTGGGCCAGGGCAGGCTCAGGGTGGGCTCCAGGAGGAATTTCCCCATGGAAAGGGGGGTCAGGGATTGGCAGTGCCCAGGGAGGTTTGGAGTGCCCATCCCTGGAGGTGTCCCAGGAACACCTGGAGGTGGCACTCAGGGCTCTGGGCTGGGAACAAGGTGGGGATCAGGCACAACTGAGACTTGGTGATCCTGGAGGGCTTTTCCAACCTCAGTGTTTCTGTGTTTCTATGATTGCTGGAAATAATGCTTATCTATATTCTTCACATTTTTCATGCCAAGCTGACATAAAAAATACTTTCATGCTGCGGTTCATGCCTTTCCTCCCTCCCTTACTAGTAACATGGAATTATATCCTCATTCCTTTAAAATTCTGAGGTTTAGCAAGCACATAAACTATGCTTAAACTCCAGCCCCAACTGTAAAGCAAATATTCCTTTTACTCGTAGGGAACTATTTCTTTGACATGTTATTTTGAGCTCCATCATGGTTGTTGCATGCAAAGGCAACTTTGTGGAAAAGAAGGTTAAGTGCTAAGGTTAAAACAGGTTCAAGTATAATCCAGAGTGCCCTTGGCAAAGACAGAAGGGTTTTACTGGGTCTCATTTATCATTGCCTGACTGCTTAAAGTGCTTGACTGACTCATTATTGTTTTTATATGCCTGCAGAAGAGCTGCAAAAGAGCCAGTGAGGAAAGTATCACTGTTTTCCTTGTTTAACCCACACTCAACAGGGAACAATAATATTTAAGACTTCAGAGAGTAGAAGGTTTCCTCTTCAGAAACCAAATTCCCCAGCATGAGCCACATGGAGCAACTCGGGCTCAGCTCCACAGGGGAAGTTTCTGTTGGTGTGGAGTTACATCTATGGCAGAATTTTAGAGGTGAGAACCTGGAGCTGCTTCTGCCAGCGGGAGTTCCCAGACCTTCCTGAGACCACTGCCTGACCTTCAGCCTTTTTCCTCAGCCATTCTGCCAAAGCTTTGTCCTCCCCACACAGGGGCTGTGGACTCTGCAATGCAGGGAATGTCTGGGCCATCCCTGGAAGGCAGGGACTGCCTGGAACAGTTTTCCCAGGGAGGCTGTGGACTCTCTATCACTGGAAGTGTCCAAAGCTGGGTTGAGCAGGGCTTGGAGCCACCTGGGACAGTGGAAGGTGTCCTGCCCATGGTATGGTGTGGGAATGAGAAGAGCTTTAAAGTCGTTTCCAGCTCAAACCATCCCATGATTCTGGGATCATGGAAAACTAAAAAAGAACATTTTGGAGCACAGATCTCAAACATCAGTGAGCAAAGACCTGCTCCATGCTCCATCTCCGCCTGTTTGTTTTGCACATGGGTCCCAGGGGATACAGGCAGTGCTCCCAGAGCTCTGCAGCTGGGGATTTGTGAGCAGTTGTGTAAATCACCAGGATGATATGGCAGAGGTCCTGACTAGGGGGAGGTTTAAGTGGCTGCTTTAATTCGTGATACCTTGCCAAAGCTCTTTTCAAAGCTCTTCTGGAGCTCAGGAGATGTTAATGCCACTGGAAAAGGCAGTGGCTTCATCCCCAAAGCAGCTGAATCCAACCTGGAACAGGTACAGAATGAGATTGGGAGGAGGATTAAGGAAAAGAAGCACCTCTTCTAGAGGGGAGACTATGAGAATTGAGTTTATTTGAGTGAGTCTGGCAAAGGCTGAGTGAAGGACTGGGATAATTCTGGAGAAATCCATCAAGGGGATTATGACTGGGGGTGGAAATGGAGCTATTTCAGCCAAATCATGGTGCTGGCTTTAGAGCAAATGGTACAAATTGGTCATGGATAACTTGATGCTGGAAGTTGGAAAGGTTTTTAACCAGGATCATCCCTTGGTGGTGGGATTGTGTGAGGTGGCTGCCAGGAACAGCAGGGTTCAAGGACATCTCCAAGTCCATGGACAACAACCTTGTCCTGGACTGAAGGAATGGGTTGGGTGAACACCTGGATCGTGGGAATCAGGCACTTCTCACCTGGGTTAAGCAGAGTGGTGGGGTGCCTGGGAAACCTGGAAAAACACAGCCATGTCCTGGAAAGCTTTCCCCTCAGTTCCTGGAGTCATACAGTATCAATTCTGTCTTTCTTGATCCTGAGAAAACTTCAATATGCAGCTTGTCAGTTCTCAGAATTCAATTAACCCAGCTCCTGTCTATGTCTGCATGGAGACAAGAATAATGAGTCCACTGGGGTGTAAATCCTCTGAGTGTTTAACCCTGGCCAGGGCTGGGTGAAGATCCCACATGGAGGCTGCAGCAGCTTTCCTTGAGGGTGTTCAAGCTGCCTGCAGTGAGAATCTGCCCAAAACATGAGTGCAAGACACCCCAGCTGCAGACACTCTCTGGTCTGAGCTTCCCAAAATTACAGGTTAATGTTAATGTTGAGAACACCCATGAATGTTATTCAATTTCCCCACTGCAAGGGAGGGTAAGAACACCCTTGGATCCTGCTAATGGCCAATCTGACTGAAGTCAAGGCATTAGATGTGGCTGGGTTTTTGTTTATCCATATTCATATCCCATCTGGGAGCCCCTGGGATACTGTTGTATTAAACATCACACAAAAATGGAGCAGAAATGTGGTCTCTCCTCTCTGCGGCTTAAAAATAATAACATTTTCTCTCTGATTTATAGGGTGTCTGAGCAGCAAGGGAGAAAAGGGAGGGACAGCATCTGTTCAGTTCATTCTGACCAATACTCCCAACACAACACAGAGAGAAAGGGAAAACGTGTTTTTAAACTATATTAATAAACTTCCTCTGCAGAAATGAGTTACTTGGGCTCTATTTTACCTACCTGGGAACTCTGATTTTTGTCTCGTGAAACAGAGCACCTGCTCTGTTATCCCATAAATAAGGCAGAGCAAATGCATTGTTCCAAAGCCTGGCTCCCCGCAGGGTTGGAATATGCTGCAGCAGAGGGAAGAGATTTGGAAGTTTGCCCTCCGGCTTCCTAGAGAGCCAAGGCTGTGGGAGCAGTTACAGAAACGCTCACTCTGCCCGCCGGGGTTCCCTCCATGGCTCAAAAGTGCTTGTTGCTGCTGTTAATTAGAGTTGTGTGGAAACATCCCCGGCAAAGCTGGAGCCGCAGCAAACGTGCCTGGCAGGGTTGTGGTCCAGGCTTCAACTGCAAATCAGCTGCCCTGGAAGATTTGGGAGGGAGCGGGAGAGCTGGAGCTCTGGCATCAGTGATGTGGGAATGCTCACAGGAAAAACCAAGGTCCAGATGTGGACTAATTAAGACCCACTATGTGTTGACTTAGTGGATATTTAGCTAATGAAGATGAGGCTGGCAGTTCAACCTCCTTTCTCTTGGTTTTAGTGGCAGCACTGGAAGTTTGCTCTGAGTCCATCCTGTCCCTTTTGAATCCTAAATTGTGACCCCAGAATCTCCACTGGAAGCAGGGCAGTGATGACCTTGCTAAGATTTGTCTGCGCTGCAGTCAGAGCTGGTGCTGCTGGCACCCTTGGGTGCTTTGCAAAGTTCTGTGACCCATCTCCAGAGGGATTATCCTGAGGTAAAGGATGGATCAAGCTGCTAGAGCTGGGCTGCTCCTGCTGCAGAAGGAGGGATGCTCTGCTTAGCCAATGCAGAGAGCCTAAGGAGTAAATCCACGCTGGTCGTTTGGGATGAGGGACAATAAAGCTGTCAGAGAGGGTGGGGGTGGCTTTGCTGAGCTGCCTCAGACATTGAAATCCCATCTGGACAGCAGTACCAGGTTCATGCTGTGAACACAGCCATGAATGTGCAGGATGTGCCCCAACCCACAGCTCACCCTGAGATCCATGTCAGACTGGGAAATGAGAACTTTCTATCTCCTGCTGCTGTGTACCAGATCATTTGCTCTGACTCTGGGCATATGTTTTCAATTCACCAGCACCTTTATGCAGTCAGTTATAATTCACATTTGCTGGTTTTTAATGAATGTTTGTTCACTGGAGCATTTGCCAGGCAGTGTGTGTGGTGTGCAGAGCCAGCCCACATCCCAGCAGCCTCCAACTTGAGCTGAGCTGAGGAATCAAGCTCAGAAACAAATCAGGAATATATTTTGTGACACGCACTGCCTGCGGTATGAAACAGAGGGGACTCTGTGAATGGGAGTCTTGCAAGAGGGTCCCAGCAGCCACATGGATGGAAGGCTTTCCTGCAAAATCAATGGAAAATCCCAGAGATAATCAAGTCCCTGCTGAAATTCCCTTTAAATCCAAATACAGGCTCAGTCCCTGCCACTCTGGAGCACCTCACTGTCTGCTGCTCCCACTGCAAGGTTTGTTGTATTCCCATCATCTGGATGGGGAATGGAAGCAAACCAGGATATATGGAATACATGGTGATGAGGGGCTTTTGAGAAACATCCCAGGAGTCCCAGATCCTCAGGAAAGCATTGAGAGACACAAGGAATATAGACACAGCTAAGGCTGAATGTGATTGTTCTAAAGATGCAGGACTCATCCACAAAGGAAATGTAGGGACTTTGGAAACACTTGAGAGTGTTTTGGGAGCTCAGTCCACTCTGTTGGTAGACAGAGCAATGCAAATTCATAATTACTGTAGCTAAACATGTGGGAGTTAATTACTTCTCCCATTTGCTGGCTGTGTAGAAGATGCAGAGATGAACAGGAACTGCTTCCCCTGTTCTTTGCTGGGAGAGTCAAGGCCGCAGCCTGTGACAGGGAAAGATGTATCAGGAAAACCAAAGAGCTGACAGAAGAGTAGGCTACAAAGTTGAGCAGCTCTGAGCCTTGCTGGGCAAAAAGTTCTGACCAGGAAACTGGATGTCAGCTTTTCCTTCCATCTCTTTGCCTTCAAATGCAGCTGCTGCTTGGACAAAGTCAGCCTGGTTTTAAAGTAGGTCAGAGCTGAAGTCATCTCAGGATGCTCTTAGAAGAAGAAATACATGTCAGTGTGGCACCACTGTGGCTTTTAATAGAGTTGTTCTCTACTGGCAGCTCCGTGGGACTCGGATCCAGAAGAAAAGCTGCAGCCAGGTGGGACAGGCCATGGATCACAAATCCTACCTGAAGGGATGCACTCCAGCAGAGACGAGGACAGCGCAAGGGGAATGTGGGAGTGGAGGTCCAAATTCTCAAACTACTTCCAAAAAAATGGACTTGGAGAAGCATCAAGGTCCTGAGCACCTTCTTAGCAGCTTTGGGGTCCCAAAAACCTAATCATCCACTCAGAGTCTGGTGTCTTATTGAGTAATTCAAGGGTTTTTTGGACAGACTGACAGCAATAAGTCTGGGCTATTTTATAGCATGAAGACATCCTGGGTACTCCTTTTAAGTCTCAGACATGTAATTAGCTGTTCCAGGTTCTGAGCAGCTCATTAATGTTTGGGCAATTGGGAAAGGGACACCAATGAATTATGATTTCAAGCACCTGCTCAGCAGCTGTGAGTTTTGGACCCCCCCCCCCCCCCGTTAGCAAAGCCAGTGAGTTCCAAACCTGCTCTCAGGGAAGCAGTTTCATCAGATTGGTGAGAAATTCATGCTTTTTTTCCCTGTCGCTGTCCAGCAGCCAAATTCTTGTGCCTCGTTTTCCTGGAGGAGTGGTCCCAGGTTGAGCTGCAGTTTGCCCTGTTTGATTGGGCTCTAAAACCTGTGTTTAGCTGAACACATTAAGCCCATCTGCTTCCCAAATCCAGCTGTAACTCCAGCCCTCCAGGGCAGCTTGTCAGTGCTGTTGTTCTGACACAGCTTGGGCAGGAGGCTTTTTGGGAAGGCAGAGAAGTGAAGGAGAAGGAGGAGGAAGATGTAAAAGCAGATTAGCACAGCACCTCAGAGGAGCTTGCCCTTCTCCCTGAGCCATCCTCCACTCCACAGATACACAAAAGAGAAGAGAAAAATAGTATTTGCTGACTCTCTGAGGAATGCAAGTCTGAAGTGAGCTCCATGTGAGGGATCCATGTATTATTTATGGCTCTGGGCTGTGCTATCCCCTGCTGGATGAGCCAAGTGTTCTCTTTCAGAGAACGACTCTTACCAGGCAGTTTAACCCCTGTCCCTCTTGTCTCCACTGAGCTGATACTGGAAGACACAAAGGCAAAGCTCAGCTCCTTGTTGTGCCCAGGTGAGCACAGCCAGGAGGGTCTGAGCCGTGCCTGGGATGGGATCCCTGGCCCTGGAGAATGGGAATGTTACCAGTACCCCCCAGTGCCCCCCAGTGCCCCCCAGTGCCCCCCAGTGCCCCTCAATGCCCCCCAGTGCCCCTCAGTGCCCCCCAGTGCCCCCCAGTGCCCTCCAGTGCCCCCCAGTGCCACCCAGTGCCCTCCAGTGCCCCCCAGTGCCCCCTAGTGCCCCCCAGTGCCCCCCAGTGCCCTCCAGTGCCCCCCAGTGCCACCCAGTGCCCTCCAGTGCCCCCCAGTGCCCCCTAGTGCCCCCCAGTGCCCCTCAGTGCCCCCCAGTGCCCCCCAGTGCCCCTCAGTTCCCCCCAGTGCCCCCCAGTGCCCCCCAGTGCCCCCCAGTGCCCTCCAGTGCCCTCCAGTGCCCCCCAGTGCCCCCCAGTGCCCCCCAGTGCCACCTGAGCCAGCAGCAATCAGCCCCTGCTCTCCCTGGCCATACAGGCCTGGAGTGCTCAGAGCTCCTGAGCTGACATCTTCCACATGGATGCTTTGTTGCTCTCTGGGAAATGCTGCTGCTCTGGGCTGGGTTCCTGTCCTGCAGGATCAGCGCCCAGATAAAACAGCTTTTTGGGACCAGTTCATGTTCTCTTGCTCTGTGGTGCATGTTAAATCCATCAGAATAAAAATCAGAGCAATGTGAAGGTAACACTGGTGTGGGCTTGTTTGCATTTTACTCCTTTATTGCTATAAAATATGGAACTGTGTTAGAACATGATAAGGTTTTATAATGTATTACACTGGGCTTCATAGATTATAAAGAATTTGTATTAAATATGAGGTTAAGTAGGTTTCCAAGCACATATATTAAGGGGATATTTAGTATATAATAGATGATTTCATTATTATAAAATGCCATCAATATTTCAGTACAGCAACCTGTTACAAATAAAATGGATTAAAGAGACAAGTTGGAACTGTCTGCTTTACCAGCCTTGAGTAACATACTTCAGCATTTTTAAAACTAAACAAGAAAAACCATGTGATTCCTTTGGACATTTGATCTGAAGTGGATTTCACTAAATCAAATTGACATTTTGCAGTGAAATGATAGAAATGAGATGAGACTACATTTTCCTCTCAAGGGTTTTCTGATCTTCATGGAAGGGGTGGTCACAGATTAGAAAGGGCTGCACAGGGCACTGGTGGGGTCCCTGTCCCTGGAGGGGTTTAAGAGCCATGTGGATGTGGCACTTGGGAACATGTCAGTGGTGGCCTTGGGAGTGCTGGGGGATAGTTGGACTCAGAGATCTCAGAGAGCTTTTCCAGCCTGAACAAAGCCATGATTCTGTGATCATTTCCCCACACAGCCCCTGCCCAGCCTAGGGAATGAGCAGCCTCCAGGCCAGGGCCAGTGGGCTTTGCCAGGCTGGTGGCACAGTGGGAGCCAGCAGGGCAAAGGCTCTGAGTGTTTGCAGAGGAGAATGTTCAGTACCTTGAGAAAAACGGCCACGTGTGGGCCCATCCCTCTGTATCTGGGCTCTCCCTACTATTGGCATTCCCCAGGCAGCAGAGGGAGAGCACAGGGCCTGCGAGCTGCTCATGTGGCATTGTGCAGCCACAGGGAGTACGGGAGGGTTCTCCAGGAGAGCAGGAATCCCAACAGACCGTCCATGAGCTGGGAGCAACCTGAGCCCTCTGATACACAACATCCCACAGAGACAGCAGGAAAACATGCCAGAAACACACAAACATTGATCCAAACTCTGGGGTTTTGGTGACTGCTCTGGGGTGTTAGTGACTACTCTGGGGTATTAATGACTAATGCCTTCCTTGTTGGTATAAGCCCATCTGAGTGACAGCCTGGCACTGGATTTGTTTTGCTTTATTTTGTCTCTGCATGTTGGATTTCTGAGGACCTTCAGGAAATGAAGCAGAGAGAAACTCAGTGAGGCAAGAAGCTGTTTTACCTCCCTGGAAAAGGCTCCAGAAGGCTCATCGAGCCCCATTCAGCCATAGGGAAACCCTCTGAGGGAGCTTTGGGCTGAGATGGGGCCTCAAACACTGCAGCAGTGAGAGATATCTGTGCCAGGGGAAAGCTGGAGCTGTAATGAAAGCTCTGGCTCTGGGATCTGCAGGGATCTGTTGATGTCTCTGTTTACAGGCAAGACGTGGCCCAGGGGAAGCCTAAGGAAAAGTTAACAACAAACCAGAAATGTGAGTGTTGGAAGGCAGCAGGGACCTCTCTGCGCCGTAGCAGCTTCCAGCAGGAGGAAGAGAAGGGAAGTTTGAGGAGCCACGAGGAATTTCTGAGGCAGATGCTGATGGGTTTGGGTCCAGACAGCTCAGCAGATCTTCTAAATACATCCTTCAAGCGAGGCAGTGAAAAGGCCCTAAAATTTGGGCCATCAGGTCTGAGAGTACTTCAAGGAAATGCTTGATTTTGGAGCTCCTCACCCTAAACTGGACCTTCCTCAATCAGAAGGGGAACTGAAACTTCACTGTTATTAAAACAGAAACAATACAAATGTGATTTCTTAATCAGTGGACCATAAACACCCCTTCGTCCTAAGGGATGATTTATGTTATGTTTTTCTCTATGGGGGAAGTAGGAAAGAGAGATTTCTTTTGGCTCTGCAACCCATCTGTGATAGAAAAAACTGTTCCTGAATCCCAACCTGATGGTTCAACCCCTGCAAAAGCCCCTGGTTATGGGCTGCCATGGGGGTGTGCAACCTTGGCTTCCAGCATGGGGTAACTCCTGGCAGAAGAGGAAATACAGGATATGAAGAGGTAGGGAGGTGTCAGAGCTTGGTCCAAGCACCTGGGAGGTTCCTCCCCTGACTGCTGGAGGATTGTCCCACCAGCCCCGTGGCTTTGGAGCCAGGAGGTATTGGTTTCCCCAGATGCATTTGTCAAGGGCTGTAGCAGTTCAAACTTATTTTATTATTTCCTTGTTAAGTGGTTCATTCTGTCGTGCCTCCATGTTCTCTCCAAGTTAGTTTCCCCCAGGGTTTTAACCCTCATTCAAAGCTGTCCCTCATGCCATTCCCCACCCCTCGTTCCCTGCCTGTCAAGGCAGCCCAGCCCTTGATTCCTGCACCTACTCTGCCACTTAAACCTCAGGCCAATCCCTGTCTGCAACACTCCCTTGCAATTCCCTGCTCCTGGAAGCCCCACTGGCCCATGTGCCCCATCTTCCCCACCCTCCTACGCCAACTGGCCCGAGACACTGGATGTGATTCCCTCACTCCTCCCCTGGGGGTTCCCTCTTGGTTTGCTGCTTGTATCCACCCCTGCCCTTTGTTTCTTGGTCCCTTTACTTGGAGCAAACCCTTCCTTGTGGAACCTCCGGACAGAGCTGCCTTCTCCTCTCTCCTCTGCCCGGTCCCTGTGGTGGCTTGTGTCTGGCACCTTGGAGCGAGTGGCTCTAAAGGTTCTGCCTCTGGCAATGCCCATGGCAGGGAGCTCCCCGTTCCTGGCACAGCCTGCAGTTGTAAGAGCCAGCCCCGGGGCTGGCAGTCGCTTCAAAGGGCTCCATGGCACTACAAAGAGAAGCACTGCAGATCTGTCAGCACGGCCCTGGGAAGAGATCTCCAGGGAAAGCACCATTTTTCCTCTCTCTTCAAGGGTCTTTCACTTTTATCCCATACCCACACAACGCAAAGGTCAGGCTTGTGCTGGCAAGAAACGCCTCATCCCTTCCAGGAGACTTTCAGCCAAAGGGATGGGCTGTAAATCACCCTTGTTTGCACGTGCAGCAGCTTTATGTTCTCGGCTGAGGAGGTAAACATACTCCCTACTCACAACAGAGAGTTTGTAGCATTCATTTCCAATCCTGTCCCCCCACACACCCACCCTGGCATGACAAATCAGAGGCTGTAAATTCTCTGGGAGACAAGCTTTAATGGGAAGCAATGCATTTTTCTGTCCCAGCTGCTAAACAGTCTGTGCCTCTGCAGCTGATACCAGCTTTGGGCAGTTTATTCTCTGGTAGGCTTGCCATGGCTTTCCAATTCACTGATCTAAAGTGGGATGATTAAGAGAAGTCTTCCCTTTTTGCTACTGTCATTCTTCCCCTCCACCATGTAATTCTTTTCCGATTTACTTTTGAACAAAGGGGGCTCTTCTGTCTCCATACAGGTCTGAGTTTTATGCTTTCTTTGAGTCTTATTCCCATGTCCCACAGAGCAGCCTTGTGTGGGTGCCTCGGTCCTGTTAAAGTTCAGTGTTTTCAAAACTGGGAATTGGGTGATACTTAAGGTCCTGTCCAATGCAGGCTGTTTTAGTATTTTATGAAACCTGAAGAATTTCTGCTGTGACCTTTAACTCTTTAAAGCCATTTAAAAGCACAAGCTCTCCAGAAGACAGGGATATGCAGCAGATGACCCCCAGTCTGAGGCACAACGCATAGCTATGTTGAGGATGTTTAGCTTTGGATTGAGGTAAATCAGCTCCTGAGAGTAGTCCGTGCTGCCACAAAGCACTGCTTTATTCAAAACACTCCAGGTCCCACCAGCCCCAGGGCTCTGCCATTTTCAGCACTGTTTCTGTGGAATTTATTGGCATGTTTGGCTCTTTCTGGATCCTGCAATCTCTGCTCCTGATTCTGGCATTTAACTGGTCATCATTATCTTGACACAATTTGAATGCAGTTGTGTGGTTAACATGTTGTAGTGCAGCTCTTTGCAGTACAAATACAGCCCTGTCCTTCCCCCTGGGAAATTACAAAGAATCTATTAAAAAATATCTGTTGCAGTGAGGTGGGTCCAGGCTCTTCTCCCAGCTAACAAATAACAGGATGAGAAGAAATGGCCTAGAGTTTCACCAGGGTGAGTTTAGGTTGGATATTAAGGAAAATTTCTTCATGGAAAGAGTTATCAAGCACTGGTACTGGTTGTCCAGGGCAGTGGTGGAGTCACCATCCCTGGAGGCGTTCAAAGAATGTATGGACGTGGCACCTGGGGACACAGCCAGTGGTGAATGTTGTGCTGGTGCTGGCCTGATGGTTGCACTCGATGTTGTTCAACCTCAACAATTCTGTGATTCTATAAAAAGGGTTAGGGTTTTTTTCCCTGATAGTAGAGAAAGAATTACAGATAAAGATATTGCACTGGGTTCCAGGGAAGCTGAGATTAACAAGGCAACTTTCTGCTTTTCTTTTGGAGCACAGCATAGATGCATCATTTAGGGGAACCTGGTACCTTGACTCTCCTGTGTTTTTTATTCACTCTGCATTGACTGGAGGATGCAGACTGCAAGGATCTGAAGGGCAGGTTGTGTACACTCTGTGAACTGATGGGGTAGCGCAGAGCCAGGGATAAATTCCCTCCTATACTACAGGAGTGTGATAATCTTCAACGCCAGCAGTAATAGGAGCTACACAACTACCAGCACGTTCCCAGCCCAGCCTTGGTGGCTCCTGCTGAATTCAGAAATAGCATCATCATCTTTCATATTTGCTGCCTGTGTTTGTGTTGTTTCTGCCATGGGATGAGAACACAGCAGGAAAAGAGAGCAGGGAGGGGCAGAGGTTATCACTGGCCTGGGGACAAGTGGAGGACACTACTTGGGACTGAGAGGGAAAAGGCAAAGGCAGATCAAGGCAAAGCATCTCAAATGGGGACATGTGAATATGAATGCACATGTACATGCCAAAATTCCAGTCAGGGACAAGGAATGGATTTTCCTTGACCTTCCTCAGGCTGCTTCCTCTGGCAATACCCAGACCTGGCAGCAGCTGAAAAGCTTCAGCAATGACATCTCCAGAGCAGTGACCACAATGACCATTCCCTGGCAGGGGCTGCTTGTCCATGAATGAATCATTGCTGACCCAGCAGCTCCTTCACACACAGCTGGGGGCTGCTGGGACAAACGGGTTGTGGGAGGGAAATACTATCTTAAATGGGAAAGTTAGGAGAGCCCTTCAGCCTGTGAACCACGTGCAGCCAGGTAGCTGTGTTCCTACAAAGTTAGTGGGATGAAAGATGGACCTTGAGCAAGGCCTGGCAGTTGTCTTTGCAGTGAATATCCATGACACCTTATTATCCAGTGGTTTCTCTTCAAGGCTTAGCTAATATCAGAACAATTTATCTGTGCTACATTCTGTCCTTGCAAATACAAGTTCATCTGCCCCTGCTAAAAGCATGAGAGTGGAAAGAAAGACTCTTATGTAAAAACCTTAAATCTAGAGAGAAGCAAAAGTGTACCCCAGGTTCTCCCTTGAGAGCCCAGCCTTCCAGCAGTCATTAATTCAGTTTTAGTCTCTTCCATGTGCTTTGCTTCAGGATTCCGATTGTTCCTGTTCATTGGATTTGTAACTCTCCCTCTCTGCTGCCCCAGGCAGGATAATCACTTCCCATTATTTATTGGTGTACAGCATCCTTCTCCTCTCCAAAAGCATTTCCCCAGACTGTGGCTCCCTAATCAAAGGTGTTTATGATGGGAGATGGTGCTTGGGCTGGAGCTGCAGCACCACAGAGAAAACCTCAATGTGCTTGTGCCACATTTACAGGCAATTTTCCTGCAGTTCAATCCCATTGGTTTTTGATGCCCAAATATAATCAAGTGTTTGGCTTTGCATCCCACAAAAGGTGCCTTTGCCCCATTTTGAAGTCATGACTTGAAAGATAGCACACGTGGCATGAACTGAGCCAGTGTAGAGGAATCTGTTAGACTGGAAAAAGGGGATGGCTATTTCCAATGCTCAGAGTATCCCAGCTTCCTCTGGAATAGGAATTGCTGCATTTTGCCCAGTATCCTGACTGCAGAGTTGAACAGCTCATTTCTGTCAACCAGATGTCATGAGAAAACAGAGCAAGGAAGACAGAAAGAGACAACGAACCACTAGTAAGTTAAAGGGAAAAAAAGTGTCTTCTTTTCTTTGGGGAAAAGTGTCTTCTGCCTTTGGTGTGTCACAATGGCTGCAGTTTTCAACAGGATGCAGGAAGGGATGAGATAAAGACAGCACAAGAATGAACCCCAGGCAAGACAGACTCTGATTTTTTGGGAATTTTAACCCATCCTGAAGCTATGCACTACAAAGGTCTGAAAGCCTAACCTCTCCCTGACTTTTGGAAAAAAATTTCCCCTGTTTGAAAATAAAGCTCAGGAGGGAAAAAAGGAGGAAATTGGTAGAATAAGCACTGCAGCCTTTAAACCCAGACATTATGGAACACAGCTCATGCGAAGCTTTCTCAATCCTACAAGCACTTCCTTATGAAAACCCCTCTCTGTTCCTGCATCTCACCTGTAGTTGGGAGTGTCTGGCGGGGAGCAGGGCAGAGACTGAGCACCAAGGTTTGCAATCCTGGGATGAGGGGTTGTGCTATTACCTGGCTGTTTGAAATGCAGATCCATCCTCTGCATTTCTTGCCAACACCTCCAAGCTAAAAATAGAAACATTTCCTTCACAGTTGTCATGCAGGAAGAATCTGAGCCTGGGGAGTGGGGCAATTACAAAATTTTATGGGAACATCTCTCCCTTACTGGGTTGGAGCAGCAATGGCAGAGCAACAGCAGTGACGTCAGAACATCACCAAGAAGAGTTGGCCCAGAGCCTACAGATGCTGCAAGATCTAAGAGATCAAACTGAACATCAGAGATGCTTCTGTGGGAGTGGAATGTCAGGCAGGAAGCACTTGGCCTCTGCATCCCATGGAAATGGAGCATTTTAGCTCCCACCTCCACCATCCCTGAGTGAAACAGTCCCCCCTGTGCCCCGGGGGTTTCTTTGCATTTAAAGCTAGGGCAGGTCCCTGCAGTGTCCCAGCCTGGGCAGCTTCATAGTGGCTGTGGATGGTGCAGCTGGAGTGGCCAGAGCCCTCCTGTGTCAGTTCTGGGGACCAACTCCAGAGACTGCTGAGTGCAGAATGAGATGGAGAAGGTGTAAAAATCCCACCCTGGCACTCGTCATAACCAGATTTTGGGTCAAGGTGAATTCCTGAGAGGTCTGTCCAAAGAAAGCTTTGCTGGGGACTGCAAAGGGATTCCTACCATGGTTTCTAAAGGGAAGGGAAGGTGGAAACACACCACACTTAAACCAGGTTCTGTACTTTATTTCATGATGAATCCACTCTCTGGAATCAATTCACTGACATCCAGCTCATTAGCCCAGGACCCATCTGACTTGCCACCAGTGGCATTCTTCCAGGCGAGCTGACGGATGGGCCATGATGTTCCCTAGACCACACTCAGCAATGACAGTTCCTGATATTGGCACAGCACTCCCTCCTCCTCCAGCCCACTCTCCACAGCCTTATCAACATCTGGGTTGCTGATCCCCAGCAGAGGATGCCTGGGGGCTCTGGGCCTATTTGGGAATCTTTCACCCTCCTTGGGACCTCTGCCACAGAAGGACCAGCTGGATGATATTGGCAGCCGGCCAGGAAGAAGAGGAAGGCAGTTTACATCCTCTGGAGCTGTAGGAAAACCTCAACACCTTTTCAGCCCGGTTTCTGCTCTCCTCAAACCCTGATGATCTGAGAGGATTCTCCCTGCCCTCTTGCACCCTGACAGTGCAGGCCCTGGGAGCCCTGCAAGGGCTGTCATACTTGGGCTTTCAGAGCCTGTTGAAAGGAACTGCAGCCATTGTGGTTGTTCAGAGAGGATAGAGGGATTCTGAGCTGGCAGGACCTGCTCATTGAAGGAACCCAGTTTGGACTGTCCATGTTGAAGTACACCCTGCTAGAGTGTTGCTACATTGTCAAGTTTGTTTGTGGCAAAGAATTGACTGGGAGTAAATTCCATTCCTTTGGGGTTTACAGTAGGAGAGTCTTCTTCTTTCTGCATGTGTTGGTGAGGGGTCCCTTCTCCTCAGTTCCATTCATGAGCAGAGTGACCATGCTGTGAAATGCCCATTTACAGCCACACTTGCTCTTTTTTAATTGGCTAATTTTTTAATTGGTCCTTTTGCTCCTGGCAGGAACACCCAAAAACCCCCTCAGCAAATGTTGGAGGCCGGACAAAGCCAAGCTCTGCTTTTCCTTTGGGAGGTTCAGCCCTTCCATCCATGTGGTCCTGCTGCCCACTGAGGAGCTGAGGGGTGTGTGTGGTAACGTGTGGCCCAGAAAGAGTCAGGTTCTGCTTTGTTTGCCACTTTCCCAGTGATATCTCAGGGATGTGGCACAATCTGTCCCCCATTTGCTAGACCAGAACCCTGGGGTGGTGTCAAGCATCAACAAGATCAGCCTGAACCTTTTGAAAGTGGTTTGCTGTGGACGGAAAGGGGGAGGTGAGGTAGAAGAGGTGGAAGGGAAGAGTGCAAAGCTCTATATGCCAAAGGGAGAGGAGATCATGACCCTTTAACTTGGAAACTCTCCCCCCCCACCCCCCACAAGCAGGCAGATTGGGATGTTGGCATGGGAGGAGCAAGGATTCTGTCAGTGTCATGTGTTTCCTTTCTCCACAGCTGCCACTGGATGGGAGTAACATGGAGCCCCAAACACCAGAGGTGTGTGGTGTGGCCATGCAGGGAGGAGGAGAAGCCTTGAACCCAATACTTGGCACCACCCCAAGCTCGGACCAGCCATCCCAGGGAGGGATGTCACTGTGGGTGTCTCCAGCACAGGCATTGCCCAGGAGGTGCCACCTGCTCAGGCATTGCTGTGAGAAGAGGACAGTGGTTCAGGAGTGACTGCAGGAGGAGCAAAGCACCCACTGCATTCAATCCCCCAGGCTCCTGTGAAGAACCAGTTCACAGTTTGTGCTTTGAGGCGAGATCATTATACCCAAGTTTGGATTTCAGATAGCCTTTGGATGTCATCTTTCCTTGTTCCCTGAAAGAGCTGTCATCTCTAGGTTAAGAAATAACTAAAAAATACAATGTCAAGAGCAAGGCCTCCTCCACCAGCTCCCAGAAGATCCAACTGCTGCATGACAGACTCACATCATCACTTGAAAACTCTTCCCAAACACAGCTCCTATGCATCATTTGTTTCCAGCCCATGTAGGCACCAGAGTGCAGACACTGAAATGCTCCTGAATGTGTCCCTCGGTTCCTTATGCCCGTGGTTGTGATGGAATCTCTTGTCATTGTATGTTGCTTTGATGTGAAGGTGCAGTGTGAGGTGCCCTCAGGTGCAATGTGAGGAAGAGAAACTGCTCTCCCATGAGAAATCTCCTTTGTAGCTCTAGGTAGGGATGTCTGGCTGATGGCTGCAAGATTTGGGTGCTGGTTGCAGGTGGTTCTTGTTCAGGACAGCTCAGGCTGTCCCCTCACTCTGTAGTGCCACAATCCTGTCTGGGCGGAGCAGAATTAGGGAACTGATGGACAGGTGAAGGTGGCTGAGCCCCCTCTGGAGAGGGGTCAGGGTGGCATCTGCTCCAGGTCTTGCTCTGACATTGGTGGAATGTACTGAAAGGCAGAGATTTGGGTTCCCCTACTTCGGTACAGAATGGGCTGGGAACACAGAGTATTTATCCAGGTGTTTCACAAGTGATATACCTGGATAAATGCACCTGGCAGTGCATGAACACTGATGACAACTGCAAGGATTTCACTAAAAACTCTCCAGGCAGCATGGTGCCTCTTGAGGTTAGGGAGTGTGCCCTTCCCTTTGGGAATGTCACTCCAACTGCCAGATGCAGAACCTGAGGACAGGCACCAGAATGAGAGGCAAAAATGAGGATATTTGTTATTATCTGGTAATATTTTGGGAGGCTGTGGAAATCAAGAGTATAGTTCAGTTGCCCCATGATCATGGAGTCATGGAATGGCCTGGGTTGGAAGGGATGTGAAAAACTATCCAGGGCCACCCCTGCCATGGGCAGAGACACCTTCCACTGTCTCAGGCTGCTCCAAGCCCCATCCAGCCTGGCCTTGGGCACTTCAGGGACAGCCATGGCTTCTCTGGGCACCCTGTACCAGGGCCTCACCACCTTCACAGGGAATGATTATTTCCCAGTATTAATAATTCTGCTGCAGAGAACAGACATTTCCCAGCCTGTGTTAGCATATGATTGGAGGAGTTGACGTAGCCCCTGGAGCCTATCACAACCACCCCAGAAGGTGGGGACTTCTGCATTCCTTCTGGAGCTACTTATGGAGCCAACCAGCCAGGCTAACCTTCCCATGGATCCAGGCCAAGGACTACACTTGCTAGAAGGTGATGCAAGATTTCATATTCCCAGAGAAAGGGAGGCATCATCCAAATGTTCTGTGCCTGGGTTTAGAAGAGAAAGATTGAAATGAATCTGCTTTAAATCCTGTTATTTTAAAACTACATCAAGCTCATGACAGAAAAGATGTCCTGCTATGGCTAATTCTGTCTTTGGATTAGCTGGGCAAGGGTGGGGAATTGAGCCAAAAAGAGCCAGAAACTCCTGCTCCCAAGTGCTGTCTCACATCTGGGAGCACCACACGTAGCTGTGCTTGGTGGGATGCTGGGCTGTCACTCAGCCCTTGGAATGCCCTGCCCTGATCCGGCTCCTTGGCAGACTTCCCAGGGAAGGAGGGCAGTGGGATAACAGGGCCCATTCAGTGCATTTGGAGGCTGCCCTGCTAAGCCACATTTGCTTGGGGCTTGAGGCAGCAAAGCTCCAAGGAGGGAGTAGATGGGATGAGAACATCCCACATGACCTCCAAACCCTTCCCATCTCCCCGTGCCAGGGAGAGCGCGGGACAGGCAAAGCTCAGGAATTCACATTCCATGGGGAACGTCAGCGGGGCTGGGACTCGGATCTTCTCCTCTGCCAGCAGACAAATGTATGAGCTGCATGGGAGCTGCCATCCTGCACAGCTTTCCTTGGCAAAGGCCCTGGGCTCCACCAGCAAAGCTGGCTCAGGGTTTTCCAGCTCAATTAGCTTTTGTCTGGTTTGTTGAGATTTGAGGCTAAAGTGCAGACTCTTGTTACTTTTGAAAGTAAGTTTAGGAGGAAGAATACTCTGTTTACCACTGGTACAGCAAATCCTGTATGGTTTTGGTTCACTCTGATGTCAAATAAATTTTTCCCTTTTTTATAACCTCCTTTTTTATTTTATGCAAACCCCTACTTAGAATAAACAATCTCAAGCCAAAATATTCAATTTCAGAGAATTCTCTGTCCCTCTCCACGTCCCAATTTTTGTCCCTCTCCACCTCTCAATTTTTTGCTTTTTTTGTTTTATTTTAATTTCTGTTGGTTTTACATTTTCTACAAAGAGCAACTGGCAAAAAGTGGGGGTTTTCAAAGAGGGTTGTAAGGATTTTTTTTAAGCCCATACCTGGCAGTTCTCTGCAGACTGAGGGAACACAACCCCCCTTAATCTATCCTTCCTTTCCCAGGGGCTGAATTTCCCTTTCACCTCACACCTGCACTGAGCTGAGCAGAGGAGCAATTGGATGGTTCACTGGTATCTAAAGGAAATTAGTAAAAAAACATGATCTTTATACCATTAATGAATTGAAAAAATAATTTTAGAAACCTCTGGGCGATGAATTGGATAAATCTCTTACAATTCTGGCATTTCTTGAGCAATTTTCAGCTAATAAGTCCAATTGAAAGAAGTTTTGAAATGAGACATCACTTCAAATTAAAAATTATCAGAGCTTGTTTCTTCTCAAAGTGCCAGATTGACACTAACACTAAAAATCCCTGAAATGTTTATGTTCTTTTTTGTTTCCAATTAGCAGCTTGAATTTACAGCATGTATTAGTAACAAAGTAATTTAGGTTTTTTAAACTGGAAAAAATGATTCTATTGCCCTTTCTCCAGACTGACAGAGTTTTACCTTCTCATTGTTACAGTCTTATTCTGCTGCCAGATTTCAAACAAATCACAAATTTAGTGTCAAAAAGTAATCAAAAGGAAGGAGCACCTGACAAAGCTGTTTGCTCTGATGAAGTGAGGCAGTTGCTTTGCACATGAAACTCAGCGTTATGAGTGAACTTGAAAATAGCCGTTTTCCTGA
Organism: Lonchura striata; assembly: GCF_050655825.1. NCBI lineage: Eukaryota > Metazoa > Chordata > Aves > Passeriformes > Estrildidae > Lonchura > Lonchura striata. The sequence continues at coordinate 11,949,477 of NC_140729.1, read as the reverse complement.
GTCTTGCCTCTAAATCAATATTTCAGCCGAGGATGTGTCTCAGATGTTGAGCAGCACATGTGGCACTGGCTGCCACACCTCTCAAATGGCGCCTTCTCCACCCTCCTTGAGTGCCTGAGGGCACAGAAATTCAGAGGTGTTTAGGAAGCAGCACCCTGCATGCCCCTAATCCTGTCCTTCATGGAAACCTTCTGTGCTGGGGAAGTTCAAGATGACAGCACTGAAGGGATGGGATTGAGGGGTAGCACAATTGAGGAGGGGCCCTTTCAGGACACCCCCAGCTGGGGAAGTCTGTGCCAGATACCACAGAGAGCATCACAGGACAAGTTTAGACTCTGAACTTCTGGATATCTAAAAACCAAGCAAGAAACCCCACCCTCAGGTCCTCTGTTCCTATCCTTTTTTTTTTTTTTTTTTTGGAGATAACGGCAATGTTCTATTTTCCAGAGAGGTTGTAAAGATAAATGCAACCTTCAAGTGCAGGAGGGAGAACAGAGAAGAGAAAGGCAGAACTAGTTCTCCTGGTGCACAGGGGACAAGAGGAGGAATAACAGGTTTAAGTTGTAGGAAGAAAGATTTGGGTTTGACATGGAAAACCACCTGTCAAATTTTGACAGACAATTTGAGCCCGAGGAAGAAACACGGGATCCTCCTCTGGCACTGCCCCCTGCTCACTCCACATGCATGACATGGGACACATCTGTGGGATAACACCCCTCCCTGGGAGCAGGATAACTCACACCTCCCTGGGACCAGGATAGAACACCTTCCCAGGAGCAGGATAACTCACACCTCCCTGGGAGTGAGGATTTCTGGAGCACTTGGAGCTGTGCCAGACCTCAGCATCTGGCTGAATGTTCTCCTTTGGCAAATGACAGAGATGTTTCTACTTCTAGAGCTGAACAGGTGCTGCTGTGCCTAAAAAGGACCTGTGTTGTCACCCAGGTGACATTTGTGACCAGGAAGTGCTGAGTGTAAGCAAGTGATGGCTCTGACAGGTGTGGAGCAGTCCAGCTCTGAACGAATTAAATGTTTTCTGCTGAAATCCTGGACTGCTATATTTTATTTCTGTTTCCCTCCAGTGGAAAGCTTCCTTCTGAAATCATTTATTGGACATTGACAGAACGTTTCTCTTCTCCTTAACATGAAAAAATTTGGGAGGTAAGAATTAATCTTGTGTGTAAGTCACAAGTTTGGCACTGAAGCCATCCAGCTAAGTTTGTGCTCAAAGTGCCTTTCTCAGCTTTAGTCCTTGAGCTGGAAAGCAGAGTGCAGGCAGCAGTGCCAGTCTGCAGCACACACAGGAAATCTCTCCAGGTCTGATCTGTCTTCCTCGCTGCAGCAGGAACAAGCAGAGACAGTGCTGAACTCCCCGGGTTGGTGCCTTTGGAGAGCTTGAAAGAGGAAGGATTGTTCAAGGAGCTGACAAACCTGGTACCTCTGAGCTCTGGGCTTGTGGCCTTTGATGAATTTGCTCAGTCATCTCAGTGTGAACGCTCTGCTCTGCCAGGTACTGAAGAACACAGAGAACACAGGCTTTGAAAAGCCACCAAGCCCCAGCACACTCTCCAGGGGTGCAGAGAAGCTGCCTCTGCCCATCCCCAGAGTCCCCTCCTCAGCTGTGGGAGCCCCAGCCCACGGCAGGGCTGGAGCCTTTGGCAGCCTTTAATGGACTGAATCCCATTACAGCACCTGCTCCCCAGAGCAGCAGAGCACAGACACCCCTCTTCAGGGCTGGGGTCACCAGACCCAGCAGAGGCCATTCCTGAACCAGGCCTCTCTCCAGCCCAGCCTGCCTCCATCCATCATCCCAGCAGGAACCAGCCCTGTCAGCTGGCAGGAAGGTGCTGCAGCCCTCAGTGCTGAGCTGCAGGCAGAACATCTCTCCATCCACAGGGAGTTGTGGCTCACTGGGGGCAGAGGGCAGCAGGGGAGTTTTTAATCCAGGGGTTTCTGAACTGCTGGGTGTACCCTGAGGGCTCAGGGATTTCTGGGGCTGCTCATCAGCGCCCACAGGTCGCTGCAGCACGGGCATGTCTGTGTGCAGGTGGAGGTGTTTGGCTCTTCAGAGCAGGAGGATCCTCCCTCTCTGTGCTCAGTCAGTCCTCCCACCTGTCAGGGCTTTAGAGGGCACAGGGAGTCCCACATCCTGCTCTGGGGTGGGGGCCCACTCACACTCCCAGAGTGTCCAACCCCAGCTGGGTTTTTGGCAGCTCTGTGCTGGGAGAGGGGCTTATGCAGGGGATTCAGCCCAAATAACCGCTGGGCCTGCCTGAGCCAGGGAAGGGGCAGAAAGAAAGGAGATAGATCCATCCCCGTTGAGAGAGGGGAGGAAGAATAGGGGGTGTTTTCCCCTTCCTGAAGAGCAGTTTCCTCAGCAGGACTCTGACAGCAGCCCCTTGGTGGCAGGAAGGGGTGCCTAGTTTGTCTGGTCAGGACCTTGAGCCTGTCCCTTCCCAGTGTCCCTGAAGCTGAGGATGTCACTACAGAGTATCCAGAGGCAGGACAGAGACCCCAGAGGCCCTGAAAACACAGGCTGAGGAAGATTTTGCTCCCAAACTGTCCACTCTAATCCAGGCTCAGCTTCCAGAAGGGCAGGTCCCAGCTTTAGCTCCTCTGCAGAAACACAATTTTATCCTCGCAGATGCATCCTGCCAGCAAGCCTGTTGCCTCAAGGATTATCCATGGCAGAGATAGAAAGACCTTCTCATTCCCAAGGGAGCAAAAAAAAAAAAAAACAACCCAAAAAATACTTTAATTATCAGCCAAGTCCAACAAAGCAAATACATCCAGGTTAATGAGCATCCCAGTGGTGCACACCTCATCTAAGCAGGTAGATATTAGATATTTCCCACCTAATTGAAAAGTAAAGCTGTTCACTAGGGTAAAAGTCCTTTTAGGGACTTTCTTTATGCAATTAAACTGCTAATGAGGCTGCTTAGTCCTCCCTACTTTTCTTGCAGTATCTTCCCAGTGAGACATCCCCATATTCCCAGGGACCAGCAGACAAATAGAGGCAAGCTTCATTTCTTGGAGGCAGCTGGTGGAATCTGGGGGGCTCAAGGCTGGCAGGGACAGGGTGGCAGGACCTATTCCCTCTGGGGATCAGGGCTCCAGCTGTATGCCCTGATCTCTCTGCTCTGTCTTATATCCACAAATCCAGCTAGAGTTGCTTGTGTCTAAATTTTTCCTTGGGGTGAATGTAATTTTTTCCAGTGACAACTCTGTCTATTTAAGACAATACACAGTAGGTAGGTACCTGTAACCATTCCTTGGGAGCCTACTTCCCTCCTGAACTGCTGGGCAGTGTCTCCTTCTCCTTAATGTAGTGCAAAAGGAGGTGGATACTGTGGCAGGGACCTCTGCTCTCTAATCCCTTAAATGGTGTGAGCCACAGACCATTCTTGCCTTTCAAGAGTGCAAACAAACAAAAAAATAATCTCCTTTAGCCTAAAACTCAGAACCAGGATTTTCAGCCTAGGTGAAACCAGGAATTTTCTATTCCCCCTGCAATGAAGCTCCTGCCTTATCCAGAGGAGGGTCCTAGCTGGGCTTGGGGTTCAGCAGGAACTGTGCAGTGCAGTTTTCTTATTCTGCCAAGCACTGAGGCTTCTGTGGATGTGACTGGGCTTGCAAGTGCTCACACTCTTCTGGGGAATTGCTTATCATCCTTGGCTGCTTTACAGCTGTAAACATCACAAAGAGAAAGGCATTGGAGTGGTGTACTCAGATTGTACCTGCTCCTGCTCATAGTTAACAGGAGATGGATTGCAGAAAAAATAACAGCAGAAATCACAGTTTTCCTTTTTGTTTTCCCCCCTGAGTGGCAGTGAAATTTTTGCTATCTCCCACACCCACTGCTATTATTATTTTATTAATGCTCAGCACTGCCACAGAAGTGATGGAAACATGGGATGGGCTTTATGAGCCACCACCAGGCATGGCTACAGATCTAATTATAGATTCCTGAAATTTGCATCAAAGTGTTTGGAAGCCCTATGCAAGGGCAGAACTCGGCTGTACTAAATAGGAAGCACAGCAGCCTCTTGCCCAACATTTTACAGCTTAAGTAGAGAAGGCAAGAAAAAGACAGGGATTAATTCATTGGTACCAATTACGTGGTGCAGGAGGAGAATGGAGACCAGATGAGCTCAGGCTCTGTCCCATGGATCTGTACAGCCAAGAGGACAGCCTGGCTGGAAGGCAGATGGGTTCGTCTGCCTGATCACTTGATGCCGTGTTCTTCCCACTGTCCCAGAATGCCAAGAGAAGGAATTTATTAGATATGGAATCTCAGAATGGCTTGGGTTGAAAGGGACCTTAAAGCCCATCCAGTGCCACCCCCCTGCCATGGGCAGGGACACCTTCCACTATCCCAGGGTGCTCCAAGCCCCGTCCAGTCTGGCCTTGGGCACTTCCAGGGATCCAGAGACAGCCACAGATTCTCTGGGCATCTGTGCCAGGGCCTGCCCACCCTCACCACATTCCCAATATCCCACCTAACCCTGCCCTCTGGCAGTCTGAAGCCACCACTCCTCTGTGCTCTCTCCAAAATCTGAAGAAAACCTGTGCACAGGTTCCAGAGCTCAGGAGTATGTGAAAACAGGGAAACACACCTGAGAAAAGTGACAGCAGAGGCAGAGGACAGAAGGGACAGAGAAACCAGAGGCAGCTGCTGAGAGAGTCCCTTTGCTGAGTATCAGCAGATAATCAGCATATCTAATCATGTGTGATAGGCTCCATCTCCCTGGCTCTTCAGAGCCAGCAAATCTCTGCACTGCTATTGATTTTCTGTCTGGCCCCTCAGGGATGGTGCTCACTTGAAGATAAGGGCTTCCCCCTCGGGCTGCAGCTGAAGGAGGCAGGGAAGATTCTCACTGCTGGAGCAGAAGCTCCTCCTGCTCAGAGCTTCCTGCAGAAAGAGGAGTCGTGTGCACAAACCTCCTTGGCTGAGGCGTTTGTGTCTTCCCAGCAATGCAGCAGGAAAGATTGATCCTGCCCTGAGCATCTTGTCACAGGGACTGGGGACTTCAGAGTTGGCTGGCTTGGGGTTGCAGGTGCCATCACTACATGCTGGATGTTACAGTTCACTTGGGCTGAATAAAAAGTTACTCTGATTCAAAAGCAAGAAAAGGTCTGTTTCTTATGCATAGAGAAAAAATTGTTTCAATGTAATGGAAATTCTTCATGTCCTTATGATATAAAAAAGCCTCAGATGAGTTGGCATTTTTCTAATGGGAAAAAACTTATTGTCAAAAGAATTCCACTCATTTTACTGCACTTCAACGAGCCCTTGTCACTCCTTGTGAGTTTGTTTTACACTTGACAGGAGCAGGAGACTGAGGCACCAGCAGTGCTGGACCACTGCCCTTCTCTGTCCCCTTCCCCATCTCGGCTCTGCCCAGCTGTGGGCAGTCAGGAGACAATTCCCTGTCAGACTCCCGGGCTCATCCCCAGAGCTGCTCACACACAGTCATTGGGATCCCTCTCCTCAAGTATCACTTCATGTAGTCCACCGACCAGCTTCTAATAGGTTAACAGCCAATATCGGGTTTGCTGCTTTTATTCCTGCCAAGAGGCCTGGAGTCATCTCACCAAAGCGGGGAGCTGGGAAGGAAGGCTCAGTGGGTGTTAACAGCTGCAGGGGGATTTTCCACCCCAAATGCTGCCTGGGGGGCTCTGGAGCGGGAAGATTTAGGAAAGGTGGAAGAGCAGGAGCAGCACGCTCATCACCTGCCATCCCAGAGGTGAAAGCTGGAGAGAGCCAATCCCATGAGGAGCAGAGCTGAGGAAGCTGGGGGGGCTCAGCCTGGAGCAAAGGAGGCTCAGGGACCTTGTGGCTCTCACAGCTCCTGCCAGGAGGGGACAGCCGGGGGGTCAGGCTCTGCTCCAGGAACAGGGACAGGAGGAGAGGGAACGGCCTCAGGCTGGGCCAGGGCAGGCTCAGGGTGGGCTCCAGGAGGAATTTCCCCATGGAAAGGGGGGTCAGGGATTGGCACTGCCCAGGGAGGTTTGGAGTGCCCATCCCTGGAGGTGTCCCAGGAACACCTGGAGGTGGCACTCAGGGCTCTGAGCTGGGGACAAGGTGGGGATCAGGCACAGCTGGGACTCGGTGATCCTGGAGGGCTTTTCCATCCTAATGATCCTGGGATTCTGGGATTCCCTGATTTTGAGACCCAAATCACTGCCTTGTGCACCACAGGAATGCCCTGCTGTGGGATGTTTGTTCTGGGATATAAACCACATCCCTGGGATGTTTGGATAAAAGAGGCGGTGCCCTCTGCCTCCTCCAGCAAAATGTGAGAGAGCGTCTCTAAAAACTGTGGGATTGGTAGAAATCACCTTCACTTTAATCTTTCATGACCAAACAAGGGGTGCCTCGGGGATGTGCATATTAATGACACATCAAAGCAATATAAAATGGGCTGTTTTTGTAACAGGTTCCACACTCCAGCCCCACTCCTGGGCTCCTAGGATTCACTTTATCAGAAGTTATTTACAGCAGTGCCTTATCCTATTATGCAAATAGCCTTTTTGTCCCCATTTTGGAATGTGGAACGTTCCGTGGTTGGCAGGAAGGCTGACCTATGCTGAAAGAGTCAGATAAAACATTGGGTGATATTCCTGGGCTATTTAAGTGGAAAAACTCCTCAGTGGTATTGCTTTTCTCACAGCCCAAATGCATTTTCTTTCACATGGTTGGAAGCACAAATTGTGTTTAATCCTACCCCCACAGTTCCTCATATCTCTATGCCCTGAGCATGCCAAGAATACTAAACTTGCACTCATCCTTTTGAATTCAGCTCCTTTTTGGATTAGTGTCTTGTTTGTGGATTGTCTCCTGAAGTCCTTGGGTGTATTTGCTAAATAATCTGGACAAACTTTAGCTCTGGCAGGGAGCTATTGAGTCCCCAGCTGCCTTTGCCAGGAAAGGGGCTGGGAATCTACACTCTGGATTACACGGCTGCCAGCTCTGCTGATTTCATTATGAATCTTGCAAAACTTCATGTTTTCCTAAAAGCCTCAGCTCCTCAGCTGAAACGTGAACCTGCCCACTGATGTCATTACAAAGCTCTGCACTCCGAGCTGCAGAAGAGAGGCTGCAAGGGGGACTGAAAAGGCTGGCAATCCAGAAAATGAAAGTGGCTCGTGGTCATTGAAATCTCCTTGCTTTAAAGGCAAATCTCATTATTTTGTGGATAACTGGCTGGACTTGCGGAGAGTCAGAGAACTGAGCCCATCCCCAGGCAGGCACAGCACAGGCACAAGTATGGACCAGCAAAGCCTGAGTGTGTTGAGCTGTTGCCAGGAGAGAGGGGTAGGGCTTCTGCTGCTTTTCCACAAATCTCTTTCAGCTGCCAAATCCTGTGCTGCTCCTCCAGCCCCTGCTTGGGCTCTGCCCACCCTCTGCTCCCTCCCTGAGCTCTGCAGTGCTCACATCTATTCTCTGAGCAAGATCTTCCTTGCACTGTTGGGTTCCAAGTGTCTGAACCTTTAAATGAGACAAAACTCCATGTTCATCCCTGGAGATCTTGGTGTCTTGGGCTTCTCTTTCCCTCTGTCCCCAACATGTGGAGAGCCAGACAGAGCAAGCATTTGACAAAATGCAATGTGAAGACCTGCAAAGCCAGTGCCCAGCCTGTGCCAGGTGCTGCAGCCCTGCCCAGACCCTCTTGGTGTATTTAGAGAAAGTCTGAGTGCATCTGAGAAGATGGGTGGAGAAATAACCACTGGTGCTTTAATGCCAGCTCTGATCACAGGATGTCTTCTGGCTCTGCCTTGGATGGCAGAACAAGAATCCCTGCCCTGCACTTCCCAGCGCTGCTTCCCGGCCCCTCGGCAGGAGCTCAGCAGATGGAGATGCCAACAAGAAGTTTTTTCTGTGGAGCTGCTTGGATTACAGAATCACAGAATCACACAGAATCATGAGCTTGGAAGAGACCTCTAAGATCATCAAGTCCAACCTATGCCCTGACACCACAACTAGACTACAGCACCAAGTGCCAAGTCCAGTCTTTTTTTAAACATATCCAGAGATGGTGATTCCACCACCTCCCTAGGAAGACAATTCCAGTATTTTATTATTCTTTCAGTGACAATTTTTTTCCTAATATCCAACCTAAACCTTGCCTGATGTAGCTTGAGACAAAGCACTGAGATTTGTGCTTCCAGGATGCAGGAGTGCCTGAAAATGGTTATGGCAGACGGGGCAGGCAGTGGTGCCTGGCTGGGGGAGTGAGAGTTGGGAGCAAAGTGGTTTCTTTCCCAATGCTGGATTCAGTGGGGTCAGGGGCTGGGAGAGGCAGGAGTGCTGCCTGTCTAGACTGCATCCCAGACTAGATACAGGCTTTTTCTGGCAGGTTTTCACCCCAAAGAGGTGCAAAGATATACCTGGGCCAGACCCCAGAGTCCTTCAGGCTTTGCCCAGTGACCTGTGGTGAAGGAACCTGAACTGCCGCACAGATGCAGGACAGGCCAGGACGAAGGATCTCAACAAGCACCGGAGGACTCGGGAAATAACTCCTGGTTTTGTCTCCTGAGAGCTGGGGGCTCTTCCTGAGGCTCCACGGCCTGGGCTACGTCCCACCTTTTTCACTTGAGCTGCTGCTTTAACCTGTAACAAAACCTCTGCCAAGCCAAGTGAGGGAGAGCCTGGATCTGGTGGGACAATCAGCACACAGTCCATCCAAAGGGCTGTGAGGAGGAGATCACTGGGTCTCTTCCACTGGAGGAAGGAGCAGATATTTTTAAAAGCAGTTGTGTTTCCATAGAAACCCCAGGAAAGGGTCCTGCAATCCTATGGGGGAAGGGTGGTTTTCATCCACTCCAGCTGCCAAGAATTTCAGTGCTGAAGAAGATACAAACCCCCTTTGCCACAGCTGAGCTGGAAGAGGAAGTTCTTTTCCCTCTCCTCTCCTCTCCTCTCCTCTCCTCTCCTCTCCTCTCCTCTCCTCTCCTCTCCTCTCCTCTCCTCTCCTCTCCTCTCCTCTCCTCTCCTCTCCTCTCCTCTCCTCTCCTCTCCTCTCCTCTCCTCTCCTCTCCTCTCCTCTCCTCTCCTCTCCTCTCCTCTCCTCTCCTCTCCTCTCCTCTCCTCTCCTCTCCTCTCCTCTCCTCTCCTCTCCTCTCCTCTCCTCTCCTCTCCTCTCCTCTCCTCTCCTCTCCTCTCCTCTCCTCTCCTCTCCTCTCCTCTCCTCTCCTCTCCTCTCCTCTCCTCTCCCTCCCCTCCCCTCCCCTCCCCTCCCCTCCCCTCCCCTCCCCTCCCCTCCCCTCCCCTCCCCTCCCCTCCCCTCCCCTCTCCTCTTCTCCCTTCCCCTCCCTTCCCTTCCCTTCCCCTCCCCTTCTTTTCCAACTGCATTCCAGTAGTTGCCTTTCCCTCCACGTTCCAGGTGATGCTGTGCCTTGCATGGTGCCCATGGCCCGGGTTTTGGGCAGAAATGAGCTCAATGTTTGTGGAGAACTAATTCCAGTTTCCCCTCCTCATCCTGTGAGCTGGGTATAGTTTAGGACAGGGATAAATCCTACAGCTAGGATATATCCCATTATTGTTGTTGTTGTTGTTGAGACTTTCTGAAAACTAAGAGGACACAATTTAACCCCCCCAGATGTACTTCCTACTGTGTGTTCCGTGCTCTGAAGAACAGTTTTGTGCCAGGATCAGGGATGAGGGATTGGACTCCAGCATTCAGCAAGGTGAGGTAATTACCAACTTCCTGGAAATGCATCAGCTGAAGCTCAGTGATAGTGAATGACTTGCCTGGAGACAAACTGTGGGGGACTGAGGACAGTGGGCAAAAATCTTATTGCTTCTCAAATCAGATGATGTCAGGCTTCTGCTGTTTGTGGGCCACAGCAAACAATGCTGCTCTCCAGTCAGGCTGGATAATCCTTCCAGGCTTAAGTGGAAAATGTCAGCTCACCAAATCAGCAGCGCCATCATTGTTTGAAATTGGTCACGAGGCCATTCCAGTTTTGCTCCCACTCTTTAGCACCCTATAGCAGGCCAGGGATGATAATGAACTGCATTGCACTTGACCCTAATAATTCAATTTTCTGCCTTAGTGAAGCATAAGAGCCATATTTTGAAAAACTCATCATAGTCAGGGTACCTTTGGCCTGGGAGTCCAGGATTAGAGACATAAAGTGAAACCACCCGAAAGTAGTAAAACCATTGGCTCTCCATGACTGATAATAGGACAGAAATCCTTGCTGGATGTAAAAGCAGTTAATTGCTGGAGAGATTAATTTTTTTTTCCTATTTAGGGCAGATGAGAGCATGTGAAAATTGACATTCTTGACAAAATTAAATTTCTCTTCATCCACATGGAGACTTTCTGCTTAAATCCCTGTGAAGATTCCATTTCCAACTCAAAATGGAGAGTTGGGAGGATTTGATTAATGTACATTTGACACCAAGAGCACCTTGATCTGGGTCTGAAATTATATTTCCTATTCCAAATGCTTCAGAGAAAAGTCCTTTCAAGTCTGAAAAGAAACATTTTTACTTAAAAGGAGAGTTGTAAATATTCCACCTTGACTGTTTCCACTTCCCCGCTCTGTTTTCTGTATAAATTCATGTACAAAAGGGATTTGGAGTTCTGCACTGGACTCTTTCTGACCAAGTGTTTCCCTGAACTCCCAGCCAGGCCCCAGGACTGTGAAGGGCTTTCCAAGGCAAGTGCATTGGCAGTACAGCAAATTGCACAGATTTGACACTGGCAATGGTGAATAAAATCCTTTCTACTCTGTTGTTAACTCTGGCAGAAGAAATGAGTTAAGCTCATTTGTCTCCTTCCTGAGATGAATTTTTCATTTTCTCTTCCAAGCCTATTGACATTTGTGAAATGATTTTCTGGTGTTTGTTCAGTCAATAAAAACTGCAGCTGGATTTGGAGTCAGCACAAAGACCTGCCCGACACCAGCCCTGCACAGGGGTTGTGCACTGGGTTATCACAAAATCTCTGATTATTATCTTATTTGGATACACTTCAGGTATTGGCTTCTTGTGTGTGTGTCAGAGCTGTCAGCGAGGCTGGGAACGTGGCTGATGAATTCTGCCTGTCTCCACCTCTGGAAAACACAACAGAGAACAACAGCTTTGGAGCTGTAAGAGAATCATCAGTGGCCTGATAATAACTCTCAAACCCCTCAGTTTAAACTCATAACCACTAATTCACACCAAACTTACATTTCACACAGTCTGATGCCTCAGCCTGAGACTCCACAGCCTGGGAAGTTTTTGGGCTGAGAAAATCATTGAGTCATGCAAAATCCTGTGCTGGAAGGGACCCCAAGGCTCATCCAGCCCCACCCCTGTCCCTGCCCAGACCCCCCAACATCCCACCCTGGGCACCTCTGGCAGTGCTGTCCAAACCCTCCTGCAGCTCTGGCAGCCTCGGGGTTGTGCCCATTCCCTGGGGAGCCTGGGCAGTGCCAGCACCTCTGGGGAAAGAGCCTTTCCCTGAGCTCCATCCCAAATCCCGTGGCCCAGCTCCACCCATTCCCTGGGTCCTGTCCCTGTCACAGAGAACAGACATCTGAATCCAGAGAACTGGGTCCAAAACAATTTTTCAAAGTTCAAAGTTTAGTTGCCAATTTGTAAAAAGGGGGAGCAAAAGTCTCCCGTGACATCTCAAGCATCATGTGGAAGGGAGAAGTAATTTCCTTCTTCCCTGGGCATCTCTCCAAACCCAAGATGATGACACTATTTTCTAGCAAACCTTGGACAGGACAACCTGGTCTCATGGAAGCTGTCCCTGCCCTTGGCAGGAGGTTGGAATGAGAGTATCTTTAGGGTCCCTTTTTATTCCAAACCATCCCATGAGTCTGTGATTCTATGATTTTTCCTGCAAATAGAGTAAAGCAGTGATTTAACAACTAAATAAAGCTTTATATTGGCTCACCCTGTCAAACAGGGGGATGAATTAATAGGAAAACTGTTCCTTTAAACATGTCAGTGCTTAGAAATGGTGAAATCTGCCTCTGTGCCCTTTGAATGGGAAAGTGGGGGAGGCAAGGGGGGAAATCTCCTAATGAGCTGCCATGCAATGAAATAATTAATAAGTATGGATCATTCTTATTGGCCTGACCCAGGGTGCCACAGAATTCATTGGGAGTCACAGCACTGATTTCTGAGGATGCCAGTCTGAGGAGAAGAGGAATAGAAGCGGAATAGATTGACTTTGAGAAGTCAATGGGGATCTATCGACTTGTGCTGCTAAAACCCTGCCTGTCCTCACTGCATCAGAGCAGGGGGCTGGGAAGGGAGCAGCCTTTAATTAGGAGTGAGGCAGGTTTGAACTCATACTCCTATCTCCTCCTAATTAATCCTGGGATTAATTTTAAAGCTTTTTTTTGCCCTTTTTGAAAGTTTTTATTCCAGAGATGCCCTTTGCTGCAGCCAAGGAGAGCTGTACAACACTGCTTGCAAAGGGCTGCTTGGAGAAGGGGAGCAGGCAACAAAGAGAGATGAAATGTTCACTTTTTAAACTGCTAAATAGCCAAATAAACTTTACTGCCACTTTCCAGCCTATCAAATTGTGTTTCAGTGTGTTTGTGGAGGGTGTTCAGGTGTTTGGGGACAGATATGTAATTAGAAGAAGTAAAACTTGCCATCTGGAGAGAAAATCTGCTTCTGCCTCGCCATGGCTGAGGTTGCAGCAGCTCCATGTGGGCTGTCAGGAGAACATGCTTCCTCAGACACCACCTGCTTGGTGATCTGTGTTTATCAGTGAGAGAGGGCTTCTTTTGATTAATCTAATCTGGTTTGTGCAAGGGATTTGCTTTTCCTGCAGGGAAAGGCAGGCTGACTGAAAATAGTCTGAGTTATGTGTTCCAGGAGATACCCCAGGATAATCCTTCCCTGGCTGGCTCTCCTGGTGGCACTGCCCTGAGATAATTAGTGGCTCTCTGAGTTCTTTTGTGAATTATTGAGATATGCAGCTTTTTGTTCCAGCAGAGTTCTCCACTGACTTGGTTAGCAGGGGAAGCTTGAAACCAAGACCCAGGATCGACATGAAATTTGAAGTACGAGAAAACCAGTAAGAGAAGCCAAGATTTATTCACCAGTCTGGTGTCCTGGGAAGACTCCTGTTACTTGTGCCATGCCCTGACCATCTCTTTGCTCCATGTCTCCACATTTTGGGAAGGAGAAGGAGCTCTGCTCATCCCTCTTGGAGCACAGAGAAGGGGAGGTTATGTTTGCTGTGACTTGCATCAGAAGATTGCCCATATGCAGCTCATCCCTCACTAAAAACAAGGAATACAGGTACTGAGGATGTAATTTTGGTCAGAAAAAGTCTTCACTGGAGAAAATAAACCCCTTTTTTAATGCTATAGTAAGGAGGTTTCACACTCTGATCTTGCAAGTGTAACAGAAGCTCTAATGGGATCTCCAGCTTCCTGCCAAGCCGCGGGATTTGGCATCACCCCCTGTCATCAATATGCAACTAATGACTCGAGCCATTAAATCATCCCGGGTGCCTTTTCTTGCTGAGTATGAGGAAAAGACCTGTAATGGCTATTTTGGGGTTGTGCATCTGTTTGTTTGGAAGGATTTGGAGCTTAGAGGGGTTAATGCTCCCTAATAAATTATACTGGAAATATTTTAGGTGAGTCATTTCCTTCCCTGCAATTGTGTCCTTGTGGCATTGATGAGGTGGCTCCCTGGTTGTCCTTCCCTGTACTTATGCCCTTGTTGTCCTGATCTGCCTTGCTGGAGCACAGCAGGACTTTGCTATTGGTATCTTCAGGAAATACTGAAGATGGGAGAGATCTCCAGTATTTGCAATATGGGTGTGGACAGCACTCCTGAAATCCCAGAATTTCTTGACCAAGACCCAAAAACACCCAGGAATTGTCAAAGGTTCTCAGTTACCAATTAAAAAAGCAATGTGTTGACAGTGCAACAAAAATTCCCATGTTTTTTCAGCTGAGTCATCCATGTGCTTGCTTTGACTCAGGGTTGGATTTCTTTTTTCCACCCTTGGGAAGCAGATGACACTCAGCATCTTTTCTTTCCCTGTTTCACTTCCAATGAATCACCCTTCAAACGAGAAGATTCATCCTGGAGAGGTCTTGGCTTTGCTGAAGGTCTGATTTAAGGAGGATACTGGATAAGTATGAGGCTCCATGTCAGTAATGCTTGTTCCTTCCAGCTCTGCTCTCTGCCTTGAGAAGTCTATTCCCACAGTTTTCCCAGGCCTCTGGCCTTGGGAACATTTTGGGATGTGTTTTAGCTCCTCAGGGACGCAGAGCTGAAATCAAGCAGCACTCAGGCTCTGCATGGATCTAAAACTGTTTTTTTGTTCAATGCAAGAACCCAAAATTTAGAACTGATCCATGCACTTCCCAATTCATAACCTGAATTAACTCTTCTAGATGCTGCTGCTGCTAGAAGAAAATAACTTGTCCAATCTGCTTAAGAGATTATTTTGGTACAGAATTATACAAAAGACAAAGAAATACTGCTTTAAAGGGCTTTTCCACAGAAAGTTTAGGGTTTCAAAATCACTTGGGAAGTATCTACCATGACCTAAAGTTAATTGCATTGTTTCTTCTCTGCTTCTAAATATCACTCTATACACAGTCAAAAATGTTTGTTTGTTATTTCTGTGTTTTCATTTGAAATGAAGGGTCATTGAAATCTGCAATGGACCTCAAAGTGTGTGGTCTCCAGTTCTGATCAGTGAATGTTCAGAGAACTAGGAAAATATTATAAAGAATACAATTCTTCAACTGCTTCCCTCGCATGTCCAGCAATGGGGTTTGTGTTGATGCTGGGATTCTTGTCAAAACCTCACCATGAGACTCATTTCCTCCCTGAGAATGCCCCCAATGGCTTTCTTAAGAAGCACCCAAATAGCTAAAGAATCATCCAGATCCTGCTGAAGCAATCCAAAAGGGCTCTTTTGGAAAAGGAGACAAGGATTTATGGCTGGGGAGTACTTGTTGCACTGAGCGTGGAGAACTGTTGCTCCAATAACAATGAGATTTATGGCTTCCAATCCATCAGAGCCTGAGCTGCACGAGAGCTTTTTGTGACTGGAACTCTGTCAAGACAATGCAGGCACCTGAAGGTAAAGGCTCTATTTTTATGAGTAAAAGTTTTTCTTGTCAGAAAAGATTCCTGAATCAGCTCTAGATTAAAGGGAAAGCCATCTCTCCCAGAGGGTTTATTGGGTGTGCAGTACAGTGGGGGCAGCAAGGCCGGGGGATTAAAGGAATCAAAGGATGGTCTCAATTTGAGTTTGCAAAAGGTTCTCCTTTGGGTTTGACATCTCTTTTGGTGGCTGCTAAGAAGTTCCTGTGTCACAGAATCATGGAATATCCTGAACTGGAGGGGGTCCCCAGGGACCATCCAGCCCTGCACAGACCCCACAACAATCCCACCCTGGGCATCCCTGGCAGTGCTGTCCAAACCCTCCTGGAGCTCTGGCAGCCTCGGGGCTGTGCCCATTCCCTGGGGAGCCTGGGCAGTGCCAGCACCTCTGGGGGAAGAGCCTTTCCCTGATCTCCAGCTTAAGCCTCCCTGACACAGCTCCAGGTCCTGCTCATCGGTGCCCAAGGCTCACTATGAGCACAGGAAAGCATTGAGGTGAGTCCATGTCAGGGGGTGGAACTGAAGGGTGTTTAAGGTCCCTTCCAGCCCAAACCATCCTGGGATTCTGTGATATAATTTCTAATAGAAAAAGAATAGCTGCCATCAAATCCCTTTCCCGCTGGAATCTTGGGACTGTGTTGTGTTGTGTTGTTGTGTTGTATTCAAGTGCCCTGCACCCCCTGCCCCTCCTGAGCTCTGTGTATCCCTGTTGGAGCTCTTGGCTGCTCTGGATTTCCAGGTCCCTGCTCCTGCCTGCAGGAGCTTCCAAGCTGGCTGTGTTCAGGTCTTTTCCTCTGCTCACACTCTGCTGATGGAGAGCATCACCTTCACCCCAACCCAAAACCACTTCCAAGAAGTGAGGTCAGCCTGCACTGACCCAAATCCCAGAGCTCTCCCTTTGTCAGGGTTTCCCAAGCAGCAGCTCAGTGTAGTTGGAAGCAGACTGTGTCCTGAGTCGCTGCCTTCCTGCCATGATCCTGCCTTGCTTTGGCTCCCAGGACTTTCTTTTCCTGGCTCCAGGGTTCCTCTCATCTTGATGTACATCTGAAGGAGCCATTCTGGGCTTCCTCTGTAGTTCTTGAGGAGTCAAGTGTCCTAGAGGGAAATTCATCTTCCCTACCCTCCATCCACTTCCCAAGAGAGGCATCTCTCAACCTTCAGGGCTGCTCCTTCTCTCTGATAATTACAAAGGTGCCCACTCAGACCTGGATGGGTTTTGTTTGGCTCAGCCAGAGCAGTTAAGTGTCCCCACCTGTACAATTAAGAAAAAAAAAAAAAAAAAAAAAAAAAGCACCACAGTTCTACACATGACTTTGAGTAAAAGGACTGAAAATGTAAAAATTAATTCCCTGAGGTGCAGTTTGTAAGTACACTCAGCTCCACTTAAGTCTAAAGTTATCCTAAATAATTCCTCCTGGCAGTTTAATGGTGGGGATTTTGCTGTAATGCTTCCTCCCTGACATTTGCAATGACCCAGTTTACTGTTTTTACAAATAATAATTTGTCTTAATTTTCTATTTGAAGTAGCAAGGAAGAGAATAAATGGGTGAAATCCAAACCTGGTAACCTTGCTGGATATTGTAGGTCAATAAATTATCTCTGTGCACAGCTTAGTGTTCCAGGTTTCCACTTGAGTGGATGAGGGCTCTTTTAATGCTTGTTAAAATAGTAGAGATAAGTGATTGCAGTCTGAGGATGGAAAACATTGAATAATGCAAAGATCTGTGGATTTTGTGATTTTACTTGGCTGGGGGAGAAAAATCCTTTGATTCTTTCAGAGCTGGATAATAAAATCTTTCTTTTCAGTTCAGACTCTACATGTTTTGAGCCAAACATGGCTCTGAAAAATAATAATGCAATCCTAATTAAATTATCCAGTTGGGCTATGCCAGGGCTGGGCATTTCTGACCTGGTTTCCAGTGTAAAAAATCCAGCACAGGCTGAAGATTATTCCATTCTGAAGCCAGGAAACCTTGTAAGAAACACCATTTAGAGCTGCTAGTGCAGCTGAAGTTCTGGATGCAGATCCTGGAGGCTCTGGTGACCAAAGCTGGTGGCCAAAGCTGATTTACAACATGGAGACCTGATTCTAGGAAGTCCTTCAAATCAACATCACTCAAAGCAGGGTGAGGCTTCTCAAGGGAAACCCAGGCATTTTAATGAGGCAAAAATGTTCATGGAATGAGCCTGACTTCCCTAATTGTATTATTATATCCAGACAAATAAAAATCTTCAAAGCCACTGGCAACTTTTTGAAGACATCAAAAAAATTTGGCAAGAAACTGAAAATTTTAAATGAAAACCAAGTTTCCCCTTTTTAAACTTCTATTTTCTCAGCAAACTTTCTGATGAACTGGAAATCAGGTTCTCTAGGGCCCATTTCAGCCTCCCCAAACATCAGTTTCATTTCTCCTCCTGTAGAGGGAATGAGACCCATTTAGGCAATTTCTGGGGCTCAGCTCTCACCACAGATGGCCCTCCCTGCACTTGTGCTGTCTCAGCTGCCTCCTGGAAGCAGTATCTGAAATGAGGTACATCCTTTAGAATCCCAGTGCCCTCAGTCGTGGTCATGGACTCATATTTTCAGCCCTGAAGACTTGCACAGTTTTTTCCTTTCTGAGAAGCAAGCATCCTATTCAACTGTTCTAATATTTTATTGCCTTGTCAACATACGAGAAAATAATAATTACACACTGCTCTGCAGGACTGGGAATTCTAATCAACACCAAAGCAGGATCTGTACATAATTAGAAAGTTGTTTTAGCTGCTTTTTCAGAATTTATCTCTCAAGCAATTGTCAATGTCAGCAACATGGTTCAAATCAGAAAATCTAAATGTGATACTTCATTGTTACTGCTGCTCTGCAGATAAAATCAATATTTGCTCCAAAACAATGAAGACTGAAAACTGCTGAAAAAATTTCCCCAGATCAGTCAGAGGCACTGCCAGGTTGTCTGAAAGGTTTTGGGGTTTGAACCCAGAGCCGAGGTTTGTCTGTACCTTGTTGCTGTGAGATTTAGGGCTCTTCCTGCCACCCCAGGTAGCAGGGAAAGGGCATTTGAGGTCTGGAGCAGGAACAGACACTGAAATCACATCCTCAGGACTTGATCCGGGAGCCTGGGTCACAAAAGGGACATTTAGAAATGGAGTTGAAGAGTCCAAAGAATTTTCATTTCACTTGAGCCAGTCCAGGGTTGGAACCCAAACTCACTTTCCGGCAGTTACTTGACCCCGGTTGCCCTTTGTTCTCTAACTGTCCCATGGTTCAGGCAGTGATGGCCCCAAGGTCCACCTCCCTCCCTCCATTCCCCAGCTCCAGCCGTGCCACGCTCAGCTGTCCCTGTGCCATCAGGACACACAGCGAGGCTGGAGCAGGTCCAGAGGAGCCACGGAGCTGCTCCAGGGCTGGAGCCCCTCTGCTCTGGAGCCAGGCTGGAGCTGGGGGTACTCACCCAGAGTGGAGAAGCTCCAGGGAGAGCTCAGAGCCCTGCCAGGGACCAAAGGGGCTCCAGGAGAGCTGGGAGCAAACATTCAGCAGAGACTGTTGCAATAGGACAAAGAGTGATGGTTTTCAACTAAAAGAGGGTGGATTTAGACTGGATATAAGGAAAAAAAAAATTAAAACTAGGGTGGTGAATCCCTGGCACAGGGTGCCCAGAGCCCAGGCAGTGCCCAAGGCCAGGCTGGACAGGGCTTGGAGCAGCCTGGGACAGTGGGAGGTGTCCCTGCCATGGCAGTGGTGGCACTGGGTGGGCTTTAAGGTCCCTTTTCCACCCAAATTAGTCTGGGATTCTCTGATCTGAAATATTGCCCATGTCTGATGCTGGAACATTCCTGCTCTACTCCAGCCTTCAGGACAAGGACTATTCCAGAGTAGAGCTGGGCAAGCTGCCTCAGCAGGACAATATTTCAGGCTGCAGGAGCTGTCCATGCTAAAAAAAAAGGGAAACTCAAGCCTTGGTGTTCTCCTGTGTCTGTCTGCACTGCCAGAAGGCAGCTTGTGAGCTGAAATATCATCAGAGATCAAATGTTTGGAAGCTCACAGTTGGTAGAGGTAGAAAAGTACCTGGGACAAACAGTCCTGAGCAGTTTTATCCCCACACTGCTCAGAGGGTGCTGCCTGCATTGTTCTGTCTGCTCTTTTCGGCCTGGGCAGCTCATTTATTCCCTCACTGACTTTCAGTCTTTGAGCTGCTGTTAATTTAAGAAGCTCCCTTGTTCACCTCTCTTATAGATTCAAGAGCTCTTCTGGCTGAGACGGATTGGGATCCCTGGAAGGGCATTAAAATGCTGTGTATGGCAATGCTTTGCCCAGCTCCTCCAATCCCTTTCTCCTGCATCTTGCTCTGCATTTGGATCCATGGGTCCAGGCCCTGCTGTGCTGCTCCTGGGGCTGTACTGCCTTCATTAAGTGCACACACATACCAAATTCTCTTGATTTTTGCCTTTTTTTTTCTCTAAGCACCTGAGAAGTCTGGGCAGGAAAAGATCTTTTAAATGCATTATAAATCCTATTTTAACTCAACTAATTATAGCTACAGCATAATTAAAATATTGTGAAGGAAAAGAAAATAATCTTGCTGAACTGAAAGTGCGTTAACACCTTGCATCTGCAGAGTTCTTTGTACCTGGCAGCAAAATGCTCATCAGCCCCTTCTGCCAGCAACCCCAAACCTGCTGAGAACGACCTTTCTTTCCTCCTGAGGGGCAGCTCCCATCTCTGCTCTGGGACAGGGACAGGACCCAGGGAATGGCTGGAGCTGGGCCAGGGGATTTGGGATGGAGCTCAGGGAAAGGCTCTTCCCCCAGAGGTGCTGGCACTGCCCAGGCTCCCCAGGGAATGGTCCCAGCCCCGAGGCTGCCAGAGCTGCAGGAGGGTTTGGACAGCGCTGCCAGGGGTGCCCAGGGTGGGATGTTGGGGGTCTGTGCAGGGACAGGGGTGGGACTGGGTGGTCATTGGGGTCCCTTCCAGCTCAGGCTATTCCAGGATTCTATGATCTGTTGGCTCACTGGTTCTGGTCAGAGGGGGAACATCTCCTGCTGCTCCTGTAAACTCCCTACTATTCCCTTTCCTAAAGGTGAGAATAAACACATTGAAATCTTG
Source organism: Lonchura striata (assembly GCF_050655825.1). Taxonomy (NCBI): domain Eukaryota; kingdom Metazoa; phylum Chordata; class Aves; order Passeriformes; family Estrildidae; genus Lonchura; species Lonchura striata. The sequence goes on along the minus strand of NC_140729.1, from coordinate 11,929,276 downwards.
GCAGCTACAAATCAAAATGTCACACCTGAAGAAAAATACTTGTTACATAAAATTTCTCCTTTTCTATTGATTGGAAAGTTCCAGCAGGAGAAATGAAAAATGTTGAACTTGATTTCATGAGCAGGGATTTTTTTTTCAGTTACAAGCAGAACAAGCCATTGTGCCTGCAAAACAAAAGCAACTATTTCCTGACCAGCTCTACCTTAGTGATTTCAAGAGTAATAAATGTGCTGGTGGAAAAATATTATTACACCGAATATTCATCATTCATAGAAAAGCACCAGATATGTCAAAGACTGGGGTAATACATCTGAGATAAATATCCCTATATAGGTCAGTCAAATCCCTTCAATCCCAAAGTGGGTGAATTACTCTGCTCAGTGCCATATACTCCTACTTCAAATAGGCAGAGAAGGATGGATGTTTTTCCATGGCTTTTACTGAAGCAGGGATTTTGAAGTGCAGCACAGAAATTATAGTAGGAATTTCCAGTCCCATGTCCCACTGCAGGTCAGGCAGGATGGGGATGACTATATTTCCTTCTGGCCTTAAAGAAATGCATCTGCGGAAACACAGTCAGAGCTTATGGGCCATTGGATCCATGTGCTCTGAAATTACTTTTTTAGCACTGAAAATGACATTATCTGCAAGAACAAATAAGCTATGTCTGCCAGCATCAGCAGTCAAGCCTGAAAATGGGAAAAGTGTGAGGAGAAAATCCCAGCCTGCTTAATTGCCTCACAAATCAAAGCTCTGGGCAATAGCTCCTGTTCAGGGGAAATTCAGATGAGAAATATGATTACTGCTCTCTGCAGGGGAAAGGCAGCACTTGGACAAAATGTGGGCTGTTTTTTTCTTAGTGATCCCCGTGCCAGGACTTGGCTTGCCAGAGCTCCTTGGGAAAGTCAAAGCTTTCTCCTATTTCAGCAGTTCTGTGCAGGTTGGGGTGGACTTGAGCTGGTGCAGCTTCTCCCATGGGTTGAGTTGATGTCCTTCCATGTGCACCAGGCAGAACTCAGGGCACTCTGTGGGCCAGTCCATGGAAATTTAAATGTCTATGGGAAAAAGAAAGATATAAATCTTCATTTTCTTTCCATGAAAACAGCATGAGGTTTTAATAATGAGGCAGCTTGTAAAGTGTTTGTATATAAATAACACCTAAGTGAGTGTAGTGTTGGTGTTCATATGCATTAAACTTCCAGAATGTTCTGTGCAGAGAACTAAATATCTCACCAGTAGGATAAAAAGTTTGTTTTATTTGACCTGAGTTGTGCATAAATCCAATGCCAAATGACTGGCAGGCTCAGCCTGTGCTGTAGTGACACAAGGGCCAAGCTGGTATCTGATGGTTGGGGCTTTCTGGTGAGGATTTGGAGGGATGGGAGCAATTCCATATACCCAAACCACACAATACAAATGTAAACATCAATATCTGGGTGCAGGGGGCTTATGAGTCTTTGCACAAACTCTGGGATTTGGGTTTGGCTGTTCTCTGCCTGTTCCTGAGTTCATTTGCATGTTTCTCTGTCAGATCACTCCATGCTGGATGTCCCAACACTGCAGCCTCCGTGGCTGTGGTTCTCGGCAGCCTCAGGGAAAGTGCCAGCCCTCAGCTCCCTCTGTTCCAACTCAGGTCTCTTTATTCCTTCCCACTTCCTCCCTCTGAGCCCCAGAGTTACTTTCCTTTTTCCTGAAGAGGGAAAGCTGCTCCATGGGTGGCAGAAGGACTTGCCCTGAGGGGGTCTCATGGTATGGCTGGGCTCAGTCTGAGCCATGGCAGAGGTTCCCCCAGCACCTCTGTTCCTTCCCCAGGGGATCTGCTCCAGGCAGAGGAGGAGCTGGGTTGCTGCAGCAGCTGGGAGGGGAGTGTAGGAGCTCAAGGAGGTTGGTGTGAAGGATGGGGTGAAACCCCCTCAGCAGGGCGAGTGTTGCAAGGGTGAAGCCACTTTCCTTTTTCTCTTGGCTTTATTAGAGGGTTCAAATGGAATTTAATTAGTACTTTAGCCTTGAGCTGCCCTCAGCGTGGGAGCTGCAGAGTGCAGAGCCAGGGAACTCCAGCTCTCACCTTCCCTGTCCTCTCCAAAGCAAACAAACAACCAAACACTCCAGTAATTAACTGCACACCCAGGCTGTGAGAAGCACTGCAGGGAGGCATCACCCAGAAGAGGGCAGGAGGAAAATTATGAGCCTGAAAAGGCTGATCCAGGAAAATAATGAGCTTCTCCTGTGGAGGAGGATGCAAAAGGAATCTGGGCACTAAATTCCTCCTTAGAACTGTAGAATCAGAGATTTTTGTAGGTTGGAAAAACCCTCTGAGATTGCCAAATCCAACTGTTCCCCTAGGTCTGCCAAGGCCACCACTGCCCATGTCCCCAAGTGACACATCCACATAGATTTTAAATCTGCCCAGGACTGGGGACTCCATGACTGACTCAACCATCACTCTCCATCATCTGCTTGGAGCAGGTGGAAAGGTCGAGCTGCAGGAGGGAATCTTGCCCTGATTATGCACGTGAGGCTTTCCTGCAGGACACCTGAACTGCTGAGTCACGGAGTCAAGGAACAACCCTGGGCATAAGGATTCAAGGACACCTTGTGGAAGATTTAGATCTGGTCTAAAAACCAGCTTGGGTTTGGACCAATCCCAAAGGATTTTTCTTACAGGAATTCCTACTGCAGTTAAAGGAACAATTCCCATCCCACTGCAGAGAGTTAAATTGGGGTAAACTGAGCAGCTCCCCATGGCCGCGGGCAGTGCCCAAGGACAGTCTGGGACACAGCTTTGCCCATGTCAGGGACAGGGCACTGCAGGGTGATGGAGGAACAGCAGGGTGCTCCAGGCTGTGCCAAAGCAGGTCTGGATCACGCTGCCAGACTTGCACAGAAAGTTCCTTTTCCCTGTGCTCCCCTTCAGCTGAGTCACTGCTTTGGGAGAGCTCAGCAGCAGCTGCTCTGCGGTGGGGCAATGAGCAGGCACCAAACGTGCCGTGTGCTGGATCTGGTGCCTCGTCTACTCCGTCTGTGGCACGGAGATCAGTTCTTTGTTCCTCTGTAACTTCCTGGGACATGTAGCCATGGCACTGTTACGTGGCAATGGCTGTTCCAGGTCAGGCACAGATTAAGCTGCGAGTCTGTCCCAGCTCCCTGCTCCCAGGATTCCAGCCATCTGAGAGCACAACCAAAAAAGCTCTTCCAGCAGATGTCTACAAACTCTTTTGTTGGCTGATCTGTGCCCTGTAGGGCTGGTCTTGGAGAGCACTCCAGGTCCTCCCAGCAAAAGCACCTCCCACTATCCCAGGGCAGTCCAGCCTGGCCTTGGGCACTGCAGGGATCCAGGGGCAGCCACAGCTGCTCTGGGCACCCTGTGCCAGGGCCTGCCCACCCTGATAAACAATTCCTGAGCTCATGGAGCATCTCCTGAGTAAAGACCTGAGTGAGGATATGTGTGTGATGGCTGCTGCAGTCGGAGAAATGAGCAGAACACCTTTTCTAAATGTATATTCCTTGCAGACAGTCCTTAAGCTTCTTCAAGTATTCCCTGTAAAAATGTGTCATGTCCAAAACTGTCTGAGTCCAGTCCAGATCCGCTCTGGTGATATGAGCTGTAAATGTGCCCCAACAGAAAATGTCAAAACAAGAACCATCACAGTTGTACCACAACAGGAGGTAAAACTGTCAAAACTGAAGATTGGGAGGGTAAGAAGGCTCTGTTTCACATCCCACTGAGTGATTCTGCAAAGGATTAATTCCCAAGGCAAACCTGGAAATCACTGATAGTTCTCTGGGAGCAATGGAGAAACAGAATTGAGCTGGGAACAGCCAGGAAAGTTTGACATGGCTGAAGCCTGGTCCTGAAGGGCAGGTCTGGGATCTGCACAGGAAAAACTCAAGATTCCCTCTCCTCTGGCTGCATCTGTCCTGTGTCCAGCAGTTCATATTTAGGAGACAGACAGAGATGCCATATTCATCTTCTTGTCCTTCCCAGGGAATGGAAAACCTGAGGAGTTCCCAGGGTGATGTTTAGATGACCCACATGGGGAGTGATGCCTCCAGGAGAACCATCATCCAGGGTTGATCAAGAGAAGCCTGCTGTGTTGTGGAGTTCATTAAGGACTCTGGATACAGCGCAGTAGTAGTGCCACAGCAGCAATAAACTCCTGCAAAATGCATTTTAATGGGCTTTTGTGAGTGCCCCAGGGGCGCTGTGGTGCAGGAGCTCAGGGGGGATAATTTCCATCTGTCTCAAATGGATTCTGGGTGCTGTTGGTGCTTTGAGTGTGGAATGATCCTGGAATTATTCCCTCCACTCCTGGCCAGGTGCCACTGCACAAACCTCCCTGACGTTTCCATTGCCATGTCCAGAAGCCTTTGCTGGCAATAGCCCCTCTGATTTTCTCCCACTTCACTTTTAAAAACTTTATTCAACAACTTTGTGGAAACTAATTTGATCTTTGCTGCCCAAGAAAACACAATCTCTCAGGAGCATCACTGAAATAATGGATACAACCAAATCCCAAGGACTTTGGCTGTTCCAGTGTCCTGGGTTGTAAAATAAGCTTGTATTCTATTTGCCATCTGTTGAAGGCAAACCTGTTGGGCAGGTTTTGTTATCTCTCCCAAAGACAATGGTTTGCCCCGTGGAGGCAATGGTTTGTTTATACACTATTGACTGACTCACTGCCGGGCTGGTAAATGTAACACCGTGAGGGGTCCCACCCAGAGGGGGAAGCCAAGCACTCTATTATTGTTTAAAGGGGTAGCTTTTTGGGGAGAGGAGGCAGCTCTCTGGGCGGGACTCCGAGAGAAGCAGCTCGCTCTCTCTCTTCTTCGCGGGATCTCGCAGCGAAACAGCCGGGGAGGCGGCGGCGGCGGAGCTCGGAGGCAACCCCGGCGCAGAGGAAGACCGGCCCCACTGCCACCAGATCTTCAGAGGAAAACTGTACCCTTCTAAAGATCACCACTGCAGCTGCAGTTCATCAACCACTGCAAGGGGAGCAATCGTCCCAGCAGGACTGCTACTGGCACCCCGAATCCTCAGGTTCTGGACTTTTTTCACTGGTTTTGTTTGTACCAATTGCATTTGCCTTTTTTTAAATTGTTGTCTAGTTTTCTCCTAGTAAAGAATTGTTACTCCCATTCCCATATCTTTGCCTGAGAGCCTTTTGATTTAAAACTCCTAGTAATTCGGAGGGAGGGGGTTTACCTTCTCCATTGCACAGGAGGCTTTAGCCCTCCTTCGCAGATTGCTGTCTTGTCGAACCTAGACATCCAGACATGGCAGGAAGTTGGAACTACATGATCTGTAAATTCCCTTCCAACCCAAACCATTTTGGGATTGCAGGATTATTCAGCTTTCTCAGCTGTAACCTCCTGCAGATGGAAAATAACTCAAGAAGGGTAATAATGGAAAGTGAGTTGGAAGAGGCCTTTACTATTCTGTGTCTCCTATTCAATGGTTGCTCACCACAGTTGTAGGAAGTGTCCTAGAACATATGTGGAAGCTGCTGGAACAGAGGGAAATGTGTCTGTTGAGCAATGGCCTCCACACTTTTGTTTGTATGACTGTTAACTGGAATTTTCTGAAAATTCAACCCTATTTCTCCAATTCTGCCTCCAATTTACTGAATTTTCCCTACATATGGAGGAAGAACACTAGGGCAGCTGGGTTTGGCTTCTGTCTGATCTCCTGTACAGCACAGGACATTTCCTGCCTGCTGTGTCTGACCCCCACATCCCCCTTGCAGTGCAGGCACCTTGGCCTCTGGGGGCCAGTTTTCCTTCATTAGCTGTCAAGAGAATCCAGATAACTCATTCAAATGGAGATGTCAACAGTGAGGATGTTCACATTTGGACAAAGAGCGCCAGCCCAGAGTGTCTGAGCACAGAGATACATTTCATCATGTTTTAGGTGTCCAGAGAGGGGATGTCAACAGCTGAGCCAGGGCAGCTTTTGCCTTCCCCAGCACTGATAATTCAGTCTCAGAAACTGGAAAGAAAGATGACAAACCTCCCCTTTGGCTAGGAAAGGGGTCAGTGTGGCTAGCTGGATGTCAATATAGATTTTGTGGATGACTCTGGGTGGGATTGAGCCCAAGTGTTTAATGCAGTTATGAAGCAAAGGCTGAGTCACAAATCATCATTTGTCAGAGCTCATCCTCATGGTTTAAAATATCAGGGAAAAATATCCCTGAGCCCAGTCCTTCTGAATGTGCTGACTGAAATTCCTAGAGTCCAACAACAGTAAAACCAAACCTGTGACTCTGCTGTCCTGTCACAACAGCTTAGCAGCAAACAGATCACTCTCAGTGGGCATCTGAGCACACAGAGAGCTCACCCAGACAGAAGGAAGCCTGGTCGCTGCTGGGGAGGGTGGAGGATGCAGAGGTGATGCTGGCTGTTACCTTGGCAACCATCCCCATCTGGGAGGCACTCTGACCCCCAGCAAAAAGTATTTGAACTTCTAATGACTTCAATAAGGGAATAATTATTGGCTGTTAGGAAAGGGAGAGGTGTCACAGCTCCATCTGATCACTCAGAACCATAATGGGGGAGCTCAACATGGGCTGGTTCCACAGGTTTGGACTTTGGCAAAGAAGGTGCCACCAAAGCCCATTCACACACACAGTTGGAAAGGAATAGGGCCTGATTTTCTGCTTATTTCCATTCTGTTATTCCAAATTTCCTTTTAAAAGGGGACAAGGTGGTTGAAGTTATTGGCAATAACCACGACATGGGTCAGCCATGGCCTTGGCAGTGCTGGGGTATGACTGGACTCCATAATCTCCAAGGGCTTTTCCAACTTTAATGAATCTCTGATTCTACAGTTCTAAGAATGAGGAATTTAGTGCCCAGATTCCTATTGCATCCTCCTGCACCGGAAAAGTTCATTATTTTCCTGGACTGTTTTTTTCAGACTCCTCATTTTCCTGCCTGCCCTCTCCTGGGTGATGTCTCCCACCATTGCTCCTCACAGTTAGTTACTGAAGCATTTGTTTGTTTGCTTTGGAGAGGACAGGGAAGGTGAGAGCTGGAGTTCCCTGGGTCTGCACTCAGTGCCTGGAGAATTGCACCTGCACAGGTCTAGCCTTGTAGAATCTGAGAATGGAATCCTGGCATGGTTTGGGTTGGAAGGACCTGAAAACCATCCAGTGCCACCCCTGCCATGGGCAGGGACACCTTCCACTGTCCCAGATTGCTTCAAGCCCTGGCCAACCTGGCTTTGGACACTTCCAGCGATCCAGAAGCAGCCACAGCTTCTCTGGACAATCTGAATTACTTCTCTCATGTTATTCACAGAATTTTTAGTTATTGACACAAGAGCAGTAAGAAAATGCCCACACGAGCTTCATTCTCTCATGTAATTCAGATTTTGAGCTGCAGCTTAAGGGTATCTCTGAATTGTCTGTTAGTATTTATATGACAATCAGATAAAAATCCAGATACCTAGAAGATCCTGAACATGAAAAGCCTTTGTAAAAAATGTGGAGTTCCAGTTTTATTTCTTCAAACATTAATTCAGACTGAATTCAATACAGTCTTCATATTTATCCAAGGATCATAAAATTGAGGTTTCTGCACAGCAAGCAAACAGACGAGTGTGTGGGGATGGATACAAAGGCAAATGTGAGTTGAGAGATAAATTAACTAAAAGCCTGGATCCTGTGTGTCTACAGAGAAAGCTCTGTTAATTGAAATGAAAACCTTCCCTGATTCATTTATCTTCACTAAATCTCTTCTTAGAAACTGTTTTTGATCAAATATTCCTGTGCCTGTATAATTGATGTTGCAGCACTGAATCATGGAATTGCTGAGGTTGGAAAAGACCTCTGAGATCATCAAGTCCAGCCTCTGACCAAATACCATGTGGAACTTGAGGCCAGCAGGTGACAACATCATGTGCAGAGAACACTCAATATTCTAAGGATTGTGCTTTCCCTCTGCATCCAGAGAAGGGCTCAAAGCAGAGGGTCCCATATCCCACAGAGCATTCCAGAGCCCAGGCTGTTTATCAGTCCAGGATGGATTGGTCTTTTCCTGTTCTTAATGAAACTTTTCAAAAGCTTCTGACTGTTCTGATGCAAAATGAGAACAAATGTGCAAACCTCAGAGAGTTTCAGTATTCATTTTCTGCAGCCACACGAGATTCCTGGAGCTTGCCATTGATCTTCCCAGTGGAATCGCTGAGTTTCTCACTAGGGATCTGCTCCTTGCTCCCTCTGGATCCATGGATCCGTGTGTGTCTTTGCCACACTCTCCATGGATAAAGGATCCTGCAGAGCCTGTGCCTCTGCCCCAGCCCCTGCTCCTGCTGGCTGCTGTTCCAGGCCTGCCCTGTTCCTGGTGGATCAACCTTCATCCAGTGATATTTAAGGATGGCAGCTGTGACCTCCCTCCCTGAATTTCACCACTCTGTTTTTGCAGCCCTGATCCTTCAGGATATCTGGATGTGGCTGCCTCACCAAGGAAGAGTTTCCCTTCTCCGTTGGACACTGTCCCTACTGATCCTTTCTGCCTTGGGAAAGGCTCACATGCTCCAGTGAGCAAAGTAGTCCAGGAGCAGAGAGATCCCTCCACATCTGCTGTTGCTACAAGAACAGACAAAACCGCTGGTGGAAATTAAAAGCAGCGTGAGTTGGAGTTCCTGGCAGAGCTGTGCTCTTTTTGTCTAAAGGGAGTAGGAAGATGTGGCCAGAACAGAAATTCAATTCATCAGTCTGGCTCCATGGTTACTAAGAAACAGAGGGATGCTGCTACACTGGAGTTATTTCATTCCCAGATGAGAAAGGGATGCTCAAGCTGAAATACAAATTTATTTCTTTGAAATTATTCTGTTTCTCTTAGACAGGAGCCAGCACCCCAATTTAATCTGCACTGTCAGTGGATGCTCCTCTTTGCTCTGCTCCTTGTCCTTCAGCAGAAGGGGATGGGCATCTTTGTGTGCTTAATTAGTTTTTCTTTTTTTTTACATTAACTTGCATCGCCTTCAGCAGATCAGGTTTTATCTTCAGTAGGTAAAAATAAAGAAAAGGAGTGGATTCAGATCTGGGCTCAGTCACGTCTCTCTGCAGGGAACTCCAGACTAAAAAGGCAGCTGAGGCAGAGAAGAAACACCAATGCCTCCTCCTCCTCCTCCTCTTGTCCCTTGATTTCCCTCATCAGCTCCTTGGGGAACATTCCCACTCCCTCAAAGCTGCCCCGGGAAGGATGGCACCAGGATATTCAGCCAAAAGCTTCTCTGGGGTAAGGTTTTCCCACCACAAACCCAATCCTATCCCTGAAGGCTCCTCCTGCCTCCATGACTCATCCCTGCCTACCCTAATTCTCATCCTGTCTTTTCTCAGAGAGCTACTGCTTCCCCTGAGCCCTGGCAGGGAATTCCATCCCACTCAGCTGATTTATTCCCCCTCTGGTGAAGTGAACACTGCTTAAGTTAATTCCAGCAACAATCGAAACATGTGATGGGTACCCACCAGAGCTCATTCACTGCCTTCTGGGACTCCTGTTGAGGTCAGAGCATGGCTTTGGGGGGACTTTTAGGTGCCACATTTCAAACTTGGCTTAAAAATCTTAAATAATGACTGCCCTGGAGGAGAGCAGAGGTTTGCAAGGCTGACAGGAGTGTGGGGGCTGTCAGTCCTGAAATACATCAGCTATGGAAAATCATGGATAGAGATGGAAGTTAAGATTTCACTGTGCTCCTAACATCCCTTTAGAGCCCTGATGGGTCCCTGCTGCTTTGTGTTCTGCTTCAGATAGGCACCAGAGAGTTTGGGGTAATTTCAGCTCACTAGGAATCTTGTATTTCTAATGGAAAACTGTGGTCTTTTATTTTGCTTTTATTTTTTAAACCTATCCCATTTATTTCCATGAAAATTATCAATAAATTCACAGCTTGTGGGATGTTCATACTTTACTGCAATGTGAACTCTAACCTTTCATTCTCCTCTTACTGCTGGTTCCTTATCACAATCTGAAAAGTTTTACTTTAACCTTTTCTAAAGCAACTTCAATTCTGTTAAAACCTGGATGTTGCTCTTCCTGCTGAATACTGCAAAGCCACTGTCAGCATTTTTGACATAAAGCAACACAATGAGCTGTAAATACTGCCATGAAACTTTCCCAATTTAAACAAGGTTTCAAGTGAAACAAAAATATTTACATAGTTCACATCTGTTCCACAGAAAATGAGAAATATTGACTTATTGAAAGTTGCTTTCATCCCAAGTCGCAGTACAGATTAATTACTCCTGAAAATGTTATTGTTTCTGGTCATCCTTGTTATCTTCCCTTAAATGAGGAAGCCTGGAGAAGAGGAGGCTCCAGAGTGACCCAATTTCAGCCTTTCAGTGCCTGAAGGGGCTCCAGGAGAGCTGGAGAGGGACTGTGGACAAGGGATGGAGGGACAGGACACAGGGAATGGCTCCCACTGCCAGAGGGCAGGGATGGGTAGGAGTTTGGGAATTGGGAATTGTTCCCTGGCAGGGCAGGGAGTCCTTGGCACAGGTGCCCAGAGCAGCTGTGGTGCCCCTGGAGCCCTGGCAGTGCCCAAGGCCAGGCTGGAGGGACTGGAGCAGCCTGGGACAGTGGGAGGGGTCCCTGCCATGTGTGAGGTTTAGGGTCCCTTCCAACACAAACTATTCTGTGACAATAAACTTCCATGCTTTCCTACTCTGCACTCCCCTGGTTTCCCATTTGTTCACTTTGTGGGATTGCCTGGAACAACCTAAACATGGGCAGCTTGCAGGGCTCAGATTTCCAGCAGCACCACTCCTGTCCTGCTCTGCACAGGCTGGGACTGAGGCCTCTGCAGTGTCAGAACAGAGATCATTGATTGTCTCCCTTGCTCTTTGAACAGTAAAACAACTCCACAAGGCTTCATCAGTAACGGATGAGGATTTGGGAGCCAACAAAGAGCTTTGCTTGTGTTGGACACGACACAGAAATATTAAAAATGTTGTTTTAGTCCCCGTAAGTGCAATTACCCCTTCAGGAGAGCGACTGCAGTGCTCACATGAGTTGCTCGAGAATTAAAACCCTTGCAGGGCTCTGACTTACCTTACGTGGTCTGGGAAATAAAATCCACTTGAAAATTGCACTGTGTTTCAAAGTCAAGAGTGAAAACAGGAGGCAGGGACACTTATCATAAAATATTTCAGTAGAATTTGCCTTCTGATTCATCCATGGGCCTGGTCTTTGCTTTTCCTTCCCCTCCCTGTGTTCTGGGCCTTTCTCATTGCTCCCAAGTCGGCGTTGCTTCATCCAAGGCTAGGAGACACATCAGACAATGAAGGGAAGTGAGACCAGCACTGACTTTCCCACCACACAAACACCTCTGGTGACCTCAACAAGGCCATGGAATCCTGGAATGGTTTGGGTGGGAAGGGACCTTAAAGCCCACCCAGTGCCACCCCTCTATGGCAGGGACAACTCCCACTGTCCCAGGCTGCTCCAAGCCCTGTCCAGCCTGGCCTTGGGCACTGCCAGGGATCCAGGGGCAGCCAAAGCTCATCTGAAAACCTGTGCCAGGTCGCAGACCTGTGAGCTCACCCTGCTCACAGCCAGGAATTCCTTCCCAATATCCCACCTAACCCTGCCCTCTGGCAGCTTGAGGCCATTCCCCCTTGTGCTTTCACTCCACATCCTTGTCCAACGACCTTCTCCTTCCTACAAGCCCCCTTTACCTCCTGGAAAGCTGCAATTCCTCTGTGCATTCCCACACTGCCTCCACCCCAGTCCCAACCCCAGAGATGGGAGTTGCTTCTTGTACACACCTCTGCCTTGGAGTTTTGTCCTGGTCTAAATTCATTCCTCAAATCCAAAATTCATTGGAACAGGATGTTAGACAGAAGGAAAGGATCTATTGAGTCCCTTTGTTCTTACAAACATCTTTTGACATTTTCATTCTCCTTGAAGGCTAGGCAGAAATTCTTTTCAGATGTTCTAAACGTTGCCAGCAGTTCCAGAAACAGGACAGGTATTATTGCCTCCCAAAGGGATCTGCCTGCTCTTCCCCTTTGTGGGGAATTGAGGAGGAACTGGGGGAGTGCTGGACTGGGAGGCACTCGGGAATGGCTCATTTCCCTCTCAAAGGGGATGGCTGAACATTCCAGTGGGTGTTGTTAAAATACCCCCAGAGAAGAGCAGCTGCTCATCCTCACTGCTTTAAATCTTTCATGTTAATTGGTTATGGTTGCTCTCAACACCTCAGAAATCCTCTAAAAATGCCCACCTAGGCAAGAAATCTCTCTAGGAACAGCATAGCCTTGGGAATCTCACCTCCAAGGCCCTGGTTTTCACTTAAAAATTAATAATTATATAAATTTCTTGGTGCCTCAGTTTACCCACGTGAACATGGATGTGCTCCTGACAAGGCAAGGACATACTGCAGTTATGGAGCCTTGCACAGCTGGAAGTGTTGATGGTTTCCTTTGGGATTTCCTGTCTGGTTGAGATTCTCAGAGCTGATGGGATCAATTCTATCAACACTTCTTAATTTTTCCCTTATTGCCGGAGGCGTTGTTCTTTTAAATTGCGGGTTTGGGATTTTTCTGGGCACAGAACATCTGAGGGGCAGTGAAATAACCAACTAAAACACAGAAAGCACAGCTGCAGCGTTGTATCAACTCATCCACGGTCGTTAATTGAAGTCCAGCGGCAGCGGAAGTTCTGCCAGAGCAATGATCAACCCTGGGCACTCTCAAGTTCATCTCTCTGGGAATAATGCCAGCGAGCAGAGGGGGCTTCCCCTGTTGCCCCTGTTATAAATGAGAATTTATTCAGCCAGATTAAAAATAAAAATAATTTTATTTGTGGTCAAATTCTATTTAGCCAGCGACATGGAAAGGACAGAGCCAAGCCTGGGGTCGGCCCTGGGTGTGCAAGAAGGAGTCAGCCTCAGCAGAGGTTTTTCCCCTATGCCCACACACCTCCATCCTGGCACAAGCGGTTTTTATAGGGAAAATTCCGCCTGAGGCCAAGATTTTAGCAATCAGTCTTTTATTCTATTCAGAGTCCATATGTTAATAAGATTTTCCTTTTTTTTGGTGATGAGGAGAAATAATTCAATGTCCAGAGTGGGCAAATTCTTGTTGGGAGTTTACGGGAAGGCTGCATTCACATGGATCTGTCTGAGTATTTCCATGATATCCATCTTGGACGATCAGCACAGAGGATCAGCACAGATGATGGCCCATCTCCCGGCCGAGCCACATCCTTTTTCTTATAAATCAGTTTCCAATATACACTCAGTCTCGCCTGCAAGGTGGGGGGGGAACTAATACGACGGGCATGATTTAACAAGTATCCAATATTACATATTTCATACAAGGAATGGCGCGCATTATATTTATTACACATAACACCCCGGATGCTGGGGGGCTCGCAGAGCCGAGCAGGGGCAGATGAGCCCCCGCTGGGCCGGGGGGCTCTCGGCGCCCTCCCACGCTGCCGGCGAGCCCGGCCGCCCGAGGGAAGCCGCGGCCGCCGTGGCCACCAAAAGCCGTGAAACGTCAGGAAATACCGGCGGGGCAGAATGTCAGCGACTGACGGGGAGAGGCGGTGGGACCTTCAGGAGAGGGGGAGTCATCCCTTAGGGAGCGGACATGATCTCTGACTGAGGGGAAGCTGGGGCTGCAGGGAAGCCCAGGGGGAACTTGCGCCTTTCACGATGATGAACAGCGGAGTCCCAGCGTCCCGGGCTGCTGGGACACTGCGGGACCGGGGAGAGCCCCGGTGTCGGGGGGTTCCGGAGAACAGGAGGGGTCCCGGTCGTGCTCCGTGTGACACCGGGATGCTGCTGCCGCTGCTGCTGCTGCTGCTGCCACCGGGCTCGGCAGCCACGTCCCCGTGATGTCCTGCCGCGGTCGCCAAGATGATTTATTAAAAAAATATGGATATTGATCTAGTATCGATATCCAGCTGTGATGGACAAAAACTCTCTAGCAGTTTAAAGTTAGAAAGTGTGTGTTTATTGTGTGTGGGACAGCTCCCAAATACACACCGCAGCTTCCAGGTGATTACAGAGCCCTTTTATCCATGCAAGTATTGAATACCCAAAATACAAATACATATTCATCATTTTGGTACATCCCATTCCTCACTTCATATGCTAATCATTTCAAAAGCCATTCAGCATGTGTGGTTTTTTTCCCTGAAATGGGTCGGTGTCCCTTTCATGGGGAGGGGTCCCAAAATGAGGAAGTAAATTAAGTCTTCCTCATTCTGACCTCTCTACCTTTTCAATGCAAATATGACAAATGAACTCTTGGTAGAACTCCCATTCCTTGTCTTCAATTGTTTCAGAACAGAGGAGGCCCCCAATTGTCCTATGTTCCTAAAAGCTCTTTGTCAGTTTGTGTATTCTTTATTATAAACCCAGCTAATTTAACATTGTGCTGACAAGCAATCAATTATTAATTAACTGCTAACTCTTAACTTCATCAAGGCCCACTCATTTATTTTAATTAACTCTAGTAAGGCTTATTTCTAACTAAAATCTTAGCTCCTCTAAAATCTCTAAATTCCTTAAAATTTACGTTTCACCCAGGGTGTGCTGCTGGCACCGGCGGGACAGGGCTGAAGTTACTGCTGCCCTGCAGAGCCCTGCTGGTCCCCGGAGAGTTCAAAGGCAGAATTACAGAGCCGCGGGAGGCTGGAAAAGCCCTCTGAGATCAGCCATTAACGCAGGACTGGCGGGTCCATCACTGACCGTGTCCCCAGGTGCCCCAGCCCCACGGCCTTTAAATCGCTCCTGGGACGGGGACTCCACCCCTGCCCTGGAGAGAGTGAGAGGAGGAAGGGTAGAACTCATCCTGTGCACATGGAGAGGAGACCTTGCAAATTAGGAAACAAAGACATCCCTAAAAATTAAACAACACACATCCCCCCACCCCTGCGCCTTTGTTTTTTCTTTTTTTCTTTTCTTTTCTTTTCTTTTCTTTTCTTTTCTTTTCTTTTCTTTTCTTTTCTTTTCTTTTCTTTTCTTTTCTTTTCTTTTCTTTTCTTTTCTTTTCTTTTCTTTTCTTTTCTTTTCTTTTCTTTTCTTTTCTTTTTTTTTTTTTTTTTTTGTGTTTATTTGGGGGGTTTTTGTTTGTTTGTTTAGTTTGGGTTTTTTGGGGGGCTTTCTTTGTTTGTTTTTGGTTTTGTTTTGGGGGGGTTTTTTGTTTGTTTTGGAGGTTTTTTTTGGTTGCTGTTTTGTGGTTTTTTTTTTTTTTTTTTTTTTTTTTTTTTTTTTTTTTTTGCTTTTTTCCATTTTATTCTATTTCTCCTGTTTCCAAGTTCAAAAAAGGCTATTTTCACCCTGGGACCTTCTGAAAAGGGACTTCCTGATTACCTCACAAGTGCTTGTTTGCTTTTCTCCTTGTCAAGTAATTCTTTCACTGTGGTGTTCTCAGGATTTTACATTTCCTGGAGTACCAATCTGAAAACATCTACCTTAGGAAATCACTCCTTTCCCTGTCTCTCACATTTGACATGTGGAGAGAGCATCAGACTGTACCTGCAGCTTTAATCACCTTGATGAAGACATTTCTTGAAGTTCCCCCATCTTTCATGACATATTAAGCCCCTTTAATCTCTCAGAGCCTGGCTCAGCTCAGTCAGGCCCCCAGGCACAGAAAAGCCCATTCTGGGACACTTTTCCTGAACATTAAACAGACAGATATCAGTGTGACAGAGACAATGTGGGATTTATAAAAACTGAGACCATTTAAATGTTCTGAGAGCAGAAGAAAAAAAATAAAGTCTGTTTGCAAAGTATCTGTTCAGATCTGGCATAAATTGCAACAAAAAATTGCATTAGTGGTGAATTATTTGCATTCCTTTTCCCTACTCCAGTTCCTCCAAGCACTAAACTTGGCTCTATTGAAGTTGTCCTTTTCATTTGACAGCCCCTTTACTCCTCTGACTCAGACCCATTCAGAGAACTCCAGAACACAAAGGGACTCCCATTCCAGCCCAGCCTCTAGATGCAGCCTTGGAAATTATAGAGCAAAACCCATCAGTAAATCGGTGTCTGATTAGCTCTGGGATTTGAGGAAGTTCTGATTTGAAAATTGGTGGGAAAATTCCCCTCTGGAATGATAAATGGGCTGACTTGTAAGGGCTCTGTTAGTTTTGGGGAGAGCAGACTGTACTAAGCATCTTTCCAAATCCCAGCTATCCCACAGCAGGGTTAAGGTCTGAACACATTGACCAGGGTGGGAACAGAGCTGGGAGGGGCTGAGCCCAGCAGGAGCTGAGGGAGCTGGGGGGGCTCAGCCTGGAGCAAAGGAGGCTCAGGGGGACCTTGTGGCTCTCACAGCTCCTGCCAGGAGGGGACAGCCGGGGGGTCGGGCTCTGCTCCAGGAACAGGGACAGGAGGAGAGGGAACGGCCTCAGGCTGGGCCAGGGCAGGCTCAGGGTGGGCTCCAGGAGGAATTTCCCCATGGAAAGGGGGGTCAGGGATTGGCACTGCCCAGGGGGGTTTGGAGTGCCCATCCCTGGAGGTGGCACTCAGGGCTCTGGGCTGGGGACAGGGTGGGAATTGGGCACAGAATAGACTCGATAGTCTGGCAGGTCTTTTCCAACCTCAGTTTTTCCATGATTCCATGTGGAATCTATGTACAGCCACAGAATCACAGAATCACAGGGCTTGGAAAAGATACCTGAGATCACAGAGTCAAACTTTTGAATCCCTCTAAGCCAAATAAAGCCCATCATGAAGTGCCACGTCTGCCCCAGAGGGACCCAAGGGACACAGGCAGCCAGGCAGGCACCCAGGGCAGAACAACCCAAAATTGTGTTATTTTCCTCAGAACACTGCTTTAATAATGCACCAGTGCTTGTTGTTGAGCAGTGTGCCAGCAGATGCACCATTTCCAGCCAGCTCTGGGCTGAGATTTCCAGTCCATATTAATGCTGGTAATGCTTCAATCCTGACATTTTGGTCATGTAATCTTATTGAAAATGTTTCATGGGATTTTCAGATTGGTGTTTCAGGTATTTAATGTATGTATTAAACCAGCCCTGGTAATTCTGCCCCAGGCAGACTCTGAGGGACTCCTGAACCCCTGGATGGTTTTGTGATGTTAATGATGGTTTTTCTGGTGATTATTCTTTTAAAAAGACCAAAGCAGGGAGTAGGAAGTTGGTTTGTACTGTGTTATAATTAATGCAGAACAAATCTGAGTGCAATCAGGATGTTTTGATTGCGGCCTAGTGAGATTTCTGGATGTCCTTTTTAGCTATGACATCATGTAAATTGGATTTTGGCACCATTAGAAGGGAGGAATTGAGGAGGATGGTGGAAGTACTCAGGTACAAATCAGCCTAGGGGAGACCAAACCTACTTGGTCCATTCTTGCTCACAGGTAGAGGAGGAAATTCAGGGGACCAAATTTCCAGTCTCTAATTCCCACATAAAGAATTTACATCCAGAGCCATGATGAATTTTCCCTATCAGCGTTTCTAACACAAAATTCTAGGAGGTTCAGTGTCAGGAAATTCAAAGGGGTGTGTAGAATGAGTCAAACCATACTTTGCAGCCTTAAAACCTCCTCTAGGAAAGCTGGAGAGATTGCTTTGGGATATTTCATAGTCCTTAATATCAGTTTTAACTGTTCAAAGGAATGAAAGGTCCAAATTATCAGCAAAACTGGCTTGGAAGTGTCTCAGGTTTGACATGAAAAGGCAGGTTAATTAATCAGTGCAGTGACAAGAAAGATATGGTTCCATTTTCATGTAAAAATATAGCTGAGCATAAATCCAGACAGTTTCTTCAGGCCTTGTCTTCAATAATTTGTTTTTTCTCATCCTAAAAATGTCCGTGGCTTTTCCAAGTCCTTGCTGCCAGAGCCTCCCAAAGGACTTTTTCCTGACAGCCACAAACAGGACGTGGAACATGGACTGCTGCTCTTTAAACCAGCTCAGGCTGTCCCAATGCATCAAACAGCAGGATGGGGATGCTGGAGAAATCTGTGGTGGAGACATGGATTTGTTCCTGAGGGATGGAACACAACAGCACTGGAATAATTTTCAATGCAAAAGGTTTTATAGCAGGCCAACCCAATTGTTCCATCAGCACTGATGGCAGGAGCCCAGCTCCTTAAACCCAGCTGAGTTTGGAGCAGATGAGCATTTTCCTTGTTTCCTGTTCTGTTTTTCAATTGAATCCTGGCTGGAGGCTGGATGGAAATAGAGTGGAGAGAAGCTAAGCAGGACTTTTTGCTGAAGTGTTTGGAGACAAGGACACCACAGCTTGCCTTGGTGGTAAGAAAAAAATAATGATATCATCCTGGAATGATATCATTCCTGGAATGGATTGGCTTAGAAGGGACCATTGGGCCCATCCAGTGCCAGGCCTACCATGGCAGGGACACCTTCCACCAGCCCAGGCTGCTCCAAGCCCCTCCAGCCCGGCCCTGGGCACTTCCTCTGTGGTGTTTGGGAGCAAAGTGGCAGCTGGGCCTTTGGGAATGGCCCCTTCCTTCTCCGGGTGGGGAATCCTTCTCAAAGGATTGCTGAACTCCCCTAGTCCCCACTCCCCACTTGGATCACAGATTTAGCTTTCTGAGCTGGAAGTGGAGGTGCAGGAGTCTGTCCCTGTGTGTCACTGCTGCTCCAGCCATGCCTGAGAGTGGCACCAGGGTTCCATGGAGAGATGCACACATATTGTGAGCCAGCACCCCCAGCCTGCTCCCTGCAAGCCCACTGGGAAGCTGGCAAATTCCTATGGCACCCGAGCCCCAGTATCTGCACCAAAACCTGCTGGCCCCTGTTAGTCCTTTTCTGCTAAGTAAGACATTTTCCACAGGGCTAGAAAATCAGGATATTTCACATCTTGCCTTCTTCATCAGTGCCTCCAATTCCTTGGTGATTTTTGTTTAGCCTTTGAAAGAAAAGGACTGCTGTTCTGACAGGGAATTCTTCCTTTTTGCTGTGGCATTGGAGCATAAATGAGATATGACAGAACATCTTCAGGTTGCCTTTGGCACAGTTGTGTGCTAAATGCTGCTTTAAATTGAAGGGTTTCTGCATGACAGTGTCAGGACACACCAGGTTTAGTCTCCTTTTCTGCTAGAGAATTTTCTCTTTTTTCCAGTTCGGGTTGGATTTGTTTCTAGGAGTCTCTTGTCCTATTTTCTGCTGAAGCACAAAGGTAAATAAATGGTATTTAGGTGATTAGAATCCCTCTGTGCCTATTTCAGGCATCTCACAAAGTCATTAAGGATGGAAAAGAGCTGATTTGGGTTCTGGGGAGGTCCCTGTGCTCCAGCCACTGAGGCTTTGATGGCTTTGTTTGGTGTCAGTGCTCAGAAGAGTTTGCTCATGTTCCTTGCCCGAAGGCCATGGGACGGATCCACGTCCACTGTCCTGGGCCAAGTTTGCTTATTAGGGAAAACTCCTGCTACCCTATGGATCAAGGAAAATATGGAATTTGGCCTCCACCCCCACCCCCCATCAGACCCAGCACAGACAGCTGTCAGTAACACCATTTTCTTTCGTGCTTGAGAACTTTGGCACCAGGTTTTTTTTAGGGTGTAGTCACTGAGAGCATTAAAAACGATGCACAAACCTCACACCATTTACAAAAGCTCTTGGAGCACAAAGCCTCTATGGCAAATAAAAGAAAAACACTGAGGCCCAAGTTGAGAAGGAGATCTGCAACTTTGTGGCAATTACCAAACATAATTATATTCCTATAATGAAGAGATTAAAAACCTCACCAAAACTCTGTGATTCTATTTACAATGATGCTGTCAGAGATACTCATCTCTCACAGGGCTCTGGAGTGAATTTAATACTTGCAGTAACATTTCTTGAATGCTTATGAACAAAAATGTGCAAATATCTGTCCCCAGATAATGACAGAATTAAATTTCTTTGTCTGATTCAGTGACTTTTTTTGTTGCACAACCCAGAAGTTCAGGTGGAAATCAGACCCTTTTGAGATTTAAAAAGAGATTCTGATTCAACCCAATGCTGGAGAATCTGTTTGCATTTAGGAAGTAGGAGGTGACTTTTGGTGATATCTTAAACTCAGCTTCAAGCAAGGCTGATGGGTTTAACCCTGGGAGTGACAAGTCTACCAGTGCCCAGCAACTGCTGTGCTCTGAACCCTGAACTGGGAGCTCGGCCTCAGGAATCACCTGCAAGGCAAAACCTCTTTCCTGGTGGATCAGAGAGTGGGAAGAGTCAGACTCGGGGGTTTATTCTCTGTTTGCCTTCACTTGCTGCAATAAAGCGTAGCAATATTGTGGCTTTCAGCAACACAAGAAACTGATGAAAGAGGCCCTTTTTTAAACCCATCCTCACATTTGGGTATTGCCATGGAAAATGAAGAGAAGCAGCTCCTAAACTACCTCCTGCCATCTCCCAGCCCTCCAAGCAGTTCAGCGCTTTGTCCCAATAAAAGACCAATTTCCCTCTCCACGCTGTTCTCGGCCAAGGCCAAGTGACCCTGGCTGAGGGCAGGAGAAATTAGGAAGGCTTGAGAGGCTGCAATCCCAAGCTTCAGAGGAAAACAAAGCCAAGGTGTGCAGGAAACAATGCCAGAGTCAAGGTGGTGGATTGACCTTTCCTATTTCTCCTTTATGCTGGCAGATGGTGTAGGAAGCCACTTCACCCAAAGGATCACCAGGAGATTCAGAAATGTGTTACGCAGGTGCTTTTCAGTTCCTTTTTGTTCTGAGGTGGAGGTGTTTCAGGGCAAACAGGGAAAAATAGGGAAAGAACCAAGATTAAAAACAGTGAGTCTCTACCTGACCCTTGAGATCATCTAGATGGGCACAGACAGACCCCAAGATCTCACAGAAATTTCATTTCTCCCAAATAAATCCCACTGTGTCTTGTAGCACAAACCCCTGTGTCCTGGTTCAGGGCAAATTTGGGGAAAGAGCCCCAAAAGTGTTCCTTCAGAAAAGCAGATTCAATTGGTCCCTACCCCCAACCAGTTTGGGAAAGATACCTCTCTGGAGAAAAAGTGGAAAAAACCTGTTTATTGAACAAGCAAACTTAAACAATATTAAACAATAAAACTTCTTGCCATTCCAAGAGAGAGAGAAACTCAGAAAAATCCCCCAGGTTGCAGCTGGGCTCACTCAGTCTCTGATCATTCCCTCCAGTGCTGGAAATGTTACGGCCCAGGCCCGGCCGCTGGGCCACCGGCGCTGCTGCTGCTGCTCTGCTGGTGTTCATCCAGAGCAGGTCCAGAGCAAGGGAAAAAACCACAGTCCAGGGAACTTCTTTGCCTCAGCTAGCTAAAACTAACTAGAAAAGCAAAGGAGAGCTCTGTCTCACTGTCTGTCCATCTGCTGACAACTCAGTCCAGGAGCAGGAATGTGGAGGAGGGAGTGCAGTTCTTGAAAACAAACTCTGCGCTTCTTCCCTGTTCGCTCCTGGAACAAGTCTCAAAGGTGTAGAACTTATTATTCAACATAAACAGGGTAGACGATTGGGGATAAAGGCATCATACAGTCAGCCTAGGACACCCTGATACACACCAGATGTGGACACAGACCAGATGTTGGTACCCACCAGATGTTTTCAGTCCAGCACATTCAAACACCCATACCCCAACCCTGTTTTTTTTGTTCCCACCCTTAGCCCCATGGTACCAAAACTCTGGCCTCACCATGATTCTCCCCTCCCTGAAACCTTTGGAAAGTTTTGCCCTGAATGATTCCTCAGCCATAAATTCCCAGCCATGGGAAAGAACTGCTGATAAAGTGCCCTTTTTGTAGCACTCAGGCTGTCCTGATGGTGCTGAACTTTGAGGCTGTCTCTGGGGTAGAATCTTGCCCTGGTCATGATTTTGTGGTGGCAATGTGCCAGGAGTGAGGCAGACTCTGAGCAGGGCAGTCTGTCTGGCTTCCTGCTTTCTCACTGGAAGCTTTTGTCCCAGGAATGCTCACTGCCACAGTACCTGGCTCCAACATTTTGCTCTTCTCCTGCACCTGTGACCAGGGAACAGCTCACAGGTTGTGGCCTGGGAGCTCCATAAGGAGAAGGACTCACAAAAAGCTGCTGGCTGTCCTCGTCCCTCTGGTAACCCAGACCTTTTCCTGGTTTTTTAATCTATGTTTCTTAAATTAAGACTTATAGCCAGACTTATGGATGTATGGGCTTATTTTCAGTGTCACCAAAAGTAGTTGGTGCTCAGCAGATTAACTGCCCAAAGAACAGCAAGAGGTTGAGAACCCAAACTTCCCTGCTCCTGGCCCTTCAGCTTCTGCTGTTCTCATATGTGATTTAATTTAATTTAATTTAATTTAATTTAATTTAATTTAGTTTAATCTCTGCACAGCTCTTCCTGGGAGCACTCAGTACCATGAACCAACTGTGTGCTGAAATGGCTACCCCAAACCTACAGCTCAGAACTCTGCATCAATAGGAAACCTAAACTGTAGGGTGTTATTTGGGGTGTTACTGGAATTTCTCCCCATTTCCACATGCTTGGCAGCCAGACCCCTTCCATGTCTCTGGTCAAAGTCACCTTTGTGGCACTTGGGTGAGGCCCCAGTGTCTCCTGGGAACACTGAATTCCATGTGCCGACACTGAATTCCACACTGAATTCCATGTGCCAACACTGAATTCCATGTGCCAACACTACTGCTCTTCAGGGCCTTTCTCACATCACACTCAGAAACTCTCTTTTGGCTGCTCTTAATAAGCCTTTATCTCTTTTGTTGCACTCTTTTACTAAAGCTTTATTAGAACCCATCTCCAGTTGATTTTCTGATGGAAATTCAGGGTCTATCACAGATAAAAATCCTGCTGCAATTGGGAATTGCACATGTAATAGATGTATAATTGAATTTTTATTAAAACACTTTGCTTGCACTCTTAATTGCTTTGTACAAAATGTGTGGCTGTAGTGTTATCTCCAAGAACTCCAGGCCTTGCTTCCCAGGCAGTTATTGTCACCCTTCCTCTAGGAAAAGTTAAAATGTAAAATTTCACAACTCTCTAATTAACT
Organism: Lonchura striata; assembly: GCF_050655825.1. Classification (NCBI taxonomy): domain Eukaryota; kingdom Metazoa; phylum Chordata; class Aves; order Passeriformes; family Estrildidae; genus Lonchura; species Lonchura striata. The sequence continues at coordinate 11,906,321 of NC_140729.1, read as the reverse complement.
TTCCTGCACTCTGTAGTTAAAAGGTAGTTAAACCCATAAGCATTCATTCAACTTCAATGAGGACGGGGAAGTAATTGCATATGCATTTCTTTATAATTATCACTTAATTGCATTACCAGTAGATTTATCTCTTGCTTATTTAGCCAAGCTCAGTAAAGAATGTATAAGGCTGAACTGATGGTTTTTTGGGCTGTTCCAAGAGCAACACAATCAGGAGCAGAGAGCTTTGCACACCAGTCCATACAGCAGGCAGTTGGGACAGATTTTTTTCCAGGTTTAGAAAAGACTTCTTAAGACCAGCTTCAAATGCTCCATCAGCTGTGGGGGTGGTAAAGCTCTTCAAAGACCATCAGGAAGCCAAGATATCCATCTTTCCATTTCCTGGTTGGCTTTGAAGAGCTCAGCTCTGAAAAAGGATCTTGATGCCTAATTGTCCCTTCTGACATAATTCAGGCATCAAGAAAGTAAGCTTTGCTGGTCCAAGGAAAGCCCTTTGTGCTGAAGTAGCTGTGATGTGTTGGACACTTCATCCTCTCCCGTTGCTCTCCAGTGTCCCTGTGCGCCCATCCTACTGTGGAACATGGGGATGTTCCCTTAGGTCTGGGAAGATGTCACAGTTTGACACTGGCACAATGCCAGTGCCCCCATGAAAATGCAACCTCTCAATTGAATGCTGAGAAATGTGATCGAGAACAGAGCAAAAGCAGGCCCAAACTTAATAACAAGGGAAAAAACTTTATTAAGCTACTACTACTCTACTACTATAAAAGAAAAAAGAAAGAAAAACAGACACAAAATCCAAAATAAAAACCTTTCAAAACATTCCTCCTCCCACAACCAATTCCAACAAACCACAGTGAGACACATTTGGACCCTTAATCAAGTATTCACCCTTCAATACTAAGTTCATCAGGAGAGAGAGGAGTCTCCCTTGCACCATAGACCCCCAGGAAACACAGCTGCCACCTCTTGTGTTTCCATGTCACACATGGCACCGCCCGGAGAGAATCTGCCAGTGTGACCCTCTCCTTTCCATGCACAGTGCTCTCACTACCAATGCATGGATGGACAGACAGCTTTTAGGATTTTTCCTTTCAAGGATGCCCTGCCAAGAGGGGAAAAAACAACAGTTCAGTTTTTCATTTTTGGGACCACCGTCTCCCCATTTTCCCTGAGGGTCCAAGAACAGATATCTTCTTTTCTTCTCCTTCTCTGAAGACAGGGGGCACCACCACAAACCTTCCTAACTTTTCTCTCTTCGCTCCACTTCTGTCTTTTCCCAGCTGAAGCAGGCCTCTTGGCTCACCAGCATCCTCCTAAAATACAGTCCCTCTTGGAGGAGAAGATCTGTTCAGTCTGTGGCTACCAAGAAAAAGTCCAGCCAAAAAGCCACTCCATCATCTCCTAGAATTTCCCTTTCCAACATCCCAGGGGCCAAGCTGTCTCTCTTCCTCTCTTTCAAACCGTGGAGGAGTAATATTTCACAACGCTTTAATTTCTCAAGGAAGGGTTAAAAGTCCTGACTCCCAAGGATGGCTCTGGGCCCAGGCTGCAGCTCCCACAGGTGGCTGGGCACCTTGCCGCCCCCCCGCTCTTCTCCTTCCCTGCGGTGTGCTGCTGACAAAACTGCCGCTGTCTCTTTCTCTCTCCCTCTCTCTCTCTCTCTCTCTCCCTCTCCCTCTCCCTCTCTCTCTCTCTCTCTCTCTCTCTCTCTCTCTCTCTCTCCCTCTCCCTCTCTCTCTCTCTCTCTCTCTCTCTCTCTCTCTCTCTCTCTCTCTCTCTCTCTCTCTCTCTCTCTCTCTCTCTCTCTTTCTCTCTTGGCTCTAGTGGGGGAATGGAGACATCGCAGATTTCTCCACCCTTCCACTGCAGGGGGTTCCAGTCCCTCCACCCTTCGGCCTTACCTCAGTCAGGCCACGGGCCGGGCAGGGGAGAGCCTGCACTGCATGCTGACTTGAACCAAAGAGAGTGAGTTCTCCTTGGAATTCTGCTTTTAACCCCTCTGTGTTCTCAGAGGCATGACCACCTTCAATTGGTCAATATCCAAATTGATCTCTTCATTCCAAGAAAATTCTTTTTCCTGTGTCAAACCACGACAGAAGACAATTTCCCTGGAAATTAACATGCAAATCTGGAATTCAGGGGAATGGAAAGGTTGCGATTTCCAAATGAATTTCCAAAGCACACTTATTAGTAGGTGAAGAGAAAGAGTCGTTTCAGAGTGATGTTTCAAGGGGCAATAAAAGCTACAACCCAAGAAAATCAGGCTGTGTCTGTCCTGGTAAGCTCCAGGTGCTCCTAGGAATAACACTGGTTATTGTTAACCTCTTGTACCTGGCTCTGGAATAAATTTGTTGCCTATTAACTGGAGCTCTCTATCTCTTGTGTGCCTTTCTGGTAATGCTATTGATATTTCCTAATGCTGCTCATTACAGTTCCCAGCTTTGGCTGCCTGGGAATGTGTCTGAGCCCATGTTTCAGTGAGGATTTCTCATGCTGTGTGTCTACCTCACTTCTTCTTTCTTCTCCCAGCAAGATCTGTGTGGGGTTTTGCCCCAAGAAACAGAACAGAGGGTTTAGGCAGTGTTAGCAAATCCTCTGTGATGGCAAATACAAAACAAAATTCCACTGGATCATATTTATCTTGTGAGATACTCAGGCCCCTATGGATTAAAGTCCAGTACCAAATCAAGTGCCTTGGACTATTGTTCAAAACAATAAAAATGAAAAATTATTCAGATGGACAAGTTGATCTAAAATATACAGAATGTATGCTAATAGATACATATCCTTTTCAATCCCATTTTTGATACTGATTTCATTCCAGGCAGAAAGGACACAATTACTTCCCAGAGATTCCCATTCCTCTGGGAATGGCTTTTCCATTCTTCACACAGCTGAAACATTTTCTGGAAAAGGCTCTCCTTACTCAGAACTTTGTTTCTGTCTCTGCCCTCAGAGAAATAATAATGATGAAAAGTTCAGCTCAATCATCTTCCCATTGCCACGGTTACAGAAAATTCAGATTTTCATTAAAACTCAAATATTTCTCAATAGTTGTCGTCTCAAAAGACCAACTCTGCAAAGCATTGAAATGCTTAATTCTCATTGATTTTTAGCATTACTGAGGTAATTTCTTCTTTTGGATCTAGGTGTGAGCACTTGAGCCTTGAGAAAGGGTCAGCTCTGAGTTAACGGCAGCAGAATCCTGCCTGATGTTCCCTGGGAGAAACCATAAGATAAAAAGACAGGACATGTGGGAAGGTCAGCCCTGCTCACAGCACGTCCTGGAAGTTCTGGTGCAGTGGAAAGGGACTGGGAGCCCAGGAGAGCAGGAGGATGGAATCACTGCTGGAATTACGTGAAGGAGCTGGAAAAGGAGCTGGGCTGAGGGGGGACAGCGCTTTGTGCCACACGGGGAGAGACCAGGCATGACCCTGGTACCTGCTGGGCTGCTCCAGAAAGCACCCCCAGCACTCTGGCTGCTCCTGGAAGGGGCAGAAATGTGGTGGGAATGTGGTTGAGATGGTCAGAGTCAGGTCCCTGCAAGGGTTTGGGTCAGGCCATGGGTTCTGATGGCCAGGGATGGAGTCAGAGTTCTGGACCCTGCTTCTCCACCTGCTGCCCTGGGATATTTGAGCCAGGAAAAGGAGGGGGCTCAGGCTTTCAGAGGGCCTTATATATTTTCTATTTCCTTCTTCCCCAAAAACGAAAAATAAAAGAGAAAAAAATGGGGGGAGGGGGAAATTTGTACAGATTTTCTTTGGAAAAGTTATTTTATTTTCTCTCCAGTTGTCAGCCCTTCTCAGCACATTTGAATTATATTTTCCTACTTCCCTTGCAATACAAGGCCACAAATACACTTCCAAGTGCAAACTGAGATTCTCACACAGTTTTCTGATTCCAGGAGATGTGGCTGAAAAAAAAAACTCCCAATGCTCCAAACAACACAATTCTTATTTGAAAATTGAGGCATGCTAAAGACACAAATAGAGCTGAAATGTGAATCTGATCTGCAAAGCATTTATAGAGGGGAAAATGAGAAAATAAAGCTGAATTCCAAATGCTTTCAAAGAAAGGTGCAGTTAGCACTCAGGTTACTTCCAAGGAAAATAATTAAGAAATAACTTGTATTAGAGATTTAATTTTTTTTAATCTCTGTGGTGAATATTGTCCCTGGGCTCTGAGGGGGCAAACACCAGGCCTGTGCAGCAGACAATCCTCACACTGGGGGTAGTGGAGATCACACAGCTCTGGAGACACACCCCGGGGAGATGGATTTCAATCTCATGCAGCAGATGACTCCTGGCATCTTTTTCTTGCCAAATTTAACAATTTTCCTGATTATGGTGATCAGCCACCTCCTTTTGCTGAAAATGGTCCTGCAGTGTGGCAGGACATACCAGCCCAGCTGAATAATTGTGCACTACCAGCTCTCTCTAAATACAGAATGATCTCCAGCACATTTTGGTTAAAAATTCAAGGACAGATGAATAATGAATATCAATGGACACTCCTGCATTAAAATTCAATGGTAGCAGAGGAAAATGGAAACAGGACATTTTCCAGGATCCTGCAGGACAATTAGAAGCACTGTTACTCCTCCCTAGGATAGACTCACTCCCCCCAGTTGTCAGGGATTTCCCTAAGCACTCCTCAAACATGAGGAGAATGCAACCCCTGAGCAGGGAAAGGTGCAGAGTTCTGGGGCAAAGCCTCCTTTTGCTCAAGAATGTTTGACTGGAATGTGGAAGAAGGAACTTCTCCAGAATTACACATTTACCAGCTAGAAGTGACCATTCAGGAATAACTCAAGGCAGCAAATGGCAGCCCCTGCTCTCCTCTTCTAGACCATAGAGCCTTGAGAAAGTAATTTAATCTTGATTTCAAGACTTCCCACTGGAACAGACTGTAAGGCCAGGAGGGATCAGCTGGTTCTGGTTCTGAAAAATCAGTGCTCCAGTTTAAACAAGAATTAATTAAAGGAATTCCTTTGCCATGGGAAAATGCCCATGGGTCCACCCAGCAGTGTGACTTCCCAGATAAATTGAGAAAACCTTTGCCGGCCTCAATAACTTCCCGAGGCTCTCCCTGGGGTAGCTGGAGGTTCACAGGATTCTCCTGGAAACATGGACATTTCTATATGTAAATATAACAATACAAGCAATTAGAAGCTTTCTAAGCAGATGCAGCACTAACAGGGTTCTCATCCCCAGCAGTGAGAGGGAAGAGTCAAATTTTGGGATTAAACATCATAAAATGCTAAACCAGAGTCACAGTGACTCTGGCTCGTTATGCAAAAGTATTAGTCAGGAGTGTGACAGGAGCCAGTTTAATTCCCTTCTCAGTTCCTCTCTGCTTCTGGCAGAGTGGTGGGGAGCCAGGTATTCCAGCAGCACAGACTGCTTGGAGAATCACATTTTCCCATTTACTCCCTTCTCCTCCTCCGTGCCTGAGCCTGGTTCCAGCTGCCACTCCAGGCACTCCCACATTCCGCTGGGGATCCTGGGGATCCGGGATGTGCTGTGACTCCATTTGCTGTGGCGCAGGGAGTGGATCCAAGGAAAGGCAGTAGCTGACTGAGGCTGATTGGAATGACAGTGCCTAAATCTCCTATTTACAACAGACAGGCCTGTTCCTTGGATTGCCTTTTTTTATGGCTGCTGTTGACTGTAGTCACATGGGTGTGTGGAAGCCATGACCTGCACGCAGGGCTCAGTGGGACACAGGTGATAATTTGTGTTTGGATACAGTCTGGATTCAGGATATTCCACTTTCTCCTTGGCTTCTCACTTCCCTGCATCTTCCTGACACTGTGCCAGCAGCGCCTGTGGCTCACAGGAGAGGGACAGAATTCCTGCACATGGAGAAGATAAAATTTCTTTGTGGGAATTTATTTTCCATGAAAATGGTTGCAAAGATTGGCACAGGCTGACAGGGCAGGGGTGGGGTCACCATGTTTGGAAGCATCCAAAAACATGTGGATATGGCACTTGCGAACGTGGTTTAGTGGTGAATATGATGGTGGTGCTGGATGATGGTTGAACTTGATGATCTTAGAGGTGTTTGCCAACCTTAAGGACTCAGACCCTAAGGTTAGGTCCCAAGAACCTCACCGAGTGTTTTAAAGGTCCCAGTCTGGGTTTTGATGCATGAATTCAGAGGAATATGATCCTGCTGTCAGTTTATCCCTTGGAGATTTCCACCCCTATGGCAAGGGAAGCTGATCTTGGGAGGCAGACACTGAACCCCACAAGTTCAGCTCAGTGTTAAGGGTTTTTTCCTTCAATGTTCTGGATTACGCATCTCAGCTGTGAAGTGGGAGGCAGAATTATGAATGGATTTAGTCCAGCAGGAGATGGAAATGGGTGCCTGGGGAAGTGGTGTTTGCAAAGGTTCAACTGGAGATGGACTCTACAGCCTCCTGGGGAGAGCTTGTTTTGCTCAGGGCAAAGTCAGTGAGTTTCTGTATTATTTCCCTTTTTTCCCTTTTGGTTTTTCCCAGTGTGGCAAAAGGAAAAGGCACCACACTGAAGGTTTGGTTTGGCTGAAGTCCTTGGGTGGTTGTGAGGTCTGGCAGCACTCTCATGATTTATCCCCACCTGTGTCAGCTTCCAGGGCCACCCAGACCCCAGGCTGTGTCCTTGGGGCACTCGGACCCAGGGATTCAAAGATGAAGCTCTGGAGAGGCAGAGCAGCCCTTGCAGCATTTAACAAAGGCTGCAGCAGCACAAGAGCCCTCTCACCTCACAGGAGGGATTCAGAGCTGAGCTGTGTCAGGAGTGAGGGATGTGAGGGACCAACGGGGCTCCATGGGGATGCAAGAAAAATCAGGATTCTGAGCTCCACTGACTCCTCAGTGACTCTTGCAGCATCCCCTCCACATCCACAGACTGATACAAAAACCCAAGGGGCAACAGTCCTGCTTGAACTCAGCAAGGACTTGTTTTGCCAGTACAATCTTTTCAAGTGACTGTGACTGCCAATGAAAAGTTGGATTGGGAGGTGAAGAAGGGGGAAAATGCGGTGATTCAGCAATTCCCACACATGGAAGCAGGGCGTGACTGCATGTGCTGCAGCCCATCCAGCTGCCTCTCCGAGCAATCCAGTTCCAGCCTGGTTGGAATGCAGGAGGCGTTTCTGCAGCCAGCTTAAATTAGGAGCTGGTGCTGACAGCAGACATGGTGGAAATGTCAGAATTAGCATGTGCTGAATGAGGGCTGGGTGGCCCCAGCTCGGTCCAGAGGCTCGGGAAAGCAAGGAAAAGGAAGGCTGAGGAAGGGAGAAGGGCTCTCACCTGGCTCTGCAGAGCTGTCAGTGCACCACATGGACAGTTCCTGCCAGAGCTGGTGCTTTGCCAAGGATTGGAACATCAGAAAAACCAAAGGTCAGCTCATTGAGGCAGCATCCCCCTTCCCAAGAAAGTGGCGGGGAGCAACGTCTCCTCAGCCAAGTGTAGGTTTGATCTTAAGGAAAGAGTTCTTCAAATTCATTTCCAGAGCTCCTGGGTCCTCCAAGGCAGGAAAGTCTCCCTTGTGTTCAGTCCCACTGTTTCCCACCAGCTGATGACTTCCCATTTTCATTTTCCCCATCCCCTGTTGTGCTTAGAACAAAATGAACAAAACAATCCCAACTGGAATAGAGGAGGTGTTTGTAAACTTCAGAGCTGCTCACTGAGTCCTTTCAAACCTCAGGGGGGAAAGTCCTGCTCTGTGTGGACTTTGTGGAATTGTTCCAGCCCAGCTCTGTGGCTGAAGAAATGAGGAATGAACTTGGATGGATGCACAGCCTTTCCAGTGGGATCACAACTTTGGATCTGAGCGTCCTCAGCATGACAGGAATGTTTGGAAGCTGTTCCTTGGTTGACTGAGACAAGGAAGAAGAGAAGTGCAGCCTGTGCTTCCTTTCTTGAGTTCTCCCTCACTCAGAAATGCTTCTAGAAAAGGAATCACAGAGTCACAGAATCTCAAAGGTTGGAAAAGACCTCCAAGATCCAACCTTTGACTGAACTTTACTAAAGCACACCACCAGGTGCCACTTCTACTCATTTTCTGAACACTTCCAGGCATGGTGACTCCACCCTTCCCCTGGGCAGGCCCTTCCAAAGCCTGACCACTCTTTCAGTGAAGAGTTTTTTGCTGTTATCCAACCTGAACCTCACCTGGTGCAACCACAGCTCCCTTGGAGCTGCTTCTCTGCTGTCTTGACAAGGGCACAGAGTCATTCAAACCAGCTCAGGGAGCTGTGGAGCACCAGCATGGAGCCCAGCCTGGCCTGCAGACCCTGGCTCTGCTCTGTGCAGAGGACACGTCCCACAGATCCCTCCAGCGCTCTGAGACCGTTTTGTTAACACTGGAAGTACAAAGGGAGACAAAGCCCCTTTCCTAAACCAGTGACAAGACTGGCTCACGAGAACAGCAGTGATTATCTGCAAATAAAGCAGAGGCCACCGTGTGCAGATGCATTTATTACTTTAATTCCCTGCTGAGTTGGTGTGTTTGTTTCGTGGTGTCACGGGCACATGCTCAGCACGGGAAATCGGATTATCCCTGTGGGAAAGAGACCATCAGGCTGGGAGCCAGCTCTGACTCATGTCCCAAACACAACTGCCTTGGTGGTTTTGGGTTCACCCACCTCTCGTTAAGGTGTTGGGCCACCGGAACTGCAGAAAGAATGTTTTCTCCATTTATCAGGAGGAGATACTCGGCTCAGCCAATGTGAATCCAAGGCTGAAGCAGAAGAGGGACAAGCCGGAGATAAAGTTAATTTGCCTGATGGAACTAGAGGGAGGAAATGGCCATTTATTTTCCCCTGTTCCTCTCCTCTCCTCCTGGAATCTGGATTAACATCATTAATTTCTTCCCAAAACTCCATTTGCTGCATGCAGCTACAACAGGAGTGGAGTTCTCCTCTGTGGCTTGCTAGGGAGGGGCTGGGAAATTAATTCCTGCATGGTGAAAATTTGGAGCCTTGCTGGAGGCAGGGAGAGATTACTCTTCTTGGGAGCCCAGCATGAGGATCTGCTCCTTGATATTATTAGGGAAATCACCAAGCATTTCTTAATAAGATTTTTTTTAACAAACTAATCAGAAATATTGGATTTTCAAGGATTTCAGAGGGAATTCTTGCTAATTGAGGTGCTTTTTTCCATTAGCAGCTCCCAGCAGGAGCCTTGCACACAGGTGGAAGAGCACTACATATCTTGTAAAATCAATAGTGCAGCCAAATTAAAAAAAAAAAAAAAGGACAATTAGTGTGGCTGATTCAAATTAGAATTGCAAATTCCTAATGGATCCAGATGTCAGGGTTAGGCAAGGCTGAAGGAGTCTGGTGTGCTTAAATTCAGGGAAAAGACTGGCACGGTCCATGCAGTGATGTGAATTCCCACTCCCTTCCCCCAGCAAAGCACTCCATGTTCCCTGGAATTGTTATTCACTCTCCCAGATTCCAGGAGGGTTTAATGACAGCCCAATGCTGATCAAACACTTCTCTCTCCCACAGATGAAGGGAACGGTCAAGTGTGGGTTTGTGTCCTTCCTGGAGCCAGTAAAATGACAATTTCCAACTGAAGATCCAGTCCCCTGTGTTTGTACCTGCTCTGGGCTCCAGTGGAGCTGTCCTGCCTCCCTTTGGTGTGATGAGATCAGACTTGATTCCTTTGGAGGACAGGGGCTGGGGGCTGGGTTTTCTGCAGGGAAAAAGGGTGAGAATGGAGCAGAACCAAGTCTGGTGAGTCTGTGGGAACCCTTTGGCTACAAGCTCCTCCATGCCTGGTCAGGAAATGCAGGTGCATTTGGAGCACAAATTCAGGAAATTCAAAAAATAAATGCAGATATTTTTCACTGTGGAAAGAATCATGGGGCACAGGGAGGAGCAATGAGAGGAGTCTGAGTGGTGCAGAGGAGCACAAGAGGCAGGAAGAGGAATTTCCTTTGGCTTTGAACAGTCACGCAGGGAGTGTGTTCTTGCTCCAAGTCTCTTGTTGCCCTGAGAATCCCCCTTGCAGAGAATAGGGAGTCCTGGAGTAGTTTGACTGGGAAGGGACCTCAAATGCCACCCAGTGCCACCCCTGCCATGGCAGGTGATTTATTAAAAAAAATATGGATATTGATCTAATATTGATATCCAACTGTGACAGACAAAAACTCTCTAACAGTTTAAAGTTAGAAAGTGTGTGTTTATTGTGTTTGGGATAGCTCCCAAATCCACACCGCAGCTTCCAGGTGATTACAGAGCCCTTTTATCCATACAAGTATTGAACACACAAAATACAAATCCATATTCATCATTTTGGTACATCCCATTCCCCGCTTCATATGCTGATCACTCCAAAAGCTATTAAGCATGTGTGATTTGTCCCTTGATATGGGTCGGTGTCCCTTTCATGGGGAGGGGTCCCAAAATGAGGAAGTAAATGAAGTCTTCCTCGTTCTGACCTTTCTGCCTTTTCAATGCAAATATGACAAATGAACTCTTGGTAGAACTCCCATTCCTTGTCTTCAGTTGGTTTCAGAACAGAGGAGGCCCACGACTGTCTTATGTTCCTAAAGCTGTTTGTCAGTTTGTGTATTCTTTATTATAAACCCAGCTAACTAAACATTGTGCTGACAAGCAATCAATTATTAGTTAACTACTAACTCCTAACTTCATCAAGGCCTAATTGTTTATTATTACTATTTTAATTAACCCTAGTAAGGCTTATTTCTAACTAAAATCTTAGCTCCTCTAAAATCTCTAAATTCCTTAAAGTGTACGTTTCACAGGGACACCTTCCACTGTCCCAGGCTGCTCCAGCCCTGTCCAGCCTGGCCTTGGGCACTGCCAGGGCTCCAGGGGCACCACAGCTGCTCTGGGCACCCTGTGCCGGGGCCTGCCCAGGGAGGAGTTCCTTCCCAAAATCCCATCTAACCCTGCCCAGCTTCAGGCTAATGCCATTCCCCTTTGCCCTATCTCTACATGCCAGAGACATCCCTGTAATCTGATTTCCTGTTCCTCTCATAAATTCCTATTTACAAAATGCATCCTAAACAATTATTTTTCACCAGCCAATCTGAGACATTGCCTGAACCAGACAAGAAAATCTTTTCTATTGTGCAACTGCCTCGGAAAATCTTTTAACACAAAGATGCACATCAGAAAATTCTCACAATAACCATTGCTAAGAATGTACCAGTGTTCCCGGGGCTGTGCTCTGGACCAGCAAAATAAATGATCCAGTATTACAGCAAATAGCTGCTCCTACATCTGAGCTTGTGCTGTTTGCTCTGGGAATTTCTGATCTCCCCAGAGAGGGGCTGTGCAGGGGTAACCCTCTGGGGAGAGGAGGAGGGAATCAGTCACACAGAGAGTGGCTGCAGGCCATGCTCCCCTGGCTTGTACAGATGTGTTACTGTGCATGACCAAGATTCATTGCTCTGAATTCTGAGGCTTTGGGGCATTCCTCTTTCAAAAGCTTCCTTTGCATCATATATTACGGGAGACTTCCGACACTCAGGGTTTCAGATTGCTATAGGCAGATCTATTCCCTCTGTGCCTTGGGCTTTATACAAATGCTCCAAGAGTAAAATGAAATTTTCCATAAATACAGACTCACACTCACTGTTTCCCATTCTTTTCACACATGCTGATTTTTGGCTTTTTTCTGCTGGATTTAATTGCATTCCCAAGCTGCCTCCCCTCTTCCTTTCTCAGTAAAGTAAAACAAAACACCTGGGCTCTTGCTCTTGTGTTATCCCTTATTTTCTTTTCTTGTTAGCACAGCACACAGAAAAGAAACTTCAAAAAGTGCATTGTTGAGTCTTTATTTCCAGCTTGCCATGGAACACAAACCAGCTGATGGAGCTGGCTCAGGTTACAAGAGTTTTTCTGCCTCTCTTTGTTTAAATAGGAATGGTGAGGTGCTACAAAATGTACTCAAAGAAACTGTTCCTGGGGCTTTAAAATAACTGAAAGCATCCTTTTCTTTATTTTTTTTTTCCTACTACAAATTCCTTCAATGCATCTCTTTAACCTTGAGTGTGTGCTAAGTGTGGGGAAACAGCACTTGGATCTGACCCGGATTTGGTCTTCAGCCTCTATTGTACCATTCCTGGATTTTCCTGGTTAGGATGGAGATCAGGGAAAGGCTCTTCCCCAGAGGTGCTGGCACTGCCCAGGCTCCCCAGGGAATGGTCCTGGCCCCGAGGCTGCCAGAGCTGCAGGAGGGTTTGGACAGCACTGCCAGGGGTGCCCAGGGTGGGTTTTTGGGATGTTTCGGCAGGGCCAGGGGTGAGACTGGGTGATCCTGGGGGTCCTTCCACTCAGGATATTCCAGAATTCCAGAGCTGTGTGTGCAGGGAGGAGAGGACTGGATACCTCACTGTGATTCTGAATTTGGCTGGTGTTACTCCATTACCTAAGGAATGTTAAAACAATTAAAACTCCAACCTGCTGATGCCAGCAGAACTCCCACCAGGGATGGGGCTCTTCTGCCAACACCCCACTGCTGCCAGCTCAGCTTATGGCACTTGGGGACAGTTTATATTGAAGCTGACAAGTGCCACACATTGAGTCTGGTGGGGCAGTTGTGCAAGAAAGGATCTTGGCCATTCCAACTTGTTCCTTAGCCATTCCCTGCTTCCCAAGGCTCTTCTTGTCTCACAGCTGATCCCCAGGAATGGATTATCCCCCTTGAGCCCAGTGTGCTCCAGGCCATGGAGAATTTGGCCTCTGGTTTCCTCTGCAGCTGCTGGAGCAGCACAAGGCACAAGGGATTTCACCCTCTACAAATCCACCCCAGAAGTGGTGTCAGCCCAAAGCAGCACATTCATGTCAGAGGAAACCTGTGTGTGCCCCAAAGCGTGGCTTTTCCAGGCTGTGGAAGGACTCCCTGGAGCTGCATCCATGTCAGACTGAATGGAAAGGGCCAAAGCTTTGTCTGGCTTCTGGCTGACCTCAGTGCTGGCAAATACCTGGAGGCTGCATTCCCAGGAGTGGCCAGCACTGCTTGCAGCTGTTGGAAATGACTCCTTTGTGTTCCCTGGGAACTCAGAACTCCTGCCACCAGCTTCAGGCCTTCCTATCCCAGCTGCAGGAGGCAGTAACAAATTCCAGCCTGTTCTCTTTGAGGAGCCTGAGAAGAGACTTTCTCCACACTGCAACTCCCCCTTGTCCTGTCCCTCCATCCTTTGTCCAAAGAAGCCCCTCTTCAGCCCACTTGGAGCCCATTTAGGCACTGAAAGGGGTCTAAGGTCTCCCAGAGCTCTCCAAGCTGACCATCCCTGTGTTCTCCTCCTGGGCAGTTTATTAACCCTTTGTGAACTCTCTTGTTGCTGAGTGAAAGTGCAGCTCCAGGCTGAATTCGATCTTGGAGAGGTAAAATGCCTCTCAAAGTCTAAAAATGCTTTTTCAGCCACTGTAAAACTGTTGTGGGCTGAAAGGGATCCTCAGCCTTGCCTGGCTCCTGGGAATTGTTCCTGTTATCCTTACATGAGGATTTTTCAGCTAATTGGCATCACCATGTGGACATTTGCTGTTGGTCAGTAGCACTTCCCTGTCAGCAAATAACCTCTCTTGAAAAATGGGATTCTCATTTCCCTCCAACTTCATGAGGGACAGTTCCCAATACTCACTGCAAGGGCTTGGTTGGTTCAAATGTGGGGATCCTCCAGGGAGTGTCCAAGGCCTCTGAGCAGGAGTCAATCTGCAGCTCTGTGGAGGAGCCTGGCCCTGTGGGGACAAGGTGTCAGTGTTTGAAGCCCACTTTGGCTTTGTGTCTTTCCCTACAGCTCTCCCACAGAGCTAGTGAGAATTGTAATGAACTTTGGCCAGGCCTACTGATCTGTGGAATGAGGGCTTTACAGTTAAAGATTGTAAAGCAGGTATGTTGTATTCCAGCTGGGATGTATGGGGGATATTTCCACCAAAGACATATGTACCTGGTGAGAGAGGTTTCAGGTTTAAATACACATTGAGCCCCCAGGCCCACACCTCCCTGCCCAGAGTCTTTGACGGTGCCATGCCTGCTGGTGGTAGTGGGTCTTTGATGAAGTAACATCATCTTCCTCGATGTTTGCTGCTTGACCATTTCTTCTGGGCAGATGCAGTGAAGGTTCTGCTTTCTTTCAGGTCAGTTCACCCTGGCCAAAATCAGGAGCCTGGTTCTTGCTGGCTCCTTAAGCAAAAGGTTCTGCTTTATGGGTTTCAACAATATCTGAGTCTTGCTGTACTGTTTTCTTATCTTTATGGCCTTTACTCAACAACTAAATTCTTATGTGTTCTGTTACATGTTACATTCCTGTTACAAACTGTGTTCTGTACTTTTGCAAATTTACTAGCTAAGCTGTATATATTTCTGTTTTTCTCCACCTGCCTAAGTATATTATATGCATCTAAAATTCTGAATTTTCATACACATATGTTTCCCATGTCACTACTTTCTAATAACTTTAATTTATCAGTCTGGTGTAGTCACCAGGACAACATAGGGCACCTGAGATGTGTTCAGATCAGAGGTGTTTGAATATTTCAATGTGCTGCTTTCTCTATGTTCTGGTTTGAAAGCAAAACCAGTGAGAGACTCCAAGTCAGAAATACAATTTATTAGGAAAAGGGTAAAAACCCCAAAATACATGCAATAATACAGAAGAAAAACCACAGACAGAGTCAGAATGCAACCTGACACCCTGTTGGTCAGGGTGTTGGTAGCAGACCAAATTGGAGTTGCTGCAGTCCTCCTGGAGTGGCAGATGTAGTTCTGTTGGAACAGTGGTCCTGTAGAAGGGTGTAGTCTTCCTCTGAAGATCCAGTCAAAAGACTCAGCCGTTCCTCTAGGAATCCTGTCAAAAGGCTGAGTCTGGTGTCCCAAAAACTCAGATTATATCCAGTTAGGAATGCTTGGCTCCTCCCTCTGGGTAGAGCATCTCACAGTGGGATGCTGCAACTTTCATCAGTCAGGCAGTGACATTCCATAGGCCATTAACAGCAGTTTTCTCCCCAGAGGGAGGATTGGTTTTAACATAAAACCTCTATGGACTGGGAGCAGGCTGGCTGGAGAAAGCAGGAGCAAGCTCTAGGCATGAGCTCTGTGGATGTGAAGTTTCTAGACTGAATGTGAACACCTGGAAAACTGTAGGAAGCAACGTTACACACTATAGCTGGTATGAAATTACAATAAACAAAAGGAAAGGAGCCTAGGTATCCCACTGCAACCTGCCATGGGGCTGTGCCCTGGATACACAGGGCTCTGCAGGAAAACAGGCTCCCTCTCACCCAAGCTGTTTGCAGTCTCACAGCTGGAGAAACTCTGAGAAACTCTGAGGCCACATTCTCTCTCTGTGTCTCCCAGGATTCAGGGTCATTGGATTCTCTTGCCTGAGGAACCGTGGCTGTTCAACAGGCAAAGTGCCTCATGGACATTTTCCAGCCCATTTTCTCAAGCACTCAGCTCAAAGGCTGAGCTGATCTCCTGCATATTTAAAGTGCTCGGCAGTGATTGAAGAGGGCAGCAATTACTCTATATGTCCTTCTGAAGGCTAAATGGCTCAAAAGGCTGTGTTTAAGGTTAATCCAGAGTGCATCATCCCATAGAAAGAGCAGTAAAGGCAGTTTGGAAGGCCAGCAGCTGCAGGAGGTGACTTAGGAGCAGTCTGAGCTTCGGGTGTCGCACTCATCTGGCCCGTGGCTGCTCCAAGGAGTTGGCAGGGATGGCTGCATTATTAGAGAGTATTCCATGTGTGGAGGGGGGAGTGAGGGACAAGTCCTGGTGCGGAGCTTTCCTGAGGCAAACCTGTTCCCAGGTATCATTTGTACCATCAGGGGATTGTGCTTCCCTAATTCCTGCCCACACCTGGGCAATCCCATGGGAGAACCGCTGTGGGGCTCAGAGAATTACCATTCCAAAAGGCAATTATGTTAAAGCTTTAGGAGAGGCCTCCAAACAGCACAGCTGCTCTGGCAGTTCCACTCAGACGATGAAAGAACATTTGAAGTCTGACAACTCCATTTTCCTCTGCAAACACAAGTACCAGAGGAAAATACCAGCTGGGCAGGCTGGATACTTGAGGAGTGGGAAGGGTTTTTGAAAGGACAGCAGTGTCTGCAGACTGAAGCACTGATAGTTCTGCTGTGTCTGTGCAAAGTCTCTGCATGAGCTTTGATAAATCATTTGGGATTCCAAGGCCTGAGGCCTCTGGGAAATGAGTTACAAAGTGCTGAAGTCCTGATCTCCCTCTTCTCTGGTGGCCAGGGTTTCCAACATAGGATCCAAATTGCCCATGTTCAGAGAAGGGCTCTAAGCCCTCCTGGGATGGCAGCTGCAATAAACTATGGTCATGAACTCCACATTCCTCTTGCTTGTGGTAGAGTGAGAATCAGACAGATCTCTCTAAAGTGCATCCAACGGTGTATTTTTTAAAATTTGCAGATAAGGGGAAAACAAACTTAAATTTAGTGGTATGGCTTTAATCAGCTCAGTGAATAATTCAGTCAGGGTGGAAGTTTTATCTGGGAAGGGAATGACCTGATGTTCAGCTGGGAATCTTTAGGAGTTCTGTGGAAACAGTACCATCTTATACATGGGTTTGGTGCCCACTTTGGAAATAACTCCATTATAACCATGATTCTCAATTTTAGGAAATCTTCCTTCCCAAAGTCTTGCTGTGGTTATAGAGAAATTCCTCTAGACACACGCCTTTAGTTCACACTCTGCAGGTGAGCACAAGCCCAGCTGACCAAATGACCACCAGTTCCTGCTTTCACCCTGTGCCCTCCCAGCAGCTCACATTTCAGAGCTGTTACATTTGCCAGGATTTATTTGACCTTTGGATAAACCACAAATCCTCATGCTGGCATCTCTTTCCTGCTCCTGCACATCAGGAGGTTGGGTTGGGGGCTCTGGAATCTTCCTGTGGAGTGCTGAGGCCCAAGGCAGGTTAATCCCCTTCTCACACCCATTTCAGAAACACCAGGCTCCAAACAATAAGACTGTGGTGGAACTAATCCTTCAAAAGTCTTTCATCTTGGAAAAGGGGAAAGCTGCAGGGACCACAGAGTGAAAAAACAGTGCCTTAGACAGATTGCTCCTCAGTGAGTTTTGCAGTGCGCCTAGAGTGAAATGGAGGCACGAGGTAACTCTTCACTAATATGAGTAGAAATGTTTAAAATGAAGCTTAAATCCCTCTCACCTCTTCCAAGATAGCACCTGAGGAGACTGGAGATGGCCCAAAGCAGCACACACAGCCCCAGCTCTGCTCTGGTGGTGTTGGGAATATTCCCATCTCCTGCTGCTTTACCTGTGGATCACTCTGCTTTACCTTCCCATTTTACCTTAACTGTGCTGTAGGATCCTCACAGTTCCGTGTCAGATGGACCAGAGCCAGCACTTCTTTCCTCATTCTGCCTGCTCTAAATTACTCTGCTAAGTTGCTCATCATCAGCTCATTGCTCCTTTCTAATACTTTTGAAGATCTGCCTCCATGTGCCAGGCACATCACCTGGGGAGCAGCAGCAAACGCTCTGGGGGTGGAATTTCTCTTCCTGGGGCCAGGAGTACCTGGGTCAGTTCTCAAGGATATTTTCCACAGCTATTTTGAACATCTCGGGTTTCTATTTTGGACATCTCAGTTACTACTGAAACCTTTTTTGACAAACTGGGCTCCCCTGCCAAAGCCCAAGACTCCAGGAAATGTTTGGAGAACACTCTCAGGCACAGAGGGGGATTGTTGGGGGAGTCCTGTGCAGGGCCAGAAGCTGGACTTGGTGATCCTTTTGAACCCATTCCAGCTCAGAATATTCCACGATTCTCTGCTCATGATCCCAGGGAAATCGGTGCTGTTCTGGGTATAATCAGGATAACAAAGGAACCCCCCCCCCCCCCCCCCCCCCTTCATGGGTCTGGAATAGTTGCTAAGCCTGGATTCTGCCTGGTCCTTCCAAGTCAACTCCAGGCTCCGAAGGGGTCTCTGGATATTTAAATGTGATCTATGAGAATTCCAGCTGAAACCCCAATTCCAAATTCTTGGTGACCAGGCCTGGAATCCTCCCCTGAGAGGGCAGGGAGTCCCTGGCACAGGGTGCCCAGAGCAGCTGTGGTGCCCCTGGAGGCCTGGAAGTGCCCAAGGCCAGGTTGGAGGGGGCTTGGAGCAGCCTGGGACAGTGGGAGGTGTCCCTGCCATAGCAGGGTGGCACTGGTGGGGGGCTTTAAGGTCCCTTCTAAGGCAAAGCATTCCATGATTCCAAGTTTGGAAATGTCCATGAACATCCCAAAGCCACAAGGGGAGGACAGAGCCCGGCTGATCCGAGGTAGGCCATCAGCAGGGTTCCAGAGGAGAGGAAAAGCAAAGTTCTTTCCCCATTGTGCTCCCTCCAAAGCCATCTGTGTTTGCAGCCCTTCCCAGGAACCATCTGTGTTTTCCCTGGGAGAGACAGCTTGTGGGGAAATAGACAGGTTGTTAACGAGACAGGCAGATGGCAAATCCAGCCGATGTCGTGATGACTGCATTCCAAAGGGATAATCAATAATCAGGCAATTAGGCTTGGCTTGCATCAGGAGGAGACTGGAGACATTCAGGGAGATGCGTTTTCCAAGCCTCTTTTGGAGATTCAGGGCTGGAGCTTCTGCAGCAGCTGTTTCACAGGAACCTCCTGCAGATCATTGGACACAAACCCTTAATTACAGCTCATTGTTCACAGAGCAGCTGATTGGCAATACAGGAATATTTTATCGAATATAACTTTATTTTCTTTCAAAGTGAATGTCTCCTCTTCCTCCATGATTTCTCTCCTCTTATTTTCTTCCTTTTTTTTTTTTTTTTTTTTTTTTGGTGTGTGTGTGTGTTTTGTTTAATTTTCAGAGTTTTTTTGGGGAATTTATTTAAATCTTATTTACTTAAATTTAAATTTCTGACTTAACAAGATAATTTGAAGATAAGAGTCAAAAGCTTGTATGAAAAAAACAATCTTGTCCTTGACATAAAACGCTTCTCTGGTAGATTTTATATGTAGATTTCAAACAGTTTAAAATTATTGAAAATGTTTTGTTGTGCTGACTTTCACTTTACTGAAGTGAGTTCCTTGTAACAAATATGGGTTCAGTCTAACAAAATAGTTAATCAGTCCAGGAGTCTACTTATCTTCCTGCACAACACAGAAAAAAAGATGCCAAGGAGAGGTTGAAAGTGTTAAAATCTGGATGTTTTTTACTGGCCAGGCCTGACTGTTCCTTTTTGAAGGCAATGTTTAAATTTAATTTTTTTTTGCTACATGAAATAGAGTTGAATATGAAATGATGAAATGCAGCCCTTCTAAATTATTAACATTAAATATTTACACTGAAGCAGACCAGCATGAAAAGGAAAAGTTAGACTGTGAGTATTGATGGACTGGGAGCACCTTCTCTCCCCACTGAAATCCCCAAACAAACCCGAAACAAAACACCACTTGCAAAATGAGTTGTTGAAAGCCTTGGGAATTGGATGCATCCATGCAAGTGAGGAGGAAGAGGAGCTAGGGCTGGAAGACTTGGAGATTTCATTTGCTGAAGTTCTCAGCCTGCCAGCAGAGTGAGGAGACCAAGCAGGCAGAACTTAAACAGACAAATTCAGATTGTAGAGGAAAACATAAATGTTTAACATGTGTTAACCCAGCTCTGGAACAATTCAAAGTAGGCACTGTTGGATTCTTAAACTCCAGCAATATTTTAGTAAAAAAATCACTTTCCTCTTTCTCCTAGA
The DNA here is from genome assembly GCF_050655825.1 of Lonchura striata. NCBI lineage: Eukaryota > Metazoa > Chordata > Aves > Passeriformes > Estrildidae > Lonchura > Lonchura striata. Next base: position 11,886,612 of record NC_140729.1, on the reverse strand, counting down.
AAGATATTTTCCAGTTGAGATACAGAGTAATTGAAATGCAACCAGTAACTGGGATTATGCAGAAAAACAGATCTCGTGTTCAATCCTTTTTGCCCTGAAGTCTGACTTGTTGTGACAGACCTTTGACCATGTTTCCCTGCCAGCTGTTACCTATTAGAGCTGGAATTGTTATTTCTCTCCTGCTGAGACTGGCTGCTTCTGCACTAAAGCTGTGTCTTCCATGAACCTTTTCTGTAAATCCCTTTTAGAGTTTATCATGCACTCAGTGCAATCTGAGACTTCAGGCCAGCAAGGAGAAAATGTCCAATTTGTGAAATTTGGGGCATCTGGTTTTTGAAAAGTCTCCCAGAAGCAATCATTTCAGGAAGAGAAGACAAATCATTGGTGGACTCATCCAGAATGTGACACTTAAATCAGGCAAGCCTGGAACGTCCATTTTATGTAGATAAATGTGTCCACACAAACACTGTTATTATACCCCAATGCTGGGACTAAACCAAATTGTCAGTCTTAACTTTTGACCAAGCAGCTACTTCTTATTTTATATTTTCTAGCTCTGAATTACTTCATCTTTCACCTATATCAGCATGTTTGGCCATGGTCTCTCTGCACTTTGCCTCTAGACAGATGTGTTGAATGATGGCAGTCTGGGTATTGATGAGTTCATGGAATCAGAGAATGGCTTGGGCTGGAAGGGACCTCAAGGATCATCCAGTGCCACCCCTGCCATGGGCAGAGACACCTTCCACTCTCCCACGGTGCTCCAAGCCCCAGTGTCCAACCTGGCCTTGGGTATTGCCAGGGATGCAACCAAATGTTCCCACAAATTCAGCAGAGATGATCCAGAGAAGATCCATAACTCCTCACCTTGTTCTGGGATCAAGGAGTAGCTCCTCTGATCCCTCATCACCGATGGGGGTTTGCTCCATAACCACACATTCCACAGGAAGCAGATTTTGGTTAAGCACCCCAGGCCACCTTGAACATGCCCCTGCCAGAGTTCAGCTCCACCTCATTTTATGAGGAGCCTCCTAAAATCCATCCCTCTCTTGCTCCAATTCTGGACACAGCAGGTGCACCAGTGGCAGAGCTAACGATGGAGAATTTCCATCTGATTTGGGGATGCAAATTGTGCTCCTGGCTGGTCCATATTCCTCATGAATAATGAGCTCCTCACCGGGAGAAGCACTGGAAAAAACCCATCGCAGCTCCACAGGCAGAGCAGGTGTTGCTCTTCAGCCTCCTCAGCAATTCAAGGAGAGCTTCACCCCAGCCTGGCGGGGTCTGGGAGCTCTGAGCTCAGCAAAGCTGCACCACAAACTGCACAAAGGGGTGGCAACCCCAGCAGGAGGAGCCGACTCAGGGCCCTGCAGCACTGCAGACAAAGATGCTGATTTGGCTCCCAGGGATAAACGACAATCTCTTCGCATCAGTGCAAACTCCCTCTTTTATGGGAGAGCTTCTGCTTTTTACTAGAAATGTGTTTGGAAGGGAGGAGTGACTGGGCTTGGAAATGGAGATATTGAACAGTAAAATCTTTATTCCAGATCTTTCAGTTTTTAACTTGCATTCTTATTTCAAAATTTGTGAGTTTTATCTTTCCAAGTTCTTAAAGGTGCTTTTTCTCAGTCAGGATGTGAAGGGCTGTATTTTGTGGAATCCCAGACTAGTTTTGGTTGGAAAAGCCCTTAAAGCTCATCCAGTGCCATTAACTTGCATTCTTATTTCAAAATTTGTGAGTTTTATCTTTCCAAGTTCTTAAAGGTGCTTTTTCTCAGTCAGGATGTGAAGGGCTGTATTTTGTGGAATCCCAGACTAGTTTTGGTTGGAAAAGCCCTTAAAGCTCATCCAGTGCCACCCCTGCCATGGCAGGGACACCTCCCACTGTCCCAGGCTGCTCCGAGCTCTGTCCAGCCTGGCCTTGGGCACTTCCAGGCCTCCAGGGGCACCACAGCTGCTCTGGGCACCCTGTGCCAGGGACTCCCTGCCCTCTCGGGGGAGGAATTCCTAATTCCCAATATCCCATCTAGCCCTGCCTTCCTTCAGCTTAAGGACATTCACTCTTGTCCTACCATAACATGCTCTTGTCAAAAGCTCCTCTCCAGATCTATAGGAAATATTTCTGTTCCTATAAACTCACTCTGACATAGTTTAACTTTTTAGCATTTATATTGTGCATTTTTCCTGTTTGTATTGGACATCAGGGGGAATTTCTTCATGGAAAGTGTGGCCAGACATTGGAACTGCCCAGGGAGGAGAGGAGTCCTCATCCCTGGAGGTGTCCAAGGAAGGCCTGGACATGGCACTCAGTTCTCTGGGCTAGGGACAAGCTGGAGATTGGTGACAGGCTGGACTCAGTGACCCTGGAGGGCTTTTCTTTAATGATTCTACAATTCTCTATTATTTTGTATTTCATTGTTTGTCAATAATGGACCTGAACAGATGCTGCTATCAACGAATATCCAACAAAACTCTTTAAAAAGTGTCTAATGCTTTAAAGAAGTGCAGCATTTCCTAAGTACTGATTGAAAATCTGGTATTTTCCACATCCAAATATCCTGTTTATACTGGAAAGCATATGATTACAGCAAGCTGCAGACATTTTCATCTAGAAAGTGATGAGACATTTCAATCAGTGCTGAACAGCAGAGGAACTTAATGATGTGAAAAAACCCTTGAAAGCCAGACTACATTAACTCTTATATGATAACACATTATCTGTGCTAGAGGGAGCAGAGTGTTCATGAAGTAATGGGGAATTAATAAAACTAAGATACACTGGACTAGAATTCCTTTTCTGAAACCACAGAATATTTTTAGAAAGCTAGTATCATACAGTATTCCTGTTTAATGAAGAATTATATCACAGAAATGAATTGCCAGATGTTACTTTCTGCTAAAATAGGAATTCTGAACATGGGAAGGATCTTTTCAGGTTCTCCAGCCCAGTTTTCTAAGGAAATGAGGCTGCTGCACAGGTTTCTGTCTGTGTTTGAAGCCATGGTCAAGTTCAAGGGATTTTGGGAAGGAATTAGAGGTGTCAAAGGTCAGACAAGTCCTGTGGATTTTGGGTAAATCAGAAGCCATATGAGCCATGCAAGAGATCCCATAAATCAGGAATGGATCAGACACTGTGATGTCCCAGATGTCCACAGGTGTGAAGGTCACTGCAGGAGCACTGGGTCAGCCCATGAACACAGCAACAATTCCTGGATCCATAGGAATTCCTGGAACCCAGACCCGAATTCCTGGCCACAGACCCTGCAGGCTGAAGGCATTAATGTGCTTTACACCAACCTCTCAGGGAAGGATCTGCAGCCCTGCAGTGGGACAGGGGGACAGGAGCAGCAATCCCTGCCCTGGGGACACAGGAGGTGCTGGGACAGACCCACACGAGAAGCTCTTTGGTGCCTCATCCTTCCCAAAAGTAATTTTTGCATTCAGGCAGTGGAGAAGCTCCTCGTGCCCCAGCAGGGCTCCGAGGGTCGTTTCCTGTGAATGTCTCCGGCATCTGTGAGCAGGGCTGACACTAATTCCGAGTGACAGGAGCGTCTTCTAGCCCAGGGCATCGTCAGCAGGACCAAGTGGTCCGAGATGACAGCCCGGCTCCCTGAGCAGACTCCGAGCTGTCACTCCCACTCCTGAGCCCGTCAGGCTCTGCTGAACTGTTCCAGGGAGAACAGCAGCAGCAGCGTGCTCGGGAAGGGAGGGAGGCGCCTTGTGGGAACACTCCGAGCTGTGCAGGGGATCAGGGAGGGCATGGGGAAGGCTTGTCAGCCCAAACCAGGCTGGAGTGCTGGCTCAGGACGTACAGCTAACTCACCTGGAGCCAGGGATGCTGCCTGGGAGTCCTGCTGAAGAAACCGTCCTGTCCTGCTCCAGCTGGGATAGGGTTCATTTACTGCTGGCAGCTCCTGCAGTGCTGAGCTTTGGCATCTCTGTGGGAACAGGGCTGAGCTTTGAGATCTCTGTGGGAGCAGGGCTGGCAACACATGGGGATGAGCTGTGGCTGAGCAGGGCTTACTCTGACTCAAGGAGGTTTCAATGTCCTTGTTCCACTGAGAAGCTGCACAAGAAGCCAGGAGGGAGCAGGTCCAGGACAGCTGAACTAGCCAGAGGGATATTCCAGACTGGGAAACATCATGGACAGAATATTAACTGCACCCAGTTGTATACAAGGGGCCATCTCGTGTCTTTGGGAAAGGAAACAGGCAATTTGCATCCCTGTGATGTGAGGTGTGGACTTTACATCTTGGCTGGAGAAGGGGCCTATGTGCTTTGATCCCAGAATGGTTTGGGTTGGAAGAGACCTCAAAGCCCACCCAGTGTCACCCGCCTGCCATGGCACCTCCCACTGTCCCAGGCTGCTCCAAGCCCCATTCAGCCTGGCCTTGGGCACTGCCAGGGATCCAGGGTGTGAAAAACACCAATCACTTGTTTTTTTTAAATCTTAAAAGTTTATTAGTAATAAAATAGTTATTTAAAATGGTAATAGAGTAATAAAAATTTGGACAATGAGGATTAAGAAAGTACAAGACAATAAAAAGAAAAAAAATTACAGAAATCCAGATGTTTTTGGGCACTAAGCTGCCAAAAACATGTCTTGTGAACAAAGGAATAACCCTTAAAAGCAATAGCCTTTTGCATATTCATATATCTCATACATGATGCATAAATTTCTTGCAAATTAAGAATTTTTCTGGTTTTTGTCAACTTCTTCCCCTTGTTATAAATGAAAATTTGTCCAGCCAAATTAAAAATGAAATAAAAGAATTTTATTTCTGATTAAAATCTATCTCACCAGCCACAAGGAAAAAGGCCGTGCCAAGCCCAGGTTCGGGGCTGGGTGAGTGACTGGCAGGACGCCTCACAGCAGAGGTTCCCCTGGACACCCACACCCCCTCTCGGACCCCGTGGTTCTTACAGGAATCTTTCTGCCCAGGACGAGGATTTCAGTCATCCACCCATTCTTTCCATTCAGAGTTCCCCATATTCATAAAGTTCTTTTCTCTAGGCTGAGTCCAAACAAACCAAGTCCAGGTGTGGATAATCTTGCTGATGAAATTACAGGAACTGTGGTTTTCAGATATATCAGCCTGGAGGTCTCCAGAGATTTCGATGTGAGTCCTTACCGGGATGATCAGCTCCCAGGTCCCGGTATCATCCCAGTATCCCAGTATCTTCCCAGTATCACCTCCTGGAACAGCCTATCTCTGGGCCAGCCACATGTATTAGATTGTAAATGAGACATTTTTTGGCTTAGGTGGAACCCGAATATGGGGGGTGGCTGGCTGCAGCACTGGCATGTGCTTTTATACTAAACTAAACAATTCATATGTTGAATCATATTTTCCGCATTTAATAAAACAATATCTCAGAGGTGCAAATTATAATCATTTATATCACCCTTAATCCTGGTGGTTCCATAAAGAACGAGAGAAGGTGTTAGAATGTTCGTCTTTTCAGATAAGGAGGCAGCAACTCTTCAGGTTTCCTGTTGTTGTTATCTCTGTGTGAAGACTTTCTTGTTTATCTTATCCCTTTTCTTGAGCTTGTAAAAAAAAAATCTTACATCACAAAGTTTCTATTTTAACATTATGTTATAATCTAAAACTATAACACATGACTTAAAAAGGATTAATACAGTATTACAAAATAACCCTCCATAATACATATAGTATTCAATTTAAAATTTGTGAAGAGCCAATCATAAAATACACATTTTTCACATGGGGCAGCCACAGCTGCTCTGGGCACCCTGTACCAGGGCCTCCCCTCCCTCTGAGTGAATAATTCCTTCCTAATCAGGGGCCACTTTTCCTTCTGGAGAACATTTTCCACAATAAAAGGGCTGGATATGAAACCAAGCTTGTTCCCCTAAGCTCAGGATCATCCCTGGGAAAGCACGTGAACTTCTCCCAGAGCTGGGATGGTGCCTGCAGGGTTACACAAATGTCCAAAAAGCCATGAGCAAGCTATGGGGAGGGAAAGACATCTCTCAGGTGTGCCCTTTTATTGCAAAGGGAGCAGCTGTTCCCTGGTTGTTTCAGTGCCTCTTTTGCCAACACTTCAAACAATAATGTTTGTATTGAGATAAGAACAAGAAATATCTTTAATTTTCCGTGGTCTAAGGGGGATTTGGGGTGACAATTTGGGGTCAGTGCTGTGCAGCAGTGTAGCTGAGGGGAAGAGCTGAGCTGTCACAAAGTGGGGGCCCCACTGCAGATAGCCCTGGTGCATGGATCCCTCCTTACTGGTGTTAAAAACAGGACCACACTCCCGGTACTAAAAGTGATTTCAGCATTTATTCCAATAAAAAGAAAGGCCCAAAGCAAGGGGGCCCGCGGGCTGAGCAGGAGCGTTCCCATCGAGGATGCTGCAGTGTCGGCTCTGGGTCTACTGAGCAGCGATGTCCCCGACATTCCAGGTGGAGCCGCACGGGCTCAGTGGGTCAGATGCCCCCTTTTTATCCTGTTTTTTGTCCCTTTGGATTGGTTTCTTTTTGGAGCCTTCATTTGCATGAAGGTTTAAGGGGCTTGATTGGCCCATTACAGTTCTGTCCAGGCTGGCTCCTTTCGCTTGGGGATGGTGCACTTTCCTTAGGTCTAATTTGGTACACAGAGTACTGTATTTCTGACAACCACCCCTTTAAACCCCTTTTACCATAACCACAATAACATTACATGCTTAACAACTATCAACTATTTTACAATCGTTTCTAACCTATTTTTAACACTGGGATTCACACAGCAGCAGCATTCGAGGGAAGCAACTTGACTTCTTTGGTATTCAGAATTCCTACCCCCAGCGTTACAGAAGGTAAAATAACCCGGGGTAGTGTAAAGCCCCAGGAATAAAACAGGAGAGCTGTGAAATACTGAGCTGGAAGCACTGCAGAGGTCCAGGGAAATCTGCTGGGATCAGCTTTCACAATTTTTAGATAGCTGAAAGTTTTTTATTTGGTTTCAGAGAACCACCTCTTTTGTGTTCCTGTTCAGAGGGAGCACTGGGCTCCTCGGGAATTGCTCAGTTCCTGGTTTAATACAGAATTTTATATCGGGTCTAAAAGAGCTGCCAAGACCTGAGTGAGACAGGTGTCCTCCCCCCACCTCCCCGGAGCCAGGTCCAACATCCCACCATGAACCAAAGAGCAGGAAAGCCCTTGTGGGTCCATCAGTGGCCAGAGATGTTGGGGAATTCATCTGTACTGGGAATATTGACACTTTAATGCCTCAGATTTACCTGTTTTACTGAGAGCTGGGCTGGAACTGATTAATTAGCCCTTGGCTAAACAATTTGAGATTCCCAGATGAAAGGCAGCCTGGAGGTACAAAAGGATGCAGAGCATTTATTACCAGCTGAGAGAGACATGAAGAGCTGCAGAGTGTTGAAAGGAGTCCTGCCAATTAATTTACACTTAAACAGAAGTGTTGGAGTTGTTTTGCTGAAAGTTTTGTTTTTCAGAAAATTTAGAAATAAGAAGTCAAACCAAAATCAAGAAGAAAAAGGAAAGGGTCGAGACTCATTGGATAATGTGATGCCTTTTCAGGTTCAGTTTTGCTAATGAAAGCTTTAACACTTGAAAATTCTGTGATTCTCTGATTCTCAACAATAATGCACAGAAAATATGTAAAGGCTCATTTGTCGCTCATTTATCATGAAAAGCAGGTAAAATAAAGCTGCTAAGAAAGTGAGGATGCTGTGGTGAACCAGTCTGTCCACAAGGAAGGAAAAATTGTTTGGCTGCTTCCTCCTCTGAGCTGAAATACAAGATATAACCAGAGCACTTAACCTAGGAATAAATCACTAGCATTTCGAAGATGTGTTAATGAGGTGCTAATTAAAGCTTGAGAAGGTGGAGGGAGGGGCAGAGCAGAGGCAGGATCTGCCCTGCAGAGCTGGCCCAGCCCAGGAGGGACCTGGAGCTGCTGGAGCCGGCCCAGGGAGGCTCCAGGATGACCCCAGGGATGGAGCAGCTCTGCTGGGGAAAGGCTGGGAGAGCTGCGGGTGCTCACCTGGAGAGGAGAGGGGGGTGACCCCACTGTGGCCTTGCAGGGCCTGAGGAAGCTACAGGAAACACAGAGAGAGGATTTCCAGGGAATGGCTCCCACTGCCAGAGGGCAGGGATGGATGGGACATTGGGAATTGGGAATTGTTCCCTGGCAGGGTGGGCAGGCCCTGGCACAGGGTGCCCAGAGCAGCTGTGGTGCCCCTGGAGCCCTGGCAGTGCCCAAGGCCAGGCTGGACAGGGCTTGGAGCAGCCTGGGAGGTGTCCCTGCCATGGCAGGGGTGGCACTGGGTGAACTTTAGGGTTCCTCCCAACCCAAGCCACTATGGGATTCCATGATTAATGTTTTGTTTTAAAATCAGTGAAACTCCTGAATGAGAGGTGATTTTAACGCCTCCTTTTGAATTTTGAAAAAAGTTAAAGTTAAACCCCTTGGCTCCAGAGAGTTGCTGCTGGCAGACCTGAGAGGGACATGGATCTGCTGTGGAAGTTCCATCTTCAGATCCTTATTTTAGGATCATGTTTGTACTTTTCTGTAGAATGACAATTGTGGAATCCTACAAAGGGGCTGGAGGGGACTTCTCCCCTCTTCCAGCAGCTCCTGGTACCAGTTCTGGGAGCATCAGAAGTGCCTTGCCTAGTCCAGAGCCTCAGGAGAAATAACCCCTGGGTGCCTCCAGTGCAGGGAGGGCAGGTGTAGTGGACAGAGGGGTCAAAAAACAAGATATGAGAGAGACCCTGAGCAGTCCAGGTGGAGATCTGCAGCTTTCAGGGGTTCCTCGCTGCTGTCCCCCGCCCCTCCCCGGCCCCCCGGGACCCTCCGGCTAGCTGTCCCCTCTCGGGGCCGGGGTTTTCCGTGGTCCCGCTGCCCTGGGCTCACCAGGCAGCGTGTGGGTTAGCACGGTCCGAGCTGCGGCGCTGCCTCAGTCGCCGCTAGGATTCGAGATAAAGAGACCAAGAGAGACCAATGGTATGCTTGTCCAGATAGATTGTATTGCCTGAAGCGTTGCAGGGACCAAAGGCCCCGGGCTATTGCCCAGATACAGTTTTATACAGCAAAATTAAGAGATAAGGTCTTAAACAATAGAGACAGTGTTCAGCTAAGGCACATCAGAACCACCCCAGGGGCCAGGTCCAATGGGAACTGCTCAGGGGTGGGGAGAAGGGGTTCACGGAGAAATGCTGAAGCTAAGCTTTCATGAAACAAAGGGGCATACAGAAACGTATCTTTTCCTCAGTTTCCCATTCCCAAGGCCTTTCTAAAACCCTTCCTCCACACTACCATGCCAGCATGATAGCAACAGAGATCAAGGGGTTTGTCAGCACTTGAACACCATTGTGAAAAATGCGTATTTCATGATTGGCTTTTCGCAAATGTTACAATGAATATTATGTGTGTAATGTTAGAAAGTTATGCTGTATTAATTCTCTTAAGTAGTGTGTTAAATGTAGTCTTAGGTTACAACATAATGTTAAAATAGAGACTATGTATGTGGGGGAAGTTTTTTTTTAGGGATGAGATACTTGCTTTGAGGAACACCTAAATCTTCCAAAGAAAAGGAATTTATGGCTTCTTATCAGAAGAAGCTAATTTCTTCAGGCCTTGCTCAGTCTCAAAGATGCCAGGCGATTAAAGGGAACAGTTGACATACAACAGAGTTTCTTGTTTAGAAAAGAACGTATGCATAACCATGAAGGATGTATGAATATGCAAGAAGTGTATTGGTTTAAGGGTAATTCCTTTGATCATAAGGCATGCTTTTCATGACTGAGTGTCCAAGAGCATCTGGACATCTGTAATTCTTTGTTTTTTATTGTCTTGTAATTGTCCTAACTCTAAACTTTATTACTCTAATTGTATTATTATTTTTGTAATAATTATTATTATTAAACTTTTAAAATTTTAAAAACCAAGTGACTAGCGTTTTTCACAACCATCATTTGGACTCTGCAATTAAAAATACAGACCAAATTTGGGGTAATTACCCAGAGCTCTGCTGGCAGTCCTCACCAAGGTCCAGAGAGACAAGGAAGTGATCTGTGCTCAGATCAAAGCCCCTATTTTGGAAATACAGGAGTTGAGTCATTCCTTGCTCTCCACAGAGATCACAGAGCTCTTGTTTGCCATTCTTGAAGTGCAAAGTCCACAAAATCTACAAGTATAATAAAATTGTGTGTGTGGAGAGAGGAGGGAAGAAATGTAAATTTGTGTTTTGATGATTTATTTTGGAAAACAAAAAAAAGAAATCTCATCTGAAACCTCGGGATAATGAGACCTGTTGATTCCACCCAGACTGTGCCTTTGTTTGGATACTTTTAGGAAAGTGAATGATATTTGCCACTAAATATCCACTCCAGCAATATGGGAGAATATGACTTTTTCAAGGAATCACAGAATGGTTTGGGTTGGAAGAGACTTTAAAGCTCTTCTAGTAACTCCCCCTGGTCTGCAGGGACACCTTTCACCAGCCTGGGTTGCTCAAAGCCCCTTCCCAAGGTTTTTTATCCTCTGGTCCCACCCACCTTCTAAAGCTGAGTGACTCAGGGATGTTCTCAAATAGCCTTTGGTATATTTTGCGACAGGAAGAGAAGATGGTCCCAAGGCAGTCATTTCTCATGGATTGCACGTTTTTGTTTTTTTTTTTTTTCTCTGATTGGCTTCAGTAAATCTTTTATTTCTTAGAAAACCACAGGATATAAAAGAAGGTTTTGTTGCTTCGTTATGTATTAACTTAACTTTGGTGGATTTTCAGGACAGGTTTGACCTTTGCCAGCTGCTGGTACAAACTGGAACAAGTGAAGAGCTCAAAGGATGGGCTGGGAGCATGGGAAAGGCTGGAAAATAGACAGGGGTACCTTAAGATAAAGCAGCAAACAGATGGGGGGAATACTTTTAAAATGAGCAATGCAAAGCCCACCTCATTGCCTAGAATCATCCAAGGGAAGCACCCTGTGTCCTGTGGGACTCAGAGGGGCAGAAAACCTTGTTTGGGAACTCTCCAAGTCCTTTTAAGCTGAATTCAGATGTTCAGACTTTCACCTCAGTTGATAATCCCAGCTCTCACGTGATGATGGAATTCTGCTCTGAGGGATCCGTGCCCCAGCTCCCTTGTGCCCAGGGAAAGATCTGAGTTGCAATTCTGCTCCCAGAACCCTCTTCCTGAACCACCTCTCTCTTCCATAAGGCATCTCCTGGAGCTGGGGTACAGCTGATGTGATGGGCAGTGACATTTTCTACCTGATTTCTCAGGAAAGTCTGCAAAATATCTATACATCAGCTCTGACCTGAAGTCTGACAGTGATCAGTCCTTGAAAAAATGAAAATAAAGTGTCCTTGCTCTGAGGCTTTCTTGTAAAGCAGGAAGTCAGGGAAGCAAAACCACCTCTGTCTCTGTAGGAGCAAAGCGCTGCTCCCAAAGAGATTTGAGTGACCTGACAGGATGGAGGCAGGGAATGGCTGCTTTGCTGGCACTCTAGGAGGAGAGAAATCATTCCCCATGCTAAGGCCTAATTCTGGTCTGTATTTTAGACAGTCTCTGATGCTCTTGGTGCAACTCCTGTGTCAGGTGTGGTTTTCAAAGCAGAGGGGCTCCCACTGGAGCAGTGTTTTGGCTTTGGACAGCTCAGCACAGTTCTGTGGGCTGGCCTTAGTCAGATACAAAATCAAACCAAATAATGAGCAGTGTCTGCGCTCCTTTCCCTCGGCTGTCTGGCAGAGGAGGGTTCAGCTGCAGGTCCAGCTCATTTATCAATGATGCCACAAGCCCCAGTGTCCCCTGCAATGCTTCTGTGGACTGGTTCCATGCATCACCTTCAGCACTTCAACAACTGCTCCAGCTTTGCACCAAGGGAAACAAAGACAGGGTAGGACTTGCTAAATATGGCAGGAATTGTGATGTCCTTCAACGAAATGAGTAGTGTTTAGAATGAATCATGGAATCCCATGGTTTGGGTTGGAAGAGACCTCAAAGATCACCTCATTCTATCCCCCTGCCATGGCAGGGACACTTCCCACTAGATGAGGGTGCTCCAATCCCCATCCAACCTGACCATGGACACTTCCAGAAGGAAGCACATCCTCATCCCAACCTTTAATTTCAAATGCCTCTTATACTCCACCACTCTCTCACTTTTTTTTGAGCACTCCTACATATAAAGGAGGCAAGGCTGCTCCACCTGTGTCCTCTGAGCCTTACCAGTCTATTTTAGACCCAGATTAAGTTGTGGCCCCTCTGAGGCAGAAATAAAGCACCTGCCATGGCTGCAGAGCTCCTATCAGCTCTGGCAATAATTGTTAATCATGAGTAGCTTTGTAATTTGCCAACCCTTCTGCAGAAATACCACAGACTCCTTGTCTGAGATGTGTGTGCACCAGGGTCCCAGAGGCCATCTGAGGCCCTCACACAGTTTTATGTACTCAGTCAATTTTACACACTCAGCCAACTTCATACACTCAGCCAATTTTCCATACTCCACCCTAGTTCTGGGAAAAACCTACTCAGGCAGGTAATGCCTTTCCCTCTCTTGCACGCAAGCTTTGGCTCTGTAAGGATTTTCTCCATCCCAACACCCTTTCTACAGGGAGTTCTCCTCTAGATTGGCTCTTGCCTCTGTTGCCTCAGAGGTACAGACAGAGCAGCTGTGCAGCTCCTCTAAGCTTTTCCTGCTGGCACTGTGAGAGGTTTCATCCTCCTCAGCCACCTGCAAATCACCTGTGCTTCAGGAGCAGCTCCTGCCCTTTGCACTCAGTGTTCAGGTACTTGTGAGCTCAGGTCCTGTGGTGCTGGGCCATCTCCAGACAGTTCCATCCTGACCTTCCTGGGCATTCCTGGACAGCTGGAGACGTGACAGCTGGTCACGAGGTGGGACATTGGACTCAGCCTGGAGATTTGAGGTGACTTAATCGTGATCCTCCAGGACCTGAAAGGGCTACAAGAAACATGGAGAGAGATGTTGGACAAGAGTCTGGGGTGACATGACAAGGGGAAATGGCTTCCCACTGCCAGAGGGCAGGGCTGAGTGGGATATTTAGAAGGAATTGTTCCCTGTGAGGCTGGGGGGTGCCTGGCACAGGGTGCCCAGAGCACCTGTGGTGCCCCTGGAGCCCTGGAAGTGCCCAAGGCCAGGCTGGACACTGTGGTTGGAGCAGCCTGGGACAGTGGAAGGTGTCCCTGCCATGGCAGGGGTGACACTGGGTGGGATTTACGGTCCTTTCCAACCCAATCCACTCTGGGATTCTGTTTATGAAGCACAAGGGACAGCGAGTGTCACACGTGGCACGTGAGGGAAATGTGGAATTGGTTCTCAATCCTCTTAACCCATTTAGCAAACCCCTCACAATTTCTGGTGAAGGAGTAATGGATATGGAGCAAGTAAAGAAAATCTCTGGAGTAGGTTAATATTTTAAAGGCTGTGCCAAATCTTACAGACAACATGGTGTGGTCTAACTGCTGCTGCTCCCCACAGCCCCAGAGCAGTGCCCAAGCTTTCTTCATGTGCCCAGAAGTGCTGCACCCAGAGAGTGGCACCAAAGGGCTCTTGGAGCTCATGGGCTGAAGCGGGATTTGCCAACATGGTTTTGATTGACTTAAAGGCCTGGAAAAGTGCTTTAGAGAATATTAATTGTCTTCTATTTTTTTTTCTTGGTGGACTCTGTTATCTTATCTCCAACTTCATTAAGCAAATCCACAGATTTGTTTCCCCAAGGCTTTATTTAAAACATTCTCTATCCAAAGGCAGAACTCAAAACCTTTTCTCTATAGATACTTTCTGTATTTGTGCTTTTTTTAACGAAACAACTTTATGATTGACTCTGTTGAGTTGTGAATCTGAGCTGTCCACCTGGGATTTGGGTTAAAAAGTGGTGAGTTGATTATGGACTGGCAGTACCTTCTCAGGCACTTCCACTTAATCTATATTTTCAATAAAAATGGTGACTATCTTAATATCTTCTTTTCCATCTGATTTGGTTGAGGAGTCAGGACTTTACGGCAGCTAGAAAATCTGGGACAGCTGGAACCATGGACTTAGATAATCATGGAGTGGTTTGGGCTGGAGAGACATTAAAGCGCACTCAGAGCCACCCCTGCCATGGCAGGGACACCTTCCACTGTTCCAGGCTGCTCCAAGCCCCATCCAGTCTGGCCTTGGGCATTTCCAGAGACAATTTTTAGTCCAGCAGCTCCTGTAACCTCCTTCCTTTGAATTTATTATTCTGCCCCCTGCCTCTCCCCTGCTCTGCAAACATCCTGTGCTGAGCTGTGACAGAGCTGGGCAAGCTCAATCCCAGAGTTCAGGCAGGTTCTGCCACAGGCCAAAGCAAAGGGGAACAAAGCAGATCCTGCTTTTCCATTCTGTCTGAGCTGAAGAATGTGGAATAGCACAGCACCATTGTGCTCCATCTCATAGCATTGATCTGCCTCTAAGGCAGATAAGGAATATCTATTTAATATAGTTATAATTAATAGATCTATTATAACATAGCATGGAGAACGGAGGCTTTGGGAGAGCTCACTGTGGCCTTCCAGTACCTAAGGGAGGCTGGTATGACAGGCCAAGGGACAATGACTTCCCACTGCCAGAGGACAGGGTTTGATGTGACATTGTGGAGAAATTCTTCCCTGTGAGGGTGGGCAGGCCCTGGCACAGCTTGTCCAGAGAGGCTGTGGCTTCTCCATCAGAGCCCTGAGCACCATCCTGCAAATCTTTGCAAAATCCAGCTCTGCCTTTAATGCAGAGCTCTCCCTGTATGTATTCCACGGTCCTCCAGGCCTGTTGAAAACCCCATGCTGAGCTGCAGAACAGGGAATTTTCAACATCAAACCTCCCTCTGTCCAGTCTGAAATCTCCCCAAGTTGTAAAATTGTGAAGAAAATTTCTCATCCTTTAAAGAGCGATAGCATCAGATTGTTCTACTTCTGTTTTCTGTGGATCCAGAGTCGGTTGTCCAGATGGTGGATCCACCCTCCATATTCAGCAGTGAGAGCCTGTTCTGCTTACAGGGAAATTGTACTAATTAAAAAAAAGCATTATACTGAAAATAGAATAAAAATATTTGGATGTTTTGGAGTAATTTGGAAGCAAATAAAAATACTGGAAAGAAGGACAGCAGTTCTGCCTCCCAAAGAAAGCAGGGATTTTTTTGCCTTAATTTCTTAAGAAAGTTGGGGTAACATTTTTGGAGGCGATGCAGTATGAGGTTTTCCTTTTTAGGACAACACTTTCTAAGCTGCAGAAGGTGAGTGGTATTGAATGGTAAGAGTGGGAGAAATTGCACTCACAGTGCCTGGGGACTGTTCCAGCTCAGGGCAGAGGTGAAGTCCATGTGAGTAAGGAAGGGAGGGAGAAACAAATCCCTGCCTCTTCCTGCAGAGACAGGGAAGCTCCTGCCCTCACTTCTCCCATCGAGGTGGGGGGACAGTGGCACAGGTTGTGGCTGCCCCATCCCTGGAAATGTCCACAGCCAGGTTGGACAGGGCTTGGAGCAACCTGGGATAGTGGAAAGTGCTGCCCATGGCAGGGGTGGATTCTTGAAGTCTCTTCCAACCCAAGCCACTCTGGGATTCTGTAATTCCATGATCTCTTCTTGTTATGTTGTGAGCTGATCTGGCTCATTGTGCTGGGAATGGCACCAGCTCTGTGGCAGGACTGGAGCCAGGAAAAAGAGGGAATGGGGAAGAAAAAGGCCAGATCCCGGTGGACTCCATGTCTCTGTGAAGGCTGAAAAGCATCAAAGGCTGTCAGATGTAAATTCCTCTCGCTGATGTTTCTCCAGATTTTCCCAGTGGAAAACCAGTCAGAAATGGTGGCCTGAAATCAAGTGAGGGACTCACTTGTCACCACTCAGTCCTGTACTCCAGAGGACCAAAAAACTGCAAAGAAGGCCAGAAAAAGATGGGAGGGATAAAATTATTTCTCTGTGGAACTGAATTAATTCTGCCAAACAGGATTTGTGCTTTTGGGAGAGTTTTCCTTTTTTTCAGCGTCTGATTGGCATCTTTTATTTTTCTCTCTTTTTTTCCACTGAATTCCCTCAAACACTTTCTTGATTTTCACTAGAGTGTCACGTGGAGTCCATCCCCTGGATCAGAGGAAACATTAAATCAGGATTTGCAGATAAAATCAGCAAATTGCACAAGTCAACAGCAAAAGGCCCTGATAAGGACACGTCCCCTTAATAATGAATGGTTGTCAAGCATCAGATGCTGAAGGAGAGGATCTCCTGAATGAACCAGATGCAGGTAAATGAAAGGATTTCAGTTTCAAGGCTAAGTCTACATTCCACAGAAGGACTGAAATGTATATTCATAAATATAAACAAATACAAATACAAAACCAAATATAAATGTAATTTAAATAGTTTAAGTGCTGAGAAAGATCAGGGTGTTACCACAGCAAAGCAGCCAAGTGAAGTCCCTGGAAAGGCTTCACAGCATGTTCTTGCCCTGGAAAAGCCATAGAGGAATAGCAAGTAGGGAAATGTGAACCTGTTTCTGCACAATTTTTGGTCCTATTCACACTCAAAAATTCCCTTGGAGTGCTCAGGCTCTGGTGGGTTGGCTGTGGCTGGATTCCAGGTGCTCCCAAAGCTGCTCTGTCCCTGCCCTTCCCAAATGGACAGGGCAGAGGAAATGGGATGAAGGCTCTGGGTTGGGATAAGGACAAGGAGAGATCACCCAACAGTTGCTGCCTTGAGCAAAACAGACCCAGCTTGGGGAATTGAGTTTAATTTACTGGCCAATAAACCAGAGTAACATCATTAGAAATAAGCCAAAATCTTAGAATCCCTTGTGTGGTGCTCCCAGGAACTAGGTGGGCCTTCCAAAGCAAGAGCCACTTTCCCCATGTGTTTGTTCCCATGAAAAGACATTTTCTGGCAGAGGGGGAGAGGTGGTTTTGTTCTCAGTTCTTGGCACCTCCCTGATGAACTTCTGCCCTGAAAGTGAATGAAATCAGTATTTTATTCCCTGTCTCCAAGACACTGCTGCTTTGGAGGCTGGAGTGTAATGAACTTACTGTTTATTACAATTAACAAATAAATCCCTGCATCTTTAAATTAGATCATAAATTTCTCTGTGCAATTCAATACTGCAGTAATGATGTTTTCCTTCCCAGAAGAGATTCTTCAGTGATAGGAGCCAGGCAGCTTCCTTTCCAAATAACGTGACCCTGAGGACATTCCCTGTGACACATTTGGCCTTTTTGTCAGTGGCTTCCTTCCCTCAGAATCATCTGAGATGTGGTTTGAACACAGCTCTGCCAGTTGGTGAATGATAGCAGTTTATGCCTGTCTGGAGTTTCCCCCAGGAGTCTGGATATGGCCCTTGGGAATGTAGTGGTTTATTTGGATTATGGTGCTGCTTGACTGATGGTGGGACCAGGTGAACTTGAAGGTCTCTTCCAACAGTGATGATCCTGTGATCTAAAGGATTAAACTTGAACTCCACACACAGAGCTCGTGGATTTTCCTCCCATCTCCTTTCAGACTCAGGTGCTCCTATGTGGGTGGAATTCCCTGTCCTTCTCCATCCCTTGTTTGCCCTTCTGTTTTCCCCAATACCAACATCACCTCTGTCTCCTCCGGTGATGTTTGGCAAAATATTCACTCAGGGCTCTGTTTGCTACAGGTTGGTGCCACTTGAAGCTCCCAGTAATCAAAACTGCTGCTAATTATGTGCAGTGAAATTAAATCACTGCCTTTCAGCAAATCAAAGACACAATCCCAATTAACAATAATAATTCAAAACAATTAAGCAGCTACTGCTGGACTTATTTTCATCCAACTTGCAGTAAACGAGCCTTCTGTCCAGCAAGCCTTTAGCTCCCAGGTAAGCAAAGTAAGTAGCAACAAGTCTATAAAGGGAAAAATCAATAAAAGATCATTTGCAACTGGCAATAGATTTGAAAATCCAAAAATGAAGAGTAGATTGCATTTAATAAAGCTTCAATAAACTGTGTATTTACAATATGGAATTTGAAACAATCGAGATTGAGGTTTCCAGAGCAGTCTATAGGGATGGAGATTAGGAACAGCTGAATGTTTAAAGCATGGAGCCCCCTCTATCTCTCTCTCTCTCTCTCTCTCAGTCTCTCTCTCCTTGTGTTTTTTTTTGGCAGAAATTCCCAATAGAATAATTTAAACAGAATTTACAGTTTTGCTTTTGAATTTACAGAAGCCTTCAATTGCACAAGTTTTTGTTGTTTCATTGTAAGATCAGAATTTTTCTGATGTTGAAACAGAGACAGAATTGGCCCAGGAGGGTGCAGGCCTTATTTCCACTGTCTGGAATTCTGCTTGACCCCCAGCACTTCCAGCTAAGGAAGACGCTTTAGGATGTGCCAGCTTTGCTCTGAACCAAAGGCAATTCTTCCTCTTTACTCACCCCAGAATCAGCTGAGCAAGGCTTGGTAGGGGAGGCAGGACCAATCTGCACTTCTTTGTGTTTCTATTTTTCCTAGATTTAGATTTGTGATATGAATGTTGGAGCAGCTGGAGGCACCAACCTTGTCCCTGGGGTTGGGTCATTCTGGCTGAACATGATTATTAAAGCATCTTTTCCAGAAATTGGCTAAAGACAGTGAATTTTGGTCATTGCAAACAGCTGCCTTTGCTATTTGCAAGAATAAACTTGGAGGAAAACCTGCCCTGGGACCTATTCCAAAGACTAAGGAGGCCTGGAGAGTTCATAGGACTGAGGAGGTACTGGAAGTGCTCCTTTGGCTGGGGAATTTGTTTGGCTGTGAAAGGTCACAGTTGTTAAACTTTAAGTCCTTGCCCTTTTGTTTTATGCAGAAGCCCTTTAAGATTTAATGGAGGACTCACTGGAGCGTGGCAGGTGAAGGTGTGAGGGCCATGGCAGAGCACTGTGTTCTCTACCATCCTTCCCACAGAATTCCTGCCAGCTGGACACAGCAGAAATCCCTCTAGTTCCTCAGGGAATGGCACTGAAATGTCTCAGCTGGTAAATTTGTTTGTCCTTAGCTGGAGATGTCACAAAACCTGGAATGCATCACTTCCCTTGGTCCCTACTGACAGTCATGGAGTGATTTGCCTTGGAAGGGACCTTAAACTCACCCATTGCCACCCCTGCCATGGCAGAGACACCTTCCACTGTCCCAGGCTGCTCCATGCCCCAGTGTCCAACCTGGCCTTGGACACGGCCAGGGATGCGGAGTCCACAACCTCTCTGGGTAAAAGCCATCTTTCCAGTTTTTTATTAATATATTTTAGTAATATCTTAGTCTTTTTTCACCCTACAAATTTTCTGGATTTCATCTCAGTTCAGGGGGTCTTTCATTTCCAGCCAAGACATTTTATAGCCCCAGCAATGTGTCTCTGTGTGAGCGATCCCACGTAAGTTCTGTTGGATCTCTTTTTCATGGCTAAAACAGCCTGACAGAGGCAGCATTTGGCTGGAGGAATTTTCTGCCCGGCTCCCTGCCTGCTTTGGTTTGTTTTTTGGCATCTGCCTTCTTTACTGCTGTTGGTGCAGAGCTGTTCCAGGGCTGCCTGGGGGCCTCCAGGCTGTGACCTGGCAGTTCGACAATCCCATTGCAGCAGCTGGAGCTGTGCCTGGAGTGTGGGTGATCCTTGAGAAACGCTGGCAGTGTAATGTGGGCTCTGGACCTGACCTGAGGTTCCATGATCCCGAGGGGGATCATTGCAGCCAGCCCTGGAATGTGCCGAGCCCTCGGCACGCCCGGGCACTGCTGGGGCCCTGCCTGGCTTCTCGGGGTCCGTGGCAGTGGGGGCCGGGTCCCTCTGCCACTGCCACCAGAGCTGCTCCTGGTGCTCTGCTCCCACTCCAGGTGAGACTCACCTGCTCCCCACGAAATCCTTGCAGTGCAATTGCTCCATAATGAATGTCCTGATTAATCTGAGAGCCTATGCTAATGACAGCGGTGCAAAGTCATCTGGAATCCCAGAGGCTCTGCTATTCCCCTCCAATATGTACCACTTGGTATTAGGGAAGATTTTGCTAAGAGAGGGAAGCATGAATAATGTATTGCTGGATAATGGTAAACAGTGATTATTATTCCTCCTTTCCCTTGGATGTACCAGCATTGTGTTAAAGACAGGCTTTGTTCAGAGGAAAAGGATAATTGGAAACAGGGAGGTGATGCAGTGTCTGGCAAATTACAGTCATGTGAGCGTGGCAGATGGTGCCACCGTGTCTGACAGTTGCTGCAACACGAAATTACTTCCTCGAGTCAAGAAGGCCAAATTTTGCTGGATTTGTCTGTGTTCACAAAGGATAAACAAACCTGTTTGCAAGGAAATGTGGGAGGAAGCCTGGAGAGAACCCCCCCAGCCCACTCTGTCTGAAGTGCTGAGGGAGCTTTTAAGGTACAGAGCCCTGGAGACACCTCTGTTATCCCAGGCGGCTGCAGAGATCTGTTGCTAATCCACTCAAAAGCTCTGGCTCCCGGTGGGACCAATGCTGGACTAAACTGGGGCTGGAGGAACGCTGGAGGAGCTGTGCAGGAGCACAGAAATTCTTGTCTGTGAGGCAGAGGCACAGCCATATCCAAGGCAGAGCCAAAATGAATTTATCCAACTCCAGCAATGGCATGGCAAGGTCACTGCCCTGAGCACAGCTGGTGGAGCAGAGGTGTCCAACAGCTGCTCAGAAGGGAGGGTGTTGTTACTCAGAAGTCCCTGGGGGATTGGTGGATGATTGTGCACTGCTTTGACTTTCCACTGACTGGAAGCATCCACAGCTGAGGTGAGATTGGCACTTACATAAAAGATTTGTCCCCACTTCTAATTAATGCACAGCCAGAAATCTGCTCCTTAAAGATTTTGTGTTCCAGGGCCTCACCTGCACACAGGGAATTGTGTCCTCACTCATTTACTCCTACCTAGACTCAAGATATACTTAATTGGGTTAAGGATTCCTCTCTCTACAGCTGAACTCTTTATTTTCACAGTGTTGGGAACAGCTGGGCTGCTCAAGGAACATCACACATCAACTTGATGGTTGGACTTGATGATCTTAAAGGTATTTTCCAGTCTTAACAATTCCCTGATTCCATGATTTTGTGAAAAGCCGGATGCAGGCTCCTGAGCAGGGCTGGGAGCTGTGTCTGAGGCAGCATTTGCTGCTCTGCCTGAGTTCGTGTGTGGTATCACTGAAACATGGAATTATTCACCCCATGAGCCCAGGGTGACTCATTACCAGAATGCTGCTGTCACCCTGATAATGTCACACCAGGCAGTGCTCAGCAGTGATGGTGGCACAGTTCAGTGCCCCTCTCAGCACGCTCAGCCCTCAGCCCCTGCTCCACGGCCGTGTTTCATGGCACAGCCGAGCCCACGCGGGCACAGGCTCGGGGTAGGAAGCAAGCTGTGCAGTGCTGCAGACCTGCAGTGCTTCCATCACCGTCCTGCTCTGCGTCCAGTTCAGGCCCAGACTTGGAGTGGCCCTGCCCATGGAACAGCTTTGCAGCCACCTGGGCACCCAGGGCTGCCCCAGCCCTGTCCTGCCTGGCCAGCCCCAGCTCCTCAAGAAAAGGTTTCAGCTCATGTCCTGCTCCACCTGCCCACAGCCCTGTCCCTGGGCAGGGGCCAGCCCTGCTCCTGCTGTGACAGCTCGAATTGCTCCCTAGCCCAGTTCTATCAAAATGATCTGGATCCGCTTAAAGCATTGCTAATGGTAGGGTTTTGTTTGTTGAATTTTTTAAAGCTGTTCTGACAGAACCAGGTTAGACAGCAAGGATCTGATCAGTGGTGCCAGCTGATGGCACAGCTGGGAAGCTCCTACCCCACCTCGGCTGAACCCAGAGCAGTTTCTGTGCTGACAGCCCAGAGTCTGTCTGCAGCTCTGGTGGCAGCTGGGACTGTTTGGAGCCAGTGTGGCACGGAGGTGGCAGCTGTGGTACCCCTGGGAGACACCCTGCAGGATCCTGCTGGGGAACTGCCTCGGCAGGAGGAGCGGGTACAATGGAGGATGCAGGAAATGCAGTCTGGAGAATTCAGGCTGGATTTGGGCTGGGGTTGGAGCTCCGGCATTGTCACAACCTATTGCACTTTCTTCAGGCAGAATATGGCTCCTGTTTGTCCTTTGGGCCAGGCAGGATGTCCCTGTCCCTGTCCCTGTCCCTGTCCCTGTCCCTGTCCCTGTCCCTGTCCCTGTCCCTGTCCCTGTCCCTGTCCCTGTCCTGCCCAGGCAGACAGAATAATGGGAGAAGGGAAAGGGACATAGGCCAACATTGTGAACTGCCAGCTCAGGGGGCCAAACACGCTGGGCTACACCCAAAGGGAGTGGGAGCAGATGGAGGGACGGGATTGTCCCCCTGTGGCCCCATGCGACCCCAGCAGCAGAGCTCGCTCCAGAGCTGGAACTCTCTGCACAGGCAGGACAAGGAGCTGCTGGGATGAGTCCAGAGGAGACCCTGGAGCTGCTCCAGGGCTGGAGCCCCTCGGACCCAGGCTGGCAGAGCTGGGAGTGCTCACCTGGAGAGGAGAAGCTCCAGGGAGAGCTCAGAGCCCTGCCAGGCCCAAAGGGGCTCCAGGAGAGCTGGAGAGGGACTGGGGACAAGGGATGGAGGGACAGGACCCAGGGAATGGCTCCCACTGCCAGAGGGCAGGGATGGATGGGACATTTGGAATTGGGAATTGTTCCCTGGGAGGGTGGGCAGGCCCTGGCACAGGGTGCCCAGAGCAGCTGTGGTGCCCCTGGAGCCCTGGAAGTGCCCAAGGCCAGGCTGGACAGGGCTGGAGCAGCCTGGGACAGTGGAAGGTGTCCCTGCCATGGCAGGGGTGGCACTGGGTGGGTTTAAGTGCTCTTCCAACCCAAACCGGTCTGAGATTCCATTTTATGATTCCATACTTGGTGCCATGAAAATGTGCAGGGGCTTTAAGACTGGAAGGATTCTCCTGGAGGACATTCCAAAGGCTGGGCTGAGGTGCCTTTTTCAGCCGTGTTTTTCTGCTAAGGACATCAGCCTGGCAGGAGAGGGACCTCGCAAGGGAGGGGCTGGGTATAGGAGAAAATGTCCCTTGGAAAAGCTGAATTCCTCCTAAAAGGTCATGGAATGAGTGTTTTACTCTTGAGAGGAGCTGGTGAAATCCTGCTGCAATGGAGTGGGAATGGGAGGAAATCTGGGTATTTGTGGAGGGAAGTTCTGGTCCATTAAATGAATACTTGAGGGAACTTCAGGAAAAGAAATCCCTACCCTCGAGGATATCTCTTATTGAAAAATTTGATCTTCAAGGTACCCAAACTTCAGAGTTATGATCCAAAGCAGACTTTAGTTAGTGAATTCCTACTTTTAGGCATGTTGTAAGTACCTTCAGTTATTGGATTTCTAGCCTTAAACACTCAGGGGTTGAATTCTCACCAAGAAGTTTTAGAGCTTTGAAAGACCTGGTTCAAGAATTTTAAAAATGAGAACCATGGGGCAAATTTTGTTGCTGAACTTTTCCTCTCTGGTTTTCAAGTTGTAGGGAGCTCTGGCAGTGGATTAGAGCTCAGCATGAGTTTGCACTGAGGTTGGAGCTCAGGAATACGCCAGGATTTCTGTCTCCAGGACTGAAAAGCTGCACCTTCCAACATTTCAGCATGGACTAAGGCCTGGTTTCCCAGTGTTCAGCCTTTTCCTGGTCCACCACAGGGCTGGGACGGTGGGACAATAAATAAATAATGGCACGAAGCTGTTTCCCCTGACCAGGGGAGCTCTTTGTAATCCTTTATAAGAAAGCTGAGCCAAGTCCAAGACCAAGCAGAGAGAAACCAGCTCCTCTGGCTTGTTTAATCACATTCATCATCCAAACTGCAGCTCCCAAAGCTCTGATGCAGAGTTTCCAGAGCACAAGGAACACAGACAGTATCAAACAGCTCAAAAGGGAGAGAAAAAAGCGGCATGGTGCAAAATGCAGAGCAACAAAGTCAAATCTCTGTTCTGGAACTGTTCAGCTGCATTTTGGAGATTACTTTGAAGCTGGTGAATCTGAAATTCCTCATTAGTAGCCAATGTCAGATACAAGAGCTGCACTTCTAATCTGGGTATGAGGAGATCATTCCAACCCTGACCTCCCTCTCTCCACTTGATACAACATTTGCCTCAATCAAAGAGGTAATTAAACTCCTGAGATGAGAAATCCCCACAGTTCATGTCCTGAATATGGTGCAGCAAAAGTTCTTCAGTAATGAAACGGCACAACCTGCAGTTATTGCTGGAGCCAGACAATGCCTGAGGCAAAAAGGAATAACTTCTGTCAAGGATGCTCTGCTTGCCCTGAAGTGCCCTCAGGAGCCCAGGCAGGTATGGCCTCAGCATTCCAACCAGAGCTCTGTGAACTGGAGCTGATTCATGGCAAGGGAACCATGGACATGGCTGATCCACGATGGGACTGCAGGGAGGGGAAACTGGAGCAACTCCTTCCCCTCAAATGGGTTCAAGTGCAGATAAAACCCAGAGCTGGCCCTGCTCCAGGTGAGGATGGAGAAGCCAGGAGGAAAACTGTCAATAGTGAGGCTTTTCTTTAGAAGCTCCATTTTGTTGAAATAAAAGCTGTTCAGAACTCATCAATAGAGATGTGGCTGAGTAATCCTGTCTTTTGTCTGACCCCAAGGAAATGGTTGGGATGGAGTCAATGCACTGAGCAGAGAAGTGCCAGCATCACCCAAAGCAAGTGGTGTGATGACTCCACCAGGAAGAAATAAAAAAAAAGCACGGTTTGAGATCAAAACAGGGCTTACAGGACTGGCATTTCCTGGCCAGATGGAAGCCTAGTTTCTTACGAGTTTGAAGAGCTGCTTGAGAGGGGAATGTCTGCGGATGTCTGGGAAGTCCAGGAACTGAAACAGAGGTCAAGACAAACTGAGGCTGCTCAGCACTGCTGGGCCATAAATCCTTCCCTGGCCTTTCTAGAAAGATTTTTATCCACCATAAAGCACCTCTGGAATGCCTGTACCAGTCTGCAGAGAGTGCTGCTGGAATATACAGCAATTCCAGGGGTAAACACAGGGTGGTCCAATCCCATCCAGCCTGGCCTTGGGCACTGGCAGGGATCCAGGGGCACCACAGCTGCTCTGGGCACCTGTGCCAGGGCCTGCCCACCCTTACAGGGAGGAATTGCAAATTCCTTGCTCTTGATTGCACCAATAAACCCCAGGATTTTTCTGAGATTCCCAGTACAGCTCTCTCTGGAGTTCTCACCTCACAAACTCCTGTCTTGCCACAGGTAAAGAAAATTGCTTTTAAGTGGATGTGTCCAACACATTCCTCATTTTATGTGTTTTTTTTGAACACCCAGGCAGGAATGAGCAGCTGTGTCCCCAGCCTGGTGCCAGTCCACATTTCAGAGCAGTTTTCTCTTGCACTCAGGTTTGCACATCGGGAAATGTCACTGGCTGTGTCTGGGGCTGCTGGGACTGTGAGACTCCTGTCACAGCTCACATTTCCTTGGATAATTATGCCGTGTGAACCACCAGGAGCAATGGGAGCTCTTTGCAAACCATCTGTTGATCAGCTCCTGCCTGGAGCAGAGAAATTGGGTGCCCTGGTAATTACACTTGTCCCTCCTGTCACTGCACATGCTCTGCCTGAGTGCTGGAAATGCCTCATCCTTTCTGAGGCTGCACAGATCTGTTCCTTGTTTCCTTCTCCTTCACCCCAAGGCAAAGAATTTGATGCTGCCTCTGGAGGTCTCCCAGGATTTCCTGGCTGTTTAATCAGGGTCATGGCTCAGATCACAGGGTTGCAGTTTGTGCTGTTTGTGGTGAACAGGACGTTTGCCTTTCCCCAGGCAAACAGGGTCTGAAAGGGATGGGTTGGGAAGGTTCTGAGCTACTTCAATAAATTCAATCGCTCTGTATCTGAAAATCTGCAGAGTTGCATGTTCCCTATTTCCACTTTTCCTCCTCCCTCAAGCAGTGCCAGGTATGGGAAAGACTTTGAGGTGGTGCTATGTTCTATGTCTTCTTCCTTTCACCTGGATCAGGAAAGGATTTGTACACAAAGCACCCCATGGCTCCCATCAGCATAGGGGGATCTTAAAGCATCCCTAGGAATAGTAACTGGACCCAGGGAATGGCTCCCACTGCCAGAGGGCAGGGATGGATGGGAGATTGGGAATTGGGAATTGTTCCCTGGGAGGGTGGTCAGTCCCTGGCACAGGGTGCCCAGAGCAGCTGTGGTGCCCCTGGATCCCCGGCAGTGCCCAAGGCCAGGCTGGACAGGGCTGGGAGCTCCTGGGACAGTGGGAGGTGTCCCTGCCATGGCAGGGGTGGCACTGGGTGGGGTTAAATTCCCTCCCACCCAAACCATTCCATGTTTCTATGATCCTGTGTCTCTATGAACTTCTTGCCAGGCCATGGGCAGGGACACATTCCACTGTCCCAGACTGCTCCAAGCTGGCCTTGGACACTGCCAGAGATCCAGGGGCAGCCACAGCTTCTCACCTCCCAAGCCAAACTTCCCTGTTTTGGGACAAAGCAGGACAGCCATAGCCCCTGAGGCATTGAATTCACTCATCTGCCTGCAGCAGAGCCTTTGCTCTCCTCAGTTCCCTGTGTACTCAGCCTCAGGCATTTCTGGTGCATTTGGGACTGCTCTCCAGGGGCTTTTGCAATGGATAGGGACTGCAGGGTTATCTAAAAGATGCAATCTGCCACAAACCAGCAAAGTTGTTCCAAGCACTTGTACAAAAACAAGAATTATTCCTAAAACTGAGAAAATACTGAAGCCTTCAATAGGAATCTGCATGTCTGATGAGTTGGAATCTCCAAGGATGGCTTTGGTTATCTTTGATACATGCAGTGCTTAACTTATGCACGGGACATCATCACAGGAAAGTTCAGGAAAGGATTTTCTTTGGGAAGTAAAATCCTTGGTTTCACCAGTTTTCATGCAGTTCCCTTTCTAATTTCAAGCTGAAGCAAGCAGAATTCTGATCCTCACAAAGAGAATGAGAGGAAGGGCTGTTCTTACAGTGCAGGCCCCACCAAGGCAAATGAAAAATTAAATGGGATTAATTTAACCAGATTGTATCCTTGCAGCAAATACTCCTACCCTAGAATCAGAATCACATTACCTCTGCCTCAAATTAATTGCCTGTCAGCTGAGCTGGATGGCTGTGGGCAGCACTCACCTGCAGCAGAGATGAGGTAGTACACGCAATTTAATCCCTTTTCATTGCAAATGAAGCTAAATTGCTCCATCTCCTTCCTTGAGCTGGAGCAGAAGCTCAGGACTGCTAAGGGAGCAGATTAACATCAGCCTTCCCTGAAGGGCTGAAGTGGCCTCGATTTGCTTTGTCTTAATTTGCTTTAGATAAACTCAGTCACTTCAAGAAGTTCATTGTAAGGAATTGTCGGAATTGTCGGGAGGGTTTTGGTGAAGACAAGCCTGTAGTGGATTCCATTTCCTTTTCTTTTCTCTCTACAAACATTTTTTTCTGCTCCGGACCAAGAAAGAGCTGCCTCTGCAGAAGATGGGAGCAGAACCAACACAAGCTCAGTTCAAAGCCTCTCCTAATTTGTTTCCCCAGCTTCACTCCTGACATCAATCGGGTTCCAGGAGCTGTTTACATTTAGCTCCAATAACTTCAGATAATCTACTATTAACTGCTGAACTAATGATCCCAGACCTAGCATTTCCATCAGGACCTTGCCCCATTGAGCTGACACTCCTCAGATCATTTTCTCTCTCATTAAAGTAATTAAAGACAATGTTTGGAAAGACCTTCAGGCAACCAGAGAGAGCTGATAATAAGCAAAGCACATGCACAGTTGTGGTTCTTTTGATCTGGAATTTAATTGCTGGAAGTTGGGCGCAGATCTGTGTTTTCTGTGTGTGAGGGTGCCAGGCTCCAAGGGACAGTGAGGGGCACCTGGGCCTGTCCCCTCCTGGTGGCAGTTCTGGCTGACAAGGAATGAACATTCCCAGGTATCCCATTTCCCTGGACCTGCACTGGCCAAGAGCTTTTGTGTGGTTTTCCTTCACTGCAGGATTTCATGGAGAAGAGGCAGAAACATAAGAGGGGATGGAGAGTCTTTCATGTGTTTGTGCTGCAGAGGAATTCAGTGAACAAATTTCCCCTGGGGATTCAGGGCTGTGCAGTGATGAGGGGAAGACCTTTTAGAAACTTAAACCCAGTCTAAATTTGACTTTTCCCACATGACCCCATTTGTGAAGAGTGTTTCAGAGGAGTTTTGCCATTCCATTCCCCATAGACAATAACACCATGTTACTGTCAAACATGCCCTAGATCTGCTTGATTTCTTCTGAGGAGAAATTTCTTCCTGGAAAGGGTGGTCAGGCCTTGGCAGGGGCCACCCAGGGAGAGGTGGAGTCCCCATTCCTGGAGGTGTCCAAGGAACAGCTGGGTGTGGCACTCAGAGCTCTGGTCTGATGACAAGGTGGGGATCAGGCACAGGGTGGGCTCAATGGCCTTGGACGGTTTTTCCATCCTCAGTAACTCTTGGATTCTATTATTAACTCTCCCATTCTCCATAAAGATAAAAATAAATTTTGAGGACTACAGTTGCAGCTGTTGGGCAGTGGCCTCATGGCTTCCGTGGGTGATCTGACTCCTGGTGTCCTTTCAGGGCCTTGTCCCACCTGTCCTTGCAGCCCCTGGCCCAGGAGGAGCCATTTCAGGAGCACCTGAATGAGCACAGGGCTCATTCCTGTGGAATGGGATGTTCATCCCTCCCTGGGGCCAGTTCTGGGGGTGCCCAGTAAGGGTCCCATGGGTCAGGACTGGGGGTGACCTGGTGGGGTGGATCTGCATGGATTTGGAGCTGGTTACAGGCAAGGGAGGGAGGAACAGTCTAGAAGCAAGGGGAGAAGGGGAAGAAGAGGCTGCTGTTGGGAGCTGTTGGATCAACTCATCCCATCTGCTGGAGCTGGAGCTTTCAGAGCCTTTTGGTGCTGCAGTGCTGTCATTTCCCCACTGGTCTGAGAAACTGGGCTTCTTCTGCTGCTTGTGAAGCTCTTCTCTCTGCTTTCTCCTGTGCTGTCTTCCCTGTGGAATTGTCAGCACAGCCTCACTTTTTATTTCCAACACCTCAGCCCTGACTCAGGGAATTGATACAGGGTGTGCCAGGGAGATCAGCAGATGTCTCTGGGCACGTCTGAGCGACTTTACCATGGGTCAGAGAAATGGGAAAGGGGCTGAGTCCCAGCAGGAGCTGAGGGAGCTGGGAAGGGGCTCAGCCTGGAGCAAAGGAGGCTCAGGGGGGACCTTGTGACTCTGCACAGCTCCTGCCAGGAGGGGACAGCCGGGGGGTCGGGCTCTGCTCCAGGGAACAGGGACAGGAGGAGAGGGAACGGTCCCAGGCTGGACAGGGCAGGCTCAGGGGGGATATTGGAAGGGGATGGATACATGGAAGAGGTTGCAAAGCACTGGAATGCCCAGGGCTGGGGTGGAACCCCATCCTTGGAAGTGTTCAGAAAACCTATGGCCGTGGCACTTGGGGATTTGAGTCAGTGGTGATGGTTGGACTCTGTGGCAGCGAGCGCCGTGCGGGGCCGCAACTGTTCCTGCGAGCTCTGCAGCCCCAGCGATCGGCAGGGACACACCGCGAGGACACGGGGCTTGGCTGGGACACCACGGATTTATTCCTGGGCTCCCAGACAGGACTGGGGCTGGGTGAACAGAAGTGTTTATACAGCAGCTCAGGCCTAGGGGTGTAGGAAGTGAACCAATGAGGATATAGTAAGGGAGGAGTATAAGGTGGGCAAATAGCTCATGAGCCTATCAGGGAAAATGGGGAGGGGGGAATAGTACAAAGGAACAAATGGGGGTGTCGAGGGCAACAAGACAAATACAGAACTCTCTGGAGAAAGGGCTAGGGATAGGGAGGATTGACGACTTAGAAGGGAGGAAGTTAGGGAAGGGCTTGGGAAAATTGGCCACTGGGAAGGGAGGGGATTAGGGAGAATAGGAAGCGAAAATGGATTCAAAGCAAAACACACCACAACAGGACTCTATGACCTTAGAGATATTTTCCACATTTAATTATATCATGATTCTGTGATTCTAAGAGCCAGGACAAAGCCAGAGGAAGCAGCAGCATGAAGGACACTTGGAAATCACATATAAAATTTGCAAGAGTTTTTATGTGGGTTCTTAACTGGCACGGACAGGGATTATGAAACTCGGTGTTATTTCCTTGGCTCAGACTTTGGGAAAGTGTCCAGGCTTTGACAGGAGCAGTGTCTTTTAGTCTGTCTTCAGTTGATCACCTTTCTGCTGACCCCGAAGCCCAGGAGAAGCTCAGGTAATTATTTTCAATTGTTTTTTGGGAAGAGCTGATTTAAAGTGACGGAGGCCCTAATGAAAGCTGACCAGCTTTTCAAATTCGAAATGAAAACCCTTTGGCTTCATTCCCCTGGGCTAGAGAGGGAACATTGCAATTAAAGGCAGGGGAAGAGAGAGGAGCAATTAACAAAATTCCTCCAGATGGGCAATTATCAAAGTAAAGCAGCTCTAGAGTAGAAATTCAGTTTTGTGGAGCAGTTCCCTAAGCAGAGCATGGTGCAGTTCATTCTCTTGCTCTGTAAACTAATATAATTTTAGGATTTTGAAGAACAGATTACCTCCTTTTGCTGTTACTCTAAAAGCAGCTACTGCAGTCAAAGCACTGTTCCAAGGCTCTTCTCAGTAGATGCTGCCAATTTATCCTGGAAGAATACAAGTGACAGCTCTGCAGCTTCATGACAAAAGTTTAATTTGGCTTTACATAGCCCTGATTTCAATTTACACAGAGAAATCCTGCTCCAGTCACTCGGTGTTTCTTATCAGGGCTGATTCCACATTGGCTGAATAACTTGTGAATCTCCTGCAGCTGCCTCGAGTTTGGCTCAGGGATGAGCTGCTCCCTCCCATCAAACCACAACCAGCTTTGTGACATTTCTCAAGGCTCAGCTTGTCTGCACTTGGCTTTTTCTGCAGTGATGTGGAAGAGAAACAACTCCAGATCCTGCATGGAAGAGGAAACAGAGAAATGGGATGTGATCCACCTGGCTTCAGGAATTTGTGGAAAAAGAAAAGAAAAACCCTTTGGGCTTGAATATTTAGTCTGATTTGAACTGGGGAATCGTGGGTTGGGAGGGACCTCAAAGCCCATCCAGTGCCACCCCTGCCATGGCAGGGACAGGCTGCTCCAGCCCTGTCCAGCCTGGCCTTGGGCACTGCCAGGGCTGCAGGGGCACCACAGCTGCTCTGGGCACCTGCGGTGGTTTTGCATGAGAGGCACTCATGAAAGCGATGCAAAGTTTCCAGCCACTAAAAAGCTGCACACGCCTCTGTGAAAAACACGTGAAAGAGGAAAGAAACCCGAGAACTTCCTCTTTCTGTTCCAGAGGTACCAGGCCCGGGCCCCATCACCTCCCAAACAGAAAGCGGCGAGTGCCGCCGAGCCCAGGCAAGGCTGGACCAGCGCGACCGGAATTCCACCGCCCACAGCCGCCCAGCAAGGGCAAAGAGAAACCATCAACCCCCAGCCACAACTCCCACCACAAACTACTGAGCCTGACCAGAGTCAAGTAACCATCTACAAGCATCGAACAAAAGACTAACTCTTGCACTTCTTCAATCCTCCCTCAAGTTAAAAAAAAGAATACAAGCAATATAGAAAAACAACTTAAAAGTGCCAAAGTCAATGAAAAAGTAGTCAAGTTCCAAATAAGAAGAATAAAGAGATATCTTTAATATTAGACTAAAATCCTCTTATAAGGATAAAGAAAAATACTCTTTTCCCTATAACACATAAAAAAACAGGGAAATAAGTGTTCAGATTTTCAACACCAAATGAAAAGCCTCCATACTAAAATAAGCAAATATTAAAATAGCTATAATCCTATAAGAAGTTTAAACAAAGAAGGAAAGAAAGAGAAAGAAAGAATAAAGACCCTATACTCCCCCAAAAAAGAAAAAAAACTCTATTCACAAAAATAAAAATAATTTTAGAGATAGATAATAGAAACCTTTACCTTTAAACAACTCATCTTTGAAACAATACCCCATAAATTAACATAACCCATAAGCACAACTACAAAAAAAAACCTCATAGAAAATAAGAAAGATTTCACAATAAGAAATTTCCCCAAAGAACTACTATTCGTAAAACTAAAAACCACACAGCCTGTAGCAGGAACTCCCCTGTGAACCCTCCCTGTGCTGCTGGTGCTGTGTTGGGTTCCTTTACCTGCCCTGAAAGCAGCACTTGGATCCTGGGACCTGAGGGCACAGCAGCAACTGCAGGGCAGCTCCTGCTCTCCCGCTGGGAAGCACAGCCCAGTGCTGGGGAAGTTCCAGAACAACGGGTGTTTGTCCCCTTTCTTGCTCTGGTTGCTCCAGAGAATCCCTTCCCAGCTCCACAGAATCCCTTCCCAGCCCAGGCTGGACAAGGCTTGGGAGGGGGTGGCACAGGATGGGCTTTGAGGTCCCTCCAAACCCAAACTGTTCCGTGATTCTGTGACTCAGAACTGGGATCCCTGTGCTCCTCCTGTGCTAGAATGGGACAATTGCTGGCGTGTTCAGTGCTCCAGTTTACACCAGTGGATTGGTGACCCCTGTGGGAGTTCCCTGCTGCAGCAGGAATTGGGGATATTTGAGACACTTCGTGCCAACGTTGACGCTCAATTTGCACTCATTGGAGTTTCAGTTATCAGTCTCCAAACCCTCCTGGTCTGAACGTGTGTTTGTGCTTGTTCCCATCCCAGCTCTTCTGAACAATTCCTGTCAGTTGTGAGAAGGAGAGCTGGTGCAAGTACATCATTAAATAGCTGGAGAGGAAAGGGCGGCCACAGTGACCTCAGTGCTGGCATTTATCAACTTCCAACCTTCTCCTTTGGAATATTAATGGTTCCTTAATGTACAGTTTACAGTGGAATTACCTCTGTACACTGAATGCTTTGCAGAACACACCATAAATATTCCATGGAACAGAATGGATTCATAGAGTGTAATATTTATCTCTGAAGGGGCAAATCTTACCCAGGTGTCACTAAGTGGTAACAGACTCCAGGGTTTTTCACTGTCTCTCGCTCTTATCCTTTATGTGATGGTTTTATTTTGCAATGGTATTTTGTACTTCCTGTATCCAGAAAGAAAATTATGAACAGCTCAGTTCCTGTGGGACTAGAGGGAGGATGTAAGTGGTGGATTACAGGTTGTAAGGGAGCTGTGGAACCTTGACTGCAAAGAGTTTTTCACTTAACAAAGTCAGGCTCTCCTTAAAGGAAGGATAAATCTTGTTCACTGGAACAGAATATAATTGTTCCATCGAACTGTTGCTGCAGTGCTTTAAACAGCTTGGGGGAAGGAGAGGTTTCTATCCAGCCACACATTCCCACCAGGATCTGGCAGGGGAGGGGAAAAACCAGCAGAGATGGAGATCTGTGAGGGAGGAGAACTGCTGAGCTTCCTGCAGCTTGAGGTACAAACAAATAAAAAAAAGCTTTTCAAAGGTTTGTGGTGCTCTGTTCTGTTTTGATGAGCAGGCAGGAAAAATAAGGAGAGGCTGTCCCAGCCCTTCCTGAGGAAGATGTGTTACTTGGGGAAAGCTTGGCCAGCACTGGGTGCAGTGTCTGGGTAAAAGAACGAGGCCAGAGTTCTGATGTACAGAGACTGCAGAGGTGCCATTTGTCACCTCGGGGGCTCTCTGGGGCAGGGATTTGCCTGTTCAGGGCTTGCTGTACTTCCCTCAGCCCCTCATAAACCAGCCTCTCTCCTGTGATGATGTTACCAGTGCTGAGCTCTCAACATGGATGCTAAGCACAATTAATTTGTTAAGTGCTTTGCTCTTCGGATGAAAACTGAATTTTAAGTATTGCTCTGTCAAATTCCATCTCCTCAGTCCTGCAGCTGAGGATATCTAGATGAATTTCAGGCTGATGGATTCCCAGCATGTCTCTCTGTAGTGTTCTGTGTGGATTAGTTTTACAGGCTCTTAATTCCATCACTCCATGTGCTCCTTATGCAGAATAACTGCAAAGCTGTGCAGACTGAGAGGGGATTCCTTGGGTAAATGCTGGCCTTAATTAAAATGACTGGGTTTCCTTTGCTTTGTGCAGAAATTTGAAAGCCACAGAGGATCAGAGTGGGATGGGAAGAAAAGGGCATGTGTTGTGAGGGGCTGGGTTTGGGTCCTCCCTGTGGTGCTGTTTGGTCCCTACAAGTCACTCCATGGGCCTGAAGTGCTCCTCACACTGAGGGGAATGTCCAGTGCTTGTTCAGGTGATGAAAAGCTTTGAATAAACACCCTGTGTTTGCTGTTAACACGGAATTAGTTCTTTCTGACATGACTTTACAAATAGGAATAATTCTGCCGGTTTTGTTGAGGACCTGGGGGTTGGGATTGCCCCAAGGCTCACAGACGGAGCTGCACATGGATCACTCATGGCCTGTGTCAGCTCCTGGTGTTGCACTTGGTTCTGGTGATCTTACTATGGGATGTCTGAGACTGACACCCCTTCTAATGGCAATGAAGAGAAACAGAATCGTGGAATCATGGAATGGTTGGAGTTGGGAGGGACCTTAAATACCCTCCAGTGCCACCCCTGCCATGGCAGGGACACCTCCCGCTGTCCCAGGCTGCTCCAGCCCTGTCCAGCCTGGCCTTGGGCACTGCCAGGGCTCCAGGGGCACCACAGCTGCTCTGGGCACCCTGTGCCAGGGACTCCCACCCCCACAGAAGGAATTTCTCCCCAGTACCCATCTAGCCCTGCCCTCGTGCAGCTGCAGCCATCAGGACACTGAGCATTGGCATAGCTCTCAAAAAACAAATCTATTCAGACTCTTTCCTTGTTGTGGGGACCTTCCTCCCCCATTGGCTGGAAGAAACATCCAGGAAAGTCTGCCCAGAGACTGAGCTTTTCCAAGGGAGCCCTGGTGGGGAATGCAGAGCAATCCATGATCTCTAATGGGTTCTCAGAGAGGGGCAATGCCTGTCAGCCTGAGGTGACAGCTCCCACACACCCTGTCCTGTGGGTACCAGCTCTGTCCCACACACACCACACAATCCGTGCACAGCTCCCACTGGGATCTGCTCACAGCCATGGAAAGGAACAGGAATCACTCTGCAGCTCCCGAGCTGAGCTGCTCCCTGGGCAGTTTCCCTTCCCTGACTCAGGATCTCTGTGGATGAAGAAAAACAGGATCAGCCCTGCCCTGAGGGCAGCAAGGAGCTGTCTTCTGACATCTTCCATTTCCTCTCCCATCCTCAGCTCTACCACAGCTCTAATTTGCTCACTGCTAAACGTCTGCACTGATATCAGAAACTGTGTGAAAAATCTCCTCCTTTGGGACTCTGCTGCTTTGAGCCTTTGAAGAGATGCAAACAATGGAAATCAGGAGTAAGAGATGGAGATATCAGAATGACAATGCAGTTATTAAAGACCTGAATCCTGCCAGGGGTCTGTTCTCTGGATAGAAATTAAGATGATCACAGGAACACTGAATTAAATGGAACAGTCATGAATGAAACCTCACAAAAGGCAGACACTGATTCCTGCACCTCCACAGAGAAAGGAAGAATTCTGAGAGTGGATAATCAGTCATTCTTATTGTTTCCTCCACACCATTCCCCTGTTCCACCTTCACCATTCTTCAGCTGAGTCTGCCCAGGGAAAACAGGATAAATACTGTCTTTGGGAGAGCAAATGCTGCCAGAGCAGTGCTGAGGTCTGGAACAGGTCCCCGTGGTGACACAGGGACATGAGGTGTGAAGGGTGCAAAGGGAGGCAGCATTTGTGGGCACAGCAAGCCTGCTCAGACACAGGCTCAGGTGTCTGCAGCATTGAGAAAACCATCTGGAAACCTCTCCCAGCAAATTGTCTCTCACATTCCCACTGGAAAGAGGTGTGACAGCTCCAGCAGCTCAGGATTCATTTGACACCTCCTTTTGCCTGACAAGCTGTACATGTGGGGCTTTGGGGCTCCCTGTATCCATAGGGCTGGATCAGTAGCTTCCTTCTGGACGGACAGCCTTGTACTGGATTTACTGATTTGTGTTGTGAAGATGTCAAAATGAGCAGAAAATATTTATTATTAAGTGCCAAATAAATTTACTTGGCTTTAGGAGAAATGAAGGCAGTGCCTGAGCAGAACAGGTCAGTAGGTGATGATGGAAGAGGAGAGAGCAGATCCTAGGAATTCAAACAAGGACCTGAGGGAACGGCTGGAGCTGTGCCAACAGGGTTTAGGTTGGATCTCAGGGAAAGGCTCTTCCCCCAGAGGTGCTGGCACTGCCCAGGCTCCCCAGGGAATGGTCCCGGCCCCGAGGCTGCCAGAGCTCCAGGAGGGTTTGGACAGCGCTGCCAGGGGTGCCCAGGGTGGGATGTTGGGGTGTCTGGGCAGGGTCTGGGATGGGACTGGGTGGTCCTAGGGGTCCTTCTCAGGTCAGGATATTCTGTGATTTCATGAGTGGAGGAGATATAACAATTTGTGGAAATTGTTTAGGTTCATAATTGCACCACAAAGGAACAAGAAAATCTCTATTTTTCATGTCTCTGTGTTCAAGAGCAGAACATGAGTAGGAAATGAACTCCTTTGGTAATTCTGCTTTCCAGGGGCCCATTAGAGACACAGTCAGATGCTCCTCTGCCCTCACTTCAATGGATCACAAATCCAGGGAATTCCTTTCCCATCCTCTGTGCAGGGAGACAGATTTAAGGAGCAGGTCAATAGGAGCAGGTGGGAATGGGACACAAAGGACATTTTCCATTGTGTGTAACTGGGATAAAACAGCTCTGGGAACTGCTCAGGCACTGATCCCACTGCCAGGTGAGTCTGTTCAAAGGAGTGGAACAGTGGCTGGATCCTCCCTGGCACTGACGCCTCTCTCCAGCGGGGCCATTTGCTCCCTTTGAAAGGAAGGGTTGGGCTGCTGCTCTGGATGTTGGGGCCTGCAGTGTTCCCAGCGAGCGAGGGAACAAGCCGGGATCAGGCCAGGAGCCAGAGGAGCCTGCGTGGGGCAGGGCAGGCTGGGGAGGCTCCTGGCAGCTTCGGCAGCACTCGCGCCTGGCAGGGCCTCCTGTGATGAGGATGAGCTTCAGCAGCACAGGAAAGGGGGGAAATGCTTTGGGAAGCTTTGGACACGTCAGATACAGCGAGGCTGACTTCTAAATGAAATCACAACCAGCTCTGATCTTCAAACTTTGTAACTGTGGCCCTGTTCCTTCCTTTTTACTTTTGTGGTATCAAGCAGTTCTTTTGACAGCACCATCTCTACATCAACTTTGTTACCTGGTGTTTGCCTTTGTTATCTGGTATTTGAAGTGAATATCCCATTATATTGTTTGGGAATAGTTCTCAGGAGTTCAGATTATTTAAAGCTACAAAGCTTCCATGAGAACTGAATTTTTCAGCTCAAGTCTAAGTCAGTCACTAAGTTCTTACTATTATTGCAAATATCCTCTCCTGCAATGTTGTATGGAGTGAGAAATTAAATCACTTAAACTCATGAACTGAGAGTTTATTCCTCATCCTAAATTTGCCTTGGCATGTTGAGGGGATAAGGGATGTGCAGTTCTGAATGTGAGATTGTAATCATAATTATTGTTTTCAAGTACAAATACAAAGAAAAAAAAAAGCAGAGATTGCAGTTGTTTTCTTTGGTTCAATGGAGTAAAAGCAACAAACGCTTGATTCTGATTTCTATTGCTGGAAATTAATTCTGAAGGTCAGAAGATGAGTAAATAGTGGAGCTGAAAAGATTATTTTCTAGTTAAAAATCTTTGAATTATAAATAGTAATTCACTGGTGAGAAAACAACAGAGGAGGAGGTTAAAGGATAAGGGGAAAAAACAGATTCCGAAAACTTCTTCACTGATAAGCTCATGAACATTTGCCATGTTTTAATCCCAGTGTTTTACTTCCTACTCTTTCTTTTAGATGTTTCCTTTTGCTTCCTACTCTTTTTTTTTTTAATTCTTCCTTTAGCTAGAGGAAATGAAAGATGGGCAGAAAATAAAGTGTAAAAATGTATAAAATGTAAATTCAGTATTTCATGGAAACGGTAGGAGGAGAAAAAAGCTATCCAAACTTTCTATTTATAAACTGGAGCTGCTTGTCAAGGGCCCTTCAAGCTGCTTTCTGCCAGAATTCCCCCACAAACCCCCGCAATGGGAGGACAGAAGGAGTGTGAGGGCTCTGTTCTGTCCCAGGGTGGTTCAGTGTGGGATTACTTAAAATCAGAGTGTTTTGGGCACATTGCAAAAGGCAGGCCTCAGAGACAGCAGGATGGTGATTAGAGCTAAGCAGTAGCTGTAAGATTTGCCAGCAGAAGAATTATACAAGAAGTAGAAAGAAAGGACAAATAGAACAGTGGCCTGTGTATTAATGCTTAGGTAGAATAACTTCCTAAGTTGCAGAAAAGTATCTCTGGTGAGATATTAGGAAGTTCTAAGCTTAATAATAGAGCTCTGTGCATTATATCTTGAGGCTTACAAGCAAGTATTGTATTCGAAATTAGCAAGCATTGTTTTAACTAAAGCACACTACGTGTGCTTATGGTGATTAGATATCTAATCACTATAATGTCACACAAATAACGTGTGACTAGTCAAAAAGTTTATAAAGTAAGTTGTAACATTAAGTTCTTAGTCTGTTGCCTGATTGTGAGCTACTAACATCTTCCCATTGTCACAACCATGTAATGAGACTGATGCTAAAAAATAAACAGCTGGAGATGCGTTCCACAGCAGTCCCATCCCGTTTGTAACTTATATATACCCGCTTAGTTCAGCCCTTCCCAGCCCCGTGATTCGGTCCCGGGGCCCCCTGGGATAGGGACAGCGATCTCGGGGCCCCCTGGGATGGGGACAGCGGTCCCGGGCTCCAGGGCACAGCCCGGCCCAGCCCAGCCCCTGCACTGCAGAATCAGCAGCACTGCAGGGAGAACGCCCAGGCTCGGCCTTTCCTGCAGAGCACATGGACCTGCCTCTGCTGCTGGGAATTCCTGCTGGAATTCTGCTCCCCTTTCCCGGCCCCTGGACTCGTCTTTGCCAAGAGACAGCGTGGAATAAACGAGGGACAGGATTGCCCAGACAGGGCTGGACTCTCTCCCTGGGGACATTCTAGGAGCATCTGGACACAGTCCTGGGCCATGGGCTCTGGGGTGTCCCCGGTGGAGCAGCAGCTGTAGAGTGTCCTAGTTTAGGGGAAATTTGGGAGAAAACCTCTGAAAGGAGCCCCCAGAAAACAAACCCCCACGGCCCCTTATCCCCCACCTGGTTCGAGAAGAATTTCCTCAGAGAGACGTGGAGAAAATACTGTTTATTTAACAAACAAAACACTCCCCAGCACCAGAAAATGAACAACACCAGGTGACAACAGAACTCTTTCAGCACT
This sequence comes from Lonchura striata, assembly GCF_050655825.1. Classification (NCBI taxonomy): domain Eukaryota; kingdom Metazoa; phylum Chordata; class Aves; order Passeriformes; family Estrildidae; genus Lonchura; species Lonchura striata. The sequence continues at coordinate 11,847,295 of NC_140729.1, read as the reverse complement.
CTGAAGAGATGACAAATCCAAAAGTCTCTCCTGGGAGTGGCCGCCGGGTCTGGGCGTGGGGATTGCTCTGGGCACTGGGGATGGCTGCTGCAGATCACAGAGCGCAGCTCTGGGTGCTCCTCGGTGTTTCCAGGTCCCACTCCAGAGCAGGTTGGATGGTATCCAGGGAAGGGAAAGGGAAAAAATGGGACTGTTCAGCTCAACTAACTAACGAGCAAAAGCAAAGGCAAAAGCAGAAGCAGGAGCAAAGCCAAGCCAGACAGCACCAGCCTCTTCTAGAGAACAGACCATGGGGGAGGTGAGGCGGCTGGTAACAAGACAAAACAAACCTTCACTTTCAGAGTCAGTCCTGAAAGCACAGAACAGAATATCAGACATACACAGAACACACGACTGGGGATACCAGCATCATAAATCAACCTAGGACATGAAGTCATTGTGCTCCCTTCCAGCCTGACCCATCCTGGTGTAAGTGACACCCCTCAATAAAATTCCCCCATTGTTTAAAGGGCAAAGGCTCCCTCTGCTCTCCCAGGGAAGGATGTTCACAGGAGTTTTGGGGATATGAACCTCCCTCTTGGCACAGGAATTCAGGCCTGACAGGTGTTAGGTGTTGGATATTGGGAAGGGATTCCTGGCTGGCAAGGTGGGCAGGCCCTGGCACAGGTGCCCAGAGCAGCTGTGGTGCCCCTGGAGGCCTGGCAGTGCCCAAGGCCAGGCTGGACAGGGCTGGAGCAGCCTGGGACAGCAGGAGGTGTCCCTGCCATGGCAGGGGTGACACTGGGTGGGACTTAAGTGCTCCCTACACCCCCAAGTCTGTGTTAATGTGATTTTTGATTGAGTTTCACTGGCAGTTTACTCATCGTTACTTTGCTAGTCTTATTTTATTTCCTCTAGGATAGATAATTCCCTGCCCATTCTCCTGGCACCAGAGGAACAGAGCCATCCTAATTATTGTGCTCTGCCAGCTGATGAGGGCACAGAGAATCATGGAGTCATTGAGGCTGGGAAAGACCTTTAAGGTCATCAAGTCCAACCATGACCCAGCAGCACCACCATGGTCACCACTGACCTCTGTCCCCAGGTGCCACATCCATGCTGTTTTGATACATCCATTGCCCAGGACAGCCTCTTCCAGGTGATTTGCAACCCTTCCCATGAAAATTTTTCCCTGTTATCTAATCTGGGCCTCTGCTGGTGCAACTTGAGGCCATTAAAATAAAAGGCCATATAATAAAATTAATACAGCAGAGAAATAAGTATATATATATATATATATATATAATATATATATAAAATAAGTAAAACATATATATATATAATATAATATAAATATTATATCTATTTTAATATATATAATAAGTATAATATATACATAAATAAGTATATTATTATATTATATTATATTATATTATATTATATTATATTATATTATATTATATTATATTATATTATATTATATTATATTATATTATATTATATTATATTATATTATATTATATTATATTATATATAATAATAATTTCTCGGCCATAAGGCAGAGAAATCTCCCTGTGCCTCAGGGCCTGGGGAATTCTCTTCCATCCCACGTGCAGATGTATTTTGTGCTGGAACCTGGCTAGGATCCAGGGATAGCAGCAAGGTTATCCTTCATGGCATGGACAGGAGTCCCATGGCACAGTGCCACCTCCTGAACAGATCACTGCCTTGCCAGCCATGGCAGCAGGAGCCACAGGCACCCTCCCAGCGTCACATGCAGAGGGAAGAAGGGATAATTTCCAGTCACATCCCTCCTTTTCCTCTGTTCCCTGAGTTCTGGCCCGGTGCCACTCCACTCCCAGATCTTCATCAGGAAATTTAGCAGAACATGTAATGGTGTAACAAATGGAATGTTTACATGGTTAATTGAAAGCACTTTTCTCTGGAGGCTAATTACAGTGTGAGCCATTAAATCACAATTAAGATTTGTTTGAATATCCAAACAATTATGAATTTCCTTCCTGGAAAAAGTGCAGCACTCCTGGCTGGGCCAGGCAAGTACCTGGATTTCAGTTTTTGCAGGAGTGCTGAGCCCTTTTCCCACTGGTGACCTGTCTAGCAAACCAAACTCCCCCATCCTGGCTGACCCCTGAAACCTCTGAGGAACTTGATTTACTGCCTGGTAGATCTCACATCTTCCTAAATGCTGGGGTAAGGGCACCAGTAGGAACTACAGATTCTGTTGTTTGCTGGAACCAGCTGATGCTTCCAAGTCTCAGCCTTTAAGGAAACCATTTCTTACACTCCAGAGGATTTTGATGCTCTCAGGGTTCGTAACCTTGTGTCACCCTTTGTGTAGCTGGGCACTGGAGATGGAGTTCTGTCCCTGAGCCCATGGCACTGCAGCTTGGGTGTGTTCCATTTGTGGTGTTAAACAGTGGCCTGACATAAAAGTGCACTGAAAAAGAGGAGTTGGGCTTTAAGGTCCCTTCCAACCCAAACCATTCTGTGCCCAAATGCCATTTCCCTTCCCGTGTATGGGGGATGTGCTCTAAGGAAAAGGCAGGCGGGCAGATTGCCCACGTTGAGCTGGTAATGAGTCCCTGGAGTTTCTGAGGGAATCTCTGAGAGGATTCACCCATCAGACAATACCCAGGGATCCAGGAGCCAGGACAAGGTGAGACACACCAAACACTCTGCTGGCCTGGCTGTCACCCTCACAGGAGGGGGGAGGTTCTCCTGGAGCTTTCTAGAAAGGATAGCTAAAGACTAGCAAATTTGGGAGGCTTTATTTAAACCACAACTTTCCCTTCTATTTGTGCTTGCTGCTGACAACAGTAATTCTCCTTTCTTTTCCTTCTGTGAAGGGATAATTTGATGGTTGAGTAGAGAAGGCTACAAGTGACATGTGAGGATTTAAAGAGCCGAGGTGAAGCTGTTGTAAGGAATTCTGCAGCAGCTGATGGTGCTGGGCTTCAGTGCAGGGAAATGCTGTGGGGATGTGCTGTACATGTAGATATTTATATTATTTTTCTAAAGAAAAGCTCTGAGTCTAAGGAGGAGTGGCTGAAGTAGCTGGGAAGGGGCTCAGCCTGGAGCAAAGGAGGCTCAGGGCCCTTCTGGCTCTGCACAGCTCCTGCCAGGAGGGGACAGCCGGGGGGTCGGGCTCTGCTCCAGGAGCAGGGACAGGAGGAGAGGGAACGGCCCCAGGCTGGGCCAGGGCAGGCTCAGGGTGGATGTTGGGGGAAATTCCTTCATCCTCATTCCTGCTGTGGAGGCCGGTCCATGGTGGGGTTGGCAGGAGCTGCTCTGTAGCACTGGAAGGTTCTGGGGAGGTTCCTCAGACCCCTCTCCTTGGTGCTGCAGGTTGGCAGCTCAGGGCAAGAACCATTTGTGCTATTGGGGGGACACAGAAACCAAATCCTGTGTGTGAACTCAGCCAGATTTCCTGAGTGTGTTTTCAGTGAGTGTGGAATTGGGTTTTAATTTTAATTTTCCCTGAGTAGCTCACAACTCTGCTCTAGCACTGTCATTGCTATCATCCAGGTAATTACAGACCCATCATGGAAAAACAGCATCCCAAATCCAGTTTAATATTAATCTGTGTCAAATTTCCAGTGACAGCAGGGAATATTGAGGTCATTATCCCCTATCAGCAATACAGAGCTGGAAAGCAACAGGCAGACATTGTCTTTAGATGGAAAAAATGTAACCAGCTCTATAAAATGTCCAGTCTTGCACATCAGGACGAATTTTTTCCTGGAAAGGGTGGTCAGGCCTTGGAAGGGGCTGCCCAGGAAGGTTTAGAATTCCAGGCCCTGAAGGTGTCCAAGGAAGGACTGGATGTGGCACTCAGTGCCCTGGGATGGGGACAAAGTGGGGATGGGGCACAGCTTGGACTTGATGGTCTGGGAGGGCTTTTCCAGCCTTTAAGACTGTGGGACTCTGGGATTCTGTTGCCACTGCAATTTTTAAAGATTTTTCTCTGAGCCTGCTGCCTGCTGGCTGTCACAGTCCCTTTGTCACATTTTCCTTTCACTGACAGAGGTTCAAATTGAAGAATGAAATTTAGACAAATGAACCAAACTTTGAGGAAGATACTTTAAATGCTGGGGTTAGAAGGAAATAATTTCTAGTTCATCTCTGAGCAAAAGGAAGGAGCTGGAACTGCCCTGTTTCCCCCTCCCAAAGTCTTCTGTCTTATCTGAGCCCCAGCCCCTTTGGCCAATGGTGATTTTGGGGTGTGGGCTCAGCTGAATGCAGCTCTGCTGCCCATCATCCATCCATCCCTCCATGGATCCATCCATCATCCATGGATCCATCCATCCATGGATCCATCCATCCATGGATCCATCCCTCCATGGATCCATCCATCATCCATGGATCCATCCATCCATGGATCCATCCATCCATCCATCATCCATCCATCCATCCATCCATCCATCCATCCATCCATCATCCATCCATCCATCCATCATCCATCCATCCATCCATCCATCCATCCATCCATCCATCCATCATCCATCCATCCATCATCCATCATCCATCCATCCATCCATCCATCCATCCATCCATCCATCATCCATCCATCCATCATCCCTCATCTATGATCCATCCATGATCCATCCATGATCCATCCATCCATCCATGATCCATCCATCCATCCATCCATCCATCCATCCATCCATCCATCCATCATTGATCCATCCATCATCCATCCACCCATCATCCATCCATCATCCATCCATTCATCATCCATCCATCCATCCATCCATCCATCCATCATCCATCCATCCATCCATCCATCCATCCATCATCCATCCATCCATCCGTCCATCCATCCATCCATCCATCATCCATCCATCCATCCATCCATCCATCATCCATTCATCCATCATCCATCCATCCATCCATCCATCCATCCATCATCCATCCATCCATCGTCCTTCATCCCTCATCCGTCATCCATCATCCATCTATCCATGATCCATCCAAGCTGATTCCTACAAAATGGGACTTTGATGTGGGGAAACCCTGATCTAGCCCAGACTGACAAAGCAGTTGAAAATTAAAAGAAAAATAGAGCAGCTTTAATTTTCCTGCCAGGGAACAATCCAGGAAATTGCTTTGTGTGGATTGAGCATCAATTTGGACCCAAACAGTCTCATACTGCAGGGGAGTTGCTGCAGTTGTATTTTGTGCCTCCTATTTTTTTTTTTTAAACTCCATATTTTGGATAAAATTTCTGCCAAAAGCAATTTCCCACCCTACCCTGTGGCCGTGAGGATCCCTGCTGCTGTTTGGGCACCAGAAAGCCTCATGACACATGAAACAGATCCAAGTGCTTCTGCTGCTGGGTTTGCCAAGGGAAGAGCAGAAGCCACCGGAGCCAACAGGCACAGCACAATCAGGGATTCTCATTCCAAGCTCTCAGGACTTTTTGCATTTTAAAGCATTAAAATGCTGCTGTTCTTCCCACAGGAGGGGGATTTTGCATGCCAGTTCACAGCTGCTGTTGTGTCAGTTTGCTCAGACTCTCCCGGTTCCTGGTGGAATGAACACAGCAATGCAGTCGTGCAAAATTGGGATTGCACTGAGGTTTGGGGAGAGGGGAGGGAGACAAGGACAGTTGTCACTGCCCAGCACAAGGTGTGACTGCACCAGGAGAAGAATGAAAGAATCCTGAAGTTTCAGAATGGTTTTTGTTGGAAGGGACATTAAAACCCACTCATTTCCACCCCTGCCATGACAGGGGCACCTTCTACCATCCCAGATTGCTCCAGGCCCTATCCAGCCTGGCCTTGGACACTTTCAAGGGTCTAGGGGTACCACAGCTGCTCTGCACAACCTAATCTTCCACCTCACCTCCCCTTAGCAGGCTTTGTCACTGATGTTCCTCTTCCTAGAGCCTCTTTACAGACAAAATCCTTTATAAATGTGTGAAGAAGTAGGAGAGGGCAAAGGGAAAGTTCTTCACTGGGCACTTATTGTATAGAAAATGTCCAAAATTGTTCACAGAAACAAAAGTGTTCATTTTTCTCCTTTTGCACTGGGAAGTCTGAATGTCAAATTCTCCTCTGGCATAATGGGATCATGCAGCCCGAAGCAAAGAGCAGTGGGAATTACTCCCTGTGCAACTGTCCAGGATGATCTTCAGGATTTGCCCAGAAGACCAATGCTCAAGTGCTTTGGGACTCTAATTGCCTTTGCCTGGACTGAGAATTTTGCCTCAGTTTGTAAAATCCAACTCAATAACAGCAGTCTGATCACCTCAGCAATACTGGGAGCATTTTTTCTGCCTTTATTTGTTCATAGAGGACCTTTCTTTGTTCTTCAAAATTATTAAAGTTCAATTATTATGCAGTCACAATGTGTTCAGTGTTGCTCTTGTATTGGAACCTCAGCTTCATCAATATTCACCACTTCCCAGACTGCTGCATTTGTTGATTAAATAGCAATTTGGAGATCTGGAGATGTCTGATGAGAGAATATTTATTGTTATCACAGAATCCCAGAATGGTTTGGTTTGGAAGTGACCTTAAGGACCAGATCCATGGGCAGAGGCACCTTCCCCTGGAGTGGAGGGGCAAAACCACCTCCATAAGGACTTTAAGGATAATAAAAATAGGTTAAAATAGGTTCCCACTGTAATGTACCTCTTTGATTTGGAAGGACTCTTCCCACTCTGGCTGTTGAAAATGAGCTGATGTGCTCAGGATGCCAGTGGGAACTGGATCTTCCCACCTTTCCCTACCATGAAATGATTTGGCTACAAGCAAATAACTTTATTCCCCTCTCCATGGGCTTGCTTTAGGCCTTGCTAAAGCAGGATCCTTAGGGAGCCCATAAACATTTCTGGTTTCAGGTTCCAAGGTCCCAGAACAGTTCCTGCACTGAAATCTGGTCACAGGCTGAATTTCTGCCATTCCCTGCCAGGAGAAGCTCAGTAATCCACCAGAAATCTCCAGTGGTCTCAGTTATTGCACCCAGTCAGGTCTGGGGGTTTCCTCCACTCCCCAGCCCCACAGCTGGGTGTGCTCAGCCCCCACTGGGATCCCTGCCTGGTTCTGGGATTCACCTTTCCGTACTAAACCCTTCAAGGTAAAGGACTCATGGAATGGGAAAATTACCTCAAAAATCAGGTTACTCCCTCCAAAAGGACACAACTCCTCCACATCCTGACCCCTGTGCTGCCTTGGAACCAGCACTCCTTGGAACCAGCATTCCTTGGAACCAGCATTCCTTCTTGTTCCTATTGATCCCATGAAGAAGTGATTGGCTCCTCATGATGAGCAAGTGTTAACTGGAGTTTCCTTAAGGGCAGAAGTGCCAAGCTAAATATTTCAAACCTCCATAAATAATTGAACCTTCTCTTCAACAGAAGGAGACTGGGGCTGTAATTCCCTTTCTCAGTGAATGATCTCTGGCCTTCTCGATGCAGGGAACTCACCTGGGAGCCACAGCTAACTCAGCAGCTGTGCTGCTGGGTTTATTTCTGTGCCCAAGGCAGGTTGTGTTACTTCTGCAGGTGCAGACACAGAGCAGTTTCACATTTCCCTGACACAGGGCTGGGCTCCAAGCAGGGAGCTCCTTGCTGAGGTTCAGGCAAATCCCTTAGGCTCTGCCATCTGGGAGTTGTGATTCTTTGTGGATTTAGTGAGAGATGGGGAAACTGGGGCCTTTACGAGTCACATCTTCATGGCAGCAAAAGGTTTCTTTAAATATTCATTAATATTCTTTGTCAAAATTAAAGGAATATAAAGAAGGGTGATGATGACATCACTGCAGGATTTGGGAGTCCTGGAAAGACTTGGTAGAAGGTGGAGGCTAAGAAGACACACAGGAGAGAATAAACTCATTTCTTCCACCAGCAAAGGCTGATTTTGGCTTTTTTGAATGGCAGAGTTCAGGAGAAGGCAGGAGGTGGAGGAGGATAAGCTGGACCCCAGGTTTAAATGTACAGCCCATATAGGCCTGACTTCCATAAGCCAGGAGCAGGTTGGGACCTCTCTCCTCCTACTCTTATTCCAGATAGCTCTGGGAGGAGGAGTAGGAATTTTTTGTGGAGACCAACACTGAAGAGTGCTCCCAGCCCAGCTGAATCCAGCACTTCCTCTGAGCCAGTAAGCCCCTGGTTCCAAATGCCAGGCTCTGGACTAGTGCTGTTCCTTTAATTTACTAATTAGGTGGGTTCATTGAAGCAGCTGGGGTTGTTTCTGCCTCCTCAGCATTTTCTCACCAGACACTGGGTTCTCAGTAGTTCACAAAAAGCTACAGAAACTTTTTATGTCATAAACTGTGGGGTTTTCTTTGAGGTCTTGTGAGGAATTTTCCTCAGGTTGTTTGCTAAGGAGCCTTCCAGAGGTACAGTCCCAGCAGAGGATAAATACCCCCATTATGCTGCCACTTGGCAGCACTTTGCTAAAGACAGGGAAATATTTCATGCTGAACTGTAACAGAGAGAAACCTGTGACCCTGCTGAGCTCCTTGCCTCAGACTTGTACAAATTCTGCGTGGGGAAGAGGAGAATTGGGCTGTTTGGCTAAATCAGGGCAGGAAAGCTATGGGAGCTGCTGTGACAAGATCAGGACAGTTTGGCTCACAAAGCTCTTGACTGTGTAAGACACTTCTGCCTGAGGCTGATTTGTTTGGGGTGCAGGAGACAGGAGCAGTTTGGAGCCTGGGAGTGCCCCTGGAAGCGTTAAGAAAGTAGAGCTGTATATTCCAAGCTCTCTAAGTCAGTATTTACAGTGAGCTCCTCTGGTTCAGGCTTTGGCTAATCCAGAGAAATGAACTCTCTGGTCCAGATATTGCAGGTCCCAGTCTGGGATTTGGTGCTGCTGGAGCCCTGCCTTGCTGCCCAGCACAGCTCCGAGGTGCAGCTCCAGAGTTTGGCACTCCTGGACTCGCTGAACACTGTTCAGCAGAGTGGGATTTGGTTCCCAGCTGTTATGTGTAGTAAACATAATTTGCGCCGTTCCTATTGGAAACTGATTTACAAGTAAGAAGGTACAGCTCCCCAGGAGATGATGGGCCATGGCTGGGGAGATTCGGGGACCCCAGGTGCTGATCAACGCCTGAACGACCCGGGATGGATCTCATGGAAATCCTCGGACAGATACATGTGAATGCAGCCTTCCCATAAATTTCATCAAGGGATTCAGCAACTCCAGACACTGAATTGTTCTCCCTCATCACCAAAAAAGAAAATCTTATTAACGTATGGACTCTGAGTAGAAGAAAAGACTGACTGCCAAAATCTTGGCCTCAGGCAGAATTTTCCCTATAAAAACCTCTTGTGCCAGGATGGAGGTGTGGGCATGGAGGAAAACCTCTGCTGAGGCTGACTCCTTGTTGCATACCCAAGGTCAATCCCCGAGCTCGGCACTGTGATTTTTTTTCCATGGCTGGCTAGATAGAATTTGACCGCTAATAAAACTATTTTTATTTTTAATTTAGCTGAATAAATTTTCCTTTATAACACCAGCCGATGTTCTCTGTCCCCACGCTGGAATCACCAGGTGCTGCTCCCTTGGCACTGCCTGCCTGCCCTGTTTCCTTTGCTGTGCTTTGGTTCCCTTGGAGACGAGGTTCTTTGTGCCTCTGATGGCATGATGGGCTGTTTGCTCAGCCCACAACTTATTTTTCATGAATCATCTTGGGATGCCTTCCGGCCTGTTATTTTTTATGAGGATTTCACAGCTCATGTTTGCCCAGTGTTTGGGATGAATGCTCATTAAGCTTATCCTGATCCTCAGGCAGCCCAGTGAGACACCTCCAGCACGTGCCTGCTTTGCAGCACGTAATTCCAGTGGTTCCAAGGGAATTCCCCACTCAGATCTTTAAAGACAGACACAACCACGTGTAATGTGCTCAGCCGGGGGCTTTGTTCTTTACAGGGCAGCTCTGAAATAACAAATTGCAGTGTTGGCATTGGCTGGGGAGTGGTTTCTTCCTGTGTCATTGGGGATTGGGCAGGTTCAGGGCCTGAGAAATCACATTTCCCTACCACTCATGGTATATCCAGGCCTATTTTAAAAGCTAAACTGCTGGAATATTTCTTTTTATTTGCTTAAGGCTTGTGTTTCCATCAAAATGACAAATACAAAAATGAAGCATTTAAAGTGAAGGAAAGAAGACTTTATTTAACTTCTCAGCCAGGGTATTAAAAAAACCCAAACTGCAATTCTCAATAGAGACAAGGTCCAGATCCCATCTCCAGAGGAGTTTAGGAATTGTGAGGGAAACCTTGTATTGTCAAAAAATCAACTTTTCCCCAAAGCATCCCAATTTTGGTGAAGGATTTTTCATTCAGAGAAGTGTTTAAATCAGGGAATATTTGACTCCATCCAAACTGTGTTTTAGATAAAGGTATTTGGGTAAAGGTATTGCCAAACTTGGCAAATATTCGGATTGCTGAATCTCAGAATCATGGGTTTAAATGAAATATTGGGAAGGGATTCCTGGCTGTGAGGGTGGGCAGGCCTGGCACAGGGTGCCCAGGGCATCTGTGTCTGCCCCTGGAAGTGTCCAAGGGCCTTTGAGCAGCCTGGGACATTGGGAGGTGTCACTGGGTGGGCTTAAAGGTCCTTTCCAACCCAAACTCATTTATTTTAGTGGTGAAAGATATTCCAAATAGAACTCCAAACAAAGGAAGTTTCTCTGAGATGTGGAAAATGAACACCAGAAATGCAGGAATTGAACTTTTGCCGGTACCTCCCCAGTGATTTCCACTCTTGCTGACACAAATCCACTCCAGTCAGTGGCAGGATTTGCCTGGGGCTCTTTCCTGGAGCAGTCACTGCCCTGGTCAGGGGCTGTGGGTTGGCTCTGAGTGCAGAGGGTGATCAATGAACCAAATGCTTTAGAGGAGAATTGAACCTTCCTGGTTTTGGGGGGCTTGGTGGCTTTTTATTTCTTTTCACTTCTGTAGGTAGATATTGACTTATTTTTTAACCTTCTTGTATGATTTGTAAAGGCTGTTGGCTTTATATTTGCTGTAGAGGAAGAAGAAAGGAGAGCAAACAAGAGAATTGCAAGCACAAAGTGATTTTTCTGATGGAGCTGTAAAGACAAACAAAAGGAAAGCTGGGGATACTGTCACTGAACTGACACCAACTTGTTATCAAAGGAAACACCATTATCAGAGCAGTTTAATACAAATCCTCTTGTCTTGGCCTTTGTAAGAAGGGAGGATTTAGAACAACCATACCACAACAGCAGGAACAAAAAAAAAATCCCCAAACCACCCCCCAGCTGCTCGAGAAACAAAGGGTGGGGACTCTCAGCACAGTTGAGATGTTTCCACTGATTGCACACAAAGTCTGCTCTGGGGAAGTGCCCAAACTGTCCCTGGTGCTGATGCCACAACATCTGTGGGGTCCCGGCATCTGGGCATTGCCAGGGATGCTCCCAGCACAATTCATCTGTCCCACTCCCATTCCCAAATGAAACAAAGCCTCTGGGAAGGGATCAGAAGAAGGCTCCATAGCAGGAATTGTGCTTGGAGCTAATGAGATACTGATTGTGGTTAATTAAACACCAAGTGATTGCAATCCCTGCACACTTACTGGAGGCAGTGGCAGCTGCTGAGCTGCAGCCTGGAATCACCAAGTCAGTCTCACAATTCTGAATATTTATTTGATTTGATTTTATTGAATTTAGATTTAAGCTAATAAGAATGCGGTGCTTTCCCTCTGGCATTGTATTGTTCCTGGAACCATAGGGTCATGGAATATCAAGAGTTCTTGCTAGCCAGGCAGGGTGGGGTGATGGAGAGAGGACAAGCAGGCGTGGCATGGAGCGAGCGCAGGCAGGGCGAGCAGCAGGGCTGCAGCTCCTCCTGCACTGAGGGTCTGCATCTGTCCTTGCTGCTGCTTGGTTGGTTCCTGTGCTTTTGTTAGTAATGGTTTTTACACAGTCAAAAACTCCACTTGGTGCAAGTGTATGTAGCCAGGTAGAGCCCTCCAGAAGGGACACATCTGTCCTGCCAGGCCCATTCCTGTGCGGATGGTTTGAGGCACTGAGTGGTGCCAGGGGTGTTGTGGAGGGAACCGCCTGTGGTGTCAACAGTGAACGATCTCCTCTCCTCTCCCGAGCTTAGAGAGGGAATCAGGGAAAGTGAAAGGGAAATAGGCTGGTGGAGTTCTGCCCTTCCATGCTTGAGAGAGGCCCACCAAGAGTGAGAGGACGCCCACACCTCCCACTGTCAGGCAATAGAGGGGCACCTGGCAGATGAAGGGGACTGGAAATGGGTCCCTGCTCAGGGAGGTTATGATAAAAATTCATCCTGACTCCCATCCCCTAGCCAGGTGCCACTTCAGAATAGGTGTGAGCCCCTGGATCCAGAGGGTCAGCCAGAGGACGTAGAAGAAAATGATCTGCTCAGTGAGCCTCCCAGTAATGATTCATCTGTCAGACAGATCGCTACCTCTGACACTAAAAAGAAAAGAAAGGTGATGGTAGTGAGTGACTCCCCTCTGAGGGGAGCAGAGGGCCCCATATGTCAGCTGGACCCACCCCAGAGAGAGGTCTGCTGCCTCCCTGGGGCCCGGGTACGGGATATCCCTGAGAGACTGCCTGGGCTGATTCAGCCCTCTGATTGTTACCCACTGCTGATACCCCAGGCTGGCAGTGATGAGACTGAAAAGAGGAGTGTCAGGGCAATTAAAGAGACTTTAGGGCATTGGGTCAGGTGGTTAATAGGACAGGGGCACAGACAGTCTTTCCTCAGTCCCTTTGGAGTCTGAGAAATATGGTGAAAGCAGTAGGAGAGCTCACATTATCAATGAGTGGCTCAAGGGTTGGTGTCATCGGCGAGATTTTGGGTTCTTTGGTCATGGGGCAACTTTTACAGCACCTGGCCTGCTTGTGAAAAATGCATATTTTATGATTGGCTTTTCGCAAATGTTACAATGAACATTATGTGTGTAATGTTAGAAAGTTATGCTGTATTAATCCTCTTAAGTAGTGTGTTAAATGTAGTTTTAGGTTCCAACATAATGTTAAAATAGAGACTATGTATGTAGGAGGAGGTTTTTTTTAGGGATGAGATACTTGCTGCGAGGAACACCTAAGTCTTCCAAAGGAGAGAAATTTGTGGCTTCTTATCAGAAGAAGCTAATTTCTTCAGGCCTTGCTCAGACTCGAAGACGCCAGGGGATTAAAGGAAACAGTTGACATACAACAGACAGAGTTTCTTGTTTAGAAAAGAACGTATGCATAACCATGAAGGATGTATGAATATGCAACCAGTGTACTGGTTTAAGGGTGATTCCTTTGTTCACAAGGCATGCTTTTCATGACTGAGTGTCCAAGAGCATCTGGACGTCTGTAATTCTTTGCTTTTTATTGTCTTGTAATTGTCCTAACTCTAAACTTTATTACTCTAATTGTATTATTATTTTTATAACCATTCTATTATTATTAAACTTTTAAAATTTTAAAAACCATGTGATTGGCATTTTTCACACTGCTGGAACAGGATGGGGTTTGTCTCTCCCTAAGGGCAGGAGGTTTTTAGCTCATGAACTGGCAGAACTTGTTGAGAGGGCTTTAAACTAGGTCTGAAGGGGAAGGGAGATGTAGCTGGTTTGTCTGGAAGCAGGCCCAAGGGTGGTAAGCCTGAGTGAGGGGTGAAATCAGCAGCCCAGCTGAGGTGCACACAGCATGGGTCACAACCAAGAAGAGCTGGAGGCCATGGTGCAACAGCAGAGCTGTGATGGAATTGCCATCACAGAAACAGGGAGGGATGGCTCACGTGGCTGGAGTGCTGCATTAGATGGCTGCAAGCTTTTCAGGAGAGACAGGAAAGGGAGAGGAGGTGGAGCCATGGCCCTTTATATTAGGGAGGGTTTTAATGATATGGGTGTTGAAACTAATGACAATGAAGTTGAATGTCTATGGGTGAGGATTAGGGGGAAGGCCAACAAGGCTGACATCCTACTGGGAGTGTGTTATCGTCCACCCACCCAGGAAGAAGAGGTGGACAACTCATTCTGTAAGCAGCTAGAGAATGTTTCTGGATCATCAGCCCTTCTTCTTGTAGGTGACTTTAACCTACCAGACATCTGCTGGGAACTCAGTACAGCTGAAAAGAGGCAGTCCAGGAAGTTTTTAGAGTGTGTGGAGAACAACTTTTTGTCACAGCTGCTCAGTGTGCCCATGAGGGGAGGGACTGTGTTAGATCTTCTTGTTTACAAATAGAGCTGGGCTGGTGGGAGATGTGGTGGTTGGAGGTCACTTGGGGCACAGTGATAATGAAATACAGAGTTCTCAATATTTGGTGAAGTCAGGAGGAATGTTGATAAGACTTTTACATTGGACTTCCAGAGGGCAGACTTTGGCCTATTCAGCAGACTTATTCAGAGAGTTCCTTGGGAAGCTGCCCTTAAAAAACAAAGGAGTTCAGGAAAGGCGGGCAAGCTTCAAAGCAGAGATATTGAGGGCACAGGAACAGACTGTCCCTGTGTGCTGAAAGATGAATTGATGAGGCAAACACCCAGGCTGGATGGGCAACGAGGTTTTGGAGGAACTCAGGAATAAAAAGCAGATGTATCATCTTTGGAAGGAGGGTCAGGTCTCTCAGGAAGAATTTAAGGATCTTGCTAGAGCATGTAGGAAAAGAATTAGGGAGGCCAAAGCTCAGTTCAAACTTAATTAGGCAACTTTTGTAAAGGATAATAAAAAATGTTTTTACAAATATATTAATGGTAAAAGGAAGAGTAACATCAGCCTTTGTTCTCTACTGGATGAGGGAGGGAAATTAGTGACTGCAGATGAGGAGAAAGTGGAGGTGCTTAATGCCATCTTTGTCTCAGTCTTTAATGGGAGGACGGTTCATCCTCAGGACAACTGTCCTCCTGGGCTAGTAGATGGTGTCAGGGAGCAGAGTGGGCCACTGTTATCCAGGGGGAGGCAGTCAGAGAACTGCTGAGCTGCTTGGATGTTCATAAATCCATGGGATCAGATGGGATCCACCCCAGGGCGATGAGAGAGTTGGCAGATGAGCTTGCCAAGCTGCTCTCCATCATTTTCCAGCAGTCCTGGCTCACTGGGGAGGTTCCAGATGACTGGAAGCTGTCCAATGTGATGCCCATTCACAGCAAGGGTGGGAAGGAGGATCCTGGTAATTACAGGCCAGTCATCCTGACCTCAGTACCTGGTAAGGTCATGGAGCAGTTTACACTGAGTGTCACCACACAGCACTTACAGGATGGCCAGGGTGTCAGACCCAGCCAGCAGGGGTTTAGGACCTACCTGATCTCTTTTTATGACCACATGGTTGCAGGAAAGGCTGTGGATGTGTCTATTTGGACTCCAGCAAGGCCTTTGGCACTGTCTCCCACAGCACACTCCTGGAAAAGCTGCAGCCCACGGCTGGGACAGGAGCACTCTGTGCTGGGCTCAGAACTGGCTGCATGGCCGGCCCAGAGAGTGGTGGTGAGCGGTGCTGCATCCAGCTGGGGACAGTCACCAGTGGTGTCCCTCAGGGCTCTGTGCTGGGCCAGCTCTGTTCAATGTTTTTATTGACCACATGGATGAGGGAATTGAGCCTTTCATTGGTAAATCTGCAGACACACTAAGGAGCATGTGTCCATCTGTTGGAAGGTAGGAGGGCTCTGCAGGGAGACCTGAACAATTGGAGGGATGGGCAGAGTCCAGTAAGATGAAGTTTAACAAGTCCAAGTGCCAAGTCCTGCATTTTGGCCACAATAACCCCTTGCACTGCTACAGGCTGGGGATGGTGTGGCTGCTCAGTGCCCAGGCAGAGAGGGACCTGGGGCTCCTGGCCCACAGCAGCCGGACATGAGCCAGCAGGGTGCTCTGGTGGCCAAAAGGCCGGTGGCTCCTGGCCTGGGTCAGGAATGGTGTGGCCAGCAGGAGCAGGGAGCTCATCCTGCCCCTGTGCTGGGCACTGCTGAGGGCACACCTCGAGGGCTGTGCCCAGCTCTGGCCCCTCTCTTTGGGAAGGATGTTGGGATGCTCGAGTGCATCCAGTGGGGGCAGCGAGGCTGGAGAGGGGCTGGGGACACAAACCCTGTGAGGAACCCCTGAGGGAGCTGGGGGTGCTCAGCCTGGGCAAAAGGAGACTCAGGGGTGCCCTCAGCACTGTCTGCAGCTCCTGGAAGGTGCCTGTGGCCAGCTGGCGTTGGGCTCCTTCTCCAGGAGCAGACAGAGCCAGAGGTCACAGCCCCGAGCTGCACCCAGGGAAATAGAGGTTGGATATTAGGAAAAAGGTTTTTACAGAAAGGTGATAAAGTTCTGGAATGGCTGCCTGGGGAGGTGGTGGTCACCATCCCTGGGTGTGTTTAACAAAGCCTGGATGTGGCACTGGGTGCCAGGGTTTGGTTGAGGTGCTGGGGCTGGGTTGGACTTGATGATCTCGGAGGTCTCTTCCAAACCACTGATTCTGTCTTGCTGTGAATTCTGTGACCTGGGATGGACCCACAAGCACCATCCAGTCCCACCCCTGTCCCTGCCCAGACCCCCAACAATCCCACCCTGGGCATCCCTGGCAGCGCTGTCCAAGTGCTCCCGGAGTTCTGGCAGCCTCGGGGCTGGGACCATTCTCAGCAACACTGAAATGCTGGGATTTAGGAAGGCAGAGATCAGGGAGAATTTCCCAACAGAAACAGCTCCAGGCCCACTGGCATTCCTGTCAAACTGAAATTCAGCCGTTGGATTGTTGGAGAGCTGGGAAGCCGTGGCTGTTTCTGTGGGCTGGGCATGGCTCTGTCCCTGTTCCCTGCTGCTTCCCTGGAAGGTTTTCCTCAGACCCCAGCAAGGAGGAGTGCTGAGGGGGTGTTGGCAGCTGATGGAATAAAGCAGTGGGAGGAATCCTGAGTGCTTCCAAGTGAGGAGAGAGAATTGGGTCCTTTATTCCTCATCCAGAGGGGTTCTCCAGGTGTTTCAGTACTTCACCAGGGATTTTTAGTGCCTTCATCCTTGTTATGCTGCAGGTGTTTCCTTGCCTCTCCATGGCCTCTCCCTCCCTGTAATACCCACCAGGAGCTCTCCATTGCTGGGTGCCCCTGTGTCCCCTCGGGGCTGTCCCGAGGTCCAGCCCTGCCCTGCCCTGCGTGCCCTGGAGCTCCCTGGATCAGGGAGAAACAGCTTCCAGGGAGTGATGAGTGTGGGGGATCTGGGAATTGTGGCTGTGGGATAAAACTGAGGTTCTTTCTCCAGCTTTGCTCTCAGGCCCTGGGATGAAGATGCTTTGAGAAAGGTGACAGGTTACTTTTGTATTAAAAAATTTCCCCTGGAAGTTTTCCCTGTTTGTCAGGCAGAGCCTGAGTCCCCTCAGCAGCTGCAGCCTCAGGATTTTCCCAGTCCCAGCTCTAGGACAGATCCACCTTCTCTCCAAAGGTTACATGTGAAATATCCTCTATTGAATGAAGCCTTTGGATTCCCTCGATGCTTTTCTGCCTCATTAAACCCAGACCATCGATTAAGTAACAGTGGCAGATAGGAAAAGGCAAAATGACTTGGAAGTAATTGGCCTCTCTGGAATCTGGGAGGAAGGAGCCACAGTCCTGCCTGGCAGGGAAACATCCCTGGGTCTGTCTGGCCTCTGTGAGCCAGGGAACACCCAGCTGCTCCCAACTCAGGGCCTTTTCATTGCAGAAAATATTCCAGAACAGCTCCTTGTCTGATGAAAAATGTTGCTAAGTTACAGAGGGGGAATTCTGGAGGGAATATTCAATATTCCCTTCTGAGGGAATATTGTCACTGTTTCTCCACGCAGAGCCGATTCTCCCAGGATAACCATGGGAAGTGTCCTGGGCATGGTGGGGTCTGGGCTGTTTGGTCCCCACTTCTCATCTCTGCTGGCCCTCACAGGGGAGGGCTGGGTCTGGACAAAACATTCCCTTGGAAGAGCTGAATTCTCCCTAAAAGAGACGTAGGGCCAGATTAGGGCCAGGGAAGCTGGAAAATGGCCTGGAAGTGTCATGAGAAGGAGGACAGGGGAAAATGTAAAATCTCAGCTGTTTCAGGAAGAAAAGGAAAATTAAAAAGAAAAACAATTATGAGAATTCAATGGTTCCTACATTTCATCAAACAACCTGGGAATTCCAGCCCCACATGTGGCTATGCAGAGACTCAGCCCTGAGACTGATTTTAGAGATCTTGGATCATAGAAAGGTTTGGGTAGGAAGGGACCTTAAAGCCCCCCCCCAGTGCCACTCCTGCCATGGCAGGGACCCCTCCCGCTGTCCCAGGCTGCTCCAGCCCTGTTCAGCCTGGCTTGGGCACTGCCAGGGATCCAGGGGCACCACAGCTGCTCTGGGCACCCTGTGCCAGGGTCTCCCAACCTCTGAGATTTGAGAGTTGAGTGGCTGCTGGTTGGACTCCAGGCACTGGAATCCATCAGGGAATGAGTTCCTGTCGGAATGGCCCCTCTGGAGGCCCTGACCCCAGTGAGATCCAGGTCCAACCCCCTCCCAAAACCCTGGGCTGGGTGGACACTGCTGGGACAGGTGAAAAGGGGTTCCTGGTCCTGCTGGAGGAGCTACGGCTGCCAGGAGCAGAGCAATGAACAATCCCAGACCTGAGAACACAAAAAGTGATGGATTTTCTGGATCAGAGAGGGAAGGCAGGTGGGAAGAGGCTGAAGAAACAGAGCAGTGATGTGGTGAGAGGTGTAAGGAGTGCCTGAGCTGTGGGCACTGACAGCACAAACTAAAATGCTGGGGAGAGGAGAAGGAACTGCTTTGGAGAGAGATGAAATCAAACCCTGCAGGAGGTGAGGAAGGAACCACGACCCAGCACTGGCTTTTGGACAGGGCTGGGTTTTGGCTGAGGAAAACAAACAAACAAACAAACAAATAAATCCATTTGGTTTTCTGTGTGAAAACCAAACATTTCACAAAAGTCTTTTAACACTGGAAATTCTGCTAAGAAAAGTCACAGCTTTTCCTGGTAACTGAAGGCAAAACATCTTTTACTGTTTTTTTATGATTTTCTAAATTATTTTCTATGAGAATTGTGACCAGCTCTAAGTCTCAGTGAGCAGAGTGAGCAAGGACACCTCTGCAGAGGATGCCCTTTGCTGTGATAATGGACTGGGAGACGAGGAGAGCAGGATATTTGTGGAATTAAAGCTTCAGCCAGCCCAGAGATCCAGCTCAGCTGTTCCCTGTCAAACTGAGACTCAGGTGTGAGGAGCATTAAGGGTTCTGTGCACTTGGACAGGGGAACTCCTCCTAAATCAGAGAAGGATAAAATAAAGCAAATCAAATAAAACCCTGTGTGGGTTTATTGGCTTCTGCTGGGATGTGAGACCTGTGGAGTGGCACAGGTGGGAAGGGAAGGTGACAGGGACCCCAGGAAAGCATCTTCTCCCTCCTCCTGATGTCTCAGCACTGCATTCCCACCAGGCTGCTCAGGGCTGGATCCTGGGATCAGCTCCAAAGCAAGGGAGGTTGGAATCAATGCAGGGCCAGGGCTGCTCCCTTCCAGCCACAAGATCCTGCAAAGGAACAGAGGGATCTTCATGCTGGGGGCTCCTTGGGCACTGTTTGAGTCTCCCTAGAAAACATCTCCTGGCAATTCTACTGAGGCAAATAATTAAAAAAATTGCTGGAGGTTAAAACCACGTCCTTTTAAAAAGATAGATTTAAGAGGAGTTTGGGTGTGATCCAGACCAGGCTGGACAGGCAGGACAGACCAGCAGGAAAAGGAGCTATTAAAAAAGGAAAATCTCAGCCTATTGGGTGATCCTCTGGAGCACACTAAAGCTGGAGAAGATTCTCTTATTCAACAGAGAGAGATTCCTGCCAAGATTCACAAAAGCTTGTTCAGCTTTAGCTGCCAAAGACAGTCTGTGGCAGGTGAAGGTAAATGAGCACTGGGTCTGTGGGAGCTGCAATCTGCCAGCTCTGCCTGGACACCTTCCTGGGGCAGCAGGGAGCTGAACCCAGCCTTTGCTCAGAGCCCAGGCCCTGTCCAAGTCTCCTTATGGACAATGGGAGCTCATCACAGGAGCTGTGGGAGCACATCACCCTCTGAGCACCTCTGCAATTCCCACCCAGATCTGTTCCATTTACACAGCAAAACATTCCCCAACCAGCAGCAAGGAAAGCTCTTCCTGAGATCAGAAAAATCACAACAGCAACTCTCAGTCCTTAGCACTTTGGAGCCTGCCCAAGCCTCAGTGAATGGACCCAGATGTGCTGCTGCTCCTCCTGCCCCATTCCTGGCAGGAAATGCTCCAGGATCAGAAATTGCTGACATGTTGGAGCTCAGGGTGCCCAAGGCACCACAGGGGTGGTGGCTCCAGAGCTCTGCTGCTTTTCTGGTGCTGACAGGGGTAAAAAAAGGATCCCCATGTCAGCAGAGATGATCACACCATGAGCAGGGTTTATCCTTCCCTTCCCTTCCCTTCCCTTCCCTTCCCTTCCCTTCCCTTCCCTTCCCTTCCCTTCCCTTCCCTTCCCTTCCCTTCCCTTCCCTTCCCTTCCCTCCCCTCCCCTCCCCAGGCTGTTGCAGCCCCAGCTCCATCTGTAGGAAGCAGAAGTCCTGGATGAAGTTCCAGGCTCCGCTCCCTCAGGGAGGTTGGATAAGCAGGGAGAAGCTCTGAGGGATTCCCAGTTCCAGCAGAACTGGGCAGGGTTTGGCCATCTCCGTTATCCTGGTGGGCTTCTGTGGGCTGGTGGCAGTTCTCACTGTGACGGGACACACCAAGGACTGGCAGCAGTTCTGGAGATCCTCCCTGGCTTTTGGGATGCTGTGGGTGTTGTCCCATTGCTTCTGAGGCTCTGCCTTGCCTTGAACATCTCATCCCATCCTGTTCCCCTTTCCTTCTCAGGGTCTTCCAGTGGAGAACTCCCCAGCTGCAATGCAAAAGGACAAGCACTAAACATCTTCTTCATTGCTGGATCAGTCCTGGGGATTTGGGAGGGCAGGATGCTGCTTCAACATTCCCTCCAAAATCCTGGGGCACAGCCCAGGGGAGAGAATGAAAAGGCAGAGCTGACTTGTAAATCCCTCTTTAATCCCATTATCTGGCGTGGTTTGAGGCTGGAAGGACTCTGGTTCACAGCACGATGACAAGCCAGGATACAGGCAGCTGGGAAAAGGGCTGTGTCTGGACACTGGTCAAGGGAGACAACCATTGGATTTGCCCCTTTCCCTTTGCTCCAGTTTTCACCCCTCCAATTGCTGGAACAGAGAAACAGCAATGCCAGGGCAGTGCCCTGCACCTCTCACAGCTCTGGGCTGCTCCTGGGACAAATGAAGGGGCAAAAATACACAAAAAAGGGCAAAACCACCTCTAGAAACCCTGCAGTGCTGATTCCAGGCTCCTTGCAGGAACTGCAGTTCCCTGGACCGTGCTGCAGCATTTACCTGCGTGGGAAAAAGCCTCCTCTGGCTGGGCAGGTCTCACCTGTGGGCTCCTCCTGCTTGGCTGCAATGCTCCCACGATGTGCTTTAGCAGGAATGGATAATGCACAGCAAGAATTCCTGCCCAGGGCCATTACTGTAAAGTGTTCCCAGGGCTGGCTGGGGCTGCAGCCACCTGCGCTTTGAATTTTAACTGGTGCAGGAAACGGGGTGAAGGAAAAGAAGGAATGCCATTTTCCTGGGGGAGGGAGGCAGTTTTCCAGCTGCTGTGGCTGTATGGCTGTGAACAGAAGCTGTGATTGGTGTGGTCAGGGGAGGAGAGTTCAGGAATTCCTCTGTCCGGGCACTCCTTTGGCAGCAGCTCAAGGGAACCAGGTCTGCATTTGTGGAGTCAAGGATTGTATGGAGACCTTCCCAAGGACCTGCCCCTTCACCTGCAGCCCCCTGACCCCACTGACCCCACAGACCACTGACCCCACTGACCACTGACCCCACTGACCATTGACCCCACAGACCACTGACCACTGACCCCACTGACCATTGACCCCACAGACCACTGACCACTGACCCCACTGACCACTGACCCCACTGACTATTGACTCCACTGACCATTGACCCCACTGGCCCCACTGACCACTGACCACTGACCCCACTGACCATTGACCCCACTGACTATTGACCCCACTGGCCCCACTGACCACTGACCCCACTGACCATTGACCAGTGACCCCACTGACCACTGACCCCACTGACCACTGACCCCACTGATCATTGACCCCACTGGCCCCACTGACCACTGACCACTGGCCCCACTGACCACTGACCCCACTGACCATTGACCAGTGACCCCACTGACCACTGACCAC
Source organism: Lonchura striata (assembly GCF_050655825.1). NCBI lineage: Eukaryota > Metazoa > Chordata > Aves > Passeriformes > Estrildidae > Lonchura > Lonchura striata. Next base: position 11,825,105 of record NC_140729.1, on the reverse strand, counting down.
TGACCCCACTGACCCCACTGACCCCACTGACCATTGACCCCACTGACCATTGACCCCACTGGCCCCCCTGACCCACTCTGGGCTCAGACCCCACCCCAAACCAGAGGTAAAGTTTCAGGTGCCCGTTTTAGTGCAGGTCAAATGGTGCAGGTAAAACTGTTAGTGCAGAACACAAACACCAGATCTTTAGGGGTCCTTGCAGGGGCCCCTGGGGACAGGGAACAGTGACCAAGAGAGTGACTCCAAAATGTCAGACAAAAATGATACTGAGCGATTTGCAAACCTGATGACTGAGATATTAATGAACTGCAGTTGCTCATTATTTCAGTTCAAAAGAGCTTTTCTCTCTAAAAATTATTCCATCTTAATTAGGCAATATTAAGCTTTAAAAAATAAACAAAAACACACTTTCAAGGGAATTCAGGTTTTGTTGAGACTGAAAAGGATTTTTTTTTGTTTCCACTTTTCAAAAACAAATTTAAAAAATCTTAAAACACAAAAATAATTATTTTCACATTGCACAGAAAAAACACACCAGGTTTTTCTCTCTGTGTCTCAATTTTTGATCCAGTAAATGGACTAAAATTCCTATTGTTCACACAAGGTGCAGACAGAGAATTTGGACTGAGAGGAACCTTTGGAAAGCACAGAGAACACAGGTGGCCATGTGGTGCAGGGGGGATCTGCACCCAGGGTCTGTCACTTGGGGTTCCTCTGCTGCCTGGCCCCATACTGCCCATGGCAGGGGCAGAGTGCCCAGGCCTGGAACTCTTTAGAACCCACAGGGTGGGTTTTAGGGTGGCCGTGCTGCTGGTGCTGGGCTGCTGGCTGGACTTGAGGATCTCGCCCCAGCCCTGGCAGTGCCCAAGGCCAGGCTGGACAGGGCTGGAGCAGCCTGGGACAGTGGGAGGGATCCCTGCCATTGCAGGGGTGGCACTGGGTGGGCTTTGAGGTCCCTGCCAACACAAGCCCATCCTGGGACTGTGTGATTTTAGAGGTCTTTTCCAGCCTGGACAATTCCCTGGCTGCCCCAGCTGCTCCTCTCTGGGCATGTTGCAGGCTCTGGTCTCTCTCTTCCAGCCGCTGTGGTTTCCTCTGCCCTGTGCCCAGACAGAGGCAGCCCCGGGGCAGTGCCCAGCGTTTTCCATGCTCTGCTGCTCCCTGCTGCTCCTGGGTCTCCTGGCAGGGCAGATGAGCTGGCAGAGCTGCCCAGCACAGCTGGTGCCCAGGGCTGGGAGCGCTGATGTGGAAGGGCAGCAGAATTCCTGCTGGGATCAGGAGCTGCAGCACTGGGAGGCTCCAGGCAGGGCACAGAACCTGAACCTGCTGTGACGAAGCGTGGCTTGTTCCAGAGCAGAGGGACTGGGGGTCAAATGGCCATAAAGCTCCTGCCCTGTGGGAACAGCTGGCAGGAGCTCGTGGTGCCCAGGTGTGGGGCTGTGCCACACCTGCAAATGCCAGGGGCCTTTTGAGGTGGAGGGGCTGTGCAGGGACAGCTGAGCTTGAGTTCAGCCCCCTCCTAACAGAAAAATGAGAATTTTTTTTCACTGGGGCCCTGCAGCTGAGCCCAGGCAGTTGGTTGCCTGAGCTTGGATTTTGCCCTTTTTGATCCCAGCTGGGTTTGTTTCATACAAAGGCTTTGATCAGGACACACAGTTTGCAGCACTTGCTGTGCCCTGAGTCCTGACTTGATGTAAGAACTGCAGGAGCTGCCAGAGTTCCTAATTCTTTTTCCACTGCATGGATTCATTCCTCTGTTTGTTCTAAGGTTTAAAACTAAGGTTTCTCTGACTAAATGCACTCAGCTGTACCCATCAGCTGCCTTGGTACTGGACATTTCTTGGGAAATTTTCCCCCAAGATTTGGGATGTGATACTTAGGGATTCAAACATCCCAACCCAAGAGCTTCCAAACAATTGCAAATAAAGTAATTTGTTGCTCCTGCAGCCCTCAGAGATGGAGAGAGATCTGGGAAAGAAAACTGAGTAAAAAGTCTCTTCTAGCAAAATTCAGGGTTAAATTCTTCCTTGCTGAGCTGCAGAGGTGACATCAGAATTGTGACATCAGAGGTGTGACCCACCTGTCCCTGCCTGGGCCTGCCCCAGGGCTCCTCTCACCCTCCAGGGTGGAATTCCCTCCTTTCCCCATGGAACAGCAGCTTTTCCTGCCAGGTTTGCTCCTGACCACTCCACTCCCCTGCAGGGTCTTTAAATGCTGCAGACAAATCTTCCAGGTGCCCCTGTAGGACACCTTCCCTCCCTGCCCCCACCCAGGACTATTCATTGCATGGTTGCATGCAAAGCACTTAAATTTAATTTAATTTGTCTGGGAATTATTCACATCCATACAAAAAATATCCTGCAGTGTGGCTATTTCCCTCTTTAGATTTATCTTTCTCCTTTGGAAGTAAATTGAAGTTTACAACTCCATCCCATAGCATGGAAATAATTTTATTGGCATTATAAGACCTTGTAATTCACCATCTGAAGGTGTTTGATGGCACAAAAGCTGTGTCCCCAGGTTTTCCAGAGCCTGGGAATACACAAGTGCCTGACTTCGCTTGTTTTCATCATTAGTTTTCAGTTGCGGAACTCAAGAATTCAGTTTTAATATTTTGTTCTCCCACCACAGTGAGAACACTGGATTTTATCATGGAATCAGCTGATATTTGCCTGTTTGGGGAAGTTCTTTCTATGGAACATCTAAATCTGAATTGTTGTTTTTTTACTGGAAATTAATTTATTCTAAAGGTCAGCATCTCCCAAGGAATATAAATGAAATTATCCAGTGGACTTGGGTCATTTTGTTTCTTCTGAAAGTATGAGAAATCTCATAGGAACTGTTTGACCCAAAATACCGAAAATGCTCTCCTGATAACCTGAACAAATTTAATTTCCAGTTAAAAATTTGACATTAATCTTTGGTTTTCTTCAACACCCAGTGCTGACCAAGTATTTTTGAGTTCTATGCAAACCCTTCAATGTCTTCCTTATGCATTAAATCTGAATCTTCCTTCAGAAAAGAGAATAAGAAGTCCTGTTCCAGTTCTGGCCCTAGTTTAGGGGAAATTTGGGAGAAAACCTCTGAAAGGAGCCCCCAGAAAACAAACCCCCACGGCCCCTTATCCCCCACCTGGTTCGAGAAGAATTTCCTCAGAGAGACGTGGAGAAAATACTGTTTATTTAACAAACAAAACACTCCCCAGCACCAGAAAATGAACAACACCAGGTGACAACAGAACTCTTTCAGCACTCTGAAGAGATGACAAATCCAAAAGTCTCTCCTGGGAGTGGCCGCCGGGTCTGGGCGTGGGGATTGCTCTGGGCACTGGGGATGGCTGCTGCAGATCACAGAGCGCAGCTCTGGGTGCTCCTCGGTGTTTCCAGGTCCCACTCCAGAGCAGGTTGGATGGTATCCAGGGAAGGGAAAGGGAAAAAATGGGACTGTTCAGCTCAACTAACTAACGAGCAAAAGCAAAGGCAAAAGCAGAAGCAGGAGCAAAGCCAAGCCAGACAGCACCAGCCTCTTCTAGAGAACAGACCATGGGGGAGGTGAGGCGGCTGGTAACAAGACAAAACAAACCTTCACTTTCAGAGTCAGTCCTGAAAGCACAGAACAGAATATCAGACATACACAGAACACACGACTGGGGATACCAGCATCATAAATCACCCCAGGACAGCTCCAGAAGAGAGCTGGGCCTGGGTGCGTCATTATCTACTCCTGATGTGAGAGTTGGCAATGGGAATAAATCCATGTCTGGGATGGAACAACCTCATGAGGAGCAAACTCCTCAGTAGCTGAATTAAAAGATGAGGTTACAGATTGCAGTGGTGGATTGGAGAGCACTTTGGGCTAACACTGCCCAAATCCATGTGGATTCTGCATCCCTGGGACTGCCCAAGGCCAGGCTGGATGGGGCTTGGAGCATCCTGGGTCAGGGGGACTGGAAGGACTTTAAGGTCCCTTCCAACCCAAACTGTTCCCAGAATTCCATGATTCCATGACAATATTTAAACTCATTAATTTGCACATAAAAATCCCAAGCTTGTTTGGGCACAGCAAGGTGGCTGTGGGACAGGGGAGTCTCCTCCCGAGGCCTCCCTGCTCCCTGCCGGCATGGGGAGAGGGGCTCAGGAGGGAAAAGGATTTGGTTTGGGGCCATTGCACCTGCGCAGGGCAGGGATTCCTCTGGCAGCTGGGGATGCCTGGCAAACAAACCTCGGGATGCTCCTGCAGCTTCCCCAGCGGGGCAGCTCACTGCAGCTGTGCCCTGCCCTGGGCCGTGCTGGCCACCAGCCACAGCGCTGGCCCTGCTGCACCCGGCTCCTCCCCAGACGGATCCTGCCGCCCTCGTTGCTGCCAGGCTGACCTTTTCCTCCTCAGAAATATTTGCTGGAAGCACAGAAGGGAAGTCTGAACAGAGAGTGGAAGCAGCATTTATTTGAAATATTTGGGTTAGCTTGAAAAATGAATGTGCAGTGACCTTTCCGTGACCCCGAGCCGGAGCGTGGAGCTGTGGCAGGACCGTGCAGCGTTTATGGAAGTGGCAGCACCTCCAGTCTTCAGTCTGGGCACAGAAACCCTCAGTTAATGCTCCTGCCCTCAGGCCCCAGAGCCATCCCTCTGCTCTCCCCTACCCCTGATAGATTGCACAGAAGGGTGAGGAGGGAGGAATGGGATTTTTAGCTGCATAAACAGAAGGAAAAGAGGAGAAATCCGATGAAAGAATGAGTTCCCAGAAATGGGAATGCAGGAAGAAGCTGGATTCTCTCCCACAGAACTCTTTGTGCCTCTTTGTTGTGCTTCGAGCACTTGCTCTGATGGGCTTGACTGACTGAGTTTTTGAAATGTTCCCACTGGCACTACAGGAACTCCTGATGAGGAGTATCTTTGGGAGCCTTAGGGTTGGAGATTCCCTGAGCTCAGAGCTCAGCTGGACAGGGAATTCCATCCTGTGGAGGTGGAGCTGGAGGACACCGAGGTGAGGGTAAGCATGGCTGGGAGAGGAGGAGAACAGTGAGAAATGGTCACTGCCAATGGCCTCAGAAGCAGGAGGTGAGATTTCATTGATAGCAGATCCAGGGAGGAAGGAACTATGGGGAGGGCTTGTGGCTTTGATGGCAACTGTGAACTCAAACCATCCCAGGGAGAATGGAAGGTTCCAGAACAGGCACCTTGACAACATGGAACCATCCCATTTTACTGTGTCTGCAGAAAATGGGAAATGGGTGAGAGGGGAAAAGCTGAACTCCAGGAACAGCCAGTGTGTGCAGGGACCTGCTCGGAATAGGCAGCACCAGGTAACATCCAGGAAGGGAGACAGTTCCTGGGAAAAATGGGATCAATGAGCACCAGGAGAGGCCATGGAAAACCCTTCCCAGATGAGCCTCAGGTGTTGTCTGAGAAGAGTTGGTGTGACTCCCACAGCAGCAGAGCCCAGCCCAAGGAGGGGTCACAGAGAAGCAAATTGGGTCAAAAGAGTGCTCCTGAGGAAATCCATCCAGGGCAGAGGAAGAGGAGGAGGGAGTTCATAGAAGGATGGAAACATCTGGAAGTGAGTGGAATCACCTGGAAATGCCTGGGAACACCTGGCAGTGACAGCAGTTAAGGCAATTACTGGGTTATACTTTAACCCAACCTCAAGTCACAGGGCAGGGTGTTCCAACAGCTCAGGACAGAGATTCCCATCACCAGGAGAAGCTGTGGCAGAGGAGCAACACCCCTGGGCAGGGATTAGTGCCCTGGATTGCTGGTAACAGCTGCAGAAGTGCCAGGTCAGCCATCAATAGTCCAGCCTCAGGCATTCCCTGCTTCCAGCCCCTGCATCCTGGAGTTCATGGGAATCAACCTGGTCTGGGTGGGAAGTTCAGTTTCCAGCACTTGCTTGCATAAATCCTTCCTGACTCTCCTTAGATGCAATTCCTGGTGTATATCAGGGCCTAACAAATCAAAAGAGATTTTTATGGAACTCTGGAATCCCAGAATGGTTTGGGTGGGAAGATGTGGGAACCCCAGCCTTGCTCTGGGGTCCCACGTGGTGGTGAAATTTCTCCTCCAACCCATGCTTCCGAAGAAAAACTGCACAGCCTCTTGCTGTTCGGTCTCAAGGCAGTTTATTGTTAGTTATCTAAAAGATTTTCTTCTCGGGCTGCGGCTGCTTGGTCAGTGGCCCAGGCAGAGACACAAACACACCCTGACACCCTGACACCCTCTCTGTCTGCTGTCTTCTTCTTCTCTCTCCCCGCCCAGGGCTGCTGCTATCTTTTATATGATATATTACGTATTACATGTTTATAGTTTTCCCCCAATACCTACTACCTACATTACAAAGTGCTTTTCTACTCTAAACCAATCTGTGAGTGCCAACATTACCAAGAACATGGAGGCAAGGAAGAAGAAGGAGGAAGAACAGGATCAGCCCACTTTCCTCCATCTTAGAACTTCTGACCCCCATGTACAAAGTAAAACCCCCCTGTACAAGTGCTAAAACCCCCCTGTACAATACTAAAGAAATTTTCCTTCTGTTTTGTAACTACTTTTACTATACTATCTAACCCTTTGTGACTGCTTGTTCCACCTCCAAAGCTGGTAACTCATTCCATGGCTCAAACTCAAAATCACAGCTGTGTCCAGCTGCCTGCCAGGGTCTAAAATGCTTCTGACCAAGGCCTGGAACCTCTAAAAATGTCTGAGAGACATTTTGAGTTCCAACAGGAAGGGACCTCAGAGATCATCCAGTGCCACCCCTGCCATGGGCAGGAACACCTTTCACTATCCCAGGAGCTCCCAGCCCTGTCCAACCTGGCCTTGGCTACTGCCAGGGATGGGGCAGCCACAGCTGCTCTGGTCTTTCTGTGTTCTTCAAAAGGAAAAATTCCCTTTTCCTGCCCCTGTTCTCCTGGACAATCTGCAGTTGCAGTAGGATTCGCTCTGGACACCAGTGAGACCTTTCCATGCTCAGAACTGTGGTCCCCAGGGATGATCCTGATGAGTTTTCTCCTCATTAGCGCAGCAAATTGCTTTGCCCTGGTGCCTTTTGCAGACACAGCAGCTGCTTCAGGTGCAGCTCGGGGCTGTCAGGAGCTGGGAACTCACTTTTCTCTGGAGACACACAGATCCTCTGCAAAATGCTCCTGGGCCTTGCTTCCATCTATTTTTGCACAAGTTAAGACAGTCTATTGTTTGCATAGTGGAGCCATTATATTAATAATGCTGCAGAGCTGGGCTTTATCTTCCTATTGATTTTAGTGACTTGGATCCGGCAGGAATTTCAGTGTCTGGATGAGTAAAAAAGGCAAAATGTTTATAGGAGAGCATAAACCTCATTTCATGTACTCATTTTACAAGTAGCTCAAAATGGCTTTTTAATAAGCATTTAAAGTGATATATTCCCATCAATAGAAGTTGTCATGTCTCATCTGAGGAAAAGTGATTTAAAATGGCTCCTGTAATTAACTATTTATTTATTATTAGTCAATTATTTAGAGAGGTCTGTTATGAGGAGGTTTGATGTGTGAGAGCCTGCCCAGTGCTCCTGAGGGGGTTGGAGGGGCTGGGGCAGTGCTGGGGCAGGAGCTGCTGGAGAAGGACTCTGCATTGAGCTCATGCTCTTCCTTCCATGGAATCACAGTCACTGAGGTTGGAGAAGACCTCCAAAGTCATCAAGTTCAACCTTTGACCAAATCCCTCCATTCCCACTAAACCATATCATGCACACATTTTTTAACACCTCCAAGGATGGGCACTCCACCCCTGCCTTGGGCAGCCCCTGCCAAGGCCTGAGCCCCCTTTCCATGGGGAAATTCCTCCTGGATCCCACCCTGAGCCTGCCCTGGCCCAGCCTGGGGCCGTTCCCTCTCCTCCTGTCCCTGTTCCTGGAGCAGAGCCCGACCCCCGGCTGTCCCCTCCTGGCAGGAGCTGTGAGAGCCACAAGGTCCCCCCTGAGCCTCCTTTGCTCCAGGCTGAGCCCCCCCAGCTCCTCAGCCCCTCCCAGCTCCGTTCCCTGCCCTGGACACGCTCCAGCCCCTCCAGGTCCATCCTCAGCCCTCCCAACCCTGACCTCAGGATTTGAGGTGGGGCCTCATCTTCTCTTTGGCAAAGCAAACGAGGCTTAGACTGGGGTGAAATCCATGGATTGTGGGCCTGGCCTGGCTGTGCTGCTATTGGCTTTCTTTATTCCAGAAAGACCTAAACACAATGACAGTTCCCAAACCTGCACCAGGTTCTTTCTCTGTTTGGCCCAGAGCAGGTTCACATCCCTGGATTTAATTCAGACCATTAGCTGGCTGCTGCCATCAATTTAAACCCAGGTCTGGTACAGTTCACCAGAGGTCTTTTAAACTCATCTAGTTTGCTCCCAATTCAGATTTATGACAGCAGTTAAGGATATTAATTGATATTTAGTCTTTTAAAATATCTTAAAATCGAGACTGAATGGTCGACTGCATTCTCAGGCAGGGATGGTTTTCACAGCAGTTCCCTCCTGACCTGCTGAGGACAAATCCCTGAGGAATCCAAACAGGAGGAGCTGGAGCAGGGATTGACTTTTCAGACCTGTCTCCACTGGGAATGGGAAGGATTGTTGAAATCTCTCTGTGTTTTGTAGTCACAAAAGAGGCACAATAAACCTGAGGGACCCTGGGGAGGGTGGAGAGCTCCTCTGACAGGGAGCTCCGGCTGCTCCCAGTGCTCCCCCTCTCAGCACTCTGCTGCGCTTCCAGCACTTGCTCTGATGGGCTCGATGGATCGATTTTTTTGAAATGGCACAACAGAAGCTCCTAAGGAGGAGTATCTTCAGAGCTCGGCTGGACGGGGAATTCTGTGCATGGCGAATCGGGGGAAGGCAGGGCTGAGCTGCAGCTCCCCGGGAGCAGGGCAGGTCCTCAGCGCCAGCCCAGCCCAGGATGGCAGCAGCATGTTCCCTCTGCTCTGGAATTCCGCACCCCTCGCTGCCAGCAGGGAAGGCACACGGGGAATAGCAGAATGGCCGAGGTGTTCTCGCCATCAGCTCCTCTCCCACCTCCCTGTCTTGCCAGGAATCCTTGGAATTGCAATTTCGGAGTTCTGCCGAGGCTCTCTGAGTGAATTGCACCCTCTAGGGTTCGGGAGGAGCTGCAGGACGGGATCTGTGCAGCTGCTACAGGGACAGACGGAAAGCAGATGAAAGGAACCTGTCCGGAGGAAAAAAGGAACAAAAATGCTGGAAACGGAACAGTTGGAGTTTAGGGCAGTTCTTTGGAGTTTCAGGGCAAAGGAGCTGCTGGGGCAAACCGGGAGTCAGTGCCGTGGGTAATTGGGCGCACCCTGGTCCCTGAAATAACTGAACTGAGGGTGTTTGTGTGCAGCATTGCCTGTCCTGCCCCTGCAGCCTCTCCTGGAGGACTTCCACCCTCAGCATTCCCTTGGAAGCATCACCCCAGCCTTGGGTCCCACACAGTTGATGCAAACCTGGGTCCCTTTTGGCCCTGATCCCTCATTCCCTTTCCCTCACGCAGGGCAGAGGAGCAGGGAGTGGATCTGCAGGTGCTGCCTGGGAGCTCAGGGCTGCGTTTGAGCAAAGGTTTGGGGTTAAGCAGAGAATTCCCCGCTGGAGCAGCTCCTGGCTGGCTGGCAGGAGGCTCCGAGCCCCAGGCAGGATTGATGGGACCTGGTCTAAATGGAGGTGGCAGGGACCAGCTCCCACTGGGACATGTCCCAGCCAACCCCAGCAGCAGCCAGAGGGAAATGAGAGCCAACAGCACCAAAAGCACCGAGGTGAAAGGGCTGAACTGCCTGGGAGAGGGGTCAGACACAGAGAGACAGATCATAGAATCCTGGAATATTCTGATCTGGAAAGGATCTCTAGGATCACCCAGTCCCATCCCAGGCCCTGCCCAGAGCCCCCAACAATCCCACCCTGGGCACCCCTGGCAGTGCTGTCCAAACCCTCCTGGAGCTCTGGCAGCCTCGGGGCTGGGACCATTCCCTGGGGAGCCTGGGCAGTGCCAGCACCTCTGGGGGAAGGACCTTTCCCTGAGCTCCATCCCAAACCCCCCAGCTCAGATCCAGCCATTCCCTTGGACGTTGGGAATGGGAATTCCCAGGTAAATCTCTGCAGAGAGCACTTGATCAGAAGGTCCCCAGAATAATCCCCAAACCTGGGAAGCAGTTTGGAAGAGGGAATAGAGCCAGATAAAAGGCCAGGTTTATACATGGATGCACCAGGAGGGTAATTCCTTCAAATCCAGATCTCACTCCTGCAGTTCCTTATAAAAATGCCACAGATAAGCAAGGAAGAGGCTGCTCCTTGCAGAACTCTCCAAGGCAGCTTTAAAGCATCCCCTGGGATGTTCCTAGCTTCAAAGGATGGATGGATGGATGGATAGATGATGGATGGATGATGGATGGATGGATGGATGATGGATGGATGGATGATGGATGGATGGATGGATGATGGATAGATGGATGATGGATGGATGGATGGATGGATGGATGGATGGATGGATGGATGGATGGATGATGGATGGATGGATGGATGGATGGATGGATGGATAGATGGATGGATAGATGATGGATGGATGATGGATGGATGGATGGATGATGGATGGATGATGGATGATGGATGGATGGATGATGGATGATGGATGGATGGATGGATGGATGATGGATGGAGGGGGAGGAATGGAAAGCAGGAATGGAGGAATGGAAAGCACACTCAGATACCTTTGTTCTGCTCAGCTGCTGAACTCACAGGAGCTCCACACTCAGTTCCTGGGAAAACTGAGGAACAGTTCAAGGCTTGATTCTTTCCTTCCAACCTGGAATAAATTATTCCCTGGACTGAAAGATGACCCTCCCAGCCAAGCTGGTGAGCTCCAGGTTTAATGAGAGCACAAAACTCTCTCTCCTGCTGTGCAGAATTGCACACCTGATTAACATCCAGCACTAATCACAGGAGGCTGCAGGGGGCTGGCTGGAACTGGAAGTTTTATGCCCTGGAAGTGTTCACAAAACAAGCTGGGGGGGACCTTGTGATGTGCTTTGGTGGGAATGGTGGAATTTGGTCAGAGGTTGGACTTGATGATCCTAGATCCTAAATGATGCTGTGTTTCCCCTGTCCCAGGAGCTGGATGGCAGTGCCCAGCTGCCATAACCCCTGTGCTGCTCTGCAGTAGCAGGAGGCACTGCCAGACCTGCATCTCAAGGATATTTCTCTTTTTTCCCCACTTTTCTCTGTGCTCTCTCCTTTGTGCCACCTGTGCAGCCAATTCCAGGTGCAGATGGCTGCAGGAAGGAGGCTGAGGCTGCAGGAATCAGTGCTGAGCCCTTGGGCATGCTGCAGGTGTGGGAAGAGCTCTGCGCTCGTTCCCTGTGCCAGAGCAGAGGCTGAGCTCTCCCAGCTCAGCACACTGGGGGAGAAAATGCCACTCCCAGCTCTCTCTGGCTGAGAACAGAACCAGAGGATCAGGCAGCAGAGGAAACCAGGCCTGGCAGTTTTCCAACAGAATATTCCACACTGTAATCCGACCTTTTCACACCATAAAGAGAGGCTGTTCTGTTGTAAACTTGGGGGTTTGGGAGGAAAAATGGAAAATATTAGTTCTGTGGGCTTGGAGTTCAAAGTCATCATTGTCCAGAGGGAGCATGGAGAAGCAAATGAGCCCTTTCTGATCACTGGGAGATGTCTCTTGGAGATCATGGAGTCATGGAATGGTTTGGGTGAAAGGGACCTTAAAAGTCCTTCCAGAGCCGCCCCTGCCATGGCAGGGACACCTTCCATTGTCCCAGGCTGCTCCAAGCCCTGTCCAACCTGGCCTTGGGCACTGCCAGGGATCCAGGGGCACCACAGCTGCTCTGGGCACCTGTGCCTGGAGCTGTCCAGAGGTTCCTGTACCCAAATCTTCAGCACTGTCAGTTGTGCCCGTGCAAGCCCTATTCACTGCTCTGTCACCTACTTTACACTAAAGCTGGGTGAATATTCTCCCTCCTTAGCTGCTATCTGACACGAAACAGAGATATGATTTAAATTTCCAAGTGTCTGTTTGCCACAGAATCTGAAAATATGTGAACATTTTTCATGTGAACACTGCACAAACCCCAGTTACCCCTGGCTCAGTGCCTGGGTTTGTGTCACTTGTGTGCCCAATGCCCCACACTCCTGCCCTGCTGGCTCCTGCCCATCCATAGCTGGGGCCAAGGACAATGCCAGGAACTGAGCAGAACTGCAGCCTGTGGGTGCTGATTCATCCACTCCCTGTTTCCTACTGTAGATGAGAAACCCCCCCAGGATCCAAGGAGCAAGAACAGCTTCGCTTTCAATACACTGAATGTTTCTGGTGAAGAAACAAAACAAAGCCCCAAACCAAAACCTCACCTCCTGCCCAAGGTGTAAAGGGCAGCAGTGAGGTGCAGGTGAGGTGAGTCAGGGCTGACTCATCCCAGGCTTACTCACCCCAAAACTCAGCAGCATTTTTAGTGCTGCACAGAGAAATAGAGATGCTAAGCAAACGTTTGAATATGTCACTGTATCTCCTGTGGAAAGACTTCCATTAACTGTGTCACATCCTGGATCAGTGAACAATAACTCTGATGGATCTGGAGATTTGTGCTCCTGAGCTGCTACCCAAATAAGCAATTACTCACTCAATTAAGATTCAAGTCAGGAAATTAAAAGCAAAACGAAAGTATGTGTGTGTGAAGATTGGAAATTCTGTTCAAAACTGATTTTGAATCACAGAAAGGAAACAGGATAAAATAAGAGTAAAATAAGAGTAAAATAAGAGTAAAATAAGAGTAAAATAAGAGTAAAATAAGGTCGGGGTTGGGCTCTGCTCCCAGAGAACAAGGGACAGCCTCAAACTGTGCCAGGAGAGGTTTGGGTTGCATTTAGGGAAAGTTCCTCCACAGAAAAAGTTGTCAGGCACTGGAAGAGGCTGCTCAGGGCCTCTGACTGAGCATTCCATTATTTTAGCTTTCATTTCTGGCTGCAAGCTGGATCAGCCCCCAAAATACCAACAATGCAGTGGCACTCAGGAAAGTGTTGATTTGGAAACAGCAACCTGAAAATCCCTGTCTGTTCTGAGCAAAACACAAACCTACTTTCAAAGCAATGTCAGCTTTTGACAGATTGGAATTTCAAAATGTTGATTCAGAAGCTTCAGTTTGGAGACTCCTTAAAGGAATGCCCGTTTTGACAAGATCTGTGTTTTGTCATGTAAACGTGTCAGCAGATTCCCATGGGATCTCCTGTTCTCCCCAGGGTGCTCCCGGCTGTGCAGCTCTCCAGTCACAGCATCACTCACTGTACCAGCTCACCAAAGGATTTGGAAAGACTCTGGCTCCCTGTTTGTCCTGTCTAGAGGCAGGCTTTGGGATGTAGCCATGGAAAATCTGGGTTTGATGGGTTTGCAAGCCATTCAAAGAGCAGGAAATCCGAGGGGAAATGGTATTGGGAGGCAAAAGCAGCAGCTGGCAGTTCCATGTTCTGGCCCTGGAGGGGTCTGTGGGAGCTGACCCTTGTGGGGGGAGTTGTTTCTGCCTCAGCTCCCAGGGTACCCCCAGCCCAGACTATTTTTGTTCTCCTCCATCTGCCTGGGAAAGTGGAAGGTTCCCTACCTGGGGTGGGGGTTGAAACTGGATAATTTTAAGTCCCTTCCAGCCCAAAGCATTCCAGGATTCTGGGACTGGATGATTTGCTGACCTGGTGAAGTTTTCCGGAGAGCTGGATCCTCCCTCATTTACAGTCTGAGCCCCAAAGTTCCAGACTGCTCAGGGAGTGAAGTTGGGCTCAGTTTAGGGTTAAAACTGCTTTGGGATTGGAGTTTTCCACAGGATTTCCAGAAAAAATCACTCACAGAAGCATGGAATGGTTTGGGTGGGAAGGGACCTTAAACTCACCCAGTGCCACCCCTGCCATGGCAGGGACACCTCCCACTGTCCCAGACTGCTCCAGCCCTGTCCAGCCTGGCCTTGGGCACTGCCAGGGATCCAGGGGCACCACAGCTGCTCTGGGCACCCTGTGCCAGGGACTCCCACCCTCTCAGGGAGGAATTCCATCTCAATATCCCACCTAACCCTGTCCTCCTTCAGTTTAGGGTCATTCCCCCTTGTCCCGTCCCATCCCTCCAGGCCTTTGTCCATATTCCCTCTCCAGCACCCTTCTAGATCCCCAAATGCACCCACTCACTTCCAAAACATTTTTCACCCTTATATTTTATTGCCGATCTTTGCTTCCTTTTATTTTTTCACAAGTTTCTTGTTTTTCTCTCTGAAAATCCACAATAAACCCTGGACATTTTCCTTTTCCCTCAGTTTCCATCCCAGCCCCTCAGCTGAAGATAATTTTCTGTTTCCACAAGCTGAAGGTATTTTTCTCACGACCTTGCTCAGCTGTGTTTAATGAGAAGTGCAGAAATGTTGCTCTCAGGTGAGACAGCACCACCTGGTATTTTCTCAGCCATCAACTCATGCTGATGTGTTTTACCCAAATCTCCCACTAGATGGTAGGAGGGGATTGAAAGGGAGTTCACGCCGAAATGGAAGGAAAATTCACTCTAAAAATCCCTCCATCCCCGCTGCCGCCAACCCCCAGCCTCTGAAATATTGGAGTAGCAGCCCAGGATGGCAGGAACGAGAGGCGGTGCTGGCCAGTGAAGTCAGGACAGGACTGGTCCTGTACCATGTCCACAAAGGTGTCACAGGGAGCGCCTTGGATGCACTCCAGGAAATCCCAGCTCCACAGGCTGTCTCAGTGTAAACAGGGGGTTTTCCCTCAGTTTCAACTCTCTTGGAAAATCAAACATCTGCTCTGTAAATTCTCCTCCACAGCCAGGCTGGCAGAGCTGGGGGTGCTCACCTGCAGAGGAGAAGCTCCAGGGAGAGCTCAGAGCCCTTCCAGAGCTTAAAGGGTCTCTAGGAGAGCTGGAGAGGGACTGGGGACAAGGGATGGAGGGACAGGACAAGGGGTTAATCCCACTGGAGACAGATCCAGAAAAGAGGAAAAGAAAAAATAAGTCATCTGAAACAAGAGGAAGAGAAACTTCTCCCTCTGACTCGCCGTGGAAAGGTGTGGGAGCATCAGTCAGCCCCAGCTCCTCTCACTCATCCCTTTTCCCCTCAAAGAAGGAGGAGAAGGTGGAAACACATGAGGTGGGGGCAGGGACAGTTCGAAGGAAAGCAAATGAAGAAGGGAAAAGGAGTGGGATTTTAAAATGAAGTCTTTTATTGTGAAATACTCAAGGAGCAGAGAGAAACCTGAAGTGAGAGAATTCAATTTCTTCCCACTGAACACATTCCCAGCACTGGTGCCCAGGGCAGGGAGAGCTCCTTGTGCCACATTCCCACCATGTCCCATGTCACACCCAGGGTCACACCCAGGGTCACACCCAGAGCACATCCCATGTCACACCCAGGGTCACACCCAGGGTCACACCCACAACACGTCCCGTCCCGTGTCACACCCGGGGTCACATCCCAGCACATCCCAGAGCAGCACTGGTACAGAACGTTTGTGGAGGCAGGAATTGGTGACGTCCCCGTGGGGCCAGCTGGGGACTGAGCTGCTCCAAGGCTGCAGCCCATCCCATTCCTGCCAGATCCTCCCTGCCCGTGGGGCTGGAGAGGCCCCGGCTCTTTGCCCCACGAGCAGGGGTGTGCTGGTCCCTCCCAGCTGGAGGAAGGCCATGGATCACCTTCTTCCTCCTCTGCACAGCCCCAGAGCAGCAGTGCCAGGCTGGGCTCAGAAGGGTGCCAGGAAGCTGCTGAGCTCTTCCTCCTGGCACAGGGGTTTCGGTGGCACTGACAGAGCCTTTCATACCCTCACACCCTCCTCATCCTCCCTGAAAGCCTCCTCTGGAGGAGGGAAAGCACCTGTTCACGGGAAATTCAGGAAATTGCCTTGGGAAGCTGCACTCGGTCATACAGGGAACGGCTGGAGCTGGGCCAGGGGGTTTGGGATGGAGATCAGGAAAGGTTCTTCCCCCAGAGGTGCTGGCACTGCCCAGGGAATGGTCCCGGCCCCGAGGCTGCCAGAGCTCCAGGAGGGTTTGGACAGCGCTACCAGGGGTGCCCAGGGTGGGATGTTGGGGGGTCTGGGCAGGGCCAGGGGTTGGGATGATCCTGTGGGTCCTTTCCAGATCAGGATATTCTGGGATCCCAGACTGATGAGCAGTATTACCAAAAATCCATAAAAGCAAAATTCCTTCACACTAATGCCACTTTAAGAAGCAGAAATTCTTTATTCAGATGGATGCACATGGGGATATCTTCTCCAAAATATCCTGACTGCTGAGTACAGAGAAAGCTCCTGGTTGAGATTATATTTTACATATATATCCATTGATTTTCCTGGAATAAACATCCATATGATAATCATTTCCCCCAAATAATTTCCATATTTTCCCTCTGTATAGGTGCTCTGCAGTCCTGGGGTTTCTCTGTGGCTCCTGATGGTTGATGATCCCAAAGTCATACCTGGCCCTGCTGAACTGGTTAAACTGGGCACAGCTGGGCCAGGGTTTGCTTTCCAGTTCTTTTCCTACAGAATGGGCATTGTAGGTTCCATGGGCTGGTGGTTTGAAGAGTGAGCATTGTAAGGGGCAAACAATTCCTCATCTAGCATCAGGGGGGCCATGAGTCCCCTCCCCTGCAGGGTCAGAGCCCTCCACAAGTACAGAATCCAGAACCTTGGGAATTTTCTCCAGGAAAATGCCCTCTCTGCTGGACAGTTGACTCCTCTGTGCCTGAGCCTCTGTTCCCAGGTAAATAAATCAGTGATTGCTTTATCTCTTGCAGGGAGGTCTCACTCCACCAAAAGCCAGTGCAAAGCTCCCCTCGTGCTGCTGCAGGGGAGGAGAACTCTGCTCCCCAGGGCTGCAGCGACTTCAATCACCAAAGGTGCCTGGGGGGAAAAACCAAGAGAGAGAATTTGTTCCGTGCTCCAGAGCAGGCCAGAGCTACACGGCGACAATCCTCCTCTGTCTGCTGGCTTTGCTGTCTGTCTGGGCTGCCTCCCTTTGATCCTTTGCAGGAGTTATTATGAAACAAGGATTTGGAAGATAAAGCTGGCGTTGCTTCCCTCAGAACCTGCCCAGGGAGGTCATGGAGCCAGGATAAACACATTCCCTGCAGGAGCAGGCACGGATTAAGTAAAGGTTTTTCATGGCTCTTGACACTCCCGTAGCTTTGAGGCACTGATGTCCTCTCACAAAAGGAAAGGAAAAGAAAAAGAAGGGAATGAAAAAACCATCTCCACCAGAGACACCCACTGCCTGTCTCTATGTAAAAATGTATTCCAAGTAAGCTGATTTAAGTATTAAATAAAATGCTACAGGACCATATTTCCAGGTTTGGATGATTGACATCCAACTCAAGACTATGTCTGGACAATAAATAATGCATCCACTTAAATTTGGCTTTTGATCCCTAATTCTCTCTCTCCATTTTCTCCACAAAATTCACGGCAAGTAGTAACAATTTTTGTTATTTTTGTGCATTTTGTTGTCATATTTCCTCACTGGTGGCAGCAGAACTCACCTTGAGGCTGCTTGGACTCAGGACAGGTAAAATACCTCACAAGAGTCCCCAAACCTGCAAGGCCCAACTAAAATTGTCAAAGTGTCCTTGATTCCTGGAGGGAAGGAATCAATGGACACATTTTTCAGATTTATTGTCTCCAGATAAAAGGTGTTATATACACCCTGCTTTTATGAGGCCTCCCTGAGCCTAAAATTAATGGGAAAAATTTCAATCAGTCCTTCAGAGTTACAAGTTAGGATTTTATTATTATTATAAGTATTTTAATATGGAAAGGGTGCTTGCTTTGTTGGTTTTCCACTCTATGTCTTTTAATTCCAGGATTCAGAGGAACTCTCCCCTTCCCCACATTTCCAAGTGCCAGTGGAGACAACGGGGAATATAAACCATACAAAGAGCCAGGCATCAGACTGGAGCTGAAAATGTGTTTTTAAAAATCCCCTGAGCCCTGGGGATTTTCCAGAGGTGACCTGACTGCTGGGCAGGCCAGATTCTGTGCTTTTATGTTTGGTTCTTAAACCCAACCACAACAACTCCCAGACATCATTTAGTCCCCATCTCCTGGAACTTACCTGGTTTTCCTCTGAATTCTCTAAGAGTGTTTTTGCTCCTCAGGATCAGTAATTGCCCTTTAGAGCCCAGGAGCAGCTTCTTCTTGCTGTCTCCTCCTGCAGTTTGCAATGCCCAGCTGGGAAGGAGCTGGAATCTATGAGATCCATCTGGGGCTCCTGCTGGGAGCTCGGATGGGGCAGGAGCAGGGCAGTGCCCAGAGCTGCAGAGGGAACTCCAGAGTGCCACTGCCCCTGTGACAGCAGCACACACCAAACACTCCTCAGATGGATAATTCTGTACAGCAGGGAACAGGCGAATAAAGGTAGATCCCAGAGCAGGAGAGCCAACATTATCCATCATTCCTGACATGAACATCCCTTATCTCCAGGGTGGGAGCCCTGCCAGTGAGCCAGCAGCTCTGGGGCCTGGAACAGCTCCTGAGGATTGATGGGAACTGGGGAAAAAATCTGATCATGCCAACCTGGAAAATGGTCTGGGAATGAGAGCAGTGGGATCTCTCTGCACGAGGGTTTGACTGGACACTCCAGGCCCTGAACTGCCCCAGAGCCTGGAGCTCCTGGGGAGGACAGAATCCACAGGCAAGGATTGACCCCTGCTCTTCCAGGGCTGGGTGTGATCCCTCGGGATGCCCCAGGCATTCAAACCCTCCTGGAACAGCTGAGCCCCTTCCACTGAGCACAGCCCGGGCAGGGACACGAGGCAGAGGGACAGGGGTGCAGGGGCGGCCCTGGGAAGGCACAGAGGCACGGAGGGCTGGGATTTATCCCCACACTGGAGCCGTCTGTCCATGTCTGTCGGAATCATGGTATTGATGATCCCAAGATTATAGAAAGTCTCTGTCAGCCCCGCTGCCAAAGCAGAAGCCATAATTGGTCTGTGCTGGTTTCCAGGTTGTTTATTCTGTTTATCTCTCACATGTTCTGCTGCCCTGCCCAGCTCTGTCCTGCAGGGCAGCGTGTGGGGCTCTGCCCTCAGTGGGATGTTACAAACATTATATACCAGAAACTCCCTGGGCTGCATTTACAATAACATGCCAATATCTGTCACCTACGTTGGACAGTGTGTCCCCAGCCTGAACCAACAGAAAAATGCCAACACCACAGTGACACATGGAGGGCATGAAGAAGGAGAAAAAGGACAAGACACACCCAATTTCCTCCATCTTGTCCCCTTTGATCCCCTAATCTAGAATCCTAAAATTTTACTTTTGCACCCGTGCCACACTTAATTATTACTGATATCAAACACTCAGAGCTGGTAATTGATCCTGTAAGATTGAAAACTCTTTTCCATGGACAGAGATCACAGCCAGTGTCTATGGGGGCTCTGTACAGAGGGATTCCTGACCCCTGCCAGGTCCCAGGCCTTCCAGGGCAGCCAGAGGGAAGCTCTGGATTCCCACACGTGCCAAGGCCTGCATTCCCTGCACGATGCTGGAGAGCCACTCCGAGGAGCCAGGGGAGCCTCAGCCCCCAGCACAGCTGGGTCTGGGGCCTCCAGGACACGAGGGACCTGGGGTTGTCTGAGTCCTGCAGCTGAGGAATTGTCTGAGAATTGTCTGAAAATTGCCTGGGCTGGGAGGGTTTGTGTGAATGGAAAAGAGGGAATTTGCCTCTTCCCTGCGACCTGCAGGGGTTTGTGACAGTCCCAAGGGAGGGTGGCACTGAATGCAAGGGAAGGTGACAGTGGGGGATTCAGCCACCACTGATTGTCTGGATTTGTTTGAAAGCTGGAGGAACCAGGCATGACTTTGTTCTTCTCCTGGGATCAGGATTGAAATGTGTGAAGCAAATCAGGCTTTGGAACTGCCCATCTGTTCTGGACACTGCAGGTAATGAGCTCAGAAGGGAACATTGCCCGTTCTGGACCACCACACTGATGAGTGAAGGATCCCACTTGAACCAGCTCTGAGGACGCTCCCTGAACTTCATTTTGTCATGAGTGATTTGACATTTTTTCCCTAAGTAGATAAATGAACACATCAAATATATCACACTTTTAACAGTGATCATAGAGAATCCCAGACTGGTCTGGGTTGGGAGGGACCTTAAAGCACATCCAGTGCTAGCTCTGCCATGGCAGGGACACCTCCCACTGTCCCAGGTGAGTTCATCTGTTGTTTAAACCTGGCTGTGCACCCATAGGCCTGCATTAAATTAAATGTAAGCAACAGTGAGGGAAAGTCATTCATCAGCATGACAAATTGAACTGAAACATTTCAGTCCAGCAGGCCCAAGCTGCATTTCACAAATGAAGACAAACAATTCTGCTCTGGGATGATGGATCTGCCTGGGCTGTAAATGGCAAAGCTTCCAGCTTGGATGGCAAAGGGATCTCTTTTCTCTTCCCAGTCTGTTCTGGAACTTGTGGAACATCTGGAGCATGAGCTCCAAGGAGAGCTCAGAGCCCCTTGCAGTGCCCAGAGGGAGAGCTGGAGAGGGACTGGAGACAAGGGCTGGAGGGTTAGGTGGGATATTGGGCAGGAATTGTTCCCTGGCAGGGTGGGCAGGCCCTGGCACAGGGTGCCCAGAGCAGCTGTGGCTGCCCCTGGATCCCTGGCAGTGCCCCACATCAGGCTGGACAACCTGGGACAATGGGAGGTGTCCCTGCTATGGCACTGGGTGGGCTTTAATGTCCCTTCCAAGCTGAAACATCCTGGGATTCCATAATTCTGTCTCTGTCACTGTTTTACCTCTGTCTCCTGTTCCCTTTGAGGATCCAATAAAACCTCAGCCCAAGATCCTGTCACAGTCTGGCACAAACATTCCCTGTCTTCCCATTTTCCCCAAGGCTCTGAGCAGAACAGCCCCAGGACTTTCTCTGCCAGGCAATTCCAAGGCCTGGCAGGGCCAGCCCTGGGGGGCAGCAGCTGCTCACAGCCCTGAGCTCTGGGAAGGGAGAACGCTGGGGCTGTGGCACCTCTCACCATCTCCATGCCAATAAAACTCACAGCGTGTTCAACAGCCATGTTCTTCCTGTCAGTTCTGCTCTCTCCCTCATCACTCCTGGACCATGGAGAGGCCAAAATATTAATGAGGACATTGATGAATCTGAGGCTGAATTCCTTTAATTTGTTCCTGGCTGAGTTCCCGCTTGCATCCACAACTCCACTCCAGTTAATTCAGAGAATTGATGGCTTCAGCCCTGTCAGGTGCTTTGTAAAATCTCTATTGTTGGCTCATTAATGGGAGATTTCCCCCTTTTGGAATTCTATCAGCTAAGGAGGATTTTTTAATAGGGAAATATAAATATCTATGAGTAGAGGAAAGAACAGGAGCCCTTAGTGCCTCTCTCCAGCCTCTGTCAGTGGTGGCCCAGCAGAGAAAACTCCGGCAAGCCCAGGGGGACTGAGGCAGTGTGACAGTGTCCTGCCAGCCCTGGGCACGTGGCTCTGTGTCACTCAGGGTGAGCAGGGGACATTTTTAGAGTCACTTCCCCTCCTTCAGAGAGCTTATCTGAACAATCCTTGTTCCTTTAATGTCCCCTTCCTCCCATGCTCAGGGATCAGGTTGGATACTGGGGAATTCCTTCCTGGAAAGGGCTCTTGGGGTCTGGCATGGCAGGGGTTGCATCCCCTCCCTAGAAGTGCTCAAAGAAGAAGCAGAGGTGGCATTTTGTGCTGTTGTTTATTGCGAATGGGGGAGCCCAGTCAAAAGTTGGATTTGATAACCCTGGAGGTGTTTTCCAACCTGTGATTCCAGGCTGGGTCTGTGATGTCTCTGGTGTCCCACTGCAGGAGGGGTGGCTGTGACCAGGCAGGGCTGGGTGGCTCTGCTCAAACAGCTCCAGCTCCTTTCACACCACAAGCTCTTTCCAAAGAAAACCTGAAAGGAAAAGGAGCTGGGCCTGGGCCAGCACTGCTGGGATGAGCAGCTGCCTCCTCTCCGAGGGGGAAGGTGGAGAAACTGGAGAAAGGTCCCCAGGTCCTGTAGCTGAGGACAGATAATTGACCAGAGTCTCCAGCCAGAGAGAAATGGGGAATCTCACATCCAAGGTCCTTCCTTGTGGGACCACCTTGCCTTGTCTCTGGAAATGTTCCATTTTACTCCTTAATTTATTTTTTTTAATAGAAGACATGTCTGTGCAGAGGATTGGGGTTTTGAAAGCAAAGGAGAGGAGAAAGAAAACTATAAAAAATGTATGTGGGAAGCAGACTCTGTTTGTGAAGGTTTTCTTTAAACACTTCCAAACAAATATTTCCAGGCACATTGAAAAAGAAGTTGGGAAAAAGCAGAGCTGCTTGAAAAACAAAAGAGAGAATTCTCTGCATTATTTGAATCCAAAGGAGTCAGGAATCTCTGCTCCCAGCAAACAGCTCCGGGAAGGCTCATTTTCATCTTCAGGTGCAAATCGCCCAGAGTCTGTATTGGTGTTTCCCAGCCTCCTCCATGGAAAACCAAGGAATTGATTTCCCCCCTATCCAGACTCTGCTGAGCTATCTCAGTTCTGGGACCAGTTCTGGTGTCCTCATGACAAACAAAAACCTGGAGGGGCTGGAGCAAGTGCAGGGCAGGGAACAGAGCTGGGAGGGGCTGGAGCTGCAGCAGGGGCTGAGGGAGCTGGGGGGGCTCAGCCTGGAGCAAAGGAGGCTCAGGGGGACCTTGTGGCTCTCACAGCTCCTGCCAGGAGGGGACAGCCGGGGGGTCGGGCTCTGCTCCAGGAACAGGGACAGGAGGAGAGGGAACGGCCCCAGGCTGGGCCAGGGCAGGCTCAGGGGGGATATTGGGACAATTTCTACATTGGCCCAGGCTGCCCAGGGCAGAGATGGAGTCCCCATCCCTGGAAGGGCTCATACAACATGTGGATGAGGCACTTGGGGATGTAGGTTAGTGGTGAATGTGGTGGTTCTGGTTCGTGGTTGGACTTGATGACCTTAAAGGTCTTCTCCAACCCGAACAACTCCACACTTCTCTGATTCTTTGTACACCCCCCCACACAAATTCTGTGTCCGTGTTTTCCAGCCTCTTCCACGGTAAGATCCCACTTCTCCAAGGAGAACAGGTCCTGCCATCCCTGGCTCCTGCCTGAAGCAGGGGGGTCTGGCAGCTGTCACCCACCAGTGGCTGGGGACTTGTCCTTAGTGGGCTGGCACAGGCTGAAGCCAGGCAGGAACTGGCTCTAGCCTGTCCTGCTTATTCCATTTCCCAGAGGGAACCTGCCAGCCCAGCAATCCCTGCATCCTTGCAGAGACTCAAGCTGCAGCAGTGGATCAGCTCCAGGAAATCTGATGGAGACAAAGGAATCAACAGCAAGGAGAGGAAGACAAACCCAAATCAGCTCATCCCAGCCTCCCTTCCCTCCCGGGAATGGGCCTCCCCCAAGAGCAGGGGGAGGGAGCTGGACAAGGCCTGGCTCTCAGCAGAAGTGTCTTTAGAGAGATTTTTCCTTGCTCCTGACGATTGGCTGGGTCACTAAAATGAGAAAGTCAGGTTTGATTCCTGCCAAAACAAAAAGATCCTCCTTGATTTGGCTTTATTTATGCCCTTCCTTCTCTGCTCTTTAGAAATCCAGTGGATCACACAGGGATGGGGAATTTAATGGATGGACAAGGAGCCATTATCTTCATTAAGAAGATTGAAATGGAAATCCCTGTGACTGGGAGGGGAAAGGAAGGTAAAATTTCCTTCAAAATGTGGAGTGGGAAAAAAAAAAAAGTCCGTTTTTTCCTCCTATCTGATTCTGACTCTGGAAATTGATGGGGGAAACTTCTCTGGGCTCTAATTGGGGTTTTTGTCAGGGCAGAAATCCCACAGAGCTTGGGCTGTCCCCAAACCTGTTCAGTCCCAGCAGCCCCTGGCTCTTGGTGGGATGAAGGTGGGTCACACAGTGGCATCTGCAAGGAGACCTTTGATTTATTTTAATTTAAGCACTTCCAGCTATGCAGAAATTCTGTAATTTCCCCTCCCAATTCCTTAAGAGGCCTCCTGAATTCCATGCTGGAAATCTCCAAAGGCAGTAGCAGTTCTGGACCATGATACCACCAGTTTAATGTTCATTAAACAGTGGGAGTTCGTATTTGAAATGCATATCCTCAGTGCCAGGCCCTGATGCTCCACCCTGGCTGAAATACACCCTGAAGAGAACAAGGCCACAGCTTCATTTCAGCTCCCCTAAACCCTTGGAAAAACAATTCCCTCAGTTGTGAGCACATCAATTTTATTTCCACGGAAGATAAAAGCCTAACAAATGGGAACAGGGCTCCCATCAGCATCAATCCCCTCCCCTATTAAAGGCTGCATTTTGCAGCTCTGCTGATGACCAGCCTGGAAATTGACTGTGAATGGGACAGAAATAGGGAAATAAATAAATGCTGAAGGATTAACATAGGGAGAGCACTGAAATCTTGATTTCATGGAATCACAGAGTGGTTTGGGTTGGAGAGATGTTAAAGCCCATCCAAATCTATTCCCTTCCTTTGGCAGGGACACCTTCAGTTCTCCCAGGGTGCTCAGAGGTGACAGAGGGGGTGTAGGGTCTCCAGGGTCTGTAGGTGACAGGAACTCTGGGTTTGTGGGTGACAGGAGATCTGAGAGGAGACCAGTGACACTGCCCCTCTTTTATTGTAGAGATGAGAAACAGGAAAGCACCAGAACTTCCCTGAAGTCACGTGGGAATGCAGTGACTTGGATCCACATCAGCATTCCAGCCCCTGGAGAGACAGAGCACAGGGGATGGCTCCCACTGCCAGAGGGCAGGGATGGATGGGATACTGGGAATTGGGAATTGTTCCCTGGCAGGGTGGGCAGGCCCTGGCACAGGTGCCCAGAGCAGCTGTGGTGCCCCTGGAGCCCTGGCAGTGCCCAAGGCCAGGCTGGCCAGGGCTGGAGCAGCCTGGGACAGTGGGAGGGGTCCCTGCCATGGCTGGGGTGGCACTGGGTGGGATTTATGGTCCCTTCCCACCCATTCATCCTGGCATTCTGATTCCAGGATCTATCCACCGTCTCTGCTGCCAAGGAGCTCCCCAGGGATCCAGAAGAGCACTCAGTTCACTGCTCCTTCTGGTTAGAAAAGGGAAGCAGGGTCAGGGCTGTGAGTGAGCACATCTGAATTGACCAGAGTGAGCTGGGGAATGCAGGACATGACAGAGAGCCAGAGACATGGAAACCCTGCAAACCCTGTGCCAGACACCGGGCCCAGCTCGGGGATTTGGCAGCTCAGGTTTTGTGGCTGAAGCCTCGCTGGTGCTGAGGCCGTGCAGGAGCTGTGGCTGCTCTCCCCTCTGAGCTCCACATCCCTGCCCCCAGCCCCTGGCAGAGCCCTGGGACTGGTTTGGAGTGGGAGCCTCACTCAGGAGCAGGGCATGTTCACCCAGGGGGTCAGGCGCTCATTACGGACAGGAGAAAGCAGGGAAATGACCCCTGGCATGACCGTGGAGCGTGGGCTGAGCCCTGCCACAGCTCCAAGGAGCAGCAGCAGCAGGAGCAGGAGCAGGAACAGCAACAGGAGCAGGAACAGGAGCAGCAACAGGAGCAGCAACAGGAGCAGGAACAGCAGCAGGAGCAGGAACAGCAGGAGCAGCAGGAGCAGCAGGAGCAGGAACAGCAGGAGCAGCAGGAACAGCAGGAGCAGCAGCTGCAGGAACAGCAGCAGGAGTAGCTCTCCAGAACCAAGGAACTGTTTTCCAAGGAAGCCATGCAGGCTTCCCAGACTGACCCATCTGGATTTGCCCCATGCTGGAATTTGTGTCTCTGCATTGAGCAGAAGGGGGAACTCAGGGGTCACAGAGCAGCACCTTTCAGCCCTTCAC
Source organism: Lonchura striata (assembly GCF_050655825.1). Lineage (NCBI taxonomy): Eukaryota > Metazoa > Chordata > Aves > Passeriformes > Estrildidae > Lonchura > Lonchura striata. Next base: position 11,799,271 of record NC_140729.1, on the reverse strand, counting down.
TCCTTCCTTGTCAGATCATGCTCTAATATTTCTATCAGAAGCAGAAATGCACCCTGTGGTTAGAAAGATCAATCTTTAGTCATAAATTTGAATTAGTCCCTTTCTCAGGCTAATTTTAGAATCCAATTATGATCAAGAGAAGATCGTGAAAGAAAAGTAACAGGAAAAACTCACTCTAGATATCTCACTGTGATAGAGGCTGAGCAGCCTGCACCAGCCTTGGCTTAATTGGGAAAAAACCCCGAATTTATCTTGATTTGTTTTACGTGAAGACTGGGGGATAAGGATAAAAAAAACTTCAGTTCTTGTTCAAGATCTAACAACTCTGACAAGTACATGGAAAACAGATCAGAGGGAAGATCTTACTGTGCCCAGATGGAACAGGAGGGGAATTAGCAAATGGCACATTACCATATTTCTGATGGCATTCCAGTCTTCGTGAGAAAGGAAAGGTTTGGAGAGATTCATTAATTAATTTGTGGAGTTTATGAGACACCTCCTCTTGCTTGGAGCTGGAGACAATGAAGTGCTGCTGCATCTGAACCAGGATCCTACCGAAAAAAGGATGGAGCCCTTCCCCTTCCGGTGGAGTTGGAGCCTGAATTTCAGGCTGGAGTTGTCTGCTGTGTTTAGAGTCCTGACTGTGGCCTCTGGAGAAAACATCCCAGGAACTGAGTGAGAAGTGATGTTCACAACCTGACCAGTCCCACATTTCCCCACAGAGCAGTTCATGCCCTGTACAAAGTGCACAGAAAAAGAGGCCCCCGCAGAGCTGATCTGAAGATCTCACAGGAAAAATGGCAAGGAGACCTTGAACCTGAAGCCTAAAATCCTGGGCTGGGGAACAGCCACAGACCAGGAGGGTCCAGTTCCAAGAGGCTTTTACTCAAAGAGCACCTTGGAGCTGAGAGAGACATGAGAGACCCACCTGGGTGCAGAATTAATTGGTTTCACCCCATCCTGGAGAGCTAACCTTAACCCTAAGCCTAAGCCTAAGCTTAAACCTAAACCCAAACCCTAACCCTAACCATAACCCCAACCCTAACCCTAACCCTAACCCCTCTCTATAAACCCCAAAGGATCAGGAGAATTTTAAGATCAGACAAATACACCTTTGACAGGGCCAATCTGGTGTGAACAAACAGAATATTTTTATTGCCTGTTTAAGGTTCTGCTATCTGGAATATTTAACATATTTAACCAATAAACCCACAGAATGCTTGGGAAACATTCTCCCAGAAAAAAAGAGTCTGTAGAAAGCTCAGTTTTGCCATAATGGCCTCTCTAAAAAAACCCTGCTTTTAAAGTGTATCATAAATAGTTAAAGAATTCTGAGAGATAGAGTCCCCCCTGAGCTTCCTTTTCTCCAGCTGAGCCCCCCCACCAGCTCCCTCAGCTGCACCTCATCAAACTTGTGCTCCAAAAGAATCCATACCCACTTCCAGAGTCCACAATTCCACAAACATTTGTGAGAAGTTGGCTTTGGGGAAGCAGAGAAAATGGACTTGAAGTACGATTGTTGAAACTGGAATGGTAATTCCAAACTATTTCAGGGATCTAGAATCCTTAAAAATCAAAGGAATATAAACAGCATCCCCATGTAGCAGCATGACAGAACCTCCCAGCACAGGGAATTCAGCTGGGAGTTTGCTCCAAAGGAGATGGAATCATCCCTGAATTAAAGGTTCACATTTCCTCCTCTTGGATTACAGGTGGAGTTTGTCTCTGGGGGATAAACCAAATGAAAACCACACAAAAGTGCTGCTTCCCAGAAATCCAGGCTGCTGGGACATGGGATGATCTGGAGGAGAGCCCTGGGCCTGAGAGGGCTCAGATGTGGCTTTTGAAGCCACCCCAGGGCACAAAGGATACTGATTGCTAAAATCACCTTTTGTTCCACCCACTTCTGCCTGGGCCAGGCTTTGCCCAGATCCTGCTCCTGCCTGTGCCAAATATTTTTATTTTTGCAGTGCTGAACTTTCAGGTCAGTGAAAGATAAAGGAATTGTTCCCTCTGCTGGGTTTGATGTGTCGGGGGATGAACCTTGCCCTGCTCAGCTCACCGTGTGATGTTCTCATTAACCCTTAATGTGAGCAAAGTCCTGGCACAATTAATTCCCACAGCCCCAAATCTGGGGCTGATTGACCTCCCCAAAGCAACCAAGGGAGAGGCACCTGGGCTGCCCTGCAGCCTCTCAGCGAGAAGTGAAACTAAAAGTGCGTCACAATTAGTGCCTTTCACAGGAAAAGGTCATTTGTCTCCTTGGTAAGAAAGGAAAGGAAAAAGTATTAAAAAATCAACAGGGTTCTCCAAACAGAGGAGAGCTTCTCCATTCCAAAGGGCTTTTTGCTCAGGCGTGGATGTTACATGAACAGACAAATCTTTTCAAAATGTTAACAAGCAAATGAAGCTCTTCAAAATAATTGATATTAAATATTTCATTTATGCCTGGTAATATTTGAATATTTGGGAGAGACACTTCAGTTTCCCCAATTAATCTGTGAATTCTTCACTTTTCCTTTCTGTTTTGAAGAAGGATTCGTATTTTCCTTTTAATCTTGACACACTTTTTTCCCCTTAAATTAAAAAAACCCCAAACTTAATTTTGAGTGCCATCTTCCTCATCTTTTAGATGAGTGAGGAATGGAAGGAATGTTTTAATCTCTGGTTTCATGGCACCAGACTCAGTGCTGGGGTGAATGAGTGCTCCCAGATCCTGAGTGCAGCACAAGCTCCTGCCAAGATCTTAAAATTCCAGAAATGCATTAAAAATCCAGCAGTCAGAGCTGGAATGGGGGATCCAGCAGGAGTGAACTGGTGCTGCCAATTTTATATCTTCAATTTACAATTAATTTCTCAATTTCTTTGTGCATTCACCGAGTCACTCTAATCACTGCTCGACTGGCTGCGATCCATTGAGGCACCCAAGTCCCTGTGGCGCCACGGGCTCACAGGGGGTGACAGTGCCCAGCTGGAGGGGACAGGCTCCTCCTGTCCCCATCCCTGACTGCCCTGGCGGGACCACCTGCAGTCATTCCCTCCAGGAATGTGGCAGCAGCTCCCAGCAAAATTACTGTTGGTATTTCCCTCCCTCCTTAGTGAGGGCTCCCCGTGTTCATTCAGGGCCCATTCAGTGCAGACCACCTTGGATAATCCTGCTTTGTGCAAAGCCTCGCTTTGTAAATTCCATGTTTAACTCGAAGGTCAGGACTAAACTCCCTGAACACTCTGCCATGGCACGGAGGGGTTGGAGGGGTGGAAGCTGCTGTGAGGAGAGGCCCTGGAACAGGTGCCCAGAGAGGCTGTGGGATCCCAATCCCTGGCAGTGCCCAAGGCCAGGCTGGACAGGACTTGGAGCCACCAGGGACAGTGCAAGGTGTCCCTGCCCACCTCTGGAGTAGCACTGGGTGGGCTTTGAGGGCCCTTTGAACCCAAACTAATTTCTTTTTCTTTTAATGGTGACAGGAACTCACTGAGCCCAAAACAGAGGAAATTTCTCTGACACATGGAAAGTAAAAGCATACAGAATTGCAGGACTTGAACAACACTTGGCCCCTGCAGGGGTAGGTTTTGGTCAGTGGTACCTTTTCTGTCTGAGGCAGAGTCCAGCCCTTCCTAAACAGGTTTGGGTGATGGAGAGACACAAAAAGTGACAAAAAGTCACAAAGGCAGAAGGGCTAAGCCAGCATCACTCCAGGAGAGCCAAACATCTCCTGATCAGTGCAGTCCCTCAGGAGACCAAAATTCCAGCCTTGAAGCTGCCATAAGCCTGACTCAGACATCCTGATAACCATTTCTATACAGCTGCGACAAGTTCTGGAATGTTCCTGGATAGATGCTCTTAATCCTCCTCCGTGCAGATAATGTGGAGCTTTGGGTTTACACTGTTTGACTTGAGGAGCTGATGTTTAACAAGCTCTTTAATTCTATTGAATTCTGTCTGTGCAATCAAACATTGCTTTGGGGCACTGCAATGTGAAGGATTTCATTATCCTTGTAGGATATGGAGGCATCATCCAAATTATTTCCAACTACAGAGCGGAAATATTTATTAACTTCTGCTTGTTCTGTGTTGCTGGGCTGGTTTTCCATCCTGGCTGGTCCTAGAGTCACTGGAACTGATTCAGCCTGAAATTTTTAGGATAAAGTTGATGTGCTCTCAAGCAGCAAAACAAATTATTTTGATCTCTGTGCTTCCTTCCCAAGGAAGCAAATCAGGTTGGGAAACCCCCAGGATTCCCCCTATGGATATTTTTTATCATTTTACTGAAAATCCTGAGCTCTAAATTAATTTGTTTTCTCAGAGGGGGTGTGGAGGAAGATGTTTGAGGAGTTTTTATCACCAGAAAAAGTGAATTTAACAAAAATCCTCTTGATAGTGCTTGGAGGGAAGTCTGAATGTCCTGGGGAAGGAAGAATGGAAGGAAAGACAGAAGGTCAGAAGGAAGGACAGAAAGATGGGAGGAAGGCCTATGTTTTTTTTGCCTAAAAGGAATTTTCTGCTGGAGGGGAGATGTTTAAAGTAAAATATTTAACCCAGCCTTTTCCAGAAGTTCCCTCTCCTAAGCAGACATGGAGGATCCCCTTTGAGCAGAGCACTCCAAGAGCCACTGCTGGGATTTCCTTCTGAAGCTGTTCTGCAAATGCCAAGCACCTCATTGCCATCATTCTGATGAGAGAAGGAGAGGAGAATCCTTCCAGCCTCTGCCTGTTGATGTGAGAGGGTTTTAGGGAAAAGACTCCTGTGGGACAGCCTGTGTGTGTGTGATCCTGCTGTCCCCTGAGGGCTTGGGCTCCCATTTGCCTGGAAAACAGGAACCATTCCCACATCTCACTCTGTAAATCACCAACTGCTTCGGGATGGCTTTGCCTCCTCTAACAGCTGATTTTCCTACTCACTGCTTCAGCCTGACCCCTATCCCCCCCTTCAGAATGGGAAGAGAAAAACAAACATTTGTGTGTGTGGTGCCTGGTTGACACTCGTTTCATAAAATCAGGAGCTGACAGAGCCACAGCAGCAAATGAGCAGGAGTTTCCCTGGAATGGTAATTACAGCCTTTGTGGTGTGCTGAGCCGGGGTTTGAAGTGTAAATGTGCAGTTAAATCAAAGTTTCTGAGGCAGCAGTACAGGGACAGGTGTCCAAATGCTCAGTGGGGACAGCTCTGCAGTCTGGGTGGACAACGAGCTGGACATGGACCAGCACAGGACCATGGAGTGATTTGGGTGGGAAGAGACGTTAAACCCCACCCAGTGCCACCCCTGCCATGGCAGGGACCTCCCACTGTCCCAGGTGCTCCAAGCCCCCTCCAACCTGGCCTTGGGCACTTCCAGGGCTGCAGGGGCACCACAGCTGCTCTGGGCACCTGTGCCAGGGCCTGCCCACCCTGCCAGGGAACAATTCCCAATTCCCAATGTCCCATCCATCCCTGCCCTCTGGCAGTGGGAGCCATTCCCTGGGTCCTGTCCCTCCATCCCTTGTCCCCAGTCCCTCTCCAGCTCTCCTGGAGCCCCTTTGGGGGCTCTGAGCTCTCCCTGGAGCTTCTCCTCTCCAGGTGAGCACACCCAGCTCTACCAGCCGGGCTCTGAGGGAAGGTTTGGATGTGACCCTGAAGCTTTGTGCTTTTCTCACAGAATGCAGAAATTCCTGGTTTGCCCTGAGAAGCTGCAGTTTTCCCATGGCCTGGGATGAAATCCATCTCTCCAGGGGAACAGCACAGAAAGTGAATGTCCAAACAGTCCCATGGGCCTCTGGATCTGCCCACAAACATCCTCCCCACACCTTCCCCCATGAGGGGCTCCCCCGTGGTGGGGTTATCCAGCACTGAGGGAATGATGCACTTGAGTGTAAAGAGAGGGAGAAAGTGGTGAGGAAATGCAGGTGTTTGGCTGAAAGGAGACTTATTTCCTCATCCTGGCACTGAATTTCCTTCTCTGCTGGGGGAGGTCCTGCTCCTGGCAGGAATCTGCACCTGCAGCCTGCTCCTGGCATGGGGGACACAGAACATCAAACCCTCTTCTCTAAATGCTGCTCCATTATTTAAAAGCCTTTTCCTTCAGGTAATTGTTTCAGTCAGATGCTTTTTAAAGCCTTTTTCTGAGAAGAACAGGTCCTGAATTAGAAGCAATCCCCAGCTAATAACAGTGATTGCAGTGAAGGAGCTGCTGGGAAGCTCCTGCTCCTGCCCCATCCCAGGCCAGCCCATTCCTCTGGGCACTTCCCTGCTCCATCCCCTCACTGCCTGTGCCAGCCTGGGCCCACAGGGCTCTGTCCCTGCTGTCACCCTCTCCCTGGGCCACAGTCCCTTCCCATTCTTTGAATTAGTGCTCAGGGTAATTCACACCCTGAGGAAGCCCTGGCAAGGAATGATGCTCGTGAGGGGCTCTCAAACACTGCAGGACGCTCGGTGAGGAGCTGTGGGTTACCCTGGTCACTGTGGCTGCTGCAGCTCCAGTGACACCAGCACTGCACTGGGAGAGCTCCTGCAGGCTCTCAGAGCCTTTGGCCCATGCAGAGGTTGGGAGGCTGCCTTGGAACTGAGCCCAGGGTGATTTGGGCACGGATTATCCCTGTGCTGAGCTCACCTGGATCTCAGTGCTGGGTCCAGCTCGGGGCTGGGACAGCAGAGCTCGACCCTGAGCACAAACTCTGTCCCCAGTGAGGTCTGGCTGGAGATGTGGGGGTTTGCAGTCAAAGACAGCAATTTTGTCCTTTCAAAAATGGCCCAAAACATCTCTGATTGACTGCAGGGGTGGCTTCAGCCCAGGGGGAGTGTTTGGAAATGAAACATTTAATCCAGGGTTCAATAAAAACAGAATGACAAAGTGTGAGTGCTGTGAGTGCTTTCCTTCCCTCCCTGTCGTTAACTGCTGAGGCTGGAAATCCATCCCCCATCCCAGGAGCAGCTCTAGGAGACACCTGATAAGGCAGAACAGCAAAGCCATTAACCTGAAGTCACAGATTGCTGTTCTCCTCCTGCTGAAGCTGCTCAGAGCAGGGGACAGGAGGCACAGGCAGCTCCAGCTGCAGCCTCTGATCCCAGAAGGAAAATGGCACTGCACAGCTCCAGGAGGCTGCTCAGGAGCCCAGGAGGCTGCTCAGGAGCCCCAGGAGGCTGCTCAGGAGCCCCAGGAGGCTGCTCAGGAGCTGCAGGTTCCAGGGCTCCCTCATGTCCCACTCCTCTGCCAGCCCAGTGAGCCTCACCTCTGCTGGAAAAGAGATTTCAGAGGGTAAAACTGATCAGCTAAGGTGGAAGTGCTCCTTGCCATCCCTCAGGCGCACAAAGCCCTCTGTCCCCACAGAAACTGTGCAGACTTTTCCTCTCCCTTCTCCTTTCCATCTGGCATTTCCAAACCAAGGGCATGAGCCACCCCTCCCTGGCCCTGCAAGGACAGATGATCTCCTGCTCTTCAGGAGCTGTCTCCTTGCATCAGCTGAGACTGTGCCCTGGGCAGCACACGAATCCATCCCTGTGTCTGTCTGCACAGTGAACAACAAACGCTCCTCTCCCATCAGTGGCAGTGTGACTGCTGGGGTATCCAGGAATCTCATTGCCACTTTAAAGCCCCTCACAGGATTTCTGAGCACTGGATTTTACCCCTGTAGGATATTGCCATAGCTACTAATTATTAATAACAGCCTTTAGTGGAGGCTGACAGTTGTCTCTGGAGGGAGGGAATGTTCTGTAGCTTTGGGATCCATCCACACTCTTATTTAGCAACACAACTGAGGTCTTCCAATCAGCCCCTTTCAGCCTAGAGTAAAGCAGGGATATCAGAGAATCCCAGGATGGTTTGGGGTAGAAAGGAATTTAAATCCCACCCAGCACCACCCTTGCCATAGCAGGGACCCCTCCCACTGTCCCAGGCTGCTCCAAGCCCCAATGTCCAGCCTGGCCTTGGGCACTGCCAGGGCTCCAGGGGCAGCCACAGCTGCTCTGGGCACCCTGTGCCAGGTTCTCCTCACCCTCACAGAGAAGCACTTTTTTCCCAATATCCCATCTCCCCTTCTGGAGGGTTCAGAAGTTTCACCACTTCTTTGTTCTTCTTCCCCACTGGCTGTCCATGGCAGGTGTTGAGGCAGTGCCCTAAAACGCCGTCAGGGTCAGAAGCCTTTTCCTGTGACACTGTGACATGTCCAGTTTGCTCTGTCACTCACCTGACACAAAGAGTCCTTCAAATATAAATGCACCCGTGGAGTCCCTGCTGATGCACGGCTGTGGAGGGCTGAGAGGATCCTGTTCCCCACTGACCAGGGCAGGGAATCTGATCCTTGCACCCCTGATGATCAGGCCTTTTGGGAGCAGGAGGTGCTTTTGGAGGTGCAAGGAACCAACAGGATTTGGAGCTGAACTATTGCAAACAGTTCCCAGGGCTGGAAGGAAACTCCTCTGGGGAGGGTGACCAAGGTGCTGCTGATCAAAGGTGCTGGCTTTAATTCCACTGCTGGCTCTCTGTCCTCTCCCTTTCCCCCCCAAACCACATCCAGGCTTGCCTGGCTGCAGGAGCTGAGCCTGTTCTGTCACAGCCAGCCCGTGATGTGACACAGAGGAACAGGAGGTGACAGGGCAGGAACAGCCTCATGGGCTGGAGGCTGAAACAGAGGTGGATGCAGTTATTTTGGGATGGGATGCCAGGAATTTACCGGGGATGTAAAGCAGAGCTGACAGATGAAAGAGCCAAGCTGCTGCTCCCAGCCTTGGCAGAGGAACATGGTGACCTTGGAAGCTGCTGTGGCTCGTGCCCAAAGCTGAGCCACATGGGACTGAAGGGGTCCCTGTCCCTGGGGACAAGTGCTGGTGGTGGGACACGGGGCTGGAGCAATGGATCCCAGCTGGGAGGGCTGCGGCATGGAGAGCCCAGGAGCAGCTCTGGGCTGAGTCCCCTGAGCCCTGCTGCTGAGAGGTGTCCCAGGACACAGGAGGAGAGGCAGGGCTGCCTGGGGGAACAGCCCAGCCCAGCCCGGCCCCGAGACGCCTGGGCATGGGCAGGGGCTGGGCTCCCCCCTGCAGCCTCCAGAGTGGGTCTGGGCGGGGACAGTGACCTGCAGAGAGGACACCATGGACAGTCAGGGGTCCTGTGTCAGGGGAGGTGGCTCCCACCCTTTGTGTCCCTGAATGTCACTCCAAAAGGGGTGTATGAATTCTTCTGGTCCAATTTATGGTGAAAACCCTTTAACACCTGCCCCGTTACAGCAGAGCTGGTGAGGGAAGGGTCATGGCTGGGCACAGGTAGGGCACAGTGATCATGGGGATGGCTGTGGTGGATTCATTGATAAAGTACAAATATTCCCAGTGCAGTGTCCCACTAACAACTCCATCACCTGTTCCAATGGATTATTGCATCGCCCTGTCCATCCTGTTGGATCAGGGGTGTCAGTGAGATTCCCTTGCTGACTCAACTTCCCTGAGGAAACTTGATCCACTCAGTCTCAGGTCTGGTCTCAATCTGGGTCTAAGGGACCATAAATGAGCAGTTTGGGTCAGGTTTGTGGCCTTTGACCTTGCAGGATCTGCAATTCCAAGGCAACAAAGCACCTGTGGGGTGGCTTTGGGATTTTATCTCAATATTAGAGCAGAGCTTGGCACTTTCCACTGACTTGTCCAAAGTCAGTGCCCGCTCACCTCTGCACAGATGGCATTCCACAGGTGGGGAGGTGCAGGTGTTCACGGGGGAAGGGGGGGCTGGGTGTGACCAGGCTGCTCCTCGTGTGAGGTCCCGTGCTTCCTTCTGCTCTGTAAATGCCCAGAGCTGCCCAGGTGTGTTCTGTGCATCCCAAATCCCAGTGCATTCCAGGCTGGGAGAAAGCAAGCTGTGCCCAGAGCGTGGCTGAGACTTCTGCAGGGCTGGGAACCCTGCTGGCAGGAGGAACCCGAGAGCAGCAGGAACTGCCAGGGGGGTTGAACATTTTGAGATGAACCTTTAGGGTGGCGCAAAGGGATGGGCAGAAAAAGAGGAGGACCAGAGGCTTTTGTGCATCTGCAGATCCCAGAGGATTCCCGACAGGAAACCTGCAGGGTGTGCCCGGAGTGCTGCAGGGGGCCAGGAGATGCAAAACTGGGTTTTAGTGGCAGCTCTGGCTGTGACCTGTCCTGGTGACCATGGGTCAGGGAGGGCATCAGGGAGGGACGTTCTGCTGCTTTGCAATGAGCTGGGGTAGAAATCCCTGGAACAGAGGCCTTGGGAAGGACCCTGCTGTCATTCCCAGGTAACAAATCCCATTTCCAGTTCCTCAGTGATGGAGACCTGCAGAACTGGTGCTGCATTGTCAGAGCAGGCTCCTGGGAGCCAGAAGTGCCACCGGTGCCAGCCCCACCTCTCCCTCCGAAGGGGACAAGAGCCTTTCAGCAGAGGATTTTCCTCCTCACACTTGATTTCCAGTTTCGTTTCCATGCAAGAAGAACAAGTGGGAAGTGACTTTGGAGCTGGAGCAGCTCCTGCACAGGGCTGGGGAAGGTCCCTGCACTGGCAGAACAAGCTGGAAACCTCAGCCCAGAGTGTGGGGCTGAAACAAAGGGAGAGCATTCCCTAGGGAGCACAAATACTTAAAACATTTATTACTTACAAATACCTTTTAATCTCAGATTTTCTTTTTCTCTTGCTTTACACTTACTTTGTTTACATTATCCTCAGAAATTAAATTAGTAGGAAAAAACCACTTATTTGTTCCAAATTCTCTTTTTTCTTGCTTTACTTTTTTTTTTTTTTTTTTTCCCAAAGCTTCACAAATATAAGTGGATTTCACTGGTTTCATTTTGCAATGAGAAAGCAAAGCAATTCCATTTGATTTAGAGGAAGCAGCAGTTGGGGTAATGATCACAGAAAGAGGCTGGGATTATTCAATAAACTGGAACATCTCATCCTTCTTCCACTTCCATTAGATGTGGGGCACTTTGGGGATGACTTCCCAGGGATAATATGAGTTCCAGGGCCTGGAGTGGGGCATCCTCATCATGGGTCTGGGAGAGGTGTCCTGCCACAAATCCTGGATCTATGGGGAGACTCGCCAGGACTTTATTCCAGCAACATCATTCTGCTCACAGGTGAAATACCCTGGAATAAAATTAACTCCACTCCACTCTGCACTTGGCACAAACAAACAAAACAGTGTCTAATTCCTTGCTTGCACTTCCAGGGGACAGATGGAAGGAGTCTGTGGGAGAGGTGATGTCCTGGGCTGTGTAGGGTGCTGGGAATTCTGGATTAGAAACCAGGATACCTGGAATTCCCTGGGAGCCCCTCTCTGCTCCCCTGCCTGATGGAGACAGTTCCTGTGGGGTGGGGAAGGGGTGCCTGAGGAATGTTCTACCACACCTGGCTTCAAGGGGGTTTTTGCTTTTTGTGGTCTCAGCTCTCCTCAATTCCAAACTCTGGCCAGGGATGGAAGTGCCCTTGCCCAGGGGGATACTGCTCCAGGGCAGAATTCCAGTGGGATTTGGGACAGGCTGAGCTGGAGTTTGTGTTCCCAAGTAATTTGCTCAGGTTTAATTTCCTACACAGCTCTATCTCTCCTGAGAAGTTTTGGCCCCATTTCTGTGACCTCTGAGATTAATTCCAGGAACAATTTGGACATTTTTGTTCAGACAGCAACGCTGACATTATTCCAGCCCTTCCAGTGGTCAAACAACTGCTCTGGAGAGCTCAGCCAAGGCATTTCCCAGCTCCTGCCAAATGTGCTTCTCACAAATATGTTCCTCCCTCACTCCTGCACCTGGGATGCTGCTGGGCATGAAAGGAAATCTTTTTAGCTCCTGTGTCTCACTGCAGGTAAACTCACCAGGAATACAGGGATAATTCCACAGTTCGTGAGAGACAAGGGGTCCAGTTTAATGGCTGCTAAAATTCCTGCTGGTTCCCTCCCTGTGGATACGAGGCCTGGGATCACCTGGGAGCGCCGGGCACTAGGCCAGGCCTGGGGACAGCTTCTTCATGCTTGTGCAGTCCTACAAAATCAGCAGCACTTAGAGCTGGTCTGAAGAAAGTTTGTCCCCCAAAAAACCCTGAAAGTTCACTTTTATCAACAATTTACACTGAAATCTTTATTTGGAGCAGACACAATTGTATGGAAAGTGACAGGAGGAGTTGTGACCAACACTCAGGCTCTGTGAGGAAGATGAGACATTAATCAAGACTTTAATCCTTCTGCCTCCCCCAGTCCTGCCCAGCAGAGCTGTGACCCTGGCTTGGGGAGGACTGGTTCCTAAGCCCCAGAGCCCTGGGAATGGTGTGGGAAGTATGCAAGGTTTTAGCAGCACCCTGTGGGATTGCTCCCCACCAAAGGTGGCTCATGGAGAGGCCCAGAATCCTCAGGTGAGCTGAGGGCCAGCATCACCTGGAAAATTGCAATTTATCTCCTAGAGAGCTCTGATCCAGGGTTTGCCTGCCTTGGGAAATAAAAGTGCTTCATGTTTGCTAAACCCAGCTCCTTGAAATGTTTTTGAGCTCTGGGGATGTTTGCTGCACTCCAGGGTGCAGGAGGGAGCCAAAGCTGCCAGGTGGGTGAGCTCAGGTGTGTTCCCAAGCAGGCAGGAGCAGCAGCTCTGTAATCATCCCCACCCCAGCTGTGCCCACATCGTCTCTTCCCTGTTTCCATGGGGAGCAGAGAACACTCCCAGCACTCCCCCAGCCCATCTGAGAATGCTGCTGCTTCTCTCTGCGAGAAAGCCCTGGAACGTCTTTGTTTCCTTGGTTTTGCCCAGTCCCTGCAGTGCCTCCTCAGGACCAGACCCAACCGAGAAGAGGCCCAGAGAGGGTTCAGGTTTGGCTCCAAAGGGAGAACCAGGATTGGGTCCTGGTGCTGGCTGGGTGAAGGTGCTCTCCCTGCCTGGTCCCAGAGATGCCAGCTCCCCAGCCCTTCTGGGGACACTGCCTTTGGTCTTCAGCCCTAGGCAGCCAAGAACACACCTCAAAACCTTTGGTTTAAGGCCTTGAGGTGCAGGGGCTTGGCCTTGAGTTTAATTGGCAATGAACTCCAGCTGGTTAAGAAGAGATTGGTGAATGCTGGCTGGAGCACAAGCCTTGCCCAGATCCCGCTCCAGGCCAGGCACATCCCAGGCTGTGCAGGGCAGAGTGCTCCCTGTGGGTCCTGCTCTGAGCGTGCGGGGAGTGCCCAGGCCTGGGAGTTCATTGGCAATTCATGAACTGCAGGCTAGGGAAAAACTGGGCAGTAAAAGAACCCTTTGCTGGGTGGTGGGGCCTTTCCCTGAGTGAGTCCTGCAGTTCCTGGGGCTCTTTTGGGAGAGACAAAATCCTGTGAGTGATGGACACTCTGGGCTGTGCAATTTCACTGATCCTGGTGCATCCAACCCCAAAACCAGAGCCCTGAGCTGATGAGGCACCTTTTCATAGTGACAAACTCAGTGAACTGGCAGAAACTGTAATTTTTAATTTTTTTCCTACCCTTGAATGAGTTAATCCTTGGATGACAAACAAGAGGGCCCAGGGAACCCCACCTGCAGGGCCCGGCACAGGAGGGACCTGGAGCTGCTGGAGCCGGCCCAGGGAGGCTCCAGGATGACCCCAGGGATGGAGCAGCTCTGCTGGGGAAAGGCTGGGAGAGCTGCGGGTGCCCACCTGGAGAGGAGAGGGGGGTGACCCCACTGTGGCCTTGCAGGGCCTGAGGGAGCTACAGGAAACACAGAGAGGATTTCCAGGGAATGGCTCCCACTGCCAGAGGGCAGGGATGGATGGGAGATTGGGAATTGGGAATTGTTCCCTGGCAGGGTGGGCAGGCCCTGGCACAGGGTGCCCAGAGCAGCTGTGGTGCCCCTGGAGCCCTGGCAGTGCCCAAGGACAGGCTGGACAGGGCTGGAGCAGCCTGGGACAGTGGGAGGGGTCCCTGCCATGGCTGGGGTGGCACTGGGTGAACTTTTAGGTCCCTTTCAACCCAAACTGTCCTGGAATTCTGTGATCCTCTGAGATTCCTGAGAGGAGGCAGCAGCTGATCTCAGCTCTCAGCTGGGGATGCTGGGCTGAGTCTGTGCCTCCCTCACTGCTGAGCTTGGCTCAGGGACTGAGGCAGCTCTGCCCAAACCCCTTTGATCAGGACTTGCCTGAAGTCTCCTCCCAGCAGGAGAACTCGGCTCAGAGGGGTTCCTGTGGCTGTCACCAAGAGCAGCCAGGCCACAGCTCTGCTTTCCCTGGCCCTGCAAGCCAGGCCAGAGCCCAGGCTGAGCTTCCTTTTCTCCCTTTCCCTTCCCTGCCCTGGCCTCCCCCTGCCCTCAGCCCAGAACCAGCTGTCGGAGCAGGCTGGGCACAGGAGGTGGCACAGGGCAGGCTCAGAGCTGTCCTCGCTGTCCCCAGGGCATCCCCCGAGTGTGTCCTGCCTGCTCAGGGCCCCCTGCCACCTCCAGGAGCCAACTGCTGAATGCAGCACTGGGCATTTGTGCACAAAACTCTTCCTGTGTCTCTAAACTCCCATTTCCAAGTCATTACCTGGATCGATGGACAAGGGTTTATCTTTAACCTGAATTTCTGCTGACTCTATCATTTGTTTTCTGTTACCCTCCCTCTGCTCCTGCTGAGGGAATGGAAATATGGAAATGGTGGGAAAATCAGCTTTGACTACCCAATCCAGAGCAGGGAGGAAACGTGACAGAATCCAGAATTTTTGAAGGGATGACTGTATTGACCTATTTGGTCTGAATTGAGCCTTCTTTTGAAAGAAGGAAGGGCTGGAGCCAGGCCAGGGCAGGTCAGGCTGGAGATCCAGGAAAGGCTCTTTCCCCAGAGGTGCTGGCACTGCCCAGGCTCCCCAGGGAATGGTCCTGGCCCCGAGGCTGCCAGAGCTGCAGGAGGGTTTGGACAGCACTGCCAGGGGTGCCCAGGGTGGGATGTTGGGGGGTCTGGGCAGGGCAGGAGCTGCCTTGGATGATCCTGGGGGGCCCTTCCAGCTCAGGATATTTCAGGACTTTATGAATTTAGACCAAGAGGTAAAGAGCCACAGCCCTTCCAGCATCTCCCTTTTCTCTGAAACCTCTCCAGAGTGAACTCTAGCAGGTTCCAGCTGTGTGAGAAGATCAAATCCATAAAGACATTCATGGGCAGCCCCAGGGGGGCAGGAAAATCCCCTCCTTACAGGCCAGACTTGCCACGGAAAAAACCCAATAGCCTGGAAAACGACGAGAAGGCTGTTAACAGCGACCCAGCCACAGCATCAGGGTTTAATGAATATCTCTAATTTAAAAATTAATTTCAGATTTGTAAAATGGTGTTAATGGTCCTGAGGGTGCAGTGGGCTGGAATGTCCTTCCCAGTCTTACATAAATCATCTTGTGTGCTCTGCTGGGACAGAGAGGCCCTGGAACAGGTGCTTTAGTTATGATCTTTTATTGAACTGGAATTGTGGCAGAGTCTGCAGAAGTCCAGGCTCTGGGCCAAGGAAGAGTCCCACAGGGCTGGGCACCTCCCACCCAACTTAAAGCTCCTTCAGGTCCAGCCCGAGGGAAAAGCCTGGGAAAAGCAGGAAGCAATAAATCCCTGGAGCTCCCAGGGACCAGGGGTGGCTCCCTGAGGACAGGCTGGATCGCTCTGGAAGTGCCTCCCTCCCGGCTGCCTCTGCACGTGAAATCCAAACAGGGCTCCTAATTAAACACTCCAGTTGAGGGTCTGGAGCTCTGCAGGATGGGCTGAGATCAAAACCCCCTTCATCCTCAGCTGGAGCATCCCCGTGGTGGTTCCATTGTGCCTTTTCCCAGCTCTCATGGCCACAGGTTCCCTGCAAAGCACCTTTAATCCACTCCAGTCTCATTCTGTGGCTGGGTTTAAAGCTCTTCCCATATGCCTGGTTGCAGCCTCAGAAGTTTTCCAGAAGGTTCATGGGATCAATCTGTTGCTGTGGCCTCATTTGCATATGATTTGCATTTTGCCTGGGGTGTTTTAAGCCACCAGCTCATTAGCAGGACTAATTTGGGGTTGGCTGTGTCAGGTTTTAATGCAGAGATGCCTCTCTGGGCCTGGCAGGTTGGAAAATCCCTGCCCAGGGAAGGGACACCCTGAAGATACCATGGACATGGGGATTGAGATGGATGGAGAGCATCTAGAGAGGGTCAGCACAAGGTCTGGGAAACTGGGAATGTTCAGGGGTTTCCAGGGAACCCAGAGTGGTTTTGGGGTTCCTTTTCCCACTCCAGGCAGGGTTTCCTGGGCTCAGTCACTGTGTGTTTTTCCAGTCTCTGTTTATGGCTCTGAGGGAGCCTCAGCACCACTATGGGTCCTCCAGAGCTCCCTGGGCATCTCATTTAGGATTTTTAACCTAAATTTCCTCTGTTCTTGCCAGATGTGACTCCTTGTCCTGGTCATGGAGTACACTCTATCCCTGTCCCTCTGCAGCCGCTCCCTGTGCATTTGCAGATTGTTCTCTCTGCCCTTGTCTCCCTATTTTTCCACACCCACTGTCTGGCAGTGGGAGCCATTCCCTGTGTCCTGTCACTCCGTCCTTGTCCCAAGCCCCTCTCCATGTTTTTTGGAGCCCCTCCAGGCACTGGAAGACCACAATTAAGTCACAAAGCTTCTCTTGTCCAGGCCCTGCCTTGATTTTCTCCACAGCATTTCCCAGCTGCTTTGTGCCATCCAGGAAAGCATTGCAGAAATTAGCTCTGGGAAATGTTCTTATCCGGGGGTTTGGAGAATAAAGCTGTATTGTCCATGAGGGACATGATCCCAGGGTCAAATAATTGAGAAGCATTGTGAGGGTTGGGAGTTTTCCTCCATTCACTGATAGCCCAGTTAGCTGTGAGTGTGAAATGCTCTGAAGACAACGGGGTCACATCAGCAGACAAACTCCAAATGGAAGTGGGAAAAGGGGTTCCACCAGCACTTCCCAAAGGACTGGGGCCATCCTTCTAAAAAGAAATAATGCTGAAATTCCCTTAGGATGCAGAAGTTGAAATGATGTTGCTGCTTCTTTTCTTTTTCCTTGTGCTCTGTCCCAAATGAGTTCATGTCCCATAAATAAAGGCCTGGTGGAATCCCAGCAGCTGCTGAGAGCTGATCTGGACAGTCCTGCCAAAGGCCCAGGCAGTAATTACCTTGTTACTGCTCCAAAGCAGGAGAAGAATCTTGATATACCATGAGAAACAGCTTAAATCACTGGGCCTCCAATCCCTTCAGGCCACATCAGTTTAAACTTTTTGAACACACACAAAGTCTCAAAAGTTAAAAAAAGACAGTAAAAAAAGCAGGTTTGTGGCACAGGAAGTGTCACAGGGCTCTGCTGGAATCTTTGCTCCCAGACTTCCCCTTCCCTGCCAGCTCTGGTTCATAAACCCCTGGCTTTAAATCAGCTGAAGAGAACAAAAGATTTCAAAATGGCAATACTGGCCCATGGCTCGCTGTCCCACCATGGCCAGCCCCAGCTGCTGCCAGGAGCCCCCCTGGCAGGGACGTGGGAGCTGATGTCACCTCAGACAATCGGGTGGCACCAGAGGGACAGGAACTCTTCCACAGGATCTGCCCAAACCTTCATTTCTGACAGAGGTGAGGCAGCACCCAAACATCTGCAATTGATATGAAATAACTGTTCATAAAACGGGACCAGATGGGCTCAGGTCCTGAGGCCTCACAGTGCAAGGGAACAGCTCTGTGGGGACATGGCTGTGGAAAACCAGGGTGATCCCAATAAAACCAGGGTGATCCCAAGTCCCAGCACCCTCACAGAGACCAGCTTACACTCCTTCAAACACCCCCAACATTCAAAATTTCACATGAAACATTTGCATGGGGCATTCCCTAAGTTTCAGGTTGATTCTGAATTTTCCTTCCAATGTCTGAAGCAGACAGGGTTCTTTATTCATTAGGCAGGCACCCCTCACCCAAGGCCAGCATTTCCACAGGGTGCCTCTGTTCCAGAGGGCTGGTGGAACTCAGCTGGAAGTGACCCTGGTGCTGGAGCTGAGGGGACACTGAGCAGCTCTGGCTCCTGCTCACCTGGGGGCCAGGCAAGGGTCCAGGTGAGCCCTCCAAATAAAGGCACAGCTGAAGGGTTCCTGATTCAGCCAGGGCAAGGCAGGCAGGGAATGGGGCTCTGTGGGAATGGAGAGCCCCAGATCCTTGGAGTACCTTGTTTGGGCAGTGCTGAGCACAAGAACAGAGTCTCTGTGGAAAAGCTGAACCCCAATGCAGGGAATATTTTGTCTGAGCACTGCTGAACACGAGGAGCTGTGACAAGGCTCCCCAGAAGCAGGAGTTAAATATAGCCCCTGGATTTTCTCACTATCACAACTGGGAGCTGAGCTAAAGACAATCAAATCTCATGCTCCAATGCAAGAGCTGCTGCAGGCAGCTGGAATGGGTCTCCTCCTCTCCTATGGCTCTGCAATCCATCAGAAGTGTTGAAACACCAGCAGTTAAACCATTAGTGAGTAGTAACTATTCCTGATAATTAAATTCAGGATGTTTGGCTTCAGTTCCTGGGCCTGACTGATCCTGTCTGGCCACAAGCAGCTCTTTTTCCTTCTGCATTCCTGAATTTCTCCCTCTCAGGAAAGGAGGCAGCAGAACTGTTTTGGAAGCAGCATCAGGAGCTGAGGGTTAGTGAGGCCCAGTGCTCATCAGTGAGGGATTATGAGGCTTTAGGATTTGCTTCCTGGGAAGTCTGTCCAGCACTGCAGGCCCTTGGAGCAGTGCGGGGCCTGGCATTGTAACATCCAAAGTCATGGAATGAGGAATTCACCTGCAGCAGCCTGTTCTCCACAGTTCTGCCACAGCCTCTGTGCCTGGAACCAAATCCATCCATCCAAAGTGTAAATTGAGAAAAGGGAGAGAATTCCAGAGTGAGTAAATGGCACTGCTTTGGTGCAGGGCTGATCCTCTTGTCATCCCTCAGGGAAGGCTGGCACTGAGGTTTGCCCTCTCCAGCTGCAGTTCTACCACGCTGCGCCCTCAGTGACTCCTCTCTCCTGTCCTGCTGCTTCTCCCGGGTCACACACGATGCCACTGTGATGGCACCAAGGGCAGAACCCGGCTGGGGACAAAAACTGGCTCCTCATTAGGGCTGGAACTGCAAATAAAGGAATGGTGGGATTTATCTGATCCTGGTCTGGGAGCACGGGAGGGAGCACTTCTGGATCCAGGAGCTGGATCAAAGCATCCCCCCAGCAGGATGTGTTTAGGGGCACAGCAGAGACCACAGCAATGACCGTCCCTGCACAGCAAACTCCTCTGGATGTCTGCCCTCTCCCGCTCCCCTTGGGTGAGCTCCTGGGGAATGCCTGTCCCTCGGAGCCGTGCTGGGATTGGGATCTCCCAGTGCTTCTTGCAGGGTGTCGCTGAAGGGATCCAGAGCTCCCGGGGTGTGGCAGCGAGCGCCGTGCGCGGCCGCGACTGTTCCTGCGAGTTCTGCAGCCCCAGCGATCGGCAGGGACACACCGCGAGGACACGGGGCTTGGCTGGGACACCACGGATTTATTCCTGGGCTCCCAGACAGGACTGGGGCTGGGTGAACAGAAGTGTTTATACAGCAGCTCAGGCCTAGGGGTGTAGGAAGTGAACCAATGAGGATATGGTAAGGGAGGAGTATAAGGTGGGCAAATAGCTCATGAGCCTATCAGGGAAAATGGGGAGGGGGGAATAGTACAAAGGAACAAATGGGGTGTCGAGGGCAACAAGACAAATACAGAACTCTCTGGAGAAAGGGCTAGGGATAGGGAGGATTGACGACTTGGAAGGGAGGAAGTTAGGGAAGGGCTTGGGAAAATTGGCCACTGGGAAGGGAGGGGATTAGGGAGGAGGACAGGGGGCAAACATGGATTCAAAGCAAAACACAGCACAACATCTAGAGTCACTAGGAGTCCTTCACAAGGGATCTGAGCACCAGGAGTGCCCAAAATCCCTGTGCTTTGATGGGAGGTTGGCTGTGGGGTTCCCAGTTGCCCTCCTGCAGAAAGGCATGAACAGGGCCAGGCAGGGATTGGGATCCATGGCTGGCAGGGAGGCACGAGGGGGGGAATCGAGTTCTGGAGGATTTTTCTGCAGAGGTGGGAGATTCATGACAGAAAATTCTCTGTGAGCAGTTGGGAGTGGCTGATGGAGCTGCTGGGAGTGTGTGGGAATAGCAGGCTCGTTGTGTTCCACGGGCATCCCTCGTGTCCCAGGGCTGACCCAGGAGTGCAGAGGGCTGCAGGAGCCACTGAAGTGACACAAGACAAATGAAGAGCAGAAACTTTGCAGAGTGTGATTGCAGGGAAAATACCTCCCCTGGCAGAGGAATTGCAATGAGATAGGCTGACAGGGGAAAGGCAGGAGCTGGGGGGCTCCACAAGGGAGCTCTGGATAAAAAGCTCTGTGATCCCATCCTGCACAGCTCAGCAAGGGCCATCCCTCCTGCCATTGCCCTGGAGAAGCCCTTCTGGCCAAGCCTGGAGAGTTGCAGCCCTGAGCAAAAGTTCATTAATTTACAAATGGCATTATTCCATTGCTGCTTTGCCCAGCCATGGATCCCTGGTGGGTGCAGTGGGTGCTGGCCACGCTCAGGGTAGAGCAGATTTCACATCAACATCACCAAAGCAGGCAGAGCTCTGGGCTCTGAGGGCTCCTGGCCTTTGGAGCTGCTCGCATTTACCGGAAGGATTCTGGATCCAGAGGGGATCAGTGCGCTTCCAGAACACCCTGAGGGACACAAGAGGGGCACCAGGTTCCTAATCCAGGTTTTCCCAGCCTGGTTCTCCTCTTCCACACCTCCCACACCACCAGCACTGGACTTTGCCTCTAGCACAAGGACATTTCCCCATAGCTGGAAGCCCAGGGACAGTGGGGCAGTTTGCAGTCCTCTCTCCCCTTGCTGAGAGCTTTCCTTTAGGACTTTCTCAACTTTCCCTTTTCCCCTGTTGCTGTTTCTGTGTCCAGTTCCCCATTTTGAGCTCTGTGCCCCTCTGAGGATGAGCTAAATTCCAGAGCCCTCTAAATCAGCCCTCTGGATTCTGAGCCCGGGATCCTCCTAACAGCTCCAGACTGGAGCAGATGCTGGACTTCCAGATTCTGGGCTAGCTCAGTGACCCAAGCAGCTCTCACAGCTCCCTGGCTTCTGCTTTGGGATTGATTGAGCCAAATTCAGCAGAATCTGCATGTCTTTGGGCACTTTGAGTGGCAGCAGCTCAGAGCAGATCAACTCTGTCTAAGCTGCAGAGAGCTTTGGTCTGAGCAACTCCTTGAGGTCTGAGGTCTCCAGTGAAATCCCTGGGAGCACAAAACTGTGAACTCCTCAGAGCAGGAAATGCTGAACCCCTTCAGTGATCACCCAGGCAAATCCCATTGCCAGGTGGATTTTCACAGGAACAATCCCCCTGAACCCCCAGAATTCCCTTTAGGAAGGGCTGGATCTTCTCTAGACAGGCTGGGCTTTGAGACAGCAGTGTTATCCTTTATAAAATCAAGGGGAGTTGGGAAAAGCAGAGGAGCTTGCAGGCACACTTGCCATTATTCAGGAATAGAAGCATCAGATTTGAAAGCTGAATTGAGCTGGGGATGATTGCTGAGAGTTTAATTAGGGCTGTATCAGTTGGTTCATCTCCCAAGGAAGGCGGAGGTGGCAGCGATGCAGGGAGAAGATGTTGGTTGCAGGGAGAGATGTGATCACACATTCCTCTCCCGGGAGGAGAATGGATGGAAGCAGTTTAGAGCTGGATAGACAGGGAGCTCCTGCTGGAAGCGCTGTTCCATGGGATCTGAGTCCAGTCAAATCCCTGCTGCTGGAAGGGACGAGACTCTGGATTCCCATTCCCGGGGAAGGAGAGCCCCGTTCCTGCCCTGGCCACTCCAGTGCTGGTTCCCATTACTTCACAGGGAAGGATTTCACCACTGCCTCCAGGCTGCCTGAAATCCCTCTATCCCTGCACACTTTCACAGCCTCTCCACTGCCTTTCTCAGCTTGCCAGGGAAGACAATACCCTTCCCACCCCCAGTGTGCCAGCACGGATTATTTTGGGAATGTGCACCACGGAATGGAGCAGGAAATGATGGACTGCCTGGAGAAAGAGTGACATTTCCTTAAATCCTTCAAAATGTTTCATAAGAATTCCCAGATGCTTTGTTCAAACCAGCACAGGCTGATTGTTGTTAATATTCCACAGAGAAACCCCACATTTATCTGTGTATGCCATTATGGGACTCCTGTAGGAAGTTTTTCCATAGGAAGAGAAGGTGGCACAGGTCACAAAAAATCCATCTTTCAATTTAAAAGTATTCAATTCAGTCTTAACTTTGAGGAGGACCAGCTGGGGCAGCAGCAGGGGTGACCTGTCCTGAGATGGTCTGGTGATGTTTCCCCAAGCTCTCACCCTGAGACTGCTTTGGGCACATTCCCAATCCCCTTCAAATCACAGCTCAAATCCTTGGATTCCCAGAGTTACAATGAGGAAAGGACCCCAGGGGCACTTGAAGCAAGACTCTTCCTTGTAAAGGAACTTTGGTTGCAATAAGGTCCCACATTTCCTGGCCATTGGTTGTTTCCATCAGGTTTGCTTTTCTTCCTTATTTTCCCTTCAGGATCTGCTGTGAAAAATCAAAGGACTCTGATGCACTTTTTAGCAAATTTCAAATTTTATGCTAAATTAAAAGTGGGTCTGGTGTTGCTGCCTTCCCTCCTGCCTGGCACATTAGAACAGTAACCTGGACCTTGCTGATGTTTGCTTATTCCTGATTTTGTCCCTGGTTTTTAGCAGCTGCCTCACCTCTTGCTCCCTGATTTCTCTTCCATCACCTCTGCAGCAGATAATCAACCTCCTTGGGAGCTGGCCTCCCTGATGAATCCTTCTCTTCATCATACCCTGAACCCAAAATCCCAGTCTGGGTTTGCTCCTGGAAGACAAAGCCCAGCTCCAGCAGCTCCTCATCAGGGAGGGTTCCGGCAAATGTCTCATTTTTAGTTTTGATTTTGTTCTCATTCTTTCATTAACTTAAGAGCACTTTCCCAGCTTGACACCCTTTAACATGGCTGCTTAGAATATTCCTGGTATTTAACTTCAGCTCAGAGCAGAGCAGCTTTTTTTCTCTTCTATATCTTATTTTCCTCCCAGACCTGCCCTGAGCTGGGACTTGCTGCGACACTTTGGGGTCAGAGCACACACCCGAGGGACACGGGCCCCAGGTCTGCTCTCCAGGAGCTGCCAGGCAATGCCAGGTGTCCCTTCCTGGGTGGATTTGGTGGATTTCCAGCTCTTGGCATTTCAGGGTTGTCACAGGGTCCTTCCCCAGCCTCCTGTGGCCCTGTGCTCCTCCCTGGCCCTGTGCAATCCTTCCTGGATTCCCATTCCCTGCTCAGCTGCTGGCTCTCATTCTGCCCTGGAAGGAAATGAGCCAGGATCACACCAGGCTGGGCTCCTGGGCTTCTTCCAAGCAGGAGCACTGTGGGAACATCTGACAGCTTGTGCTTATGTCCATGTTGGATATTCCAGGCTGACATGATCATGGAATCACAGAATCCTGGATTGGGTTGGGTTGGAAGAGCCCTTAAAGCCCTGGGTAGGGACAGCTCCCTCTGGGAGGGAGGACTGGGGGGTTTTGGTGAAGACCCAGGGTGACAGATCTCCTTGCAGAGTGAAAGCCTCAGGATGGGGAGCACAGAGAAGCTCCCTGGCAGCTCAGCAATCTATCAATCACTTCAATCAATCCATCCATCAACTCAATCAACTTCATCCGACACATATGGTCAGGATATAAAAATTTCTAAGCCTGTGTGCAGGAGCTGAGTCTCCTGAAAAGTTAAGCAGGGATAAATAGCAGCAAAAAATAAATAAATAAATAAATAAATAAAAACCAAGTGATGGTCCAGCTTTCTCCATCATTTAATTCCAGCCTTTTCTCCTGGCCCTAGCCTCTGTCTGAAACATTTATCAGGGCTTGATGATAGTTTGCAGTTTTCATTTGTGCTTTATTTCCCCCAGGAAAGCTCAGCTGTGAGCCCAGCACGGGGCTGTTGGAGGGGCTGGAGGTTTCCAGCTGGGCTTACAAACAGGGGAGAAAGGAAATGTTTTGTTTAAGGGCCCCCAGTGAAGCAGGGCCCTTCATGAGGCCACAGCTCAGGGGGCATGGTGGGGGATATGGTTTCATGCTGCAAGGCAAACCTTTGCCAGGCTCCAGCTCCCTGCCTGCCTGCTGGGAACTGGGGATGGAGGCCAAATGAATGGGGTGGGTTTGGCCATGAAGCTGCTGTGAGTGGTGTCACCCCTCAGAGACCCAGAGAAGTGTCCCCATCAAGGGCACTGCTCTGCTCTGCCCTGCCACCACAGGCCACACGCACTTGGCACCAGGGTCAGGCAGTCAAAATCCACCCTCTGAAGGATTCCAGGGAATCCCAGAATCTCCTGAGCTGGGGGGGACCCACAGGGATCATCAGCTGCAGCTCCTAGCTCTGCACAGACCCCCAGGATCCTGCCCTGTCCCTGTCCAAACTCTTCCTGCCCCTGGCAGCCTTGGGCCTGACCCAGGACAGGAATAAAGAGGACAAGGCAGGCACAGGGATGGTCAATACTCCCCAGAAACCCAGGGAATTCCTGCACTGTGAGGCTGCCCCGAGCTCGCTGAGATCAGCCTGAAAACGCTGCTGGTGGGGCGATCATTCCTCTGCCTGGCAGAGGCAGATTTGGGGCTGAAGGAATTATTTAAGAGCAGATTTATCCCATTTTATCACTCCTCCAGGCTGCTCAGTGCATCCTGTGGTGAAACCCTTCATGAAGGAATATAAATAATTATGGAATTTAACAGAACTCAGCTGAAAAGGAAGGAAAGAACAAAGAAAAAAGCATAACCGGAGTGTTTTGTGTCGTAACAATTAAAGAATTGAAATTATTTATTGCATTTCCACATTTATGTTCAATTCATTTGATTATTGCTGTGGAAAGGAAACTTGAAACTTCCAAATTCAGGCTTTTCTAAACAGCATTTTGAGTGGGTGTCCAAGATCCTCCCATTCACACAGGAGGAAACAAAAAGCAAAGCAGGAAGCTGCAATTTGAAAGTTAAATGAAATAATTCCTTGCAGACAGTACAAAACATTTCACTTGACCTGAAAGAAATGTTGTTGGAGAGTTTATATTGCCAGAAAGACAAAGAAAAAGGAAGAAATATAAAATAACCTTTTTTTCTCCATTTGGGTGGTTTTCAATGACCTGAACCAGGAGTTATTTCTGCAGCTCTGACCACAGAATTCCAGATGTCTCCTGGCCTCAGTCCCAGGATTCAGTCCCAGTCACAGGTGCTGCTCCTCCTTTGGATGGAGGAGAGATCCCTTCAGCAGCCCAGGCTGAGCAGACATGGAGAAATCCTGCTGCCAGGGGGAAAGGTGGAACCCTCCCAAAGGCAGCAGAAACGACGATCCCTGGGGTTGGATTTGCTGATTCTGTTATTGCCCAATTCCTGCAATCTCAGCTCCTCCTGGAAGGGCCATCTCTGTCCTTTATTGCAGCTCCAGGAGGGCCTGGAGAGGGTTTTTCCACAGGGAATCAGCTCCTGTCCTGCTCACTGCTCAAGAGCCAGCTCCTGTCCCCTGCAGCTGGGCTGTGCCAGGGAACAGGGAACGCTCTGCTGCCTGCACTGCCTCTGAGACTGAACAGGGAATGAAGGCTCCCAGAGCCCTGGAACTGGGGATTCTGGCAGGGAACAGGGAATGAAGGCTCCCAGAGCCCCTGGAACTGGGGATTCTGGCAGGGAACAGGGAATGAAGGCTCCCAGAGCCCTGGAACTGGGGACTCTGGCAGGGAACAGGGAATGAAGGCTCCCAGAGCCCTGGAACTGGGGATTCTGGCAGGGAACAGGGAATGAAGGCTCCCAGAGCCCCTGGAACTGGGGATTCTGGCAGGGAACAGGGAATAAAGGCTCCCAGAGCCCTGGAACTGGGGATTCTGGCAGGGAACAGGGAATAAAGGCTCCCAGAGCCCTGGAACTGGGGACTCTGGCAGGGAACAGGGAATGAAGGCTCCCAGAGCCCCTGGAGTTGGGGCAGGGCAGGCAGCAGAGCCAAATTGCTGCTTTGCTGCCATCCCTTGGCCCAGCAAATGCCCCTGAGTGGCAGCCAGGAGAGCTCAGTGGAGTTCTGGGAGATCATGGAAGGGTTTGGGCTGGGAAGGACTGTGGGACCATCAGTCCAGGTGTGACAGTGGGTTGGAGAGCTCTGGTGAGCTCAGCAGAGCAGGAGGGGAGGGCAGGGGCTGTCCCAGCAGAGCCCCCAGCGGGGGATGCTCCTGGAATCCCACTGGGATTTGCCAGCCCTGAGCCCCTGCGGTGCCCCCCGGAAGGCTGAGCTGGAGCAGGCTGGGCTGGGCACGCTGGGGCTGTTCCAGCCCTGCTGCTTCCCTGCCTGCAGGCCCACAAGGAGCCAGGGTGTCTCCAGCTGTGGGCAGGCAGAGCTGGGGCTGCTCTGAAGGCTCTGCTGAACTCCTGCATCAGCAGCCCCTGGGCAATGGCCAGCCCGGGCTGCTGCCCCCAGCCCAGCCCTGCAGCCGGGCTGGACAGACCTCACACGGCTCTGGATGTGCTGCCTGCTCGGAAATGATGAAGCTGAGACATTGCAGCGTTCACAGGGCTGTGCATTTATCTCCTAAAACACCCAGCAAAACCCTCCATAACTCACAGAACTCATCCAGTTTGGCAACTAAAGGAAAGGCTCTGCAGCAGGGGAAGGAGAGAGAAAATCACTCAGAAATTATTGCAGCAATGTGGCTCTTTAGAGGAGTTGACAATAATATGGGTTTGATTATTTCTGAAGGAGCTTAACTGACCTTTACAGCCAGATTCCATTAAAAATGAATAATTTTCTATTTAAAAACATATTTTTCCTGGCAGTGAGTAGGAAATGTAACCAGACAACTTTGTATCCTTAAAAAAAGGTGTTATCCATATAATCTTTGGAGGGAATTAAAGAAAGGAACCAATCTCTTGGCAGCAGTGAAATTTCAAAGCTTCATTTTACTGCAACACTTTAAAATAAAGAGCCACTTTCATTCCTGTGCTGTAGCAGCCTTGCTGGGTCCTTGCTCCCGCTCAGGAGCTTCTGGAGGGCTCCGGGAAGCGCCGCTGCTGCTGTGGCCGGGCCCGGCAGCCGCGCTGGCCCCGCGGAGGGGCCGGGGAGCGGCTCCGGCTCCGGCCCCGCCCGGGGAGCGGCTCCGGCTCCGGCCCCGCCCGGGGAGCGGCTCCGGCTCCGGCCCCGCCCGGGGAGCGGCTCCGGCTCCGGCCCCGCCCGGGGAGCGGCTCCGGCTCCGGCCCCGCCCGGGGAGCGGCTCCGGCTCCGGCCCCGCCCGGGGAGCGGCTCCGGCTCCGGCCCCGCCCGGGGAGCGGCTCCGGCTCCGGCCCCGCGGAGGGGCCGGGGAGCGGCTCCGGCTCCGGCCCCGCCCGGAGCCGCCCGGGCGATGCCCCGCCCGGTCCTGCGGCCTCTGCCCCGGCGCCGCGGCTCCGGCCCCCGAGGGGCCCGAGCGGCCCCGGGCTCCAGCCAGGGGGATTTCCCTCGAGCAAAGGAAATGCCCTGTGCTCCGGGATCCGTCGGGGCTGCTGGCAATGGCAGGAAGGACCTGCAGGGCTGAGTGCTCTGGAGCAGAGCAGCCCGGGTGAGCTCAGGTGGTGTGCCCAGGTGAGCCCAGGCTGAGCCCAGGGTGTGCCCAGGTGAGCCCGGGTGAACCCAGGCTGAGCTCAGGTGAGCCCAGGCTGAGCCCAGGTGAGCCCAGGTGAGCTCAGGTGAGCTCAGGTGTACCCAGGCTGAGCCCAGGTGAGCCTGGATGAGCTCAGGTGAGCTCAGGTGTACCTAGGCTGAGCCCAGGTGAGCCCGGGTGAGCTCAGGTGTGCCCAGGCTGAGCCCAGGTGAGCCCGGGTGAGCCCAGGTTGAGCTCAGGCGTGCCCAGGTTGAGTTCAGGTGAGCCCAGGTGTGCCGAGGTTGAACTCAGGTGAGCCCAAGCTGAGCTCAGTTGAGCCCCGGTGAGCCCAGGCAGAGCCCAGGTGAGCTCAGGTGAGCTCAGGTGTACCCAGGCTGAGCTCAGGTGAGCCCAGGTTGAGCTCAGGTGTGCCCGGGTTGAGCTCAGGTGAGCAGAGCTCAGCCTCAGCTCTCCCCAGCGCCCATGGAAAGAGTTCAGCAGCGGAGAAAGTCACATTAAAACAAAATACAGAAAGCAGAAAAATTGCCCCTATTCCTATGAAATGTGTGTTCCCTGCTGCTTTAGGAGACAGGAATCCAGATTTTGCAGACTTTGTTTATTTATATCTGTTAATATATGAGATATGAAGAAGATTAGAAACTGGTGGTGAGGCCCCATTCCTGGAAGGGTTCAGGGCTGAACAGGCTTGGAGCACCCTGGGATAGAGGAAGGTGTCCCTGCCCGTGGCAGGGGGTGGCACTGGATGGGCTTTTTGGTCCCTTCCAACTTAAAACCATTCTGGGATTCTGTGATTTTATTCCAGTTTGACCAGTACCAGAGAATAATTTTTTAACCAGGGGTGCATCAGCCAACAGTGCTGTTCTCCCCATGGATTCCAGGGACACGGATTTCTCCCTGTTCTCCCTGGCACAAGGGAGGCAGGAACTGATCTGGTGAAATTCCCCCCAGCTGATCCTGACCCACATGGGCACACCAAGGTCAGAGACAGAGATCTCTCACCCTGGCCTTGGGCACTGCCAGGGCTCCAGGGGCACCACAGCTGCTCTGGGCACCCTGTGCCAAGGCCTGCCCACCCTGCCAGGGAACAATTCCCAATTCCCAATCTCCCACCCATCCCTGCCCTCTGGCAGTGGGAGCCATTCCCTGGGTCCTGTCCCTCCAGGCCTTGTCCCCAGTCCCTCTCCAGCTCTCCTGGAGCCCCTTTGGGCCTGGCAGGGGCTCTGAGCTCTCCCTGGAGCTTCTCCTCTCCAGGTGAGCACCCCCAGCTCTGCCAGCCCAGCTCCAAGGGGCTCCAGCCCTGGAGCAGCTCCAGGTCCCTCCTGTCCTTCCCTAGTGCTGGATGCAGTTGCAGGAAGTGTGGGAAAAGTTCTGATGAGTCCTAGGGGCTGTGTAGGAGCAGTGTGGGGCCAGGTTTAAGAGCAGTGGCCTTGGAATGTCACAATCCAGAGCTCCAGCTGGATTTGGGCTCTGAGGAGCTGCTGCCTGGTGACTCAGAGCAGAGATAAGTGTCAGTGTTTTCTCTTTCTGCTGCAACGATTGAGTTTAGTTCTATTCTCCCCAGTTCAGAGCAGCAAATTGCTTTTAGGCCTTTCCTGCCCTAATCCTATGCTCCATTCATGGAGTTACTGGAAAAACCTTGAAGAGAAAACACATCTCCAGGGCTGCTCTGCCTGGGGTTCCTCCTCATCACTAGCACAATTTTGGCCTCTCAGCCATTTGTTCTGGGCCTGCTTTTACAGAGTCCAGCCAGGCACAAAATCCTGTGAGCCAGAACAGCTCAGCTCCAGTTGGAATTTTGCTCACACAAAGAATTTAATCAGTAATCCAAAGGAATGAAAAACCTCAGCGAGGGCAGAGCTGAACACGGATCAAGCAGAGGCTGTAAAAAAGCTTTACATGGGCAGACTGCAGGAAGAGAAAGCTTCGCTTTAGAACTATTGATAAATTATGGTGTTCTGCTGACACCCTGAGATCCTCCCCAGCCTGGGAATGGTGTCACTCCAAGCTGCAGCTCCGGGCATTGTTTGGGTTTGTCTGCTGCTCTTCCAGCCTTACAAAGACTCGTTAGCAAGAGCTGGGTGGTTCCCAGGCTGGGCAGGACTTGGAGCCACGATCTGGCTCCCATTTAGAGCTCCTGGCCCTCAGGACAGGCTTTGCTCCTCGCTGCCCTTTAGAGGGATTTTGTTTGCCAGCCGATGCAGGAACCACCACATCCAAACACGTTTTTATTGCAGTGGGATGGGATCAAAGCTTCCTCTGCACCTTTGGCTGTAGGTTTGTCTTCCCCAGTGCTGGCACATCCCTGGGTTCAAATGCCAGGGAGTTTTGTGGCTCTGCCAGTCCCGGGCAGCCCAGAGGGGGCTGGAGGCTCATTCCTCTGGGCAGTCCATGCCCAGGGAGCTCTGGGTGAGCAGGGAGTGCTCCTGGTGCCCGCTGCCCTCCCTGACACCCTGGGAGCTGGCTCACCATGGCCAGTGCTTGTGCTGCGTCTTCCCCTGAATGGGAAAACTGCTGAGCTGGAAAAGGTCCATCCAAAGAATCCCTGGTGTCCTTGGTGGCATCTCTACCGTGATATAACTGTCCTTGTCCCTTTGTCACCTTGGCTTTCCTGCTGCCCTTTCACTGCTGCCTCACCCGAGGCTGCTTCTTTCAGTGCTGCCGCCTCCCAAACAGATTTTTTTGAGTTCAAACTATCCTGGAGGGTGAAATCCTCCCCTGAGGCCATCGGGACAGTTCCCCTAAAGCCAAAGCTCCTTTGTCCCCGAGCCCAGCCCAGCCTTGGCTGTTCCCCAGCTTCCAAGCAGCTGGGATACAACTAATGGCACTTGGAATACAATTAATGGCACCTGGGATGCAATTAATGGCAACTGGGATACAATTAATGGCAACTCCAGCACAAGGCTCAGAACAGCCTGACTGGGCTCATATTTAACATTCTAAGTCTCCTCTGCTGCTTTGCAGAGACACGACTGAACTGATTCTTTTCCTTCTGTTTGGAATGGATCAATCTGGATCTTTGGGGCTGATTTATGCCTCATGTTCCTTTCTGAAAGAGCCCGTCCTCCCCAAGGTAATTAGAAAATCTCAGTGAGAGGGAACGGGGAGGGCTGAGGCTACTTTTCCTGAGCTGCCAAATGAGATTCCATCAGGGGCTTAATCCTTTCCACCCCTGAATTCACAAGGGTTGGCATCCACCTCAGGGACTGAGCATATCCACATGAGTGAGTTGTGCCAGGTTCCTGGTGGTCCCTGGATTCAGGCTCTGGATGACAGAACATGATCCAGCCATGGAAAAACAGGTGTGTTTTTTTGGAATCCTGTGTGTGCATCTCCTGGGAATTTACTGTACTGTCCTGCATTCCTAAGGTTGGATGAGAAGAATTGAAACTTCCCCTTTCTGCTTTTGTAGTTCCTTGTGGAAATGGTTGGGAAGAGACAGGGTCAGCCCCCAAAGAAGCCAACAGTATGTGCTGGCCAAGGGCCAGGTAGGAGGGACATCATCCATGGAAGTGTCCCAGGGCAGGAGGATTGGAGCAGCCTGGGACAGTGGGAGGTGTCCCTGCCATGGCAGGGGTGGCACTGGGTGGGCTTTAAGGTCCCTTCCCACCCAAACCATTCCAGGATTCCATGATCTGGCTGCCAGCCGTGTCCCAAAAGTTGGAGGACACTCAGAGGGATGTTGGGAATCAGGGGTGACACTTCCATTCCCAAGGGGATGCTCAGCCCAGCAGTCCAGCCAGGCCTGTCTCTCCCTGGAGTCCACTGGCATTTGAGCTTTTCAATCTCCAGCACATCCCAAACACTCCCAGTGTTTTGTGGGTGTTCAGGGCCCTGAGCTGTGCCCAGGGACAGGGACGTGTAGGGGGTGCTGCAGTACCAGTGATGAATCCCAGTTAACCCACTGGAAAACTGGAACTGAGGGTCCGGATTCCAGCCCAGCCAGGGCAGGATGATGCCATTTCTCTTGGAATCTCTATCCCTGCCAAGAGAACATGGTGGAAAGTTGGGAATATCCTTTGGATGTAATTGGTCTGCAAGTTTTGGTTGGGCTTTCCCCCCACCCCCGTTCTGATCACCTTTGCTCTGATGGACATTTGAAGGTTTTGTTGTTGTTGGGGGTTTTTTTCTCTGTTATAGTTTATTCACTGAAATATTGATTCCTCATCAAAAATTCATCAGCGGTTTTGGCCCTAGCCCATTACTTTTCAGCCAAGAAATGTCTTTTCTGCCTCAGAAAAAAACCTTTTGCTCAGGTACAACTCACATTTTGTGAACTTGTCTTTTCTCCTGAAAAACCCCCATCTGCATGCAAACAAAAATTCCTTTTGATGGATAATCTTAGTCCAGTCCTATTTGGAACATCAAGATTGTGGTGTCTAAACTCTTCTGGCAATTTTTTTTTTTTTTTTTTGGGAAGAGGTGCATTTTTAGAAACACCATTTCTCCTTCTTCCAACCTGAGTGAGAGCATGGTGGAGGCACAGCTGGAGCAGGCAGAGCCTTTCCTCTGTTTGTCCGACACCAAAATATGAATCTCTGTCTCTTCAAAAGCTTTTAGGGCCTCCAGCTCTGGAAAAGCTGTGAATTCCCACCTGACTTTCTCCACTTGTCCCTCCCAGAGTGAAAAGTGCCCCTATTCCCAATTTATAGATAAAGGAATTGAGAAATGGGGGAATTAAAGTAAAAGCAGTGGTGGGCATGAGGCACCCCCAGACCCAGGCCCTGCTTCATCTCATGCTTCCCTTGGGGGATGGATCTCAATGATCTTTAGGTCCCTTTTAGGGACCTGTTCCAGCATTCCCTGTGAAGGGACTCTGGCACCCTCTGGTCCCCTGCCAGCCCTGCGGTGGCACTTTGGGGTTAGAGCCATGAGCTGCCTGCTGTGACCAGACTGTGAGGCCAGGACTAAAGATGTGCCATGAACAGGGAAAGAGGAAAGAATTCCATCAGCTCTGTTCCTGCCCTGTGCAACCCAGCCAGGGAGCTCTGACTGAAGAGACTTTGGGGTTAATGATATTTTAACATTTATTTTGTCTTTTTCTCTCAGCTTTACCAGAGCTTTGGTCTGGAGCTGCCAGATTTCAGCTTCTGGTTTGTTTAATGCTCCTTGAGACTTTCCCAGGGCTGAGGAGCTGAGGTTTAATATTCCCACATCCCTCAGGAAACAGTGGGAGCCTGCAGAGCTGGGAGCTGGCTGAGACTTGGCCTGGGCTGTCTGCTGCTTTTTGTCTTCCTCGCAACAAAGGCCTTTGTTCTTCTGCCTCTCTTCACTCCGAGCCTTTCCCAAGGCCTCTCTGTCCCTGAGCTCTGTCTACCCAAAGATGCAAAGCCCCAGAAATGAAATGTTTCGATCCTCAAACTGGGCTTCTGCTGCCCCCGGCTTTGAGTGCAGCCTGGAAGGTGGAAGATGAAGCCAAACCCAAGGAGACTCAGCCCAGCCTAGAAGGGGAGGCTTTGTACCACCCTCATTAACAGGAGCCGTTCGCAGGGTCATTAGCGAGTCCCTAATTGTTTGATTACCCCAAGCTGGCTGCCTAAGGACACAAAGCAGGAGGAAATGGGCCCGCGGGGCTCTGGAATTGAGCCAGCGCCGCCCCGGTTTTTATTTGTGTGCTGGATCAGTGGGAGGTTAGAAACAGCCAGGTGGG
The DNA here is from genome assembly GCF_050655825.1 of Lonchura striata. Lineage (NCBI taxonomy): Eukaryota > Metazoa > Chordata > Aves > Passeriformes > Estrildidae > Lonchura > Lonchura striata. The sequence goes on along the minus strand of NC_140729.1, from coordinate 11,766,054 downwards.
AAACGGCAGGGCTGGATCCACCAGCGCGGAATCCACGCGTCCGTGGCGGAAAACGGAATAACGCGGGACAGGATAATTGGGAATAAACGGTAATAGCGGGGGATGGAAGGAAAAGCTGATCAGCTCTTCCTCTCCTCCTTCGGGGTGCTGTGGATGTCTCCAGGGGACTCTGCAGCTCTGGTCGGGAGTCCTGTGCTGTCGCTGCGATTTGAATCCAACCTTTGGAAAACTTGGCTCTCCCTGCCCGCCCAGAGCAGCCTCGTCTGAGCAGTCAGCCTCTGTTCAGCCTGGATTCCTGGCTGTTCCTCCCTCCCTTCCATTTTCCAGCTCTAGGATGGTCCAGGACCAGCAGAAATCCAGCCCACCCCTGCCCAGATGTTCCTGGGCAAGGAGAGTCAGCGTGACTGATTCCAGGTCATGGGTATCAGACGTCAGGAATAAAATAAATCCAAGCAAAAATCAGATTTGCAATCAGGCTCACTGGGAAACTTGAGCACTCACACTCTGTCACAGTGTCTGGAGCAATAAACCTCGGATTCTCCCGGAGCGAGCAGACCAAGTTAATTTGATGTGGACAGGACCATTGTGAGGGGTCAGCTGGGTGTTAACAGCAGAATCAAGGTTTTATTTTGCTGCTCTACATGGGCTCCATTATCCCTTCGTACAGGACCTGAGTTTAATCACATCTGGCAGACCTGCTGCCTGTAATGTGTCCCAATATCCCATTACATTTTCAATTTACATGTATTACCTTTCCCTGGAAAAGTTCCCTGCACTTCTGTCCACGGAATTAAATGGCCATTATGAAAACAGAGCAGGACATTTCAGCAATCCGCATGTTTGATCTCACCCTGGGAGGCAATTAGTGCTAATAAGTCCTGTATCCAGTGTCTACCTCTGATTTGACTCTAAAATAGAGCAGCTGAAAGGCCTCAAGTGGCAATTCCAGAGGGGGATTCCCTTCCACAAAAGGGCCGGTAATGGAGAGCAGAGGAGCTGGGCAGGGAGATCAGCGCCAAATCCGCGTCCTTCGGAGCAGAACGTGTCCGCAGTGACTCCGGGCAGGAAGGAGCAGCCTCCCAAAGCAGGGCTGGGTTAGGCCGAGCCTAAACACAAACAGCTGGAGCCAGAGACGGTGCTGAGATAAGTAATTAAAGCAGGAGGTGTTTAAAGGCATGCTAAAGGCTCAGCAGAAGGAGAGGGAACACGTTCCAGAGCAGGTTTAGGAGGAGATGAGAGTTTAATGTCCTTAATCTCCATTGATCTGGGCATTTCCAACCTGCTCCTGCCCGCCAGAGAAGGGAGAGAGGAGAGAGGCATTGATCACATGGAGTCGTTAATCACAGTCATTAATCACAGTCGTTAATCACCCGGAGCTGTGCCCGAGGGTCCCTCAATCCCCTCGCTCTGCAGGAACACACAGCCTGCCTGGACAATGGGCATTGCAGGGCGTTCCACGGGCAGGATCAGCAGCCCCTGGGATTGTTTCAGCAGCTGAGGCATTGCCAGCCTGCAGGCCAGGAAAGGACAGTGACCCCAGAGGGAGCTGCGGGGCAAGCCCAGCCCCAGGAGAGGGGCGAGGCAGGAGAAGGATGCTGAGCCAGGAGAGGGATGGAAAATGCTGGAGCTGGAGCAGGTCCCGGGGCTGAAACCAGGAATGTGCCCAACGCATCCCATGTGGGAGCTACTGCCCTGGAAATGGGCACCGAGGTGCTGGGCATGGACACGGGCAGGGGGAGCTGAAGGACTGGAGCCTTCCCTGCCAGCTGCAAGGCAGCCATGAGGAATTCCAGCTTCTTACAAGGACGTGCAACAACAGGACAAGATGTGCTTGTTTTAAGCTGAGGGAGGGAGAATTTGGGTTGGATTTGAGGGAAAAGATTTTCCTGTCAGGGGATTAGGCCTTGGCACAGAGCAGCTGTGTCTGCCCCATCCCTGGGAGGGTTCCAGGCCAGGTTGGACAGGGTTTGGAGCACCCTGGGATAGTGGAAGGTGTCCCTGATCATTGCAGGGGGTGGGAACTGGAAGGTCTTCAAGGTCCCTTTCCACCCCAAGCATTCCCTGATTCCATGGCCTGTGACCTCTGTGAGGAAGGTTCTGCTCAGGACCCTTGCATTGATTTAATAGATGAAAATATTTCCCACATTTTTAACAAATAAACACATCATTCCCACTGGTGTATTCCTCATCTATAGCTCTTATAAACTTTGCAGCTCCTGAACATGTTGGGACCCCGAGGCCAGGAGCAATAAAGGCCTTATTTAATGCAAACATGGGCAGCAAGGAGAACAGCAATAATGAGGAAGGAAAATCAAAGGAATGGGTGAATATTCCACAGTGCAACATTGCTCTGAGCTTCCTGCAGGATCTAGTGGGATTTAAGGTTTGGGAGAACAAGAAATGAGAGACAGAACATGGCTGTGCTTGGAGTTTTATTTCCAAGATGCAGCAATTGGAGCCCAGAGCTGTAAAAGCCCAGAGATGCTGGTTTGGGTTGTCAGGTCCTCAAGGACCAGGAGAGGTGGATATGGAGTAAGAACATCTTCCAGGACTGGTTTTTAGGGTGTTCACTGGCTTTTTAACAATTCCACCAGGAAACCCTGAGATCCATTTTTAGAGTGTTGTAAAATCCTCAAGCTTCGGCTTTGGAAGCATTTGAAATGGAATTAGGATTCATTTATCCAGAGGGAAGTTCAAAGGTGAGAGAAGGAGTTGAGATTGAACAGAATTTCATGGAACAGTAACAGCAAATTCAGAAGAAGGAAAATGAGCCGATAAAAGGGGGATACTCATGGGATACTCTGGGGATAGCAGGGGGACACTGGAGGGAGCGAACTCCACTTACAAACAGCACCCACTGCCCTCCTCTCAGGACAGGCTCCTGTCCCCTCTCCAGCCTTTCAGGGCCTCACAAATGACTGCAGCAATGTAAGGATTCAGCACTTCTGGGGCTGCAGATAAAAAGTTAAAGGCAGCACAGGCAGAATTTTCCTGGCACAGTGGAAATCATCCCCCCTTCCCTTTCTCTAGAGGGTGAGGGAATTCTTCTGGAAGCAAAAAAAAAAAAAAAAGCAAAAGGATGATAACAGACCAAGAGCCTTGGAGACAAAGGTGTGCAGCTTCCTCCAGTTACAGACCTGGATCATGGAATCCCAGACTGGGCTGGGATGGAAGAGATCTCAGAGCCACCCCTGCCATGGCAGGGACCCCTTCCGCTGTCCCACGCCAGTGTCCAGCCTGGCCTTGGGCACTGCCAGGGCTCCAGGGGCACCACAGCTGCTCTGGGTACCTGTGCCAGGGCCTGCCCACCCTGCCAGGGAACAATTCCTGCCCAGTATCCCATCCATCCCTGCCCTCTGGCAGTGGGAACCATTCCCTGTGTCCTGGCACCCCATCCCTTGCACACATCCCTTCTGTGTTCCCTGCAGGCTCCCTTTGGGCAGCCGCAGGTCCCTGTGGAGAGCTGTCCCCAGCCCCCATCGCCCCCAGGAGCTTTCCAGAAAGGGATTTTTGTGCTGCCTCCCAAAGCTGCTCCTTACTCACACCACGAATTCTGTGTGGCAAAATCAGAGCCCTCCCAGCCCCTCCTTTCCCAAAATCCTTCCCCTGTCCCCTGTGGAATCACTTGTCAGGAATCATTGCCCAGCAGAGCCATCAGTGCCTCGGAGCAGCTTGTGTGCAGCTGCTGGAGTGAAGGCTCCCGGTGCTGCCAGCCCCCCTGCGCTTGGAGCACGGCAGGCACAGCTGGCTCCGAGACTCCCTCCATCCCAACACAAGGAGCAGCTGGAACAGAACAGCCACAGCTCCCAGGCACGAGCTGCTGTTCCAGGAGAGCTCCGGCAGCTCCGGGCTGCGAGCTCGCCCTGCCTGCCCCAGGTGCTCCAGCCCAGCCATCGATCCCAAGCCTCTGCTCCATTGGATTTCTCTCCGGGCGTAGAAGAACGAGATTCTCTATCAAAGCAGCAGAGCCCAGCAGCAATCGCACAATATCTGGGCAAAGATCTCTCTCCTTTGTTGTGCAGGCAGCAAACAGAGCTGGGAACATTTTGTGCTTATTTAAAGACAAAAGTGCTGGATTTGATTGGGAAATGGTGGCTCTGATTTCCATCGTGTCCCTGGATTGTTCCCATTGAGGGGACAAAGCTCCTGTCAGAGGTGACATCAGGGGCAGGGAGGGCAGCTCCTCTTCTGGGCTGGCTCTTTTCCACTCCCAAGGCTTCAGCCCCAAGTTCCCTGGCACTCACTGGTTTCACAGCATGGGTGCACCCCCAGAAATTCCACAGGCTGGGAAACTGAGGCCCAGGAGGGTGGAGGGTGAGGCCCTTGCCCAGCAGAGTGTGGAAACTCCAGCTCGTCCTGAGCCACTCCTGGAAGGTTTGGAGCAGGGAAGGAGGAGCTGGGGACAGTTCTGCTCCAGAACAGGGAACAGGGAAATGGCCAGTGTGGGACATTCGGGGACAGGGGCATGTGCAGCTCCAGCCTGGAATAACGGTGATAAGAACATGATCCTGGAAAAAGGGAGGGAGGGAGGGAGGGAGGGAGGGAGGAAGGAAGGAAGGAAGGAAGGAAGGAAGGAAGGAAGGAAGGAAGGAAGGAAGGAAGGAAGGAAGGAAGGAAGGAAGGAAGGAAGGAAGGAAGGAAGGAAGGAAGGAAGGAAGGAAGGAAGGAAGGAAGGAAAGAAGGAAGGAAGGAAGGAAGGAATTGGAGCAATTTTTTCAGCTCCAACATTCCCTCCAGCAAAAGGAAGGGCAGCCCTGGAGCTCAGGGAGTCAGGGAATGCTTTCATCTCTGCAAAGTGAACTCAAATTATTCCAGCTGCCACAGCCTCCCAGTTCCACTGATGGATACAGGTCTGAAGTCTGGCCTGGAAGGGGGATTTCAGTCCAAATTTCAGTGGAATGAGGAGCAGAGATCCTGGAATCCCTCCCCACCCTTGATCTGCCAGGCTCAGTCTGTGTCTGTGGCTCATCTCTCAATTTGTCTTTCCCAAAACTGAGGTTCCTTTTCCCCCATTAGTGAAGACCTTTTAAGAGGAAGCAGAATTTTCCATGCAGCCTTTTCCCGATGAAAACATTCCCACTGAAATCTGGGACAGCAAAGGTTTCCTTTCTCACCTGGCAGAGGAGGAGGTTCCAAACCCCTCCAGCTGAGCCTCTGCAATTTGCTTTCTGCTGGTTTTTGACTTTTCCCACTGTCAGATATCAAAAGCCCCTCACTGACCACTGAAGTGTCAAATCCTCTTTTCCTGAAAAATCACGCAGGATGACATTTTAAGGCCACGGGCTTTGCTGGGAGCCCTGTGAGTTCTCCCTGAGTTCTTTCTCAGGGAGCTTGGCTCAAGAGAATTTGGCTTCCTCCCACCAGAACCTGGGAAAGGTTTTTATTGTCCCAAAAGGGGAGGTGACAAGAGGAGGAGCCAGGGAAGCACCATCCTGTGTTCCAGTCAGGTGCAGTGAGCTCCTTGGGATTATTCCCCACCTCGGTGGGAGGAGAATCCCCATCTCCAGGGCACTGAGCTGGGCAGAACCCCTGGGAGATAAGTGGGATGTGAAGAGGATCAATCCTAAAGGCCCTGGAATTCTTCTCCTGACAGTGATTATTGCAAACCTCTACAGGCAGGGCTTTGCTGTGACAGTGGAATTGTGCAGTGAGGTTCCTTTGGGGTTGTTGTTAACAGCTAAGAATGTCCCTATTTCCTGTCTGGCTTTTTGCCATCAGCAGGAGGCTGAGCTCTCTGGGATGAGGTGAATTTCCCCTTCTTTTAGGAAAGGAATAATTCCCTGTGTGCCAGATCTACAGGAGAGTGGCCTGATTGGAAAGGAAAACAGGAAACAAAAGATGTTACAGAATCCCAGACTGGGTTGGGTTTGAAGAGACCTCAAAGTCCACCCAGTGTCACCCCTGCCATGGCAGGGACACCTCCCGCTGTCCCAGGCTGCTCCAGCCCCGTCCAGCCTGGTCTTGGGCACTGCCAGGGCTCCAGGGGCACCACAGCTGCTCTGGGCACCCTGTGCCAGGGTCTCCCACCCTCTCAGGGAACAATTCGCAATTCCCAATCTCCCATCCATCCCTGCCCTCTGGCAGTGGGAGCCATTCCCTGGGTCCTGTCCCTCCATCCCTTGTCCCCAGTCCCTCTCCAGCTCTCCTGGAGCCCCTTTGGGTCCTGCAAGGAGCTCTGAGCTCTCCCTGGAGCTTTTCCTCTGCAGGTGAGCACCCCCAGCTCTCCTGGGCTCCCAGGTTTGATGTCAGCCTTTTGCTCCATGTCCTGTTCCTGTTGCCAGGGGATATTGAGCAGAAATTGGAAGCATCCCAGATATTGCCACAGTGGGTGAGTTTTCCGGAGGCCTGCTCAGGATCCCTGCCCAGGGGCTGCATGGAGGGAGCTGCAGCTGGGAAAGTGCTCGGGGAATGTCCCAGGCAGGAGAGGTTGCTGTTCCCCAGGCACAGGCTCAGCTGCTCCTCGGGAAAGGCTCCGTCTCCCTGGCAATGCTCTTTGGAACAGGCGAGGTGCCGTGAGCAGGGATGTCTCCCAGGCAATGCCCTTTGGAAGGAAGAGCTTGGGAATGAAGCAGTTCAGAGCACGGGGAGATGGCAGTGCTCACCCTGGGCACGGGGACAGCAGCAGGGACACCTGAGGGCCCCCAGCCCTGCCCTGCTCCTGCCGGGCCTGTGCACAGCACTGAGCAGGAGAAGCCCGGCCTGGAGGTCCTGCATGTCCCTGACACCTGTGGGAAACCCAAACCCACGGGGGGAGGTGGCAATCCACTGGAAGTGGGAGCCAGGGGCAGCAGAGCACAAAGCAGGGATGGGCATTCCCAGGAGGGGAAGGTTCCCTGTCCATGGCAGGGGGTGGGACTGAGATGGTCCTGAAGGTCCCTTCCCACCAAAGGCATTCCATGGATCTGTGCTTCCACTGCTCCCCCACACTGCCCATGTCCCCAAGTGCCACATCCACAGGGCTTTAAATCCCTCCAGGGATGGGCACTCCAAACCCCCCTGGGCAGTGCCAATCCCTGACCCCCCTTTCCATGGGGAAATTCCTCCTGGAGCTCACCCTGAGCCTGCCCTGGCCCAGCCTGGGGCCGTTCCCTCTCCTCCTGTCCCTGTTCCTGGAGCAGAGCCTGACCCCCCGGCTGTCCCCTCCTGGCAGGAGCTGTGAGAGCCACAAGGTCCCCCCTGAGCCTCCTTTGCTCCAGGCTGAGCCCCCCCAGCTCCCTCAGCCCCTCCCAGCTCTGTTCCCTGCCCTGCACTTGCTCCAGCCCCTCCAGGTCTTTTTTGTCATGAGGGGCCCAAACGGAGCCCAGGATTGAGCTTTGGGACCTCAGCATTGAGCTTTGTCTCTTTTCCTTCTTCAGCAGCACTGAAATTCCTGAGAAACCCCTTCCTGCAGAGATACAGAGCTAGAAATGAAAGGTTTGGTGCTGCTGGTCAGGCAAGTCCCACAGCAGGAATCCTGGAGCCCCCTGTGGATTCCCTTGGAATGATCCTGATTCTATGGTTTTGGTACTTTGTTTTGCCCTAACCCAAAATTCAGGTGGAATTTGGGCTGCCTGGAATGGCCTTTTCATCCTGAAAGAATCTTTAAATAATTTTCCTGTTTGGAATTCAAAGAAAGGCTTCAAATTCTCAATTTTTTTTGTCACTGAGAAAGGAAAACTTGAACAAGTCAAAACATTGGGTCTTCAGGCTGTTTATTTCCATTTGACCTTTAAAACCCATTTGTGGTGTAAACTCAGTGACATCCCCGAGCTCCAAGTTATTCCAAACAAAAAACATTTTGTTGGAAATGACAAAATCGGCTTTCAGCAATTTATCAACATTTTTCTTCCTCCAGCAGGAGATTCATCAAATTGATCCTTTCCCTGGGGTATTTTTTGCTTCAACAAATTGACATTGCCTGGCAAAGGGAGATATTGTCAGTGGGGAAGCTGCACCAGGAGTTTTAGGAACAACCCCATTGGGCAGGAGGATGGCAAGGGCAAGGATGGAGGGGTTGGCAGTTGGCCTCTGCTGTGGCCCCTCCATGGGGCTGGGGGATCCCAATTCAATGTTTTCTCTTCTCAGCAGGTCCCTGATGGCCCACGTCCCCCCTGGCTGCTGGGGGTCCCCCAGTGCCCCTGCCCTGATCCCTGTGCTGGATCAAAGCCCTGCTGCCACATTTCCTGCTCAGTCCTGGCACTGCCACTCCATCATCGATCAGGAAGTTTTTATAAAACATGAGTGGAATCCTAATTCCCACCCTGGACTGATTCCAATCTCTTGCTGGCTCTCTCCCACTTTTGCCTGGCAGCTCCTGTTCTGCTTCAGGGTTTTTGGGGCTCTTAGCTCAGGCAGTTTTGCTGGAGGGGGTCCCAGGGACCCTGCCCAGGTTAGGGGGCTACTCACAGAACAGCAGCATCAGAGCTGCCATTCCCATTCCCACACCTGAGGCTGAATTTTCATGGAATTATTCTGGACTGGGTTGGGTGGGAAGGGCCCTCAAGGCCCCTCTCATTCCCATCCCTCACCATGGGCACGGGCACCTCCCACCAGACCAGGTTCTCACTGTCTAAATTTGGAGGGATTTCTGTTTTGTATGAAGCAGCTCTTGCTGACCCCATGTTTGGGTCTCTCTTCTCTGCCCTTGTCTCTTCCCAGTTCCATTTCCCCTGGCTGGTTCCAGACTCCACGTGTGTGCCTGCATTTTGGCACTACAGGGAATTTTCTGATATTTTCCTGTGTTTAATTCACCACCCCGGTTCCTGGCGCGCTCCCAAACCGTTTGCAGGAGCTGCTGCTCTGGGATTTGAGGCAGAGTGGGGGCTGGTGCAGGGAGAGCAGGAGAGCAGCTGATTCCCTGGGAGAGCTGTGGGATCCAGCCTGCCCTTCCCCAGCAGGATCCTGCTCCCAGAGGCAGGGGCACCGCTGGCTGCAGCACAGCAAACCGGCACGGGCAGCGTGGGGAGGCAGCACGGAGGGGCCGAGGGCAGGCAGGGGTTGGTTCGTGGCTGTGATGAGGGAGCTCCACGTCCAGCCCTGGAAATCCCGAATTCCAGCTTGACAAATATGCCAGAGCCCTTCCAGGCTTTTGCTGCTTCCAGTTATTTGGGAAAGACCATCGGGGGCCATTTCCCTTCTGCTTTATTCCAGACACTTGTTGGTTGCCAGTCCATCCACATGGATTTGCACCCCTAAACCCACTCAGGTGGAGAAATACACAGGAATAAATGGCCTTGGAGCAGGATTTGGGAGCAGACTGAGAACAGTAGGGCCTCCCAGCCCTTTATCTCCATTTCCTTTGCAGTGCTCAGTGATCCAGCAGCTCCAGGTTGTGCAGAAGCCGAGGGGCAGGGATTTCCTCTGGAATTGTTCCAGATGGGCACAGAGGAAGGCCCAGCTCAGAGCAATGCCCTGGCAGCTTAGGATAACTTGGAGCGAGGGTGCTCACCCTTCATCACTCAAACCCTGCCTGTGTCACGCAGCCGCCCTGGAGCAGCAGAACATCCCCCATGAGCCACTGGCCACCCTCTCCCTGCCTCTTGCCGGGGCTCGGGTGGGTTTTGCTCCCTCCCTTTCCTCTCTGACTGGGAGCACAATGCTCTGACAACAAACAGCCCTCCTCCAGGGAGGAGCCTGGCTCTGGGGTGTCATGGATGTGTCGGGTCTGTGGAAAGGTGTGAGGGGAACTGGAGCACGGGAGCCTCTGGAATACCTGAGATCAGTCTGGTGGGGAGGGTCCTGATGCTCAGGAGAGGATGCTGGCCAGGAGCCAGGCTCCCTGTCCCTTCCCTGTCCCCAGGACTGACCCACCCTGTCCCAGCTGTCCCCATTTGTCCCTGGTGACACTGAAACAGGCAGAGGAAGGGGGCAGTGGTGACAGCAGAGCCTCCTGCTCCTGGTCAGGGACTGAGGTTCTGTGGCTCCTGCCAGGCAGGATGGGCTTCCCACGGGAAATGGGCTCTTGTCTGCTGTGATTCCAGAGGTTGTTCCTGCCACAGGCACAAGCAGGGGGCTTGGAGAGGGCTGACAGCACAGATAGCTCAGCTGGGGAGCAGGAGCAGAGGGAACAACCACAGGAACTGAGGGAAAGGGAGGAAAAAGCCTGGAGACTCCTCAGAGGCACGAGAAGATAGAGCAAAGGCACATCCAGGGTAACAAACCCAAGTCTGTCTGCACAGACACAGCTCTGGGGCTGGAAGACACCTGGGGGAGGATGTCCTGGGGGTGTGGGGAGGATGGGCTCCAGGAGGCTGATCCTGAGGCCACAGAGCTGCTCGGGGCAGAGGAGCTGGTTCTCAACACATCCCATCAGCCAGGCTCTGTCCCAGCACTTCCTGGGCAGAGCTGGCCAGGATCACCCAGAGAACAAAGCCCAGCTCCTGAATGACCCAGGGAACAAAGACCAGCTCCTGAATGACCTGGAGAACAAAGCCCAGCTCCTGAATGACCCAGGGAACAAAACCCAGCTCCTGAATGACCTGGAGAACAAAGCTCAGCTCTTGAATGATCTCGAGAACAAAGCCCAGCTCCTGAATGACCCAGGGAACAAAGACCAGCTCCTGAATGACCTGGAGAACAAAGCCCAGCTCCTGAAGGACCCAGGGAACAAAACCCAGCTCCTGAATGACCTGGAGAACAAAGCTCAGCTCTTGAATGATCTCGAGAACAAAGCCCAGCTCCTGAATGACCCAGGGAACAAAGACCAGCTCCTGAATGACCTGGAGAACAAAGACCAGCTCCTGAATGATCTCAAGAACAAAGCCCAGCTCCTGAAAGCCACACAGGGGCTGGGGGCTCCATCACCAGATGGCTGAAGGAAAGAACTGGACCTCAGAAAAGGCCCGGGGGTAAGCACACATCCCTGCCAGCCCTGCAGGTGTGTGCAGCACTGGCAGATGCTGAAACTGCTCCCGTCGCCTCCCTGCGAGTGCTGGATGCCAAGAGAAGGCAGGAGCCTGGATTCCAGCTCTGGAAGCTCCAGCAGCTCAGCTCCCTGCTCAGCCAGGTGGGGAAAGGGAAGTACAAGTCCCACTGCAAGGCTTTGATGGCTCCCACACTTCCCCAGGAGCAGAGCCCAGCTCTGGGGGAACTCTCAGGGAGTTCATTCCTGCTCGCCATCTGTCCTTGCCAACAATTACAAGTTTCCCATTCAAGCTGGGGGTCAATGCCGGTGATTTAAGGGAGATGTCACAGGGATCCTTCTGAGGGCTGAAAAATGGCAAGGGCAGCACTTAGAGAAAGGAAGGAGAATCCATCAGGGGAACTTTGCCTCCTCTCGCTTTCCCTTGGCTTCCAGGAGCTTGTGCTTGGCAGGGACAGGCTGTGGAGCCAAGGTGACCAATTCTCCCTGTTTGTCATCCCCTGGCTCGGCCAGCTCCCTGGGAGAGTCCCAGGGTCAGGTTTGCAGCTCAGCACAGCCTCAGCATCCTGGATTCCAATCCTGATTTCCATCCCAGGCACTGCCCACCTGTGCAAACCAGGGCAGCTCCATCCACCTGGCCTTCTCCATCCCCTCTGCTCAGCCCAGGCACCACCTGAGGGGCACCATTGGCTTTGCAGGGCCTTTGCTGGCATCACTTTCTCCCTGGCATCACTGGCTGCAGAGGTTTGTCACCTCCAGGGACTGCAAGTCTGTCCCAGTTCCATCCTTATCTTCCAGCCCCCTTTATCCTTTTCTTCCAGCCTCCTTTTTTCCCCCCTCTATCTTCATTTTTCTTTCCTTTTCCTGGGCTTCTGTTATGTTTTCCTGCAGTCAGCACAAATCTGCAGCTACTTCCAGTCCATTTGAAATTCCACTGGTATTTTGGGGCACATAAATGATCTGCCTTTGGAAATTCCCCCGGCTCTGGAGTGGAGATGTGCACAAACGGAGTGCCAGGGAAAATCAGGAATGCCACATCTGATTTATACAGCTCCTCCAGCCTGGATTAGGCTGGGAATATCCAGCAACACCAGGGCCAGCAGGAGGAGCTGAAGGGATCTTTCACTCCCTCACCCCCAAAAATTTTAATTATTCTCTTTAAGCCAGAAGACGTCAGTGACTGGCAGGGGGTTTTGTGTCCAGGGGCCCGGCTTTGGTGCACACAGAGAAAGAAGGGACAGGAGGGCTCTGCAGGGCACCTGAGGTGTGAGTGCTGCCCAAGCTGCTGCAGTTCTGACACTGCAGTGCCAAGGTGAGATCCCAAGGAGGGATGTGAGGATGGGGAAGGGTCTGGAGGAGCAGCTGAGGACACTTGGCCTGTTCAGCTGGAGCAGAGGGGCCGAGGGCAGAGCTCAGCGGGGCTGCAGCTCCTCCCCAAGGGCAGCTCTGATCTCTGCTCCGGGACAGGGACAGGAGCCAGGGAATGGCTGGAGCTGTGCCAGGGGATTTGGGATGGAGATCAGGGAAAGGCTCTTTCCCCAGAGGTGCTGGCACTGCCCAGGCTCCCCAGGGAATGGTCCCAGCCCCGAGGCTGCCAGAGCTCCAGGAGGGTTTGGACAGCGCTGCCAGGGGTGCCCAGGGTGGGATGTTGGGGGGTCTGGGCAGGGACAGGGTGGGACTGGGTGACCCGGGGGGGCCCTCTCAGCTCAGGATATTCCAGGATTCCATGAGTCCAGGGAACAAATAAGCACCATTAGCAAGGAATTATTTGCTAAAAGCCTCTCTAAAGACCCGGGAGTTCCTCAGCCCCACCTGCAGCGCTGACTGCCAGCCCTGCCTCAGTTTCCCGGTTAATTAAGTGGGAAAGGGAAGATGATGCAGATGGGAGCCAGGGGGATCATTAGTAAAGCTCAACCAGGAATGAGCTGAACATCAGACCCAGGGCATGAATTATTTATCCATGTTAACATTTCCAGCACAAGGAGGAAAATGAGCTGGAAATACCTCGGTGGTTCCTGGGCTCTGCCCAGCACCTCCCAGGACCTTTCCTTCCATTCTGCAAGGACCCTGAGCAGTGGATCTTTTGGCTGGCTGGGGGATTTTGCAGGATGTGACCTGTGCCCTGGGAGAGCACCGTAATTGAATCCCAGGATGAGATTTATTGGAGCTGGAAAGAAAACCAAATTGACAACCTTTTTCAGTCCCCTCCAAAATGACACTAAAATCCTTTAATGCAGGGAAGGCTGGATGCAAACTGCAATGAGAAAGTGAAAAAAAATGTTTGGTGGGTGCTCGGGAATGGTTTGCACTGCCACAATCCCCAAGCTAAGTCCAAGTTTGGTGGGATTTATAGGAAAGCTCCAACATGAGAGGATGAGAATCTACATCTACCCTGGCTTCATTTCTGCCCTTGCAAACATAGCAGTCCCCAGTTTTCTGTGTCTGTCCCTTCTGTGCAGTCACATCCATATTTCCATGGATTTGGGAATGTGAGCCCACACAATGAGAGAGGAAAATAACAGCAGATGAATGGAGCCATGAACTCAGGGAGCTCCCGGTGCCCAGGTCAAGAGTTCCACTTTAATGGAAATGTTTGTTCAGCAGCACCGGTTTGGAGCAGCAAATGAAGTGATTTTTGTTATCTCTTTTTCACCACAAACACTTCTTTCCAAGGGAAGAAGTTTAATATGCAGAGCTAGTTGGAATCTGCTTCACTAGGTTTATTTGTCATAAATTGGAATCAGTGCAAAAATCTGCACTATCAGTTACATATCAGGGCCTTCTAGAGAGAATAATGATGAGCAAACTCCCAACTGGGGCTGCAGGGAGCTGGGAATGTGCTGGAGATGGATGCTGCTGCTCAGAGCAAATCCCAGGATGAGCTGAGCACAGGGGGTGGCGTGCCCAGTCCCTGGGCATGGTTGGCACCTCCAAATTCCAGCCAGGAGAGCCCCAAGCTAGAGCAGAGAGTGGCCGGAGCAGCCCCAGCTCCTGCAGTCCCTCAGGGAGGGACCCGATTTGGGCCAGGGCTGGTGCTGAGGGTGGGGTCTGGGGATGTGCTGTGGGATGGGTTTGGGGTGCTGAGCACGCTGGGGAGGGGCTCTGGCTTCTCCTCCTTCCCCTCTGCATGTGCTGCCCAATTTCAGTAAATCTGGCCCAGTGGTGAAAAATTCAAAGCTTGGACAGGGACAGGACCCAGGGAATGGCTGGAGACGGGACAGGGCAGGATGAAGTTGGATATTGGGTTATTGGAAAGGTTCTTCCCCCAAAGGTGCTGGAACTGCCCAGGCTCCCCAGGGAATGGGCACAGCCCCGAGGCTGCCAGAGCTCCAGGAGGGTTTGGACAGCGCTGCCAGGGGTGCCCAGGGTGGGATGTTGGGGGGTCTGTGCAGGGCAGGGGTGGGGCTGGATGAGCCTTGGGGTCCTTTTCCAGTCAGGATTTCCAGGTCTGGCAAATCCCAGTGGGATTCCAGGAGCATCCCCCGCTAGGGGCTCTGCTGGGACAGCCCCTGCCCTCCCCTCCTGCTCTGCTGAGCTCACCAGAGCTCTCCAACCCACTGTCACACCTGGACTGGTGGTCCCACAGTCCTTCCCAGCCCAAACCCTTCCATGATCTCCACTGAGCTCTCCTGGCTGCCACTCAGGGGCATTTGCTGGGCCAAGGGATGGCAGCAAATCAGCAATTTGGCTCTGCTGCCTGCCCTGCCCCAACTCCAGGGGCTCTGGGAGCCTTCATTCCCTGTTCCCTGCCAGAATCCCCAGTTCCAGGGGCTCTGGGAGCCTTCATTCCCTGTTCCCTGCCAGAATCCCCAGTTCCAGGGACTCTGGGAGCCTTCATTCCCTGTTCCCTGCCAGAATCCCCAGTTCCAGGGCTCTGGGAGCCTTCATTCCCTGTTCAGTCTCAGAGGCAGTGCAGGCAGCAGAGCGTTCCCTGTTCCCTGGCACAGCCCAGCTGCAGGGGACAGGAGCTGGCTCCTGAGCAGTGAGCAGGACAGGAGCTGATTCCCTGTGGAAAAACCCTCTCCAGGCCCTCCTGGAGCTGCAATAAAGGACAGAGATGGCCCTTCCAGGAGGAGCTGGGATTGCAGGAATTGGGCAATAACAGAATCAGCAAATCCAACCCCAGGGATCGTTGTTTCTGCTGCCTTTGGGAGGGTTCCACCTTTCCCCCTGGCAGCAGGATTTCTCCATGTCTGCTCAGCCTGGGCTGCTGAAGGGATCTCTCCTCCATCCAAAGGAGGAGCAGCACCTGTGACTGGGACTGAATCCTGGGACTGGGGAAGAAGAAAACCCTCATAGAATCCAGCCCAGGAACAGCTTTGGGAACACCAGCTTCCCAAAGAACCCAGGCCAGGAGCAGCTCTGGAATACAGGCAGCCTCCTGCTATTCCAGGCAGGATTTGCTCTCTAATCTCAGTCCAGATCTACTTTTTAAAGCTGAGTCTCACCCAAGACCTGAGGCGTTTTGCAGCTTCCCAGAAACCACTGCCACAGCAATAAAAATTACCTGCTTGTATTGAGAGTTGTATTTTTAGCCTGAGATTGAAGTGCTCTACTCCAGAAGCAGCCACTCCTGCGGGGAGGGAGGGGTTGTACCTTCAGCACTAAAACTGGAGAATAAAATCCAGTGAAAATTCTTGCTCAGGGTGTTTCTCCACCCAAAACTCCTGTGGAAGGACTGGCCAAACATTCTGTGCTTTAGTTTTTAGATAAAAATTGAAGGAAGTGGCTGTTTGCCCCCAAAATGCTTTGATTTTCTTCATGGAAGCAAATACACAACATTTCTTTTACACATGAACCTCCTATTTCTCCTTTTTGTTTCTTTTTTTTCTTTTAAGGCTTTTATTTCCAATATTGGATTTCAGCCAAAAAATATTGGTCCTCAATTACTGGAAATCAATTTATTCTCTTTCTGAGCACTTGGCTTAATCCAGTGCAGAAAAGTCTATTAATGAACTCTCTCCCAGATGAAAACAGAATCAAAGCTTTGCATTTCATCAACGCTTAGGAGAAGCTGAGCAAGTTAAGCAGGGCCAGCAATATTTTAATTAAGCCTTGCTGAGATTGTCTCCTGCTACAAGAGCCCTGTTTAATTACATTTGTTAAAATACCCTACAGTGGATTGAATCCCTGCTCCAAGGGGTTTCTCCATGGTGGGAATGCCAATAAATGCCAGCATCTCCCTTGGCATTGCAGCCCCAGGTGAGCCCGGACTGGAGCTGCCCCACCAGGGCTGGAGCAGCTTTAGTTCCCACCCCAGCCCTGGGGCTGAGCACTCCCTGGGCTGTCCAGCAGGGAATTCCCCCCTGCTTCCCATCGGGACACCCTCACTGCCAGCATCCCTGCCCTGGCAGGGGCATGTGGTGGCACTGGGAGCCCTGCAGAGATCACAGCCATGGGACAGCACCTCCCTCACCCAGCGAGCAGCCCCAGCCTGGGGCACAGCAGCACCTCTGGCCAGGAGACACGTGGGGATTGTGTCCAGAGTGGGGAAAACGTGGGGAATGAGCCCAGAGTGGGGGAAATGTGGGGAATGAGCCCAGAGTGGGGAAAAACATGAGGATTGTGTCCAGAGTGGGGAAAATGTGGGGAATGAGCCCAGAGTGGGAAAAAACATGGGGATTGTGTCCAGAGTGGGAAAAACATGGGGATTGTGTCCAGAGTGGGGAAAAATGTAGGGATTGTGTCTAGAGTGAGGAAAACATGGGGAATGAGCCC
Source organism: Lonchura striata (assembly GCF_050655825.1). Taxonomy (NCBI): domain Eukaryota; kingdom Metazoa; phylum Chordata; class Aves; order Passeriformes; family Estrildidae; genus Lonchura; species Lonchura striata. Next base: position 11,749,496 of record NC_140729.1, on the reverse strand, counting down.
AGAGTGGGGAAAACGTGGGGAATGAGCCCAGAGTGGGGAAAAATGCGGGGATTGTGTCCAGAGTGGGGGAAAACGTGGGGATTGTGTCCTGAGTGGGGGAAAAATGTGGGGATTGTGTCCAGAGCAGGGGAAAATATGGGGATTGTGTTCAGAGCAGAGGAAAAATATGGGGAATGTGTCCAGAGCAGGGAAAAATGTGGGGATTGTGTCCAGAGCAGGGGGAAACGTGGGGATTGTGTCCAGAGCAGGGGAAAAACATGGGGAATGTGTCCAGAGTGAGGGAAATGTGGGGAATGAGCCCAGAGCATGGGAAAACGTGGGGAATGTGTCCAAAACTCTTCTCCACATGACCAAAGTTCCTCAAGCTTGAATCCCAAGGTATGCAGCAGCTCTGTCAGGCTCTCTCTAGACGCACAGGACTGCCCCATGATACCAAAAGAAGCTGGAACAGTTGGATCTGGGCTTTCTAAGGCACTGCTGAAGCTGTTTCAGAGGAATTCCATGGCCTCTGTTTGTAGGAGGAGGTGGGTGCATTGTTGGGAGGGGAGATGGGGCTCACACAGCCCCTTGGAGAAGGGTCTGTGCCTGAAGGGTTTGGAAATCTGAACCTCTGGCCCTGTTGTCAGGAGCTTGTGGGCCAGGAATTTCCTCTAAGCAAAGGAAATATTGTGAGGGACATAAGAGTAGGGAAAATGTTGCCTGATTACTTCCAAAATCAATGGCTCAGGGAAGCCCATGGAACAGGCAGCTTTCTCTCATCAGAAACCAGCACAAGTTAATTAACTGAATAACACTTGGAATGGGGAACGCTGAACCCACTGATGGATGAGACGAATCCTCCAGGGAGGCTTGGATTGGAAGCTCTGTCTGATTCCCTGGGTGCTCCAGCAAAAATTAAGGAAGAGATCCTTTCCAAGCCCTATTCCCCTCAGGGCTGGAGGCTCTCAGGCTCATTTCCAAACAAGGTTTTCCCTTCAGGAGTTAGTTGGTCCCTGGTCCTCCCAGGAACATGAATATTTACTGAATCTTGAGCCAAACACTTATTCCCTTCAGCAAGGTGTAAATCAGGAGTGCCAGCACTGGAGTTCCCAGGGCCACACAGGAAAAGGGATCGAGGCCTTGGTGCCACAGGCCTGGGGCTGGGAGGGACAATTCCCAGGAGCCAGGACAAGGGGAATGGCTTCAAACTGACAGAGAGGAGATTTAGATGGATACTGGGAAGGAAATCCTGGCTGGGAGGGTGGGCAGGCCCTGGCACAGGGTGCCCAGAGCAGCTGTGGTGCCCCTGGAGCCCTGGCAGTGCCCAAGACCAGGCTGGACACTGGGGCTTGGAAAAGCCTGGGACAGCAGAAGGTGTCCCTGTCATGGCAGGGGTGGCACTGGGTGATTTTTAAGGTCCTTTCCAACCAAAGCATTCTGGCATTCCATGATCTTCGTGGGAGTCTCACTTTGATTCACATCCACAGCTGGATTCTCACCACACCTGTGGGGGCTCCGTGTCCCATCCCACCCCACAAACCCTCCTGGGAAGCCCTGACCATGACACATGGAAGCCCTAATAACCAACAACCCTTGGTGGGGGGGGGCTGGGGGCTGTCCTGAAGTTCAGAATCTCCTCAGTTATCCCCACCTGGGCCTGGAGTAGCTGCACAGGGCCAGTTCTACCACAGACTTACAAAGCTGTGAGCTGTGACCCCAGTGCTGTGTGGCAGCTGTGTCACTGCAGCTCCCAGAGGGCACAGGGCTGTCCCCAGCCCCGGGTGGCTCTGGTGACTGCAAGCTGACAAAGCTGCTCAATCCTGGTGCCACCCACCTATGGAAACCTGGTGCCACCCACCTGCTGAACCCCAGTGTCACCCACCTGCTGAATCCCGGTGTCACCCACCTGCTGGATCTCAGTGTCACCCACCTGCTCAATCCTGGTGTCACCCACCTGCTGAATCCCAGTGTCACTCACTGCTGAGCCCCAGTGTCACCCACCTGCTGAATCCTGGTGTCACCCACCTGCTGAATCCTGGTGTCACCCACCTGCTCAATCCCAGTGTCACCCACCTGCTGAATCCTGGTGTCACCCACCTGCTCAATCCCAGTGTCACCCACCTGCTGAATCCTGGTGTCACCCACCTGCTGGATCCCAGTGTCACCCACCTGACTCCCCTTTGCACAAAGGACTTTGTCCCCTCCTGGCATTTCCAAAGCCCCGAGCACAGGGGATCCCAGGTTTACAGACCCCAGCAGAAATCCCAAAGCTCCCAAAGGGGTTTTGTAAGGATTAGAGCAGGAGAAGCCGTCACCCCTCAAAGGAGCTGTGGCAGCAGAGTCAGGGCCTGGCCTGGCATCCCTCAGCCCCTGCCCAGGGCAGTTCCCTGGGCCTTCTGGGCAGGAATGTGCCCCTGTTGACAGAGTGGCCAAATTACCCTTTGTCTCCTTAAAAAGGAAAAAAGCCCAGAAGTTTCTCTCCTCAGTTTACTAAAAAGACACCTCATGGGACCTTGGGGACTTCACTTCTGACCTGGGGCTGCCAATTGGACAGAGGCCAAGAGGTCCAGCCTAGGTAATTCATGAGAAAAAGAAGAGAACAAAGGAAATAATTGCTTTTGTCGGGTGTTTTAGCAGGAGCAAGGACCTCTTGCCCCTGGCTCAGGTTTTTCTCTCTAAGAGCTTTGTTATTTTGCCTTTTATTAGAACTTTTTCTGTTTCCAACGGTACCTCAGAAGCCATCCTGCTAATTTTATGCCATCTGAGGTAGCTGGGCTATCTCAGGGGTGATAGGTTCTCTGAGAGCTCAGAAGACCTGGCTCGAGGAGAAACCTGTCACTTCTGCTCTTTTCCCACTGCAGGAATGTGGGAGACATGGGAAACTGCACTGGATCAAATCTGGTGCAGGCTCAAGCAGAAAAATGAGTCAGGTGTGAGTGCAGGTGTCTGTGGGCAGCTCCTGGTCTGTCTGTCCTGGCTGGGCTCACACTCAGCACCTGTTCTGTGCCAAAGAGAAACTTGGGAATCTCCAGGGCTGCAGCATCCAGCCTTCCCTAAATGCATCTACCCTTCCCTCATTCCATCCAGCCCTCCCTAAATCCAACCAGCCTTCCCTAATTCCATCCAGCCTTCCCTAAATGCATCCACCCCACACAGGGAGGCTGCAGCCTCGGGGAGGGAGCGTCCCAGCTGAGCTGAGGGCACGGGGACACCTGGGCTGAGCTGGGCTCCCACAGCAGTGAGAGACAGGAGGGGCTTGGAGAAATCACACTGAAGAGCTGGGAAGTCACATCGAATATCTGTAAAGCCAAATTGAATATTTGTGAACTCATATTGAATATTTTAAGTTCATATTTAATATTTTTGAATCCACATTGAATGTTTGTTAGTTGTGACTGCAAACACCTTCCCAGGACCCAAGGGAGGCAGTAAATTTGCCCAGCCAGGGAATGATACAGTGGGAAAATTCACCAGGTGTCAGAGCGTGTTTGTCTGAACTTCCTGGAGATTCCACACTGAAATATGAGAAGTGTCAAATTAGATCAGGCCTAAGATCCATCTTAGACCTGTACTGCAGCTCAGAGAGGCCCCACTTCACCATCCAGGTCGGGTGGGAAATGTCCTGTTCTCCACCCAGTCCTCAGCATTGGCAGCTGCTGGGGAGCTGTCCCTGCCCATGGCAGGGTGGTTGTTCCAGCCCAAACCATTCCATGATTCTCTGCCAATATTCTGACTTCTGCTGTCTTGTCATTAAATCCAGGTTCTCTTCACTCAGTCCTTGTGTGGCCTCGCACACCTTCCCCAGGCACTGGATCCTGTCCCAATCCCATTCCATGTTCCCCAGCTCGTGGGCACAGGGACAGGACACACGCCTGGAGCTGTGTGGGATGGTTCAGCCACTCATTTGGGATCTTTTCCTCCTTGCAGGCTCTAAATCCACAGCAACATTGGCTAAAACTCCTTTCCTGGTCAGGGACAGCAGCTGCTCCCTGGCTCATAACTCTGACACCGATATGAAGGATGCAGGGAGTGCATCCAGAGGTTTAGGGTTGTTGGGAGTCTGGGGCTTGTAGTCCTGAACAGAACCACAAATTTCCTTCCTGCAAGCTAAGCAAGAGTTCCCTGAGCTGAGTGTGGATCTGGAGAGGAGGAAACAACTTGGAAATGAAAAATGCTGGGAATTAAATGTGATCTAGAGTCGCTGTCACATTAAAATGCAGTTTGCAAGTCCGGTATCTCCCGTTCTGCAGGACTTGGACACGGAGTGTAGGCACCACTGAGAGGGAAAGCTCACCCCGATCCCAGGCACATAAAGCACTGGCTCTGCCTGGGAAGGGCTTCCAAGACCCAGCAATAAATAAGAATAATGGAGCCTTAAACACGTCCCTAAGCAGGGCTGAGAAATGCCTCCATAAACTGCAGAGTTCCCTGGGGGCAGCAAGGCAGGATTTCTGTGGTTTGTTTGGGGAAAACAAAGGATGTCGGGGATGGCCAGGCCGGTGGGAGGTGCCGGACCCCAAAGCCGAGCAGGGGGACAGCGCCAGCCTCGGGCTTTGCGCTGTTTCCATGGCAACGCGGGAAGCATCTGCGATCAGACAGCTCGGGAAGAGGAGCCAAACTCCAGCCCTGCCTTCGGACTACATCCCTGCTCCATCCATCCCCCGTCCCAGGGAAGGTTTAACCACCAAGGGGAGCCGGCTACTCCTGCTCGCTCGCTGATGCTCGCCCTGCAGTCCATGAGATTTTCCATCCGATTTCAGAGGGGATTCCACGCACTTTCCCTCCCTGCCCAGACTCCTCCGTGCTCCACACGAACCAGGGCTGCTTTGCATTCCAGACAGGCTCGTGCTGCAGGAGCCAACCTCAGAAAATTCATCCAGCAGAGTTTGGGAATGCTCTGAGTTAAGCCTGACCGGGTTAAGCCTGACTTGCCTGTCACTGACAGGGACAGTGCACAGTGTATTGGGTGTCACCTCATGCAGGAAGAAAGGAACAACGAGGCCATGTGTGCCTGCAAAAAATGTAATTATTGACACATGGTTGGGGTTTATTCTGCCGTAATTTTTGAGCTCTGACTGAGGACTGGGGAGCACCGCCCTGGATTTTGTGTGTGCTGCTGTTGGGCAGTGCTGGGATCTCCCTGAGAGCTGCTGGGATCTGGGAACCTCAGGCCGGCTCTGTTCAGACTCTGTGGATGTGTCACATGAGGGGTGCAGAGGGAGTGGTGCCAGAGGGAGGATGATGAAGGAGCTGGGATGGGAACAAGCCCTGGAGTATGGAGGGAGGGATCAGGAAAGCTTTATTGCCAAACGTTTTCCTGCGCATTGACCCCAGAAAATGCAGCCTCTGCCTGTGGCTGACTGGATTCCACAGACATCCCAAAATATTCCCTACAGTTCACCCACCTCTCCTTCCTCCTCTCCTGTCACTTCTGTGGAGTGACTTTATGGTGACCTTGCAGGCCCAAAGGGGCTCCAGGAGAGTTGGAGAGGGACTGGGGACAAGGGATGGAGGGACAGGACCCAGGGAATGGCTCCCACTGCCAGAGGGCAGGGATGGGTGGGAGATTGGGAATTTGGAATTGTTCTCTGAGAGGGTGGGAGACCCTGGCACAGGGTGCCCAGAGCAGCTGTGGTGCCCCTGGAGCCCTGGAAGTGCCCAAGGCCAGGCTGGACAGGGCTGGAGCAGCCTGGGACAGTGGAAAGTGTCCCTGCCATGGCAGGGGTGGCACTGGGGGGACTTTGAGGTGCCTCCCAACCCTAACTATTCTGGAATTTTGGGATTCCTGATGATCCCTGCTGAGCTTTTGAGCCCTGTCCCTGCATGCACAGGCAGAGAAATGGGAGCTCCTAGGTCATGCTCTGCCCTGTTCCTGGGTGACCATGAATGGGGAAAGTTGGGAATGAGCTGGAACATGTTCCCTAAGGTTTTACAGGATTAATTTTTTTTTACTTGAACCTTGAGCCTTGAAGAGCCCCTTGAAGACCCCTCAGTGTTCAGGGGTCCCTCAGGGACACAACATGAACCCCAAAGCTGTTTCCCCTCCCCAGCCGGTGTCCAGAGGAGCTGAATCCCTTCCTCCAGGGTCTCCCTGACTGCCTGGAGCTGGCGGGAGGCTTTTCCTTGCAGCCAGGCCTTGGATCAGAGCCAGCCCAGCCACTTGAAGCTCCTGTAATTAGCCAAAATGTGAGAGTGAATGATTTTCTGAGAGAAGATGTGGGCAGACAGGAGCTGTAGGGCTTCATTAGCCGCGGCAGCGGCAGGGTCAGTGCCCTGGGCTCGGGGGCCGAGCTGTGCTGGGGAGCAGCTGCTCTCCTGGCTGATGAAGGAGCGCTGGCTGAGCTGACGGGCTGGGGAGACGCGGCCATGCCTGCCCAGCCGATGGACACCGCGGGGCAGCCGGGCCGGGGCCTCGGGGCTCCGCTGTCCCGCTCTGCCGGGGCCCGGCCGGGCACGGGTTAAACCCCAGGGCCGATACCAGCGGGGCATGTCCCAGGAGGGACCGGCTGTGGGCTCTCTGTGCCTCAGTTTACCCCTTTGCAATGATTCTGTCCCTCACCCGGAGCTGCTCAGGCACTGCCCAGGGAACCCAGCCCTGAGGCAGCCGCAGCTCCGGGAGGGTTTGGACACCGCTCCAGGGATTGCTGGGGTGTCTGGGCAGGACCAGGGGCTGGGATGATCTCTGGGGTCCCTTCCCACTCGGATTTTCCATGATCCTGTGTGTGCAATGCAATCATCCGTGCTGCTCCTCTGTGGCCAGGAGGGACTCCCAGCCCAGATCTCAGAATGAGCTCCAAGGGCTCCCAGCCCCGGCCGCAGCTGCCCTGACCTCAGCCTGGGCGGCAGCCAGGCTGCCAGCCCTGCCCATGGAGGGCTCGTTCCCCCAGAGCCAGCCCTGCCCATGGAGGGCTCGTTCTCCACAGAGCCAGCCCTGCCCACGGAGGGCTCGTTCCCCCCAGCCCTGCCCATGGGGGGCTCGTTCCCCACAGAGCCAGCCCTGCCCACGGAGGGCTCGTTCCCCTCAGAGCCAGCCCTTCCCCCGACGGGCTCGTTCCCCCCCAGCCCTGCCCACGGAGGGCTCGTTCCCCCAGAGCCAGCCCTTCCCCCGAAGGGCTCGTTCCCCCAGAGCCAGCCCTGCCCACGGAGGGCTCGTTCCCCTCAGAGCCAGCCCTTCCCCCGACGGGCTCGTTCCCCCCCAGCCCTGCCCACGGAGGGCTCGTTCCCCCAGAGCCAGCCCTTCCCCCGAAGGGCTCGTTCCCCCAGAGCCAGCCCTGCCCACGGAGGGCTCGTTCCCCCAGAGCCAGCCCTGCCCACGGAGGGCTCGTTCCCCACAGAGCCAGCCCTGCCCACGGAGGGCTCGTTCCCCACAGAGCCAGCCCTGCCCACGGAGGGCTCGTTCCCCCAGAGCCAGCCCTGCCCACGGAGGGCTCGTTCCCCACAGAGCCAGCCCTGCCCACGGAGGGCTCGTTCCCCCAGAGCCAGCCCTGCCCACGGAGGGCTCGTTCCCCCAGAGCCAGCCCTGCCCACGGAGGGCTCGTTCCCCACAGAGCCAGCCCTGCCCACTGCGGGCTCGTTCCCCTCAGGGCCGGCCCTGCTCCCGCCTGCCGCGGGGACACGCCACGAGCCGCTCCTGCCCCCGAGCCGCTGCAAAGGCCAGCACTGAGCTCCTCAGGCCCTTTCTTGTGCCGAGCGCATCGCTCCTGGGAGCCTGGCACGGCTCCCCGGCTGCCGTGGGAGCTGAGCCATCATCCACGGAGAAATGGGAACTTCAGCACCCTCCGGAACCATCTCTGTAACACCCTCAGCGAGCCCGTCCTTCCCGAAAGGCCCCGGCGCCTCGGCGCGCTCGAGGGAGGTGGACGGGCCCGGAGGGATGGGACGGTCCCGTCAGGCTGCCGGCCCCGCCGGGAGGCTGCCGGGGATGTCCCTCCCTGCTCACCGCTTCCAGAGGCGACAGCAGCGCTGCTCCCTGCCTGCACTGCCCAACCCACCCGGCACGAGAGCCCGGGGAGCGGCCGATGGGGACACCTGTGTCACCTGGGAAGGGACAGCGGGGGTTCCGAGGGACAGCGAGCTGGCACGCCTCGGACACGGGGTCTGGCTGGGACAGCGCTGCTCTGCTTCTGGGGAGGAAAAGGGGAAACCAGGGGCTGGGGCAGGGTCCGAGGTTCAGGTGCTGCTCTGACTGAGACCGCGGGGGATTGTCCTTGCTCGGGAATGGACTCACCGAGTCCGCTGGGCTTGTGCCGATCCCCGGCTCACACAGCGTGGGGAACAGGATCGGCATGGGAAGCCCTGCTTTTGGCTTAGCCAATCAAACTGCATCCCAAATGTCCCCAAATCCATCCCAAACGTCCCCAGATCCCATAAGTGTGACAGGTAAAGCTATTCCAGCCCCTCCCGGCTGCCTGTGCAGCCCTCAGGAGCTGAAAAGCTGCCCCCTCACTTTGCACAAGATTTATGGAAAAAGACAAGAGAGGATTTTATTCCCCTTTTGGCTCCAGAATTCACAAAATTATCGTGGAGTCACAAAATCCCAGACTGGGCTGGGCTGGGAGGGACCTCAAAGCCCATCTAGTGCTTTGGGTAGGGGCACCTCCCAGCATGCCAGCTGCCCAGAGCCACCTCCAGCCTGGCTTCAGGCACTTCCAGGGATGCAGCTTCAAGAAATTCCATCTCGTGTCCTACTTGGGAAGTCACCCAGGAGGTTCCTCGGGACCAATGCTCACAGTCACAGCTGCTCCTGGGGTCACAGGGATTTCCCAGCATGGGAGCGGCCTCACTTCCAGTCTCTTTGTTTTAAAGGCTGGCAGGAGATTCCCTCCTCACCCTGGCAACGTTCCAGGAGATCCCCTGGCTGATCCCAAGGATCCAGCTTGGTCCAGGTGAATGATTCCCCACCCCTCAGGTGAGTCACAGCTCAGGGAACATCCTCAGGGAAGGAATATCCCGAGGGACATTCCCTGCCAGACCATCCTGCAGGAGACTTTCTAAGCTTTGCAGCTTTTGGGGTTCCTTGGCAGCTTTTCACTAATCCTTTCATTTCAAACAACACCACTAAGAGGTGCTTTGATGAGAGAGACTGTTTTTTAAAAGTGAAATAAGGATTTTCCATGAAGTTTTGGAGATTTGGATTCTCTTGTGGGAAGGTTGCTATGGATTTACCCTGCGAAGGTCGGGACGGGCGGGGCAGTGATGGAGGTGTTGGTTAAAGATGTGCTGGGCAGGGCAGGGACCCTAATCGGGCCTTTGGAGAGTCCTGCTGGGAGGATCCCACCAGGGCCTCTCCTCAGGCGTGGAACCCTCCTTCCCCAGCAGCTTTTTGCTCAGAGCTGGGAAGTTCCGTTCTCACCTCGGCGGGAGCACGGAGGGGCCGGGACCCTCGGAGCCCCTCGCAGAAGCGACTCCTCTTCGGCAGGCACAGGTCGGGGCTGCTCCCACGGGCAGGAGGAAAAGGGATTTCTGTCTGTGGGCAGGGCTGGGTGTGGGATCTCCTTGGGAGCTCAAGGCATGAGACACAGCAGCACTGCTCCCTGTCTGGGAGGAAAGGAGGATATGGGAATAGACATTGGGGTAAATCCTTCCCTGGGAGGGTGCCCAGAGCAGCTGTGGTGCCCCTGGATCCCCGGCAGTGCCCAAGGCCAGGCTGGACAGGGCTGGAGCAGCCTGGGACAGTGGGAGGTGTCCCTGCCATGGCAGGGGTGGCACTGGGTGGGTTTAAAGTCCCTTCCCACCCAAAACATTTTGGAATTCCCTGAAGATGTGGGTAGGACCTTACCCCATCCTGAGCAGGGAATAATTGGACTAAATCTCTACCCCAAGGGAGCAGCTGCTCCTCATGGAAAGAGAAGCTCTGCAAAGACTCTGGCTACAGAACGAAGTTACTTTGGAAAGTAAGGATAATTCAATTGAAATGTAATTATTCACCACTAATTTTCTGACCTTCTGTTGTTAAAGAAATGTTTGAGACATCATAATGAAAAGCAGAAATGGTGCCACCAGAGATGGATGAGGAGTTCTAGGGAAAATAAACTACCAGTAAACAGCTGAAGAGCTGAAGAGCACCTCAGTGCTCACATGTCCTGGTTAGCAGGTCTGAGTAATGAGGAAACTTGTAAAAATTAAACTGTGGGTTGTTTGTGCCACAATGATTAAAAAAAGAAGAGTCAAACAGTTGGTGAATTTATATGCAATGAATAAATGAATCAGTTCTATTTTCTCCAGAGGAATCGAAGCAAACAAGAGAAGGGCTCTGTCTGTGCACACAGCATTGTTTTCAAACCTCAGCTGTTACAAAGCAGAAAATATTTGCAATGGGGAGAACAATTTGAGAAATTAAATCACTGTGGGAGGGGGAGTTTGCAATTCTGCCTCTCTCCTGATATCAGCAAAGCTCATCAGGGTTTTGTCTTGGTGTGGGGAGCAGAAGGAAATGAGAATGTCAGGGGAGGACAGCACCTGGAGGAGGAATTATTGCTTCATTGTCTCCTGCAATGCCTCTAATGGATCCTCTGGGAATGGGAGCTACAAAGTCAGCCCCCAGCACAGGGATGGGGTTATTACCTCCATTCCAATTAAAGTTAACGTGGGGTGATTTGTTAGGGGCCACGGTCCTGCCTTGGCCAGGGCACCCCAGTGAGGCTGTGGCTGCTGCTGAAGCCATTCCCTGCAGCTGGGGGACTCAGGAACATTCCGTCCTGGAGGGGCTCAGTTCAGGAACAGGAATTTTGGAGGAGATGCCAGGATTGCAAATGCTTTGTGCCTTTGGTACCTTCCAGCGTGGGGGACCTTGGCAGAGTGGGAGTGTTCAGCCCAGAGACCCTGCCCTGACCCCATCCCCACGACCCAAAATCAGTGTTCAGCTCCCAGTTAAAAACAGTTCTAGACTGGAGCCAAGCCTGGGCTCCCCACACTGCACCAGGGCAGGTCAAGCTTTTTGGAAATTGCTCTTGGATCATGCACAGTGCATCAGTCTCGATCCCAGTACAAGGAACATCCTCCAGCACAAGGCATGTAATAAAGCAGACCCATCCTGTGGCCTCTCTGCTGCTCTTGGGCAAACCCCTGAGGCACAGGCTGATCCCAGAGCTGACAGGCTGATCCACAACCCTGAGCTGGCACAAAGCTGGCTGAAGACATGTAAGCATGCCTTGCTCCCTCCTTGAACAGTGTCTGCATGAAAAACTCCTCCACCACCACCACAAATGTCCCAGTGCCGTGGACAGACTGCTCCCCACTCCTCCCCAGTGCCCCAGTCAGCACAGGGACTGGGGAGATGTTCCCTTTTTCTCCTCACACTGCCTGGCTGCCTTGTCCAGCTTGGCAAGCCCTTCTCTTTCCCTGCTCTGTTTGCTGTGAAGCAGGAGCAGATTGTGATGGCAGCAGACAGCAGAGCTGACAGCTCTCAGCTCCCCCAGCTGCCTCAGCTCCTTCAGCTCTCTCAGCTCCTCCAGCTCCCTGAGCATCCTCAGTTCCCTCATCTCCCTCATCTTCCTCTCTTGTCTCAGCTCTCTCAGCTCCTCCAGCCTTATTTATGAATTAAGATAATTTTTCCAACCCCCAAAGTGCCATCCTAGGAGCCCTTTGGAGCTGCTCAGCTGCTTTGCTCCTTCACAGAACCACCCAAATCCTTAATGCCCAGGTATGGAGCTCCCAGTTCCTTCTTTTCCAGAGAATCCCAGAATGCTTTGGCTTGGAAGGGACCTTGATGATGATTTTGTTCCACCCCTGCCATGGCAGGGACCCCTCCCACTGTCCCAGGCTGCTCCAGCCCTGTCCAGCCTGGCCTTGGGCACTGCCAGGGCTCCAGGGGCACCACAGCTGCTCTGGGAATCTGTGCATTCCCTGCACCCCGTCCCTGCAGGTGGATGTGTAGCAAACACTGAGAGCTCTGAATCTCCATGGCATAGGAATTCTCAACTCTTTTTAGGCTGCTGTGCCCATTCCCCACATTTCCATCCCTGCCCCCTTGGCAGGGTCAGGGATAAGGGGCTGGATGGAACAAGAGCATGGGAGAGGCAGGAGGAGCCAGGAAGATTCCAGAGCCCCAGCGCAGGAGGAGATGCTCCAGGCATGCAAAAATGAAGCCTAATTAAAATGAATGAGAATTATTTTTATCTCCTTAAACAATTGTATGATCACATTTTAATTAAAATAATGTTAAAACATTTCTCCTTTTTTTTTTGGATTTTGCTAATGTAGATGCTCATGGCCTTATCACAAATAGACAAAGAGCCTGGACAGACTTTTCCTTTTCCTAAGAGGCTTTTAGTGGCAGTAAATTAAGATCTATGGATATGTGTGATGAGAATGGGCATGAAAACATCACCGAGTTAAAGTCTGTGTCTGCCTGAGCTTTTATTTTCTCCTTCCCATCCTTTAACTGGAATTTGATGTTGTGAAGTTGTTCCTGCACACGGAGCTCTTCACAGCTCAGAGAAACCTTGATTGAAGAGAGAATTGATACTCTGGGGCAGCACTGGGCTCCTGGGATGCTCCTTGCATCTATTCCAGCTCCTTTTAGAGAGGCTCTGTGCCCTGTGGGGACCACATCCCTGCTGTGATTCCTCCTCTGTTCTCAGGAAGCTGCAGGTCCCTGTAGAAGATCTGGAGCTGGGCTGGAAGGAGAGGTCTGGGAAGGATAAGTGCAGTGGGCAGAAAGGGGAATCTTGGGGAAGTAAGAGTGGAGGAGAACAGATTTCAGTGGGTAAAAGATCATGTGTGTTCAGGCTGAGGGGAATGATGGAATCATTAAGGCTGGAAGAACATCCAAGTTTATCAAGTCCAACTTGGACTGAATCCCACCATTCCCACTAAACCCCATCATGAAGTGCCACATCTGCTGAGGTTTGGACACTTCCAGGGGCTGGGGACTCCTCCACTGTCCTGGGCAGCCTGTTCAGGCTGTAACCACTCTGCCAGTGGAGAAATATTCCCCAAATCCACCCTGAATTCACTCCCCAGGTGAGTCCCTTGCTCTGTTACCTGTCCATGGGCTCCAGGGTCAGGAGCTTTGCCCGCTGAGGTCCCAGCTGAGCAAACCCATCTGAAATTCCCATCCTAGGGGGTGATGGGGCTTTTAAAGATCCCAAGGACCGTTTGGAAATGTCAGCTGACACACGCAGGGCTCACGGCTGCCCTCAGAGCTTGGCACAATTCATTGGCTCATTAACATTCAATTAAATTGGTTTGGAACAAAGCTGCTTAAAGAGCAGAACTCAGGCTGAGAAGGTTGGGGCTGCTCAGCCTGGAGAAGGAAAAGTTGGGTGGGGTCCTCATGGCAAAGTTCCAGTTATCCACAGGAGATCTGGGCATGGAATCTGCACTGGGAACTGGAGTGACAGGACACGGAATGGTTTCTGAGAGAGAGGAAATTCCGGATGGGTGCTGGGAAGGAATTCCTGGCTGGGAGGGCAGGGAGTCCCTGGCACAGGGTGCCCAGAGCAGCTGTGGTGCCCCTGGAGGCCTGGAAGTGCCCAAGGCCAGGTTGGAGGGGGCTTGGAGCAGCCTGGGACAGCGGGAGGGGTCCCTGCCAGGGGATGGAACCAGATGATCTTTAAATTTCCTGCCAACCCAAACCTGTCTGGGATTCTTTGCACCAAAAACTCTAAGAGGGAGCACAGTAGAGCTGCCTTTACAACTAGAGAATTTAGAAATCCAGATTTTTTGTGCTGAAAAGGAAACAGAATTTTAATCAAGAAACACCTTAAGTGGTTTGAAGCAGAAAATTCCAACACTCTGGATTTTTGAAGGCTGGAATAAAACCTCTCAAATTTTCTGATTTTTAAATTTATTTCTGGAGTGTTTTTTCTAAAAAGTAGAAACTTTTCATTCCCACACATCTCATTCCCAGGGAAGGAGATCAGAGCCCAGCCTCAGCCAAAGGGCAAAGGCACAGCTTTACCAAGCTTTGTTTATCAATTAACCCCATTTTCCAACCCCAGAATGCCACCCTAGGAGCTCTCTGGGGCTGTTCAGCTCCTTTGCTCCTCCACAGAAATAGCCAGTTCTTTTTTGCTGCCCCAGAGGAAACCCTGAGGTTGAAATCAGATCATTTCTGTAAATAAAACTGCAGGACCTGAGCCAGCCCCCTCAGTGCCAGCACAGATTTCCATCACACCAGGCAGAACTGCAGTGACATCTCTGCAGGGAGGAAAAGCACCAAACTTCCCTCCAGCAGCGATTTCCTCATCCCCTCCCTGCTCCCTGAGCTGCTCCAGAGGACACAAACCCATCTGCCTGCCTTGGGACACATTCCTGTGTGTCCCTGTGGCAGCTCCAGAGCCACCGGTGTGACAAAGGGATGGAAGGAGAGTCAGCAGCAGGACAGTGACACAGGAGGAGGAACTTCTCTGGGTGGTGGCACTTCTAGATCGAAGGAGTTGGGATCAAAAGGGCTGGAGCTGGTTGGAGGCTCATAAGAAATATCCAAAATATTTAAGGGTTTTAGGGCTGATTCTGAGCTAATTGTGGGGGGTTGGGGATTGTGTCAATTATGTCTTTACCAGAACTGGTTTCTCCTTCTCTGGGAATGAGTGTGGTTCTTAAAAATACGTACAAAATAGAGAAATGGTGCATCTGAAAATGGAGATGGTTTGGTTTGGCTGATTTAGCACCAAAAATGTTGATGCTTTTGGGGTCCTTGCTGAGAATGGGGGCTCCTGCACCCCCCTGATGGCCAGGAAAGATCTTTGCTGGGAGAGGAGCTCCCCTCCTTGGGCATTTCCCCTGGGACCCATCCATGACACAGAGACCTGTAAAACTCCACTTTTATCATTCAGTTCTGGAGAAATGGGAATGCAGGCAGGGAAAGGAGGGTTAGACCTGGGCAGGGGTCAGGCATTACCAGAGCCACGAATCCCTGCTGAAGCTCATCTCCAGCCCCAGGTCTCTATCACCCCCCTCATCCCTGTCCCTTTGCTCACTCCTGGGGATGCTGTTCCCTGTCTCCACATTTTCAGGACATTCAAACAAAAATTCTCAAACCACCCAGAGCGCTGGGAGCACAGCCCAGGGCAGAGTTTGTGTTCCCCGAGATGTAGAAGGCAGAAAACCCCCAGACCCTGAAATTCCTCTGAGGAGCAGGAATCTCTCATGAGCTGCTGGTGTGGGAACAGCTGAAAGGTGGATCCTGCTCAGCATTCCTTGGCTCATCATCCAGAGGATTAGAGGAGAAATCATGGAATCCTGGAGTGATTTGGGCTGGGAGGGACCTTAAATCCCACCCAATGCCACCCCTGCCATGGCAGGGACCCCTCCCACTGTCCCAGGCTGCTCCAAGCCCCCTCCAGCCTGGCCTTGGGTACTGCCAGGGCTCCAGGGGCACCACAGCTGCTCTGGGCACCCTGTGCCAGGGCCTGCCCACCCTCCCAGGGAACAATTCCCAATTCCCAATCTCCCATCCATCCCTGCCCTCTGGCAGTGGGAGCCATTCCCTGGGTCCTGTCCCTCCATCCCTTGTCCCCAGTCCCTCTCCAGCTCTCCTGGAGCCCCTTTGGGCCCTGCAAGCAGCTCTGAGCTCTCCCTGGAGCTTCTCCTCTCCAGGTGAGCACCCCCAGCTCTGCCAGCCTGGCTTCATGGCAGAGGTTTCCCACCCTGGGATCATCTTCCTGGCCCTGGCCATGCTGAGAAGCATCACAGCTCCTGTTCCCTGAGTCTGTCTCCATTCCTGCATTATCTGAGCATGGGGCCATGTATCCCAGCCCTGTCTGGCATTTGGGGCCGTGGATCCCAGCTCTTCTTGGCATTTGGGGCCATGGATCCCATCCCTGCCTGCCATTCCTCCAGCCAGAAGGTGAATGCCTGGTTCCTCCATGCAGATTCTGAGGGAACTGCTCCATGAAAGAACAAGGGTGGAATTACTGCCTGTCCATGGCCCTGCTGTTTCCTGGGCAGGGCTGATGTTTCCTGTGTTTCTGAGCTGGAGCCACAGCATCACTCGTGCCCAAGCAAGCCTGCTGGGCTCCTGCCCGTGCAGGAGTGATGGGGCCCTGCCCTCGGTGCATCGCTCAGCCCCAGCTCACGAAGGAGGGCTGGGAGAGCAGAGAGGGGTCTCATTTGGCCCGGTGGCAGCTGCAGGGCTCCAAGCCACAGGAGCCGATCCCAGGGAATCGCTGCCTCCCCATCAGGGCAGCTCCAGCTCCTCTCCTCCATCACCTCTCCTGGGCTGTGCTGCTGGTGTGTGGCTGCTGCTGAGCTCTGCGAAGGACGGGGTTCGTGCTGCTGGAGCAGTGGCACGTCCAGCCCCAGTGAGCTGATCAGAGCAGCAGTGAACATCTCCCTGCCTTCAGCCCTGCCCAGGGCTCTGCCGCGTCTGCGCCGCTCCCGCGAATTCCCAGGAACGGCTGAGCCCGGCACCAGGTCTGGTGTTTCCCTCACAAGTCCCACCACCCAGCTGGAGTGTGGCACCTGAGAGCATCAACAGCGGGAGCAGGGCAGGGGGAGGTGGGAATGCGGGGGGTGCTGGATGCTGCTCCTCCTGTTGCTCCTGGAGCTCTGGCAGCTGCGGGCTTCAATTACAGAGATGAAAGGGAAAAAAGCCTCGACGCATGAGACACAAAACAGCGAACTGGCCTTGTGCCTGGGAACCGCCTGAGCTGGGCTGCACCGGGAACGGGAATGGGAACGGGAACGGGGACGGGAACGGGGACGGGAACGGGAACGGGAATGGGGACAGGGACGGGGATGGGGACGGGAACTGGAACGGGAACGGGAACGGGAACGGGAACGGGAACGGGAACGGGGACGGGAACGGGAACGGGAACAGGAACGGGAACGGGGACGGGGACGGGAATGGGGACAGGGACAGGGACGGGAACAGGAATGGAAACGGTGACGGGAACGGGGATGGGGACGGGAACGGGAACGGGGACGGGAACGGGAACGGGGACGGGAACGGGAACGGGGACGCGAATTGGAACGGGAACAGGAACAGGAACGGGAACAGAAATGGGAACGGGAATGGAAATGGAAACGGGAACGGGGACGGGAACGGGAACGGGGACGGGAACAGGAACGGGGACGCGAATTGGAACGGGAACAGGAACAGGAACGGGAACAGAAATGGGAACGGGAATGGAAATGGAAACGGGAATGGGAATGGGAACAGAAATGGGGATGGGAACAGGAATGGGAACGGGAACGGGAACGGGAACGGGAACGGGGATGGGAACAGGAACAGGAACAGGAACAGGAACAGGAACAGGAATGGGAACGGGAATGGGAACGGGAACGGGAACGGGAACGGGAACGGGAACGGGGATGGGAACGGGAACAGGAACAGGAACAGGAACAGGAACGGAAACGGGAACGGGAATGGGAACGGGGACGGGAACGGGGACGGGAACGGGAACGGGAACAGGAACGGGAACAGAAATGGGAACGGGAATGGGAATGGAAATGGAAATGGGAATGGGAATGGGAACGGGAACGGGAACGGGAACGGGAACGGGAACGGGAACGGGAACGGGAACGGGAACGGGAACAGGAACGGGAACAGGAACGGGAATGGGAATGGGAACAGTAACAGGAACAGGAACGGGAATAGAAATGTGTCCATCCTGGAGTCAAGTGTCCTCACAGAAATGGGAACAGGAACGGGAATGGGAATGGGAACAGGAACAGGAACAGGAATGGGAAGGGGAATGGGAATGGGAACAGGAATGGGAATGGGAATGGGAATGGGAATGGGAATGGGAACTAGGAAGGGGATGGGGATGGGAATGGGGATGGGAATGGAATGGGAATGGGAATGGGGACGGGAACGGGAACGGGAACGGGAATGGGAATGGGAATGGGAATGGGAAGAGGAACAGGAATGGGAACAGGAAAGGGAGTGGGAATGGGAATGGGAATGGGAAGAGGAACAGGAATGGGAACAGGAAAGGGAGTGGGAATGGGAATGGGAACGGGAACGGGAACGGGAATGGGAATGGGAATGGGAATGGGAACAGGAAAGGGAATGGGGATGGGAACGGGAATGCCACAGGCAGGATCCTTCTGAGGGTCACTGGGGGGCAACAGAGCTTTAGCAAAGGAAGGAAGCAAAGCCAGGGGACAATCGAGTCATGGGGGAAGCAGAGGATGAGCCCAGCTCAGCTGATCCCAGCTCCCCGCTCCTCCTGCTGCCCCCAGGCTGACAGCTGGAGTGGGGAGAGGCTGCAGGAAGACGCTGGGAAAGCCTCAGGACCATGGAAATGCATCTGTCTGTCTGGAGTCCCCCTCTGCTCCTCATCAACAATTAGAGCTGCTAATGAAGAGCTCATTTACTGGGATTTAACAGAGCTCTTTGTCCCCAGTGCTGCTGCCCAGCCCCACCCCCCTGTACCCTCCCCACACCTGCCAGGACCCTCTGGGCAGTGCCAGGGCTGGACAGAGCTCCCAGCCCAGCCAGGAGCCTCTCTCACGCTGTAGGAAGACAGAGAGCACAAAAAGGAATCAATTTGTCAGAAAGCTCGTAATGAGCTGGTGTGAGAGCTCAGCCAGGTTCTGATGACCTCCCGGGTTAATTAACCTGCAGCAGAACCCCGTGTCTCCTTTTCACTCTCCATGGCTGATGTTTGTCTCCCGCAGCCTGGCTGAGGAGCTGCTCCTTGTGTCACACCTCCAGGTGCTCTCCTGCCTCCCTGCTCTGCTGGCAGCAGTGCCAGGAGCTGACCTCACTCCCAGCAGAGCTTCAGCCCTCATTTGTCACAGCTCCGTGATCACAGCTGGCAGGAACACTCTGCCTCCAGCCCACTGCCATCCTGGCTCCAGAGACACCCCAGCTCCAGAGACATCCCTGTTCCAGGGACTTCCCAGCTCCAGGGACATCCCAGTTCCAGGGACATCCCGAATCCCAGGGACATTCCAGCCCCTGACTTTCCTGCCAGGAAAGGGCCTCAGTGCCAGGTGGGATGGGGGAAGAAGGGAGCACACATGGCATGGCCTGCAATGGGACAGTGATGCCATGACAGGGAGAAACCCCTGGAATAGGAACACCTCGGAGTTCTGGTGGCATTTCAGCTCCCTCTGGAAAGAGGAGGAGGGGTTCAAACACTGAACCTCCAGGTGCAGCTTCCCTGTTATGGGAATATTTAGGTCCTTTTCACCTCTAAGAAAGCAGAATGGGAGCAGAGGGGACAGCCCTTGGAGCTGGGAAAGGATGGGAAGGGTCAAACTCCCGAGGTTCCTCTGGGCCCAGGCAGTGAGCCCTGAGCCTCTCCAGAGCTCCAGCAGCTCAGGTGACATTCCCACAGGGAGAGGCTGTGGAGCTGAGTGAAAGCAGCTCCCGAGGTGGCACCTCTGCCAGGGACAGGGACTCAGCTCTTTCTGAGCTGGAAGTGTGAGCACAAATGGAGAAGGAACTGCCCTGCAAGAGGAGCAGAGTGCCACAACCACTCTCTGCTGACAATTTCAGTCTCAGCTCCCTCCTCCACCCCTCTGTCACTGTCTGAGAGCCTTCCATGGCCAGGAATTCCTGCTCCTCCCTGCCTGGGGCTGTGCTCCAGCTGATGCTTCCTTTGCAGGGATGCTCCTTGTTCTTCCCCTTTCCCAGTGGGGAAGCAAGGATGAGTTCTGTGGTCACAAACAAGATGGGGGAATTGTTTGGAGCAGGTGCCACATCCTTTTGTCTCCAGTGACAGTCACAGCCCCGGATCTGTCAGGTAAAGGATGTGGACAGGTGGGGAAAGGACATGGACAGGTGATAAAAGGACATGGGTAGGTGATAAAAGGACATGGATAGGTGCTAAAAGGAATTGGCCAGGGAGAAAAGGACATGGACAGGCACTAAAAGAACATGGCCAGGGAGAAAGGAAATAGATAGGCACTGAAAAGACATGGCCAGGGGAAAAGGATGTGGCCAGGCAGAAAAAGAACATGACCAGGTAGTAAAAGAACAAGTCCAGGTGGGAAAAGAACACGGCCAGGTGATAAAAGACATGGACAGGTGGGAAAAGGCCATTTACCAGGAGGGAAAATGGGAGCAGCCCAGTTCCCAGGGATGAGGCTGTGAACAGTTCATCCAGAAAGGATCCCCAGACTGTGAGCGCAGCCATGAGCTGGATTTTGGGAATGTGTTACTGCACCCCTGTAGGGCCAGGGTTTGGGAATGTGTTACTGCACCCCTGTAGGGCCAGGGTTTGGGAATGTGTTATTGCATCCCTGTAGGGCCAGGGTTTGGGAATGTGTTTTTCTATTGCTGGAGGGCTCCATGGCGTGGCAGGGATGGAAGGGGCAGAGCTCAGCTCCTGCTCCCCCCTAGCAGGGGCAGAGTTTTCTAGCACAGGGCTCAAGGCTGCTCTGGAGCTGCTGGAGCAGCTGAGTCAGGCCATTCCCTTTGGATAGTGATGGAGAAAGAGGGCTGGCCATGCCCTCTCCCTGCCCTCCCAAGCCCCAGGGTGCTGCTTCCCCAGCTGGCACTTCCCAGCTCCGCTCCCTCCTGCCCTCCCCCTGGGAGGGTTTGATGTTTGTTAAACGTGCCTGGCTCCCCCAGATCCCGCGGTGGCTTGGTTTGGACAGGTGTCTGCTGAAATGGAAAATGCAAACCCCCTCCCTCTCAATTAATATAATTTTGAAATTAAGGGGCTCTCAGGCAAAGATATGGGAATAGGAATTACAGTTTTTTAATAGGGAAAAAACTATTTTAAAAAATGCAGCAATACAAAACAACACTGCCAGAGTGAGAGCAGCCCTGTCCCCTGTGGGTCAGGGAGTGGCTCAGCCCCATCCCAGGGGGGCTCAGCCCTCCTGCAGTGCCAGCTGTGCTTCTGCTGGAGCAGGATCTGCACAAGGGGGGAGTTTTCCTCTGGAGCTCCAGGGCTGGGGGAGATGGGCCTGGGCTCCTCTGGGAATGCAGGGGGGAGAAAGCTGCTCCTCTGGGAATGCAGGGGGCAGAGGCTGCTGTGCTGTTCCCAGGTCAGATTGGATCCAGGTAGGAATGCTTGGCTCCTCCCCTGGGTGCAGCATCTCCCCATGGATGATGGAATTTTCTCAGCCAGGCAGGGACACTCACTGGCCATGAACAGCAGAGATCTCCTGGAGGGAGGATTGGCTGTGGGAGAGATAAAGAAAAGTGCCCAAAGAACAGCAGGGACCTGCCCCAGCTCTGACAGATCCCAATGGATACACACTTATCCTGCAGCCCAGGACA
The DNA here is from genome assembly GCF_050655825.1 of Lonchura striata. NCBI lineage: Eukaryota > Metazoa > Chordata > Aves > Passeriformes > Estrildidae > Lonchura > Lonchura striata. The sequence goes on along the minus strand of NC_140729.1, from coordinate 11,728,387 downwards.
CACGGATTGCCTCCCAGCTGGGACAATGGGATTTTGGAGCAGATCAGTGGAGTTTTCTCCTCCAGGACATTGAGCTGCCCCAGTTCTACTCCAAACTTGCCAGGGTTGTGTCTGGAGGCAAAGTCAGACCTTGAAAATCCCTGAAAGCTTTGTGCAGCTCAGAAAGACAGGACGCAGTGCTGGAAGTGGGAGCTGGAATTTGCTTTCCACTTAACACACATTTTAAAAAAAAGTACTTAAAAGAAGCTCTGGGTGACTGAAAAAATGAGCATTCCTGAAATGTTCTTCACATGATAAAAACACCATCAGTGAAACCAAGGGGCATCAATGACAGGAGACATCAATAACTCATCAATCAGGGGGGTTGCTTGGGATTGCATTGGAACATTTATTTGTCATTAGCAAGCAGATAATAATTATAATATTATTAATATATTGTCATTTTGCTTGGATTAAGCCCACTGGATGGACTTTAAAGTCCTTTCCAACCTAAACCAGTCTTGGGTTCTGGGGTTCCTCCAGGACCCCTCCAGCTTTCTGATATATTAAAGAGCTGGACCTGGAATCTCTCCATTTCCTTCCTGAAGATCTCCTGGGGATTTTGGCACCATTTTCCAACAATCAGAAGAGTAGTTGAAGCCCCAGGTGTTGGGAAAGGCCTGGCCAATCTGAAGGAATCAGTGATGGACTAAAATCCCTTTTTCCAGCAGTGTTGTCAAGTCCAAACACCCAGAAGTTTTCATCCAGCTCTGCCTCCATCACACAGTTCTTCCCAGGATCATCACCCCCCACCAGCCCTCATTCCTGAACACATTTTGCTCCTCTGCTGCTCCGGGGAAGAACCTGAAATCCCCTCCCTGAGAGACACCTGAGAAGTTCTGTATCCCCCAAAATTTCAGAGCCCCTTTCTCCAAGATCTGGAGCTTGCCTTTGGAAGCATCTGCCTTTTAAATGGAAAATGTGTCAGAGTCTCCTTTATAACTGATCTGGGGAGTTTGGGAGCTGGAGGGGAGGTGTTATTTTTAAGTTTTATTGGCAGTGCTGAAGTTACTGAGCTGGAAGCTGGATCTCATCACATGCCTTGGAGTCTTGAAACTTTCATAAAAATAGAGCTCAACTCCCAGTGCCACCTGCAGAGGTGAGCTCAGGCTGCAGCAATTGGCTCAGGAAGGCTCCTCCTCAATTCCTAAAAGTTCTTTTTCTGGCAGCTTTAAGAGTCCCTGGATACCAGAGATGATCAATTACTATCGAGCTAATGAGAGTTGTTTGTTGGTCGTTGAATCCATTCTTTTTCTAAGGAGCATAGAGTGGATAAGGAGTGCAATGTAGCCTTGGAATGCTGTCATTGCCCCTCTCTGCATGTGAGGAATATGTGATAAATCCATGTCCTGGCATACTCCTGTGACCCCTGAACTGATGAGGGCGGGGAAGGTCTGGCCTGAGCCACATCCCGTGGGATCTGGAGCTCTCCAGGGTTTTCTGGTTTGGAGAATCCTCCCTCTCCAAGGCTGGAACTGGGCCTTGTCTGTGTTTTCTGGCTGCCATTGCTGATCTGAGCCCCTGAGGAGGACACAGAGCAGGGAGAAGGGCAGCCCTGGGTGCCAGCCCTGCCCTGCTCGTGGCCTGGCTCCTGGCTGGCCCGTGCCACCCCTGCCATCCCTGCTCCCTGGCACACGGCGCAGCTGGGACTTGAGAGGCTCCCAGTTCCTCAGGAACTCAGAAAGGAGGGCAGAGAAACACCAGGAAAAGCAGGAGGGAGAGAAGATGAAAGCTGGCACTTCTCTCTCGAGGCGAGGCAAGAAATAAACCTGCGTCTCCTCCTTCCCTACTGCCTTTTTGTATGAAGTGCTATATTTGTTTTCTTTCCTGGCCTAGGAGATGGGTTTGTGCCCAAAATGGATCATGTGCTCCCTCCCTTCTGGCTGCCACTCCTGAAGGGAGCAGGGAGCTTTTCCTTTCTGCTCAGCACATCCATCAGCGAGGCCCAGCTCAGACAGGGCTCCTGCACCGAGTCCCAGGAATTTCATGGAGCTTCTTCAGGCACTTCAGAGAAGGCTGGGAAAAGGCAGTGTGTGACTTACTGGGGGGAATTTAGGAGAGCTGCATTTATCCAGTCCTAAAGCACAGGACTGGGGGTTATTTCTGAAAAGGGGGTGGTGCTGCCTGCTTCTCTCAGGTCTCTGAGGAAGAGTTGTGGCAAAAAGGACATGGAGCTCCTGGAGTGACTCCAGAGGAGACCCTGGAGCTGCTCCAGGGCTGTGCCATGGAGCCAGGCTGGCAGAGCTGGGAACGTTCTCCTGGAGAGAAGCTCCAGGGAGAGCTCAGAGCCCCTGCCAGGCCCAAAGGGGCTCCAGGAGAGCTGGAGAGGGACTGGGGACAAGGGATGGAGGGACAGGACCCAGGGAATGGCTCCCACTGCCAGAGGGCAGGGATGGGTGGGAGATTGGGAATTGGGAATTGTTCCCTGGCAGGGTGGGCAGGTCCTGGCACAGGGTGCCCAGAGCAGCTGTGGTGCCCCTGGAGCCCTGGCAGTGCCCAAGGCCAGGCTGGACAGGGCTGGGAGCTCCTGGGACAGCGGGAGGTGTCCCTGCCATGGCAGGGGTGGCACTGGGTGAGTTTAAGGTCCCTTCCCACCCAAACCATTCCAGGATTTTGTGGAAGTGTGTATCTGATCCATCTAGGAAGTCTGGGGCTCTGCCAGTGACCAAGTGTCCCAGGCCAGCCCTGAGGGTGACAGAGTTTATTCCTTGTCTTCAAATTCTCTGCCCGTGCCCCACCTCACCTGCAGCAGTGGCTCTTCAGGTCTGATGGTGGAGAACAAGGAGAGCTTCAGGGAACCAGGATGGAATGGGGGAAAAGCAGTGGGGTCTTGCAGAGAAACTGCTCTGAAGGGAGAAGCTGCTGGAGCTCGAGCAGCTCCTGAAGTGCCTCCTCCATGTCCTGACCACAAATTCAGCCACTTACATTTTAGAGCATTGATTTCCTTTGTTGGCTGCAGAGAACTGTGAGCTCTTGCTTTGGGATGCTGGGGCCAAGGTTCCCAGCAGCAGGGACAGCCCAGCCCTGAGGGTTCCAGCCATGCCAGGTCCCATGTGAAAGTGTCCTGGCCCTCCCAAACCCCCCGTTCCCTGAGCTGCTGTCCTAGTTTAGGGGAAATTTGGGAGAAAACCTCTGAAAGGAGCCCCCAGAAAACAAATCCCCATGGCCCCTTCCCCAATCCCTCACCTGGTTTGGGAGGAATTTTCTCAGAGAGATGTGGAAAAAATACTGTTTATTTAACAAACAAAACACTCCCCAGCACCAGAAAATGAACAACACCAGGTGACAACAGAACTCTTTCAGCACTCTGAAGAGATGACAAATCCAAAAGTCTCTCCTGGGAGTGGCCGCCGGGTCTGGGCGTGGGGATTGCTCTGGGCACTGGGGATGGCTGCTGCAGATCACAGAGCGCAGCTCTGGGTGCTCCTCGGTGTTTCCAGGTCCCACTCCAGAGCAGGCTGGATGGTATCCAGGGAAGGGAAAGGGAAAAAATGGGACTGTTCAGCTCAACTAACTAACGAGCAAAAGCAAAGGCAAAAGCAGAAGCAGGAGCAAAGCCAAGCCAGACAGCACCAGCCTCTTCTAGAGAACAGACCATGGGGGAGGTGAGGCGGCTGGTAACAAGACAAAACAAACCTTCACTTTCAGAGTCAGTCCTGAAAGCACAGAACAGAATATCAGACATACACAGAACACACGACTGGGGATACCAGCATCATAAATCACCCCAGGACAGCTGCCTGTGCCGGGGCTGCTCCTGCTGCCTCTGCCCAGCTCCTGCCAGCAGCTCTGGGACTGAACATGGCAGAGCCTTGGAGCCTCCTCCCAGAGAAGGCAGAGAACAAAAGAAACTCGGGGATGGAATGAATGAATGAATGAATGAATGAGGGGCTGAGCATTCCCAAAGTCTCTGTTTACCGTGTTATGAAATAGAGACAACATTTCTGAGCCTGATCCCAATACTGATGTGTGCAGAGACATTTGTTCAGTGCTCACAGGAAACACCTTCCGATCGATGCAAGGAAATGCAGCTGGGGTTTTTTTTGTGCTCGAGGTTTGTATTTGGAGGAGAATTGGAATTTTCTCTTTTATTCCTTGCCTCAGAAAGTTTAAGAGTGACTCTTGAATGAAGCACAGCGGGGGCAGGTGAAGGATGAGACAAAGGCAAAACCATCACTGGCAAAGGTTTTATTGCACGTCCTGGGATTTATTTTTTCCCTGTTCTCCCCCCCCAGACTGTTTCCACAAACCAAGAGACATAAACACATTAAAGGGAAAATACAGGCTGGGAATTGAGAATTATTGGGAGAAATAAAAATGGGAAAATCCCTGAGCTTGGCTGAAAAAGATCTGCATGAGGTGATCCCAAGTTCTGATTCTGTGGGTATTCCCTGACTCAGCTCAGGGAGTGGGCAGGAAACCAACCCAGAAATAAAATAGAATACAACAATGGAAATATAAAAATAAACCCACAGAATCCCAGCCTGGTTTGGGTCAGAAGGGCCTTAAAGATCAACCCTGGTGCCAGGGGTGGGAGCAGTCCTGGCTTACCTGGATGCTCTGGCTTAGCCTAGGATTAGCAGTGACAGCAGCGCTGCCAATTCCTGCTGCAAATCCCTCCAAAGGAGCCTCTGGCATTTCTCATCGGGGCTTAGGGTGGTTGCCTGAAAAATTCAACACCTTTCTATTAATTCCCTGTATTTCCACCAGCTCAGCCACGAGCTCCTGCCTCTGGAGTTCTCCCAAGCCCAGCTGCTGAACCTGAGCTGCAGCTGCCCCTGGGCTGGAATTCCTGCCCTGGGAATGGTGCTGGAGGGAGCCCGGGTGGGAGCCTGGACAGAGCAGGGGGTATAAAGCTCTGCTTCTCTCAGCAAGTGACAGTAGAGCCTCCCCAGGGCTCTGTCGAGGGCCTCATTTTTCAAACTCGCCCTGAAAAGCCCTGGAAATAAAACTGGACTTTGTTGCTAACTCGGCAAAAAGCTGAGCCTGGTTCTGCTGACTTTGGGATCAGCTCTCTGAGAGCTGAAGTTCATGTCCAGACTGCTAAAATCAGTTCTTCAACTTTGGTTTAAGCTGGAATTTAAGTTGTGCTAAGAGGAGGGGACTGGCTGAGTCCAGCCTGAGCTCAGCCTCACCCCAGTCCATTCATCATCTGGGCAGAGAGACTTCAGTACCAGGGAGTCCTGGAATGGCATCCAGAGTGCTTCTTATGCAGTTCTTCTTTGCCAAAAACTGCTTCTCCTTGCCCAGAATATTTGTAGGAATACAAATATAGGAAAGGTAAGAAAAGGTCATCACAGCTCCTTCCTTGGCCTGAGCCTGGCTCCCACTGGGGGCAGACAGTGCTGGGAACAGCCCAGCCAGGATCAGGGGATTTGGGATCCATCCCTGGGGACTAAGAGCACAGAAAAGCAGCAATGTTTGCACAGCCCACTGTCCTTCCTTATTAATGGAAATGCAACAAGTGGGGGAAAAGTCCACAGATTCCAGGCAGGGAGAAGCAGCAATTCCAGCCAGGTTTATAATGCCAGGGTGAATCGGATGCCTGAGCCTGGCTGCTGTGGCAGACTCAGTGTCTGCGCCGTGTCAGCCTCGGGCAGGGCCTGGCTTTGGGAAGGCAGAAGAAAGGGGCTGGGAGGGGCCTTTGATCCCCAAAGTCTCGCAGCACTGGGGGCTGCTTGGCTTCTTCTACAGGGATCCCAGCTTTGCTTTTTATTTCCCTTTTCCCTGGGAAAAGAGGAGCCCTTTCCACATCCCCTGTGCTGGGCTGGTGCTCAGGGCCAGCCTGGGGGACGCTGAGCTTGTCCCCAGAGTGGCCCCAGGTCCCCCCTTGCAGCCCAGCCCTGGCCCCTGAATCCACTCCCATTTCCCCCTGCAGGGCTCCTGTCCTGGCATGGCTGAGTGAGGAGCCCTGAGCTGCCCGGGTCAGACCCCTGCTGCAGCACATCCCATCCCTTGGGAGAGCACACCCAGCACATCCCATCCCTCCTGAGAGCACACCCAGCACACCCATCCCTCATGGAGCACACCCAGCACACCCATCCCTCCTGAGAGCACACCCAGCTCATCCCAACCCTCCTGAGAGCACACCCAGCTCATCCCATCCCTCCTGAGAGCACACCCAGCACATCCCATCCCTCCTGAGAGCACACCCAGCTCATCCCATCCCTCCTGAGAGCACACCCAGCACATCCCATCCCTCCTGAGAGCACACCCAGCTCACCCAGCTCATCCCATCCCTTGAGAGAGCACACCCAGCACATCCCAACCCTCCTGAGAGCACACCCAGCACATCCCATCCCTCCTGAGAGCACACCCAGCACATCCCATCCCTTGAGAGAGCACACCCAGCACATCCCAACCCTCCTGAGAGCACACCCAGCACACCCAGCACACCCATCCCTCCTGAGAGCACACCCAGCACACCCATCCCTCCTGAGAGCACACCCAGCTCATCCCATCCCTCTGAGAGCACACCCAGCTCATCCCATCCCTCATGGAGCACACCCAGCACATCCCATTCCTCCTGAGAGCACACCCAGCTCACCCAGCTCATCCCATTCCTCCTGAGAGCACACCCAGCTCATCCCAACCCTCCTGAGAGCACACCCAGCACATCCCATCCCTCATGGAGCACACCCAGCACACCCAGGACACCCAGCACACCCAGCCCAGAGCAGATCCCAGGGATGTCCAGGTCAGAGCTCTCCCTCCCTGCTCGCCGCCTCGTAGCCATAGAAACCCCGGGAATGTGCAGGCACAGCCGGTCCGTGGTGGAGCCTGCCCAGGGTGGCACGGCCCGTCCCCAGGGCTCTGCTGGGCGCCACGGGAGCCAGCCCTGGGGACAGAGCAGCTCCCGTGGGAACGCAGCAGCCGGATTTGAGCTCTCTGCTGGGGGATGGGGCCTGCTCCCAGCTGGAGCTGAGCGTGGTGACACCCAGAAACTGTCACGACACGGCGATCTCTGATGGACTGGCACCAGCACTGCTGGGCCAGGAACGGCTGCTCCGCACCAGATGGCCCTGGGAGGGACAGGAGGGTGTTTGGAGCATTCTGCTCCACTGGAAAATGTCCCTGCCCAAGGCAGGGGGTGGTCCTGGGTGGGCTTTGGAGTCCCTTCCCACCCCAACCATCCTGGGATTCTGCGATCCCATGGAAATCTGGTCCCTTTGGGGCCCTCAGTCCATTTGTACAGCACTCCAATCTAAAGGTCTGGTTCCAAATATCTCTACATGCAAATGGGCTTTCTGTGATCCAGTTGGAATTCTCCTTCTGGAGCAGAAGCAGGGATCTGAAACCAATGTGTAGCATAAGACTCTAAAATTAAACTTGTCTGTGAAGTGAGTGGAGTTCAAAGCCAGGACAGACCAAACAGCCTCAAGTGAACCTGAAACTTTGGAAATAGAAAATATGCTTTGGATTTTCCCATGTTTTTCCAGAAAGGCACCAGCTCCTCCTGTGTTCTTCAGTCTCCGTAAAAAAACCCTGAAGTCAAAACCCAAATAACTCTGAACAAAAAGACAAAACTGCACAATGAGAGAAGGGTGGGAGGGAACATTTCACCAGCAGCTCTGCTCAAAACAAAGAGGGTTTTCAGCTCCTTGATCACAAGGAGGACATGAATAAAGGAATTAAAGCTGTAGATATTTTCTGTGATCACACAGCTCCAGGAGAGCTGATGAAGTTCCTGGGAGATGCAAAAAGCAGATGAGAAATGCCAAAGCAATGAAGGCATTTTAGGAGAGGCTGTTCCAAGGAAGTGACAACAAAGGCTCAGTCCAGAAACACGGACTCGGTGCTGAGCAGGAGCAGGGGTGACAAGGAAAGGGGAAATGAAAAGATCATAACGAGTCAGCTGCTTTTTCCAATGGCTGGGAATCCTTTGGACATTGTTGGTATGACAGTGCAGGAGCCAAACCTGAGCCTGTGTTCACTGCCAGCCAGGAATCCCCCAAACCCCACCCAGTGCCACCCCTGCCATGGCAGGGACACCTCCCACTGTCCCAGGGAGCTCCAAACCCCATCCAGCCTGGCCTGGGACACTGCCAGCAATGGGGCACCAGAGTCCCAGGAAAAACAGAGCTTGAGTGCACGCTTTGGGCAGTTCCTGAGCTGTTCCTCACTAAGCTGGGGAGAAGGGGGTGATCCCTGATTATCATCATTGTTTTATTCCTTTAATTAAAAACTAAAACAATAATAAAAATGTGGTCACATCCCATCTCCAGCTGATTTTCCTGAGACTTCCCGTCCCTGAGCCACTGCTGTCCCTCAGTCCCCCCCCACCATTTTCACCCCTCAGGCACAAATCCCCTCACCCTAAAGCAGAAAATTACCTTGCAGAAGGTGACCTTGAAAGGGACTTTTTTTTCTGGATAAAGAGTTTTCCCCATCCTCCAGTCCCAAACCAGTCCTGAGACAGAGCTGGGATGGGGAGGGATCCTCATCATTTATCCAAGATGTTGGAACCAGTGCAAAGCTGGGTTTAGGTCTTTCCTGAGGGAATTGCTTTTCCCTTTTGGACCCAGCTCTGTCCCACTGCACCCTCTGGTTTTTGGGATCAGCTCTCAGTGTTCAGTGCTTTGCTTCCTTCACAGGGAGAGGAGGTGGGGATTAAACTTTGTTTGGGGACAACAAATCAGGCAGAAGAGCAGGGCTGGATTGGGAGAGCAGGGCTGGGTTGGGAGAGCTCAGCCACCAGAGGCCACTTCTCCATATTTTGCATCACAGGGCTGAAATATGGATTTTGACTCTGGAATTTCAGTTTGGGCTCAGGGAGGGCAGCAGCTTAGGTCAGGATGTGTTTTCCAGCAGCTCAGTGCTTCCAGGAGAGGCTGGAAAGAGCCAGGGCTGTGCAGCACTCCCAGCTCCCCTGAGTGAAAAGCTGGGAGAGCTGGGGGTGCTCACTGGAGAGGAGAAGAATCCAAGGAGAGCTCAGAGCCTTGGAACAAGGGATGGAGGGACAGGACCCAGGGAATGGCTCCCACTGCCAGAGGGCAGGGATGGATGGGAGATTGGGAATTGGGAATTGTTCCCTGTGAGGGTGGGCAGGCCCTGGCACAGGTGCCCAGAGCAGCTGTGGTGTCCCTGCAGCCCTGGCAGTGCCCAAGGCCAGGCTGGAGGGGGCTTGGAGCAGCCTGGGACAGTGGGAGGTGTCCCTGCCATGGCAGGGGTGACACTGGGTGGGTTTGAGGTCCCTTCCCACCCAAACCACCCCAGGATTCCATGACAGGATCTCTGCTGTTCCTTCCACTCTTCCCTGCTCAGACCCTGCCACAGAAGCTTTTCCAAGCTATTAAAAGTCAAGGTCAGCCCCTTCCAGGCCCTGCTGACGTCGGGATCTGCAGGTTCCCAGTCCCTGGGGATCCCTTTTCCTCACTCACCATTGGGCCGTGGCTGAATCCAGATGTTCAGCAATCTCCAAATTCCTCAGCTCATTAACTGGCTTCAAATCTGACCTGGGAATTTCTGCTGAAACCTCATTTCTCTGCCCCAAGGTCAGGGACTTGTGTTTGCAAACCAGCAAGGTTCTTCTTGCAGTGCTTGAGTGTGAACTATTATTATTATTGTTGTTGTTGTTGTTGTTGATGATGATATTATTATTGCTGTTGTTATTATTAATATTATTGTTATTTTTATTGTTGTTGTTGTTATTCTTATTATTATTACTACTACTATTACTATTACTATTACTATTACTATTACTATTACTATTACCATCATCATTAGTGCAGTGTGGGGGATGAGTCCCCTCCCAGGCTGTGGAGCAGATTATGGAGCATGCCCACACAGGAACACAAAGTTCAGGGGACAGGAGGGATTGTTTTAGCAGAACTGTTGGGATGGGAATTGTGCTGCTTGCTGGGTTTGCCTTTGCCCATGAACATCCAGGGAAGGGGCAGGGATTGTGACCAAGAGTTTTCTCTGGAGACTGAATTTAGGGAAGCAGGACATGGGAACAGACAAGGATCTGCTGAAGAAATTGTAAGCACAGAGCAAAAAGTGAAGTTTGTGGTGTTGTGCTCCATGGGGAAAGGCTGGACATGGCTCCAGTAAGCCTGGCTCAGCCAGGCCTGGCCTGGTGTTGGGAAGTAAGAGGCAGGGTCAAGGATGAAGGACATCCCTGGGTATCCCAGCCCCATAAAGGACATCCCTGGGTATCCCAGCCCCATAAAGGACATCCATGGATATCCCAGCCCCATAAAGGACATCCCTGGGTATCCCAGCCCCATTAAAGGACATCCCTGGGTATCCCAGCCCCATAAAGGACATCCATGGATATCCCAGCCCCATAAAGGACATCCCTGGGTATCCCAGCCCCATAAAGGACATCCCCAGGGGTTTATCACAACAGGCATTAAAACAACACAAAATCCTGGCTGGGAGGGCTCTCAGGGGTCTTGGCTTTGCCAGGGAAAGGCTTATCCAGGTTGCTCCTTCCTGAGGGATGCTCACCCTTGTCCATCCTGCACAACTCCAAGGATCCTGTTGCTGCCCCATTCCCAGGCAATTTATTCCAGTATTTCACCAGTCCCATCACAAAGGAGTTTTCCCCAATGTCCAACCCAAACTTCCCTTCTTAGGAATTAATCCAGCTGCTCCTGGTTTGATCCAAAAGTTCATTTGTCAGGATGGGCCACAGGGGCTGGAAAAGGCAATTCCCAGGAGCAGGAGCTCTGTGCTGCAGCTTTTCCTGCAGCTCAGAGCATGACAGGGATTGAATGCCCAGGCACTGCTGGAGGAGCTGTGATGAGGAACGGGGTAACTCCTTCCTTTTGCTGCTTTCACTGTGGGAATAACTCACAGCAGGGCGAGGAAGAGGTTTGGCAGTTCCAGGAGGATCCAGGTGCACACGGAGGTAACTTGAAAACAGCCACAATAAGCAGAGATTTTGGGCTCAGAAATGAGGAAATATCCCTTTTTCTATCAAGGAAAATCACAGGAATTGCCCTCAAGCAGCTCCTGCCCTCAGGTGTGAAAAGAGAGGGATTGTTGTCCCCCCCTGCACCTTTCCTGGGACTCTGAACAGCTGAAATCCCAAATCTGTGACTGAGTTATTCTCACTTCATGTTTCTCATTTGCTTGCCAAGCTTTGGGATACAAAGGCAAATCCAGGAATACAAAACACTCCAAAATCACACAAAACACCCAGCAAATGGATAAACACAAATGAGCTTTTCCTTCCAGCTGGACTGGGGTCTCCATTAGCTCCTCAATCCCATTATTCCCATTGCCAGCAAACAGCACGTCCATTCTCTGCTCCATTGTATCTTCTGTGTTTTCTCCCAGCTTCATTAATTCATTTTGGTCCTTGTGAAAAAAGGGAACCAAAGATTTTCCTGGGGTAAATCAGAATAAAGGAGTGATTTACAAAAAACGTTCCCTTCTGAAGTCCTGACCTGGGTTTTGTGGGACCCAGAGAGCAATTCCTGCAAACAGACGTGACATTCCAACCATAGAAATGACCTGGAATTCAAATATCCCATCAATTCCAGAGGAACTGTGAAGCATCTCAGAGCAGCCTGAGTTACAGCCCAGCCACCTCCACCAGTGCATTCCACATCCAGCTTGTTGCTGGTATTTTTTCCACATAAATAGATCCAGAAGAGGAATTAGTGTGTCCTGGGGACTGCTGACAGCTCTGGCTCTGGAGGAGGAGAGCAGGGAGAGGAATGGTGGGGGGCTCTTTGCAACGGGCAGCAAAGCAAAGGAGCCCTGAGGGAGCTGGGATCCTCTGGGATGGGGTTCAGGCATGGAATGGGCTCTGTGGGGACCCATCCCCAATCCCTGATCCTTCAAGGGGTGAGGTCGGAATGGGCTCTGGGGGACCCAACTTCAAGCCCTGGTCACCCATGGGATGAGGTGGCAGCTCCTGTGACCACCCAACCCCAAATCCGTGCAGTTTGGGGCTGGGTGGTCTTGGGGTTTTGTGGTGCGGAATTTCCCAAACCCCAAACTCCCCCAGGCTGCCAGGCAGGTCCAGCCTGGCCATGGTTGAGCAGGAGGTGACAGCTGGGCAGGTCCAGCCCAGCCTCCCCAGCTCCCACATGGGGTTTGGAAGAGGGGGATGCCCTGCCCTGCCCTGCCTGGTTGGAGCTGGCAGAGCTCCCTGGCAGCAGCTCCGGTTCCCCGGATCCCCGCAGCCGCAGCTGCGGTCGGTGCCGTCCCCGTTGTCCCCTGTCCACCCCAGCATCGCTGGGATCCTGGAGCGAGCCTGGCCGGGCACGACCCAGGGAGCTGGGATGGACCCTGGAGCCTCTCTGGGAGGTGGGAATGGGCACCCAGCGCTGCCCTGGCTGTCCTTCCCTGCAGAAATCCATGGGATTCCATGCACGCAGCTCCACGGCTCCGGGTTATCCCCCCAAAGTTCTGCTCTGAGCCCTGCCCACACGGCTCCCAGAGCCTATGGAAAAGGGCAGAGGCACAAAAGGAAAGGCAAAACACAATTCCTGTCCTTTGGGAGCCTCAGCCTTTTGGAACTCATTTTCCTTTCACATCAGAATGAACAGAGAAATTCAGAAATCCTTCCCCAAGCAGAAACTTCATTTTGGAAATGTCAGAACCCTCACCTGGAAATGCTTCATTCTCCAACACTGAAGGAGGAGGATTTGAAAAAGCAAATGTAATCTATAAATATGGAAATACTCCTAAAACATGGATCCCATTCCATATTATTGAAATTCCTATTACACCTCACTGTGTTCCATTAAAACAATGGCAAAACCCCTGAGTTAAATCCAACAAAAACTGGGATTTAAGTGCCCCGTTTTGAGCACAGATTATTTCCACTTCCAAGGGTGACTCTTCCCTCATTAGAGCTTCTCATTTTGGAAGAAAAAGAGGTTTTTTTCCCAAAATCCAATTCCAGTAAAGGTTGTAGCAACAGCTCTAATTCCTCTCAGCGCTCCCAGCAAGAGCCTCGGGAATGTTCACCCAGGCTGGCAGGGTTGGTGATTTGGGTAGGGGGGTTAAGGAAAGGACGAGACACATTAAAGGGACAAACTGCCTGGAAAGGGCCCAGGCTGAGGGTTCCGAGCTGCTGAGTAAGGAATTTGCTCTGTTTGGAAAGGCCAGGCTGGACACTGGGGCTGGGAGCACTCTGGGACAGGGGGAGGTGTCCCTGCCATGGCTCTGGGTGAGCTTTAGGGTCCTTCCAACCCAAACCGTTCTGTGATTCCATGAAAGGCTTTCCTGGGGCTGAGAAACATTCCAGCTGGGTGGGATAATCCAGCAGGACCCCCCTGCAGGAGCTCATCAGAGCCCAGCCAGGCCTGGCAAAGACCAGCCAGGGATCAAACAGCCACTGCCAATCCATGCAGGGAGCCTGTGAGGGACCCTGAGCCTCCTCCCCACCACAGCATCCCTTCCCCTGCTCCTTCCCCGGCCTTGGGGCAGCCTGGCTGAGGGAAGGGAGCAGCACTCACTGGAAATGCCAAAATGCTGTTTCAGATCCTCTCTCAGCCTCGCTGCTGCTCCAGCCCAGAGAGGCATTCACATCTTTTCCAAACCAGTGTTTGGGCTGTGTTTATGTGGAGAACACAGGAACAACTGAACTGTAATGGCCTGAGTGTTCCTGGGCTCATTTCTGCTCGCTGGGGCCGATGTCTTTGTGTGTTCAGGCCACTAAATCACCCCTGGGCTCCCCTCCCCTCCTCAGCACTGCTCCTTTATGGCAGCCCGGGGCTGTGCATGGGAGATTAACTTGTACAGTGATGCCTCAACCCAGTTCTGTGGTACTGCTGCATGTACTGCAGAATTCCAGCTCCACACAGAAAAACTGCATCCCAGGGAATGCTGACAGTGCTGGGGAATGGCCCAGAGCAGCCCCAGCCCCAGGGAATGTCCCAGAGCAGCCCCAGCTCCAGGGAATGTCCCAGAGCAGCCCCAGGGAATGTCCCAGAGCAGCCCCAGCTCCAGGGAATGTCCCAGAGCAGCCCCAGCTCCAGGGAATGTCCCAGAGCAGCCCCAGGGAATGGCCCAGAGCAGCCCCAGCTCCAGGGAATGTCCCAGAGCAGCCCCAGGGAATGTCCCAGAGCAGCCCCAGCCCCAGGGAATGTCCCAGAGCAGCCCCAGGGAATGGCCCAGAGCAGCCCCAGCCCCAGGGAATGTCCCAGAGCAGTTCCAGGGAATGTCCCAGAGCAGCCCCAGCCCCAGGGAATGTCCCAGAGCAGTTCCAGGGAATGTCCCAGAGCAGCCCCAGGGAATGTCCCAGAGCAGCCCCAGGGAACTGCCCAGAGCAGCCCCAGCTCCCTGAGGACCAAAGGTGTCCAGCAGCACCTGAGCTTGGAGCAGGAATTTGGAAAAGGGGAAAACAGGGAAGTACTCAGAACTCCTTTAATCCATGTTTAGCCTTTCTTTAATAATTTCAGTGCCAGGGATTCCACCTTGGTACATCCTGACTGGGATGTGTGGTGTAATAAATCAAACAGAGGCTGGAAATGAAGGCTGTGGCTTCCAGGAATTTTTCAGGGAATTTTTATTTTGTTGTTTTTGTCAGCACCAAAGAATTCCAGCTTGAGACCCCAATAAGAGGCAGAGCTGAAGCCCTGCTTGGCTCAAAATTTATTTCAATAAAAATGTTGCCATGATCCGGGTATTTAACATTTTAAAATAAGATGCTCTGGGCACTGAATCAGCCCTGGTCAAAACTTTGAGTTTATTTAGATTAAGAAAAAGAAATGAAGAAGCTGAAACCAAAGCCGAGTGCAGCCTTTGGATTGATCCCTGCCTGGTGGGAGCTCTGGGGGGACTCTGGCAGCATCCAGAGGCTGGATGGGAGAGCTCTGAGGCCATGGAGAGGCCAGGTCGGTGCTGTTTGTCCCCAGGGAGGCACTTGGCTGTCCCCAGGGGCTCTTGGGCAGGGAAGCACCCCTAGGGCACAGCTGGGCTGGCTGGAAGCTCCAAGCCGTAGGATGAGCTGTTTCCCAGGAGCTGGGCACCAGGAGGGGCTGATCCCAATCCCTGTGTGCTCATCAGGACACACAGAGGGAATCTGATGGATGACAGAGCACTGAATTAATTTCAAGCTCTGTTGAGAACAGGGAGGGAAAGGAAAGAGGGGATCGATTCCTGCCAAAGGAATAAAATCCATCAGCAGGAACATCTCATTTCCTGGTTGCTCAGGGTGCTCGGGAAGCACCTGAGGTTGGTCCAGAGGCTCCCTGTGTGAGCTGAATGGCTGGGGGCAGCTGGGAAAAATGGGAGTTTCTATAGGAAAACAAGGATGTAGAGTAGGGGTGAGCTGAGGCTGTAATCTGGGAGGGATTCAGGGGGAGCCAGGGAGTCAGACCCCAGGATATGGAGAGGCTGGGACTGTGGGATGCTTTCCTGTGAGATGGGAAGGTTCAGGGAGCAGGTTCTGCACTTGGAGCTGCCTATGGCCCAGGTTTCCGTCTTGAAAAGAAGTTTTTCCCTCAGTATCCAAATGAAAGTGAACAACAGAAAGGAAAATGAATATTTGGTTTAGGGAGTCTTCAACTCCCCAAGAAATTCATCAACATTACTAAAGGCTTTGTGGAGCAGGTTGAAATTGTATTTACACTCCATTTTCCAGCAGAAGCAAAGGATTCTGAACATTCCCCGGGAGGTTTGGTCCTTAGGGAGGGGGGATGCTGCAAACAAGGATTCACCTCGGTGCTTTGCACAGGGCCTGTGCAGGTGACAGCCACAGCCGAGGCCACCGAGGGCACTCCCCAAATCCCCCGCGCTGAACTCCCTGCCCAGGCAGGGAGCGACAAATGGAGAGGGCACAGGACCTGAGGGGGGCCGTGCCTGCAGCCACGTGCTGCAAATCTGCTTGGCCACAGCTTTTGATCCCGACTCTGCAACCTCTCTTTATCTCTTTAGGTTAAAAATTAATTCCTTTCTCCCCATCTCTGAAAACAAAACCTGCCAGACGAAAGTGAACCACTCAGGCCATTATTTCCCCATCCGTTCGGCACGGAAAGGACATTTATAATGTAGGAAGCAGGGGAGAATTGTCTGCCACTGCTCAAAAATATCTCCTCCATTTCAAACATGACTTTATTGTTTCTCTTCTTGTTGTTTTTTCTTTTTTCCCCTAATGCAAGAGAATCCTGCAGGCAGCAGCCTTGTCCAGCCCAGGGCAGCTCCATCCTGAGCTGTGAGTCAGAGAGCATGGGGCAAAAATAGCCTTGATGATGTAATTAATGAGTATTTTCGGAGCAGGGACAAAGGGCTGCAGATGAAGTCACTGGGCCTGACGGCACTTCCTGGCTCCTGCTTTGCCTAATGCAGGATTTGGGTTTAATTCAGTGCTTTGTGCTGGTGGAGGCTCAGAATCTCTGCTGCTCCTCCCTTCCCAAAGTGGGGCTGCTCAGCTGCAGGGAGACAGCTCTGAGCAGGGACTTCTGAACAGGCCTGAAATGCTGAGCAGGCTTTGCAAGAGCAAAGGAATCATCCTGGAAGGGAAAGAAAGGATTGGAGCAGAGCTGAGGGAGCTGGGGGGGCTCAGCCTGGAGCAAAGGAGGCTCAGGGGGACCTTGTGGCTCTCACAGCTCCTGCCAGGAGGGGACAGCCGGGGGGTCGGGCTCTGCTCCAGGAACAGGGACAGGAGCAGAGGGAACGGCCCCAGGCTGGGCCAGGGCAGGCTTAGGGGGGATATTGGGACAATTCCTGCATGGAAAGGCTCTCCAGCCCTGGCACAGCTGCCCAGGGGGCTTTGGAGTCCCCATCCCTGCAGGGGTTTAAAGCCCTGTGGATGTGGCATTTGGGGACACCGTCAGTGGTGGCCCTGGCAGTGCTGGAGATGTTGACTCCATGATCCTAAAGGTCTTTTCCAACCTGAATGATTCCATGACTCATGGTTTCAGCAATGTCATTTTTGGGGCTCTGGTGGCTTAGACAAAGTTCAGGTCCCAGAATCCACCCTGCCTGTTATCAAAGAGCTCCCAGTTAACAGCACTTACCTGAAAAGCCCCCAGAAGAGCCCCTTTCCCCGCTGGATCCTTGATGCTCTGCACATAGAGAAGCTCTTCCCTCCTTCCTGAGCCAGGCTCAGCCAGAGCAGAGAACTCCCAAGCAGCCCTAGGCAGCTGTGGGAAGTTTCTCTGGGAACAAATGCCCAGATTGCTCTGAGTGACCCTGGGAAGCTGCTCTGAGGGGACTTTGCTGAGGGAGGCAAAAAACCCCATTTAGGGCTGACAGTGGAGCTTTTTCATCCATTCCAAAGCCTCCTGCAGGGGGAAATTTTCTGGTGCCAATCCCTACAAAGAGTTCTGCAATTGTTCCAGGTGGGGCAAAGCACTTTTCATGTCTAAAAGGAGCCAGTTTGATCCCCTCACTGCCTCACTCAGCATTTTGGATTCTCTGGAAGACTTCACAGTGCTGGCTGTAAAATCCCCCCAGGCTGGAGAGGCTCCGTGTCCTGCTCCTTAAATCCTGCTCCTCAAATCCTGCTCCTCAAGCCTGGCACCAGCAGCCAAATCAGCAGTAGAAGTTTGATGGGCACAGGAGAAACTTGCACTGCACAATTCAGGTATTTGGAGCAGCTTTTAGGGAATCTCCTGAGTTCCAGGTGCTTCCTTCCCTCAGGATGCTCCAAGCCAGCCCCTGCCCTGGCTCCCAGCTCCTTCCTCAGTTCTTCCCCCTCTGCAGGTGATGCCTTTATTTTCCAAGTTAACTTTTGGAGTTCCCATAACGTCTCGGATTTTTTCCTCATTAAAATGATCCCGTAAGACTGGCTCACCTGGAAGGTGCTGATGTGAGATCTCAGGTCAGTTCCCAATTTCAGAGATCATTTTGTGGGAGCAGAGAGCTCAAGAGCAGCTGAGCAGCACCCAGGAAGGGGAGCAGGGCCTCCCGCAGCTACAGCCAAACACAAAAGCACCCAGAGGAGGAAAGTTGCACCTATTACACAGAATCCTGGAATGGTTTGGCTTGGAAAGGACCTTAAACCCTACCCAGTGCCACCCCTGCCATGGCAGGGACACCTCCCACTGTCCCAGGCTGCTCCAGCCCTGTCCAGCCTGGCCTTGGGCACTGACAGGGCTCCAGGGGCACCACAGCTGCTCTGGGCACCCTGTGCCAGGACCTGCCCACCGTTCCAGGGAACAATTCCCAATTCCCAATCTCCCATCCATCCCTGGGGTCATCCTGGAGCCTCCCTGGGGTCATCCTGGATCCTCCCTGGGCTGGCTCCAGCAGCTCCAGGTCCCTCCTGTGCCGGGTCCTGCAGGTCCCCTGGGCAGCGCAGAGGGGACAGTCCCTGCCAGGGCTGTGGCAGAGCAGCCCAGGGCTGCAGGGACCATGCAGCAAAGCTCTCCCAGGTTTCCCCTTGCTCCCTTGTCCCTCATGGAAAGGCCAGGACCCAGCAAGCTGCGTTTGTCCCCCAGCTGCTCCTCAGACCCAAGGCCACCAGGCAGGGGCCAGCAGCTCCAGGCAGCAGCACATCCATCCCTTCTCTGGGATCTGCCTGCCCCAGCTCCTGCTGCTGCCCCAGCTCCTGCTGTCCCTCTGCCAGGGGGGAATGAAGGGCGACCTCACCCTACTGTGCTGCCAGGAAAGGTCCCCACACAGCCCGGGAGCTCCTCAGCCCGGCTCAGACAGACCCTCTGCTGTTGTTTTGTATCAAAAGAGGATTTCAATTAACTCCCTCAGCTCCTTTTGAGAGATCTGTAATTGCTGCTGCAGCAACAGCACAGGAGAAGCTGCTTTCCACCCCATGCTTCATTAACTTGCCCTTAACTGGCCAAGTAAACAAAACCAAATTAGTCCTGGCTAGGGCTGAATTCCTTCAAGGAATCTGGAGAGGACATGGAAAGGACTCAGTGCTTGAGACAGAGGCTATACAATAAGCAGGAAATCCTTCAGGTCAAAAATTCTCCTGCACTTATTGTGAATAATCAACAGCTGCTGTCCTGGCGTGCCCAGAAAGATTAACAAACAGTGGCTTCATTTGTATGAGGGCATTTTTCTCTCCTTCCTTCTATTAATGATGATTGGGAGTGAATTAAGTGCTGTGGCTGCTCATTTTTCATCCTTTGTGCTCTCAGCTGCCTCTGAGAATAGAACAGCACAGGGGAAGATTCCAAATGTGCACACACAGGAGCTGCTGAGGGCTGGAAAGCTTCAAAGTCCTGGGAAAGGGGGAAGCAACATCAGCATCCTCAAGCCCATAACCTGCTTTTCCAAGTAGTTGGTGGCTTGAGCCACAGCCCTTCAGGCACAGGTGGCTCCAGAGGGAAAGGGACTGACAAATTCAAGTGCCCACGAGAGCTCTCCGCTGAACCTCAGACTTGTTTCTGTCTCCTCCAAGGGTCAGAGCCACCCCAGAGTCTCCCACTGCAGCTGGGTCAGGGCATCTCAGCAGCTGAGGGGCCTTTGGAGGTGGTGGAATTGGGGTGGGAGCCAGCTGCTCCGGGCTGAGCTGAATCCCAGCTGAGCCTGCTGATTCCCACCAGCACCTCCCAGCAGCCCTGCTCAGGCAGGACCTGGCCCCTCCAGACCCTGCCCAGCCCCATCAGAGCCTCCTGCTCCTGTCCTTGCCCGCTTTTGGAGGACAGAACGCCTGAGAAATGAATTCTCCCAGCTGGACAGGGTGTAGGGGCAGGGTGAGTGTCTGGGGCTGGCAGCAGGGTCTCTGTCTGATAGCCATTATCTCTCTGGCCTTGCTGCCTCCCTCATCCCTCATCCCCAGCTGCCCTGGAATGACAAATCCCACTGACTGCAGCAGGGCTGGGATCCTGCCCCTGCACTCCATAAAAGCTTCTCTGACAGCTGCTGAGGTTTGCTGGGCAAGGGTTAAAGCTGTGCTTTGCTCTGAATAAAATGTTTACATCTTGGATCATCAGCTCTTCCCTGGCTGAGTGCATGGCAGGGAATTCAAGGGCAATATTTAGCAGAGGACAAAAAACATTGGAGGGGCTGGATTTGTCTCCTTGTTCAGTGGAGCTCCCCCAGATCCCAGCTCCTGAGTCCCCCCAGGAGCCCCTCCCTGCCCAGGGAAATCAGGCACTGAGCCCTGCAGGGCTGCTGTGATCCAGCTCCCAGCAAACCTACTCTGGCACTTGGGAATTCTCTGCTGGAACTGATATTTTTCCTTATTATTGTTTCCTAAGCGAGCAGTAAAGGTGATAAATAAAAAATCTGAGAACAATGGGGCTGTTCCCAGCATATTCCAGTTCTCCAGCACTGGGATCCTGCTTCTCCTGCTGCTGCTCCATCTCTTCCAGCCTGAGGTTGTCAAAAGCTTTCCTTTTCAGTGCCAGGATTTGAGCCAAGAGGGAGGTGGGGAAACATCCCCTGGATTTCAGCAGGAAAGTCAGCAGGAACTGCACAAGCAGGGAATGATCCTGGGTTGGGTTCTGCAGGAATTCGTAGTAAAAGGGGCTCTGGAAAAAGGTCTCTGTCTCTCCTGCTTGGTCTTCCTGCCAAAAAGGGCTGAATTAGGACTGGGAACAGAGGGATGTGATTCCTGAGGATGCCCTGCTGGCTCTCCTCCAGCTCAGAATGTTCCCTGCTTCCATGGGATACAGCTGGAGATGCCCAGGGAGCAGCAGGGATCAGCCCTGGCCTTTCCCAGCTGCACTTCTGCATTTCTTTGAGAGGCTGAGGTCACCGAGCCCCCCCCACCCCCAAATCTTGACTCCAGGCAGGAGCCACGCCCGGGGTGCTGTTGGATCAGGACCCCGCTGGGCAGGATTTGGGGACAGTTGTGTTATTGTGAGCATCATTATGAAACATAAACTTTAAGGAATTTAGAGATTTTAGAAGAACTAAGATTTTAGTTAGAGATAAGCCTTACTAGAGTTAATTAAAATAAATGAGTGGGTCTTGATGAAGTTAAGAATTAGTAGTTAACTAATAATTGATTGCTTGTCAGCACAATGTTTAGTTAGCTGGGTTTATAATAAAGAATACACAAACTGACAAACAGCTTTAGGAACATAAGACAGTCGTGGGCCTCCTCTGTTTTGAAACCAATTGAAAACAAGGAATGGGAGTTCTACCAAGAGTTCATTTGTCATATTTGCATTGAAAAGGCAGAAAGGTCAGAACGAGGAAGACTTCATTTACTTCCTCATTTTGGGACCCCTCCCCATGAAAGGGACACCGACCCATATCAAGGAACAAATCACACATGCTTAATAGCTTTTGGAGTGATCAGCATATGAAGCAGGGAATGGGATGTACCAAAATGATGAATATGTATTTGTATTTTGTGTGTTCAATACTTGTATGGATAAAAGGGCTCTGTAATCACCTGGAAGCTGCGGTGTGGATTTGGGAGCGATCCTGCACACAATAAACACACACTTTCTAACTTTAAACTGTTAGAGAGTTTTTGTCTGTCACAGTTGGATACTGGTACTGGATCAATATCCATATTTCTTTAATAATTCAATTAAATCCCTCAAAGCCTGCCCTGGGGAGAGGCTCCCCTGCCTGGTCACTGCCTTATCTCCACACTACCAACACCAAGCTGCAGATTCCCATCAGTTACCCCCAGGTCCCAGGCTGGAACGGGGATCAGACCCCCCGAGTTCCCCAGCAGTGCAGCAGGACTGGGGTTTGATGGTCCCGAGCTGCTCAGCACCCCCTGTGTGGTGTGGGAAGGTGGGATGGGAGCAGGAGAGGGGTGGGAGAGGGGCAGGCAGCGAGGGAGGGTTCAAACTCCCTCATTGCTCCCAAACCTTCCAGGCAGAGCAAATACACAGAGAAAACAGGCAGGAACAGCTTGGGAAGTGCCCCAGTGAAAGGAGTGCAGATGCTTTTGTTTTTCCAAGTAGGAGGGAGAAAATATCCAACAAAATATCTGGGAGTTTATTTGGAAAGGCTCTGAAAGCCCATGGTAAAGCTGAGACTGCTGGGATCTAAGATAAATATTTGATTGCTGTTTCATTCTCCCTCTGCAAGAAAAGGTGAAAAATATTAAGGATGACCTCGGGCTCCAGCTATATTGGAGTATTGACTCACAGGATTCTGAATAAATAATTCCAGAGTGTTGGGAATAGCTTTTTTTATGGAAAAGAGGCACTTCATTGGGGAAAACACCAAATTCCAGAGAGGAAAGGTTTAAAAAACCCACCCCAAACAGCCCCTGGCACAAACAAACACCAAACAGCCCCCAGCTCACCCCTGGAGCTGGAAACCACAAAATCAACAAAAACCCAGCAAAAGAGGAGGAGGCCGTGGGCATCAAGCACAGTGCCCAGTGCAGGCATTATCCCAAAACTGTGCCAGGCACATTCTTCTGTCTCA
Source organism: Lonchura striata (assembly GCF_050655825.1). Taxonomy (NCBI): domain Eukaryota; kingdom Metazoa; phylum Chordata; class Aves; order Passeriformes; family Estrildidae; genus Lonchura; species Lonchura striata. The sequence continues at coordinate 11,706,130 of NC_140729.1, read as the reverse complement.
GAATTTTTCATAGAGGAGCACAGAGGAAAGAGAAAAAAACAATTTCTATTTCTGCTCCTTGTTTCCCCTGTGTAATGTGTGTGGAGAATTGTTTACCTGGGGTGATGCTCGGTTGGGTTCTGGTGAGGATTGTTTGAGCCTGGTGGCCAATCCAACCCACCTGGGGCTGGATTCTCAGAGAGGGGCACGAGTTGGGAGTAGTCAGATATGGCAGTTAGGAAAAGTAGGTTTGTAGCTTTAGTATTTCCTTTAAATAGTGTATTAATGTGTTAAAGCATAGTTATAATAAAGAGATCATTCAGCCTTCTGGACTGGAGTCAGACATCAGCATTCCTTCCCACCGGGTTCACCTGCATTTCCAACACAAAACCAGCTCCTTCCCTGCTGCAGGTGGGAGCACTGCTGGGAGCTCCCAGGCTGCCTCTCCCTCTTGTAGCCTGCCTGGGGAAGTTCTCATCTGCTTTGGCTGGAAGCAAAATTAAAGGAATCACAACAAAAGTGTGTCTGAGTGAATCCAGCCAGGAGAAGAGAGGGGATGGGGATGGGAATGGGGTGAGCCCTGCACTGGTGCTCCCAGGGCTCTGCTGGACACAGATCTCTTCTTGAGAGGCTCCTGGGATGGGCTGTGCTGAAGAAAATGTGGGAGGTTAGAGAGAAATGCAGAAATTCTCTTTTTTCATAGGAAAAAGAAAAATCAAGACCACATTTTCAGCTTCACCATAACATAGAAAGGCAATCATCAGACCTGGCAAAACCAGAATTGGCCTGGAGGCTTCCTGGGATGAGCCCAGGAGAGCCCTGGCTGCAGTCCCGGGCTGGAGGCTCCTCTCTCTCCCTCTGGGATTGTTGTTATCCCTGTGTCTGACAAGAAGGGAAAATCTGTCAGCCTTGGGCAAACCCGTTTCTGGGGAAAACCTGCTAAAAGACTTTAGCTGCATGCAGGCATTGCTGATGCTCCTCCTCACTGGACGCTTCTGCTGCCAGACAGAGCTAGCAGAGGCTCCAGGCCCTGGGTGGTTCTGCTGGGCTCAGGCACCTCCAGCTCTCTGGGCATTGATGGGGACTGGGTTTGCAGGCCACAGGATCAGGGATTTATGGAATGGGCTGGAAAGGACCTTAAACCCCACCCAGTGCCACCCCTGCCATGGCAGGGACCCCTCCCACTGTCCCAGGCTGCTCCAACCCTGTCCAGCCTGGCCTTGGGCACTGCCAGGGCTCCAGGGGCACCACAGCTGCTCTGGGCACCCTGTGCCAGGGCCTGCCCACCCTCCCAGGGAACAATTCCCAATTCCCAATCTCCCACCCATGCCTGCCCTCTGGCAGTGGGAGCCATTCCCTGTGTCCTGTCCCTCCATCCCTTGTCCCCAGTCCCTCTCCAGCTCTCCTGGAGCCCCTTTGGGCCTGGCAGGGCTCTGAGCTCTCCCTGGAGCTTCTCTGCAGCTGAACATCCCCAGCATTCCCAGCCCTTCTCTAGGGGCAGATCCTGAGGAAAAAGCTGCCCTGGGATCCCAGCTGGGTTTCCAGCCCAGGACTGACCATTTGATGTTGCACTGGAGCTTCTCCCACAGTATTCCTGCCCCAAGAAACCTTGGCAGCAGCAGGGCAGGAGGAGGTGAAGCCCTTGAGCATCTCAGGATGTAAAACCAGCTCTGAGGGTTCTTTTTGTTCCAGGTGGAGCAGCTGTGGCTCCTGGGTGAGAGCACAGAGTGGGCTCCTTCCCCTCTCCCGAGTTCCCTTTGCAGGGAGCTCGGCTGCACTGGGATGCAAAATCCCTGGAGCTGGGAAAGGGAGGGTCCAGCTGCTGCCCAGAACTCTGTCCTGGCAGCCCTGGCACGAAGGCCACCACTCCTCATGCCAGGAGAGGAAGGCTCTGCAGGGTTTCATGCCCAGCCATCCATCGGGGCTGCAGGGAGCGAGTTCCAGCTGGAGCAGGTCCTGCCAGCCCCAGCAGATCCAGAACCTTCCCCTGCCCTCCCCACCCTGCCTCTGTCCACGCTGCTGCTCCGGACACAGCGCTGGCATTGCCCAGGGGAGCACAGCAAACACCAGCTGCTTTTTGCCATCCCCTGCTTTTTTCCATCTTGTCCTCTCCTGCCTCCAGCAGCCCCTGACTGGAGGTTTTGGGCTGGGTTTTCAAAGCCTGGTGGAGCTGGAAAGACTTTGAAAGTCAGGTTGGAAGGTTGGGAAGGGAGATGTTCCTCGCAAAGGATGCAAAGGCATAAAAGGAACCCCAAACAGACCCAGTGTGGGTGCAAATGTGACTCCTTTAATCTCTGGTGCAGATGCAGGGGCTGTGCCCCATTGTGCTTGGGCACAGGGAGGGAAGCAAATCCCTTTTCCGGCCTCTGCCTCCATCCCCTTTGCATCCCAGGGCATGGCCTGGGGCAGCTGCCTGCTCCTCTCCTGGAAAATGCTCCTGAAAACTGCTGTGGCTCTGCAGGTCCAGAAAATCCCCAAATCCAGGTCCCGAAATCCACCCCCTGCAGAGCCCTAAACTGCAAACCTGGTTATCTGAAGTGCAGAGAAATTTATTTCCAGCTGCATTCGGGGATTTCTTTGTGTTTGGACATTCAGAGAGAAGAGGGAGAAACACTTCCCCAGAGTTTTGAGCTGATCTGTGGAAATAATAATCTGATATTGCAGCTGCAGGACCCAGCACCACCTCATTCCCATTGGGATATGAATTCCTGCCCGCTCTTGGTGCCCCAGGGCCATCTTGGCACTGTCACTCAGGTGTCACATCCCCTCCTCCTCCTCTGCAAGCCAGGATCAGCCCCTGGACCCCCTGAACCTCCTCCCCTGGCCCCCAGCCTCACCTGTCCCCATTCCTGGCCCCCAGCATCCCAGAGGTTCCTGCTGCCAAGGCAAGAAGCTCTTTCCCCATATCCTGACCCCTTTCCAAGCCTGTCCTTTCAAAGCCACCTAAACCCCTCCTTTCCCCTTGGATCTGCGCCCTGCTGGCTCTGGGCTTCGCTTTGTTGGGAAGAGGAGCAGCTTCCCCTGCTCCTGCTTGGAGCTGACTCCAAAGAAGCCATTGGAGCTTCAGCCCCTGCCAGTCCCCCACGGCCTCCCTGGTACCTTCTAGTGGCAAGCAAAGGCGGTCGGGCTGAGGGGAGCAGCTCTGACCTTGGGGGGCTCAGGGCCGCTCTCAGGCCCAGCAGCTGCCAGGGCTTAGTCCGGGCTTGGCTGGCCAGGCCTGGGGAGGGTTTGTCCCTCCCTGGGAGACTTGGCACTACAGCAGAGCCTGGGGAGTGCCAGTCTGAGCCAGGACTGAGGGGAACAGCCCGGCTGTTCCCTGTCCCAGCGGCTTTCCCAGGAGTGTCCGTGCAGGGACAGCCCTGGACAGGCCCTGGGAGCACAGCTTCCCTTCCCTTCCCTTCCCTTCCCTTCCCTTCCCTTCCCTTCCCTTCCCTTCCCTTCCCTTCCCTTCCCTTCCCTTCCCTTCCCTTCCCTTCCCTTCCCTTCCCTTCCCTTCCCTTCCCTTCCCTTCCCTTCCCTTCCCTTCCCTTCCCTTCCCTTCCCTTCCCTTCCCTTCCCTTCCCTCTGCCGTGGAAGGGTAACGAGGGCAGAGCCAGGAGGGAGCAGGGGCATCCGAGACTTCTGCCAGCCATGGGAGCCCCCAGATCCCCCCAAATCCCCCCAAATCCCCTGTGAGCAGAGCACGGCTCCCAGTGCCTGCTGGCACCTGCACCTCCACCACCAGGGAAAGGTGGAAATCCATGATTTGTTCCAGGTGACCCCTCTTTCCTCATGGATCTTTCCCTGCTTCCTGCAGCCCCCGGGTGTCACTTCACAGCCACTGCTGCTGTCACCTGAAGGATTTTTGCAGACAACACTGAATTTTGGTTTTCCTCTCTTGTTTTCCCTTTGTCTCTCACCCACTGAGACATGTTTGGTGTCCACAGGATAAAATTAAACTTTTCTTGAGGATTCCTGGCCCTGAGTGACCACAGAGGGGAGGTTCCAAAGCCTAACACGCTGTGAGTCCCTTCATGGACTTGGAGGAGATGGGACTTGGGCAGTCTGAGAGGCAGGAACAGCTCTGGGAGAGGCTGGAGATGGGATGAGGCCAAATCCAAGGACACCAATCCCTTCCCTGGCAAGGAAGAAGCCACTGTCACCTGGCAGGAGGGGCTTGTGAATGTTTAGGGTTAGAGAAAATGGACTCAGGCTGCCCCAGGGGAGGTTTAGCTTGGATATTGTGAAAATCCCTTCATGAGGCAGTGGCAGAATGGCCAAAATGCAGATTTGCAGCACCAATGTGATGGCAACAGCTCAGCCCTGGTGAGATCTGAGCTTCAGGGAGGGGCTGAATTCCTGATGGGAATGTGGAGCTGGGGTCGGGCTCTGCTCCAGGAACAGGGACAGGAGGAGAGGGAACGGCCTCAGGCTGGGCCAGGGCAGGCTCAGGGTGGGCTCCAGGAGGAATTTCCCCATGGAAAGTGGGCTCAGGGATTGGCACTGCCCAGGGGGGTTTGGAGTGCCCATCCCTGGAGGTGTCTGAGGAATTCCTGGAGGTGGCACTCAGGGCTCAGGGCTGGGGACAAGGTGGGGATCAGGCACAGGGTGATGATCCTGGAGGGCTTTTCCAGCCTCAGGGACCCCTGGGTTCTGTGAATGTGCGCACTGCCCGGGGGGTGTTTGGACAGGGGACAGAGACACATTTCCATCATTTTTATAGGATTTTATTTTTTATTTTTCCCAGACACACCCTGCTCCTTTCAGACCCAAAGTTGCAGGTCCAGCTCTCCAAACCCAGCACCAGGATCAAAACCTTTCCCACCTTCCCCTCCCGGCCCCAGTGCTCCAGGAGCTCTGCCCCACCAGATTACACAATTCTTCTCCCCAAAAGCTCTGGAATTGCCAAAGGCTTCAAACCCAAATTCCCACTCACTTTTAATGGACTCTGAGGTAAATTTGCTCAGGCCCAGCCTCCTGGAAAGCAAATTTACCCAGCCCTGGGCAGGTGTGAGCAGAGCTGCCAGCCTGGCTGCATCCATCACCAGCCTGCAGAATCCTAAAACACAACCCCCACATGGGAAAAGGGGGAAAAGGGAATTTATTTTACATTTATATCTTCTCTTTATTGCAGTAAGTGCGTTTTATGTCCCAGAGATGAAATATAGGGCACGAGGCCCATCCATGAGGAGCTCAGCCCCAGTTTTGTTTAGTAAATCATTTGCTGATGGCTTTGGAGAGGATCCATCAATCTTTCCTGGATTGCTCCTTTCAGATCCTCAGCTTTTGCAGGAATCTTCATCTGCATATTGAGACATCGGTTAGCTCAATAGGGGAAAAAAAATCCCACAATTTCCTTCTTTGGGAGGCTCTTCTGGGGACCCAGGGGTGACTCTGGTTTTCAATATGCACAAAAGGGCCCCAGCTATGGGCCTCAGTGGAATATTCAGAAAATATTCCCTAACTTTGAGCTAAACCCAGGGTTTTGAGGGAATTCTCTTCACTTTCACAGCAGCAATCAAATGCAATTGTGAGACAAGCTGGAGGTGGAAGGGGCAGCAAAAATCCCTTAAACTGATACACCTTATACCAGAGATTTCTCTATTTCTCTCTAATGTATAACCCTCCGTTTTAATTTTTAATTCTTACAGAATTTGGGGGTTCCCCCCATTGTTTCTTTCATCTTTCAATGCCTAATTTCATTTATCAGCAAACCTAAAGCTTATTTTTAAAGGCAAATATCTTTTTTCATTCATCAATCAGTGGAATCTTTCCCATTGTTTCTTTTATCCCTCAGTGCTAGTTTTATCTACCAGCAGACCCACAGCTTGTCTGGAAAGACAAATCCGTCATTCTTCTCAAAGGAAAACGTTTGAGGTCTCTGTGGATTAATCCCAAAGTTGGATTCTACCATTCTTGGAGACATCAGATGGGAAAGGGATCACGTGGGAACAGGGAGCTGGGGCTGGTTTAAATCCAGTGCCCACTGATGCAGCTTTTCATGGGACTGAGGGGACGAAACCTGGGAAACACAAAAACTTCCCCAGTTTTAATCCAAATGAGATTGGCCTGGATGGAAAAGTTCATTTCCGTAAGCTTTGCACAGCAAAACAAAAGTTCTATTTGGAAGCCATGCGCTTCTTGCTTTGATTTCTTCTCAGGCAGAGTGACACCAGTTATTCCAAAGATTGGAAAAAAGTCTTGGATTTCAGTTTTCTGAGGATTTGGGAACTAGTTTTGGAGGATTTGTGATGTGAGAGCTGCTCCCAGGGAGAAAAAACTCAGGGAAGGAGGGGTGTCAGAATCTGAGGTATTGATGATCCCGAGATTATAGAAAGTCTCTGTCAGCCCCTCTGCCAAAGCAGAAGCCATAATTGGTCTGTGCTGGTTCCAAGGTTGTTTATTCTGTTTATCTCTCACATGTTCTGCTGCCCTGCCCAGCTCTGTCCTGCAGGGCAGCGTGTGGGGCTCTGCCCTCAGTGGGATGTGACAAACATTAAATACCAGAAACTCCCTGGGCTGGATTGACAATAACGTGCCAATATCTGTCACCTACGTTGGACAGTGTGTCCCCAGCCTGAACCAACAGAAAAATGCCAACACCACAGTGAGACATGGAGGGCATGAAGAAGGAGAAAAAGGACAAGGCACACCCAATTCCCTCCATCTTGTCCCTTTGGACCCCTCATCTAGAATCCTAAAATTTTACTTTTGCACCCATGCCACACTTAATTATTACTGATATCAAACACTCAGAGCTTGTAATTCATCCTGTAAAATTGAAAACTCTTTTCCATGGACAGAGATCACATCCAGTGTCTTTGGGGGCTCTGTACAGAGGGATTCCTGACCCCTGCCAGGATCCCAGACCTGCCAAGGCAGCCAGAGGGAAGCTCTGGATTCCCAAAGAGGGGCAGGTCAGAGAGGAAAGAGACTTGGAACCACTGGGAGTTGGATTGCAGCAAAAATCCCAGTGGGAATCCCAGAACATCTGACCAAGTGAAGAGAGGGGACAGCCCTGATTCCCAGAGCTCTGTCCTGTTCCTGATACCCAGAGCTCTATCCTATTCCTGATCCCCAGGGCTCTGTCCATTCCTGATTCCCAGAGCTCTATCCTATTCCTGATCCCCAGAGCTCTGTCCCTGCCCTGATTCCCAGAGGTCTGTCCCTGCCCTGATTCCCAGAGCTCTGTCCATTCCTGATTCCCAGAGCTCTGTCCCTGCCCTGATTCCCAGAGGTCTATCCTATTCCTGATCCCCAGAGCTCTGTCCCTGCCCTGATTCCCAGAGGTCTGTCCCTGCCCTGATTCCCAGAGCTCTGTCCATTCCTGATTCCCAGAGCTCTGTCCCTGCCCTGATTCCCAGAGCTCTGTCCATTCCTGATTCCAGAGCTCTGTCCCATTCCTGATTCCCAGAGCTCTGTCCCTGCCCTGATTCCCAGAGCTCTGTCCATTCCTGATTCCAGAGCTCTGTCCCTGCCCTGATTCCCAGAGCTCTGTCCATTCCTGATTCCCAGGGCTCTGTCCCATTCCCATTCTCACTTGCAGCTCTGTCCATTCCTGATTCCCAGGGCTCTGTCCCATTCCCATTCTCACTTGCAGCTCTGTCCATTCCTGATTCCCAGAGCTCTGTCCCATTCCCATTCTCACTTGCAGCTCTGTCCATTCCTGATTCCCAGGGCTCTGTCCCATTCCCATTCTCACTTGCAGCTCTGTCCATTCCTGATTCCCAGAGCTCTGTCCCATTCCCATTCTCACCTGCAGCTCTATCCCATTGCCTTTCCAGGCTCTGTCCCAGCCCTCAGCCCGTGCACTTTTGCCTTTGGGGATGAGCAAAGCCTCGGGAAGGGCTCAGCCTCCCGGATTCCCACAGTGCCGGGGAAGGAGCTCCCAGGGCGGCTCCTGGAGCTCCTCTGCAGCCCCAGCCCAGGGAAAGGAACACCAGGGATCACTCCCGGAGTGGGGGGTTGGATCCCACAGCAGGGACTGATGGAAGTGGCTCACGGGGTGAGGTCAGGCCATGAGGAAAAGCAGCAGAAAGAGCCCCGGGATGTGTTTGCTCGGCTGGAATTACAACAGGGTCCTCTGCCTTGGGAGAGGGGCAACCAGGAGAGAGGAAGAACCAAGGTTTGGGTTCACTGCCTCTCCTGGATGGGAAAGCAAAAAGCAAAATCCGTTTCAGGCTGAACGAGGAACTGCATTTCCCTGGAATGAAACAATTCCTGGGAGTGGCTGGGGGTATTTTGTGTTCCCAAATAAATAAAACAGGAGCAGATTGTGAATTAATTTTTTTTCCACGTGATGAATTTAAAGTGGGATTAGAGGTCAGTGGGAATGACCCGGAGGTTGTTCCCTTGGAGCTGGGGGAATGCCCAGGTCCCAAGTGCCCAAGCCCAGGTTGGTGAGGGAGGTGCCCTGAGAGCAGGGAGTGATGGACTCCAAGTCTCCAGTAAATCTCCCAATAAAAACTGGGATACAACACAAATATTTCCCAGCAGGAAAGACCAGAACGTCACACAAACACCTGGGACAGGTCACACAACCAGCACTGAGGCCTCAAAGGCACAACCACAACTTAAATCACCCAGTGGCCTTAAATCCAGGGGATTCACTGGGATGGAGGGGATTTGGGAAATATCACTGTGGTTTCCAGCTCTTCCCCTGGTGCATTTTTCCATCGGTGTTTCAGGCTGGTCTGAGCTGCTCAGGGGTCACCTGAGGAGTGGGATCTGTGAGCACTTCCAGCATTTCTGCCTCATCCAGGGCCCCAGCTCTGCCCCGCCCTGGGGAGAGGAAATGCTTCTTGGAAATGTTTGTTGGGGATCCTTATTGGAAATTCTTATTAAAAGTGTCTATTAAAAATGTTTATTACAAATATGCCAAATTTAGGGAGCTTTTAGTGAATCTGTCCCAGTGGAACAGAGCCAGCCCTGGGGAGGGGAACACACATTTTATGGTCATTTAATTCTTGCTTTGTATTTTCAAATTGAATTCTGGCAGGCTCGAGGATTGTTGGGATTCAGGGATTCCTCCCTGTCTGTGGTTATTGCACAAAATAAATGATTTGGCTTAATGAAGGTGGGAGAAAATGTCAGAGTTGAATGTTTCTGTGGGGTTTGGTTTGCTTTAATGGGAATTTCGTACAAATCCACTCGAGGTGGGGCCGGGATGTGCTCGGGCACCCTTTGGGAATGTCAGCATCTCTGGGATGAGCCTGGGTTTGCTCACCAAGGCCAATTTCAGCCTGTGGGGACAGCCTCGATCATGTTGGACATGTTGGGAACACCTTCAGGAAGTCCTGAATCCATGGAAAACCTGAGATTCACTGAGGGGAATTCTTTTCCCATGGACAAATCCCTCCCTTCCTGCCTGGGGCCTCAGATCCCCTTTGCCTGGCCCAGGCAGGCGCAGGGGATGGAATGTCCTCCCCAGGAGCTGCCCTGGCAGAGCTTCAGCCCCGCAGCCCTGGAGACCATCCCGGAGCCCCGAGCTCCGTTTGTCCGGGGATTCCACACGTCCAAGGCACTGGAGCTCAGAAATGCAGCATTTATTGACATTCCAGCCCCTGTGGCACATGGGGGTTGTTCTGGATGGCTGAGCCTTCCCAGGCTCTGAAGAAAGTCACTTTTCCGCTGCAGGAGCTTTTCCCTGTTCCCAGAAGCCAGGATGGATTGTTTGCCTGAGGGAGGGATTGGTTACCTGCCCAGTTTGCCAGAAAGGAGGTCAGGATTTGTGTTTTCTCCAACTGCTGCAGGTGCAAGGAGAGCAGCCATTGTTTATTTCTGTCCCTGTGACTTTCCTATGGAGCTTTTCCAGCTTATTTCCATGTACAGATGGAGGAGGCCTCCAGTTAATCCCTAACTGAGCCATTGACACAAGGAATAGGGCCATTAAATAAAAATTAAGGATGTGCTCCCTACCTTTGGGGGAGTTTGGGATAGATTCCCTCATTCCTAATCTCCTTCCCTGCAATGTTCTCTCCAAAATCCTTCTCCCTGCATCTCAATTGAGCTTTGGATGACTCATAAAATTAATCCTTCCTGAGCAGCAAATCCCTTCCCTTCCAAGCTGGCATGTGAGGAGCGGCTCCCACATTCCTGCCTCAGTCCTGGGTGTTCCTGGAGCAGGAATCTGTGTCCCAGAGCAGCCTTGGGGACAGATCCTGTTACCTGGGCACCCCGAGCTGCCAGGCAAGGCTTTGACTCTTTATTTTAGTTCATTTTGTTGGGGAAAGAAGTCAGGAATGGGGTCACTGTGATCAGGGACATCACTGCAAGTCCTCGAGGTGACACTTGCCAGGAGGACAAGGAGCTGCTGGGATGAGTCCAGAGGAGGCCCTGGAGCTGCTCCAGGGCTGGAGCCCCTTGGAGCTAGGCTGGCAGAGCTGGGGATGTCACCTGGAGAGGAGAAGCTCCAGGGAGAGCTCAGAGCTCTGCCAGGCCCAAAGGGGCTCCAGGAGAGCTGGAGAGGGACTGGGGACAAGGCCTGGAGGGACAGGACCCAGGGAATGGCTCACAGTGCCAGAGGGCAGGGATGGGTGGGAGATTGGGAATTGGGAATTGTTCCCTGGCAGGGTGAGAGGTCCTGGAACAGGGAACCCAGAGCAGCTGTGGTGCCCCTGGATCCCTGGCAGTGCCCAAGGCCAGGCTGGACAGGGCTGGAGCAGCCTGGGACAGTGGGAGGTGTCCCTGCCATGGCAGGGGTGGCACTGGGTAGGATTTAAGGTCCTTCCCAACCCAGATCATTCCATGACTCCATTATCATTTTTTGAGATAGATTTAGCACAGACCAGAGGGAAGATGCTCTTTGGCTCTGAATTTCCATTTGTGGTAAAAATGAACTGAAATGGAGAAAAGCAGGAACTTCATTGTGGACATTTCCCTTTCCAGATAACAGTTCTCTGAGAGAAGAAAACTCTTCTTAAAAAAAAAAACCAACAAAAAACAAACAAACAAACAAACAAACAAACAAACAAACAAAACAAACAAACAAACAAAAAACAACAAAAAAAAGAAAAAAAACACAAAACAAAACAAAAGAAACCCAAAACTTGAACAGACTCTTTAAACCCGTCCTGGATGTGAGATTAAATCATGAGCAAGGGGAAATTCTGCAGCTACAAATCCCCAGTTTTGGAAGCTGGAGAGCTCCTGGGAAGGGTTTGATCCCTCCCCTGGAGCAGTGGAAAAGGTTGGGGGGGAGGTGACACTGGAGGATGGGGAATGAGGATTAGCCCCAAATGCAGATTAAGAAAAGTTGATTTAATAATTCCTCTCTGTGCCTCACCTCAGTGACAGCTCCATCTGAAACCTTCAGGAATAGCTCCTGGAACACCGTTCTAAGCCCTGGGAATCTCTGGAGCCTTTTCCAAGGAAGCTGTTCTGGGATTTTCCCAGGCAGCCACAGCTGGAGCAGCCCTCACATGAAAGAGTCTCCCTGACCTTGTGCAAAGGAGCAGGAGAGAGGGAAGAAATGAATCCTCATTAAAAGAAATCTCATTTTTGCAGTGCTAATTAGGCACATCCAGGGAGCATTCCCAGACACAGCTTTGGGATGGGCTGGGAATGATCCTTGTCCTGTTCTGGGCAGGTTCTGTTTGCTGTAGATCCCTCCCCCACTTCCAAAGGAGCCTTTGCAAGTGCTGTGGAGCAAAGGCTTTTCCAACATTCCTCGTTCAGGGGATGCTGTGAACAGAGGGAGTCTGGGGTTGGAGACAGCCATTGGTTTCATTGGGATTTCACAGGCTTTCTTTGGCAAAACTCTGGAGACAAGGAACATCCTGGGTTTATTTTTACATTTGTTTCCTTCCTTTATTTCCTTGTCTTCTACCCTTCTATAAAACAATTCCTTGGTTTATTGGGGTGTCTGTGCCAGGGAGCCCCTGGGTTCTGACCACCCTTTCATCACCAGTTTGGGCTCTGAGTTGTTCCATTTCCTTCCATGGAGTTGTCTCTGATCCCAGGCCCCTCCTGCTGGGAGAGGTTCCTGGGAGTCCCAAATGGCTCTGGGGAGGAGGAGCAGCTCCTCTGGATCAATCCCTGCCAGGAGGACACATGGCCCGAGCCCAGGTCACCAATGTCCAACCCTTCCCTAACCAACCCAGGTTTCCCAGACCTTCCCATCCCGACCTGTCCCACCACTGCTCCTTCCTGGCTCTGGTGAGGAGTTTCCCAAGGCTTTCCCAATCCCTGATGGTGTCCCTTGGGGCTCGTGATGGGGCTTCAACCTCTAACCCCCAAGGACAGGAAACATTCCTGCCATTAATTCCTGAACTGACTGGGAAAAATCCTCTGCTTGGCACTGGAGGAGCATTGGTGGGCAGGACGGTCAGGATGGAGAGAGCTGAGAGATCTCTGCAGCCAGGGCTTGGAACTCGTGGTTTATTTAGGTTTTGCTATGAAGGGTGTGGGTGCAGGGCCCTGTTTGGGGCTCCCAGACACAGCTCAGAGCAAGCCTGAAAGAGCAAGAGAGAGAGGCAAGAGAGGGAAATTCCCGTTACAATATAATAAATCTTCTGTTCTGAATATCCTAATTTTCACTAACCAATCCAGTACAAGATACAAATCCTATAGCATTTACCTACAGCCTATGAGAATCATGATGTTACCATACTATGTTACCTTTTAAACCCTAAAAATGACTCTTTGGACCCCTTCTGCCAAGGCAGTAGGGTCTGCTCTGCCCCTGTCTGCGAGCAGAGGGTGTTTCATCAAAAGAGGATCACTTCAGCTGGCCATACCTTTGTATTTCAGCTGTTGAGTAACCAAGGCTTGGTATCTCAAAGCTTGCTTTCATTTCAATCTCACTTACAGTTTCTATATTCTCAAAATCTTTTGCCAGGCAATCAGATTTATAAGGTTTTCCTCTTTCACCTTCCTCAACAAGCACCTCGTTCATTAGTGATTTATTTCCTTCAAATGCAATAGAAGTCAAGGCTGGCAGAGCTGGGGGTGCTCACCTGGAGAGGAGAAGCTCCAGGGAGAGCTCAGAGCCCCCAAAGGGGCTCCAGGAGAGCTGGAGAGGGACTGGGGACAAGGGATGGAGGGACAGGACCCAGGGAATGGCTCCCACTGCCAGAGGGCAGGGATGGATGGGAGACTGGGAATTGGGAATTGTTCCCTGGCAGGGTGGGCAGGCCCTGGCACAGGGTGTCCAGAGTAGCTGTGGTGCCCCTGGAGCCCTGGCAGTGCCCAAGGCCAGGTTGGAGGGGCTGGAGCAGCCTGGGACAGTGGGAGGGGTCCCTGCCATGGCAGGGGTGGCACTGGGCTCTTCCCACCCAAACCATTCCAGGATTCCCTGAACTTATCTCTTTTCTCCAGTGGCATTTTATATCTCTGGATTTGGTCTTCCCCCAAAGGTTTATGTTTGTTATAAAACACCCAGAGGTTTTTGTGGCCAAGGGACTTCCCAGGATAGATCTCTGTTGTTCCTTGAATGAAGAAATCTGAGCTGGGGATGCTAGAGCTCCCAGCTCCTTGTTCCTCTAAAATTGTGATGCTGTCCCTTCTCTCACAAAATCAGATCAACTCCTGTTTCCTGATGCTCCTGGAAGGGGCTGGAGGCCCAGGAGAGGCTGAGGGAGCTGGGGGGGCTCAGCCTGGAGCAAAGGAGGCTCAGGGGGACCTTGTGGCTCTCACAGCTCCTGCCAGGAGTGGACAGCCGGGGGGTCGGGCTCTGCTCCAGGAACAGGGACAGGAGGAGAGGGAACGGCCCCAGGCTGGGCCAGGGCAGGCTCAGGGTGGAAATTGGGACAATTCCTCCTGGAAAGGCTGCCCAGGGCAAGGGTGGAGTCCCCATCCCCGTAGGAATTTAAAGCCCTGTGGATGTGGCACTTGGGGACGTGGGTCAGTGCTGGGGAATGTTGAACCCCATGATCCTGGAGCTCTTTTCCACCCTGAACAATTCCAGGGCTCTGGAACTCACACTCACTTCAGGTAAGCAGGCTACAGCAGCCAAAGTCTCGAGGCTGCAATTTCTCCTCAACCCAAAATAGTCAAACATATGCAGGGAGAAAGAGCTCCAAATAAACAAACCCACAATCTGCTCCTACAAAAATATCTTGGAATTTGCACAACAGACTGGGATCCCTCAGGGCCTTCCCAGCACTGCTCAGGGTTCCAGTGGTGATGGCTCCGAGCTGGGACAGATTTGCAGCCCTAAAAAACCTGGAGCTGTAGTAATTCCTGACTCTGTGCTTTAAGTGGGAATATCTTTGCATGGAGTTCTATTTTCCATTATTTCGAGATGACAGCAGACACAGTGACAGCTCCAGCTGTTTATTCTGGGAAGAGAGGAGATTTTAAAGATGGTTGCAGGAGCAGGGATGCAGGGATGGGGGAAGGTGACTTTGCCTCTGTGAAGAACCAACCAAAGCAAGCCAAGCCAAATGAAACCAAATCCAACCAAACCAAACCAAACCAAGCCCAACAAAACCAAACTAAATCTAACCAAACCAAGCCCAACCAAACCAAACCAAATGAAACCAAATCAAATCAAACCAAACGAAAACAAACCAAACCAAATCCAACCAAACCAAATCCAACCAAACAAAATCAAACCAAGCCAAACAAAATCCAACCAAAGCAAACCAAACCCAATCAAACCAAACCCAATCAAACCAAACCAAATCAAACCAAATCCAACCAAACCAAATCAAACCAAACCAAACAAAATCCAACTAAACCAAACCAAACCAAACCAAATCAAACCAAACCAAACTAAACCAAATCAAATCAAACCAAACCAAACCAAACCAAACCAAACCAAACCAAACCAAACCAAACCAAACCACTCCCTGATCTTTAACTTCCAATGCCATCCAGCCAGGGCAGCAAAATCCTTGGAATTGACCTCCAGGATGTGGCCTGGAGATGCTGCCTGAGGATCACGGAGGCTTCACCTTCCAGCTCTGCAAACTCTGGGAGTGTTTGAGTCACTGAAACAAACCCAGCAGAGAAAGGGAGCCCAGGCCTGCAGGAGGAGCAAACTCCAGCAGGGACTTCTCGGTGGCTGAGCAGGGTGAGCAGGGTGAGCAGTGTGAGCAGGGTGTGCAGTGTGAGCAGTGTGAGCAGGGTGAGCAGGGTGAGCAGGGTGTGCAGTGTGAGCAGTGTGAGCAGGGTGAGCAGGGTGAGCAGGGTGAGCAGTGTGAGCAGGGTGTGCAGCGTGAGCAGGGTGTGCAGTGTCTGCAGTGTGTGCAGTGTGAGCAGTGTGAGCAGTGTGAGCAGGGTGAGCAGTGTGAGCAGTGTGAGCAGGGTGAGCAGCGTCTGCAGTGTGAGCAGGGTGAGCAGCGTGAGCAGGGTGAGCAGGGTGAGCAGCGTGAGCAGGGTGAGCAGTGTGAGCAGGGTGTGCAGTGTGAGCAGTGTGTGCAGGGTGTGCAGTGTGAGCAGGGTGAGCAGTGTGAGCAGTGTGAGCAGTGTGAGCAGTGTAAGCAGTGTCTGCAGTGTGAGCAGGGTGTGCAGTGTGAGCAGTGTGAGCAGGGTGAGCAGCGTGAGCAGTGTGAGCAGTGTGAGCAGGGTGAGCAGCGTGAGCAGTGTGAGCAGTGTGAGCAGTGTGAGCAGTGTGAGCAGTGTAAGCAGTGTCTGCAGTGTGAGCAGGGTGAGCAGCGTGAGCAGTGTGAGCAGGGTGAGCAGTGTGAGCAGGGTGAGCAGCGTGAGCAGTGTGAGCAGGGTGAGCAGTGTGAGCAGTGTGAGCAGGGTGAGGGGATCTCTCCCAGGGCTCCCCCAGGGACGATGCAGTAACCCGGGGAAGGAGGGACCCCATGGAAGGACCCCAGGGAGGGACCCCAGGGAGGGATCCTGGGGAGGGACCCCGGGGAGGGACCCCAGGAAGGGATCTCAGGGGGGATTGCTGCCACTGAGCTCTGCTTCCGAAATCCACTCCTCCCACTCCTCCCAGGAATCCGCAGCAGCTCCATTGCTTGAGCCACTGAGGATCCAATGCCAAGGCCAGAAATGTTCTCCCGGGGATTGCTGCCCTGGGTAGGGCAGACAATTCCTTCTCCATCAGGAAATACTGATTTACCAAATGCACAGCTTTTCACTTTGAGCCACTTGGGTTTGCTAAATGTTACCCTCAAGTCCTGCACGTGGTTTGGAGAGGAAGTCTCCAAGCAGGAACGTGCTCTGGGGCTGGCGTTTGTGCTGGGATTGCCAGGGTTCAGCCCCCAGGCATGGATTTGGAGTCCCACTCTGGATTCCAGGCTTGGGAACAACAGCACCAACCTCAAAATGTTCCTCTTCCCACAATGGCTGCAGGTTCAGGGGACTGCAGAAGTGTCTTCTTCCCTTTTTTGGGATGAAGATCCTTCAGCCCTACAGCCAGGGACCCCTGATGTCCATCCCCAGGTGCTTCCTGCCTCCCTCAGGATCTGATCTCCAGGTTTTTAACAGAAGACAAGGGCTGCATTCAAATAATGCATTAAAGGTGTTTCCAAACCCATTTTTTATTTCGCAAGCTGAAGCTGCTGTCAGGGTAGAGAGTGAGGGAATATGAAGAAATGACTTTTCTCTGGCAGGAATTTGATTCCTTCTCCTCTCCCCTGGCTGCCCAGAGCAGTGGGAAGAGGCTTCGGGAATTACCAGGCTCAGAATACGCCTGGAGCCTTGGGAGGAGCGAGGTCAGGCAGGAACATCACTAATCCCTGCTGGAAATTACAATCATTTTAGGCTGCCTTTCATTCCTGGAGATTTTTGCCAGGTGTGAGGAGCTCTGAGGAGGTGGAAGGGAATTCAGGGCTGAGTTTCCAACAGTTTTCCTCAGGCTTTGGGGGTCAGGAACAGTCCCAGGGCCCCGAGGATCCTGCAGAACCTTTGGATGAGCCTTTTCCAGCCTCTAATAAGGACTTCAGCAGCAACATAAACCATAAAATCAGGGAATCCCAGAATGGTCTGGGTTGGAAGGGGCCTTAAAAACACAGAGGCACCCCTGCCATGGCAGGGACACCTTCCATGTCCCAGGCTGGCCCAAGCCCCAGTGTCCAACCTGACCCTGGGCACTGCAGGGATCCAGGGGCACCACAGCTGCTCTGGGAATTCCATCCCAGCCCCTCCCCATCCTCAAAGGCAGGAATTCCTTCCCATATCCCATCTAGCCCTACTCCCTTTAAATCCTGAACCGTGCAGGGTGCCTGAGGCTGGGCATGAACTGAGCCCCAAATCAACCCTCACATGGAAAAACCAATAAACCAATCCAGCTCTTCCTGCATCCTGATCCCTCCCCGATGCTTCCCAAAGCAGTGAGGAGGAAATCAGAGGTTCAGGGAAGGGATGCCCCCATCAACCTCAGCCCCAGTGACACAAATCCCAGCAGAGAAGGAGCAGAGCCAAGGGCAGTGGAAGGCTCATTTGCCAGAGGAGTCCTGGCTGGGATGTTGGGAACTCAGAGCTGGGAAGGAGCACGGAGAGCTTTGCTGGGAAGGCCCAGGGACAGATGGAGCCAAGGCAGGAGGAGGAGAAATGTGGAGGAGGGAAAGCTCCAGCTGCGAGTGGGTGAGCAGGGACAAACAGGGACATTGTCTGCAGGCCTTTTTAGCCAGCTAGAAGCTGCAAAACCCCCTGCAAGTGTCAGGATTTCGCTGTTCCTTGGCTCAGGGGTCTTGCTTCCCATTTCCTCGGATGCAGGGACATGCCAGCCTATCCAGTCCAGGGAGCTGTCAGTGACCTACTCCACATTTAGCAGATCCTTTATTTACTGGAGAGCTGGGAATTTCTCAGCTCAATGTTTCCTGACAGGAATTCCTGTTTTGTAGAAACTGTGCTGAGTTTTGGGACGCCTGGAAATGAAGCTTTTCAGGAAGAAGTCTCCAAACTGCCAAAGCTTCCCATTTCCCACTTCTGGAGGAAAGGATGACTTTGCCAAGAAGCCAACTCTTTTAGGAAAGGGTTTAATGGAAGGGAAATGGGAATGCCAGCATTTCATCCTGACAGAGCTGGGCTCCAGGCTGGGCCTGGGCCAGGGTTTAACTGCTCCCAGCACTGGATTTCAGGATAAATGTCTTTTGCTGGTTTGGGCTGTCCCAGGGATAACTGCACCTGGATCCCAGGCTCTTCCCAGTGTCCCAGACTGGTTTGGGTGGAAGGGACCTCAAAGGCCACCCAGCCCTACCAGGACACCTCCCAGTGTCCCAGGGTGCCCCAGCCCGGCTCAGGCTCTTTGAGCCACACACACACTGCTCCAGTCCTGCACCCAGCCGGGGATTTGGCAGCTTGGATTCCCACCCCGAGCAAGGCTGCTCCTCCCGCAGGAAACAGCCCAGGAGGAGAACCCCGGGCTGTCCCTGGGCTCCATCCTGCAAATCCCACCCCAGCTGAACTCCAGGAATGGCAGCTCCATCCATGGATCACCCTGGGCTGCCACCTCTGATCCGAGCACCCAGAAATCCAAGGGAAAGGGAAGGACCCCAAGGCAGTGTTTGATCCTGAGCTGTAAGTCACTGGAGCAGGGGTTAATTACAGGATCATCTTCCCTGGCTTTTCCCTGCCCTTCCTCATTAACATTTATA
Organism: Lonchura striata; assembly: GCF_050655825.1. NCBI lineage: Eukaryota > Metazoa > Chordata > Aves > Passeriformes > Estrildidae > Lonchura > Lonchura striata. The sequence goes on along the minus strand of NC_140729.1, from coordinate 11,687,675 downwards.
GCAGGATCCTGGTCCATGACTGGGCTCCAACTGCTGGAAAAATACCTGTGCTTATTAAAACTGAGCCTAACTGTGCTGGAGCCACCCGTGTGAGATCACAGCTGCTGCTGAAGCTGAGTAAGGAACTTGCTCCTTACTCAGGCACAAAATGGGAATTTTGCCAATTCCAAGCCCACAATAGCTTTATAGGAGATTTTGGCTGTGGCTGCAGCTCTGAGCAGCCCCAGGTGCTGATCCCGAGCTGCTCTGAGGCCATCAGGCACCTGCAAAGCCGAGACTAAGCCAGGATTAAATCACAGAGCTCCAATTCTTCCCACGTTCAGGGGGACAGAGCACTGGATACTGGACAGAGCACTGGATACAGCTGACAGCTGATTGCAAAATTAACTTAGTTATGGCGGTGATGCAAGTGTTTCGTCCTTGATGTGCTTACTAAAAACACATTACCATTGTCCACATGCAGCAAGATTTTGTCCCTCAGTCTTTGTTCTGAATTCCTTGTCCTGGGCTCTGCAAGAGGCCAAGGGGGCTGTGAGTGCTGGGATTTGTCCTGAGCACAAAACCCTGGAATCATGGAATAGTTTGGGTTGGATGGGCCTTAAGGATGAGCCATGCCAGCCCTGCCGTGGGCAGGGACACCTCCCAGTCTCCCAGGAACCACCCAAGGCTCTGTAATGTAGAAAAGTCTGCATTTTTCCTCAGATTTTTCCTCAGATTCCTGGATTCCATTCCCAAGACTGTTGTGTATGTGAGGGGTAGCACCTCAGACATTCCCTGTCTTCCCTGCAGAATTCCATGTTTTATTCTCTCACCTGGAGCTGCTTCCCTTTAAACTGCAGCAAAGGCTGCTCAGGCTTGAAAGGGAAAACCTGGGACTAACCCCAGGAAAACCCAGGATTTTCTCATGAAAACGGCTGCAAAAAATCTCATTTCCTGGATTTGGGGCAGAATAGCCAAACCTGGAATGCTGCAGGTGGGCAGAATTTCTTCCAAAAGGTGCTGAGGTGTGAGCAGTGTGGGATCCCACTGGTGTCTCCCCATTGCTGCTTTTCCTCTGGAGTATCAATCCCTCCCCCCAGGAATGCAGGACTCAGTTTCCCCTGGAAAAGCTGGGATGGGGCCAGGCTGTCCCAGGGAGCTGTGAGGGATGGCTCTGGGCTTTGAGGCTCTAAATGCTCCCTGCAGGATGCATTTGTTGTTCTTCAGAGCTATGAAGTCCTTCCTGAATGGAGATGGATTTGATCCGGAGAGTTCTTCCCACAAAGCAAACAAAACACAGAATTTCAGATGAAACTCAAAGGTGTTGTTTTGTCTCGAGCTTTACAAAGCGAAAACGCCTCCCCTGGGATGTCAGTGCTGAGCTCTGTCTGGAAAGGATAAAGGAGAGGTTTGATCCTTTGTAATTCGTGCTTGGGAGGAGGAGGAGGAGGAGAATCCCCTTTTGGGGCAGAGGGGGAGGAGAAGCCACAAAAGGCCCTTGCAGGGCTGGGCTCGGATCCCTGGTGCCAAAATCCCGGCAAGGGCTGAGCAGTTTGACCCCAGCTGCAGAACAGCCCCTCCCTCCCAGCCCTGTGGGAAGGAGGCAGGAGGAGTCCCAGCATCCAAATCCAAAGGGAAACACAACCCCTGAGGGGAAAAAAGGAGCTCTTCCAGGTGTTTGGGCAGGAATGAATCCCTGTGGTGTTTGCTCACCTTGGAGTTCCTGAGCAGCTTTTCCCTTTTCCTTCTCACTATTCTGCTCAGTCAGGGGAGACTGAACTTGGTTAGGCTGGGCTGGAAAATCTAATGAGGAGCTCTCTGAGTACCTGGAATGGAGATCGTGCATCCAAACGTGTCTGTTAAAGGATCCTGGAATGCCTGGGCTTGGGAGAGACCTTAAGGCCCCTCCAGTGCCGCCCCTGGGGCACGTCCCGCTGTCCCAGGCTGCTCCAAGCCCCAGTGCCCAGCCTGGCCTGGGATGCTGCCAGGGGCAGCCGCAGCTGATCTGGGAATCCTATTCCAGCCCCTCCCCACTCTCACAGGAAGGAGTTTTCCATATATGCAACCGAAATTTCCCCTCTGTCAGAGGGATCCCATTCCCCTTTGCCCTGTCACTCCAGTTGCCAGCCCACCGTCCCTCTCCAGCTTTTGGAGCTCAGGACAAGCCCGGGGCGCCGAGGATCCTGCAGTGCCTCTGAATGGGCTTTCCCAGCCTCCAAGGACTTCAGCAGCAGCGCTAACCATCAAACCAGGGAGTCCTGGAACGCCTCGGGTGGGAAGGGACCTAAAGCCCCCCCAGTGCCACCCGTGCCACGGCAGGGACCCCTCCCGCTGTCCCGGGCTGCTCCAGCCCGTCCAGCCCGGCCTCGGGCGCTGCCGGGCTCCAGGGGCAGCCCCGGGCCGGGCCGGGCCGGTCTCCCCCGGCAGGAGCGGTCCCGGGCCGGGCCGGGCCGGGCCGGTCTCCCCCGGCAGGAGCGGTCCCGGGCCGGGCCGGGCCGGGCCGGGCTCGGCGCAGTCCCGAGCGCCGGGGCCGCTCCAGCCGGGGCGAGGTGAGGGTCAGAGCCACCGCCGGCCGCTCCTGAGAGAGGCACCGCTAATTAGCGCATGCAAATGAGCCCCGCCCGGGCTGCCCAGCGCCCGCCTCATTTGGAAGCGGCTCGGGAAGTAAAAATGAACTCTCAGCTTCCCCTCGTGCAATTCGGGCTGTGGGAGACTCGTTAACAGCGCAATTAGCGGGGCTGCAGCCGCCCGGGCATCGGAGGGGTCTGGGGGAGGCGGGGTGGCTCAGGAGCTCGGCGTGAGCGATCCCCAGAGCTCGGCGGATCGCCCGGCCCGGCCGTCTGGGATGCCGCGGGGAGCGGCCCCGAGCTCGGCCCGCATTTCCAGCCGCAGCTGCTCCGTCCCCTCTGCAGCCGCTCCGCTGCGGGAAGGTCACGGGCTGCTGCGGATGGGGAGGCTTCTCCTTGGGAACGCTCCGGGCTCAAATCCACCGGGAAAGCCCCAACAGCAGCAGCCCCCGCTAGCTCCGCATCAGAAATTTAGGGAATGAGTGGAAAATCTGCACAAGGTCTACCAAACACACCCCACAAATGTAGGGAATGGGTTGGAAATGTAGGGAATGGGTGGGAAATGTAGGGAATGGGTGGGAATATTAGGACGATGTCCACAAAAAAACTTTCACCCTCAAACCTGAGTTCCAGAGGTCACAGAGATCAGGAGGATCTGGGAATTATCCTCGCTTTTACAGCACTCTTGGAGGAAATCTCCCTGTCCAGCTCCTTCAGGAGTCTTTTGGTGACGCTGAAGCGGCACAAAATCCCAGTATTGCTCTCTCAGGCCTTTCCCGCAGCAGGAAGAGGTTTCCCATGACTTTGTCCCACTTTATCCACAAAAAACTCCTGGCCTGGCAGCCTGCCCGGGGCAGGGGTGACCTGCTCTGCTCACAGGTGGGGCAGGCTCTGCACCACAGCCCAGGGGTGAGCGTGAAGGGGATTTGGGAACAGCTCCTTGCAGAGCTTCACCTGAATGAAATGTTTTACCAACTCTCATGGTCTCAATTCTTTTGGTCTCAGAAAAACCCAGAGATTTAACAGCAGCAAATTCTCTCTGCAGGGATTCCAGCCTGGCACACACAAACAAAACATCAGGGAAAAGATGTAACAAATAAATCACTCTTTGGGTAGAGAGCTCCTCAAGCTGTAGTTACACCGTGATTATAGAAAATACTTGGCATGAAAATGAGATGTTTCATATTAGGACAAATAAATTGCTCCCCTTAACCCAAAGTGGGGGTTTTTGTACTTTCTGATTGAGGGGAAAAAAATGCAAGGATTTGAATTTCAAGTTGACCTGAAACAATTTATTGTTTGCTTGCTTGTTTGAAATCGTCAGTGAGGCAAAAAATCAATTATTTCCAGAGTTCTACCTGGGCTGCCTGTGCTTGCCCAGAGGATGGGATAAAGAACCTGCCTGGCTGAACCCTGCCAGGGAACAGGAATGCTGCTCCAGGTGGAATCTAGGGGCAGTTACAAACTGGAGCTGGTCAGGGTGAGCCTCATCTCGAAGTCACCATCCCCTGGTTCAGAGAATCAGGGAATATCCTGAGCTGGAATAGACCCACAGGATCATCCATCCCAATCCCAAACCCAACATCCCACCCTGGGCATCCCTGGCAGCGCTGTCCAAACCCTCCTGGAGCTCTGGCAGCTGGGACCATTCCCTGGGGAGCCTGAGTGCTCTGGTGATGTTTTTATGAGGGGAACATCTGGAGCTGTTATTTGAGAAGCTATGGGTACGAGCTGGGGGTAAGCAAGAGTCCATCCCACCAGTCTGGGAGCCTGTTCCAATGATGGAGGGTCCTGTCAGTGTGTGAAGATGTGTTGGAATGGGAGGCCTCCATTCCCAAAATCTGCCATCCAAAACCTTGCAATTGGTGGAAACTTGAGTTTAATACATGGAAACATCTGGTTGCCCAGGGCCATGGTACTGAGAACTTTGAGAAGGAGAACAACAGTAACAGATGGGTAACAGAGGCACACCTTGCAGGACAACCACACTGCAAATGAGAGCTGGTGTCTGCCCCACAAGAGAGCCCCTGGCCAGGGTGGCATGGGGCTGGGGATGATGGCCAGGGTGGACACGATGATCCTGCAGACTCTGCGGTGCTGGTTACCAGACAACAGCCCATATAAGCAGGAACTGTCCAGTCCAGAGGTCAGGATTAAAAGACACAATTCCATCACTGAGACTCTCAGCTGTGAAGCTGAGAGGGAGGACTGGACTGTGTTCCAGGAACCACATATAAGGGACACGGAATGAGCTGTATTAGCCTGATTTGATCTTCGTGAAGGGGAACAAGGCACTCATGGTTGATGTGACAGTGAGATATGAGCACAGCAACTCCTCATTGAGGCATGCTGCTGCAGAGAAGGCCAAGCAATATCAGAGTGATATTTCTTCCACAGATTCCAGATCTTACACCCTCTGGGAGAAGAACCTTCCTTTCCCATATCCATCCCACATCCACCCCACATCCATCCAGTATCCATCCCATATCCATCCCACATCCATCCCATATCCAACCCACATCCATCCCTCATCCATCCCATATCCATCCCTCATCCATCCCTCATCCATCCCATATCCATCCCTCATCCATCCCATATCCATCCCTCATCCATCCCACATCCAAAGCTGCAGAGGAGTGGGAGCAGGTTTAGGATTCATTCCCGGAGTCCCAAGGCTGCCGGAGCTGGCAGCAGGGAGTGGGAGGGGATTCCATGACACGGAGCTGCAGTGGAGGGGTCAGAGTGGGGACCCATCTCCTCGGGATACTCTGGGGTATCTCTGGATAGCATTGGGAAACCTCTGGGACACCCCCGAGATCCCCGTGGGACCCTCCAGGCTGATGGGGCCACCCGAGCAGGGACAGGGCCGGGATTCCAGCCTCCCTGCGGGGAGGGGAGCAGGTCCTGCTGCTGTGCAGGAGCTGCAGGAGAGCTGGGCCAGCCTTGGTCATGTCCAGGACCCAGAGCAGGACTAGCCCCAGGAGCTTCAAGGAGCATAGGAGCAGCAGTGGAGGCATCCCCAAAAACCTCTGTCATTCCTCCTCTGGAATTCCATCAGCTCTGTCCATCCCTGCCTGCTGGAGCCATGGTGGGACAGGACCTCCTGGCTCTCCCTTTTCCTCTGTCCTGAGCTCCTGACCCTCAGCATTGTGCAGAGGTCACCTCAAAGCTTCTTCAAGGCTCAGAAACGGAAAGGAATTGGAGGTTTGCTCATACTTATTCACACCTGAGGGTGGTTCTGTAATGTTTGGCCGCTGCCCAGGGCAGAGGAGCTGATTTCTGGTGTTCTCAGTGGGATAATCCCAGAATCCCAGATGAGGCTGAGCTGGAAGGGCCCCAGAAGGCTCCTGAAGGCCCATGCTGGGATCTGGAGTTTGGCTTCAGCACACCTGGATGATTTGCAGATGTCTGGGGCTGGGGGTGTTATCCCTAACTGAGCATTCCTCACCTCCTCGTTACACAGTCTTCCCATTCCCGGCTCCTCCCAAACTCCCAGCTGTGGGTGAGCTCCAGTTTTCCCTGGAGATGCTTCGCCCTTTGCAAACGGCAGCTTCAGTCCTGCTCTTCAAAACCAACCTTGTTTCTGCTTTCCAAGGACCCTTTTCCCCTCGATTGCCCCCCTCCCTTTCCCTCTCCCACTGTTCCATGCGGGGACACTGAGCCTGTCCCTGATCCCTGGACACTCAGAGCCCAGGGGTTCTGTCCTGCTGAGGCCAGCCCAGAACTCCCCATGGTCACCACCCCTTGGTAGGATTCCAGCTGGGAATCCTGTCCCCTGGGAGAGACAGGGGTGTGGGATGGAGACACCTCAGAGTGATTCTATGTTTCCCTCCACACAGCAGCAGCAATTTGGGATGGACCCCCACGGGATCCAGCAGCACCTTCCAGGCATTGCCCTGGCTCTGGAGAGGCCCGTGGTGTCTGAAGGGCTCAGAGCCACGTGTTGGCCTTGAACTTCCAGGTCTTTTCCCATCAAAATGATCCAAAGCTTCTCTGTCTCAGAGCAGTGTTGGTGTTCAAATACACCCTGAAAATTCCCATTCTGGCCCCTTTGGAGACCATTCAATTTTTCCAGGAGCTCAGCTCTCCCTGAAGGAGCTGCTGGGACAAACAACTCCTGTGAGGAACAGCCTCTCCTGATGGGATTCCTCAGCCCTCCTTCCCAAATGGAATGGTGTCAGGTCCCTGGGCCATGGGGCAAGTGCAGCTGCCTCTCAGCAGCCTCCAGAAACTCCATGTCCTGCCAAGGCCCTGAGACAAACCCTTCCTGTAAACGTGCTGCACTTATTGATGGATAATCATGGATTAGGGATGAGGAGGGGAGGATGAGCTGGATGTGCTCCTGGGGGAATTCCCAGAGAAGGAAACTCCCCCCTGCTGCACTCCCTTTACTCCCAGGGCCGAGGGAAGGGGAAAAGGGAGCCCAGGGAAGATTTGGGCTCCAGTGATAAAGTGGTGCCTTCTCCTTTCAGCCCTCAGGGAGTGGGGAAGGATATGGTGATAGATGTTGAAGAGACAGAAATTCCCAAGGAAATATCCCTTCTCCTTTTTCTCAATTGGAGTGTAAAAAGTCTGACTTCAGCCAGCAGAGGAGCAGGGGAGGGCCAGCAGCTCACCCTGCACTTCCAGCAGGAAACTGAGGCTGATCCTTCCCTGCTGGAGTCAGGGCTTGCTCCAGCTGCACCCCAATTACCAGGAGCCAAAGCCTCCCTGATTTTTTCCACCACTGACTTTATTCCCCACCTTTATTCCAGGGCTGTGTCCAGCTCCTGTCCCTGGAGCTTTTTCTGTCCTAAGTGGGAATCTCCCCAAAGATTCCCATATTTTTGCAGGGCTTTAATATGGCAGAAAAAAAAAAAGTGAAGGACAAAGGAAAAGGGGGAATGTCCCTGAGAAGGAGGAAAGGCTTGGATGGGAAATTGGGAAGGAATTCCTCCCTGTGAGGGTGGGGAGGCCCTGGAATAGAATTCCCAGAGCAGCTGTGGTGCCCCTGGATCCCTGGCAGTGCCAAGGAAGGTTGGATGGGGCTGGAGCAGCCTGGGACAGCGGGAGGTGTCACTGCCATGGCAGGGGTGGCACTGGGTGGATTTAAGGTCCTTCCAACCCAACCCATTCTGAGATTTTGGAGCAATGAAAGAATCTCAAGCTCAACAAATTGGCTCCTCTTCTGACCCACTGCACCCCTAATTCCAGGCTGGAAACGCTCCAGGATGAGCCATGGAGACCCTGCCTGCTGGGGAAAGGCAGTGGAACAGGTTTTTGAATGTTCAGATTACTTTGTCAGAAGAGCTGGAGAATGGAATTCCAAAAAGGATCCGTGTCCAGACAAAGCAAATCTGATGTGAGGAATTCATTTTTTCAGGAATTTCCATGCCTGCTTCTTCCCGCCCTGGTGTGGGAAATGCTCCTGCTCTGCCTCCCAGGACACCCAGAAGCACTCAGAGCCTGGGGTTGATTTTTATTGCAGGAGATGTTTTCTTTGTGGCTGTGGATGCAGGGAGCAGCAGCTGCAGCCTCCCCTGCTGCTTTTACAGGGAAAAGCCATTTCTGCAGGACTCTGCCCCCGTCCCTCCTCCCTGTGTCCGTGGCCTATGGATGTGTTCCCTCCACATCAGAGGCACCTCGGAATCTCCATTTATTATTCATTTGTTTGTGTTTCTGGCTCTGATCTTTGCAGGTCCTTTAGTCCTCAGTGTTGGCAGGAAAGGCCATCCAGAGCAATTCCTTCCCTCTCCTTCCTCCTCCTCCTCCTTCTCTTCTCCTTCTCCTTCTCCTTCTCCTTCTCCTTCTCCTTCTCCTTCTCCTTCTCCTTCTCCTTCTCCTTCTCCTTCTCCTTCTCCTTCTCCTTCTCCTTCTCCTTCTCCTTCTCCTTCTCCTTCTCCTTCTCCTTCTCCTTCTCCTTCTCCTTCTCCTTCTCCTTCTCCTCCTCCTCCTCCTCCTCCTCCTCCTCCTCCTCCTCCTCTCCCTCCCTGGGCAGTGTCACCCCCTCCCTGCAGGCTCTGCTCCCAGGGGTGCTTTGGGAATTGATTTTCTCTATAGATCAGAGAGAGCTTGGAGGGAAAGCAGGAATTCTTCCTGTGAGCCTGGGGAGATTCCCTTCTCCTGGGTCATTCCTCAGAGGTCTTGGCGCTCCTTGGGCAGTCAGGAACCCTCCCTGGGGTGTGGGATTCCATCCTGGATGTCCAGGGAATATTTCAGAGCCAGCCTGGCCTCCAGCCCCTGAAGGTCCTGGGTATGGCAGGGCAGGGATTTAGGACAAAGAATCCCAAAAGGTTGGATTTTAGCAGATTGTGCTGCCCCAGGGGAGCTCACAGGGGAAGCTCAGAATGCCCAAACTGAACAATCCCATGAGAGAACCTCCAAATTCTTCCCTTGCTCTTGGAACCATGGCTGAAAGAGCACTGCCACTGCTGGGACAGCAAGCAGAGCCCAGGGGCCTGGCAGGAGCACCGACTGTCCTGAAGAGCAGCAAAGCAAACTCCAGGGGACAACAATGTCCCAGGAGGGCTGGAGATGGTCCTGGGCACTGTGCAGACCATGCCAGAGGATTTGGCTCCCTGGGGAACTGCCAGCTGCTCACAGGGCACATTTTGGAATGTCTGTGTGTCCCCGAGCCCTGGCAGGGACCCAGGCAGCTCAGATTCCTCAAAGGCAGGAGGGCAGGAGGAGGAAAAGGTGATTCCTCTGCCCTTTGTGCTGCAGCTGGAATTTCAGTCTCAGGACAGCCTGGGTGGAATCCTGGTTTAACTCAGACCACCCAGGAGTTACAAACAGTGACTGCTGTGACCATCCAGGTGTCACCCTTTGTCCCTCCTCTTGGCCTCAGACCTCATCCCTTTCCCCTGGAGAGCTCCTGCAAGGAGTATCTTGGAGACAAACTGGGGATCAAGGGCCCACAGAGGCATTTTCCTGCCTCCTCCCAGCACAGCCTCTGCCTTTCTCCTGCAAACCATCTGGGATCGACCCCTAGAGATGGAATCCCCTTGAAGGACCTGACAGACACAGAACAAATGGAAGCCATGCTGTTCCTTGCATGACTGAGGGGAGGAACCTTCTCCCAGCTTGCTCCTTCTTGGAGATCTGAATGCACTGAGAGGGTTAAATCTTGGATTTACAAGGAGCCACATCTGCATCCTGGATTTATTTCTGAGGGTTATTTTTAGCCCAGGCTCCCAGCCCAGAAGATTCCCATCACAGTCAGGAGCTGTGGAAGGCCCATTCCGGGGAATGAGGACAGCCAGGCTCTGCCAGCCCTGCTCCCTAATTGGCTCTGTGTGGAAAGGGATTTATTATTTCTGGCTTGGGAATTGTATCCAGAGCCTCTGCCTGAGTCAAAGGCACCCCCACAGCCGGGCACGACCCAGGGACGGGCACAGACGTGGGCACAGAGCTCCAGGGGCTGCCAAAGCACCAAGGGAACAGTAGGGATGAGGAGAGAGGGCTGTGACAGGGCTTGGAGTGGGGGGACAGGGATGGTAAAAGCCGAGCTGGTCCTCAGGAAGGGAAGCTCCAAAACCTTCCCTGAGATTGGGAAGATCAACCCCAACCCAGCTGCAGGGGAAGGCTCAGAACCCTGGGATGGGTGAGGCTGGGAGGGAGCTGAAAGCTCCAAACCCGTGACCCTCAAATCTCCATGGCCCTGAAATCCCCATGACCCAGCCTCAGCCTGGGTTTCGGTGTCACCCAAAGTGTCCCTGGGTTTCAGTGTCACCCAAAGTGTCCCTGGGTTTCAATGTCTCCCAAAGTGTCCCTGGGTTTCGGTGTCACCCAAAGTGTCCCTGGGTTTCAATGTCTCCCAAAGTGTCCCTGGATTTCAACGTCACCCAAAGGGTCCCTGGGTTTTAACGTCACCCAAAGGGTCCCTGGGTTTCAATGTCTCCCAAAGTGTCCCTGGATTTCAACGTCACCCAAAGGGTCCCTGGGTTTTAACGTCACCCAAAGGGTCCCTGGGTTTCAATGTCTCCCAAAGGGTCCCTGGGTTTCAACGTCACCCAAAGGGACCCTGGGTTTTAACGTCACCCAAAGGGTCCCTGGGTTTCGATGTCACCCACCTTCACCCCGGGGTTTAATGTCATCCAATGCCACCCTGGGTTTTGTTGCAAAGGCTGTGGGACCTGATGTGATCTGAATGAGGAGGGTTGGGAACATTAAACCCTTGGAAAACTGATACAGGGAACAGCACAGGGACAAGGTCTGCCTGTCCCTGTGTCACCAGAAGTGCCTCCCCTGGCCCGGCTCACCCAGAGGCTGCTGCTCCTGGGGAACATCTCCAGCCCTGCCTTGGCCAAGGCCGTGCCAGGCAGGAAATGGACTTCCCTTGGCCCCAGTGACACAGACACAGTGACACAGACACAGTGACACGGACACAGTGACACAGACACAGTGAGACAGACACAGTGAGACAGACACAGTGACACAGACACGGTGACACAGACACAGTGACACAGACAGAGTAACACGGACACAGTGACACAGACACAGTGACACAGACACAGTGACACGGACACAGTGACACAGACACAGTGAGACAGACACAGTGAGACAGACACAGTGACACAGACACAGTGACACAGACACGGTGACAGACAGTGACACAGACACGGTGACACGGACACAGTGACACAGACACAGTGACAGACAGTGACACAGCCCCAGTGACACAGCCCCGGTGACACAGCCCCGGTGACACAGCCCCAGGGACACAGCCAGCTGGGTGGCCCCAGCCTGTCCCACCCCAGCCCCGAGGCCGCTCGGGCTCTCTCCAGCCCTTCTGGCTCCTCCAGGAGTGGAGCAGGGCGGATCCAGCGGCCCCGCTGAGGAAAACAGAGCATCCCCGTTCCTGTGCCATTCCTGGAGTGAGGAAAACAGAGCATCCCCGTTCCTGTGCCATTCCTGGGCTGAGGAAAACAGAGCATCCCCGTTCCTGTGCCATTCCTGGAGTGAGGAAAACAGAGCATCCCCGTTCCTGTGCCATTCCTGGGGTGAGGAAAACAGAGCATCCCCGTTCCTGTGCCATTCCTGGGCTGAGGAAAACAGAGCATCCCCGTTCCTGTGCCATTCCTGGAGTGAGGAAAACAGAGCATCCCCGTTCCTGTGCCATTCCTGGGCTGAGGAAAACAGAGCATCCCCGTTCCTGTGCCATTCCTGGAGTGAGGAAAACAGAGCATCCCCGTTCCTGTGCCATTCCTGGAGTGAGGAAAACAGAGCATCCCCGTTCCTGTGCCATTCCTGGGCTGAGGAAAACAGAGCATCCCCGTTCCTGTGCCATTCCTGGGCTGAGGCTGCTCCTCAGCAGGGCCGACCAGGGGTTTAAAGCTGAGCTTTGTGTCTCCCTCACCCCAGCCCATCACAGCTTCCAGGGGTGCTGAGGACACCTTGGCACAGCCAGTGCTGCAGGGGGCACAGAGAGGATCTCGGGGCACAGGAGGAAACTCCTGCAGATGATCCGGGGCTGTCACTCTCGATGGATTTATAGTGTTGGGGAAGATGAAATAGGAAAACCTTATAAATATGATTGCCTGGCAAAAGATTTAGAAAATACAGAGATTGGGATGGTAACAAGTTGTGACATACCAAACCTTAGTTACTGCACAAGTAGAAGACAACAGTACAGCCAGGATGAAGACAATTCTGGTTTAACAATGCCCTTACCTACAGGGAGGTCCAATGGTCAAATGGACTGTTCAATCTCACCCCAATGTATGGTTCATCCCATACCTGTAACCCTCCCCTGAAGCACCAGGTGTCTGTGACCCCATTGGCCCAAGTCTTGTTCCAGCCCACCTTGAACCCCCTGACAAGGAGTCCCTGAGGAGCCAGACGCTCTCTTGGAACTTCCGTTCTCTTGGAACTGCCCCTCTCCTGGAACATCCTCTTGGGATCCTCTCTTATCTCCCTCTGCCCCTTGCCTCTCCCTTCCCCCACGCCCTGGGACCTGCCACAGGTCACATCTGGTGACTCCAAGCAGTGCCTTCCACCCTTTCTAATAAACCAGATATTCTAAGAGCAGCCTTAGAGATCTCTGGTCTCCATCCACCCAAACCGTCCTGGAGCCCTCGCACGTCGTTCTCAGGAAAACCCTGCAGGGAACACAATTCCCTGAGGATTTGCTCCTGAGGCATCTCCACAACCCAGCCTGTCCCTGGAGCAGGGTTGAGAGGAAGAGCTCCGATTCCAGTGTGCTCCCAAGGCTCAGATCCGGAGCTCCCCCAGGCACAATCCTGCTGCCCCTGTGGCCCCCAGGCTGTGGGGACAGGGATGTCCCCTTCCAAACAAAGGGGTTTCCTTCCAGCAGACACAAATCCAGCTTTGGGATAAGAGGAATTCTTGGGGCACTCCTGATCCTGAGCTCACCTTGAGCAAGGGCCAAGGGAGACCAGCAAAAACCCAAAATCAGGGAAAAAAACCAACCAAAATTAAGTATGGCTTTGGAAAAATCTCATTTATCCCTTTGCCAAGGCCTCATCTTTCCCTCAATCCTTTTTTGTTCCTGCTTAGTCTATAAATAAATCAATATTATTTAAGCCTTGGGCACTCCATGGTTTTATATTTCATATTTTGTATTTTATTTTAATTTGTTTTTATTTTGTATTTACTAGTGCCCAGGGCTGCCTCACTGTTACTTTGGTAGCTCTGTCCATACCTTGCTGCGGGAGCTGTGTTATGTCTCTCCCTGCACATCCAGGACTCAGGACTCTCCCATTCCCAGCTTGGAGCCTCCATCCAGTGGGAAATGTGGGAACCCAGCTCCAGCACTGGCTCTTGTTGGCATTTGGAAGAACCCAGGTACAACAGCCCAGCCCTGAGAGCAGAATTTGCACCATTTCTCTGGTTCAGACGTTCCAAAGGGAGGTGTGAACCCCTTGGAGCAGAAGTTTTGCAGGATGTGACATATTCCAGCAACATTTTCTGTGAACTCCTCACCACCCTTCGTTCCAAACACACTGAAACACCTGGGGGGAACCAAATCAGGGATGTAGCTCTGGAAAAATCCATTATTTCACCCAATTGACAGACAGCTTTGGAAAAAATCCACTGAAATTATTTTGAAAGGAATTTGCCATGCCTGTAAGTTCCTGGTTGGACTCAGAGGAACCAGAACCATCCAGGTTTTTGCCTGACATTTGGAAAAGGCCAGAACGTTCTCATAAAATTGTGGCCATTTCCTCTGGGGTGAGGAGTTGGGTGTGGGGAGGTCACTGGGCTTCCTGAACTCCCTGGGGCTTGGCCTGGAGCTTGGGGACTCTGGGGGCCACTCCCTGTCCTGCCCCAAAGGCCACCAATCCATCAGTGTCCAGCTGGGACAGGGGCACACGGAGCCACCTCCTCCAGTGACACCCCCAGCTCAGGGAAGGGGCTGAGACCTGGATTTTTTGGGAAAAGCCTGGGACTGACATGGGTTTGGTAAAATCCTTTCCTGAGGGAAGGCTCAGCCAAAGGTGAGACACAGAAGGGGGAAAAACCCAGCCTGAAAGTTTCGGAGCTCTGGCACCAGTGATTCCAGAAATCCCTTATCCAGGAATATCGGCAAGAACAGCTGACCAGGAATGGAAAAGCTTCTCATGGAACCTTGGGGAATATTCCCACCCCCAGGCTACAGTTCCATTAAATACTGGGGTTTTCTCCCCCTGACATCTCAGGGCCAGCTGCTCTTCCAACATCATCCCACAGTCATGGAATGTGTCAGGCTGGAAGGGGCCTTAAGGATCACCCAGGGCCAGCTGCTCCTGGGATTGGCATTTTAAACCTTCCTCTTTGTCCCAAAATCCCAGAATGGTCTGGGTTGGAAGGGATGTTTAAAACCTGTTTCATCCCACCCCTGCCATGGCAGGGACACCTTCCACTGTCCCAGGAGCTCCCAGCCCTGGGCACTGCCAGGGCTGCAGGGGCACCACAGCTGCTCTGGGAATCCCACCCCAGCCCCTCCCCTTCCTCCCAGGCAAGGATTCCCAATCCCAATCTCCCATCCAGCCCTGCCCTCTTGCAGTGGGATCCATCCCCTGTCCTGTCCCTCCAGCCTTACCAAAAGCCCCTCTCCAGAGACTTCCATGGCTGTTTCTGCCACAGCAGCACCGAGCCACAAAACCTGTGATTAAAAGCAAAACAACCCTGGTGTTAAAGGAGTCTGGACTCCCTGGTAATTAATTTAAGATTAATGGGAACAACTGAGTTAAAATCTGGTGACGATAATTAGCAAGCAAATTACAACAAAGGAGAAGGCGACAACTAAAAGTAATTACAGTGTACAGACACTGAATCCTGCACTGCCTGGAAAATCCCCAGGAAAACCCCCCGTGGGCAGTGGGAGAACAGCACTGCCTGGAGCTGGGGGAGCAGCCTGGAGTGCCTCTGGAATCCTGCTGGAGCCCTGGGAGCTCTGCTGGGATCCTGCTCCTGCTGCTAAACACAAACCTGAGCAGGGCTCCTGTGCAGAGCTAAAGAAACCCAGGAGAATTTCCTGGAAACTTGTCTTGGTCTGAACAGCCAGGTGTCTGCTGAGGGAGGCAGGAGCCTCCCCTGAAATGGAAAATGCAAACCCCCTCCCTCCAAATTGTTATAATTTTGGAATTAAGGGGCTCTCAGGCAAAGATATGGGAATAGGAATAACAGTTCTTTAATAGGAAAATTAAAAATAAAAATACAATAGTACCAAACAAACCACTGCCAGAGTCAGAGCAGCCCTGTCCCCTGTGGGTCAGGGAGGTGGCTCAGCCCCATCCCAGGGGGGCTCAGCCCTCCTGCAGTGCCAGCTGGAGGATCCTGCACAAGGGGGGAGTTTTCCTCTGGAGCTCCAGGGCTGGGGGAGATGGGCCTGGGCTCCTCTGGGAATGCAGGGGGAAGAAAGCTGCTCCTCTGGGAATGCAGGGGGCAGAGGCTGCTGTGCTGTTCCCAGGTCAGATTGGATCCAGGTAGGAATGTTTGGCTCCTCCCCTGGGTGCAGCATCTCCCCATGGATGATGGAATTTTCTCAGCCAGGCAGGGACACTCAGTGGCCATGGACAGCAGAGATCTCCTGGAGGGAGGATTGGCTGTGGGAGAGATAAAGAAAAGTGCCCAAAGAACAGCAGGGACCTGCCCCAGCTCTGACAGGTGGCAATGGATACACACCCAGCCCCATCTTGCAGCCCAGGACAGAGCTGCCACATGAATGCTCTGGGCACAGGGAATAGGAGGTTGGCTTTGGGTCTCCATCCATCCCTTCCACTCCTGAGCTCTTGGCAGTTCTGGTGGAGTTTTGTTCAGATTTCACTCTGATTTCAGGAGTCCTGCCTGCCCCGGGTGAGCACAGACACAGCTCAGGGAAAGAGGATTTGCTGCCTTGGCTCTGCTTTTTCTCAGGGTTGGTTCTCAGGGCTTGGGTGTTTGTTAGAGGTGGAAGACTCAGACAGTTCTTGTTGAGATCAGGAAGCCTTGTTGGTGTCCTAAGGGCTCTCTGCTTTCTAATACCCAAAACTGAGCCAGGGAGTTTCTCTCTGCCTCATTTCAGAGTCACTTTGCTGCTCAGCTTTTCCTACAGCTCTCGCAGGGGTTGTGTCCAGCCTTTCACAACCACGAGGAAATTCCCTATAAGGAGGTGACATCCTTGTCCTTGTGAGCAGGGAGGGAACAAAGGAACGGCTGGAGCTGTGCCAGGGGATTTGGGATGGAGCTCAGGGAAAGGCTCTTCCCCCAGAGGTGCTGGCACTGCCCAGGCTCCCCAGGGAATGGGCACAGCCCAGAGGCTGCCAGAGCTCCAGGAGGGTTTGGACAGCGCTGCCAGGGGTGCCCAGGGTGGGATGTTGGGGCTCTGAGCAGGGCCAGGGCCTGGGCTGGGTCATCCTTGGGGTCCCTTCCAGCTCAGGATATTCCAGGATTTTGTGTAGTGGGTAATGGGAGATGAGAAAATCATGGAATCCTGGAATGGTTTGGGTTAGAGGGACCGTAAAGCCCACCCAGTGCCACCCTGCCATGGGCAGCACTGCCACTGTCCCAGGGTGCCCCAACCCCAATGTCCAGCCCGGCCTCGGGCACTGCCAGGAATCCTTGGACACTGCCGGGGCAGCCACAGCTTTTCTGGGAAGCTGTTCCAAGTTGCCAAATGATGCCCTTGACCCTGGGGAAGGATTTGGGATCAATCCCCATGGCTCAAGATGGTGCTGAGTGCCTGGGAAGTGCCTGGCAGGCGTGGATCCAGAGGGTGCTGTGGGATCTGGGCTGTCAGGAGCTGGTTCCTCCTCTCTGGGGGTGATCCCTGAGCTCCATCTGAGGGGCGCCTGTTCCTTGCTG
This sequence comes from Lonchura striata, assembly GCF_050655825.1. Taxonomy (NCBI): domain Eukaryota; kingdom Metazoa; phylum Chordata; class Aves; order Passeriformes; family Estrildidae; genus Lonchura; species Lonchura striata. The sequence continues at coordinate 11,670,864 of NC_140729.1, read as the reverse complement.
GGTGCCCTTGGGATCAGTTCCGAGGGGTGGGAGCAGGAGTGGTGGATGGAGAGCTGGGATAAGCCTGCCACACCCAGTCCAGTGAGCTGTCCTCCTGAACAGTGACAGTTGTCACTGTCACTTCCCAAGCCTGACCTGAGACCGTCAGCAAATCCCATTCCCCAGCCCTGCACTGCTGGAGCAGGATTTGGGATGGCTCCTGGAACTCCCTGCTGGATTTTAGCTTGGCAGACCCAGCCCAGGGGCTGTGTGTGGCTGGATTTATCCAATAATGTCAGATTTTGGTCAATCCAGACAGAATTAAACTCACCGCACCCCAGAACCCCCATCCCAGCCCATCCCAGCCCTGAGCTCTTCTCCTGGGCCAGGCTGGGATGAGATGCTGGCTCCTGGAAGCCCAGGAGTGTCGGGTCCCACATCCAGGTGTGCCTGCTCTCCCCTCCACCTCTGCACCCCATTTCTCCTCCTCAGCCCAAATCCTGACAGAGGGACCCCCCAGACCTCCCCACCCCAAAGGCCCTGCAGGCCTGGCCATTGGAAAACCCTCCTGAAACACAGAATTTCCACAGTCAAAGTGAGATTTGGCAATGAAAGTCCAGCCCCTGACAACTGAGGATGTTTGGATTCAGCTTTTCCACTAAAAATGTCATTTATGCAACTGAAGTGGCTGTAGGGAAGGGCTGGAGCTGACAGCTCCCCCTCCCCAGCAGCTGCTGCAGGGAGAGCAGAGGCAGCTCTGCAGCTCACAGGTGCTTCATTCCCCATTTCCAGAGCAGAAAGTTCCATCTGAAGGATGGAATTTTATCTGTTCTATTTCATTTAAATGAACTCAGTGACTGCTCAGGAAGGAAAAAAGGTGAAATTTCAAAATGGAAACCAAACACTGCAATATTATCAAAATGTGGGATTGGGGTTGGTGGGAGCTGAGCTGGGTTTTGGGCTCAGTTTTATCTAAAACAGTTCAGATTGGATGAACTTTAGCAAATACCAGCAGCCTGGGCATGCCACAGGTGAAAAACCTGAAAGAACCCCCCTGGCCCAGAGCTCTAGCTGTGCCTGAGCTCCCCTGGCCCTCCCTGTCCTGTCAGGGGTGTCCCAGGGCCACCTTCCCACCCCCAGATCTCCAAATACCTGCTTTGGCACAGGTGATTGGTGTTTGCTAATGAAATTGATTTATTAGTTACTACAGGATTTAATTCTGTTCCAAGGACTGACCCTCAGGGGTTTGCTGCTCCCTCCCAGGTGCCTGAGCTGGATCCTTCCCCTCACTCCTCTAGAAAAGCCAGGAGCAGCTGAAGTTTTGAAGGAGGTTCAGGTTCCAAAGGCAGTCCTGAGCTGTTGTTAGTCTCCTCACAGTCTGCAGTGATGGCTCAGAAACTCCTCAGTAGCCCCTGGGTTGGTGGGGGCTGTCTCAGGCCGTTCCCCCATCCCTGCACCCCCAGGTGCCACCCCAGGAGAGCCCAGCCTCCTTTGCTCGCCTTTGGGAGCAGTTCCTGCTCTCTGTAATTAATTCCCTGCTAATTCTGCCCAGCTGGGCCTCTTTCCGCAGTCCTGGGGATAAAGGGTGGGGAGTAAATGCTGCTTTTAATGAGGCCCAGAAATGCTGAATTCAAGCACTGAGCTCTGAACCAAAGCAATCTCCATGGAGGGCCTGGCTGGGGCTGCTGTGTTGTTTTGTCACTGCTTTTTCCCAGGGATGTTCTCCGGGCAGAGCCCTTTGCTGAGGCCAGCACGCCCTGAGGTGACAGGGGCTGGAAGGAGCCCGAGCTACCCGAAAAGCCCAGCTCATGCTGACAGAAGATGGGTTTGGGAAGAATTCCTCTTTGGGAGCCTCCCTGGTGCCCAGCTTTGACCCAGCCTGGTTCTGCTGGCTGGGCCAGGCCGGGCAGCTCTTGGTGTCCGTGGGCTCGGCTGCTTTTCCCTCTCCTCCAGAGGACCTTTCACTGAGCCAAGGGAGATTCATCCCTAGCAGGTGCTGCCAAGTGCTAACCCAGGGACAGCTGGAGCTGAGCTGGGGGATTTGGGATGGAGCTCAGGGAAAAGTTCTTCCCCAGAGGTGCTGGCACTGCCCAGGCTCCCCAGGGAATGGGCACAGCCCCGAGGCTGCCAGAGCTGCAGGAGGGTTTGGACAGCGCTGCCAGGGGTGCCCAGCGTGGGATTGTTGGGTGTTATAAATGAAAGTTTGTCCAGCCAAATTAATATGAAAAATAAAATATTTATTTTGCAATCAAATTCTATCTAGCCAGGAAAGAACAGAGGCAAGCCCGGGGTCGGCCCTGGGTGTGCCACAAGGAGTCAGCCTCAGCAGAGGTTTTCCCCTATGCCCACACACCTCCATCCTGGCACAGGCAGTTTTTATAGGGAAAATCCTGCCTGAGGCCAAGATTTTAGCAATCAGTCTTTTCTTCTATTCAAAGTCCATATGTTAATAAGATTTTCTTTTTTGGTGATGAGGGAGAACAATTCAGTGTCTGGAGTTGCTGAATCCCTTGATGAAATTTATGGGAAGGCTGCATTCACATGGATCTGCCCAAGGATTTCCATGAGATCCATCCCGGGTCGTTCACGCGTTGATCAGCACCTGGGGTCCCCGAATCTCCCCAGCCATGGCCCATCATCTCCTGGGAAGCCACACCTTCTTACGTGTAAATTGGGTTTTAATATACACCAGGTTTTGCCTGTGAGAGGGGGAATCCTAATACAAACGTGAACATGTCTACTCCAACAAATATTTAATATCACATATATCATATTAGAAATGACACAAATTATATCTACTACACATAACACTGGGGGTCTGGGCAGGGTTGGATGTTCCTGGGGGTCCCTCCCAGCTCAGGATATTCCAGGATTCCACAACTCCCAGCTGGACCCCACCTGCTGCACGCGCTGAGCTGCACAGGGAGGCTCTGCCTGCCTCCCCCAGCTCCTGCTCTCTGCTGGGGCCTGGAGAAGCTGATCTCAAACCAGTCTGGGGCCATGGGTGCCACCTGAGGGCCCAGTTAGCCCTGCCTGGGGGGAACAGCCCCTTGTGTCACCCCCACCCAGTTCCTGGTTCGTGGTGACTTCTCCTGGGAGCCCAAACCACTCTGGGGTTCTGGTTCCTCCAGGCAGGCAGAGGCTGCTCAGCTCCCACCTTCCCTTCTCTTCCCAAGAGGGAGGCCTGAGGGCTGGGATTGTTCAGCTTGGAGAACAGACCAGGGGTGACCTAACTGTGACCTTCCAGGATCTGAAGGCAACTTATAGGAAAGGTGGAGAGAGTATTTCCAAGGGATGGAGGGACAGCACACAGGGGATGGATCCCACTGCCAGAGAGAAGGGATGGATGGGAGATTGGGAAGCAATTGTTCCCTGGGAGGGTGGGGAGGGGCTGGGGTGGGATTCCCAGAGCAGCTGTGGTGCCCCTGGATCCCTGGCAGTGCCCAAGGCCAGGCTGGACAGGGCTGGGAGCAGCCTGGGACAGTGGAAGGTGTCCCTGCCATGGCAGGGGTGGGATGAAACAGGTTTTAAAAATCCCTTCCAACCCCGACCATTCTAGGATTTTGGGATCCCAGAATGTTTGAAGGTTTAAAATGCCCATCCCGGGAGCAGGGAAATGCTGCTACCTCTGGAAGTGACCCAGGAGCCCAAAGCCTTGGGTGCTCCCTGGGTCCCAGGCACTGCTGGTGGTGGCTCTTAAACCCCACCCAGCTCCCAGCTGGGCTCTTAATCGAGTCCTAATTTCCCCCATTTCCATGGCTCCCCCCTTTTCCAGGGAGCCCCGGTGGCTGCAGGCAGGGAGGGAATCCCCAGAGCCTTTCCAAGGGGGTGCAGTCCCTGCAGCCTCTCCCCACCCAGCTCGGTGCCAAGGCAGCTCCAGTCTGTGCCAGTGCCACCCTGTCCCACGTGCTGCACTCAAACATCTCTCTCCTGTGATGAAATATTCAGATATTTGATCTTGGCCCTTTATTTCCTGTGCCAGAGCATCCCCTGTCCCTCTGTGCATTGGAACTCCTGATCCAGGCCGGGATTCCCCTGGCAGCAGCTGGAATGCAAATGGAGCCAGCTCAGGCAGAAGCTGTGCCTGGGGACCCTCGCAGTGCTTTGTTTGAGATGTTTAGCTGCAAAGTCCGTGGGGTTAATGCTTATTTCTGAGCCTGGCACGCCTGCCCCGGTGCTGGGGGCTCTATCCAAACACGGGCACACAGCAGCGCCGCGGGCAGAGGCAATCCTGGGTTCTGATCCTCCAAAGCATCAAAGCTGCTCCGAGAGCATCGAGGGCTGCTGGTGTGTCCGTGGGGTGCGGGGTGCCTCGGGGGTTCCTGCTCCGCGAGTCCCCCAAGGGCTGGTCTGAAATCCCACCCCCTCCTGCCCCTGGGCTCTTGGGTCTCCTCTGAGGATGGAACGGGAAAAGCCACAGGATCCTGCCCAGTGCTCTGCATGGACACGGCAAGGTGGAATTAGGAATTCCCCTTCTGGGCAGTCAGGAAAGCAGTGATGGGGAGCCCAGGCCGTGCAGGGCCCTCAGCAATCTCTGCAGAGCCAGGGCCAGGGATTCTGAGAACCCAGAATGGTTTGGGCTGGAAGGAACCCTAAGACCCATCCCATCCCACCCCTGCCATGGCAGGGACACCTTCCACTGTCCCAGGTGCTCCAAGCCCTGTCCAGCCTGGCCTGGGACACTTCCAGGGATTCCATCCCAGCCCCTTTCCACCCTCCCAGAGAGGAATTCCATCCCAAATCTCAACAGGTGCAGCCTGTGGCACACAAACACACAGTGGGATCCCTCCCAGGTGTCCCCAAAACCCAGAGAAGCACAGGGGCCCTTCCCCAGGAGACACAAACCCATTCCAGGCTGGGAGTGGCTTTAAGGCAGGAGCTGCATTCCCAGCATGGGAAGTGATTCTCATCCCACCTGCTCCCCCCACCCATGCTGATTCCAGACCCAATGGGGAATTCCTCATTTCAGAATCCCATTTAGGTTTCCCTACAAATCCTGGCAAAGCTCCAGACCTGTGCAGTCAAAATCAGGGATAATTTGGAATTATTTAAGCATCTGCCCTGTGGTTCACTGGGATCGTCCCCTTCTGTCTTAGAGCTTAGGTTCCCTGGGAGGGCGGTTCCAGATGGAGAAATCCCCATTTATGCCCTGCTTGGCTCAGCCCAGATGGATTCCTTGGGGCTTTCATCTCTGCCAGAGCAGCCAAGGAGCCTCCAGCATTCCAGGGACTCTCCCAGCCCTGCAGCCCTGCACAGAGGGAGTTTTCCAGCAATGACACTTCTCTGTTTTGAAAGGTTCATCCCTGGAAAATGCCTAAAGCTGAACATTCACTGCCCGCCCTTGGCAGGCTGTCTCTGATGCTGAATCCAGCACTGTGTCCACCCCAGCAGTGGAGAAATCCCTGATCCAGCCCTCACTGCTTTCCTCACAAACAGACTCTGCTCAGACTCTCGCCCTGGAGACCCCTGGTGCTTGTGAGCCCCCAGGGATTCAGATCCCACCCAAACCCAGGAATGCTGATTCCACAGTGACCCAGCTGTGAGCACAGGCCGAGCCTGGATTTACATCCCAGGGTTACTCTGGGGCTGATTCAGCCCCGTTTGGGGTGCAGGGAGCTGCTCCCCATGGAGGAGCTCTGGGCTGTGTGCTCAGCTGAGCTCCACCATGGAGCTGCACCAAGGAGGGAATCAGCTCCAGACCCCAGGGAACGGCTGGAGCTGCGCCAGGGGATTTGGGATGGATCTCAGGAAAGGCTCTTCCCCCAGAGGTGCTGGCACTGCCCAGGCTCCCCAGGGAATGGGCACAGCCCCGAGGCTGCCAGAGCTCCAGGAGCCCAGGGGTGCCCAGGGTGGGATTGCTGGGGTGTCTGGGCAGGGCCAGGGCTGGGACTGGATGGTCCAGGGGTTCCTTCCAGCTCAGGATATTCCAGGATTCCATAACTCCCAGCTGGAGCCCACCTGCTCCGTGTGCTGAATGTGAGCCTGTCAGAGGAGCTGGGTGAACCACAGGGCCTCTGCCCACTGCAATCTTCCTCCTCTGGCAAAACCCATCCCTAGGGAAGAGGGCAGGAATAAGGTCAGGGAAAAAAAGCTGTTCCCGAAACCTCTATAACCCGAGCAGCCTCTGGGCCCTGCCCAAGCCAAAGGTCTCTCTGCGCTTCACCAGCCTCAGCTGATTTATCACTTCTGCTTTCCTTTCCCATTTCTGGGTGCACCCCACGCTCTGGCTGTACTGGTTTGTACTGGGCAGAGGATGATCCCAGCACTGGCAATACTGGTGTCCAAACACACATTTTGCTGAGCAAGGAGCAGTGCCAGGAAATCCCAGGAAAGTTCCTGGGAGAGACAAAGGCAGGATGAACAGAGCAGGACTGGCTGCATCTCATTGAGGCTTTTCAGGACCCCAAGGGCTTAAAAAAAACATGGCAAAGTGACTTTTCCATGGGCAGAGATGGAAAGAAGGTGGGGGTTGGGTTTAGATGGAAAGAGGGGAGATTTAGGTTGGATATTGGGAGGGAATTGCTCCCTGTGGGGGTGGGGAAGGGCTGGGATGGAATTCCCAGAGCAGCTGGGGCTGCCCCTTGGTCCCTGGAATGTCCCAGGCCAGGTTGGACATTGGGGCTCGGAGCAGCCTGGGACAGTGGGAAGTGTCCCTGCCATGGCAGGGGTGGCACTGGATCCTTAAAGCCCCTTCCCACCCAAACCAGGCTGGGATCCCATGATTTGTAACCCTAAGGAACTGCAAGGTCCCAAGGAATTGGCACTGATTTCCAGCCCCAAAGCTGCACAAGCCCTCATGGAGAACTATTGCAGCTGTCCCTGGAAAAGCTTTCTGTGCCACTTTCCCCTCAGCTTGGCTCCAAGATCATTTGGAATTCTTCCTTCCATGTCCAAGGTCAGCAGCAGGTGTTGCCCTTATCCCCAGCAGCACTTCTGCAGCCGGAGTGGCAGGGGGAAATAAAGCAGAGTTCCTGATGGCTCGTCCTGTGCAATTATTCCAGGAACAGCTCCCCAGGGAGTCAGTGCACAATGGGATCTCAAAGAGAAAAGGAAGCCCATTGCCATGGAACGCACCCCAGGGAGGAGGGGATTGAGGGGATTTCAGTGTCCATGTGGAAATGTCCCAGCCCAGTCCCTTCCCACCCATCCCAGAGCTGCGGCAGACCCAGGGTGTCCCCAATCCCAAGGGAAAAATGGGAAGGCAGGAGATGCTGCATGGATATTTGGGAGTAGCCACAGGGCAAAGAAACCATCCTGCTTTTAGTGAGAGGATTGAGGGGGAGTTCTGGAGGGTGATCCATGACCTGGCAGATTCCCAGCTCTGAGTCCCACTTCTCTGGAGCTTCCTGACTCCCATCAGTTCCTGGCACCAGGGAATTGATGGTGGCAAAGGGAAGGAGGAAGATGGGAACGTGTTCATTCCCAGATTTTACAGCTGGTACAGGAACATGGGGGGCAAATCCTCCCTTCATTCCCAGATTTTACAGCAGGGCATGGGAGCAAATCCTTCCTTAGAGCATTTTGTTCCCAAAAGTAAGGACTAAATTAAAAAAAAAAAAAACACAAAACACATGGAGAAGTTGCTAAAACCCTCAAACTCCTGCAGGAGGGAACAGCCCAAAAATCAGGGAGCAGGAAGGGTTTGATGAGAGCATTTCCAGTCAAGCTTTCTCAATTCTCCAGGGAGCTTTTACACCTCTAGGGAAATTGTTTTAAAATATCAACTCCAGAGAGGAAATAGCCTTGGGAAGGCAAAACTCTTGGAGAAAATAATGGAGAATCATCCAGCCCATTACCCACAGCTCAGGGAAGCTCCATGTGCTCATCCAGCCACATCCAAGGGCTGGAAAAGGAGGAGAGGGGGGAGAGAGGAATTCTGAATATAAATGTATCGATATTCTGGGGGGAAATACAGAGAGGAAACAAAAGAGACCAGGAAATGTCATCCTTGTGCCTTCTACACCTGGAGCAAGCCCCTTTTCCTCAGAGGGGGAAGAGGATGGATTCAAACATCCCCGGAACATTCAGGATATTCCTTCAGGGAATGTCTCCCCAGGAAAACAAATCCTGACAAGATCTTTGTGCCAAGGCAGAGCCAGTCCAAACATCCCTCCTGGAAGGAGGAACCTCTTCCTGCTGCAGTTTTGCTCCCCCAGGGCTTTTTCCACCCGGGAGCTCCCTTCCTTTTGCCTTCTCATGGGATTCTGTTAAAGAAAAAAACAGGGATTTGGAATAATAAAAAAAATTCCTTGTTAGCCATCAGAGGAGCCAAAGGCTGGAGAATACAGGGAAGCATTAAAGGAAAAGGGTAAAAAAGGGCAGATTTGGGGGTGGTATTGGAAGGGAATTCCTCCCTGGGAGACGGGGAAGGGTTATTCCCTTGGTGCCCCTGGAGCCCTGGCAGTGCCCAAGGCCAGGTTGGCCAGGGCTGGAGCAGCCTGGGACAGTGGGAGGTGTCCCTGCCCATGGTGGGGGTGGCTCTGGGTGGGCTTTAGGGTCCCTTCCCACCCAAACCATTCCAGGATTCCACAAAAGCCCTGAAGACTGCAGTGGGAGAGGGAACAGCTCGCAGGGGCTGGGTCCTGGCAGGGGAGAGGCCAGGACTGACCTGAGCCAGGTCCTGAATGTTGTCCCAGCCTGGTCCTGGAATCCTGCTGCTGTACCTGGGGAAACTGAGGCACTCTGAGGGGTCATTTCCCATCTTTTCCCAGTGTCCTTTCCCTGTGCCCCAGGGCCAGGTCCAACAGGGATTGAGCAGAGGCCCCCCTGTGAGCCCAGGGGGCTTGGGGGTGATCCCAGTTCCCCCAGGCTGGATGGACTGGGAATGGGAATGTCCTGCTGCTCCTCCAGCTGCCATCCCAGGCTCACTGAGGCTGGAAAAGGTCACCCAGCCCAACCTTGGACCAGCTCTCACCATTCCCACTAAACACTTATCCCTGCTTTTAACCTTGGGCCCGGCTCTGGATGCACGGGATGGGAGCCAGGAGTCCCCAGAGCTGCCCAGGAAGGGCAGCAGGGCCTTTGCCAGGGGCACCTGGGGGGTCACAGCAACCACCCAGGCTGGAAAAGCCCTGGGAGCCCACACCAGGTGCAATCCTGATCCCTGCTGATGCTGCTAGCAGGGAACAGCCTGTGCAGGGAATTCTGGCCAGATACAAACCCGGACAATTCCCTGGCTGTGCCAGCTCAGCCCCTGCTCTCCTCCCTGCACAGCTCCAGTGGCATTCCAAGGCTATTGAGAGCCAAATCCTGCTTCTCATCCCTGAAAAAACAGCCTGAAACCACCCTGAAATCCAAGAAAACCTCAGATTTCCTCTGCTTGCAGCAGCAGCAGAATCCAGCCTGAAACATTCCAAGTTTCCTGGTGTTGTTTGTGGATTTTTATAAAAATCAATGTCATTTACAATTACATAACTGCAAAAAAGCAGCTGAAAAACTTCAGGATGGAGCTTCTATTTTATCCAACCTTTTCTCCATTAATCTTCCCACACAACTGCTGTCACCATTAGGCTGCCAAAGGAAAATTCTTTGGATCCTTTCAGTTTGGCAGCTCCACAGGTGGCACTTACCTGCCTCTGCTTCCAGCCTGTCCCGCTGCCCCGGGTCCCTGTGGATCCCCCTGTGCCTGAGGTAACGGGGTATCAGCAGGACAGACCTTCAGCACCCACCCCGTGGCCTCCAACCCTGGAAATCCACAGGAAGGAGGTAAAAATTCCCAAATTCTCTCACAGCTGCCGCTGGTGTGTGGAGAGTGTGCAGCCACCTGGGATTCCCACCCTGGGAATTGCCTGCATGAGCCCTGCTGGAATCGCTGGCAGCATTCCCACAGAATCTGCAAGGAACTGGAGCAGCTTTGGGGCTGTCAGATTTGATCCTTTGAAGGGATTTTTGACAGGAATTGAAGCTTTTTTTTTGATGGAGAGGGGGAGGTTTTGCCGTGAGCAGAAAGGGGCTGCTTCCCTTGGGAGGAGCACTGAATTCCCCCCCATTTCTGCCAAGTCTGCGAGTTCACAGGGAGCAGGGTCACGTCAGGACTGTTTGTGCCTCCAGCCTCATCCCCCAGGTGCTCCGGGGATTTTCACAGTAATTGCATTAATTGATTTCCTCCAAGGTGACCCCAGTGCTGGGCTGGAGCTCCAGAGCCGAGCAGGGATGAGCTGGGACAAGAACGTGGCACAGGGACCCCTCATGTCCCCAAAGCCCCCAACTCCAAGTGTCACCTCTGGAACCATCTCCATCCCTGCTGCTCCATCCCTGCTGCTCCAGCCCTGCTGCTCCAGCCCTGCTGCTCCAGCCCTGCTGCTCCAGCCCAGGCCATGTCCCAGCCCAGGCTGGGACAGCAGGAGGTGTCCCCAGGCTGGGAACAGGATGGGCTCTAAGGTCCCTCCCAACTCAAACCATTCCAGGATTCCATCATTCCCCACACGGGGCCAATTCATCCAACCCCTAAATGGGAATTTTTGCAGCAGCAAATTTCCCTGCAACTCCTGTGCCACAAATCCAAGGGTTTGGGAATGGGGAGGTTTCAGTGGCAGCTCTGGGGCTGACCCAGGGACCACTCCAGGGCTGTTCAATTCCAAAAATTCCAGCCCAAACTTCCAAGGTTTGGGCTCCAGACTGGCCCAGGAGTTCCATATTTGTTTTCCAGCAGATTCAGGGAACAAAGGAACTTCCCAACATGGTTCTGGTGCTGTGGCATCAGAGGCTGATGTGGAGGTGACCCTTCCCTTTTATCCTTCAGGATTTGAAACCTCATTTTCCCACTTCCCTCCTGCTGCCATAAGACCAGGGATGTGGCAGCCTCTTGGATTTGAAACACCTCCAGGTTTGAGGAGAAAGGCCTTTTCCCCTTTTTCCCACCTTGCTGCCAAGGGAGCCTTCAAATTCCTTGGAATGACAAGGAACAAACCTTAACTTAAGGAATTGCTCCCTGAACTTGGTTTGAAAGCCAAACTCCCTGAACGAGAGGATTTTCCATCCTCTCCAGCATCCAAACACGGAGCAGTTTTCCTCTGGATTTGCCTGGTCCAGTGAATTTCATGGGTGGGAAAAGGGTTCAGGAAGGGGGGAATCAGCAGGGAATTGTTTCTCCAGGCACAGGGTGGGACATGGAACATTCAGCACGGCCCTCCCAGGTGTCCCAGGGTGACCCACAGGCTGCTGTGCTGGCCCTGTCCCTGGGAAGCTCCAGCCTCCTCTGCTCCAGGTGCTGCTCCTCTTGGGAATGTGAGCTTGGGGTCAGGGGAGCTGCAGAGGGGCCTCCAGCCTTATTCCCATGGGGTATCCAAATCATCCCCCCACGAGAGGGAGGCTGGGAATTCCCTCCCACATTTCCCACTGTCACATCTCCCTGCCAGATCCAGAGGTGATGTCCAAGCCTAAATAAAACATAGGTCCTGCCTAATCTTAAATGAAGGTGCAGGAGGTGCCTAAATCCCAAAGGAAACTGTAGGTGATGTCTAATCCCAAATAAAAGTGTAGGTGATGCCTAATCCCAAATAAAAGTGTAGGTGATGCCTAATCCTAAATGAAGGTGATGCCCAATCCATATAAAGGTGTAGGGGATGCCCAATCCCATATGGATCAGCTCCCACCCACACCTCAGGACCAAAGCCTTGAACAAGCCAGCTCTGAACAGTAAAATGAGCTCAGGAAGTTCTTCCTTCCCAAGACTCCTTTTGAATTAAAGCAGAACATCTCCAGTGGTGCCAGCCATGGAGCAGGAAAAGCTTTGAAGCAGGAAAAGCCTTGGGGTGTGGCTGAACTCCCAAGGGAAGCAGGAGAGCATTGCCCCTCCCTGCAGCCCCTCAGCAGCCAAAACAGGAGCTCCCCCAGCTAGGAGCTGCCAGCAAATCCCAGCCCTTCAGGAATTGGGGAAAAACGAAAAGGAAAATAAACAGGAACAGAAAACCCCCAGGCTCTGAAGTTAAGAGGCTCAAGGAAAAAAAATCTGTGTGTCTAAGAGGCAGAAAACATAATATTCAAAATTCAATATTCAATATTCAGTACTCAAATCTGCTTTGTGCACCTGAAGATGGATTAATTTCCCAGCCTCTGGATGGATCCCCCTTCCCTGGGATTTCAGGGCTCCTTTCAAAGCTGTTCTTTTCCCTTTTCCCCTCAGGCTGCCTGGATCCAGGATCATTCCAGCAGGGCCAGGGAAGGGGAGAGGTGTCCCAAAAGCTCAGGGATGGGGCACCAAGCACCTCACCTGGCTGTGTCCCTTCAGTGTCCCATGGGATGGAGGGACAGGACACAGGGAATGGCAGGGCTGGATGGGAGATTGGGAAGGAATTCCTCCCTGGCAGGGTGGGCAGGGGCTGGGATGGAATTCCCAGAGCAGCTGTGGTGCCCCTGGAGCCCTGGCAGTGCCCAGAGCCAGGCTGGACAGGGCTGGAGCAGCCTGGGACAGTGGGAGGTGTCCCTGCCATGGCACTGGAGGGGATTTAAGATCCTAAACCAACCCAAACCATTCCATGACTCGTTTTAACCTCTGGACAGAGTTTTGGGGCCCCAGGGATGGGGAGAGGTTCCTGGCCAGCCCTGGGGCCACCAAAATCCACAGAGAGCATGGGGGCAGAGCTGGGCTGGGCCCAGTTCCAGGGAGTTGGCAGGTCCAGGGTGCCCCATTCCTGATGGCAAAGAAGGAATTTGAAAGGAAGAGGCCTAAGAACTTCACTGTTTAATTTGCTCCAAAGAATTCCTGTTCAATCCATCCTTCCCAAATCCAGAGGTGTTTTCATTTGTTTCATTTCTTCCCCTCACTTCTTTGGCAGTGAAATGGAAAATGGGGGGGGAAAGGGGGAGATAATTGGGAGGATGCCAGCTGCAAGCTTAAAATAGATCCAAATCCTTCCTCTTCCCTACCTGCAGAAGGAAAAGAAGGGGATATTTAAATATCTATCTCTATAAACACATTTATTTGTGGATTAGCCTTTTATTCCTTTAAGGAAGGCCAGGAATAATGGCTCTGCCAGAAAATGCCAATTAAAGCAGACCCCGCTAATTAAAGGCCATGTGACAGCCCCGTCACGTGTGGCACAGGACAGGACCTCCTTCCCACAGCTGATTCCCAAATTAAGCCCTGGATCAGCCACGTTTTCTCCAAAAGCTGGAAGGAAGGAGGATTAAACCTTTGGGATGTGCAGGGATGGGGACCCCCCAGGGGCAGGGTCCACAGCCCAGCCAAGATCTGGCTCCTGAAATCTTCCCAACTGATCCTTCTGTGCAAGCCTGGAAAATCCCACTTCATCTCCCTTCCCCACCTGGGATTCCCAGTGTAATTCCCAAAGGAGAAGCCACATCTCGGCTCACTTGGGCATTTGTTTGATCTCTCCCAGGTTTTCTCCTTTAAACACACACAAGGCCCTGGAAATGAGACATCCAAAGTCTCTCTTTTTTTCGTTTTGTTTTGTTTTGTTTCGGAGCAGGGTTGTGAGATCCAAACGTTTTTACTCCTCTGGTGCTGCTGGGGTGAAGCAGCAGATGCAGAAATCCTGGCATTATTTATGTGCTCCCAATATTTTGGTATGGATGGAAGATTTCACCTCCCTGAATTCAAAACAAACAGCCCCAAACCTCTGCAGACCTCAAAATTCCCTCAGTTCCTTGGGAGAATTTCCCAGCTGGAAGCCCAAGCATTTATTTAATTTATTTGCATGAAAAATGGAACAAACCCAAGGGAAACAACAACAGCCCCCTTTGGATGTTTGTAGGGGCTCCCACAGCTCTGCTGCCCCGGGTCGCTCTGGGTGGGGTTGTGACGTTCTCTGGGATCTGAGGCAGCAGGGCTGGAATCAGGGCCGAGTGGTGGCTTCCATGGAAACCCCAATTTCCAAGTGCTCTGTGCCTTTCTGGTTCCACGCTGGCTCCAGCAGGAATTGTTTCTGCAGGGCTTGGCCAGAGCAGGGAATTTTTCTGGGAGGTTTGGGGCTTGCAGAACACATTTAAGGCTCATCTTGCCCCGACACCCTGGGCTGCAGGGTCACATCCTGGGAGGGGCTGTGGGGTCCCACCCGTCCCCAGGGACTCCTTGGGTCCCAAAGCCCGGCCCAGCCCAGGCAGAGCTCTGTGGGATGGGCACATCCAGCTGTGCCCAGCTGTGCCCAGTGGTGCCAGGCTCTGCTCCTGCCCCTGGAGATGTTTCTGGAAAAGGGATCCCATTCCCAGCCCAAGAGGACCTGAGCTCCCTGCCTGGGGACAAGGGGCCTTTCAGTGTCTGCCCCTTGTTCTCCTGAGAGCTAAAAATCCCCACCTTTGCATTCCAGGGGCTCCGGGAGCACAAAACCCAGCTTAGGAAGGTTGATCAGGGAATCCTGGAATGGTTGGGGTTGGGAGGGACCTTAAAGCCCATCCAGTTCCAAACCCTGGGACACTTCCCACTGTCCCAGGCTGCTCCAAGTCCTGTCCAGCCTGGCCTGGGACACTGCCAGAGCTCCAGGGGCAGCCACAGCCTCAGCAGGAATTCTATTCCAGGACCTCCCCACCCTCTCAGGGAGGAGTTGTTTCCCAAAATCCAAGTCCCATCCTGCCCCATTTGACCCCAGCCCTGTAATTACTCCCCTGCTTCTGATCCCTAAAAGCTCAGCAGAGCAGAGGATGTCCCAGAGCTCCTCCAACCTATCCAGCAGGGATAAATCTGCTGCCCACTCACCCAGCAGGAACCGCTCAGGAGAGCAAGGGAATAAATCCCATCAATCCCTGGGATGCTCCAGTGGACACAGCTGGGGAGCGTGGCCAGGCCAGGGGCCTCCAGTCACCCTGTGAGTCTGGAGAGGGGAGTTTGGAGTGGGATCCTCCCTCCCTTTGCTCCCTTCCAGGATAAATACCAATCCTGATACTAATATTAACACTAATACTAATACCAATACTCATACTGATACAACCCAACAGAACGAAGTTTTACGATTTCCTTTCCAGGGGATTTCAAGCTTTTCTTTAATCCTTCACCTAGGTCTTCACCTAGGTCGATGTCTGAAGTGAAAATGAAATTTCAAAAGAAGCCAAAGGTTTTGTTTGGAACAACTTCCAAATAGTTGTCTTCCTGTCCCCTTTCAGGGGCACACAGGGGATGTTTTGGGGAGGGAATGGTGTAAGTCTCCCACAATAATTCACTGAATTTGTCAAATATCCCAAACTACAGAATCCCAAATCCATTCTCCTCCAAAAGGAGAAAACTCACCCAGCTCAAAGGGTAATTTTCAAGTGAGTTGTTGGTTAATTAGCAATATTTCTGGATCAGCTCTATTATTTCTTATTTGACTTAATTAGGTCCAATCAGCTTTTAAGCTGCTGTGGCTGCCTGAGGAATTACCCAGGGCTCGGATGCAGGGAATGAGCTGCTTTCCCAAATCACTGAAAACACGGAGAGAATTTCCAAAGGCTAGGGCAATGTCCCACCAGGTGATACCTTGGAATTTCATCATCAGGCTTGGTTTGGCTTTGACTTTGCTTTTCATGGGGAACCTTTTGGATTCCAGCTCCAGTTGCTCCATCCCACTGCCCTTTGCCATCAGTCGTTGCCAGCTAATTAAAAAAAAAATTGCTTCCCTGTAATAAATCAGATACGAGTGGATCATTTGGAGTGGATTTAAGGAAAAAGCCACTTCCCATGCAAACCTGCTGCTCTTTCCTTCACAAACCCCTTTTGCCAGGCTGCACCTGCCCCCTCCCCAAAAAAAAAAAAAAAAAAAAAAAAAGAGTGAAAACCTTTTGGAGAAGAAAAAGCTGAAAGCGAGGTCAGTGCAGGGCTGGGCTGGGCTTTCCCCACACAGAACGCGGCCTGGCCCGGCTGTGCCACAGGGCTGGGATGAGCGCGGAGAGGGAGGCAGCCCGGGAGGGTGTTTATAGTCGGGCACCTTTTATTTCCTTGGGTTTGTGGCAATAAATCGTGGATAAAACAGCCCCGGCCCACCTGGTGGGGAAGCACTTGGGATGCTGATTATCCTGAGAGGGAGCCAAGGGGGAAAACTCCCACTGCTTTCAACAGGCGGCAGGGAAAACCGAGCCGGGATCCGCTGGGGAAGCGGCAGCAGCGGCTCCCTGGAGCTGCCAGATGCCGCTGGAATGGATCGGGAACTGCCGGCCTCTTCCCACTCGGTTCCGAAAGGTCACGGCCGGTGCTGGGCTCTTGGGAAGGATTTGCTGCTTACGAGTAGTGCTACAAAAAAATGGGAAAATTTTTTCACGGATACGAGCTCGGGAAAAACCACCCGAGGTATCTGAGGGCATCTAGCTGAGCTCACGCAATGTTTGCGCTGCTGCCACCGCCCCAGCCCCGCGGGGCACAAGCTCAGCCTCCCGCTCCCGTTTTCCCCCGGCTCTCCGGACAGGGAGCGGCATTTTGGGCCGGCCGCCCCCCAAGCCGGGGCTGCTGCACGTTCGCAGCTTTGCCACAATAAAAAAAGCAACTCGCCGGGAGAGGCTGGCGAGAACCAGGCTGTAACGACTCCATCTATTGGGTAAAAATATACGGCTCCAAATGCATAGGGAAAATTAATTCCGAGGAAAAAAAAAAATATATCAGAGGGGATTCGGAGCAGTTACCGGCACTTACAGCTTAATTGGACACAATTAGAGGAATGTTTCTCGGTTCTGTTTGAAAGCAAAATGAAGGTAACGGCAGCCGCTTGCAGAGATCCGAGCTCAGCAATCTCGAGGAGATGCCAATCCACATCCCGAGTTATTCCCGTCGCACAGGCTGTTAAGGGAAAGGGGCTTTTTCGGTGTCCGATCAGGGCAGGAGGAGCCCCTGACCCCAGAGGGCTCCGCAGGCTCGGGGCGAGGGGCAGCGAGGGGCGGGGGCGATGCTTCCCGGAACGCGTTTCTCCCGTTCCCATTCATTCCATGGAGCCGAGGCGCGGGGAGCAGCTTCGCCGCGGAGAGCAGAGGGCCCGGAGCCCCCTCCAAGAGCATCCCCCCTTCCCCAGAAAGCAGCGGCCGCACGGAGCCCGCTGCAAGCCTCCCCTCCGTTACCCCCGGCTTTTCTTGATATGATGTTCTCCCCCGGGGCTGCTGAACAGCAGAAAAACAAACTCCTGCCGGAGGAGGGAGGAGGCAGCGGGGGGGCCGGGGCCGGCGGCAGCCGGGGGATAACGGGGGGCGGAGGAGGAGGAGGAGGAGAAGGAGGAGGAGGAGGAGCGGGGGGCTACTCCGGGAAAGCGGCAGCGCGATCGGCGCCCGGCATCGCTCCCTCCGCCTCCCGAGCGCCGAGCGGCCGGGACCGGCGCCTCGGGAAGCTTCGTCCCGCTCTTTCTCCTCCTCCTCAGCCTCCCGCTGCTGCTGCCGCCGCTCGCTGCCCGCGGCCGGGGCGCGCCCGGCGGAGCGCTCGGCGATGGCAGCGCGGGGCGGGCGCGGCGCGGGCCGGGCGGGCGCGGGCCGGGGGTAGCGCGGGGGTCCCGCAGCGCTCTCCCCACCGGGGTCCCGGGTCCGCGGGGTCGGAGCCCGGGAGGGCCGCGGCGCGGCTCGGTCGGTGTCGGGCGGGGCGCGGTACCGCGGGATGTGAGCGGCGCGGCCGGGCAGGGATAGGGGCAGCGACAGGCACGGGGGCGGGAGGCGCCGGTGGCCCCGGTGGCCCCGGGCCCGGCATGCCGCGCTGCCGGAACTGCCGCCCGCCGCGCAGCTCGGGGCCGCGGGCCGCCCGCGGGCGCTGCCCCCGCCGCTCGGGGCCGCAGCCGGCGGGGGGCCCGGGGATGGCGCGGCGCTGCTCGCCCTGAGCCCGGCCCGCAGGAGGACGAGCGGCGGCGGCGGGAGGAGGAGGAGGAGGAGGAGGAGGAGGGGAGCGCCCATGGCGCGGGGGCGCCGGGCGCCGGCGCTGCGCACTCGGCTGCACGGGCTGCGCCTCATGTGCTCGGCGCGGGCGGCGCCGGCGCGCCGGGCGCTCTGGGTGCTCGCCTTCTGCACGGCGCTGGGGCTGCTGCTGGCCTGGTCCTCCGACCGCCTGCTGCACTGGCTCGCCTTCCCCTCGCACACCCGCGTGCGCACCGAGTGGAGCCGCCAGCTGCCCTTCCCCGCCGTCACGCTGTGCAACAACAACCCGCTGCGCTTCCCTCGCCTCTCCAAGGGCGACCTGTACTACGCGGGGCACTGGCTGGGGCTGCTGCTGCCCAACCGCACCGCGCGGCCGCTGCTCACCGAGCTGCTGCGCGCCGACGAGGCGCGGCTGCGCTGGTTCGCCAAACTGGCCGATTTCCGCCTCTTTCTGCCGCCCCGCCACTACGAGGGCATCAGCGCCGACTTCATGGACCGCCTGGGCCACCAGCTGGAGGACATGCTGCTGTCCTGCAAGTACCGCGGCGAGCTCTGCGGCCCGCACAACTTCTCCGCGGTGAGTGCGCGCCGGCAGTCCCGGCTGGCCTCGGCTCCTCTCCGGGGCCGCTTGGGTCGTGTCGGTTCTGGTCCGTGTTCCCGGTTCGAGTCGGTCCAAGAGACCTCCGGGTCGTGTCGGTTCTGTTCCCTCGGTCCGAGAGGGTCCTGGTCCCCTGGATCCCCTGTTGGCCCCGGACCCCGTCCCCCATTCGTGTCGGTCCAAGGGCACCCCTGCTGATGTCGGTTTAAGGGACTCCTGGTTGGTGTCGGTTCCGGTCCGTGTCCTGCTCCCCGCTCCGCTCCCGGCCCCGCCGCTCGCTGCGCGTTTGCCCGCGGTGCCCGGAACGCTCCGGGGTCGCAGCGATCCCGGAGGGTCCGGCGGGTCCCGGTGTGTCCGGCAGGTTCCGGCGGGTCCCGGTGTGTCCGAAGGGTCCCGGTGTGTCCGGCAGGTTCCGGAGGGCCCGGCGGGTCCCGGTGTGTCCGGCAGGTTCCGGAGGGCCCGGCGGGTCCCGGTGTGTCCGGAGGGTCCGGCAGGTCCCGCATGGCCGGGCAGGGTCTCCCCGGCCCGGGAACCCCTCGGGAGCTCCCTGCGGGTCGCTGCCACCGAGCGCTTTCCCTCTCGCTGTTTTTTCCACCGGCTCCAAGTGATGCTCTCTGGTCTGGGGATGACCGTCTGGCGTGTGAGGGGCTGGCTGCTGCCTTGAGTGTTAATCAGAAATAATTGAATTAATGTTGCACCATCCCCGCCGCTGCCTTCCCACGTTCCGCGTTGCTCCCAGCGCAGTCGCACCCAGATTTTTCCCGTGTCCGAGCCGAGGTCCCCCAGGTGTGCCGGTCCGGCCCGGCCCTGCCCATCCCGCCGGACTCCGCTGTGTCCGGCCCCCGGCTCTGTCCGGTCCCCTTCGGCTCCCCGCGCAACCCCGGGAGTCTCTGGAGCTGCTTCTCTGGGGCCCCGGGGGTTCTGTACCCTGGAGTGCTTTGCGATGCGGAGCTTTGCTGAGCAGAGCTGGTCCTAAAGGTGTTTGAGCCCTGATTAACCAGCGGGGTTTGGGATCAACCCCAAAACTCGGGGCAGGGCTTTACAAACCGCTAGGAGTGGGATCCCCGCTTGGGAAGTCCCGGTGGGACTGCTGGGCGCTCTGATGTTGGGAGCAGACTGGCTGAGAGCTGGAGCCAGACCCAGGTGAAGGATCCCCGGCAGCGGCGGGATGCTGATGCTGCTGGAACGTTCCTCCGATCCCTGCGGGCAGCGCGGCTGTGACTGAGCGTCCTGCGGAGGGGTCAGGGGTCTGCGGGGACAGAGCGAACTCTGCGTGGGAGCTGCGTGCGCCGGAGGAGCTGAACTCCGCTCTGCCTGGGATGCAGCCTGGAAACCAGACGGAATTGTCCCTTCGGGCTTGTCACGGCAGCCGCTAAACGGTGGAGGGGAGGAGGGAGGGATTGCCCCGGCTGTGCAGGCAGCAGCGGCTGCTGCGAGCAGGAGCAGGAGCGGCACAGCTGGGGGAAATCATAAATAAAACGGGATTTGGGGCAGGCCCTTTCCAACAGGACAGTCCGGTGCCGTGGCACGAGGAAACTCGGGAATTACAGAGGAACAGGCAGCGGGCGCTGGGAAGAGCTGCCTCCCCATGCCGGGTGCCAGGCTGGGATCTGCCGGGCCAGGCGGGGCTGGCTGCGGCTCTCACCGGTTCCTCCGGGAGCGCCGAGCCCGGCAGAGGCTCCCGATGTCCCGGCCAGGAGAAAGCCTGGAGTGCTGCTCGGCTGCACAGCCCAGGGCTGCTCTGGGACTGCTGCAGGACTTTCTCCGGGAGGAAATTGGGCATTCCCGGCTCTGCAGCTGCTGCCGGAGCCACCACGGTGCCTGCGGAGCGGGGTCTCCTCCAGCCGTCCCGGAAAGGTCCCAGAAGCTGCTTCCCGAGGCTGGGAGGGAGGGATCGGGGCTGTGACCCCCGGGAGCCCACGGCACTGAGGGCACTGCTCAGCTGAGAAGTAGGGAAGCGTCCTTCCCATCCCAAAGGTCTGCGTGGCTGCAGGGTGGAGGGAGAGGGGAATCCGTGTGCCGGGAGCCAGCTGGATCTGCTCTCCCTGCCCGCGGCAGGTGAGGGGGTCGGGGCCACCTCCCGGTGTCCCGGCACATCCCTCCTGCCTGAAGGAGCCGGGCAGTGCCCTCTGCCTTGTCCTTGAGGGGAGGCTGGGGAGCTTCTCCACCTGGGAACGCCTGTGCAGAGAGGTGTTCCCTGGGAACAGCTTCCCGAGGGTCGGGAGTGTCCCGAGAGCGCAGGACAGGGCACTGCCCTCCTGGCCGTGTCTGTGGGATGGAGGTGCCCCACCCGGGCTCTGCTCTGGGGTGCTTGGAGCTTCTGCTTCTCTCCCTAGATTTAGAGGGAGGACGCCAAGGAGAGGCAGGAAAATCCTGTGGTATGAGCTGGGCACAGGTATGAGGCAGGATGTGTGAAAAGATAAGTGTAGATGGAATAAATGGGGTTGTAAAGAGAATTTTGAAGGTTTTAGACATGCTTGGGTGCTCCAAGGGAGATGAGGCTTTCCTGGGTAAAACCCCCAAAAGCCCAAAGCAGAGGGGATTTGAAGCAAAGGGGCTCTGGCTGAGATGTGGAGCAGAGCAAAGGGGCTGGGGGAGGCAGATGCTCTCCTGTGAGTTCGTCCAGCTCTGCCCTGGAGCTCAGCCAAGACATTCCCTGTCCTCCCAGCCCATCTCCCACAGGAGATTCCCTCTCTTCCCAGCCCCTCCACACCGTGGGGGCAGAGGGTGTTGGGTTTTGTGGGTGACATGGGAAAGGAAGAGGACACTGAGGAATGAGCCCAGCAATCCCAAGAGTGTGGGAAGTATTGCTTTTACTCCTTAATAAATGGAAATAGGGGATTGCACGGATCTTTGGAGCTCGGGGCTGCAGGTCTGGGATGATCCCGTTAGATTTATTCCATTTAGGAGGGCTCAGGTCTGGATTATTTCCTAGCCTGCTCCAGGAGGGGTTTGTTGTCCCTGTCCATGTTTTCCAGAAGGATGAGGATTTGTTCATGGATCAGATGGAGTCTCCTGTCCTCAGCCAATGTGTGGCTTTACTTACTTTAGGCTGGACCTGAAGCTGGGCTCTTGGGGTGGTTATCCAGGAATCCTGGAAGGGTTTGGGTTGGGAGGGACCTTAAAGCCCAGTTCCATGGGCAGGGACACCTTCCACCATCCCAGGATGCTCCAATCCCCATCCAGCCTGGCCTTGGCCACTGCCAGGGATGGGCAAAACCATCCATGAATGCTTGGAGTTGGACAAATCCAACCTTCCCAAATGTCCACATGCTGGTTCCAAGGGAAGGAAGCACCCAGCAGCTCCTGTCCTTCAAAACTTCCCAATTCCAAATCCAAGTGCCAGACTGGCAGCTCAGTGAGTGAGGACCTGCTTTCCCTGCAGTGGGCCTGTCTAGGAGGAGCTGAGGCTCAGGATTAAGTAGATGTTGCTCTGCTCTGCATTCCCGGGATTTGGAGTTGATTTATTCCTCTGAGCTCTTTGTCTCTGGAATATTTATCTTGATTGCCCTGTCCTGTGCTCATTGATTTCTTCCTTCCTAGGATTTTTCATCCTGAGAAATTAATGAGTGCATCCAGCATCCTGGGGTCTGTTCATGGGCTGAGGTTTAGGGTTAATGATCTCCTGATTTAATAACTCCCTAAATCAAATTGTCACCTGTGCCTCTGCCTGAGGAGCTGTGGGGACACAGGGGTCATGCTGGGAAGGGTGGCAGGGTTTGGTCCCAACCTTCACGAAATCCTTGGATTTCTGGGGTGTTCCAAAGGCTCTGCAGTCAACACTTGCTCATGGTTTGATTTGCTCAGTTATTTTTTGTTAAACCATTTAATTTCTCCCCAGAGCAGGGACTTTATGGGGTGGCAGCTGCACAGAGACCTCAGTGCTGCTTTTGCTGCTTTTTAAAAATATTCCTGCGTGTTTGCCTAAAAATCTGATGATTATTGCTGACACATCCCTCAGATGGGATGTAATTGTGGCTTCCTCAGCAAAGAATCCCCTGTGTCCAGGGTGAAGCTCAGCCTTATCTCACTAAATGAATGGGACATTTCAGCCCTGGGGTTGGTGTGAGGGCAGATCGGAATTCTGTGCCACCAGCTTGAAACAGCTGCAAACACCTTAATTATCACCATCACAATTAATTGCAGAGGAATTTCAGGATGTGGGGTTGTTTATTTGGGGATTTTCCTCACCCACCCACAAACTGTTTTATGCAATTCCCTTTTCCACCTTTATTCTCTCATTTTTATTTTCATTCTTGATTTTTGGCTTCACTTCCAAACAAAGCTCTGGCTTGGGGCTGGTGTTGCCTTTGGAAGGGGTGTGGGTGGTGTTTAGTGGTGCTGATGTGGGGCTGGAGCCTTGGATGTGCTCCCAAATTGTCCCAGTGCCACTTTAGGGCACTGCCTGGGGCTGGTTGGATTCAGCCTGGGATCACTGTGAAACCAAAGCCTGTTCTCCCATCCTGAGGGAATCCTGCTGGTTTTGGGTTCCTGGTGGCAGAATCCAAGGAGGAATCCGGGGTGGGCAATGCCAAGTGCTGCCCCAGGCAGAGCTCTCTGTGAGGGATGGGCTGAAGGGTTTGGGGTGATTTCCTGCGGGTTTGGGGTCAGCTGGACCCCTGCACTGACCCCAGTTCCTGATCTCCCCCAGAGCTGGGTGCTGAGGGGATTTGGACTTCTCTTGGGCTGGGGCTGAAAACAGGGATGAGTTTGGCACTGAACTGGTGGGTCCTGAGAGGGGCCAGAAGCTGTGGGAGAAGAAGGACAAAGCTCAGGGGTTCCAGAGCTGCCCTTTTCTGCCAGAGCTGGAGGATTCCCAAAGGGATCCACGGAGTAAGGAGGTGGGCAGCAGCAGGGCCTGGGCTGCTGGGGGCACCCCTGCCATGGCAGGGACCCCTCCCACTGTCCCAGGCAGCTCCAACCCTGTCCAACCTGGCCTTGGGCACTGCCAGGGCTCCAGGGGCACCACAGCTGCTCTGGGCACCTGTGCCAGGGCCTGCCCACCCTGCCAGGGAACAATTCCCAATTCCCAATCTCCCACCCATGCCTGCCCTCTGGCAGTGGGAGCCATTCCCTGGGTCCTGTCCCTCCATCCCTTGTCCCCAGTCCCTCTCCAGCTCTCCTGGAGCCCCTTTGGGCCTGGCAGAGCTCTGAGCTCTCCCTGGAGCTTCTCCTCTGCAGGTGACACCCTCAGCTCTGCCAGCCTGACTCCGAGGGGCTCCAGCCCTGGAGGGGCTCTGTGGCTCCAGCAGCTCCATCTCCTTGGGGGACTGAGGGATTTCCTGGGAGGCTCCTCCAGATGTGGCCAGGATTGTCCCAGCTGCAGGAGGGGGCCCTGGCCTCGCTGGCCTGGGCAGGACAGAGCTGCTGGGGATGTGTGGCTGTGCCGGGAGTCAGGGGTGCAAATCCCACGGAATCTGGGGAGAGCAGGGCTGGGCTGGGCTCCTCTGCATCCCACACTTGGCGTCCCAGTGCCTCTGGATCCAGGTGCAGATCCAGGTGCAGGCAGCTGTTGGAATTCTTCACCCCTGGTGGTTTTAGCAACATCTGTGCAGGATTCTGGGGTGGGAACTCTCCTGGATTTACAGACTGTCTCAGGCTGGAAGGGATCCACAAGAATCCATGAATCCAACTCCTCACTTCACCGTGAATGGGGGAACTTTGATTTCTGTCAGGACAGGAAAAATATCACTTCCATGGGGAAAGGATTCAGCTGAGTCTGGCCACTTCTCCAGGAAATGCTCCCAGTTTTGGCCTGGGCTGAAGCCCAGACCAAACCCCTTTCCTTGAGCGGGGATTTTTCTGGAGAGGAGGGATGGGAGTGTTTGGGAATTGAGGGATGGGATTTTTTGGGAGAGGAAAATCCAACTGCAGGAAGAGGAGGGATTTCTAGCAGGACTTTGTTGTGGTTTTTCTCTTTTCCATCCATCCATCCATCCATCCATCCATCCATCCATCCATCCATCCATCCATCCATCTTTCCATCCAGGGGACTCCAGGTGCTCAATGTGTAATCATCACCATGGGTTTGTTTGAGTTGTGGAATAGGTTGCCAGTAATTACTGCCCACCCTGAGCAGAATTAATGTAATTAAAGACACAGTTACAGTCCCCGCCCACTCTGGGATGCTGCCAGGGCTTAATTAATGTTTGCAAATTGCTCCAGGATCTGCATGGGACCACCTCCCAACAGTGTCACGTTGGGCAGGGAATTGAGGAATTTTCCCCTGTCATTCCTGGCAGGAGATGAGAGTGGGAATTCCTGGAATGGAGCTGCTGTGGGACAGTGGTGTGGGATGAGGAAGGAAATCCAAGGGTGCAGGGTGGGGATCAGTGGGATTTGGGCTCCCAGTGCCCCTGGGAGCCTGAGGCTGTGGGTTTGCCCTTCCCTCTGCTGCAGTTCAGGGTAATTCCATTTGTCCTGAAATCCCTGGGGTTTGTTCCCACTGGAACTTTTTTCCTGTTGGCCATGTTTTCCCCATCCTGTCATTTATCCTGAATTCCCTGGGCCATTGGAGGCTGTCCCCACTGGGAGCACTGCAGGGCCTTGCAGCATCCCAGCCTGGCTCTGGAATCCATCCCTCTTCCCAGCAGGAGGGATAAAATCGGAACTGGGATGAACTTTTCTCCTGGGTTTGCTTTTCCCATCCTGGCTGCAGATTTTCCTTGAGCTGGGATGGAGGGAAGCTGCTGGATTCTTGTCTGGGCCAGGAACTGGGTGGGAAAATCCTGCCTAAATCCCAGACTTTAAAAATGAAGCCACAGCTCCCAAGGTGGGAATTGTCCCCCAAAACTTGCCCAGCCCGGGTGTGCTCAGGGCTTCCAGCAGGGCTGATTGATGTTGGGATTCCCATTTTTCCTGCATTCCTGCTCCATGGCCCTTTCCAGCACTTCCAGCCTTCCCTGCTTCCCTTTTCCCAGCCCCTCTCTCTGGGAACTCACCCGTCCATCCTGATGTGCTTGGGAATGAGGGCTGTGCATTTCTCTCCTGCTGAAGCCAGGGAATGCCCTCCCTCCAAACCCCTGGGATAACACAGCCCCTTCACTTCCCTCTGGGAGTTCTCAATTCTCTCATTTTTTCCTTTCCCCCCTGTAATTTCAAGCAGTAGGAACAGGATCTTTTTTCCATGGATTGTTCCACTCTTCTTTTCCCAATTTTATAATTTCTTGCTGGAATAAAACAAATTCTAAGCAAACTTCCTCCCCAGACCCCTGGAGCTTGACATTTTTTCAATAATAAAGTTGGAATGTAAATTAGGAACTGGAGCTGTTCCCAATCCTAGGAGCACACTGCTGCCATCCCAATTCTCCTCTGCTTTATTAAATCAGGAAGAATGGCCCATTATAATCCAATTAACTGTGATTCTCAGGCAGGAATTCCTGGCTTCGGGGTGGGGGAAAAGTTGCATAAAATGATTGTAAAAGGGTTGGGATTGGGTGGTTTGGGATTTTTTTTCCTTTTTCCCTTTAAAAAACCCTTCAGCAGCTGAAACCAGGGGAAAGTCATGGTGGGGAACTGGTTCCTGGCTTTGTAATAAATTTATGGAGTGACCCAAGGTGGCTCCTTGTGGGCATGGAGATCCTGCTGGGCTGCCAGCACATGCTCCTGCCAGGAATGATCCCATCTTTCTCCTGGAATTCACGGCTCAGTGCTCCCAGCACTCGGGTGGAAGGGAAGGACAGAAGGACCAGTAACTTGTCCATGGAATTCTGTTCCTGCAGCTCCAAACAAGCCTGGCACAGCTTGGAGGGATCTGGGGTGGGAGCGGAGGGTTGGAGGCAGGTGGGGAAATGAGATCATGAAGTGGTTGGGGTTGGAAAGGACCTTAAAGGACCTGAAAGCCCCCCCAGTGCCACCCCTGCCATGGCAGGGAAACCTCCCGCTGTCCCAGGCTGCTCCAAGCCCCCTCCAACCTGGCCTTGGGCACTTCCAGGCCTCCAGGGGCACCACAGCTGCTCTGGGCACCCTGTGCCAGGGACTCCCTGCCCTCCCAGCGAGGAATTCCATCTCTCTCAGACCTTCTTGCTTTGTTAAATTTTGTAGCAATTCCCAAATGCCTCCAAAGTGGTGGAAATGGGCTGTGCAGCAGGAAGGCAGCCTGGCAGGCTCCCTGGAATACACCAACACAGCATTCCCACAGGTGCCTAGAACTTTATAGCTAATATTTTGGAATAGCAATGGACTTTCTGAGGGGGGAAATTAACTTCCCCCTCTGGTTCCTTCCTGCCATGCCCGGGATAAAGGATGGGAAAGTCCGGAGCAGCTCCCAGCATTCCAGTTGAGCTTTCCAGCTTGTTCCCTGCTCCATCAGCATCTCCTGCCCTCCAGACTCAGCTGAATGCCCGAATTTCTTCCTTCAGGGAGTGCTGAAGCAGAAGGCACCGTCCTGCCCAAGTCATTCCCTGGGAAACAATCCTGAAAATCCCGACTGGAGGTGGCAGATCCTGGCGCTGTTCCCACAGTCGCAGCTTCCCACACTATCCAAACACTGGGACGTCAAAGCCATCAGTCCCTGTGTTCTGGTGGTGCCTGCAGCCAGATCTTCCTCCTCTGGAAGCCTCCTGCAGTCCTGGGTGATTTGTGGCACCCGGGACTCCAGCTGGGTCCAGCTCCCGGTGTTTTATCCTCACTCACCAGCACATTCCAGTGAGGATCAGCCAGGGATCCTCCCAGGCTCCCTGCTTTCCTCTGGAAAGGCCACTTCCAGCCTCACATGCTTTGTCCCCTTGTCTTTATCCCTGTGTCCCGCTCAGTCCTTCCCTCCCCTCCGGTTTCTCCTGGGGGTTGGAGTCACCCATGGTCCCCCCTGCTCCCTCTGCCCTCTGTGTGGGGTTTGGGTGTCCGTGCAGCCTCTGGCCAGGTAATAATTGGCATTGACTCCATGAGTCACGGCAGGCTGATCAATAATCTGTGTCTCTGTTAAGAAACCCATTGCTTTTATAGACAGTTACAATACATCTGGACTAACTGGTCCAGATGTCCAAACACCATCACCATTGGCTAGTTAAGGAACTATCCTGTGGTAAACAATCTCCATAACACATCCCACATGTTCACAATACCAGGTACAGCAAGTGAAAACAAGAATTGTTTCTCATTCTCTGAAATTCTCACAGCCTTTCCCAGAAGGATGCCTGGGAAAGGTCTGTGTCTCTCTGTGGCCACAGAGCTGCTGCCACATTTGGGGACACAGCTGTCCCCTCCCCTGCCCGGGGGAGCTGTGGCTGCAGGAGTTCTGCTCCCTGCTCCCTCCTAAACACTGAAATCCAATCCCAGGCAGTGGAAGTGGGACCTGCCTGACCCTGCAGGACAGGGGCTTTGTGCCACAGGAGTCAGGAGGGGAATGGGGCCCATGGGATGGGTTTTCCTTGGGCTGGGATTCCCAGCTCCAGGTGTGCCCCTTGGGATTTGATAGTTTTTGTAGGTCCCTTCCACCTGAAATTTCCTTTCTCTCGCCTTCTCCCCAGAATCTCCTCTGCCTTGGATTTTTCCAAGCACTGGACACTTCCCATCCCTTTCTTGCTCATGCCCATTAACCTGGCTTTACATTTTTGTGCCAAATTCATTGTGTTAAAATAATTCCAGTGGCTCCAAGAGCCTTGAATAAGGGAGCCATTGGGAGAGGTGGGAATAAAGCTCCTGGTTGGGCTGGGAGATTCCTGAATTCTCAGTGTCCTGTGACAGCTGCTTGGACAGGATCCACCTCAGCTCCTGGTGCTCCCCTGTTTTGGGGATTTCTGGATGTGGGATGAACAGGGGATTTGGAACCCTCATGTTTTTGTATTTGCATCAATATTCCTGGTTTTCCAAAGGCCTTTCCCTCATGGAGTCAGTGTTTGGCTTTCACTTGGCACAGGAGGGAATTTCTGCTCACCAGAATTTGGTCCCCTCAGTGAAACCATCATTAGCAGTTAATTAGTGGTGGGGGAAATTCCAGGTCCCTTTTCCCTGCCCCATCTCCCCTTCCCAAGGCTGGGGAGGTTTTATTTGGAATGACTCCTGATTTGGGATTTGCCACATCCTGCAAAGGATAATCCAGTGTGGGAAGGAGATACCTCGACATCAGTGGCAGCTTTTGGGGCTTTCCAGAGCTGGGACTTAGTGTGGGATCAGCTCCCTGTGGGATCAGCTCCCTGTGGGATCAGCTCCCTGTGGGGTTACCTGCACGCCTCAGGAGAGGGGGATGTGACACCGAGGGGTTCAGCAGCCCCAGATCATGACGGTTGGCTGAAGTCTGATAAAATACATGATTTTAAACTCTTTGAAGATTTTTTTGAGCTGTTTGTGTTTGGCCTCCGGCCTGGGCACCGCTTCTGATGAAATTTCTAAGCTTTCCTTGATGGTGCAAGGATTATGGATTTAGATTAAAAGGACATCAGAGATTTTCACATGTACTTAGTGCTGGCTTTAAACATCCAGTGCTGGGGGATGCCAGAGCCCAGGGGGGAATGGAGTCCCAGGAATCTTGTAATGACCCCAAATCCTGCTTCCATTTTGGGCTCTTCTAAAGGAGGAGGACCTGGAGGGGCTGAGCCCAGGAGGGGCTGAGGGAGCTGGGGGGCCTCAGCCTGGAGCAAAGGAGGCTCAGGGGGACCTTGTGGCTCTCACAGCTCCTGCCAGGAGGGGACAGCCGGGGGGTCGGGCTCTGCTCCAGGAACAGGGACAGGAGGAGAGGGAACGGCCTCAGGCTGGGCCAGGGCAGGCTGTCGTGGTTTGACACGGAAAAATAATTTTTCCCCGGAAGGAAGAGGTTAATTTAGATATTGACCAATTGAAAGTAGACACGCCTCTGAGAACACAGAGGGGTTGAAAGCAGAATTCCCAGGAAAACTCGCTCTCTTTGGTTCCGGTCAGCGTGCAGTGCAGACCTCCCCTGCCCAGCCACAAGCTGGGTGGGGGAGGGGAAGCCCATGGCCTAAGAAAGGTAGGCCGAAGGCCCCAAGGGTGGTGGAAGGACTGGAACCGGGCTGGCCCCTGCAGATGGAAGGGTGGAAGAAATCTGGGATGTCTCCATTTCCCCCCCCAGAGTTCCTCTCCCGAGAGGGAGAGAGAAAGCCGCAAGGAAGGAAGAGCGGGGGGAGCTGCTGCAAGGTGCCCAGCTGTGTGGGAGTTGCTGGATGTCCGGGCATCGAGCCATCCTGGGAGTTCGGACTTTTAACCCTTCCTTGAAAAATGAAAGCTTTGTGAATTTTCCTTTCCCCTCCTCGGTTTGAAAGAGAAGAAGAGGGACACCTTGGACCCTGGGATGGGATGTTGGAAGGAGGAATTCTAGATGGGAGGGGGACAAGGAGTGGCTTTTGGCTGGACTTTTCTATGTTAGCCACAACCTGAACCAAATCTTCTCCTTCAAAAGAGACTGTGTTTTGGGAAGATGCCAGTGAGTCAAGAGACCTGCTTCAGCTGAGAAAAAGACAAAAGTGGAGTGAACAGAGAAAAGGTTAGGGAGTTTGTGGTGGCGCCCCCTTACCCTGGAAAGGAAAGAGAAGAGAAGAAGATCTCTGTTCTTGAGCCCTCGGCCCCAGGGGAAAATGGGGGGGACTGTGGTCCCAAACAATGAAAAACTGAACTGTTGTTTTCTCCCCTCTTGGCAGGGCATCCTTGAAAGGAAAAATCCTAAAGGCAGTGACCATCCATGCATTGGTGGTGAGAGCACTGTGCATGGAAAGGAGAAGGGTCACCATGGCAAACCTTTTCTCCGGGCGGTGCCATGTGTGACATGGAAACACAGGATTGTGGAGCTGTGTTTCTTGGGGGGGTCTGTAGCACAGGAGAGACTCTGTTCCCTCGATGGACTGAGTATCGATTGTTTGGAAGGTGGAAACCTGATTGGGGTCCAGATTGTGTCTCGCTGTGGTTTGTTGGAGTTAGGTAGTAGAGGGGAGGAATGTTTTGCAAGGTTTTCATTTGGATCTTTGTGTGGTTTTTTTTTCCCTTCTTTAGTTTTCTCTTTTCTTTTGTAGTGGTAGTTTAATAAAGTTTTTTTCCTGTTATTAAGCTTGGGCCTGCTTTGCTCTATTCTAGATTCCACTTCACAGCATTCAAGGTAGGAATCACATTTTCATGGGGGCACTGGCCTTGTGCCAGTGTCAAACCATGACATTTGGTTCCCTGACCGGGAAAAGATAAGATCAGATAAGATAAGATAAAATGGTGATAAGGTGAATGCTGTGAAATGGGATCAGGAGGAATAAGAGCAAAGCATGTGTTGGGTTTTGAGATGAATTGGGGTGGAGATTTAGTGTAAGTTGCTGTTTTATGTAGAATGTGTTGAATGTAATTTTAATAATGATTTTTTTTTGTAGTCTGTGTTCTCAGAGGCGAAGGGTGGAATGTCGTGGTTTGACACGGAAAAATAATTTTTCCCCGGAAGGAAGAGGTCAATTTAGATATTGACCAATTGAAAGTAGACACGCCTCTGAGAACACAGAGGGGTTGAAAGCAGAATTCCCAGGAAAACTCGCTCTCTTTGGTTCCGGTCAGCGTGCAGTGCAGACCTCCCCTGCCCAGCCACAAGCTGGGTGGGGGAGGGGAAGCCCATGGCCTAAGAAAGGTAGGCCGAAGGCCCCAAGGGTGGTGGAAGGACTGGAACCGGGCTGGCCCCTGCAGATGGAAGGGTGGAAGAAATCTGGGATGTCTCCATTTCCCCCCCCAGAGTTCCTCTCCCGAGAGGGAGAGAGAAAGCCGCAAGGAAGGAAGAGCGGGGGGAGCTGCTGCAAGGTGCCCAGCTGTGTGGGAGTTGCTGGATGTCCGGGCATCGAGCCATCCTGGGAGTTCGGACTTTTAACCCTTCCTTGAAAAATGAAAGCTTTGTGAATTTTCCTTTCCCCTCCTCGGTTTGAAAGAGAAGAAGAGGGACACCTTGGACCCTGGGATGGGATGTTGGAAGGAGGAATTCTAGATGGGAGGGGGACAAGGAGTGGCTTTTGGCTGGACTTTTCTATGTTAGCCACAACCTGAACCAAATCTTCTCCTTCAAAAGAGACTGTGTTTTGGGAAGATGCCAGTGAGTCAAGAGACCTGCTTCAGCTGAGAAAAAGACAAAAGTGGAGTGAACAGAGAAAAGGTTAGGGAGTTTGTGGTGGCGCCCCCTTACCCTGGAAAGGAAAGAGAAGAGAAGAAGATCTCTGTTCTTGAGCCCTCGGCCCCAGGGGAAAATGGGGGGGACTGTGGTCCCAAACAATGAAAAACTGAACTGTTGTTTTCTCCCCTCTTGGCAGGGCATCCTTGAAAGGAAAAATCCTAAAGACAGTGACCATCCATGCATTGGTGGTGAGAGCACTGTGCATAGAAAGGAGAAGGGTCACCATGGCAAACCTTTTCTCCGGGCGGTGCCATGTGTGACATGGAAACACAGGATTGTGAAGCTGTGTTTCTTGGGGGGGTCTGTAGCACAGGAGAGACTCTGTTCCCTCGATGGACTGAGTATCGATTGTTTGGAAGGTGGAAACCTGATTGGGGTCCAGATTGTGTCTCGCTGTGGTTTGTTGGAGTTAGGTAGTAGAGGGGAGGAATGTTTTGCAAGGTTTTCATTTGAATCTTTGTGTGGTTTTTTTTTCCCTTCTTTAGTTTTCTCTTTTCTTTTGTAGTGGTAGTTTAATAAAGTTTTTTTCCTGTTATTAAGCTTGGGCCTGCTTTGCTCTATTCTAGATTCCACTTCACAGCATTCAAGGTAGGAATCACATTTTCATGGGGGCACTGGCCTTGTGCCAGTGTCAAACCATGACACAGGCTCAGGGTGGGCTCCAGGAGGAATTTCCCCATGGAAAGGGGGGTCAGGGATTGGCAGGGGCCATCCCTGGAGGTGGCACTCAGGGCTGTGGGCTGGGCACAAGGTGGGGATCAGGCACAGCTGGGACTCGGTGATCCTGGAGGGCTTTTCCAGCCTCAGAGATCCTGGGATACTGCATTGGGAAGTGGAGTTGGTAGGGAAGGGAAGCTGTGTGGGTGTGAAGGGTTTGGGCACTTCCAGGGCTCCAGGGGCACCCTGTGCCAAGGCCTGCCCACCCTACCAGGCAACAATTCCCAATCTCCCACCCATCCCTGCCCTCTGGCAGTGGGAGCCATTCCCTGGGTCCTGTCCCTCCATCCCTTGTCCCCAGTCCCTCTCCAGCTCTCCTGGAGCCCCTTTGGGCCTGGCAGAGCTCTGAGCTCTCCCTGGAGCTTCTCCTCTGCAGGTGACACCCCCAGCTTTCCTAGCCTGGCTCCAGCCCCCCTGATCCTCTGTTATCCCAGGCACAGGAGCCACTTCCCATGGCAAATCTCAGTTTGTTTTGCTTCCTCTCCACTTTTTGAAGTGATTTTGCTCCTTTGGCCTCTGTTCCCTCCCTGCCTCGGGAAAGGGGAGCTCCAGTGGGGATGAAGGGGACACCAGTGCTGACCTTGCAGCCCTCCCCGTGCCCACCCAGGTGCTGGCTGGGTCGGGGCGTTTTGGGATTTCAAAGCCCGGTGCTGACTGGGGTGGCAGAGCCTGGCTGGCTCCTCACCTCTCCTTTTGCCATCTGAGGGATCAGGGTCTGCTGTCACCTCCGTGCTGATGGACTCACTGGGGCTTTGGCTGCTCGGGGAGCCAGGGCTGAGTGCCTGCAAGCTGCTGTCCCCGAGCAGGGAAATCCTGAGGGATCCTCCCTGCCTGGCTGCTTCAGGAGCCATCAGTGCTCTTTAGTGATGGGGACACTTGATTTTCATCCTGCTTTCTCTGGGCTGGGAAAGGCAATTCCCTGCTGATGGGAGACACCCCAGTGCAGGCTCTGAGCCCGATGGAGCAGGGGTGGGATCCAGCCCTGCTGGGGTTACACCCAGGACCCCTTTGCGGACCCCTGTCTCCTTACCTGTTAAATCAAAAAGCAGCAGAGGAGCGGTGGCAGGAGCAAAGCTGCTGCTGCTGGGGTGATGCTCCTGTCAGCCTGTGCTGCTGCTTCGGGAGAATTTTGGGATGAGCTGTGGGGTGGTTTGTGCTCTGCCTCTGGAGTGAATTGTTTGGAATTTCCTCTGGTGTCCTTGCTGTAGGAATTGGTGCAGATTTAGTGCTTTCAGGCGGTTTTTTCAGCGTTGCAGCAGCAGCAGCATGGAAGGCTGGAGGGAGGGCGTTGGGCTGGCCTTGCCCTGCAGGGTTTGAGGTGCTGGAGGCTGCAGGACCTGGCTCAAAACGGGGCAAACCCAGCTCAAACCTCACAGGAACAAATCCTGTCAGTGCCAGCCCTGCAGGGAGGATCCAGGAGCCTGGAACCCCAAATTCTCAGGGCATGATGGAGCAGAAGGGTTTTTGTGGATGTCAGTGCTGGGTCAGCAGAGCTTGGGAGTCTCTTGGGGTGGAGTAGGGGAAGGGACCCCACAAAGGCCTCAGCGCTGCCTTGGGGTGACCAGGTGGGGATTTGCTGATGGGATTTTATCACTGCCTGGATTTGGGCTCCTCCTGTGTGTGAGCCCGGCTCAAAGTCCCACTGCCAGGGACTGGGTGGCAGCAGGGGCACTGGGGGTGGGAAACTGCTCCAAGGGCTTTCCCAAGGGTGGATGGAGCAGGCTGAGCTTGGGTGGGGTTAGGTGGGGTTTGATGGGTTTTGGTGAGGTTTGGATGGGGTTAAGTGGGGTTTGATGGGTTTGGGTGAGCTTTGAGTGGGGTTTGATGGGTTTGGATGGGGTTGGGTGACGCTTTCGTGGTGTTTGGATGGGGTTTGATGGGTGTGGTTGGGTTTGGATGGGGTTGGGTGACGTTTGGGTGGCGTTTGGATGGGGTCCTTGGCTGGTTTGTCTCCTGTCCCTGCCTGGCCTTGGCACAGGGACTTCAGGACAGGCTGGACCCCCCTGCCTGTGACAGAAGAAAACGAAGAGCAGGGACTGAGTGAGAGAATTTGCAAAAAGAAATCAAACCACAGAACCAGTAAGGCTGGAAAAGATTTCCAAGGTGAAATCCAGCCTTCAGCCAGCGCCCAGATTTCTGGAATGGCTTTGCTGGGATTACAGGGCTCCAGAGCAGCAGCTGGCACCGGTGATCCCAGTCCCACACCAGGGTGACCTTGCCCATTTTTCCTGCTTTTCTTTTCCCTCCCTGCTGGGCTCAGCTCCTGAATCTCCATCTCCCCGTGAGCACAACAGGGAAAGAGCTGAAAATCCACCAGGTGCTGATGGATTTGGAGGAGGGAATATCCAATCTGTGAGTGCAAAGGGCGTTGTTTTTATTGCTGGAAGTATTTTTTACTCTAGTTTAATGGGATTAGTGCTGGAGGTTTGGGGCCAGCTGTTCCCACTGCAGACAGGCAGGAAAACATTCCAGCATTCCACTCCTGCTGCTTTCATCTTGTAATGAGCTTGTCAGCAATTAGCAGCTCTTGGAACGGCCGCGGAGCGACAACACCGCAGCTCAGCGCCCAAACCCTGCATTTTTAATGGATTTGGGTGGGAAAAGGCATGGAATGGGGGTGGTTCCAGGATTGATGGGTAGGAAGCACCAGAGCTCTGCCTGGTGGCATTTCCTCGGTGTTCTGTGGCTGATTTTGGGTTTATAATAAACCCATATCCTTTGGGGATTTAAAAAAATTCTGGACATCTCTCATCTGGAATTTCCCCTTCTCATAGGCAGGAGGGGAGTTCACTGAAGATCTTAGGTCTGTAAAGTCTTTTTCTAACACCTAAGGAAACGTGAGTGGCACAGTCAGTGCTGGAAGAATGGGATGTGTAGGGAAAATGGGATGTGCAAGGAATTTCTGTGGGGCTGGCAGAGTTGGGGACATTTTTTGGGCAGAAAGGAGGGGTTTTGCTTCTCCTAGTTATTGGAGCCTGGATTTTTCCCAGTTCTGTTCAGGTGGAAATAAATCTGGGATTGGTTTGAGACCCCTGAACAGATGTGGGGAAAGGCTGACCTGGAATCTTGGAGTTTGTGCTGATCTTCAACCCCGGAGAAGACCTGCAGTGCATTTTTGTTGGTATTATTTTTGAAGGCATCAGGCAGAGAAGATTCCTGAGCTTTCCCCTGCGGTTTTCCTAGGACCTGTTCCAGAGCCGTGCCTCTGCCCTGCTCTTTGTAGCTGGATGGCTGAAGCTGAACTGGAGCTCAGGACTTGGACAGGGAGGAGGTTTTGAGGGATTTCTCTCTGACGTTTGGTTGTGGGAGTGTTTGAGCAGATCTGGGAGCTGCTCAAGGCTGCCCACCCTTCCCATGGGATTTGTTCTCCTGCCTGAGTCTGGGCAGGACTGGAACAACATTCTGCAATCGAGCAATTGTTCAGGTTGGAAAAGCCCTCTGAGCCCATGGAATCCCAGCACTGCGGGGCCACCCCGACGTGTCCCAGGTGCCACATCCAGGTGGATTTGAAATCCCTGCAGGGGTGGGGACTCCACCCTTGGGCAGCGCTTCCAGGGAAGAAATTTTCCCAGATACCCAGCCTAGCCCTGCGTGTGGCTGTTTGCCTGGCCCAGCCTGGGGCCGTTCCCTCTCCTCCTGTCCCTGTTCCTGGAGCAGAGCCCGACCCCCCGGCTGTCCCCTCCTGGCAGGAGCTGTGAGAGCCACAAGGTCCCCCTGAGCCTCCTTTGCTCCAGGCTGAGCCCCCCCAGCTCCTCAGCCCCTCCCAGCTCCGTTCCCTGCCCTGGAAGGCCCCAGACTGTCCCATTCCTGGGCACATTCCATCCCATGTGGGATGCCCTGCCAGGGCTGTGGGTGCTGGGGACAGAGGGGACATCACTGCCCCTGGCTCACACCTGGGGTCTGGCTGAGCCCATCCAGCTTCCTTCTCTTCCCTCAGCACCCTGAGCACAAATCCTGCTGCAGATTCCCTGATGTTTGCACCCCCAGCTCAGCCAAGTCCTGGGGAAATTTGGGATTTGAGCTGTTCCTCCACCAGAAGCCTTTCTAAAAAGAGCCTCTTCCTTAAAAATCCAAAGGAGGATGGGGCTGGAGATGGGATCATGGCCCGTGCCCAGAGTGTCTGTCACTCCCTGCTCCTGTGGAGCTTCATCCATCTTCCTTTCCCAAACCCATCCAACTGCAATGCCTGGAACTCTCCAAGCCAATTGATCCTTGGGAAGGCAAAAAAATTAAAATCAGTTGAAACATTTGTCCTGTGGGAATTTCTTGAGGGAAGAATAAATCCATGAGCAAATGAGGCTGAGTTCAGCCAGCTGCTGGAATTTTTCCTCAGTGACCGTGGCCACTGACAGACCCTGGGGCCACCAAGGCTCTGCAGATGCCACTGTGGGGTCCAGGTTCTGTGCCATTAGCCCTGGTGCTGGCAGGCATTGCTGCTCCTTCTCTGCTCCTGGCAGTTAATGAGCATTAATGGAGGCTGGCCCTGTGCTGGGAGAGCTGCAGTCCCTGGAACCCCCGAGGTTTGCTGCTGCCACATCCCCAAACCCAGGGATTTGGGCAGGGAAGTGTTTCCCAAGGGAGAGTGTTTTCCAGGGAAGTGTTTTCCCCCTTCTGGACGTGCAGGCAGGGCTGGATGAGGGGCAGCATTCTCTGTCTGGGCCGTGCTGGATGGAAACTTTGGGATTTTAGCCCAAAATCTGTTTGTCTAGGACAGGCAGGTTCATCTCCAGGCCCAGAGGGGTTTTATTCTGGAATGTGAATCCCTACCCCAAGCAAGGGAGTGTTTCTCTGGAAGTGAAGCCTCCCAGCAGGAATCCTTTGTGGGCTGCTGCCCCTTTTGCCCCGGGGACATCCCAGGAATGCCATTCCTGGGAAGCTGCCCCAGTTTGGGATCCTTATTTGCTTTTTCATCCCCTTTTCCCATTCCCTTGCTGCAATCCCTGCTCTGTCACAGAATCCTGGCGTGCTGGGAGGTTGTTCTGAGCCCCACCCAGCTCCTCTGCTCCCAGTTTGGGTCTGCTGCTGGGGGATGCTGGGATGCTTCCTGCTGGGAATGGCTCAGGGAACCTGAAAAGGTTTGGAAGGGGCCCTAAAGCCCATCCAGACCCTGAGGGTTGGGGCCTGCAGGAGGGACCCCAAATTGTGGGGTCACAGATCCTGAGCTGTGGGGTCACACATCCTGAGCTGTGGGGTCACAGCAGACCCTGAGCTGTGGGGTCACACATCCTGAGCTGTGGGGTCACTGACCCTGAGCTGTGGGGTCACACATCCTGAGCTGTGGGGTCACAGATCCTGAGCTGTGGGGTCACACATCCTGAGCTGTGGGGTCACAGACCCTGAGCTGTGGGGTCACAGAGCCTGAGCTGTGGGGTCACAGACTCTGAGCTGTGGGGTCACAGACCCAGAGCTGTGGGGTCACAGAGCTGGAGCTGTGGGGTCACACATCCTGAGCTGGGGGTCACAGACCCAGAGCTGTGGGGTCACAGAGGAGCTGCCCCACCCCGCAGCGCTGCAGTCTGACCAAACCCGACCCTGGCCATGGTTAGTGCTCGCCCCCTCCAGTGCCCGGTGGGAGGGAAAGGACGGGAGCAATCCCTGGGGGCTGATGGGTCCTTGGGGGCTGGTGGGTCCCTGCTTTACCCTGTTTTACCTCCCAGGGCCGTCAGTTCCCCCCTGACCCCCTCCAGCCCACCCCTGTCTGGCTCCGTGGGTTTTCCCCCGAGCCGTTTTTTGGGATGTGCTTGTGCTGAGCCCCAGGTTCGCTGGGATTTCTGTGTTGTGGGGTCCCGGAGTGGTGGGTGTGGCTGGGCAGGGTTGGGGCTTGCTGAGGACTCACCTGGGCAGGTGTTGGGGCCGGGGGTTCAGCCTGGGAGTCACTGCTGTTCAGAGTGACAGCACTGCCTCAAATCCTTCCCAAAAGCTTCCAGAAGCTCAGAATTGCCCAGCTGGGAAAGCCCTGTAAGACCACGGAGGCCAGCCCGTGACTGCCGCCCCCTCGTCCCCAGGTGCCCCCGGGCTGGGGGCTGCGGGGGCTGCCTGCGGTCCCTGCCCTGCACCCCTGGCAGTGCCAGGCTGCCCTCCATCATCTCCAGGGAGCCGAGAGGAAGCCACAGCTCCAGGCTGTGCAGGGGGACAGGGAAGGACAAACCAGCGTCCCCTGTGCTGCCCAGTGTCACCTCCTGCTGCCAGGCAGTCAGAGCTGGCTGCAGATCACCCGGACCGCCCAGCCGGGGCTGTGTGTCACACAATCCCCACCTGGAGCAGCTGCTCCGGCCCAGCCCGGTGCCAGCTCTGCCCGACCCTGCCGGGCACGCAGGGCACCAGGAAGGAGCTCCTGGCCCAGCCCTCCCAGCAGATCTCTGCAGCTTTGCTCCCTCCCTGTCCGATCCTGCAGGGCTGCCCTGGGCCTGTCCAGCCCGAGGGAATTGTGTGAATTGTGTGAGTCTTCCCTCCTGCACCTCTGCTCCCTCCCTGTCAGAGGGAAATCCCCCCAGGGGTGCCCTGGCTCTCTGAACTGCTCCAGGGATGGGGCAGCCAGCTTCTTCTGGGAAAGCTGTGCCAGTCCCTCCCCACCCTCAGCAATTTTAAAGCCAAATTCTTACCAAAAAAAACACCCACTCCTTTCTTCTTGGGTCGCCAGCTCCTTGTTTTTTGTCCAAACTATCAGGAAAAAAGTGGAATTGGAGAAAAATCCTCTTTGGAGCCTTGGATTTCACATCAGGGTTGCTGGGATGCTCCCCAGGCTGTGGCTCTGCCTGTGGGGCTGGAGATGAGGCTCTGCAGGGGAAGCCCAGAATGGGGAGGGTGAGGAGTGCTTCCCCTTTCCCCTCTGCTCCCGTGCCTGATGTGCATTTCCAGGCAGGACGGCTCTGCCAGGGATTGCACAGCAGCAGAGAAGGACCGAGGCTCCAACAAACAGCTCTGGGCTGGCAGAGAGGTTTTCTTTCCTCCTGGGGATCAGGGATGTGTTGTGCTGGGAGCAGAGATCACCCTGAAGGTCCCTCCCTGTGCCTCTCCTCGAAGGGAGGAGGAAAAAAAAAGGAAAATCCATTTAAAATCCCTGATTTACAGTGCTGGGGACAGCTCTGGGATGAGGCCCTTGGGGATCTCCCTGTCCTGTGGGATCCAGGGGTTTTGTGGAATAAAGAGGAAAACTCCTTTCCTCCATCCAGAGCCTCTCTGATGATGTGTCCCATGGTTTTCTCTCCAGCTGCCCAGGGTAGCAGCAATTCCCAGGGGAAAATTCCCTCCCCCTTGGTATTCCCAGCATCTCCTGCTCTCCTTCCCTGCTTCCAGCTGGGGGAGGCTCTTCCTCTCCTGCTGTGTTTTGGTGGAGCTTTGATTCCCCCCTCCCCTCTCAAATCCCTTGACTTCCTCCTGGAAAGATCTGGAAAGTCAGTGAAACATCCAGGAGTGTTTTCCCTACCCTTCTCCTTGGAGAGGCTGGGAATGCTGACATGGAATGTTCTTCTCCTGCCCTCAGGGATTCCCAGCTCCTGCCCCAGGAGCTGCATTTCCCAGTGGCTTCCCTGGTTTTAAATGGGATTAGACACAGGGATGGCTCCACAATGACCTGGATAAAGGAGGAGCCCAGGGACACCCTGGAGCAGCCTCATTCTTTGTGGGAATTTTGCAGGCCTGGTGACAACATTGTTGTTGTTATTATTATTATTATTATTATTATTATTAGTAGTAGTAGTAGTAGTAGTAGTAGTATGTTTTCACCTCCAATTCTCTCCCCATCCAGGCTTTATTGTGATCCCAGTGTTTTAGTTCCTGCCAGGATTGGGAAGCCCTGTGGGGTTCACAGGAGCTCCTCAGAGCCCACTGAAGGCTCTGGAGCCCAGGCTTTCTCCTCATCTTCTGAGGAAGAAATTGGAAGCTGCGTGTGGCCAGGCAGCCCTGCAAGGGAAGGTTCACTCCGAGGTTAATGCACTTTTTCCATCACTTGAAATTCCTGCTGTTTTTTCCAGCTGAGGCACCAGGTTCATCCAGGCAGGAGCTCAGGGAAAAACAAGGGAGCAGCTCCTTAAAGCCCCCCTGTATCAGGGGGGAATGCACATTTTGCATTTTCTGCAAAAAGATGGGCAGAAAAAGTGGGATTTTTCATTAAAATCCTGTCTGTTCATCCTGGAATGGAATGAAATTCCTTGGGGGAATTCAGTGCCTGTGCTGAGCCCATCCTGCAGTGTCCCAACTCCCCCATCCCAGGGATGTCCTGAGCTCTGTCATTCCCAGCTCAGTTTTGGCTTTTGGGATGCTGGAGCTTTTCCTGGTTTTTCCTTTGGCATCATCCAGTCCTGTCCTGAGCCCTGATCCCATTCCCAGCTCTGTCCTGAGCCCTGATCCCGTTCCCAGCTCTGTCCTGAGCCCTGATCCCGTTCCCTTCCCTGTCCTGAGCCCTGATCCCGTTCCCATCCCTGTCCTGAGCCCTGATCCTGTTCCCAGCTCTGTCCTGAGCCCTGATCCTGTTCCCAGCTCTGTCCTGAGCCCTGATCCCATTCCCATCCCTATCCTGAGCCCTGATCCCATTCCCTTTCCCCTGCAGCAGGCCTTTGGAGCACACAGGAGTCCTGAGTCCTTTCATCCCATGCAGCCTTTCCCCTCAGGGATGGCAGGGATGGATTTGTTCCCTACAAACCTTCCCTGGGAGTGGGGCTGGTCACTCCCTGGATTCCAGTCCAGGCTGGGATGCAGGGAATGAGCAGCATCCCAACACCAGGGCTGAGGGCTGGGCTGTTTTTAGCACCCATTGAGAAGGGATTTGGGATTAGAGGTTTTGTCCACTGGCAGATGGGAATGGGAAGGAGCTGGGGGATCCCGGGGTTTGCCACTCTGGTGGGACAAAGGGACATCCCCAGGGTCTTGGAGGTGAATGGGAATTCTGGAGCTCCTTGGCTCCCTTGGGGTATTTCAGGAGGACGTAGAAAGGGATTTTTTTTTTTGTCAGTGGGGTCCAATTCCTCAGAGGAGATTTGGGGAGACACATCCAGCTCTGACCTCTGCTCCCTGTGTCAGGGACAGGAGCCAGGGAACTGCAGCTGTGCCAGGGGATTTGGGAGGGAGATCCAGGAAAGGC
Organism: Lonchura striata; assembly: GCF_050655825.1. Taxonomy (NCBI): domain Eukaryota; kingdom Metazoa; phylum Chordata; class Aves; order Passeriformes; family Estrildidae; genus Lonchura; species Lonchura striata. The sequence continues at coordinate 11,629,662 of NC_140729.1, read as the reverse complement.
TCTTCTCCCAGAGGTGCTGGCACTGCCCAGGCTCCCCAGGGAATGGTCCCGGCCCCAAGGCTGCCAGAGCTCCAGGAGGGTTTGGACAGCGCTGCCAGGGGTGCCCAGGGTGGGATGTTGGGGGGTCTGGGCATGGCCAGGGGTGGGACTGGGTGATCCCTGTGGGTCCTTCCCAGCCCAGGATATTCCAGGATTCTGTCCTTTCAGGGACTGAAATTCTCCTCTTGGCCACTGCCCAGGGGGAGCTGCCCACAGGGATAAAGTAAAAGAAAACTGGGAGGGATTTTTTTTTGCTGGGCAGGAAAGACAGGATTGGGGTCTGGCTGTGAACTACTGGAATGAGTGCCTGGAATTTGGCCAGGGAACCATCCCTGACGTGAGAGGTTGGACTGGACACCCCTGGAGAAGCCCCTGTGTGTGTGGGGACAGAGGAGGCCACTCTGTCCCCGGGCTCAGGACTGTTTTGGAAATGTTTTATGGAAGCAGGGGGAAAATAGGGAAAGCTGCTCATGCCAGGCATTGACCCCAGCAGCACCAGAAGGATCCACTGACTCCTTGGCTGAGCAGGGTGAGAGGTTTGTGTGCTCAGCACTGGGACAGCAGCTTGGAATGGGAATTTGGGACTTTGAACTTGGAGTTACTCACAGGGCCTGAAGGAAATCAGCTCCAGAACCCTTTGGGAATCAGAATTGTGGACGTGTTTGGGTTGGAAATGACCTTAAATCCACCCAGCGCCAGCACCCCTGCCATGGCAGGGACCCCTCCCACCATCCCAGGCTGCTCCAGCCCCTCCAGCCTGGCCTTGGGCACTGCCAGGGCTGCAGGGGCACCACAGCTGCTCTGGGCTTCTCATTCCAGCCCCCCCAGCCTCGCAGGGAAGGATTTTCTCCCATCACTCAGAAGTTGTGGTGATGTGGGGCAGGCCCTGGAGCAGCAGAGCTGCTTCAGATCTTGCCTCAGTTCTTTGTCCTGAGCTCCAAGAGCAGTTTGATGTTTAACAGAGCTCTGAGCTGGGCTTTGCTGGCTCCAGGCAGGATTTTCCTGCCTCCCACAAGTGGCAATTCCTTGCCCAGAATTCCCTGGACTCTGAAGCCAGAACAAGCTGGGCAGTTTTTCTGTGCTCAGTGTTGCTGCTGAAGTAATTCCTTGGGCAGGACTTGCAGAATCCCTTCCAGAGGAAATAGCCATGGATGCCCCAGGGATCCAGGAATGGAACTGGGAATTCCCTGGATTGTTCCCAGCTCCTGGGCAGGGCATGGTCCCACAGCAGGGAAGGGATTCAGGGACAGGGCTTGGAGCCTCCTGGGCACCAAAGAGAGCCCCAGATCCCGGCTGCTTCCTCAGGGAAGAGCCGAACATCCCCCAGGGAATTCTCTGGGGATTTGTTGGGTTTTTTAAAATAAAATTTGTAAAATCTGCTCAAAGCCAAGAGCTGCTCCTGGGGCATTCCAGGGTGGGAATCTGAGCCACAGGTTTTCCTTGGAATTAGGGAAGAGCCTCAGACCCCTGGAGTTCATTTGGGAGTTTTAACTTGGAGTCAGTGCAGCTCTTGAGTTGGGGTTAATCCAATTTATCCCAAGGTGCAGGAGGAAGGGGATTTTGTGTCCTTGCAGCTCTGTGGGACCTGGCAGCATTAATTGAGATTAATTGTTCTGACTGATTAACACCCATCGCTCCAGGAGATTTATAAACCAACTGGAAACATTCTCTGGGGCAAATTGCCCTCCTTCTAATCCACGTTTTGGGTAAAAGAGTTGGTTTTTATGGCCACCAAGCCCAGGAAGAGCCACAGAGACCTCCCACACCAGGGAAAAGGGCTGGTTCTTGATCAGAGCTGGTTCTTGATCATAAAAAAAAAAAACACAACAACAAACAAACAAACAAAAAAAAAACCAAAACCTTTTTGATCCCATGGGTGCAGATTCTCTGGATTTCTCTGAGGATTAGGAAAGACTTCTGAAACCTGCAGGTCCTGAACCCCAAATCAGCTTTCCTTGGCATGAGCAGGATCAGGGAGAGCAGGATCAGGGAGCTCCTGGGATCTTCAGGGCTGGGAAATGTCCTGGAGTGATGGGAATATGAGAGGGACAGAGAGGAGGAGCAGACAGAGGGGGTGGTGACAGGGAGGTGACAATGGCACCACCACAGGCTCTGCCTGGCCCTGAGAACTCCAGAAACTAAACTAGAACCTCAAATAAAATTTTTTGGACAGAAGGGCTTCAAAGAAAGGAGCTTTCCTTAAATCTCCAAGTCTGGAATTCCCAATCTCCCACCCATCCCTGCCCAATGGCAGTGGGAGCCATTCCCTGGGTCCTGTCCCTCCATCCCTTGTCCCCAGTCCCTCTCCAGCTCTCCTGGAGCCCCTTTGGGCCTGGCAGGGCTCTGAGCTCTCCCTGGAGCTTCTCCTCTCCAGGTGAGCACCCCCAGCTCTCCCAGCCTGGCTGTTCTCCTGGTGAACATTCCTTGGCTCCAGCAGCTCCAGCCCTTGGATCAGCTCCACGTGGGCTCTCCACCCCCTTGGTTTTCAGGGCTGTCAGTATAACCAGCCTGAAATTCCATTTCTTTGGATCTCTTGGGAAGGTTTTGACTTGGATAGAGTCCGGGAATTAAAAATCCTCCCTTTGGACTTCCCTGTCAGCCTCCCCACCCTCCAGCCAGGAATCCCTTCCCAGTATCCCATCCCTCCCTGCCCCTGGCACTGGGGGCCATTCCCTGGCCCTGATCCCCACCCCAAGGGAGCCCCTGCAGCCCCTGTGTCCTTCCCCTCCGGCCTTGGGCTGCTCGGGGCCATCCCAGGAATGTCCTGGTGCTCTCAAGGGCAGGGAATTCAGCAGCCAGAGCTGTTCCCACGGAATTCCCACCACTCCGGCTGGAGCATCCCCTCTGCGCGCCCTGAGGGTGTGTGGGGCACAGGAGCTGGGCGAGCTGCCCTGGGATCCCAGCAGGGATCTGACCCCGGAATGCTCCCAGGGAACGCCTGCAAGAGGAGCGGGGACATCCCTGGGCTGCTCACGATGGGGGGGAGCCGAGTCCTGCCGGGAGTGAGGAGAAGGAATTCCAGAATTCCGCTCTCCTCTGTGTCACCGCTGCCTCCCAGGCCCGGGTGGCCTCGCAGGATCCCAGGATCACAATTCCAGCCCCGGGAATGTCCGGCTGGACGGGGCTTGGAGCAGCCTGGGTGCTGGGAGGTGACTGCCCAAGGCAGGGCTGGAATGGGATGAGGTTTAAGGTCCCTCCTGTGGGAAATGGATTTGTAGGGAATTCTCCAGGCCTGGCAGAAGGCTCACACAGTGTGAGCAGCTGTGTGCAAACCTTGAGATAAGAAATGCTGACTTAGAAATGCCCTGGAACAGGACAGACACTGCTGAGAGAGAAATGGAACCAGAAACAAGTTCTAAAGGTGGCCTTGCAAATAGCACAAGATACTTTGGAGAAATAAAAGTGTGAAAGATGCATTGTAGCAGAACCCACAAGAGGTAATTTTAGATGATTGGCTTTAGGGCATTTACAGCGTGGGGTGGCTAAAGCTGATGGGCCAAGGAACACTTATAGTGTATTGTAATTAGGAAATAGTTGACTTCTGATTGTGATGGTGTGAATTATAACATCTTACCCTTCACATGAGACTGAAAATGGAATAAAAGTTTTTAAAACACCTCCCAGTTGCCCCATCTCTGGGTCAGAAATGGGATTAATCCAGTACCTCCCTTCCATGATTCCCTGGTTCTTTGCTGCCTCTCCGAAGTTCCCTCTCCCGAGTGCTGGAGCCATCACAGGAAAATCAAAAAGAATTCCCTGTGCTTGAGCATCTCCCACTAAAGTGTCTGGAGGGGCACTTTCATGATGGGAATGTCTTCTCCATGATGGGAATACCTTTTTCAATGGACTGCAGAGGGAATTGATGAGCCTGGAAGGTGGATCCCAGAGTTCTGGCCTGGTTATTCCAACAAATCCCTTGGAAAGGGCACAGAACCATCACTGGCCAAATGGCTGTGGTCACTCAGAGCTTTCCCTCATTCCCAAATATTTCCCTGCAGGCAGGAGCTGTGGCACTCAGGGTTGTGAGCAGGGAAAACTTCCCTGGCTTAGGGCCTGACTGGCTGCAGGGAAAGGGAAAGGGAAAGGGAAAGGGAAAGGGAAAGGGAAAGGGAAAGGGAAAGGGAAAGGGAAAGGGAAAGGGAAAGGGAAAGGGAAAGGGAAAGGAGTTTCCAGTGGATAATTCAGAGGATGTGGATCTTTGTGGTGGATGTGGATCCTTCTGGTGGGTGTTTTCCATGTGTCCATCTCTGCAGTGGGGTTTTAGTGCTTCACTCGTCTGAGGACAAGGGAGTTGCTTTTCCTCAATGGAAAGCAGCACCTGCAGTTGTCCCACTGGGAATATTAGGAGCTGTTTGTCCTTCCCATGGGCCTGATGCTTCCTCTGCATCTGTGGAATGGCTGGGAATTCCAGGGAATGGTCTCAAAGCTCCAGCCATGAAATGATTTCATAGCAGGGAGCAAACTGCAGGAGCCTGCCCCAGGATTCCCGTGCCCAGAGGCTGTGGAGGGGCTGGAATCTGGGCCTGAGGAGCCTGGGTGGCCAGGACAGCCCAGCTCCAGAGCGTTTCCCAGTCCCTTTGGATTTGGGATGCTGCTGGATGGGTTTAAGACACATGGGAGATGCTCAGTCCCTATTTTCTGGAGGGTTCCTGGGTGCAGGACATCCCTGCACAGCCGAAGGGTTTGGGATTGACACGGACACTCCAGCTCCAGGTGTTTTATCCCCCCTTTTCCCTCAGGTTCTGGGGCAGTGCAGGGGATGGGCACTGAGGGGATGCAGGGGCTGCTCTGGGACACTCAGAAGGGTTTTGGGACACTGGAATGTTGGAATGTTGTCAGTGCCAGAGCTGGGCACAGAGCTCAGCCGAGGGAACGGACGGGAGCTAATTAAGGGAGTCAGTGGGGATGGATGGGCAGCACAGATTGTAATTAGGGTCCAGATGAATCCCGGCCCGGGAGCTGTGCCTGGCACCGGCCCCAGGGCCCCGGGGCTGGGATGGAGCAGGGCTGGAGCCACCCTCACCCTCCCTGACTCCTCTTCCCACTCCACCTGCTGCCTCCCCAGGGCCTTCTCCAGGTGCCCGTGGCCTCGTGTGACCCAGCCAGCCCCAGGTGGGGACATCACCCTGAGGTGTCCCAGGCCAGCCACCTCAGGCCACCTCTTTGCACATTCCAGGTGACCTCAGCTTTGTGCTGGGGCCAGAATTTTTGTGCATTTTAAAATTTATTTTAATGGATTTATAACAGATTTTTATTCATTTTTAAATTTATTTTAATGGATTTTAACTGATTTTTATGGATTTTTAAATTATTTAAAATTGATTTTAATGTATTTTTATAAGATGAGAAACTTTTTGTTAAAAAGATCCCACTCTTCCCCCAAAATATTCCCAAATCCCAGAAAACCAGAGGACCTGTCCTCTTCAGTGGTCCCTGATGGTGTCACCTAGTCACAGGTTGGATCTGTGACCTTGGAATGCTTTTCCAACCTCAGGAATTCCATGTTGTGCCAAAAAGAGCCATGGAAACTGGGGTTCCTGGGATCCTTTGTGGTCCCGTGGGAGATGGGAATACTCAGATGTTCCCAACAGCCCATAAATTCCAGCGAGGTGCAGCTCCTGTCCTGCACCCCTTTGCTGTGTGTGGGGGGAACCAGGGATTGATGGACTCGAGGAGAGGGCAGCACTTCCCTTGGCTTGTGGACCAACATAATTCCCAAATACTTGGAGCTTCCTCAATTGGAGTTGATCGATTTGGTGCCAGAATTTTGGGGCTGTATTTGCTGTTTAACACCCACTCAAGGGAGATGAATTGGAGCTGGAGGGGGATTTTTATGGACTTATGGCAGCTCTGGATCCTCCCCATTCCCACAGATCCTGGCACCAGTGGGACATTCCAGGGAGGGGCTGGTGGCACAAATCAGGAGCGAATGGGAATATCCCTTAGGAAACTGAGCATGGAGCCAAGGGCTCCTCTGCCGGGGTTTAACTGGAATTGAAGGCTGGGAATTGTGAGCCACTGGGAATGTTTGGTCCCATCCCATAAAACACAGATTGGAGAGAGTTGGGCGTGTCCAATGGCAAAAGCTGGACTGGAAGGGAGGGATGGATGTGTTGGGAATGTTGTGTGTTGGGAGCAGCTGTGGCAGTGCCCAGGCAGAGAGGGACCTGGGGCTCCTGGCCCACAGCAGCCGGACATGAGCCAGCAGGGTGCTCTGGTGGCCAAAAGGCCGGTGGCTCCTGGCCTGGGTCAGGAATGGTGTGGCCAGCAGGAGCAGGGAGCTCATCCTGCCCCTGTGCTGGGCACTGCTGAGGGCACACCTCGAGGGCTGTGCCCAGCTCTGGCCCCTCTCTTTGGGAAGGATGTTGGGATGCATCCAGAGGGGGCAGCGAGGCTGGAGAGGGGCTGGGGACACAAACCCTGTGAGGAACCCCTGAGGGAGCTGGGGGTGCTCAGCCTGGGCAAAAGGAGACTCAGGGGTGCCCTCAGCACTGTCTGCAGCTCCTGGAAGGTGCCTGTGGCCAGCTGGCGTTGGGCTCCTTCTCCAGGAGCTGACAGAGCCAGAGGTCACAGCCTCGAGCTGCACCCAGGGAAATAGAGGTTGGATATTAGGAAAAGGTTTTTACAGAAAGGTGATAAAGTTCTGGAATGGCTGCCCGGGGAGGTGGTGGTCACCATCCCTGGGTGTGTTTAATAAAGCCTGGATGTGGCACTGGGTGCCAGAGTTTGGTTGAGGTGCTGGGGCTGGGTTGAACTCGATGATCTCGGAGGTCTCTTCCAAACCACTGATTCTGTCTTGCTGTGAATTCTGTGAAATGCTGGATTTGGGCTCCTCGTTTGAGAAAACCATTGCCATTAATGCTAGAACAGGATTGATCTGCCTCCAGGGCATGCCTGGCAGGGGAGGCTCCGGCAGGGAACCTGGGCTGCCTTCCCTGGCAGCGCTGCCTGACAAATCCCAGCGGGAATCTCAGCCTTGGAAACCCTCTCCTTGTAAACACGGCCCTGACAAGTTCCTGGCTGTGCTTCCCGCAGCTCCCTCCCCATCCCCGGGAGATCAGAGCCGGCAGGGAGGGAGGGATGAGCGTTTCCATGTCTGACACCGGCTCCGCGCCTTCCTGACAGCACAAACAAGCAGCAGTTTAACAGACTGCCCTTGGACAGGGAGCAGATGCCAAAATTTCTCCTCTCCAGGGGTTCCCCCTCCTGGATTTTGTAAATTTTTGGAAGAGCTTTGCCTTATAGTCAGGTGAGGGTGACCCAAATCCCCTTTGACATTGATGGCTCTGAGATGTTTGAACTCTCCCGGTGTGTTTGTAGGAGTGGGATGTGGATAACCCATGAAGAGGATGCCCTAAAGGCTGGGCTTGCAGCCCCTCTGCTGGGATTGGCATTGGATTCCTTCCCTCTGCCCTTTGTTGGGAAAGGACATTAAATCCTTTCTGCCTAGTCTAGGAGTTCCCTCCTTTCCAAGGGCCAACCTGCCTGGAAAGGGATTCCTTTGGGATCCCTCCGACCCCTGTGGGCATCTGCTGGGATTTTCTTCCCATCATTCCATTTTAAAGAATATCCCACTGCCTCCTGCCTGGGAGGACAGAGGGATCATTGGGATGGAGCCCAGGATGGAGATTGGGATGGAGATCGGGATGGAGCCTGGCATGGAGCCATCTCTCTATCCAAGTGCCATCAGGACAGGGCTCGGTGCCACCCTCAGAGCAGTGGGAGAGCTGGGAGCCCTGGGAATGGATCCCTCTGGCAAAACTCAGGGAATAAAGTATTTCTCCTACCAAACAGGACCTTTTCCCCATCCTCTCATGGATATTCTTGCACAGACACATCCCAGTTTTTCAGCTCCACATTCCCCTTCTCCTGGACCCATCTTGAAAATCGCTTTGTTTTCCTTTTTCCCACTCTGCATGAATACCTTGGCTGTGGCTTGCTGGGAAATGTCTCTGAGCCTTTGGGTCCCACAGTTGTGGAGAAATGACTGCACAGGATTCCAATTCCTTCTTTTTCCTTGGCTTTACCTCTGTCTGGCACCTCCTTCCTGCCTTACCAGCGTGCCCTCACCCGCATCTCTGTCTGTATTTGGAAAAGTCATTCCCAGGTTTCCAATGAGTTCCTTTTGCCATCATTTTTCTCTGGATTGAAGGGCAGATTTCTCAGGAGGAATGTTTTTTCTGTTCATCCTGGTAGAAGCTGGAATGCCTCGTTTTCCATTACTCTGGGCAGGCCTCTGGAATACCACTCCCAGGTCTGATGCATTCACGGGCAGCAGGATTTGTTTATCCAGGGTTTTCTTGGAGCTTTTGGTGGTGGTGTTGTCTGCTTTGTGCTTGGAATCTGTTTGGGATACCCCTGGTCTGAGTTCTAACTTCCCAAAATAAACATTTTCTTTGGGCTTCCCTTGGCTAAGGAGGGGCTCGGGAAGTCACTCCAAGGCAGTTCATGGCCTGGACTCCATCATCTCAAAGGCTCTTCCTAACCTAAAGATTCCATCAAATCCCATTCCTCAGATTTAGAGTTATTTCCCTTTATGCCCAAGCAGGGATTTTCCAAGGAGCTGTCAAAGGCCCTGTGCTCCATCAGAGGGAACAAATTGGAATTTTTATGGACTACTCTCAGGGAACGTGTCTGGAATTTTGTTTCTGGCCCTTTTTATTGGATGTTAAAGCATTTCCAAGAGCTCGGCTGTTTTTTCTCCCTCAGCCACACAAATTGAATTTAAGTCATCCTGCTCTGCTCATGTTCGCTGCCTCCAGTGAATCCCAACCCTTCCCAACAGCTCCAGGCTTTATCCTGATGATCTGATAATGAGTCCTTTCCTGTTGTCAGGGAGCCTGAAAACAAGAGAAGACTCTGGAAAAACAATGTTGTATTTTCCCAGCACATTGCTCCCAGCAAGGGGAGAGGGAGGAACATCCTCAGGAGGGGCTGAGGGAGCAGGAGAGGGGCAGGACACAGGGAATGGCTTCTGAAAGGGCAGGGATGGATGGGATTCTGGGAAGGAATCCTGGGAGGAATTCCTCCCTGGGGGTTGCAGAGGGGCTGGCATGGAATTCCCAGAGGAGCTGTGGCTGCCCCGGATCCCGGGAAGTGTCCAAGGCCAGGCTGGAGCAGCCTGGGACAGTGGGAGGTGTCCCTGTCCAGGCACTGGGTGATCCTTAAGGTCCAAATCCAAACCATTCCATAACTCCATTGATCCTGAAACACCAAAATCCCGTTTATTGGGCGTTGGAATGAATGCACATGGATTTTTGAATTTGGAAATACCTTTAAATGCCATTAGGAATAATGTTTTGTGGGTTCTTTGGGAATGATGGGAATCCCTGTGGCTGAGAGGCCCCATGGCTGTCCTTTCCCAGTTCCCATGAGGTCTTTCCCTGGGCTTGCTTCCAGCCCTGCTGCCCCGCCAGGTTCCATCTTTTCCTTGGATAAACACATCCTAACGGGAGCTTTTTACAGGGAATTTTTACAGTTCTATAAAATTGCCCCATCAAGTTGACTGGATTTATTTGCCTGCAGACTGCCGAGCACGGCAGCTCCAAAATCAATCCCTGGGCTCTTGTTCCCATTCCAGTCTTGTTGTTTCTCCTTGATTTTCTCCACTGCAGCTTTTTCCCCTTGCTGGATTTTAAACTCCACTCATTAGGAATTTTTGACTTCTGCCTTCAGAGCCTATCTGGGAAAACCCATCCATGGGGCTGCTTCCAGAGGCTCAGCTTCTCTTTCCAGCCTGAGCTGTTTAATCAGTTGGGCAAGTATTAAAATGGGATTTTTTTATTTGGATATCAAATCCTTTTTAAAGGATGTATTGTTTTTCCCCTCACAAATGCTTCCTATTTGAATTCAAATATTATTTCCTTTCTCTCTCATCGCACCTGCTTCCTTGGCACTTGGATTAGTCAGGATATGTCAATATTTGAGGGAATAAATCTCTGCTGGCTCCAGCTTCTGTTTGGGTTTCTGACTCATCTTGGGGTCAAATGAGCTCAGCAAATGTGGGAGAGATTCCGGAGGGACTGGAGCTCTGCTCCCGTGCTCCAAGTGCTCAGTGGTGGCGTTTGCTGGTTGCTGCTGGTTCCCAGGCTGCCTTTCTGGAGCCTTTATCCCAGGAAGCAGTTCTGGATGTCCCCGGGCTGTCAGTGCAGGGCACAGGGGGGATTGGCTGGGGTGAAATCTGGGATTTCTGGGAGTTTTCCCATTCCAGGGGGAAGGCTGAGCCCCGGCCCTGAGTGTCACCTGCAGCAAAGGTGTGACATCTCTGCTGCCCACCAGGAGTGTTGTGTTCCCACTGGGAAATCTGTGTTTGATTCCACTGGGAAATCTGTGTTACCCTGCTGGGAAATCTGTTATCACATTGGGAAATCTGTGTTTGATTCCACTGGGAAATCTGTGTTAGCCAACTGGGAAATCTCTGTTACTCCACTGGGAAATCTGGGAAATCTGCGTTACCCATTGGGAAATCTATTATTCCACTGGAAAATCTGTTTTTATCCCACTGGGAAATCTGAGTTATCCCACTGGGAAATCTGTGTTAGCCCACTAGGAAATAGGCATTATTCCACTGGTAAATCTGCATTATCCAACTGGGAAATCTGTGTTTTATCCCACTGGGAAATCTGTGTTATCCCGCTGGGAAAGCCATGTTTATTCTGCTTGGAAACACACGTCCACCCCATTTGAAAACCCGTGGTCTTCACATGTCCATCCCACTTGGAAACCAGTGTCCCTCCTTCTTGGAAATCCATGTGCACTCCACTTGGAAATGTGTCCATCTCACTGGAAAACCTGTGTCCATCCCACTGGAAAACCCCTGTTCTCCCACTGGAAAACTCCTGTTCTCCCACTGGAAAACCCCTGTTCTCCCACTGGAAAACCCCTGTTCTCCCACTGGAAAACCTGTGTCCATCCCACTGGAAAACCCCTGTTCTCCCACTGGAAAACACGTCCCCCTTGGAGCCCCATGTTGGGGCACCAGTGTCTCCCCTGCTTTGCAGTGCTGGTGCTGCCTGGAGGTTCCACCTGGGCCTTGCCAGGAATTTCTATCAGGAATCCTCCCCAAATAAGACTGAAGAAGAGCAAAATGATGGAGGAAATCTTTCCTCATTTTCTCCAAGTGTTTTTAACTCTTCCTAATTTTCAAGCATTCCAAGCAGTGGCAGAGGGAGGAATTAAGGGGATATTGGATTTTTAGTGCCAGGAGAGCTAAATGGGCTGAGACCCCACCCAAAACCAGGGAATTTTGTGAATTTTTAGCAGGAGCCTTAGGCCAGTGTGTGTCTGTCAGAGCTTGGACTGACTGGAACGACTCAAGGAGCTTTTGAGCTTTCCCTCCAAACAGCTTTCCCTTCCTCCCTTCCCTCTTTTATTTTCCATAAGGAAAGCACAATGATTAAACAAATTATTAAACCTGGATTATTTCTGTGGATATTTATGACGCTATTTCTGAGAATATTTATGTGGATATTTACATGGATATTTATGTGGATATTTGCCCCTGACCTGCAGCTTGTGGCTGTTTCCCATCCCTCTGCCAGTTGGGAATGGGGGTTGATTCTGTGGGAAATATTCCCTAATTCCTCTCTTTTTTCCCCACAGGTGTTTACAAAGTATGGGAAATGCTACATGTTTAACTCAGGAGAGGAGGGGCGGCCTCTCCTCACCACGGTGAAGGGGGGCACAGGGAATGGCCTGGAAATCATGCTGGACATCCAGCAGGACGAGTATCTGCCCATCTGGGGAGAAACAGGTAAAAGCTTCCTCTTCCTCGGGTGATTTCCTTGGAAAAACCATCCCATCCCATCCCATCCCATCCCATCCCATCCCATCCCATCCCATCCCATCCCATCCCATCCCATCCCATCCCATCCCATCCCATCCCATCCCATCCCATCCCAGCCTAAACAAGATCCTGCTCAGTCCAGGATGTGTCACTTTCTCCCCGGGTTTGTGGTGGCCCCTTGGGACCAGCATTTTGGGGAGTGCTGGGCTTGGGTGTCCCAGCCCCAGGGTTTGGGATGCCAGGCAGGAATGGCACTGCCTGTCCTGGGCAGGGGTGGCACTTGTGGGTGACAGGATGTGGGGACACCTTCAGAGGCTCCAGCACATCCCTCTGCCCTGGAAAGGCATTTCTGGGAGGCTTGTTCAAGGTGGACTCTCCGGGTTTTCCTTCTCCTTGGGAATATTTGCTGCTCTGAGAGTTGTGTTTGCTGGGTTGGTGCTGTGGGGGTGGAGCAAGGACTGGGTTCCTTGGCTTTGGAGCATTTGGGATGATGGAATCTGTGTAGGAGTGAACCTGGCTGGGCTGAGCATCTCCGGAGGCGCTGGAACCCCTTGGTCCTGGAGCAGGAGGTGCTGACCAGGAGAGCTGGGCTGTGGGATGTCCCCAGGTCCCATGGATGGGCATGCAGCTCCTGGAGTGGATGTGGAGTTGTGGGGAACACTGGTTCCTTTCATGGATACTGGATCCTTTTATGGATCATGGATACTTTTGTGCCTCATGGATCCTTTTATGGATCATGGATCCTTGAATAGAACATGGATCCTTTAAGAATCATTGATCCTTGAATGGCTCATGTATCCTTTAAATGATCATGGATCCTTTAATGGGTCATGGATCCTTTAATGGGTCATGGATCCTTCAATGCTGCTGCAGAAACAATGGGCAGGAAGGTGGGGGACAGGATGGGGACAGTGCCACCAGGGCCACCCGGGCACAGCTGCCCTTACCAGTGCCCAGCAGTGGTGGCTGCAGTTTTCCTGAACCCACAGTGACATTTGGAACAAAGCATCCAAAATAACCCTGGAGAACTTTCCAGGAGCTGTGTTTGTGTGGCCCAGCCCCGTGAGGCCCCTCACCCAGGAGGAGCTGGGGTGATTTTGGGGATCAGGGAAGGGAGAGGAGGAAATCTCTGCACTGCAGCTCGGTGTCACCGTGGCTCTGTCAGCCCCTGCAGCATTGCTCAAACCCCTGCTCGGAGCAGAGAGGGGTTTGGCTCCGTTGGTTCCCAGTTCCCTTTTCTCTGTGGCCCATTCCAGGCTGCACAGGCTTTCAGAGGAGCTTTGCCCCCAGATTTCAGCTCCTGCCCCACATCAGCCTGGGCTGGCCCAGGTGAGGGGGCTGACACAGAGATTTGGGATAATCATTCCTCCCTGGCGAACTGGTTTGAGCTCTTGTCCTTTGATGGGCGAAACAGGCTCATGGTGGGGATGGGAGAATGAGGAGCAATCTCCACCTCAGGGCTTCATCTCCCACCCGGAGAGACCCCCCAAGGGACACAGAGCTGCCCTGAGGGACCTGTGGGGACAGGAAACCACCCCAGGGGTGGCTTGGAGACATCCCAGAGCTGGTGAACACCTGGAGCTTTGTGTTCAGCCCTGTTGGGGTCTCATATTGTGGAATCCCAGGATGGTTTGGACTGGAAGGGACCTCAGAAATTATCCAGTGTCACCCCTGCCATGGCAGGGACCCCTCCCGCTGTCCCAGGAGCTCCCAGCCCTGTCCAGCCTGGCCTTGGGCACTGCCAGGGCTCCAGGGGCACCACAGCTGCTCTGGGCACCCTGTGCCAGGGCCTGCCCACCCTGCCAGGGAACAATTCCCAATTCCCAATGTCCCATCCATCCCTGCCCTCTGGCAGTGGGAGCCATTCCCTGGGTCCTGTCCCTCCAGCCCTTGTCCCCAGTCCCTCTCCAGCTCTCCTGGAGCCCCTTTGGGGGCTCTGAGCTCTCCCTGGAGCTTCTCCTCTCCAGGTGACACCCCCAGCTCTGCCAGCCTTTTCTCACAGTGCAGGACCAGTGTGAGTTTCTCCAAGGAGAGCCAGCCCTGGTGTCCCACCATTCCCACTTTGGTGCCTTTTTGGTGCTGCCCTTAGGAGAGCCTGTAGGGGGTTCTGGGAATGTGCTGGGGTTTTCCATCCCTGTGACTCTGGGAAAGGTGGATCAGGCTCAGGGGGATGAATCCACCTTGCATTGCACAGGAGGCAAAAAAAAAAAAAGGAATAATAAATAAGTGAGGATAAAAACTGAGAAAGGAAAAGCTGAGGGAGGGAGGGAAGGAGGAGGTACCTCCACACCCGTTGGCATCAGCTCCATCCAGGGGGATTGGGGATGGCAGCTGCTGCTCTGCTCCTTCCTTCAAACAGCTCCTGGGTTTGCCAAGGCACTGGAAACCTGTCCTGCTGTGGGCCTTGAGCCTGAGGGAGAAAAAACAGCCTCAAGTGCTCATTTTTGTCAAAAATCGTGGGGCTTGTGGTGTCTTTGGGATTCAGAGATGATTGTGGGAGGCCCCTGTGAAGTTCAACATCCCCTGGTGCCATCCTGCCCTGATCATCCCACCCAGACTGAGCTGAAACTTAGACCCAGCTCAAGATCAGGGGCTCAAGGAGGAAGTCTCCTGTCCCTGGACCTGGTTTAGAGTTGGAGTCTCATGTCCCAGGATCTGAGATGGTATTGGAGTCTCCTGTTCCTGGCCCTGGGTTCATTTTGGATTCTGCTGTCCCTGGGTTGATTTTGGATTCTCATATCCCTGGAGTTGGGTTGGGTTTGGATTCTCCTGGACCTGGGTTGGTTTTGGATTCTGCTGTCCTTGGGTTGATTTTGGATTCTGCTGACTCTGGACCTGGGCTGGCATTCTGGGCTTGGATTGCACTGGGAGTTGTTGAGGTCTCTTTAAACCTGGAAATTCACAGGATTCAAGGAAAAACTCCATGAACAGGGCTTTGATTTGCTGAGGTGATGAAGGAGAAGCTCCTGGGCTCATTGCGAGGAGCCTTGGCCATGCTCTCACAAGGCCAGCTGGACCTGCTTGCCCTCAGAGCTGGTGGGGTTGGAGCCTTCTCCTCCCTCAGCCCGGGACAGCCCGTCCTGGCTCCTGGGGCTGCCTGGGCGTGCCGGAATCCCAAATGGTGCCACAATCCCAAAGGGTGCCAGAATCCCAAATGGTGCCACAATCCCAAATGGTGCCACTATCCCAAATGGTGCCACAATCCCAAATGGTGCCACTATCCCAAATGGTGCCACAATCCCAAATGGTGCCACTATCCCAAATGGTGCCACAATCCCAAAGGGTGCCACAATCCCAAATGGTGCCACAATCCCAAATGGTGCCACAATCCCAAATGGTGCCACAATCCCAAATGCGGCTCTGGTGGGTGAGTGGCTGTTGCCACAGCAACGCCTGCTCAGCGCTGCCAGGTGAGGGAAGGAGTTGATTATTTCCAAATATTTGCATAATAATTTGGGTGTGTTTGGAATTCAATCCCCTCGGTGCTGCCTCCAGGCCGGGCAGGGCTGGGTCTCCAAAGGAGCTCCAAGGGAATTCCAGCCCTGGAGGGGGGCACGGGGTGGGATCTGTGTGGGAAATGGATTTGTGGAGTTCTCAGGGCCTGACAGAGGGCCCAGACAGTATGCATCCCTGTGCAGACTTTGAAATTAGAAATACTCACTTAAAACTACCAGAAAATAAGAGAAATATTATTAAGAGAAAAATAAAACTAAACACGAGGCTCAAAAAATAGCCTTACACATAAGACTAAATATTTGAAAGAAATAGAACTAAGATACATTATCATAAGACTCACAAAAAATTATTTTAGATTGTTAACTTTAAAACATCTACAACATAAGAAAAAACTAATAAACAAAAAAACACTTATAGTATATTAAAATACTATAATATATAATATAATATAATATAATATAATATAATATAATATAATATAGCCATATCATATCATATCATATCATATCATCATATCATTACTATCATATCATTACTATAATATAATAATATAATTAATGTGATGCGATGTAATGGAATATAATACAATATTACATATTATAGTATAGCATAGTATATTATAGTTATATTATGGTAATTACAGTATATTATAATTAAGAAATAATCAACTTCTAATTATAATAAAGTAAATTATAGCATTTATATTATCTCACCCTTCTCATGAGACTAAAAGCAGAATGAAATGTTTGAAAACCCCTCTCAACTACCCTGTCCCTAAATAAAATAAAGCATTGTCCGAGTTCCGTGGCTCAGGGCCGAAGGGATGTGGGCAGAGGGGGATCCGTGGGATGTTGGGAGTTGGGTTTTCCCTTCCGCTGAGCTCCTGGGTGTCGCTGGGAGGGTGGCACAGGGAGATGTGGCTCCCTGCATCCCTGGCAGTGCCAAGGCCAGGCTGTGTAATTAGCACGCCCGTTAACGAAGGGCTGGGGGGTCTGGGGGCAGGCAGGCGGCCCCGGCGCTCGGGGGTGCGAGGCAGCAGGGCGCTGTCTGCCCCGGGGCAGCTCTCGCGGCGTTTATTTTGCTTTTCTGACCTCTCCCTTTGCTCGCTTCTGCTGCTCTGTGGTGCTTTTGCCTGTGGGTTTCTGTCACACTTCACGCAGATGTTTCTGTTCTAGCTCCTAAACTCTCACAAACCCTACACCAGAGCCCTTCACCACTCACCACTGCAGCTTCCCACTGACCTAAGCATATTCCTTCTTACAACTATGGAGACAGAAGTTTATGGG
This sequence comes from Lonchura striata, assembly GCF_050655825.1. Classification (NCBI taxonomy): domain Eukaryota; kingdom Metazoa; phylum Chordata; class Aves; order Passeriformes; family Estrildidae; genus Lonchura; species Lonchura striata. The sequence continues at coordinate 11,613,096 of NC_140729.1, read as the reverse complement.
TTTTCTGCCTGATGGCTGAGTATTGTATTTTTACATCAACCCAAACCTCTTCCAAGGCTGCAGAGCAAAGCCTCCAGTGTCTCTGGAAGTTTCTGGTTTTCCGATTCCCACAAGGCTGGAGCACCTGGGGCAGCCTGGGGCGGTGGAGGGTGTCCCTGCCGGGGTGGGGGGCACTGGAGGATCCCCAAAGTCCCTTCAATCCTGAAAAATCCGGGATTCTCCAGCAGGAGGCAGGAGTAAGAGCAGTTTCCCAGCCGTGTCGAGGGGCATGGCTCCTGGGGAAGCAGGAGATGAAATTCCTGCAGCAAGCAGCCATCGGGATTGCCACTTTCTTTATTATTTTTTAAATTCTGTCTGTTCAAGTGCCCAAACGAGACCCAGAGGATGCTCCAAGGTGTGCTGAGTGCCCCAGGATGGGCTGAAGATTCCTTGGAGCAGCTCCTGGCCAGGCCTGAGCTTCCAGCTCATCCTGGAGACCAGAGGGATTGATGGACAAAGCACGGGAATGTTTTCCCATGACTTCCCTCACTGCCTGCTGAGGAAATCCCCTGTAGGAAATTCCAGGCTCCTGCTCCAGCCCAGCTGCCAAACCTGCTCCTGATGACTCAAATATTCCCTCTTTTTGGCTCAGAAGTCCAAAAGTGGCTATAAATGAACATTGCCCCTGTTAATTAAATCCAAGCAAACTTTGGAGTTTAAGGCAAATATTCCTCCCAGAAATTCCACTCATCCCACAGCACCAACCCCAGGGGCAATCCCAGCCTGGAGCAGCTCCTGTAAATCCCTGGGCACATGAACAGCAGCTCCTGCTCCATCACAAGAGATCCAAAATCACTTTTCAAGCCCTGCCCTGGCTCTCCCCAGCCCCAGGAGGATTCCAGAGGCCCTGGAGAGCAATTCCCCACACCAGGAGTTCCTGGAGCTTGTGACAACCTCAAAGACCCAAACCCTGAGTAACCTTTGAGCTGCTGCTCCTCCCAGGGCTTTGGTGCTGCTCAAACAAATATTAATTAATTTATAGTGGCAGAGTAATTTGGGGCTGCTCTGGTCACCAGGGGCTGCTGAGAGGTGGCAAACGTGGGCCTGGGAGTGCTGGCTGGTTCAGGAATTCTGGCTAATTCAGGAACCTTGGCTAATTAATTCAGGAATCTTGGCTAACCCAGGGAATTCGGGCTAACCCAGGGAATTCTGGCTAAATCAGGGAATTCTGGCTAACTCAGGAATTCTGGCTAACTGAGGAATCTTGGCTAATTCAAAGAATTCTGGCTGATTCAAGAATTCTGATTAATTCAGGAATTCTGGCTAACTCAGAAATCCTGGCTAATTCAAGGAGTCCTGGCTCTCCTCAGGAAAAGAGCCAGGACATTTTAGGTGACCCCAAGCAGCCCCTAAAAGTCCCCCTGCCTTGGGTGGGCTGATCCAAGAGCAGATTTTCCTATTCCATAAAAAACAACGACTTCTCCTGGCCTGGGCCCCTCTGGGTTATTCCTGCCCCAGGCCCCTTTTCCTTCCTGGACCCCATTTATTCCCATTTCCAGAAGGATGAACAACACTCAGCCCCTGGGTTTGGGGGATTTTCCCAGTTTTTGCTGCCTGGGAATGCCCAGCCTCTCCAGGAAGCAGGATTGTCCTTGTGCAGCCCCAGCTGGGATGGCTTTTCCCAGCTGATTTTTAACCAAAACATCTTCTCTGGGAATTCCAGCCCCTCTCCACTCTCCTAGAGAACAATTCCCAATTCCCAATCTCCCATCCATCCCTGCCCTCTGGCAGTGGGAGCCATTCCCTGGGTCCTGTCCCTCCATCCCTTGTCCCCAGTCCCTCTCCTGCTCTCCTGGAGCCCCTTTGGGCCCTGGAAGCTTCCCTGGAATTCTCCACTCTGGAATTGTCCCAGAATTTTGTTCAACCAAAGGCTGTAAGCACAAATCAAACGCAGGAAAATCCTTTCAGGGCTGTGGATGCTTCAAAAGCCTCCTTCAAAAAGAAAGAAAAAAAAAAAAATAATAAGCCCCAAATTCAAGGAAATGTTCATTAAGGGAAAACCTGAAGGATTCCAAACCCTCTGGCTTTGGGAATCTGGGAAAGCCAAGATAAGGCCCTGAACATTGAGGGATGAAGCATTCAAATGCAATCTGCATTTCCAGCTTTCCTTGGAGCTTTGTTGCTGTCAAATGCCCACAGCTGAAGTAGGAGCTGGAATACTTGGGAAAACCTTGGAATTTGGGATGGCGCCAGCAAGGTGAAAAAGTTTGGGGCTGTTCCCTGTCCCAGGAGTTCTAAAGGTGATTGCAAACATTGGATTTTGATTCCTGCTTTTTCCAAGCGCTGGAGCGAGGTTCAGAGCCTCAGGTGAGGTTTGGGGGTGCTCTGGTTCCCCTTGGGAATCATCCAGGTCCTTCCCTCGTCCCAACCCTCCCCTGGGGGGCTCCGTTTCCTTCCTGGGGGAGCTTGGAGCACTTTAATCAATCCCAGGGAGACCCCAGGGGATTTCAGGGCTGGAAAAAGCTTTGGAGATAAAAGTCTCTTCCAAAGGCTCATTAAATTTAATTGGATTAATCCCTTTAGCTCAGGGATAATCTTGTGCTCCCATTTTGTCCAGTTGGTGCTTGAGACCTCCCAGGTGCTTCCAAGGGCAATTCCTGAATTCCAGATGCTGACAGGGTGTGGAAAGGGTTTTCCCCTCCTGGGAATGGATTTTCCACTCCTGGGAATGGGTTTTCCACTCCTGGGAATGGGTTTTTCCCTCCCAGGAATGGGTTTTCCCTCCTGGGAATGGGTTTTCCCTGCTGGACAGGCTCTGGAAGAGCAGCAGGACCTGGCAGTGCCCTCTTAAACCAGCATTGCTTGGGGCAGCTCTGGAAGAACTGAATGATCTGATCTGGAATATGAAATATTCTGTTCTGGAGGAGCAGAGAATCTGCTCTGAATGGGAAAGAAAACCTGCTCTGAAAGGACAAAGACTCTGCTCTGGAATATTAAATAATCATCTCAGGAGGAGCCAAGAATCTGCTCTGGAGGAACAAATAATTTGCCCTGGAGGAAGAAAGAATCTGTTCTGGAATATTAAACAGTCTGCTCTGGAGGAATAAATAAACAGCTTGGAAAGAGCAAAGAATCTGCTCTGAAGGACAAACACACTGCTCTGGAAGGATAAAGCATCTGCTCTGAAGGAGTAAATCATTTTCTGTGAAGCAATAAATAATCCGCTCTGGAATATTAAACTATGCTGGGGGAGCAAAGAATTTGCTCTGAAGGGCCAAAAAAATCTGGCCTGGAAGAAGAAATAATCTGGTCTGGAATACTAAATAATCTGATTTGGAGGAGTAAATAATTTGCTTTGAAGGAATAAAACATCAGCTTTGGAGGACAAATAAACAGCTCCAAAGGAATAAAGGATCTGCTCTGAAGGAATAAATAGTCTGCTTTGGAATGTTAAATAATCTGCTCTGGAGGAATCAAGAATCTGCTCTGGAGGAGCAAAGAATCGGCTCTGGAGGGACAAATCCCCAGCTCTGGAATGTGAAACTGCTCTGAGGGAACAGCTGAGCTGCCCCAGGGAAGGAGGAGGCAGAACTGGGAAGGACTCTTGGCTTAGGGGGGATGGAGGGGAGAAGATGGATCTGTGGGGATGGGGGGACCCAGCTGGGGACAGGGGGACAATGCAGGGCCCTGGGATGGATCTGGGTGTGGGAAAGGCGCCCAAACCCAGGGATTCAGCCTTTTCCTGCTGGTGTCCCATCATGGAGTGAGGGAAGCTCATCCTCCCTGTGCTTTAGGGACAGTCCCTCAGAGGGGCTGGGGGGTGGCCTTGGTGGCCTCCCCAGGGCTGTGGGCACAGCTGCCCTGGCACCTTGGGGACAGTGGCAGGAGCCACAGGTGACCTGTGCTGCTCCTGGGCCCCTTCCCTGTGCCCCCCAGGCCACAGTGCCCAGCCTTCCTCCTGGTCTGGCCCAGCAGGTGTGCCACCCTGGCTGGTACATCCTGAGCTGGAGCTGGGGACATCATGAGCTGGGACAGGCTGGGGACATCCTGAGCTGGAGCTGGGGACATCATGAGCTGGGACAGGCTGGGGACATCCTGAGCTGGAGCTGGGGACATCATGAGCTGGGACAGGCTGGGGACATCCTGAGCTGGAGCTGGGGACATCATGAGCTGGGACAGGCTGGGGACATCTGAGCTGGGGCTGGGGACATCCTGAGCTGGAGCTGGGGACATCCTGAGCTGGAGCTGGGGACATCCTGAGCTGGAGCTGGGGACATCTGAGCAGGGTCTGGGACATCTGAGCGGGGCAGGCGTGTGGCAGCAGCCCCGGAGCTGGGCTGGAGCAGTGTCACCAGTCCCTGAGCACAAACGGAGCTGGCTGGGATGGGTTTGGAATTCTGCCACTTCCAGCAAGGCCGGGGCAGCCTTGGGACCCGGCAGTGCCTGGGTGGAGTGTGGCCCTTGGGGTATCTGTGCTGTGGCTCTGCTTTTCCACAGCCCCAGGAAAAGAGGGAAAAGTCTGTGGGGGTGGCAGGGTGATCTGCAATGGGAGCAGCAGGAAGGGAAGGGCTTTGGGGATGGAAAAGTCTCTTTTCTGTCCTTCAAGCTCAGGGTGAGGGAAAGAAAATGGGGGTGTCCAGAGAGGGGATGGGAGAGAGGGATTTGATGTCAACCATCCCAAAATGTGCCAGGCAGAATGCTGGTCTTTGTGAGGAAAGATTGCTTGGAATCCAGGGTTATGGAATTGTTCAGGTTGGGAAAGTCCTCTGAGGCGAGTCCAGCGTTCCCCAGCACTGCCAAGGCCACCACTGGCTCCTGTCCCCAGGTGCCACATCCACCTGGATTTAAATCCCTGCAAGGTCAGGGACTCACTCCCCGGCTGCCCTTTCCCAAAATCCAGCTGAAGCTTCCCCTGGCACAGCCCGAGGCCGTTTCCTCTTTTGTGGAATTCTTGCCTGGAGGAAAAGGGCTCTGAGCCAGCTCTGCCCTCCCTTGGGATCTGCTCACCTCTGATCCACCAGGGCACCTTCAGCGCTCTTGGAATTGTCACTTCCAGGGAAGGATCCCATCTTCCCTCGTTTTGCCCAAATCCAGCATCTCCCCAAACCATTCTGGAGCCAGCCCCAGTCTGGTCCCGGGGGGGAGCAGAGGATCCCCCTTTGTTCCTCCAGCCCCCGGAGTGTTCCCCTGGGAGCTTCTCCATCATTTTTCCAACCTTTTCCTCCCGGTCCTGCAGACTCCCTGTAATTCCAGGAGCAGCTCAGAACCCCAGGGATGTCAGAGCTGATTGAGGGGGAAATCTCAAAGCCCCTCTTTATCTGCACACTGTCCCCTCAGCTGGGGCTGGCACCGGGCTGGAGTGTCCCAGATGAAGGGGTTGGGGTCGGTATCCTGGGATAACCTGTTCCACTCTGGATCCTTTGTTTTCCCCACTGCTTTTCCTGCTGCTGGAAATGTTCTGCTCCCGTCTGGTGTTTGCCTGGGAATATTTATAGAGAGGATCCGGAGCTTTCCCCTCGCCAGACACAACCCAAGCTGTGCTGGACTCCTCCCAAATCCTGCCTTTCCCGCTCCTCTTCCCATCCCAGCCACTCCTGGGGTGCTCCTTTCCCTGCCCAATCCATCCCCCCCGTGGCCAGAGCTGGGGGTGGCATTTCCACTGCCAGGGCTCCTAGAGCCCCGTCCCGTGGGGTGTTGGCACCTGGGAAGGTGAATTTGGGAGAGGAATGGCATGAAATCCAGACTGGAGACACCACACCCTCCATAAGTCCTTAAAAAGGGATTTTCCATCTCAATAAGTCAAGGGACAGGGTGGATGGATCATCACCATGGTGAACACTGGGCTTGATGGTCAGCTCTGAGGTGGCCACAAGTTGAGGAATTCCCTTGTTTGTCTCTCTTGGAAAATCCATCTGGACTCAACTCTGCTTCATTCTTACCCATTGCTGGATTTCACCTCCTGCTGTTTTCTCCCCATTCCTTGAAAACCTTCCAGTGCCAGCCCCACCATTTCCTACCCAAATTCCCATCAGCCTGGCACTGATGGACATTTTGGACTATTTTCCCTCTCTCCAGCCCAGTTCCACCAGCCTGGGCTGCCTGGAGGTTTCCCAGGTTGGTTGGGAAATCCTGCCCCTCCTGCTGCCCCAAAGCTGGAAATGCCCTTTGGGTGGCACCAAAACTCACTGCAAATCTTTTATATTTATATTTCCATTTATTTATCCATAAAATCCTCTGTAGTGGGAGTGGCAGGAGAGGACAGGGCTGGGGGGACACCTGGGGACATTGGGGGACAAAGGGAAGGAGGTGCTGTAATGCTTAGGGATACAGAGAGGGAAAATCCTTTCCTGGAGAGGAGAAGCTCCAGGGAGAGCTCAGAGCCCTGCCAGGCCCAAAGGGGCTCCAGGAGAGCTGGAGAGGGACTGGGGACAAGGGATGGAGGGACAGGACCCAGGGAATGGCTCCCACTGCCAGAGGGCAGGGATGGGTGGGAGATTGGGAATTGGGAATTGTTCCCTGGCAGGGTGGGAGACCCTGGCACAGGGTGCCCAGAGCAGCTGTGGTGCCCCTGGAGCCCTGGCAGTGCCCAAGGCCAGGCTGGACAGGGCTGGAGCAGCCTGGGACAGTGGGAGGGGTCCCTGCCATGGCAGGGGTGGCACTGGGTGGGATTTACGGTCCCTTCCCACCCAAACCATTCCGTGACCTTGTGATCTCTCTTTCATCTATAACAAAAACTGGCTGGACTCTTGGATATCCCAGTCCCATCCATCCATCCATCCATCATCCATCCATCCATCCATCCATCCATCCATCCATCCATCATCCATCCATCCATCCATCCATCCATCCATCCATCCATCATCCATCATCCATCCATCCATCCATCCATCCATCCATCCATCCATCATCCATCCATCCATCCATCCATCCATCCATCCATCCATCATCCATCCATCCATCCATCCATCATCCATCCATCCATCCATCCATCCATCCATCCATCCATCCATCATCCATCCATCCATCCCAAAGGGGCAGCAGCTCTGCCAGGACTGCTCCTCATCCCTGGGATTTCTGTTCCCTCTGGCTTGTCCAGCAGCCGGAATCAGCAGCAGCTTTTCCCTGTTTAATTTTTCAGGCAGTTCCAGGGGAAGCAGCGAAGCTCCTGGAGGGGGAGGGATGAGCAGGATCTGGTTCTGTGCCTTTCAGAGCTGTTTTCCCTTATTTTGATTTCTCCGGGATCATCCCAGTCCCTGGGGGCAGCACTGAACAAGACTGGCAGATGGGTGACACCCCCGGCTCTGATGCCGGGAACATCCCTCCCTGCCTCCGGGGAATCTCTGCTCCTTCCCACCCCCTATTCTTCCAGCAGCTCCCAAGGCTCCGGGATGGCTGCGGAGATTTGGGCTCTGCTCCCTCCTGCCCCTTCACTGCCACACGTGATTCCCAAGGGATGCTGAGGTGGGAAGGGAATTTTTATTCCTTCCCCAGCACGGAGAAATCATGGAATCAGCATCCCAGGATCATTTCTGCCTGCCCTGGGATGACCCCCAGGAGAGCAGGTTATGGGATGCTTGTTGTCTCATTTTAATGATTAAAAATTTAGTTTAATAGGGAGCAGCAAGGAGATGGAATATTGAATTCCTGGCTCCTGCTCATCCAGCAAAACGTTTCCCAGCCTTGGGCTGGAATCCTGGTGCTTTCTTCTGCTCATGGATTATGTAAGGAGCTTTTTAATAAAATCCATGGAGCTCTGGATTTTTTGGCACTTGTTCCTCCCCGGTCACCCTTCACTGCCACACGTGAGTCCCAAGGGATGCTGAGGTGGGAAGGACCTTTTTATTCCTTCCCCAGCCTAGAGAAATAATGGAAGCAGCATCCTGGGAGCATCCCTGCCTGCCCTGGGATGACCCCAGGAGAGCGGCTTCCCAGACATTTTAATGATTAAAAATTAAGCTTAATAGGACACAAGCAAGGAGCTGGAATACTGAATTCCTGGCCCCTGCTCATCCAGCAAAACCTTTCCCAGCCCTGGGCTGGAATCCTGGTGCTTTCTCCTGCTCCTGGATTATGTAAGGGGGTTTTTAATAAAATCCATGGAGCTCTGGATCTTTTGGCTCTCCTGCCTCCCTTCACTGCCACACGTGATTCCCAAGGGATGCTGAGGTGGGAAAGGGATTTGTATTCCTTGGTCATGGAAGCAGCATCACCTGGCAGGAGCATCCCTGCCTGCCCTGGGATGACCCCAGGAGAGCAGCTTCCCTGACATTTATTCCCTCTTTTCAATGATTAAATAGGAGCAAGAAGCTGGAATATTGAATTCCTGGCTTCTGCTCATCCATCAAAACCTTTCCCAGCCCTGGGCTGGAATCCTAACGCTTTCTCCTGCTCCTGGATTATGTAAGGGGTTTTTTAATAATATCCATGGAGCCATCTGGCCCCAGATTTGGGATGCAAATGCAATATGTTCCCTAAAAATAGCACAGCAGCTCCATGGGGTTGTACAACACCTCCTGCTCCTCGGGAAGGGAGGGAGCTGGGAGAGGAGGGAGCAGGGAAAAACCTCCTCTCCAGGCTGGGGAGGAGCTGGAGGAGCTCTGGAGTCCCAGCTCCTGCCCCTTCCCACTCCATGACCCAGGGATGGGGTGGAAGGCACCCAAATAAATGAAAAATGGCAGATAAATCAGGAATTTCTGTAGGGAGGCTTTGAGTCCCAGCCCAGGGCAGGTGGGAGCTGGGGCTTGTCCTGGATATTTTTCCCAGTTGATGTGTAGGAATTCCAGAACCACGGACTGCTTTGAGTTGTGAGGGACTTTAAAGTCCATCCATTGGCAGGGACACCTGCCCCTGTCCCAGCTTCTCCAAACCCTCTCCAACCTGGCCTGGGGCACTTCCAGGCTGGAATTCCAGAGGTGCCAGAGGGAAGCATTGGCTCCGTGCCCTCATCCCTTGGGATCAGTGACCCCTTTGCTTCTTTCCCAGCCTTTGCTCCATCCCAAATTCCCTCTTTTGCTGGCAAAGCCGGTTTTCCTTCTCTCTCCCATCCCTGCCGCGTCCTTCTCCCTGAAGCCAAGGGAAATGACACTGGAGGGGTCCTGTGGTGACAGCTGGGACGACTCCAAACCCCCTGGCAGCCCCTTCCAGGGCCTGACCCCCCTTCCTTCCCATCAGGGAATCTTTCCTGGACCCAGCCGAGCCTCCCGAGGCAGCCTGGAACCGTTCCCTCTGTTCCCTCCCAGCCTGTCCCTTTTTCCAGGGGGAATCCCGATCCCCCTGGCTGCCTCCCCCTGCCTGGGAGCCGCGGAGCCCCGAGGCTCCTTTTCCCAGGATGGATTCATTCCCCGGGGTCCGGGCAGGGCTCCCAGGACATCGCTGCTGCCGAGCCCCGGGGAGCAGCGCCTTCTCCCAGTGCATGTGCCAGGCACTCCCTCCTATCCAGGAGGAATTCTCTTGTCCCTGATTGCTCCCGGAGCTCAGCCCACAGCAAAAACACCCCCAGGACAAAGCTGGAGCGAGTGATGTTCCTGGAAAAGCTGCGTGGCCTCAGCTGGGATCAGTGCTCAGATTCCAGCTTCACCTCCCCGTTCCCGGGGAACTGAAACTCCGATTCCATGGAAATCAGAGCACTCTCGGGGCAGCCAAACTGGTGAAACTGGTGCCTTCACAACTCCACATTTTCCCAGGGTGGGATTGCAGCGCCCGCTTCCCTGGAGCCGTGTTTCCATGGCAATTGGAGTTTTTGTTTCAATGTGTATGCCTTGGTCTGAACAGCCAGGTGTCTGCTGAGGGAGGCAGGAGCCTCCCCTGAAATGGAAAATGCAAACCCACACCCCTCCCTCCAATTGTTATAGATTTGGGATTAAGGGGCTCTCAGGCAAAGATATGGGAATAGGAATAACAGTTCTTTAATAGGAAAAATAAAAATAAAAATGTAATAGTATAAAACAAAACAAAACAAAAAAAACCAAAAAAACCCCTGCCAGAGTGAGAGCAGCCCTGTCCCCTGTGGGTCAGGGAGGTGGCTCAGCCCCATCCCAGGGGGCTCAGCCCTCCTGCAGTGCCAGCTGTGCTTCTGCTGGAGCAGGATCTGCACAAGGGGGGAGTTTTCCTTGGAGCTCCAGGGCTGGGGGAGATGGGCCTGGGCTCCTCTGGGAATGCAGGGGGAAGAAAGCTGCTCCTCTGGGAATGCAGGGCGAATAAAGCTGCTCCTCTGGGAATGCAGGGGGCAAAGGCTGCTGTGCTGTTCCCAGGTCAGATTGGATCCAGGTAGGAATGCTTGGCTTCTCCCCTGGGTGCAGCATCTCGCCATGGATGATGGAATTTTCTCAGCCAGGCAGGGACACTCAGTGGCCATGGACAGCAGAGATCTCCTGGAGGGAGGATTGGCTGTGGGAGAGATAAAGAAAAGTGCCCAAAGAACAGCAGGGACCTGCCCCAGCTCTGAGAGGTGGCAATGGATACACACCCCAGACACATCTCGCATTTCCAACCCAAGCCAGTGTAAATCTTTGGGAAAAATGTGAGCATTGAGAGTTTGCTCAGGATTCCTGCCTGAGTATGGAGGGGTTGGAGGAGCAGGAGATTCCCTGGGAGCACAGGGAGCATCCAGGGATCCCCTGTTCATCCTCAGCATCCCCTGCTCAGCAGGGCCTGGGGGTGACCTGAGGACACAGATTCAAGTCCCAGATGCTTCCTGGAATAATGAGGAATGTGGGAGGATTTTGGGAGGCTCAGGGTTGGTGGGAACAGGGAGAACACCCAGAGCAGCTTCTTGGTGCTGGGAATTCCTGCCCTTCCCAGGGGTCACACAGGAGGTAGGAAACAGGGGATCCCTGGAAAGAGGAAATCCTTGGGAAGGTTGGGAATCCCTGGGAATGTTGGGGTCCCTGGGAAGGTAGGCAGCCCTGGCTCATGGTTTCCATGGTGATACCAAGCAAAGGATGCTGGAAAACCTCGGGATGAACTCAGCATTCCCAGGACATGTCTGGCCCCCGCTCCAGGTCCTTCCTTCCCGAGGAGCACCAGGAGTCCTGGTCCCAGGGTGCCCTCCAGGGATGCACATCTGGGCTCCTGCCAGATGTGGCTCCTGGGGCCGTTGCTCCTCCTGGGCCCCTCCTGGGGTCTGGGGGCACTTGGGGGTGGGGGGAGCCCTTGGAGACCCTTCCAGCCCAAGGAATTCCTTGGGATGTCATTCCGGTTTTATGGAGGGGAGACTGAGGCCAAGGACCAGGAAAACCTTTCCCTAGCTCTGTTCCCTCTATCCAGAGCAGGAGATTTATGGGAATTAACAGAGGAATTCCCAGATGGAGCTGTGTGGGACCTGCTTTGGCTTTCTCCAAGCAGGAATATCCCCCCTGGAGCTGCTGATTGGGGAAGGCAATTCCAGAGCTGGGGATAAAAATTCCAGAGTTACAGGATCACAATTCCAGAGCTATAGGATCACAATTCCAGGACTTAGGATAACAATTCCCAAGCTGGGGGATAACAATTCCAGATCTGGGGGATAACAATTCCAGATCTGGGGATAACAATTCCAGAGGATAATAATTCCAGAGCTGTGGGATAACAGTTCCAGAAGTGAGGAATAACAACTGCAGAGCTGGGGATAACAATTCCACCAGAAACACCTCCCAGCTCTGGCTGTATCCTCATTTCCCAATAAGTCAGTGCCAGGATCAGCTCCAGCTGTTCATTCCCAGGGGGAATTGGATGTGTTTGCTCTGGACCAGGCAGGGTGAGAGGGAAGCTCCCAGCTTTTGGGATTTTAATTCCTGAGTTTTCAGAGATGAGCTCGGTCCCAGCCAAGCTCTGCTGCTGCTCCCTGTAGAGTTTTCCTGGGATGCCCAAAAAAAGTCATGGAAAGGCAACAGCTGTAGGAAGCTGAGCTTCCCTCTGCAGCCAGCTGGGAGCAGGTGCTGAATTAATCCCAGATTTAATTCAAGCTCCTTTAATCCTGCAGGGGAAAGAGCAGCTCAGGATTTGTTGGGAGAGCCCTCCCTGGGAGCTGGAATGGATTTAATGTGTGGGAAAATGCAGAATTCTGGATTATTCCCAGCCTGGAATGCTCTAAAACCTCAATTTCCAGGCTCTGAGAGTGGGGCTGGAGATGAAGGAATGGGATGGGCTTCTCCATATCCCTAAATGAGGTTTAAAACTGGGATGTGCCAAATCTGAAGGGATTGGAATTGATTTTGAATTTATCTGACCCAATCCAAAGATTTCAGGATTATCTTTCCCCAAATTGATGGGTGATTCCAAAAAATAGGCTCATTGCACCCAGACTCTGCTGGGTGCAAGAATGGATTTACTGTATGGAAAAATGCAGTTTCCAGGGTATTTTTTATAATTCCCAACCTGGAATGGGCTATAAACTGAATTTCCAAGCCCTGAGAGTGGGGCTGGGGATAAATGAAGCGTTCCCAATGTCCCAAACAAGGTTAAAACCTGGAGGTGCAATCCAAGCTCCAAAGGATTGGGATTGGTTTTAGTTTCTCTGAGCAAATCCAAGGATTCCAGGATTATTTTTCCCCACAGTAATGGGTGTTTATAAAAAATGAGAAGAGCAGTGCCTCAGCCCCAGAGATCCAGAAGAAATTCCCAGAAAAAGCCATTCCAAATGATGCTAAAATTAGAAAAAAATTTGGAAAAAAAATCTGTCAAAATTGGAAAAAATAAGTAAGATTGTCAAAAGTTACTAGCATTTGAAATATTAATTAAATAATGGCTGGGATTTTTCCCTGGGACATTCAGAGCCCTCTCCAGTGCCAGGGGTTGTTGTGTCCAGGGAAAATTCCTTCAGAAATGAATGACCCCAAACCCAGATTTTTGGGGCTGCTGGGCCCTCCCTTTTCCCACAGCTCCAAGAAATATTTAATCCCCACTAAAGCTCCTGGATCCCAGCATGGGTGTGGAATATTTAGGATGCAGTTAATGAGTTCTGATCCAGACATTTCCATGCAAGCTGGGCTTTTAACTTGCCTCTCCTAGCAGCAAACAAGAATTTTGGAAGGAATCGATTCTTTATGAGAAGGGACAATTTTTCCAAGCCAATTCCATGTTTTTTGTTTCTTTCTTGTGCAGGAGAAACAAGGAAAGCTGCCTGGGGTTGGCAGCTCCTCTAAAAAAATCCTGTTTGTTTTGTTTTCCTGGGTATCATCACTGATGGAATTCTGTAGTTGTGGGGTTTAATCCCAAAGTTTGTTCCATGCTGTGGCCTTTCCCTCCCTTTCCATGGGCACCACTAGCTTCATTCCAGGGTTTCCCATTTAAAATTCCAAATCCTGCTGGGTTTAAGATTAATTTGGCTACCTGCAGGCTGATATGGATGGACAGGGATTTACCCATGGGCAGACCCCTGGGCATGGGAAATCCATGGAATTAAAGCTGGGGCAAGTGCAGAAATGGGCAGAGGAGTTTTGGATGGAAAATATTTTGGGAAAATTCCTGTTGCCCAACAAATTAAACTAAATAGGAGTTTTTTCATCTGAGGTGTCAGAGAATTACTGAGGCAAGCAGATGGAATCTCCTCCGGAGTGCTGGAAGGGGATCAACACCCAGCAGAGCCGTGGGGGTGGTGGGACCGGCAGGAGCAGGAAAAATGGGATGGGAATTGGGGCTGGAGGGCTTGGGGGGAGCTTGGGAAGGGTTTGAGCCTGGCCTGGCCTGGGGTTTGGGCAGCTGGGGAAGATCCTGGGATGCTGTGGGGCTGTGGAGATGGGATTGGGATGGGATTGGGATCTTCTCCATCACCAAAGGCATTTGGGAAGAGCTAGCAGGGGTTTGTTCCCAAAAGGTGTGGGAATGTGTGGCTGGGGGCTGGGGTTTTCCCAGGAGGTGGCAGCAGTGTCTGGCCTGGGGTCTCCAGAATCCCAGACTCCTGGCTCAGCCCTTGGCTGTGGCTTTGCTGAGCTGGGAGGTGACACCTGGCAGGGGCTGGAAGGGAGGGGATCCGAGCACTGGGATGCTCCTCTTTGTCCTGGCCAATCCCAACATAAACCCATCCCACCTGTGGGGTGTTGATTTGTTTGCCTTGGCAGCTCCTGGGTGAGCAGGGTCGGTTCAGGTGGGATTTTGGAAAGGAATTCCTCCCCGTGAGGGCAGGGAGTCCCTGGCACAGGGTGCCCAGAGCAGCTGTGGTGCCCCTGGAGGCCTGGAAGTGCCCAAGGCCAGGTTGGAGGGGGCTTGGAGCAGCCTGGGCCAGCGGGAGGTGTCCCTGCCATGGCAGGGGTGGCACTGGGTGGATTTAAGGTCCCTTCCAACCCAAACCATTCCAGGATTCCATGATCCTGTGGGGAAAATCCTCTTGGGAGAAGGCAGCAGATCTCTTTGCCAGCAGAGTTAAATCCTGAATTTCTGAGATCCACAAAAACTCCTCCAGAGTCCCCTCCTTGTCCCCTTGTCCCCTGCCCGTGTCCTCCCAACCCTCTTTGTGCAGACCCTGGAGAAGCAGCTCTGGAGCTGGGAGTGGCTGGGATTCCCTGCTCCCGAGGTTCTCCCAGAGCTGTTGGAAATTGAAATGCACAATGAAATAGTAGGAAAATGCTACGGAATAGTGGGAGGCTGAGGAATGATTCATCCTCCAAGAGAAGCTCCTCAGATGTGGAGGTGGCACTGCTGGCCACCAGCGTGGATCCAGATCCAGGAATATTCCAGGTTTAGGTCAAATTGGGTCTCGTTAACAACTTCCGCTGTCAGTCCATAGTCCCAGATGGAATCTGGGGTTTGTTGGGATGTGAGAGCAGCAGGAATCCCGAGGAGAGGAGGTGACAGCCCCGGGTGTGTGGGGACAGGAGCTCACAGGGCTGATCTGAGCTCAGATCTGCTTCCAAAGCCACTCTGTGACTTTTGTCCACTCGTTTTGGTGGAAAAGAGGAACTGACCTCGAGTTACTCCACATGGATTTGGGATGTGGAAACCCCCCCATCACCCCAGGCTCTGATGTGTCCCAGCCCAAAAGGCTTTTCCAGCTTGGAGCAGCTGCCAAACCCAAAATTCCTTGACATTTAGGACATTTTTAATGTCATTTCATGACCAGCATTCCCAAGTGGCGTCGGGCTGTGCCAGGGATGAGACAGCAAGAGGCATCCATGGATTCATCAATCCTCAGTATTGGAGCCCTCCTGGAGAGTGGGAACGGCTCGGGTTGGGGTAGGAGGAGTTGGTTTGGTTTGGTGATGTGGGAATGTCACCAAAGTGTCCTGGAACCAAATTCCAGCTGGAAAGTGAGGTCCCCTCCTGGTTTCTCGTCCTTGGAAGTTCAGAGCAGGCTGGAGCCGCTGTTCCAGGGAGGGGAGCTGGGATCAGGAGCTGATGGGAGGTGATTTGGGATGAGGCCCAGGAGTGGTCTGCCCCTAGCAAATCCTGCTGCTGGATTTCCTCCCTTGGTTTCCAGGGATCCGATCATCCAGGTGGGAACATTCCAGCTGTTCTTGAGCTCCTTAAGCTCCCCCTTCTCTTGCAGAGGAGACGACGTTTGAGGCCGGAGTCAAAGTGCAGATCCACAGCCAGTCCGAGCCTCCCTTCGTCCAGGAGCTGGGATTTGGGGTGGCCCCTGGATTCCAGACCTTTGTGGCCACCCAGGAGCAAAGGGTAAGTCCCAAATCCCCATTCCACCCTGGGTTCCCTCCAGGTCTTCCTGGGAGAGATTCCTTCTCCGTAATTGATGTCCCTTGAGATGCAGCTCCATCATTAACAAATTTTTGATGCCTTGCTTCAAATTTCTTGGGATGAGGGCAGCTTTTCCAGGTTATCTGCCATGGTTATTCCACAGTCCTGCATTCCCACAGTTCCTTGAAGTCCCATAGTAATTCCATCTCCAGGACAGATTTCATCCCTGGTGACTTCCCTGCTCTGCTCTTCCATGGTTGGAGCTGAGCTGTGGCAGCTCAAGGTGTTGGGTCCTGTCCAACCCACTGGGTTTTCCCAGCAAAAACAAATTCCAAGGATATAAAAAGAGACAGGAGGACAGAGTTTCCTGATGGAGAGGAGCAGGAATCGTTCAGGTGACACCAGAATATCCACATGATTTATGACAAACTCTCCTGGGATACCTGGGAATCATCATCTTCCATGAGTCCCAGCAGTGACACATCCACATGGATGGATGGATGATGGATGGATGATGGATGGATGATGGATGAATGGATGGATGGATGGATAGATGATGGATGGATGATGGATGGATGGATGATGGATGATGGATGGATGGATGATGGATGATGGATGGATGGATGGATGGATGGATGGGAAGGGCTGGACAGGGCATCACGTGGTGCCTGATGCCCAAAGATTCTGGGAGCAGCTCCTCGAGTCAGATCCTCCTGGCAGCTCCAGCAGTGATTGAAAAGATTTGCCTTGCTTGAAAATCCCATCCTGGACAAGATTTGGGAGCTGGGCTGGGAGCTGGAGCCTGCAGAGAGGATCTCAAGGACTTTGGGTTAAATTGCTGCAAATTCAAGGCTTTGCTGCAGCTGCTGGAATCCTTCCCCACCCCATTTCCAGCACTGCCTATTCCAATATTTCCATTGAAAAAGGAGAATTCCGACCTGAACATCATCCAGATGAGAGAGAGGGGAAAACATTCCTCCCCACATCCCCCCTTCCACATGGGAGATGTAGAGGACAGAACAGATTTAGGGACTCTCAGCTCAGGGCTGTCCCTTTTTCCGGGGGTTTTGCCAGAGTTTTGCTGATGGGAGAGGGAAGGGCTCATTCCTGGGATTTTCTGACTGGTTTAAAATCATCTGAGGGCTCCAAAGCCTTTCCTCAGGAGAGGTGGAACAATCTCCAGCATTCAGCTCCCACCCCAATCCTTCTTCCCAGAAATTAATTTTTAACCTAATTACAGCCATTAATAGCTTCCTCTAATTAATTAGTAGTCCTTGAGGACCTTCTGGGTTTCCCCCACCTTCCTGATGTGCAGCTTTTATCCCAATCCCTCATTTAGTCTGGGTTTCTCCAACTAAATCTGTTTGCCTGTGCTGCTCCTTTAATAAACCAGAGCCAAAGGTGGAACAGCTCCAGGAAAATCCCACAGGGACTGAGCCCAGGCAGTTATTGGGGTCCTGAACCCAGAGTTTTATATCCTGGGCTATAAATTAAATGATCCTGCAGCTGGAAAAAACAGGAATAAAGAAAAAAATGGAGCTGATTTCCCATCTTCCAGCTCAGAGCAGCCTTGGGGAGTTAATAGCTCTTTCTCCAGGGATAAATAATGTGGAGTGAGGAAGATTTGGGATGGTGGGAGCTGTGGACCCTCTGTGGGACAGAATTTGGGTTGTGAGGTGTCAATTCCTGTCTCTGGATTCATTCCCTGTGGACCTGCTCAATTCCCTCCCTTCATTCCCCATCCCGCTCTGGAAATCAGAGCATTCCCTGGGCTTTGCTCCTGATTTTCTGCCTTCCCAGGGCTGCAGCTGCTCAGCACCACTGAAGATTCACATCCTAGGACCAGGGCATAAATCCTGGCATTCCACCCAGAGCTTTCCAAGATCCCCCTGTCCAGAGCCAGCTCTGCTCTGTGGTTGGGATCTCATTAAATCTCCCTTCACAATGAGCTCTCAGGCTGGAAAAATGGGAATTAAATCAGCTCTGCTCCTCCTCCTGCAGTGGCTGAGGCCTGCGGCTCCTGCAAGGAGGCACTTCTGGGATTCATTTCCCACCTTGGGAGTTAATGGAGGAGTGACCTTGGGAGGGACCTGGCAGTGTCAGGGTAGAAATGCTGAGTCAGCAACAAAAACTCCTGAGAAAGCAGTTCCAGCAGGAGATTTGTCCATAAAATGTGGTGGATGGGTTAAAGAGGCCAAGCTGCTCCTGGCCAAGGGCCAGGTGAGATGTTTCCTGGTTAAAAAAACATGGGATTGTTCAACCTGGAGGAGACACCAGGGGTGACCCAACTGGGACCTTCCAGGACCTGAAGGGGAGCAGGAAAAATGGAGAAGGAATATTTCCAAGGGCTGGAGGGACAGGACCCAGGGAATGGCTCCCACTGCCAGAGGGCAGGGATGGATGGGAGATTGGGAATTGGGAATTGTTCCCTGGCAGGGTGGGAGTCCCTGGCACAGGTGCCCAGAGCAGCTGTGGTGCCCCTGGAGCCCTGGAAGTGCCCAAGGCCAGGCTGGACAGGGCTGGAGCAGCCTGGGATGGTGGGAGGGGTCCCTGCCATGGCAGGGGTGGCACTGGGTGGGCTCTGAGGTCCTTCCAACTGGAACCATTCCAGGATTCCATGAAATCCCAGACTGGAGCAATCCCTGAAGCTCAGGGCAGCCAGGGCTGAGCTCCCTGAGGGAAGCAGGAGCCAGGACACGATGGAGGATTGGAATGAGAACAGGAGGGTCTGGATGGAAAATCCTCCCTGGATCCCCTCCATGCCTGGTGCAGAGGGAAAGGAGCTGGAGAGGTTCCCATGGAGCTGCTGCCCTGGGGCTTTCACCCCATTTCCCATGGGATGAACCCCCACAGTCCCATCCCAGCTGGGGCTCCCTGTGCCTCCCCAGGGCTGCTCCGGGATTGTTTCCATGGCAATTCCTGAGTGGATGGATGAGGTTTGTGTGCTCATGAGCAGGAGCTGGCACAGGGAAGGATCCATCACCTCCAGAGGGATCCCAAGGAGGCCAGGACCCCCTGGAATTGGGAATTACCCTTCAGCTCCCACCACTCCCAGCTTTGGATGGATCCCCTTCCATTTTCCTCTTTCCTGGCACTTTTGGGTGAGCCTGGTGTTGGAATCTCCCCCTCCAGACCTTGGGAAGCTGCACTATCCCTGTGTTATTCCCCTTTTCCCTGACCATGGCACCAAGGCTTGGATGGACACACTAAAATCCATATTTGAAGGGCTGATCCCATGGAGAAAGAGAAATTCCTCTTTCCTTCCCCTTTTCCAGGCTGGTTTTTGCAGCATCTCAGCATCACCCAAAGCTCTTCCGTCAGGAATGGGGTCAGACTTCCCAACAGAGCTGCACAGACCATCCAGGGAAGATGGAAAACACCTGGAAAAGGGCAATTCCTGCCAAATTTTCCATAAAAATTCCAGAGGCTTCAGTGAAGCCCTGGGTTCTGAGCTGTTGTTTGGTGGGTGGGGCTCTGGAGACTCATCCCCTCCAAAGGTCTGGTGGGGTAGAGAGCAGAAGTACAGAGCTGCAGATCCAGAGTGGGATTTGAGAGGCAGGAAAATGGGATTCAGGCCTGGCAGTGATTCCCATTCAGGGTGGAAGCACTGGGATTTGGGAATTAGGAGGAATTAAATAACATTTCCCATGTTTGAGGTGTCATTTTACAAGTGATGGGGTGCCAGGACACAGGGAATGTGTGTCCAGGGAATTCCCTCCCAGTGTCCATCCATCCCTGCCGTGTCCCTGTCCCTCCCACTGCAGGGATGGATGGGACACTGGGAAGGAATTCCTGGCTGGGAGGGTGGGCAGACCCTGGAATGGATTTCCCAGAGAAGCTGTGGCTGCCCCTGGGATCCCTGGAATTGTCCCAGGCCAGGTTGGAGAGGGCTTGGAGCACCTCGGGACAGTGGGAGGTGTCCCTGGGGTTGGAATTAGATGAATTTTAATGTCCCTCCCAACCCAAACCATTCCATAATTCCATGGATTCACATTTCCTAACCCTTGCTCCAAGCATTTTCTGCCACCCATGGTCTGACTCCTCCTGGAAAAAGGTTCACCCCCTGATTTCTTTGTTCCCCTCAATCCCACAAACTCTCCCAATGGATTCCCTCCAATTTATCCTTAAATTCTGAATAAATCCAACAAGTAGATCCCATAAAACAAATCCCACAGAACCTTAATGGCACAGGAGCAGTTGGAAGCAGGAGATGGAAAAAAACTTTGAATTTCTAGGGCAGGAGAGGGGTTTTGGTTAGAAAACAGGGTCGGGAGGGAATTGGGAAAGGATGCAAAGGAAAATGGGTTTGGAGGGAAGGGAGGGAGATGAGGCAGAGCCTGGAAGAGGCAGAGAGTGGGAAGGGAGGTCAGGAAGAGCCATTGGATCCACGGATGAGGGAATGGTTTGGGTTTCCTGCTCCCCCCTGCACCCTGTGAAAAAGAGGATTTTAGAAAAAGGTGGAAAAGTGAGGACAGGAAAACTTCAGAGTCCAATTCCCCCCACCCCCCAAACCAGGTACCTCTGCCAAGTTTGGGAATTGAGTCCAACAAATTCAGGCAGGATGGTCTGGGAGGAGGAGGGGAATGGCCAGGGAAGGAGCAGGAGGAGAGGCAGAGTTTCCTGGAGCAGGGCAGGGGGGAATCTGCATCCCTGAGGGATTTCATCCGTGTGGATATGACTCTGGGGGACATGGGGCAGTTCCATAGAGGGAACAGCCGGACTCATCTCAGAGGGTTTTTCCAACCCTTAGAATTCCATAACTCCACATTATTGGGGATTTAAGGCTGATTTTGCACCTGAGCCACAAGCCCAGCTCATCCAGGGGGAGCAGGAGTGGAAGCAAACTTGGGACGAGGCTCTGGAGGGGCTGCCCGGGACTTTGGGTGGATCTCCAGGAGGTTTCAGTGCTGCTCTTCCTGTTGGGTTTGCAAAGTAGGATCCTGGAGCTCCAAAATCCCATTTTTCCCTGGGCACTCATGGGCCCCATAACACCCCCGAGCTCTGCTCCAAGGGAGCCCCCAGGGGCTGGAAGGGTCAAATTCATCCCTGAAAACCAATTCCTCAGGAAGGAACAGGCAGGATGGGGAAGGAGCTGGAGATGCAAACAGACAATTCCAGCACCATTAACTGGGAGCTGGGATCAGCCAGCTGTGGTTGCTCTGGGATTTTCAGCTTTCCACAAGGGCTGGAGCTGCCTGGGATGGAAATTCCAAGAAGCTGCTGCTGTTGGAGGTCCCCTTAAGGAACGGAGGGCTCTGGTTTCATTGGGAGCCCAGCCTGGGTGGGGATGTTCAGGGAGGGTTTGGGTGCCTCCTTGGGATCGCTGGAGTTTGGTGCCATCAGCCACGTGAGAGAGTCTGGGCAGGAACTGGTGCTGGATCCATCCCAGAGCCAGAGGGGAATGAGGCAGGGAAAGGCTCTTCCCCCAGAGGTGCTGGCACTGCCCAGGGAATGGTCCCAGCCCCGAGGCTGCCAGAGCTGCAGGAGGGTTTGGACAGCGCTGCCAGGGGTGCCCAGGGTGGGATTGTTGGGATCCTGGGGGGTTGCTGGGATGCTGGGGGATTCCTGGAATCCTGGGGGATTGTTGAGATCCTGGGGGATTGTTTGGATCCTGGAGAATTGCCAGGGTCCTGGGGAATTGTTGGGATCCTGGGCAGGAACAGGGGTGGGACTCGGTACTGGTGAGATCCCTCCCTCCAGGATTTTATTAAACTGCTCTGACCTCTGCTGGGATAATCTCCACCACATTTCCCTGTTTGAGAAAATGAAACGGGCAGGAGGAACACGGATAGCACTTCCAATTAACTGAAGGAGTGACCTCTGTGGCTGCGGGCAGATGCTGCAGCTCCCGGGAGGCTCCGTGCCAGGAGCAGTGTGGAAAGACAGGAATGTGGCCAGGGAAAGGCTTTGGCAGAGCTGATCCTCCCCTGCCCCGGGGATCTGTTCCCTCCAGGTTTCCCGAGCTCATCCCCTCTTTTACTGGCATTTAGAACAAGCAGAATCCATCCAGCTTCGAAGGAGTCAAATCAATTTTTTTCTTCCCCATTTAGCACCTGCCAGCTGGGAACTGATCCTGGTAATCCTGGAGAAAGCCGGGATCAGGAGGGCTGGAAAAGCATTTAATTCATAAATTAATTATCAATGACTGTGAAAGGGCCAGGCTGGGAGTTTGTCACCCTCAATTAGAGGCTGGAGCCGGATTTCTCCACGCAGGAGCAGGAGGAGGAGCCCTCGGGAAGCTGCCAGGGAGCACAAAGCCTGCAGGATCCGAGGGCAGGGATGTTCCTGCTGCCTTTTTCCTGCTTTTCCTGCTGCTGTGCCGTGCTTTGCTCCATTTTGGGGCAGCAGGGGAGGGTGAGGGAGCAGCTCCACATCCCGGGGCTGATCCAGCCCAGATCCCTCCCACCAACCCATACAGGGATCATCTGGAAGAAAGGAAAGGGATTCCCTCAGGAACCCTTCCGGAGAAGGATCTGGAGGGGCTGCAGGAGCAGGATCAGACCCAGTGAATTGTCCCCCGTTAATTGTCCCCGAGGCTGAGGGCTGGCAGTGCTCCCTCCATCCATCATCCATCCATCCATCCATCATCCATCCATCCATCCATCCATCATCCATCATCCATCCATCCATCCATCATCCATCCATCCATCCATCCATCCATCCATCCATCATCCATCCATCCATCATCCATCCATCCATCCATCCATCCATCATCCATCCATCCATCCATCCATCCATCCATCCATCCATCCATCATCCATCATCCTTCCATCATCCATCCATCCATCCATCCATCCATCCATCATCCATCCATCCATCCATCATCCATCCATCCATCCATCCATCATCCATCCATCCATCCATCATCCATCATCCATCCATCCATCCATCCATCCATCCATCCATCCATCCATCCATCATCCATCCATCCATCCATCCATCCATCATCCATCCATCCATCATCCATCCATCCATCCATCCATCCATCCATCCATCCATCCATCCATCCTGTTCCTGCTCCCTGGGGTGCCTTTCCCAGCTCTGCAGCAGCTCCAGAGCAGGGATCCAGCTCTGCAGGGAGTTCAGCAGCTCCGTGGGGTTGCGGCTTTGGGTGGAAAGGCTCTTCCTGATTTGGTCTGGAAGGGGTTCAGGGGAGCCCTTAGGGATGGATTTCCCCGGATTTAACCCCAGGGATTCCCGTGCCAGGCCGGGAGCAGCAGCTGGGGGAAAACTCCACACATTTCCAGGGAATGTGCAGATCTTCCTGCTTGGGGAGAGTTTGGTGGAGCTTTTGCAGTTTGTAAAGTGGAGTCTGCTAGGCAGAAATTCCAGCTGATCCCTCCACAGCTGCTGCCACTCCCAAGATGGTGATTGTCACCTGAGAGTGTCACCTCCAGGACGTTCATTGTCACCTGGGAGTGTGCTCCCATGGCACTGGGACAGCTTGTCCCAGTGAGTTATCCCAGGAATTGGGGAGCTCCTGGTGGGGAGGATGCCCTGAGGGACTGCGTGGGCTGCCTTGTGACAGGGGACATGTCCTGCCCTGGCCCTGTCTGGCACCTCATGTCCCTGTCCCCATCCTTGTCCCCAGCTGACGAACCTGCCCCTGTCCCTGTCCCCAGATAATGTCCCTGTTCCTGTCCCCAGCTGACCCTGTGCTGTCTCTCCCTGTCCCCAGTTGATGTCCCTGTCCTGGTTGCCAGTTGACAGCCCTGTACCCAGTTCATGACCCTGTCCCTGTCCCTGTCCCTGTCCCTGTCCCTGTCCCTGTCCCTGTCCCTGTCCCATCCCTGTCCCCAGCTGACCCTGTGCTGTCTCTCCCTGTCCCCAGCTGATGTCCTGTCCCGTCCCTGTCCCCTAGCTGATGTCCTGTCCCGGTTGCCAGTTGACAGCCCTGTACCCAGTTCATGACCCTGTCCCTGTCCCCAGCTGACGTTCCTGTCCCCATCCCTGTCCCCAGCTGATGTCCCTGTCCCGTCCCTGTCCCCAGCTGACCCTGTCCCGTCCCTGTCCCCAGCTGACGTACCTGCCCCCGCCGTGGGGCGAGTGCCGCTCCCCGGAGCTGGGGCTGGCGTTTTTCCCGGTGTACAGCGTCACGGCCTGCAGGATCGACTGCGAGACCCGCTACATCGTGGAGAACTGCAACTGCAGGATGGTGCACATGCCAGGTCAGGGACAGGGACACTGGGCACGGGCTGGAGGGACAACTCATGGGCCAGGTCGGGGACTGGAGGACAGGGGGACAGCGGGGACACCTGGCCATGGGCTGGAGGGAGATGTCAGCTCAGGGACAGGGACACCTGGGGACAGCAGGGATGCCTGGGCATGGGATGGAGGGATGGTCCACATGACAAGTCAGGGACAGTGGACACCGTGGGACACCTGGGGGACAGACTGGAGGGACAGGCCATGTGCCAGATCAGTGATAAGGACACGTGGGGGATGCTGAAGGCTGGGCTGGAGGGACAGGCCATGTGCCAGGTCAGGGACGGGACACCAGGGGACACCTGGGGCTGGGCTGGAGGGACTGGGGGTACCTGAGGGAAGAAGGTGCCCATGGCCTTCGGGAAAGGCTGGGTCTGAGGCAGCAGGGCCATCCCTGTCCTGGGGGATCAGGGACAGCAGAGGGACAGGGGGGATTGTCTAGCCCTGCTCTGGGTTGGGGCAGCCTCAGTGAGCGTTCTGGGGCAGTTTTGGGCACCACAAAATAAAAAAGACATCAGAGGACTCAAGAGGGTCCAAAGGAGGGGCATGAGGCTGGGGAAGGGTCTGGAGGAGCAGCTGAGGACACTTGGCCTGTTCAGCTGGAGCAGAGGGGCTGAGGGCAGAGCTCAGCGGGGCTGCAGCTCCTCCCCAAGGGCAGCTCTGATCTCTGCTCCGGGACAGGGACAGGAGCCAGGGAATGGCTGGAGCTGGGCCAGGGGATTTGGGATGGAGCTCAGGGAAAGGCTCTTCCCCCAGAGGTGCTGGCACTGCCCAGGCTCCCCAGGGAATGGTCCCAGCCCCGAGGCTGCCAGAGCTCCAGGAGGGTTTGGACAGCGCTGCCAGGGGTGCCCAGGGTGGGAGTGGGGGGCTCTGGGCAGGGCCAGGGTGGGACTGGGTGGTCCTGGGGGGTCTTTCCAGCCCAGGATATTCCAGGATTCCCTGTGAAATAGGGGCAAGCCATGGAAGAGAGACCTGGGTCTGATTAAGGTTGGAAAAGACTTCCTGGACCATCCAGTCCCACCTTTTTTAGCTCCAGGGCCTCCCTGCTCCAGCAGCTCCTGCAGAAGGCCCCTGTGGCAGGCAGAGCTGGGGGCTGCAGGGGGTCCCCGGGGAGAGCCCGGTGTCCCCTGTGATGGCTTTGTCCTGTCCCTGCAGGGGATGCTCCCTTCTGCACCCCGGAGCAGTACAAGGAGTGCGCAGAGCCCGCGCTCAGTGAGTACCGGGGATCCCTGATCCGGGGAATGGAAGGTTCATGGAAGGTTCATGGAATTCCAGTGGCCTGGATGCTCCCTGGAGAGGGGGTGGGATTAGCCCCAGCTTGCTGGGAAGTGCTGGATGCATGCTGGGATGAAGTTTCTCCTGGTTCTCCATGGGGCAAAGGGCTCCATGAGCACAGAAACCCTTGGGATCAGGGGAGCCCCAGGAGCCACCCTGGGCTGGGATGGAGGGACCATTCCACGTCTGCATTCAGCCACGAGTTCTCCAAGCTGTTGTTGACGACAGCGTTGCCTCCAGCAAGAGGCCTCTCCAAGGTGGTGAGAACTGGGATGAACTGGGAGAGAAATGTCCAGAGTGGCCCCTGGGCCCCTTTCTGGGAGGGATAATCTTTGCTCCGTTTCCCTGCTCTGTGGGCCCCCGTGTGCTCCATGCCTGCCCCCCTGCAGGTCTCCTGGCAGAGAAGGACAGCAATTACTGCATCTGCAGGACCCCCTGTAACCTCACCAGGTACAACAAGGAGCTCTCCATGGTCAAGATCCCCAGCAAGACCTCGGCCAAGTACCTGGAGAAGAAGTTCAACAAGTCGGAAAAATACATCTCGTGAGTGGGGGAGGACCTGAATTCCTTTGGTTTTTGGGAGGGAAATGTCTGGAAAGGGCCCAGTCCTGGCCAATCCATGCCCAGCACAGGGATGTCTTCCAGGGAAGAGCAGAGTGAAAACCTGGGAGAGATGAGGTTGTTTCTTCTCAGTAGATTTCTTCTCTGAGTTCCTTCCCAAGCATTATCCTCATGGGGATCCTCCAGTCCCACCAAAAAAAGTGCAAGATTTCCCACTTTGCTGGTCCTGTTGGAGGTTTGTATCTCTGGGCTGAGCTCCTCAGGCCGTGGAGCTCTCCCAGCCCCGGGCATGTGATTGCTGTGTGTGGGAAGTGAGAGTTCTTCCAGATCCTTTGGATTCTTGTCACAGAATCACAGGATCATGGAATGGTTTGGGTGGGAAGGGACCTTAAACCCACCCAGTGCCACACTGCCATGGCAGGGAAACCTCCCGCTGTCCCAGGCTGCTCCAAGCCCCCTCCAACCTGGCCTTGGGCACTTCCAGGCCTCCAGGGGCACCACAGCTGCTCTGGGCACCCTGTGCCAGGGACTTCCTGCCCTCACAACCAGGAAAAGAGTTCCCAGCACAGAGAGATCCAGGATCCTGAGGAGTTCTGGGGAAATGTCGCTGTCGAGGCAGGACAGGAATGAGAAGATTGACCAGAAGGCTGCTGAGAGTAAAACTCCAGTTTATTCAAAATACCCCACTCTTTTATACAGAGCTTCATGAGGACCAATTCCATTGGTTCTGAAGTGAAAACAACCCCCAGCATTGGTGCAGAGTGCTCGATGCACAGTGATAGAACTTAACTATAAACAATGTGAACAACAAGAGAGATAAAGAATTATTTGCATTCTTCTCCAGCTCTTTCCCAGCCTTCTGCCTGGCTAGAAACTCCTGTTTCTCTCTTTGACTGAATCTGAGACCCACAGGGAAACCTTTCCCAGCTGCTGCAAAGGCTCCCAGAGCCCTCAGGGTGCCCTGAGCTCCTGGTCTGCACCAGCTCCAAGTTCTGTGGGATCTGAGGACCCCAGAGAGAGGAACAATCCTTACAAAGGGAAATAAGGCCCCAGAACCCCGTTTTTCCCTTACCCCAAAGCATTGGTCCACCAGGGGCTCCTGGGCTGATGTTTTTCCTGTTCCCACAGAGAGAATATTCTCGTGCTGGACATTTTTTTTGAAGCACTCAACTATGAGACCATTGAGCAGAAGAAAGCCTATGAAGTGGCAGCCTTACTTGGTAAGGGGGGACTGGGACCAGTCTGGGGTCTCTGCTGGTCTGGGAGGGGCAGAGAGAGGCTGGGAGGGGTCCACAGCCCTGAAACCCCCAGCAAGGACCCATGTCTGCTTTCCTCACCCCACCATGGCACCCCAGGGATGTCCCCATGGATACTCTGTGTGTTCATGGACAGTTCTGGAGCTGCTCCATCCCTGCCTGTGCCCTGTTCTGGCAGATTCTGGGCCTGGGTGGGCACTGGGTGCCCTCTGTGGTGCAGGTGTAGAGGCCATCCCAAAACCATCTCCCCATCAGCTCTTCCCTGTTCCACATCCAAGTTTTCAAGCTAGGCTTGAGCTCTTGGCCTTCAGCTGCTTCATGGAGGAGGAGGAGGAGGAGGAGGAGGAGGAGGAGGAGGAGGAGGAGGAGGAGGAGGAGGAGGAGGAGGAGGAGGAGGAGACCCATGGAAGGTTCTGCTCCATCCCTGCCTGCTCCCAACACCACAGTTTTTGGAGATTCTGCTCCCCTGGGCAGTGTGTGGGGAACATCCCAGAACCATCTCACAGCCCCTCTTCCCTGCTCCAAATCCATCCTTTCCAACTGGGCCTGAGCTCTTGGCCTTTGGATGCCTCAGGAAGGAGCTGAAGGAGACCCACAGAAGGTTCTGCTCCATCACTGTCTGCTCCCATTTTTTGAGATTTTGGGGCTGGGTGCTCTCTGTGTTGCCTCCTGGGCAGTGTGTGGAGGACATCCCAAAATCACGTCTCCATCACCTCCTCCCTGCTCCAAATCCGTCCTTTCCAGCAGGAGGTGGAGGAGATCCATGGAAGGTCCTGGAGCTGCTCCATCCCTGCTTGCTTCCAGCTCCCCATGTTTGGAGATTTGGGGTTGGGTGGGTGCTGGCGCTCTCTGGGGTGCAGGGTGTGGGGGACATCCCAAAACCATCTCCCCATCACCTCTTTCCTGCTCCAAATCCACCTTTTCCAGCCAGGCCTGGGTCCTTGGCCTTTGGATGCCATGGAAGAGCTGCAGGGGACCCTGAGCTGCTCAGCCCCAAATCAGCTCCACCTTTGGGATCCCAGCTGCGGATTTGGGATTTGCCTCGTTGGGTTTGGGGTGGGGGTGAGCCCTCCCCCAGCCCTACAGCCTGCCTGAGCCACCCCAAATCCCTGGATCCCTCTGGAATGCTGGGAGTGCTCAAACCTCGGGAAGCTGGAGCTGGGTCACCCCTGGGCAGGGAGGTGTCCCCATGTCCCCCACATGGGTGGCCCTGCCAAGTGCCCCCTCAGGAGCCCTTCTGCACCTCCTGGGGCTTTTCCAGGAATTCCAGGCAGGAAGTGGAGGCTGCTGGAGCCTCTCTGACCCAAACCTCATTTGCACCTCCTAGGACCCTCATTCCCAAGGCTCTGGAGCTTCAGGAAGAGCCTCATCCCAGAATCCTTTCCCCAGGTTCAAAGCCTCCAGGTGATTCCCCCTGGTGTAAACCCAGAACACCCCCTGGGATCATTCAGGGTTCTCACCTTGATCCCAAACCTTCCCCCTCTTTCCTCTCTCCGTGTCTCATGGACACCCCTGGGAAAGGCCCCTCCCTCCCCACCCATGGGTGCCTTTGCTCTGGGGGTCAGTCCAGGGCTGTTTTCCAGCAAAGTCCATGGGATTTGCCTTCCCTGAGCACCACATCCCAGTCACCTTCCCAGCAGATTCCTGGGAATCTCCTCTCCTCAGGTTCCTCCTCCAGCCCGGGACACTCAAACAGAAGCCAGGAGATGCTTCCCAAAAAACCTCGGGCAGCCAGGAGGGAGCAGGGAATTTCATTGTCCATGGCTGCTGATTTCACATGCCCCAGTCCAGGCTGGGGACAGCTCCCATTCCAGGGAAGGGAATCCCTTCCCACTTACTGCCAGGTTGGGGATTTTCCTTGGCTCCAGGGACATTCATGGTTCCCAGCACCTTCCCCAGAGCAGGAATTGGCATTCCTGGGATGCAGCCTGGAGGGCTCCGGGCTCCATTAGCAGGAAAACCATGGGGCTGCGCCGATGCCGTGCAGACCCTGCTGCTCCGGGGAATTGTTCCCGGTTTTTGGGGATGGCAGCGCCCAGCAGTGCCTGGGAGCCCTCACGGTGCTGTGCCCTGCAGGTGACATTGGTGGCCAGATGGGGCTGTTCATCGGGGCCAGCATCCTCACCATCCTCGAGCTCTTCGATTACCTGTATGAGGTGAGGCCTGCCCAGCCCCGGCGCGGGACTGCGCTCCCTGGAGCCCCTCAGCCCAGGATTTGCCATTCCTGGAGCCCCTCAGCCCAGGATTTGCCATTCCTGGAGCCCCTCAGCCCAGGATCTCCCACCCTGGAGCCCCTCAGCCCAGGATTCCCCTCCCTGGAGCCCCTCAGCCCAGGATTCCCCTCCCTGGAGCCCCTCAGCCCAGGATTTGCCATTCCTGGTGCCCCTCATCCCTGGATTTGCCCCTCCTGGAGCCCCTCATCCTGGATTTTCTGTTCCCCGGGGATCCCAGAGCCCCCCCAAAATCCTGTATTTCCAACCTGCCTCATCCAGCTCCCCACAGCCCCAGCTCAGGCAGTTTTATTGTCATGGGATGTGAGAGTTGTCAGTTTTATTTATTTTTGTCCATTTGATTTAATGTGTCCCAATCCAGGCTGGGGACATCCCATTCCAGGGAAGGGAACCCCACGGTCCCAGCCCTGAACTCTCTTCAAATCCTCTAATTCTCTTTTTTTTTTTTTTTTTTTTTTTTTTTTTTTTTATGCTGACTTTATATTTTATATTTTCAGACAATTGCCCCTATACCAATCCCTCCTAGGCAGCTCCAGCATTGGTGCCATTAACCAGGAATAAAATATGGAAAAATTCCAGGCCTAAAGCTCAGAGCTCAACAAAAGCTGAGCCTGGATACCCAAATATTTAATTAAATTTGCCTTTTCCTGAATTTTTTGGGGTCTCTTCCTAAGCAGGCCATAAGAAACCTCACAAATTTGGGGTTTTTCATCTCTGTTTCCCTCCTTTCTTTGATATCTGCTGACAAAATTGTCAAATATGGGGGTTTTGCTGCTCTTTTTATTTTTTTCATCTTATTTGGGCTTAAAATTAATTTTGTCCCCTCTGAGAAGCTCCCTGGGGATGCCCAGCAGGGGAATCTTCACAATCCCAGATATTTAACCCCCACCAGCCAGAGGAAAACAGTAATAAAATACCTTAAAATTTCAAAAAGATCTACACAGTTTTCCACTCTGCTCAGAGTTTCACAAAGCGGGAGTCAGCAGCTCAAAAATTTGAGTCTTCAGCCAAAATATTTACAGATTCTGGCAATGACAGCAACGAGATTTTTTTTTTTTTTTTTTTTTCATGGATTGGCCAAATCTGGGGGAAATATTGACCATAAAGAAGCTTTTTTGTGATCTTCTGCTGAGCTCTGTCCTCCTGGTCCCAAATTCCCACCACACTTCCCTGCACCAGCCAGGATCCACATTCCTTAGGAACTGACCCAGTTTTTGGGGATTTCAGCTTTCTTCTTGTTGGTTTTATTTCTATTTTCTCCCAGTGGGAGCTTTCCAGTAAAACACTTCTCAATTTTTATGGGATTTCCCTGGAAGCCAAATCCTGCAGCAGCAGAAAAATGAGGGGGCTAGGAAGGAGCTCACAGAGCTGGGAGTTTCTCTGAACCCCAAAAGTGTCCCAAAAATGGAATTTTTGTGAGTTTTATTCCATGTCAGAGAATGCTGGAATGGTTTGGATGGAAGGGACCTTAAGGATCATTGAATTCCACCCCCAGCCATGGCAGGGACACCTCCCACTGTCCCAGCCCTGTCCAGCCTGGCCTTGGGCACTGCCAGGGCTCCAGGGGCACCACAGCTGCTCTGGGCACCCTGTGCCAGGACCTGCCCACCCTGCCAGGGAACAATTCCCAATTCCCAATCTCCCACCCATCCCTGCCCTCTGGCAGTGGGAGCCATTCCCTGGGTCCCGTCCCTCCATCCCTTGTCCCCAGTCCCTCTCCAGCTCTCCTGGAGCCCCTTTGGGCCTGGCAGGGCTCTGAGCTCTCCCTGGAGCTTCTCCTCTCCAGGTGACATCCCCAGCTCTGCCAGCCCGGCTCCATGGCACAGTCCTTGGAGCATCCTCCTCCTCCTCCCACCCCTTTGGAATGCAGCCCCAAACCCAGCACACCCCATTGCTCCCCATCCCCCTGCAGCCTCTTCCCACCCTAATCTGGCTCCCTCTTCTTGCAGCTGATCAAGGAGAAGTTGTTGGACCTTCTTGGGAAAGAGGAAGAGGACGGGAGCCATGACGAGAACGTGGTAAGGAGAGGGGGGGAGGTGCCCTGGGCACGCTGGAGCTCTTCCCACGTGTTCAGGTTATTAAAATTGTAATTAGAGATGCCTCTGCCCCAGTTAACAGGACCAGATGCCAGTGACAACAGTCTGGGGTTTATTGGATAGCAAATATGAGGGGGAGGGAGGAAAGAGAGAAAAAGCAAGGGAAAGAAATGGAAAATAGGTGGGGGGAGCAGAAAGAGAGGGACAGAGACGGAATAAGGAAAATATCACCATCTGTGATTGATCCCACTGATCCTGCCCAGCTGGGCTGGGTGGCAGAGGTGCCCCAGGAGCACAGAATCTGCTGGGCTGGCACAGCTCAGGCCGTGGGAAGCCCAGGCAGGGCTGGAGTTTGCCACTGGCTCCTCCACAGCCTCCAGGTCTGCTGCACCACGGGCGGTGCGAGGCCTCAGGAAGGACTGGGGAGCACCCGGGGGTGTCTGGCCGCTGGGACACCCCCGGGTGCTCCTCACCTGGGTGTCCCTGGATGTGCCTCCAGGACTGGGCTGGTCTGTGTGAGGGGGTGCACCCAAAGCCTCCTCCTCCTCCTCACTGCGGGGCCTCAGCCTGGCTCCTGCGAGCTCTGCTCTCCCCAGACCCAGCCAGGGAAGCTCTCTGCTGCCTCTGGCTTTCTGCTGGATGCATTCCTCCCCCTCAGCCTTGCTTGGTTTTGCCTGGGCCTGAGATGATTAAGGAATGGGTTTCCCTTTATCTAAATTAGGTTTCATTTACAATCCCAAGTCCCAGCCAGGCATCTTCAGGGAGGCTTCTTCAGCTGTACCTTCTTTATCCAGCTGTGTTAGAGCGAGCAGGCTCTGTCAGTGTGTGAGGCATGAACCTTTTCAGTCTCTGCAGCCCCAGACCAGCCAGGGGAGTCTCTGCTGCGTTTCTGGTGCAGGCACTGCTCCCCTCAGCCTGGTTGGTTGAGGGGATTGAAGGATGGCTTGTTTCCCTTTGTCCAATCCCAGCACTTCGACTTCCAGCCCAAAGCTCTCCAAGGAGCTTTCTGTGCTTGTGGCTCCTGTTAGAAATACATTTTATATTGTTGGTTTTCGCAAATATTATATGTGTAGTGTTAAAATAACTTTACTTTTATTTCCACTCTTAACAAAACTTAGATATAATAATAGTAGCTAATATAGTTTTGAGTTACCTGTTTAGTTAAGATAACATCCAGTGAACATGTCATGAAGACCCTACTATTCAAACACCAACCATCAGCATCTACTGTCTACAGAAAATATAAACCAAAGCCCAGACTAGAAGTAATAAAGAGAATAAACCAAAACCACAACCAAAAACCACACATACTCTAGAAAAATAGACCCAAAGAACAACCATACAAAATAGTTCCAAGAAAATGTAAACTAGTTTATAGAACGATATAAATATGCATAAGTCTATGAATATACTGCAAAGCTGATATAATAGAAAAAATATTTAAGTATCTCCGAAGATAAGTGTGCTCTTAGGTAAATGCCAAATACCCAACTGTTTTTAACCCTTTATTTCTATCTCCTACTATCCTTTTATTAAACTTTTCTTTTTAAATTTTACCAATGTCTTGGTTTGAAAAGACAGGAGTCTGTGAAGGAAGGCAAG
Organism: Lonchura striata; assembly: GCF_050655825.1. Classification (NCBI taxonomy): domain Eukaryota; kingdom Metazoa; phylum Chordata; class Aves; order Passeriformes; family Estrildidae; genus Lonchura; species Lonchura striata. Next base: position 11,580,345 of record NC_140729.1, on the reverse strand, counting down.
AGCCTCCTGTGAAATGGAAAAGGTAAACCCCCTCCCTCCAAATTACCACAATTTTAAAAAAGGCTCTCAGGCAAAAATATGGGAATGGGAATAACAGTTCTTTACTAGGAAAAAAATTAAATTATAATAATAAAGAAAATGTAATTAGTACAAACAAAACTAGTGATAGAGTCAGAAACGTGACACCCTGAGGAGTCAGGGTGTTGGGAACAGTCCAGTTAAATGGTGGCTGCTCCTGGAGTGGCAGATGGAATGCTGCTGGAGTGGTGATCTCTACAAGGGTGGAGTTTCCTCTGAAGGTCTGGTGATAGAGTAGATGGGCCTGGTCTTCCTTTGGGCTTCCAGCAGAGAAGAAAGCTGCTCCTCTGGGAATCCACTGAAGGGGCTGCCCTGGTGTCCCAAAAAATGCTGATTTTATATAGGTAGGGGTGCTTGGCTCCTCCCTCTGGGTGGAGTATCTCACAAAGGGATGATGGAACTTTCCCAGCCATGCAGGGAGTCATTCCATGGCCCATGAACAGAAGATACCTCCCCGAAGGGAGACATTGTTCTTGGGAGAGACAAGAAAACTGCCCAACCTCCAACAGATGGCAAATAGAATACATGCTTATCTTACAAGCCAGGACAACCAAAAAAGTAAACCTCCTTTTCCTCAGCTCCTTTCTCAGTTCTCGTTACAAGGAGCAGAACGTTGTGTTTGAGGCTGTGTCCCTGACACGGGGAGCAGCAGCAGCTGTGGGTAACGCTTTCCTGGTTTTCCATGGCAGAGCACCTGTGATCCAGTGCCAAACCACTCGGAGAGCCTGAGCCACACTGTGACCGTGCCCCTGCAGGCCCCGCTGGGGACGCTGGAGGAAATCGCCTGCTGACCCCTCCCCACCACAGTGCCCACCCCGAGGAAGGAAAACTGCACAGGGAAAAACAGGGACCCAGCTCAGGTTTGCACTGGGGGGAAAAAAAAAAAAGATGGAGAAAAAAAAATACTGGGAAAAAATACTGAAAAAACTTATTTAAAAAATCTATTAAAAAATGAAAAAAAAAAAAAGAAGAAGAAGAAAAACTCGCTATGCATTAAAAGAATATAAAAATAATATAAAAATATAAATTCTAAATATACTCTGCCCAAAGTGAGAGGCGCCTTGGACTTGACTCCTGTTGTCCTTTCCTCCTGGGGGTTTGGCTCCAACCTGGGAAGCAGCTGCCAGGCTGGGAGAGCTGGGAATGTTCACCTGGAAAAGGGAAGCTCAGAGAAGAGAAACCTCAGAGCCCCTTCCAATGCCTAAAGGGACTCCAGGAGAGCTGGAGAGGCACTTGGCACACGGGATGGAGGGACAGAACACTTTTTGGGATTGTCCAAGCCTGAGCAGCAGCAGCAAATGCAGCAGCAGCAAATCCCAAAGGAAGCATCCCAAATATCCCAAGCACTGCACGCCAGGGCTTTGCCTGGCCCCGGGATTCCTCAGCTGCCTCTCTCAGCTCTGTTCCTCTTTGCAGTCCCTGGGTTTCAGTGCCAGAAGGAGCATCCCAGAATTCTCCATTCCCAGCGCCGTAGGCTGAGAGTTTTAGAGTAAAAGAGATCCCAAAGTCGGCGCTCTCGGATTCTTCTCCCGGTCGCGTCCTCTGGGTGAGGTTGGGCTGAATCCCAAGCTCAGCCCAAGGTGAGCATCCCTGGAGAGGAGCCACAGGGATCCCTATGGATCATCCCAGCCCTGCTCCTCCTCCTGCAGTGTCTGCAGAGTCCAGGAGCAGTGGGTGGGGTTGGCTTCATTCATTTCTTTAATTTTTGGGGGGAATTTTTGGAATTTCCTTCTTATCCCATTCATGGATTCTGTGCTTTCTCCTCGTTCTCCTGACTGATATTAAAGCTGGTCTTGTGGAAATGGCCAGGCTGTGTCATTCCTGCCTTGCCCTCATTCCCAGCAGATCCCAGGAAAAGCCTTCCCAGGGCTCTTCCTCATCCCTTATCCTTATCCCTCCTTTTCCTCCTCCACCACATCTTCACACAGCTCCGTTTGGGTGGGAGTCGTGCCATGGCCATGCTCAGCTGCATCCCTGCCTTCCCTGGGATGGGGATCAGCAGGATGTGCTGGGATCTCTGGGATGCTGTGGAATCTCTTTGCTGACAGAGGTGTTGGAAACCTCTCCGTGACATTTTGGGATTGTTCAGCCTGGAGAGGAGAAGCTTTGGGGTGACCTCATTGAGGCCTTCGGTGCCTGAAGGGAGCCTGGAAAAAACATGGACAAGGGATGGAGGGACAGGACCCAGGGAATGGCTCCCACTGCCAGAGGGCAGGGATGGGTGGGAGATTGGGAATTGGGAATTGTTCCCTGGGAGGGGCTGGGTGGGAGATTGGGAATTGGGAATTGTTCCCTGGCAGGATGGGCAGGCCCTGGCACAGGTGCCCAGAGCAGCTGTGGTGCCCCTGGAGCCCTGGCAGTGCCCAAGGCCAGGCTGGACAGGGCTGGAGCAGCCTGGGACAGTGGGAGGTGTCCTTGCCATGGCACAGGGATGAGAATTCAATGGTCTTTAGGCTACTTCCAACCCAAACCAGTCTGGAATTCTGGGATTCCAACTTTTCCTTTACTGATCCACTTTAACTGGCTCCAAGTGTAACAAGAAAATCCATTTCCATCCAAGTGCATCCCAAAATGTGTTGGCTGTTGCTTCATCCCTGGATCCAGGCACTGAGGGGCTGCTCTGCCACATCTCCAGCGCCAGGAGACACCTGGGGATTTTAAAAAACACCCTCAGGGAGAGATGAGGGTTTGAGGGGCCTGGAAAAGGGCGCTGAGCCCTGATGGAGAGGGGTGTGAGGAGATTTAATTTTCTATTCCAAACCTCATCAGGATTAAGGGTTCCTTTTCCAGAAAAAGACAATAAAGATTAGGAGAAACTGTGAGGATTAATTGGGGATTCAGAAGAAGAAACAACCAAAGTTCAAACTCCCAGCGAAGCCCCAGCTCTGCTGAGTGCCCTAGGATTTTCCCAGAAAAAGTGAAGCTCCATTATTTGCAGTAATTAACCCCTTGCTGCCTTGGAGCACATTCCAAGAAAAAGAGAAAGGAGTGGAAAAGGCACTAGTAAATCCATCCTACCTGTTTGATGTTGGATGGATCTGCCCAGGGATGGAACAGGGAGCAGGGATGGAAGCCAACCATCAGCTCCTGAAAACCCCAAAATCCTGATGGAAAAATTGAAACAAGAATCCCCATGGGAGATGAAAATCCTATGGACAAGGTGAGAAAATCCAGAGGGGGATTGACCAGAGGGTTTGGCTGAGCTGCAGGTCAGAAAATTCAATTTCAACCACAAATCCATCAAACAGCTGGAATTGCCATCCCAAGTGCTCCCTTGGAGCTCTGGAGCACTGGATCATGCCTGGGCAGCAGGGCCCCAGGGCTGTCACAATGAGGAAAATCCAATGGGAATGCTTCAGGAGGAAAAGCAGGAGCAGAACCAGCTCTGAGAAGGAATTTCTGAAGTTCAGCTGCGTTTTGGATCATGGGAGAGCTCAGCTTGGCATGGAGAGTGCTGGAGCCCAGGGCAGAGCACATTCCTGGGATTTATGGCCCAGCCACCACATCCCTGACCAGCTCCCACAGCTGTGTTCCCCAAGGAGCAGGAAAACACCCAGGAAATGCTCTTGGAGTCACCTCCACTTGCTCAAGGTCACCCAAGCACCTCTCCCCACTCCTCCTTCATTCCCAGCATTCAGAGTCTCCTCTGTCCCATGGGATGCTCCAAGAGCCAGCACTTCATCATTCCCGGGAATCAGCAGCTGTGAAGGACATTCCATGGTCAGTTCTCCCTACTCCTCCCCGAGCCTGTGGCAAGGACAGCAATTAGAGACAATTAACGGGAATTTTTAGGGGGATAATTATCCTTTTTTTGTGTTTGTTTGGGTGGGAAGAGCCCAATCCCGACCCCAATCCAATCCTGATGGGAATTCTTCTGATGGTTTCTCTCCCAGTCCTTGGCGTTTCTGAAGGTTTTGTTGCCTTCTCCTGTCCAAGAGCTCAGTGATCATCCCTGAGCTCATGGAATTTCTGGGAGCCGCAGTCGCTGTTTCCGTGGCTGTGTCTGAGCGCATCCATATGAACGTGCTTCATGTCTGACTCTGGTTCTCAGCTTTTCCCTCCCCTCCTCCCTGCGTTTCCCAGCGTCTCCTTTGTTGTTCCAGGCAGGAACATCCCCAACCTCCTTAAAGGAATCATCTCCACACTCCGCAGGGTTCCTGCTCTTCCTGAGCTTGGGAGCAGCCCCGGAGCACACCCAGGGAAGTTTGCAGAGTACAAATCCCTTTTTTCCACCAATCTCCTGCAGGAAAATGTGACAGGAGAGAAGCAAAGACCAGGTGGTGAGATCCCCCCTTTGGCTCTTCCTGGAAATATCCCAATGATTCTTCCCAAGTCCAGGGCTGGGACTGCTCAGGGGCAGGTTTGTCCTGGTTTCCCACATTCCATGGAGGACACTGGTCATCCAGAGGCTCCCTGAGGGGATTTTGCTCCTTATGGCTGGAATTCCTGAATTCCGACCTGGGAATTTCCCCATCCAACCACAAATAATTTGGGAGCAGGAGCACTGTGGGCTGTTTCCATGAGCAGGATCTGCAGGAATAACCCTGGCAGGGTTTGGGACTAGCACAGGAATGTCCAGAAGGGAAGCAGCCACCGGGAAAATCCCAGCAACCTGACCCCAAAATGAATGTGGGATGAAGGACTCTGGAGAGTCCTCCAGGGAACGCCTCATGGCTCTGCTCCTCACTCCCCCCTGGACTGACCCTGACTGGATCCCACCTCTCCCAAATCCCTGAACCCCCAGGAACAGCTCCAAACCCCTCCAGAGCACTGGGATTTCAGGCCCAGCGGGATTTTCCCAGTTAAACCCTTGGTTGAAATTCTGGCAAGCCGCTTTAATTTGGATATCCCAGCAGTGCCATTCCAAGTGAAACTTCACAGAACCACCTTGAATTCCATTTTCCATCCCCTTTCTTGGCAAGGGTCTTCCCAAGCCCCCAGAGCCTTTTTCCATCGGAATTCTCTAAATAAGGAATGGGAGCACTGGAATTTGTCACCTTCCAGCTCATTCATGAATTCCCACCCAAGCCCCAATCCCAAGGACACGAGGAGTGCCCAATTCCCATTCCCATGGCACAGCAGTGACAGGAATGTGGCAGTGCCCTGGGCTGCCTTGGCTGGACACAGCTGAGCCAGGGCTGCTCCTGGAGCAGGAAACATCTACCAAAACTGAAATCCGAGAGCAGCCCCAGGCCCGGATTGGAGGCAGAAACCAGGAACAGTGGAAACAGGATTTGGGAGAAGGGCAGAGCCTTGGGAACACCTTCAGCCACTTCCAAGAGGGATTTCTCCAGCTGCAGCCATGGAAAACCATCCCCAAAGGGGCCCTGTCACCACCCAGCATCAGCCTGAGGAGGAAGGAGCTGCTCCAGGGGCTGGGAGGAAGCATCCCTGTAAATTCCCTGTTTGTTGGCTGAGAACAGGATTCAGCTATTTATTATGGATGAGAAAATAAGGGATAATGGGTGGATTTACAAGCAGCACTTTGTCATGTGGGGCAGCCATGAAAAATTCAGGAGCTCGGGAAGTGCCTTTTTCCCTGCACAGAATTCCCAGCCCTCCCCTCAAGCCAGGCTGGAAAACTCTGCCAGGACCTGGAAACAACATTCCTAAGAGGCTGCCAGTTTGTAGCTAAGCTGTACATTAAATATTCCAAATTTGTGCCTGGCTCTTTGTTGGAGAGAACTCCCACATGGGGATGGGAATGGGGCCTGGGAGGAGGGAATTGTGTGCAGGGATCCAGAGGGGAAGGGGACAGGGATGAGACACGGGAAAAGGGAACAGGGATCAGACACTGGGAAAAGGGACAGGGATCAGACACTGGGAAAGGGAACAGGGATCAGACATTGGGAACAGGGATCAGACTCCAGGAATGGAACAAGGACCAGACTCCAGGAATGGGACAGGAATCAGACACTGGGAACAGAACAGGGATCAGACACTGGGAAAGGGAACAGGGATGAGACACAGGAAAAGGGAGCAGGGATCAGATACGGGAAAATGGACAGGGATCAGACACTGGGAAAGGGAACAGGGATGAGACACGGGAAAAGGGAACAGGGATCAGACACTGGGAAAGGGAACAGGGATGAGACACGGGAAAAGGGACAGGGATCAGACACTGGGAATGGGACAAGGATCAGACACTAGGAAAAGGGAACAGGGATCAGACACTGGGAAAGGGAACAGGGATCAGACACTGGGAAAGGGAACAGGGATCAGACACTGGGAATGGGACAAGGATCAGACACTGGGAACAAGGATCAGACTCCAGGAATGGGACAAGGATCAGACAGATCCCAAAGGCTGAAGAAGCAGAGAGGTACAAAAGCAGGGACAGGGAAGAGGACAAGGATCCTTTCCCAGTGTCCCAGTCTCCCCCAGCACCTGACACTCCAAACACAGCGGGGCTGTGGGAAGAGCATCCTGGGCTCCTCATCCCTCCCAGCTGGAAGGAGTTTTAAGATCCCTAAACAGGGATCAGCAGCATTTTGGAGCAGAGGAATCTGACCTGGATCCCCAAAATGTGAGATCAGACCTATGAAAGGAGAGAATTAACCCCAAGGGAAGGGCCTGGATCACCAAAATGTGAGAAGATCATCCCCATCAAAAGGAGGGGATGAATCCCAACAGAAAATCCTGGATGACCAGAATGTGAGATCAACTGCATGGAAATGGGGAATGAATCCTCAGGAAGAGCCTGGATCTCCAAAACATGAGGAAATCAGCCCTGTGGAAAAGGAGGGGAATGAATTCCAAGGGAAGTGCCTGGATCCCCAAAATTGGGAAGGCCAGCCCCTCTGTAAGCAGGACAAGGATGAGTCCAACCCCCCCTGCGTGACAGTGACATCCCCAAATCCTGATCCCACACATCCTGGCCAGAACAGCCGCCTTGGAGCAGCAAGGGACACAAATCCAGGGAAAAGCCCCAAAGGCAGCAGGAGCAGCTGCTGGGCACCACCTGGATGTGCCACCCTCAGCCCTGTCCCCAGCCCATGGTGCCAGGTGCGGAGCCGAGCGCAGGAATTTGCCAGATCCACGGACAGTGAGGCCCCTGATCTGTTTTTAATGGCATTGTTTACTGGCAGGGAAGTCTCCCGGAGCCAGAACTTGTCTCTCCTAATAAAAAACAAGCAAATAACAACAGGAGCGAGGAGGGAGAACATTTGGAAGTCATCAGGGTTTGATTTGATTGATCCTGGTAATAAACCAGGAATTGTTAGGCTGGAACAGAGGTTGTAGAAACCCATCCATAATTTCAGAGGGAATGAGAGCTGTGAACATGCAAAATCCCCTCAAAGTCCAGGGTGAAAAATTCAGGAAGGGTTGTGAGAAAAACTGGGAAGAGATTGGGGGTCCCAGTGCTGGATGCTGCACGACCCCAATCCCAATCCCAATCCCAATCCTAATCCCAGTCCCAATCCCAATCCCAGTCCCAGTCCCAGTCCCAGTCCCAATCCCAGTCCCAGTCCCAATCCCAATCCCAGTCCCAATCCCAGTCCCAATCCCAGTCCCAGTCCCAATCCCAATCCCAATCCCAATCCCAATCCCAATCCCAGTCCCAATCCCAATACCAATACCAATACCAATACCAATCCCAATCCCAATACCAATACCAATCCCAGTCCCAATCCCAGTCCCAGTCCCAATCCCAGTCCCAGTTAGGAGCTTGTGGAAACAGGACATGGGAAGAAGGAGAGAGGGACAAGGGGAGAGGGAAGAGGGACATGGGAAAGGGGAAGGGGCACGGGGTGGGGGGAGAGGGACACAGGGAGGGGGGGACAGACAAGGGGAGAGGGGAAGAGGATGCCAGGCAGGGAGGAGAGGACTCAGAGCGCTGTCCCTGAGCAGCAGCAGCAGGAACAACGTGGGATGACTGACCATGGGATGAGCGACCATGGGATGACTGACCATGGGATGAGCTGACCATGGGATGAGCGACCATGGGTTGAGCTGACCATGGGATGAGCTGACCATGGAATGACTGACCACGGGATGAGCTGACCATGGGATGAGCGACCATGGGTTGAGCTGACCATGAGATGAGCGACCATGGAATGACTGACCATGGGATGAGCGACCATGGGATGAGCTGACCATGGGATGAGCGACCATGGGATGAGCTGACCATGGGATGAGCTGACCATGGGATGACTGACCATGGGATGAGCGACCATGGGATGAGCTGACCATGGGATGAGTGACCATGGGATGACTGACCATGGGATGAGCTGACCATGGGATGACTGACCATGGGATGAGCTGACCATGGGATGAGCTGACCATGGGATGAGCGACCATGGGATGAGCGACCATGGGATGAGCTGACCATGAGCCCCATTCCGATCTCCCTGTGTTGCTGGAGGGGTGAGGGAGAGCCGGGGAAGGAGGGAGGGCTGGTGGGGACGTGGTGTTGAGATTCATTCTGCTTCTCTTTTTCCTGCTCTAATTTTGTTGGAAATAAATTCAGATAATATCCCCAAGTTCCTTCTGTTGTGTCCTTGATGGGATCGGGGAGGGATCTCTCCCTCTCTTCCTCTCAGCTCCTGAATCCTTCTTTTCATTTCCTCTCCCTGTCCTGCAGAGGGGACTGGGAGGCTTTGGTGGCATCCAGCCAAGGTCACCCCTTGTGCCAACCCCCCCGTGCCCCCAGCCCAGCCTGGGTGCAGCCCATCCCTGGGGGTGCTCAGGGTGGGACAGGAAGGTCAGGAACACAGAGAATCCCATTCCCAGAGATCCCAGGACCACGGAATCCCAGGCTGTTTTGGCTTGGAGGGGACATTAAAGGGCACCTTGTATCCCCTTCCCTCTGTTTTCCTTTGGATTCCAAGGGTTTGGCTGTAATTGTGCCCCTGCCAATTGTTCCAGTCACAAACCTGAGGGTTTGATTGCGTCAAATGTCTCCCAAAACAGCTGCTTTTCCCTGGATCACTATCTCTGAGCAAAGCATTCCCATTTTTCTGTGCTCCAACTTCCAAATGTTCTTCCCTTCCATTTTGCCAAAGGATTTGGTCTAAAGTGGGAGCTTTGCCCTCATGTCTGTCCCTCTCCAGGCCCAGTTTAGCTTCAAATCCTTCTTCAAGCCTGGTTTAGCACCGATTCCCATTCCAGGCTCAGTTTAGCACCAGTTCCCATTCCAGCCTGGTTTAGCACCAATTCCCATTCCAGGCCCATCTTAGCACCAATTCCTTTCCAGGCTGGTTTAGCACCAATTCCCTGCTCCCTCCTGCAGGAGGATGAAGGATTTTTCTGACACAAACATTCCCCACGTCTCTCTGGACACATAAAAATGGTTTCCCTTCATTCAGGACCAAAGGATGGGCTTGGATGGAATAAAAGGAGCTGTTTCTTCCCCCCTTCCTTGTCTTTCCAAAGCCATTCCTCGGGGAGTGGCATCAGAGCTGATTTGGGGATGTCTGGTGACAGCTCCCATCTCCCTCTCCAGCCCTTCCCCATCCCAGTTTTTGAACTGCTTCCCTTTGTTTTCCTTGCATCCAATTTTTTTGAGGAATCAAAGGATCTTTCCTGCCTTCAGACTTTGGGATTGTGCCTTTGTGCACAAAGTTGATTTATCCCAAGTAAAAGGAGCATTTTTTCACACACAACCTCCAGTTTTCCAGGTTTTCCACCCAAAAAAACCCATTCCAGGGGGATAGAAGCCAGAGGGAATTTGCTTCCAGACCACAGCTCTTGTGGCCTCCAAAGCCAGCATAATTTAAGTAAAATATCAATTTTAATCAGATTTCTGAATGCAAATAAGAGCAGGAAGCTCCCGTTTCTCCCTCAGGTTGGGATGTCCTGGAGAGGCTGAGCTGGGGCTCACCTGGAATTGTCCCTTGTCCCCTCACGGGTCAATGGGAACAAGCCCCACACACACCACTGGGAGTCATTAAGGAGACTGACCCTCCCAGGCTTGATGGGGCTTTAATTAAAGGCTTTTAAAGGTTTATTGGAGCCTTGGAGGATCCACATTCACTCCAGGAAGGATCTGCTGGAGTGGAAAACCCAGGGTGGGTTTGGCTTGTGTGCTCTGGGTCAGAGTTTTGGAATGTGGGAGCTGCTCTCCCACCCTCACCTGGAGGCCAAAATGCTCCTTCACCGTAAATCCCCCCTTTATCCATACAATGACACAGAACTGCAGCTCCTGGTGCTCCTCTCCCACTTTTCCATGACCTCCAGGAGTCCAAGCAAAGCTGGAGATCCGGTGGAAAACCAATTCCAGCCTGACAGAGCTCCCAGCTGTTTGTTTTATTAGGAATTTAACAAATAAATAACAAAAAATCTCATTAAAGAAAAATCCATTTTTCCCATTACTGCTCACTGAGCAAACCAAAATCAGGAGTGAAATTGGCAGCTCCCGAGGAATCCGTGTGGGAATAGGGATGGAAACAGAGAATGTTCCTGTGCTGCCTCCAGCTGGAACTCACCTGGGGCTGCAGGAGCTGGGGGGGGCACTGGGCACCCCTCACTCCTGTGGCTGCTCCAGGGGGAAAATCCTGGAGATTTCCTGGGATGCTGAACAGGATTGGGCTCCAGGAGTTCCTGCAGTGCTTCCCTGTGGAGGAGAATCACCAGGACACAGAGAGCCAAGGACCAGTGTGGGGCTTTTGGTTTGTTATTGCAGAGGTTCCAGTCCTGGAGTGGTTTGAGTTAAAATCCTGGAATGGTTTGAGTTAAAATCCTGGAATGGTTTGAATTAAAATCCTGGAATGGTTTGGGATGGGAAGGACCTTAAAGGGCACCGAGTCCCCACTCTCTGCCATGGCAGGGACACCTCCCACTGTCCCAGGCTGCTCCAATCCCTGTCCAAGCTGACCTTGGGCACTGCAGGGATCCAGGGGCAGCCACAGCTGCTCTGGGAATTCCATCCCAGCCCCTCCCCAATTCCTTCCCAAAACCCCACCTAAATCCATCCATCTGTTTTTCACATGGCTGAATCCCAACTTGATCTGCCTTATTTTCCACGAGCAGAACCATCCCAGAGCTCTCCATACGGAATGTGAATTATTGAAGCCTCTAAAGAGACAAGAAATTTGCAAATTGGGGCAAACCCAACTGGGGCACAAAGGAGAAAATTCCAAAGAGCTCAAACACCTGAGCAAGGGCTGCCTTGTTCTTCCCTGGCTCCCAAAAATCATCTCCCACATGGAGAACCCAAGGAAAGTCTCACCAGGGAATCCAAACCCGAAATCAGGCTTTGGGGATCACCATTCCCAGGGAATGGTCATGGCCCCCAGACTTGGACAACGCTCCCAGGCCAGGGTGGGATTGTTGGGGTGTCTGGGCAGGGCCAGGCCTGGGGATGGCTGATCCCTGGGACCCCTCCCAGCCCTGGCTACTCCCTGATCCTCTTCTCAGCCCCGCTCACTGGAGCTCATCCCTGAGCTTTGGTGGAAAGCACAGATCCATGTCCGAGACTTCCATGGTCAGTTTGCCACCAGCCAGACAACCTGAGGGCCCACAAAGGTTCCCACGTGTTTTGGGAGGGATTTGGGATTTGGGGAGGGGTTTGCCTCTGGAGAAGGGCTCTTCACGGATGGCCCAGGGCAGAGGAGGAGGGAAAGGATTTTGTCTGTCATCCAGGAGGGCAGGAAAGGGCTGGGAGTGTTGGGAAGGGGAAAGAGGCTCCCTGAGGACAACCAGACTCCATCTCTTGGTGGAGGTGACTTCTGGAACTGTCTGGGGGCAAGAAACCCCCCTGAGCTTTCCCAGGGTTCCCAGAGCAGAGGCACAACTGGGGCACAGAGTGAAATCCTGGGCCGGGTTTGGGATCCCAGCCCTGCTGCCATGGCCAGGGAATCTCAAACATTCCATAGCCAAGGGCAGCTCGGGCCAGCTGATCCAGATGTCACCAGTGCCACCAGTGCCACTGCTGGCAGCTCTGCCAAGCCCAGCAGCCTCAGCTCCTCCTCTTCCTCACCCCAGAGCAGCTCCTTGGCTCGGGAAGATCCTACAAAACCCAGCAGGGCAAAAATCCCCCCGTTCCCCTCCCAGGGCATCCCAAATCCCCTCTGCTCCACCTGGAACTGCTGGTCCCACCCCAATCCCAGCAGAATCCTCTTCCAGATCAGAATTCCCTCCCAACAAGGCCAGCCAGGCCTAAAGAATTCCTGCTGGGACATCGCTGAGGGAGCTCTGTGGGCTGGGAAGTTTAAACCCGGCTATGCAGGAACTCCCTGGGAAGCGAGGTGGGTTTGTCCCCACCTCTGTCCCTCCCTCTGCAGGGTCCCTTCAGGTCACAGCAGCTCAGGGCTTTGTTAATGAATATAATTATCTCAGGGTGTTAATGAGGCTCTGATGAGGGAGTCTTTGCTGGAGACTCACTTGCAAGAGGTGATGGGTATCAGGAGAATTCCCAAAGAAAGGAGGGGATGCTCTTCCCGAAGTTAAAACCCACTCAAAGCCTTCTCCTGGAAATACAAACCCCTGCAGTTGCCATTTCTTCCAGACCCCAGCATTATTTCCAGGGAAGCAGTATCTGGTGATTCACAGTTTATCCTCTGCTGCTTTTCCCATAAAACACAGCTTAAGTTCCATTTCTCCTGTGCTCCTGCTGAAATGAGGCCTCATCCTCATCTCACAGCTCCCTAAAAACCCTTTCCCACCTATTTTTCACTGCCTTAAACATTTCTCTCGCTTTCCCTTTTGCCTCTAAAAGCGCTGGAGAAGCCCCCTCAGGGATCATTTCCCCTGCTGAGAAAGGCTGGGATGAATCCAGCAGGAGCTCCCCTGCCCTCAGCTCCATTGGAATCCCACCAGGGAATGGTTCCATCCCAAACTCCCTCCAGATTTAATGGACGAGGTCTCCAGCCTTGGGGCCATGGATGGGCTGGGCTGCAGCAGGCAGAGGACGGGAGACAAACTGTCCCAGGAGCCACAGTTCAGCCTTTCCTCCATGGAAACTTCCAGACTAGAAGGGCTTTTCATAGGCTTGTGTTGGAAGGGCCAAAATTTGGGATAACTCCCTCGTGGTTCTTACAGCTCTCAGGAAACCCTGAAGGATGCAATAAAGGAGCAACACCTTTCCTTTGGGGCTGCCTAAAAAGTTTGGGAGTGCCCAGCAGAGATCCTGGGACCCATGGGAATGGAGAGTCCTGGGGCGTGTCCAGTCATTCCTTGGGCACCGCCAGGGATCCGGGGCAGCCACAGCTGCTGTGGGGTCTGCGCCAGGGTCTGCCCACCCTGCCAGGGTGGGGTGTCGGGGCAGTGATCCCACAGAAGGATGGGACAGCCAGGAGTGGTGGACGTGGCCATAAAAGAGAAGTGGGAGAGTCCAAAGGGAGGGCTTGGGTTAGGTGGGATATTAGGAAGGAATTTCTGGCTGTGAGGGTGGGGAGGGGCTGGGATGGAATTCCCAGAGCAGCTGTGGTGCCCCTGGATCCCTGGAAGTGCCCAAGGCCAGGCTGGACAGGGCTGGAGCAGCCTGGGACAGTGGGAGGTGTCCCTGCCATGACAGGGATGGCACTGGGTGGGTTTAAGGTCCCTCCCAACCCAAATAATTCTGGAATTCTCTGAATCCCCATTCCCAGGCAAATTCTGCCTTTTGAGAACACTGCCTCTGTGTTCCAAGCCTGCAATCCCACAACCACCACCTTCAACTCCCCATGGGAGGTTGTTCCAACCATCCCTGCAAACACCCTATAATAAAATAAAAACATAAAACATTTTTATTTCCCTCTAAGAACTCTGAGAAAGCTCATTCCACAACATTCCCACCCCTTTCTTCTCCTTCTTTCTATTGACATGGCAGGAATAAAATCCACACTGAGTTGTTTAATTTGTTTATTAGCAAACCAAACCCCGAACTTTTGCTCTTGGTTCACTTTTTCCTTCAGGCAGGTTCACCCCAAGAGGCAAAATCCTGCCAGCAGCTGCCTGGCATACATTTTTCCAGACCAAAGGAATATTAAGATGATGGAAAGAGGGATTTCCTTTAACCCAGAGCTGGAGCAGGAAGAGCAGAACATGGGGTGATGCTCAGAGACCCCCAACAGAGGAGTTCAAAGAGAACTGGGCTGATTTTAAGGAGCTGCTTCATTTTCTCTTTTACTTTATAAAGCACCAAAAAAGCCTCTGCTCCCTTCAAAGGTGCTGCAGAACAGGGAGAGCCACATTTCCACTTTAATTCCGTGAGTCCCATGAATTCCATGAATTTAATTGATGTCCAGACTGCCCCAAGACCCAAAGTTCTGCCTCCAGAACCTGCTACAAAGCAGCCTGTTCCAGGGAATTCCCTGCTCCCTGTTTCTGGAATTGTTTAGGTTGGAAAGTTCCTTTAAAGCTGAGTCCAACCAGCCCCAGCCCTGCCAAGGCCACCACTGATCCCTGTCCCCAGGTGCCACATCCTCATGGATATTAAATCCCACCAGGAATGGGGACTCCAGTCTTGCCCTGGGCAGCCTTTCCCCATTCCATGGAGAAATTCTCCCTGGAATCCACCCTAACCCTGCCCTGGGGAGGTTTCCTCTTGTTCTGTCATATTCAGGGGGAAGGAGCCTGATCCCCTGGATTCACCTCCCAGAGTTTTATGGATTTGCTCCCCAGTGGACGCTCCGCACAAACACAGAGTGGGTTTGGGGCAGAGGAATGAAAGGAAGGAGCAAAGGGATAAAAGGCAGGAAAAGAGGAGTAAAAAGCAGGAAAAGAGGAGTAAAAAGCAGGAACAGAGAACAATCTGCCTTCCCAGGACGCAGCTGGACCCTTGGAAATGCTTTTCCTTACCCACCAGTTAAGGCTTCCCTTGCATCCTCTATCCAGAAATGCTGAAATTCCAGGCCCAGAGCGTGGGGGATTTTATCCAACATTAAATACTGATGGAGAAAAAAAATGTCTCCTCCCAACCTGGAGAAAGGATTTTCTTGGCAGCGGGTGATGGATGAATCCCAGGAACAGGACAGGGCCAGGATCACTCTGCTCTGCAGGTGCCAGCAAAATTCTGGGGATTGAAAGAAAGATCTGAAGAAACAATGAAATTTTCAATATTCCAAGCCTGATTTCAGTTTTTACTCAGGATGGAGGAGAACAGAAGGGAGGAAGAGGAGTCTGTAAAAGCTTTAAAAGCAAGCCAGGAGTGACAATCCAGATTTGCCAGGACTCTTTGATAAAGAGCAGAAAGTCTGAGAAAACCTCACAGAACCTTCCAGGAGTTTCTGGGGAGATGATTGTGGTTCCAGAGAAAGTGAGTGCCAAGGGCTGAAAATCCGGGAATGCAAAGCTGGGGAGAGCTGAGGACCTGGAAAGGGCAGAGCTCCTTTGTGGTTCAGAGGTGAATTCAGCACTGGGAACCTGGGCAGGAAACCCAGGGCAGGGTCTGGGGTACCCCTGGATACCCCAAACCACAGCTCAGCATCCCGGGATTCTCCAGCATTGGGATGGGATTCCGTGTCCCCCTGGCAGGGTGAGTTCTTCTCTGGAGGGGTGGCAGGAGATGGGATCTTCCCCCTGCTGCTGCTCTGCTTGGCAAAAAGCACCTGAACATCTCTGGATCCAAGAGAAATCCTGTCCTGAGCCCCTGGGAGCTTCCTTACCAAGGAGAAAGAATTCCAGGATGAATTGGCTTGGAAAGAACATTAAACCCCATCCAGTGCCACCCCTGCCATGGCAGGGACCCCTCCCACTGTCCCAGGCTGCTCCAGCCCTGTCCAGCCTGGCCTTGGGCACTGCCAGGGCTCCAGGGGCACCACAGCTGCTCTGGGCACCTGTGCCAGGGCCTGCCCACCCTGCCAGGGAACAATTCCCAATTCCCAATCTCCCACCCATCCCTGCCCTCTGGCAGTGGGAGCCACTCCCTGGGTCCTGTCCCTCCATCCCTTGTCCCCAGTCCCTCTCCAGCTCTCCTGGAGCCCCTTTGGGGGCTCTGAGCTCTCCCTGGAGCTTCTCCTCTCCAGGAGAACATTCCCAGCTCTCCAGCCTGTAAATCAGCCCTACAGGGAGCAAAGGGAGCTCGGCTGAGCCTCCCCCAGAGTGGGCTGGGATGGCCGAGGTAGGGAAAGGGAGCAGGAGCGTGTCCATGTGGGATGAGGCAGGAATGTCCCTCTGGATCCCGCACTCCGTGTGAGCCCGGCCCCATCGCAGCCTCCCAGCAGCGCCATCGGCGCCGCCTTCCCTGCCCCGCTGGGGATGCTGCGGGAATTCCCTATGGGGATGCTCCGGGGAATCACTTCTGGGGATGCTTCGGGAATTCCCTCTGAGGGATATTCCGGGCCATTCCCTCTGGAGGATGATCCCGGGAATTCCCTCTGGGGATGCTCCGGGAATTCCTTCTGGGGGATGATCCTGGGAATTCCATTTGGAAGTGCTCCAGGAATTGCTCTGGGAATGCTCCCGGCCGTTCCCATGGGAATGCTCCGGGAATTGCTCTGGGGATGCTCCCGGCCGTTCCCATGGGAATGCTCCGGGAATTGCTCTGGGGATACTTCGGGAATTGCTCTGGGGATGCTCCCGGCCGTTCCCATGGGAATGCTCCGGGAATTGCTCTGGGGATGCTCGGGGAATTGCTCTGGGGATGCTCCCGGCCGTTCCCATGGGAATGCTCCGGGAATTGCTCTGGGGATGCTCCCGGCCGTTCCCATGGGAATGCTCCGGGAATTGCTCTGGGGATGCTCGGGGAATTGCTCTGGGAATGCTCCCGGCCGTTCCCATGGGAATGCTCCGGGAATTGCTCTGGGGATGCTCCCGGCCGTTCCCCTGGCTCCGCACCCCGGGGACAGGAGTGCCGCGGCCCCGGCTCCCAGCAGGCTGGCTCTGGGATCCGGCTGCGCTTCCCGCAGGGAGCTGATCCCGGCGGAGCAGGAGGAGCCGAGCAGCCCTTCCCGTGTGCGGGACACGGGGGGTGACACCGCTCTGCTCCCTCCTCCCGGCTGCTCCCACCTTCCACAGCAGCTCGTCCGATTTAAAGGGATTTGGCTGAGGAAGTGCAAAGGATGGGAGAGAAAATAAATGCTCAAACATTCCCGACTCCTCCGGCATGCCCAGCTTTCGTACTGGATGCGTTCTGGACCTGTTTCCTGTTGTTTTCCATCAAAATTGTCCCTTTTGGAGACCTCCTTTGGGTGTTTATGACCCAGCAGTCCTCTGTGCTGAGTGTGTTCATTTTCTGATTGTTCCCTCATCCCAGGGTTTATATTCACATCCTCACGTGAGGCACGAATCCCAGAATCCCAGAATGGGATGGAAGCGACCTTAAAGCCCACCCAGTGGCCCGGGCAGGGATCTTCCCCTGGCCCAGGGTGCTCCAGCCTGGCCTTTGGGACACCCCAGCACCAAGAATGTTCCCACCCCTTTCATCCATGCCATGATCCCACTCTTCCCTGAATCCCTGCAGTGACATTTCCCAGGGATTTGCACCTAGCCCAGATGAGCACTTGACTAAAATCAGGATCTATGAACATCTCCAGCCCCTAATTTAGCAATTCCATCAAAAATGTAATTAAGTTTGTCCAGCCTGATTTATTCTTAATAAGCCCAAGCTCTGTTCTGCTCCTGGTGCTCAGAGCCATCAGTATTAGCCCAGCAAATTTTCTGGGATTTGAACAAAGATTCCCAGGAAGTCTTATCATTATCTAATTAACAAACAATGCAAATCCAGGAGAGCAATCAGTGAACAGTGCCTGGCTTTTGCAGGGAATTAATTCTGCCTCCAGTCCCTGCCTCTCCCTCCAGCTCCGTGGGAACGCTGGCAGGGAGGCTCTGGCTTGGTCCTCGAGCCAAGAAGAGATGGAAAGTCGTGGAGAACTGGGATATCCTGAGGTGGAAGTGACCCACGGGGATCCTCCAGTGCCACTCCTGGCCCTGCACAGACACCCCAACAATCCCAGCAGGAGCACTGTCCAAATATTCCTGCCTTGGGCTGCGACCATTCCCTGGGATCCTCACGTCAGAGGCACCTCAGCCCAGTGTCCCTGTCCCCATGTCCCCGTATCCCCCTGTCCCCCTGTCCCCCTGTCCCCATATCCCCATATCCCCATGTCCCCATATCCCTATGTCCACCTGTCCCTATATCACCATGTTATCTCCATGTCCCCATGTCCCCCTATCCCCCTGTCCCCATATCCCCCTATCCCCCTGTCCCCATATCCCCCTGTCCCCCATCCTCATGTCCCTGTGTCTCCATATCCCCATATCCCCATGTCCCCATATCCCCATGGCCCCATATCCCCATGTCCCTATGTCCCCATGGCCCCCTGTCCCCATGTCCCCATATCCCCATGTCCCCATGTCCCCATATCCCCATGGCCCCATATCCCCATGGCCCCATATCCTCATGGCCCTATGTCCCCATGGCCCCCTGTCCCCATGTCCCCATATCCCCCTATCCCCCTGTCCGCATATCCCCATGGCCCCATATCCCCATATCCCCATATCCCCATGTCCCTATGTCCCCCTGTCCCCATATCCCCATATCCCCATATCCCCATATCCCCATATCCCCATGTCCCTATGTCCCCCTGTCCCCATATCCCCATATCCCCATATCCCCATATCCCCATATCCCCATGTCCCCATATCCCCATGGCCCCATATCCCCATATCCCCATATCCCCATGTCCCCATGTCCCCCTGTCCCCATATCCCCATATCCCCCTGTCCCCATGTCCCCATGTGCCTGTGTCCCTGGTTCCCATGGTCCATGGTTGTCTGGGGAAGAGGAGCAGATGTTGAATGTCCCCAGCTGTCCCCTCCCGGCTCCTGCTGTCCCCTGGGGCTGTTGGTGCTCTGGGGACATCCTGAGCCCCCCTCCCACCTTGTCCTGCCCATGTTCTCCAAGATCCCTGCTTGGACCAGGAGCATTCCTGCTGTTTCCCTGCTGGATTCCAGCCCCTCCTAACACTTGTGTTCTCCCTAGAAGGGAATGAACACCTCCATGGATTATGAAAGATTTGGGGACACCAGAGAGCCCCGAGTGCTTTCTGGGAGAGCACCAGGAAACTGCATTTCCTGTGGATCCACATCTGTTTTCTATCCCATATCCCCCACTGGACCTTGATCCCATATCCTGCATTTCCAGGTTTTCTCCTGCACATCCAGAACTTCCAGGTCCCTCCATCTCCTCCCCCACAAAAGACTCTTTGTGGGCCCCTCCTGCAGCAACAGAAGGTTCCCAGCTCCTTTGGAGATCGATTTTCCCAGAATTCAGCCCCATGGATGGCTCATGTGTCCCTGCAAACCACGACTCAGTAACAGATGAAATAAATGTCACCCAGGTCACCGCGTGCTGGGAGAGCAGGTGACACGAGCCAGCTGCCCCATCACCCCTGCACAGTTCTGATCACACCTTGGAATATCTCCAGGGAAACACAGGCAGGGATGGCTGGAAATAGAAATCAAGGCAAGGGAGGGCTACAAATTAAGGTTTTGATGGGAATTTGGCATATCAGCAGGAGGAAAACATGCAAAGAAAGAGTGAAGAATAAGGATAAGGATAAGGATAAGAATAAGAATAAGAATAAGAATAAGAATAAGAATAAGAATAAGAATAAGAATAGCAATAATAACAATAACAACAATAAGAATCCAATAACAAATCCAGGAGAAGGTCGTGTTTTTTTGGAAGGTATTTTATTTCTTTTTCCAGATCAAAGCCCACATTTCCTGGAGAAACCCTGCAGCTCCAGCCTGGGGCTGGCCAGAGGCTCCAGACATTCCATCCTGGGATGGGAAGGAGGTGCTGAGCCCAGCCTGGAATCAGGGGTGGCTCCAGGTGGAGGGAACAAGGAACAGCCCCAGAGGCAGTCTGGGATCCCGAGGGATCCCGAGGGCAGGTGCAGAAGCCAGCAGGCTGCAAAAACTTCTGGGATACCCCAGGATTGAGGTGGGAGGATGAGCAGGGACATCCACATCCCACCAGGAGAGTGGGGAAAATCCCTCCTCTTGGAAAATCCTTTCCCTTCCTCTTGGAATATCTGAATTTAGGGATTGGTTCATGGATGAGCAGCTCCAGGAGTGAGATTACCCCACTGAGGGACCAGGAGGATCCATCCTGGACAGTGAGGGGCTGGAGCATGTCCAGGGCAGGGAACGGAGCTGGGAGGGGCTGAGGGAGCTGGGAAGGGGCTGGAGCCCCAGAAGGGGCTGAGGGAGCTGGGGGGGCTCAGCCTGGAGCAAAGGAGGCTCAGGGGGCCCTTGTGGCTCTCACAGCTCCTGCCAGGAGGGGACAGCCGGGGGGTCGGGCTCTGCTCCAGGAACAGGGACAGGAGGAGAGGGAACGGCCCCAGGCTGGGCCAGGGCAGGCTCAGGGTGGGCTCCAGGAGGAATTTCCCCATGGAAAGGGGGGTCAGGGATTGGCACTGCCCAGGGGGGTTTGGAGTGCCCATCCCTGGAGGTGTCCCAGGAACACCTGGAGGTGGCACTCAGGGCTCTGGGCTGGGAACAAGGTGGGGATCAGGCACAACTGAGACTTGGTGATCCTGGAGGGATTTTCCAGCCTCAGTGAATCTGGGATTCCATGAGCTACTCAGAGCAAAATTCACATATTTTGGGGATCTGAGCCAAAATTCCCCACAACTGCTCCACAGCCCCTTCCTCATCCCCTGGAGCTGGTACTGGAGGATCCTGTGTGCTGTTCCCTGCTCCCTATTCTCTGTTCCCTCTCCCCAGTTTCCTGTTTGCTATTCCCTGTTCCTGTTCCCTATTCCCTGTTCCTGTTCCCTGTTCCTATTCCCTGTCCCTGTTTCCTATTCCCTATTCCTGCTCCCTATTCCCTGTTCCCTCTTCTGTTTCCTGTTTGCTATTCCCTGCTCCCTATTCCCTGTTCCCTCATCCCTATTCCCTGTCCTCTATTCCCTGTCACTATTTTCCCTGTTCCCTGTCCCTATTCTCTGTCCCTGTTCTCTATTCCCTGTTACCCATTCTCTATTCCCTATTCCCTGTTCCTATTTCCTGGTCCCTGATCCTGTTCCCTATTCCCTATTCTCTGTTCCTGTTCCCTGTTCCTGTCCCTATTCCCTGTTCCCTATTCCCTGTTCCCCATTCTCTATTCCCTGTCCCTATTCCCTGTCCCTGTTCCCTATTCTCTATTCCCTGTCCCTGTTCCCTATTCCCTGTTCCCCATTCTCTATTCCCTATTCCCTGTCCCTATTCCCTGTTCCCCATTCTCTATTCCCTATTCCCTGTCCCTGTTCCCTATTCCCTGTTCCCCATTCTCTATTCCCTATTCCCTGTCCCTGTTCCCTGTCTCTATTCCCTGTTCCTGTCCCTATTCCCTGTTCCCTGTCCCCTTCCCTGTTCCTGTCCCTATTCCCTCTCCCTGTTCCCTATTCCCTGTTCCCCATTCTCTATTCCCTATTCCCTGTCCCTGTTCCCTGTCCCTATTCCCTGTTCCCTGTCTGTTTTCCCTGCTCCCTGCTCTCCTCCTCCCATCCCTCCCCACTCCAAAGAATTTAAAGGAGCATTTATATCCCAAAGTCCATGTTTACAGTTTCTAATGGAGTTCCAATTATGGGCTGGGGCAGCAGCTGCAATGGAGCCTGTCTCCAGAATTTATGGGCAGTGCAATCCCAACCCACCGATCCCTCAGGGAAGAACAGGAACATTTGTCTCCGGAGTCCCGACAGCGATTCCTCATGCTAATAGAGTCTGTGATCCAAGGGAAACAATCCTGCCCAGGGACAGCAGTGTCCCAAGGGATCCAGAAGGCTGGAGCAGAAGGCAACGGCTGCAAAAACTTCTGGGATACCCCAGGATTGAGGTGGGAGGATGAGCAGGGACATCCACGTCCCACCAGGAGAAGTAGGGAAAATCCCTCCTCTTGGAAAATCCCTTCCCTTCCTCTTGGAATATCTGAATTTAGGGATTGGCTCATGCCCCTGTGACAGCCCAGTTTTCTCCAGGCTGTTTCTCCAAGGGGAACCAGCCCAGCAGGGGCTTGGACAAAGGGCCCGGTGGCCTTTAGGACACCCAAAATTCAGATCTGCCCTGGCTGCCTTTTCCAGGCTGGATGAGCCCAGGTCTCCCAACTCCTCCTGCAGAGTCCCAGGAGAGGAACCCCAAAGCCAGCAGATCTCAGGAATATTTTGGGAGTAGAAACCTTCTCCTGATGTGTCCCTGCACAAACCAATTCATGGCAAATCCTCTGAGCATTCCCATGTTGAAGGGACAGTGAATCATCCCAGAATTCCAGGATGGTTTGGAAGGGACCTCAAAGCCACCCAGTGCCACCCCTGCCGTGGCAGGGACACCTCCCACTGCCCCAGGCCACTCCAAGCCCTGTCCAACCCCGAACAATTCCAGGGACCCAGGGGCAGCCACAACTGCTCTGGGCACCCTGTGCCAGGGCCTGCCCACCCTCACAGACAGGAACTCCTTCCCAATATCCCATCTAAACTCTCAGTGTCTCAATTTGAAGGATATAATTTATATTAAAGAGACATTTTTGACTCAATAGGGCCCATGAGGAGCAAGATTCCCAAATAAACCCTCCCCACTCTCCTCCAATCTCTCCCCCCAGGGCTCTGCCAGGCTGTAGAAGAGCAGCAGTGCTGGGACATCATCTCCATCTCCATCTTGATGACCTTGATTTTGCATGACAAGCTGCATATTAATTAATTAAAGAACAAGCCCAGCGTTCCTTGGAAAGGGCCATTCTTTTAATCCTGACAGGTAATTACAGCAGCAGAAATGATAAATCTTCCCAGGCACTGTTTGTCTTTAGGAGAGGCTTTAATTATGGATGTTTAAAGGCTGGAGGGAGCTGGGGATGTGTCAGGGGATGAAGGAAGGCTCAGGACCACCTGGAGTGCAACTCCCTGATCCAGCCCCATCCCTGCCTTTCTTCCCAATCTGTGGGAGGAATGCTCTGCTGAAGGAAGCAGGAGGGATGGGAACAGGCAAATAAAATCCACTGGAGAAATTCCTAACAGCAGGACAGAGCTCTGGATTCATTGCCATCATCTGTCACCTGGTAGGGTCTGAGGAGGGATCTCCCTTTTATGGGGATAATGGGGGAATCCATATTTATAGGAAAGAGGGAAAAATAAACCTGAGATATTCTCTGAGGAGTGGAAATCACAGCCGGGTTTCTCATGCACTGCTGCCCTTAAAATATCCCACAGGAATTCCAGCTCCTCCTGGTGTCCTCCAGAGGGAGAGGAAACCCCCAGCTCACTCAAGCCACTACCAAAGTCTTGGACAGGGCAGGATTTGGGGCTCTCTTTATCCAGCCAAGAATCTCCACAAAGCTGGAGGAGCTCCAGGAGCCCATCAGGGGCTGCAGGATCTCCACCAGCCCTGGACAGGGACCAGGCCCTGCTATCCTTGCATCCCATATCCCAGGTGACTTTTTAAGCTGCCATGGCCAAGTTCTTCCTTGTTTCTCACATACTCCTGCTCAGCCCTGAGAGGGAATTTGTCACTCTGGGAGGTGACAAATCCAAGTCCCCAAAGCCCTGGGACCAGCCAGGAAAGGCTTTGGCTCTGAGCTGGCCTGGGAAGAGCAGCGGGCCCAGTGGGCTCCTGCTGAGGAGGCAAGGCAGCCACCAACGCACAGAAAACGCGGGCGTGCCCAATTAAAGGCTCATTGGCATTTTCTGAGGAATATTTACCTGTCCCATCCCTGGAAGAGTCCAAGGCCAGGTTGGATGGGGCTCAGAGCAGCCTGGGACAGTGGGAGGTGTCCCATGAGTGGCACTGGATGGGCTTTAAGTTCCCTTCCAACCCAAACAATTCCATGTTGAACATTGCCCCTTCCTGAAAAATATTAAATCCACAGAGTTCCCTTTTGTTTTCTCTCCCATCTTTGCGATGATCACACACCAGAAACGGGATCATTCCCTCCACGTGCTGCTCCAAGGAGCTCCCGTGTGCCAGGACTCGCTGGAATTCCATCCCGTAACCGGACAGGAGGTGCTGGAGGATGGAGCAGGAGTTGGTGGGATGCAGGAACAGCCGGCCGAGGAGATGGTCCCGGCCCGACCCTGCGGCTCCGGGCATTCCCCGCCTGGCGTCGGGACGAGCCGAGGCAGCCGGCACAGCAGGAGGAGTCATTAGCAGGGCAATTAGCGCTCGCTCGGCTCGGAACGCTCATTAAGAGCAATCAGTCAATCAATCAGTCAGTCAATCAATGCTTTCCGCGGGAGGTGACAGCCGGGACAGCCCGCCATGGGGCCATTCCTGGTTTCTGCAGTTTAAAACTGGGATTAAGCACAAGGAGTGAGGAGCCTGCGATCAGCCAGAGCCCCGCGAGCTGCGGGAAGTGTTGGCGCAGGGATGAGGAGCCAGCCCCATCCCAGCTCCATCTGCGCTCCCCGGGAGGGCTGATCTCATCCCGGAAAAAGCCGGGCTCGGCTGCGGGAAAAGCAGTTCTCCCAGGCTGGCAGCGCGTGGAATCCCGGAGTCATGGAATGCTTTGGGTGGAAGGGACCTTGAAGATCACCCAGGTCCATGGGCGGGGACACCTTCCAAGGGATCCCGGCTGATCCAGGGAGGGGCCAGTGGGCTCAGATCCTGTGGAATCCACAAGATCCCCACTGTGGATTCCTGCAGCTCCATTCCCGGGGATGGCTCTTCCCTGGTTACCAATCCTAGATCCTGAATTCTGCTGGATCCTCATCCCTGCTGGATCCTGATCCCTGCTGGATCCTGATCCCTGATGGATCCCGATTCCTGCTGGACCCCGATTCCTGCTGGATCCTGAGCTTCCCATGCCCTGGTGGCGCTGCCCTCCAGCTTCTCCCTGTGCTCAGTGGCAGTACAGGACCCCTCCCTTTTCTATCCACAATTTCCAGACACAGCATTGAGACATGCCAGGAAAACTCCAAATTCCCTGCAAACCACTGGGAGGGTTCCCACATGGCTGAGAGGAGCCCATCCTGATGTCCCCTGGGGCCGTGTCCTGCCCTTGGACATTGTCCCGCCCATGCATGTGCCAAGGGAAGCATCCCTGGATATTTCTCCTGAGCCATAATCCCCCTGGAGCCACTTCAGTGCTCTTGGAACAGAAACAAAAGATCAATCCAAATTGGGAACCCTCTCAGTCCCTCCCTGTCCCCAAGCACAGGGAGGAGGGATGCAGTGTCACCAACCACGGTGACGTCCCCGTGAAACCCAGCTGGGGCTGAGCAAGGACGAGCCACCAGCCATGGACACCCCTGCCCTGGGCTTTTGTCCCCAGCCAGGGTGGCCACACCAAGATTTGAGGCTTTCAGGGGGGTTTGGTGGCCACTTCACTTGGGGTTTCTGTCCTGAGGAGGAGGGGACAGCTGTGCTCCTGTGCAGGGACGTTCCAGGGATGAAAGTGCTCCAGCGAGTCTGGAGCTGGTGAGACATTGCCATGGAAACAGGAGCTCCAGCACCTGAGCAGCTCTGGAGGGAGCAGAGAGGGGCAGGACAACAGGGGAGATGCTCCAACCTCAGCCAGGCAGGAGGAGGAGGAGGGAGGGAAACCGGGAAGAGAGGAAGCAGAGGAGATGGAAAAGGGAGGAGAGCTCTGCTGGGAGGGACAGAGGGACGTGGGGCCACCTGCAGCTCCTGTGTGACTTCATGGCTGGGAAAGAGAGAAGTGGCTGTCTCCTGAGGAGGTGATGTCCCCACGCTCGTCTCCTGCAGAGCAAACCCCACCAGTCCCGCAGCGTGTCCAGGGAAGGACGGATTGAGATCCAGAGGCACCCTGGAGGAAGGTCAGGGTCAGGTCTGTCCCTGCTGTGAGGACAATCATGCCAGGCAGACACATCCTGGTCCTCACCCCTCTCCTCATGCCAGGGATGTTCACCCTGGAGACCTTCCCAGCACCACTCCCATAAATCCTGTGGGAATGAAGCTGCTCCCGAATGCTCCAGGCTCAGTGGGAAATTCCATCTCTTCCTTCAGATGTGTTGAACCTCTCCCTGCTGGAATCACCTCGTTCCTCCCCCTTTCCCTCCCAGCCACAGCTCCCCCTTGCTCCTTATCCCACTGGATGTTCAGCTCTTCCAAGGATGCACCCACTGGAATAAGAACACCTCCCAGTCTTCTCTTTGAGGAGCTGAACAGATCAAACTCTTTCTCCTTTCCCTCCATCAAATCCTTTCTCCTTTCCCCCCATCCCTAAAAATAGAAAATAAAGGGATTTATTCTCCTTCTTCCCAAGCCTTGATCCTTATAAAGTTGTTTTTTATTCCTCACCTACATGAAAATTGCTCCCACAGGTGTTTGAGGGCTCGGAAAAGCAACAACTTTATCATTTAAGCATTGAAGGATTTCAAATCCCTCAATTATCCTCAATTCTGAGTGGATTGAAGGAGCCAAGGAGCAGCAGCTCCATAACAATCAACACAAAAGCAGCTTCCAAGTGTCTCTTTAATGTGGTTTTGTCCATGATCGTGGCAGGAAGATAAATTCTGGAATTTATTCCCTCTAATCCAGGCAGGCAGCAATTGATGGGTTTTTAGGAGGGTGAAAATGGCTGTGGGATGTTCCAATGTTTATGGGCTGCTAAATTTGATTTATAGGGAATTATCAGTGCTGCCATTGGGAAGGGTCCAGGGAGCTTAATATGATTTGCATTGATGAGATTAATATCAATTAACAGCTGCCAGGTTTGTGGAGCGGAGCTGAGGCCTAACTCCCTCTGGCTCCAGGTCCTGATTCC
Organism: Lonchura striata; assembly: GCF_050655825.1. Classification (NCBI taxonomy): domain Eukaryota; kingdom Metazoa; phylum Chordata; class Aves; order Passeriformes; family Estrildidae; genus Lonchura; species Lonchura striata. Next base: position 11,553,707 of record NC_140729.1, on the reverse strand, counting down.
CACTGGCTCCAGCCCCTGATTCCCAATGGATTCAATTCCTGATTCCCAATGGATCCAACCCCTGATTCCCAATGGATCCAATTCCTGATTCCCAATGGATCCAGGTCCTGATTCCCACTGGCTCCAGCCCCTGATTCCCAATGGCTCCAGCCCCTGGTTCCCAATGGCTCCAGCCCCTGATTCCCAATGGCTCCAGGTCCTGATTCCCAATGGTCCAACCCCTGATTCCCAATGGATTCAATTCCTGATTCCCAATGGCTCCAACCCCTGATTCCCAATGGATCCAGGTCCTGATTCCCAATGGCTCCAGCCCCTGATTCCCAATGGCTCCATCCCCTGATTCCCAATGGATCCAACTCCTGATTCCCAATGGCTCCAACCCCTGATTCCCAATGGCTCCAACTCCTGATTCCCAATGGATCCAGCCCCTGATTCCCACTGGCTCCACCCCCTGATTCCCACTGGCTCCATCCCCTGATTCCCAATGGATCCAGGTCCTGATTCCCAATGGATCCAGCCCCTGATTCCCACTGGCTCCAGCCCCTGATTCCCAATGGATCCAGCCCCTGATTCCCAATGGCTCCAGGTCCTGATTCCCAATGGTCCAACCCCTGATTCCCAATGGATCCAGGTCCTGATTCCCACTGGCTCCAGCCCCTGATTCCCAATGGCTCCAGCCCCTGATTCCCAATGGCTCCAACCCCTGATTCCCAATGGATCCAACCCTGGCCGGGTTGGGAGTGAAGGGGATTTTGCTCTGCAGATGTTTGACCTCAAAGCCCACAAATCCCGAGGAGTTTGATTGGTTTTCTCTGGTCCCAGCCCCAGAAATCCCAGCTGTGCTCGGGCTCCCCTCAGTTAAGGGGATGCAGCTCCAGGGAAGGGCCCGGGATGGACACAGATTCCATGGGGTGGGGCGGGGGCAGTCCCGGGATGTGTCTGCTCTGCTCTGAGCCCAGAGGAAGGGGCAGAAGGGACTTCGTAGCTCCCGACCATTGTGGTGTTTCAGGGCCCTCTTGTGCCCAAATTTACAGAGAGGCTGAGCCCAGAATGCATCTCCTCGATGGTTTTGGGAAAAGGGAAGAAGCTTTTCCATTGAGACCAACCCCTCAGCGTGATCCTTAAACTCTGAAGATATAAAACCCCACAAAAAAAAAAAAAAAAAATTGGTTTAATGCTTTAAACACTGGGAGCTCTGGGCACGAAGGGTCCCCCATGGCTGAGAGGGAAGAGGGGACTCGTGATGCCTCCCAGTGACAATCGGGGTATGGGAGGAAGCAACAGGGCTGGAATTGGTGCCAGGAATGTGCCAGGAGACCCAGCTGCCCTGGCAGAGTGGGTGCAGCGTCCTGGCACGGGGTACCCAGGATTTGGGGTTGGGCCATTAGCAGGTGATTGAAGGTTCTGCTTCTTTTCCCTTCAGAACCTCTTGGCTCAGCAGGAAAATCCATCCCAGTCCTGTTCCAGGGCACCAAACGTTGCCCACCCCAAGCCCCGACGCAGGGGATGGAGGGGACAGGGAGGGGCTGTCCCCCCTCTCCAGCCAACACAACCCAGCACACACGGATGGAGGCTGGGAGGCTCCAGAGCCACTCTGCAGGCTGCCAGGGCCCAAGGACAGCCCAGTGGGGAGAAGACAAACTCAGAGGGATTCAGGAGATGAATTCCCAACATCCCTCTGACTCTCCCTGACAGGAATTCCTTCCCTGCCCCAGGGAATAATTTAAAACCTGAGTTACCAGGGTGGCAACCCAAAGTTTTATCACATGCCTTGTGTGAGAACTGTGTCCCAGCCTGGACCAGCTGCAGCTGGGACAGACTGGGATAGACTGGGGTAGGTTGGATGGAGATTGTGCATCAGCCAGGCTGGGGATGGATGAAAAACAGGGAATTTCCTTCCCAAATGAGGAGCACACCTGCCCAGGAGAGGGGAGTGATGTGCTCTGAGCTTGGAATCTGCTCCACACCCCTGGGAGAATGGAATGTTTTGGGCTGGGAGAGCTTGAAACCCACCCAGTACCACCAGGGACACCTCCCGCTGCCCCAGGCTGCTCCAAGCCCTGTCCAGGGATCCAGGGGCAGCACAGCTGCTCCGGGAATTCCATCCCAGCCGCTTCCCACCTCTCTCATGGAGACACATCCAAGGCTTGCACTCATCCAGCTGCTCCAAGAAATGAAGCCTGCCATGGCATCTGCAGACCCAGGCTGTGGTGGTGGCTCCACAGTGTCCCTCACCCTCCCTCTGGAGCACAGCTTTGTCTGGAATCTCTGCAGGGCTCCGGCCCTTCCTTGGCAGCACCATCACCAAACCATCGTGGTCCTGCTGCTTTCCTCCTCCCCACCTGGGGCAGTTTTCCAGCCCTAGGAGTGTTTTTGTGGAATATCCCCTTCCACCCCAAGGTATGGAGTGGCCATGGGCACAGATTTAAATGAAAAATATGCACAGGATGTTCCTGGTTTTCCATCCAGAGGTGAAGATTCCCTGCTCCCTGCAGACAGCCAGGAGCAAGCACCTTCCCAGGCAAGCACTGAGCCTCACCTAGGCTGATTAACAGGGTCTGGTTAATTGGGTTTCAGCCAAATGATGGAGGAGAAGGAAGAGTAATCACCTTTAACCACCACAGTGCAGATCCTTTAGTCAGCATCCTCTGGGTTTATCCTGAGCTGGCACCTGCTGGCTGCTGGGAAAGTTCCTCAATTCCAGAGGAATTCCAGCAAAGCCATTCATTGCTGGGGTCTCCAAGTCTTGGAAAATGTCTCAGGAGGAGGGGACTGAAACCAGCACCTGAAGAAGGGAGAGGATGGAGCCTGGTGTTCCTGGGAGCTCCAGGGGCTGCAGGGAGGGAAAAGGGGAAGGAGGCTTTACTAAAACGTCTGATGAGCCCTGGAGGTGGAGTGGAGCAGGGAGGTGCTGCAGGCAGCACATCAAAAACACCCTGCTGAGGACTGGGAATACTTCCAGAGGTGTTTTCCTGCTGGGAAAATGGAGCTGTGGTTCCTTGAGAGCATTTGCCCCGGGCAGGGGAAGCTCCTGCTGGCAGCAGCACTTTGGGATGGAGCAGTTCCCACTCCAGCAGGGTGAGGAACACTGAGGAGAGAGGGAAAAAGGGGGAAAGAGCAACTTCCTGAAGGTCATTCAGCCAGGCAGGGATGGGAGGAGGACCTGATGTCCTGAGGTGTCCCCAGGCCTTGCGACTTTCCATGGGCTCAGGTAAGACAACAGGAATAACAACAGAGCTGGAAAAGCAATAAAGCCCTAATCCTCACAATCCCTGCCTGATTTCCCTGCAATCCCATCCCTTCTGCATCCCAGAGGGATGGCTGGGACCTGCCTGGAGACAGAAATCAGGCTCAGCTCAAGCCTTGTCCTTGCCCACCTGTTTTCCAGTTTATTTTGAATTGGAAACATTGCCTCCATTTCAGTAAAAGCAAAAAATCCATGAGGAGAGGCTTCTCCAGTTCAGATTTTTTCTTACCTATGAGTGGGAAAAGGAGCTCCAGATCCTGGAAAATTGTTTTCCTATGGGAAAGAGTGCCCAGCACAGTCCTCTCTGAAGGAAGATGGAAAATCATCTCAGTGACTGAAGAGCAGAGCCCTGGGTGTCCCCCAGGGAATGAACACTTGTCCCCACTGCTGTCCCACAGAGCCACCAGGAACGAGACTGGGACAAATCCCACTGAGAGCTTGAGCCCTGTAAGGGGGAAAGGAGCCTTTTCCAACCTTTAATACTCAGGAATTCTGCTCGGGGGAGGGCCTTCAGTGACACCCACGGGGTGAGGAGGCTCAGCTGTCACCTGTGCCCTGTGCCTGGGGTCTTGTGGTGAAGCCACTGCAGGGGAACGTCACTCTCACTCCTCCTGCCCATCCTTGTCCCTGGACAAACAGGGACTAGGCAGGACACAGACTGCCTCAAAATCCTGGAAACCTCCCCAAAACCATGGGAAAACTTGCAACTACACCTGCAGTGAGGGTGTGATGCCAGCCTGGGATAGACCCAGCACGTGAGGAATTCCTGGGCACGGGGCGGGCTCTGAGCATCTCTGAGTGCCCTGTGGCAGCGCCCAGAAATTCCAGCCTTTCCCGGGATTTCCCTGAGGGTTATCAGCGGCTCAGATCGCCCCCGGACAGGGTTTGGTTCCCTTTATTGAGGTGTCAGCCCTTCCCAAGGGTTTTGGTGGTGCTTCAAGCGCGCTGTGGGAGCGTCCAGGTGTGGCTATAGAGCAGGAGGGTTTGGAAACACAGCCCTGAAGCGCCGTTCAGAGGATCCCTGCCCGGATTTACGGGAATTTGGGGAATTTTGGGCATTTCGGGGATTTTGTTCCGAGAGCGGAGCGCGACCCTCCAGCGCCCCCTGGCGGCCACGCCGCGGAACAGCCGCGACCCCCGGGAACACCGGGAATACCGGGAACACCGGGAACAACGGGAACACCGGGAATATGGGGAATATGGGGAATATCGGGAACACCGGGAATATGGGGAATACCGGGAACAGCGGGAATACCGGGAACACTGGGAACACCTGGAATACCGGGAATACTGGTAATATGGGGAATATGGGGAATACTGGGAATACCGGGAACACCGGGAACACCGGGAACACCGGGAATACCGGGAACACCAGGAACACTGGAACACCAAGACCACCGGGAATACCGGGAACACCGAGAACATTGAGAACACTGGGAACACCAGGAATACCGGGAACACTGAGAACATTGAGAACACCGGGAACACCAAGAACACCGGGACTGCTGAGAACACCGGGAACAGTGAAACACCAGGAACACGGAGAATACTGGGACCACTGGGATCACCAGGATCGCTGAGAACATCAGGAACACCGGGAACACCGGGAACACTGAGACACCCACGGCCTCCTGACTCCCGGGACCACCACAACCCCCGAGATCCCCACGACCCCGAGACATTCCAAACTCAGTGTGCGACTGTGAGCCCCGAGATCGCCGTGAGCCCCGAATCACTGAGAGCCCCAAATCACTGAGAGCCCCGAGATCACTGAGATCCCTGAGATCGCCGTGAGCCCCGAATCACTGAGAGCCCCAAATCACTGAGAGCCCCGAGATCACTGAGATCCCTGAGATCGCCGTGAGCCCCGAATCACTGAGAGCCCCAAATCACTGAGAGCCCCGAATCACTGAGATCCCTGAGATCACTGAGCCCCGAGATCGCCGTGAGCCCCGAATCACTGAGATCCCTGAGATCACTGAGCCCCGAGATCGCCGTGAGCCCCGAATCACTGAGAGCCCCGAGATCGCTGTGAGCCCCGAGATCGCTGAGAGCCCCAAATCACCGAGAGCCACAAATCACTGAGAGCCCCGAGATCACACTGAGCCCCGAATCACTGAGAGCCCCAAATCACTGAGAGCCACAAATCGCCGAGAGCCCCGAGATCTCTGCGTTGTGAGCCCCACAGTCCCCGGGGCTGCTGAGAGCCCAGGGACGCCCCCGAGCCCCGAGATCCCCGGACCGCCGAGCTTCCCGCAGGTGCCGCGCTGCCCGCAGCCGCCCCAGGTGTGCGGGACCCCCGGCTCCTTCGCCCAGAGCCGAGCGCCGCCCGTCCCGCGGGACCCCCGTGCCCACATCCTGCACCGGCACACACGCGTGTGCAAACACGCGAGGCACCAACATAGAGCCCCCACGTTAGGTGTGCAAACAAACACCCCCGCACACCTGTGTCACACACACACACCTGTGTCACACACACATCTGTGTCACACACACACCTGTCACTCACACACCTGTGTCACACACACACACCTGTCACTCACACACCTGTGTCACACACACACCCATGTCATACCGACACCTGTGTCAGACCTACACCTGTCACACACACACCTGTGTCACACACACACACCTGTGTCACACACACACCTGCGCCATACCTACACCTGTGTCACACAGAAACACCTGTGTCACACACACACCTGCGCCATACCTACACCTGTGTCACACAGAAACACCTGTGTCACACACACACACCTGTGTCACACACATATCTGTGTCACACACACACCTGTGTCACACACACACACCTGTCACACACACACACCTGTCACACACACACCTGTGTCACACAGAAACACCTGTGTCACACACACACACCTGTGTCACACACACACCTGTATCACTCACACACCTGTGTCACTCACAAACGCCTGTATCAATGCACACACACACCCCCACTCGTGATGAACCTGCACACCTTCTTGGGTTCATGCTACAGACACACGTGTGTTCATACACAGGTGCTCACACACACCTACACACACACACAGATGTTCACGCCTGCACACACACTCACGTGCACACACACACACACAGGTGCACAGTCACATACACACAGGTGCACACACACACAGAGGTGCACACACACACACACAGCTTTTCACACACACACATGTTCACACACACACAGCTGTTCACACAAACAGCTGTTCAAACACAGGTGCACACACACACACACATACAGCTGTTCACACACAAACACAGAGCTGTTTACACACACACACAGCTGTTCACACACACACACACAGCTGTTCACACACACACATATACAGCTGTTCACACACACACACAGGTGCACACACACACACACAGAGCTGTTCACACACACATACACAGCTGTTCACACACACACAGGTGCACACACACACACACACACACACACAGCTGTTCACACACACACACACACACACACAGAGGTGCACACAGAGCTGTTCTCACATACACACACACACAGGTGCACACACAGACATGCTGTTCTCACACGCACACACGCACACACACACACACACAGGTGCACACACAGACACGCTGTTCTCACACACACACACACGCTGCTCTCTCACACACACACGCACACACGCGCATACACACACTGTTCTCTCACACGCACACACACACACGAACACGCACACGCACACACACACACGCTGTTCTCTCACACACACACACACACATGAACACACACATACATACACGCTGTTCTCTCTCACACTCACACACACACACGAACACACACACACACACACACACACGCTGTTCTCACTCACACTCACACACACACACGCTGTTCTCTCTCTCTCACACACACACACACACACACACACACACACGCACACGCACACACACACACAGGTGCCCACGCGCGTGCGTTACGCACGCACGCACGCTGACGTCACTCACGCACGCTGACGTCACTCACGCACGTCCCTCCCGGGGCTGGGGGTGGAGCCTGTGCCGGAGTGGGCGGAGCTCCCGGGTGCGCGCGCGGCACGGGGGCGGGACCGGGGCGGGGCCGGGGCTGTCCGGGGGGCGGGGCCTGAGGCGGCGGGCGCGGAGCCGTTCCCGGTCCCGGTCCCGGTCCTGGTCCTGTTCCCGGTCCGGCGCCGCCGCTCGGAGCCGCCGCCGGGGCCTCCCCGCCCCGTCCCGTCCGCTGCGGCCCCGCCATGGCCGGGCGCGGCGCCTTCCCGCTGAGCCCGCTGCCGCCGTCCGCCGCCCCGCCGGCCCCGGGGCCCGGCACCGCCCTGCTGCGCGGCCCCAGCCCCGCGCCCGCCGCCGCCCCGGGCTACCGCGCCATGGGCCCGGCCGCCGCGCAGTACCAGGTGAGAGCCCGGGGCGGCGGGAGGGCGGCGGGGCCCGGGCGGGCCGGCGGGGCCTTCCCGGGGCAGGCGGCGGGCCCGGCCGGCATCGCCCGGAGCGGGCCCGGCAGCCCCGGGGCGGCCGCTCTGCGCCGCCGTTAGCCGGGGCTCCTCCCTCGTCCCGGCTCACACTTTGCGCCCTCCCAGCCCGCGGGAAGTTGGGCCGGGCCCGGCCCCGGCCCCTCCGAGCTCCGGGCCGGGCCGGGCCGGGGTCGCTGCCGGGGCCCGGGCCGGTCCCTCCGCAGCCGTCCCGGCCCGGCCCCGCGCGGAGCCGCCGGGAGCGCGTTCGTGCCCTGGCAGAGGCAGCGCGTGGTGCGCGGATGTAACCTCGGAGTATCCTCGGAGTATCCTCGGAGTGTCCTCCGGAAGGACCGGGGCTTGCTTAGTGGTGGGGGAGGAGAGCGGGCGCTCGGTAGCGTTGGGGAAAGTAAACCCAAACAACCAGCAGCCCTCCAAAAGAAATTAAATCACTCGTTTTTCAGCCTGGCATCTTTTACGAGTAAATTCAGGAAGTAAGAACTGTGTTTACAAGCGCCTGGAGGGACAGGACCCAGGGAATGGCTCCCACTGCCATTGGGCAGGGATGGATGGGAGATTGGGAATTGGGAATTGTTCCCTGGCAGGGTGGGCAGGCCCTGGCACAGGGTGTCCAGAGCAGCTGTGGTGCCCCTGGATCCCTGGCAGTGCCCAAGGCCAGGCTGGACAGGGCTGGAGCAGCCTGGGACAGTGGGAGGTGTCCCTGCCATGGCAGGGGTGGATTTAAGGTCCCTTCCCACCCAAACCACTGCATATTTCTCTATTATTCCAGCAGTTAGAAGTATATCCTGACACACTTTCCTGCTCCCCCTTGCACACTTGGCTTCTCAGTTCACTCCCAAGTTTGTGCTGATTATTTCGGGAATGAGTTTTCAGATATAAAGCTCAGTTTTCGAGGCAGGCTGGAAATGGAGGCGCCCAGTTGTGCAACACATTCTCCTGGGCCGCCGCTGCCTCCTCCAGAGCTGTGCCTGATTTGCATGATTTAAAACTCAGGAAATAAACCAAGCGCAGGGAAATTCCGGCTCCTTAACACAGGAGAAGGAAACAACTTCCTCCTGCAGCCTTCAAAACGCCAGAAAATGGTGTTGGAAGCTGAGCTGGCCGGGTGTGAGCCGCTGGTAACTCGAGGCGGGAGCACTGCCTGACCTTCCGTGTGCAGGGTGCAAAATCCAGCTGGGAGGCTGGAGCCAGCTGGAGCAGCCGGGTAAACAGGCTGGCAGATGCTGCTTCCCCAGGCTGGGCTGGCAGCAGGTGTCGGGGGCAGGGGGCGATGGCCCCGCGGTGCTGTGCTGGCCCCGCGGTGATGTCCCCACACACACAGCGGGATCCGCCCCGGGGCTGGTGTTGAGTGGCCTCTCCCTGAGCCCGGGAGAGGATCCAGGCGGGTCTGCCCTTTGTTTTGCAATTCCCAGGCTGAGGAAAACAACCCCTCCCATCTCTGCCATCCCCCCAGGGCTTGGTTCTGTCCCAGTTTTAGGAAGAGCTGTGTTGTTTGGGCACCAGGAGACAGAAAAGGCCGAGGCCAGGCCAGTGAGGGCTTAGGAGCTCTAATCTCGGGATTATTAAACATATGTTCGTCCTTTGGACATCCTTGTGTGCCTGCTGGGGATTTCCTGGCAGCCCAGGCAGGGAGTCCAGGGGGCTCCTTTGGTGGGAGCTGATGTTTCTGGAGCAGCCAGGGGCCAGTGCCATGCCTGGAGCAGGAAGGAGAGGCCTTTTCCAGGAGCAGGAGCATCAGGCGTGGTAGGGGGTGTGGGCAGATCCCCCACCCTGATCCCTCTCCCCAGGATGCCCAGGCTGAGCCCCAGCAGCCAGGTTTCATGGAAGTTCAGTGGGAAGGAGCCTTCCTGCTTTTTCAGGTGCTGGCTTCAGGTGTAGGAGAGTTTTTCCCATGTTTTGGGATTAACACCGTGGCCTGGAGCAGCGTGAATCAGTGTGGGATGAGACCTTGGAATTCAGCGCTCTGGCCCTGCTGATGCTTCCCTGGTGCAGAATTAGGTCCCCATTAAATGGATTTTATTGGCACGTGTTGGGAAGACAGAGCCTGGATTCCCTGGCCAGGAGGCTGCTGCAGGCTGAGAACTCCCAAGCCTGGAAGCAGCTCTGTGATCCTGTCCCTGGGCAGATGGCAGTGGGAAGGGAAGTTGGGCTTCATGGAGAAATCCTTGGAGCAGCTGAAGAAGTGTGGAATGTTGTGCCACGTGAAAGTGGCCTGGAGAGGGTGCAGTGTGGGAGAAATCCACCCCTTGGGGAGCAGGGAGAACAGTGTTCCTGCTCATGCAGTGGTGGGGACTGGCTTGGAGGGGGCCAGGGGCCAGCAGCCAGGCCTAGAGCTGTTCCATAAGGCTGCTTGTGCTGGATAACCCCACCCTTCCCCAGGGAGAGGCTTTCCAAGTCAGGTTTCATCAGAGCCCGAGCCTGGAGCTGCTTCCAGCCTGATCCAAAGCAGATGGACACTGTCCTTTGGAGCAGGGGAGGAGGGCAGAGCAGAGCCCAAGCACGCTCTGCTGCTCCTGGGAAACGTGACAGGGAAGGGGGAACAGCAACACCTCCAGCCCTGCTGCTCCCTCTGCTTCCACAGCGCCTTCCCGGGAACCCTCCAGAAAGTTTGGCCCTGCAGGAACACCACGGGCAGGGTTTGTGCCAAGCCCATCTCCCCAGGAGGAGCCTGGGATTGAACAGAAATTCCCTTTGTTCCTTGTTCCTGCCCCTGTGGGATCTGAGTCCCTGTGACCTCTCCTTTCCCTGCCCTGGAACATTCAGGGCTCCAGCTGCAGGGCTGTGGACGGGCAGGTTTGTCCAGCCCAGACAGCTCTGCTGCTGCTGGAGACATTCCAGGATGTGTGCTGGGTCTGCTGGGGGCTGTGCCTGTGCTGTGCCCTTCTCCCTTTGATTTACCACTTCCTCATGTCAGCTGTACAGCTGAGATCTGGCTCCTGGAGCTCCTCCTGTGTCAAACACAGAGCTTTTCCAAGTGTGGGGAATCTGGGGGCTTGCAGGGAGCTGCAGCAGAGTTTGCAGCAGCAGCAGCATCTCCATCCCAGCAGCACCTCCCAGCTGAAGGTCTGTGCCAGCACCAGCCCAGGCTCTCCCTGGCACCCTCCCAAGAGGGATTTGCTCACAGATAAAGAGGAACAAAGTGGAAAATCACTCTTCTGGGGTGTGCAGGGGGCTCATGATCCCAATCCACGCAAAGCCCTGGGCAGCAGAGCTCTCCTGGAGCCCAGCCTGATGTGGAGCTGGAGCCTTGTTTGAACAGGGATTGTTTCTCTATCCCGGTGGGAAGTGCTGCTGCCTGGGCACGAGGGGAGGAACTTGCAGGAAGAGCTCTTGGTGCTGGGCCAGGCTGTGCTGCAGAGCCTGGGGAGGATGGCCGTGGGCTCTGGCTGCCTGGTTCCCTGTCAGTGTGCAGAGCTGGATCCTGAGCAGGACAGGACCCGGTGGGGAGGAGCCTTGCCTTCCTCCCTGGCTGGGGAGGTGCAGGGAAGAGCCTGGAAGGGTCCTGGAAGGGACACGAAGAGGCTCTGGAACTGTTTGCAAAATTCCTGCTTTGCCTCAAGTTCTCTCTCCAGCCCAGCTTCTTCCTGCAGATCCATCCTGGGATTTATTGCTTCTCCTTCCTGCTACCAGCCCCTGATTTCTGGGCTGCCCTTCCTCGAGAAGGGGCCTTTGGCAGGCTCAGAGGCTCCTGCCATGCCAGCAAACATCCCTCAGGAGCCCTGCCAGCCTCCTGCTGGATTCAGCCAGGGCCGGTTCCGGGCAGAGCTGCCCCAGGCCCGTGGGCTGAGTGGTGCCCTGGGATGAACCCCGAGCACAGCCCCGTCCCTGGCAGGGAGCAGACACGAGCTGCTCACTGTCCCATTTCCAGAGGCTCTGCAGGGAGCACTGGATGGGATCCAGGCTGTTCCTCCTGCTGAGCTTGCAGGGTTTGCCCTTTGTCTGCCCCTCTGAGGGGAGGGGACGGGGCGGGCCCTGGGGGTGGCACAGGGACTGGGGGTGCTGGGCAGGAATGAGCTCCTGCTTGGAGCTGGTTTAATCAAATTTCCTGAGTTTAAGCCCTCTGCATCCTGGGAATTTCCTGGCTTTCCAAGAGGGGCTGGAGACAGGCTTCACCCTGGGGCTGTGGTGCTGCTTTCTGACTCAGCTGAAGGTTTTAGGCTGGGCTTGTGTGAGAAGGGATTGGGAGTCTTTGGGGCAAGTCTGCTCCAGGTACTGGTTGAGCCAAGAGCCTTCTCTGTTATAAATTTGAAAATCCTGAGAGTAAACTGAGAGGAAAATTCCATGTGGAGGGTTCTGCCCTCCCCTTTTTGCTCATCCAGGCAATCCAGTGTGAGTCCTTGGTGGGCTGGAAGTCATTCCCTGGCAGCTGAGCTGTGGCTGATGGTTGTCAGATGGTTTGGGAGGTGATGGTGAAGTTAAGGTGTGACCAGTCTGTGTATCCTTGTGCTGAACCTCTCCCTGCCAATGGAATTGTCTCAGTAGAGCCCTGGAAAGAGCAGCTGGACACACAAGAGACCTTGCCCAGGATGTGGAGCTGTCAAAGACTCTCTGAAGCCTCCAAATCTCTCACTTCAGGGATAGATCTGAAATGTGCTCCATGGAGTGGCAGAGGGAGGGAGGAGAGACCTCAGGGCTGCTCTGACTGAAGGACAGGAGCTGGGCATGGCTGGGTCAGCTCCAAGCAAGCTCCTGACAGCATTCCCAGGGCAGGGAATGTCTCTGGAGCTGTGGAACCTCCCTGGCCTTCCAGGCACTGAAAAACACCCGGGGCAGGGTTTCCCTGAGAGCCTTTTCCTGCTCCTGGTGCTCCAGGGAATGCAGGCTCTGCTTCCAGCCTGGGCTCTGCACTCAGCTGCTCCAGGGGCCCAGGAATTTCAAATTAAAAGTTTCCCAGCTCTTCTGGGGGTTTTTCTGCTTTTCTGTGTGTCAGTACAGGTTTGGGTTCCACAGGGGTTCCACAGTCCTGCTGGAACTGAACTGCAGGCCAACATTTTCTGTGGTCTGTTGTGTTTCACAGGCTGTGGATCCACCCGGCCCTGCCACAACGGATTTCTTGATAAACCCAAAGAAACTGGGGCCTGGCCTTGTGGTTTTGGCAGAGAGAGGTGCTGCTGGCCCTACTCGCCCCCAGAGTCACGAGGAGCTGCACAAATGGGGCTGAGCAGGAGGAGAGGAACATCTGGGAGCAGGAAAATGGAGCCTCCTGCCCTGGGGAAGGGAGGGTCAGAGCCCTGGCTCTGGGCTTGCTGCTTCAAAGGCTCCGGAGCCTTGTGGTTGTGTGTGTTGTGTAACGGGCTCAGCCTGGCCTGGGGGTTTGAGCTTCCACGTGCAGCGCTAATCCTGGGGCCCTGCTGCTGCCCTGACCCTGCCTGGAACACTCCTCCTCTCGGGATCTGCTGCTGGCAGAGGCACCAGGGGCAGCTCAAACTCTTGGCTTTGTGTCTATCAGCTTTTCACAGAGGTGGGGGTGTTTTTTAGGGTTTTTTTTGGCTGCAGATCCATCAAACCAACCCCAGCTACAGCTCTGAGCTGTGGAGGGCAGGCCAGCTGCATCCCATATTCCCAACCCTGCATCCAGGGTTTGCTCCCAGATGTATCCCTGTGTGCAGGGAATGAGGTGTTTCCTTGGCTCCCTGCCCTGCAGGGCTGTGGGGATGTCCTGGCATGTCAGGAGCCTGCGGCAGGGCAGAAATGTTGCTCTGCTGGCTCTCCCAGCTCCCAGCTTGGCAGGGGGAGCTGAGGATCAGAGGATCCTGGGAAGCTGCTGGATCAGCCCCAAGGTGGAGCAGGGAGGAGCAGGAGGGGTGACTGCTGGGTCCTGGGGGGCACAACCTGGTGGCACCTGAGGCACCAGTGGGTGCTGCCAAATCAGTAGTCTGAGGGTCCAGAAGGGCTGCCAGGGCTGGGACCCCTCAGGGTTTTGTTGTGGCTCCCAAATTCCCTGTGTGTGTCCCTGGAAGGGGAAGGACGGGAGCTGGCTGCTGACAGGGAGGAGCTGCTGCTTCCTCCATCCCTCACCTCCTTCCTGCCTGGGGGAGGAAGTGGGATTGCCCTGCTCCCCCCTCCTGTGCTGCTTTCCAGAGAGGAGTCCACGAGGTCGCCAGGGTGGGGACATTGCCGGCAGTGTCCTCGTGCTGCTGCAGCTGGGGGTGGTGGGACAGGGCCACCAGCCTGGCTTTGGCTGCAGTGCTGCCAGGCCAGGCTTCCCTGCACTCCTTGGCTTCTCCTGTTCCCGCTTTCCCATCTCTTGCTGCAGCTGCTGCTGGCATTCCCTGCGCTGGCCCGGGATGCGCCCTTGGGAGGAGGGGGCTCCCGGGGGTGCAGCGTGGCCAGGCGCTGTCTAACCGCTGTCCTGTTGTCCAGCAGCGCCCCGGGATGCCCCCCGGGGGCAGGATGCCCATGGCAGGGCTGCAGGTGGGACCCCCGGGAGCCCCCCCGTACGGAGCAGCGACCCCGCTGCGGCCCGGCCTGCCCCAGGCCATGATGGATCCCTTCAGGAAGCGCCTGCTGACCCCCCAGGCACAGCCACCCATGGCCACCCCCCGCAGAGGGTAAGGCTGGCGTGTCCCATCCGCGAGGGATCCCCGCGGGAGGATGGGGGGGTCTTGCTGCCTGCTGGCTGCACTTTGGAACATCACAGAGTGGGGGTGGGGGGAAGGAAGGACCTCAGAGCCCACCCAGTCCCACCCCAGGGCACCTTCCACTCTACCAGGGATCAGCTCCTTGAACGTTCCCAGCACTACCACACTAATCCTTGCTGACAGGGAGCTGCATCCCTGCTTCTCAGTGCATCCAGGCTGTGTTTCACCTCCTGTTTTCCACCTGAGCTGAGCCAGGAGCTGCTTGGTTCAAAGCAGGCACAATAATTCATTCCCAACAGGATTTTCTGCTGGGAAACTTCTCCAGAGCAGAGGAGAGGAGAGCCCTGTTCTGGAAATACCTATACAAACAGAAATAATATCTAATATCAGTGAGATGTCACTGCAGATACAGACCTGTAAAAAGATGGATATAATTCCATTCAGGACGGGGATCCCAGGGCTGTGTTCAGTCAGTGTTCGACTGTCTTTGAGACCCCAAAGCCTCTCCAGGACTCCATTCACATGTCACATCATGCAGAGAGCCACAGCTCCTGTCCTGCTGCAGAGGAGGGGACCAGCAGGGTTTTCCTCCAGCCTGGCACCTGCCAGAGCTTGGGAATGGGATGTTTTGGGATGGAGGCAGCGATTCCTCAGTTTGCAGCTTCCTCTCACTCTCTCCTCTGCACCAGGAACAAGAGAGCCTCGTGGGGTCCCCAGCAGCAGCTCCTGGGGGTCTTCTTCATCCTCTCAGGGGTCCCCGATGTCTCTGACAGGCACAGATGTGGCTGGAAGTGTGGGATGGGCCTGGCAGATTTTAGGGAAGTGTGGGATGGGCCTGGCAGATTTTAGGGATGCTCCCTGGAGCTGCAGTCAAGGCAGGACTCTTTGTTTGGTCTCTGCCAGCAGCTCCTCACTGGTTCCCAGCCCTGCTGATCCCTCTCTGTGGGGGCTGTTTGGCTCCTAGAGTCTCCAGGCAGGATCCCTTCGTGCTCATGGATGCTCGGGTCCCATTCCCTTCCCTGGCAGCTCCATTGGCTTCCTGATCCCTCCTGGGCCATCCCAGCACTGCACAGCTGGAGCAAGCTGGGGGCTGGGGACAGGGAGCAGCCTGGCACCCACAGGGACATCAGAGCATCCCATCAGGACTGGGGACTGGGATCAGGGATCAGCCAGGCTCCTGGCTGGGCATTCCCTGCTCCCAGCCGCCAGATCAAGGGATTAGGAGCTTCCAGATGCTCTGGGGTGACCAGACCCTGTGGGCAGGGGGGTTGGATGAGGCAGGCATTGCTCCACAGCAGGGCTGTGACCTCTCCTGGAGTGTTCTTCTGGAGCTGCAGTGTCCCCCAGGCCCCTCCCGTGTGATCCTGCTGCTCCAGGTGCAGCTGGAGAAACAGGAATTCCCTGTGCTGCTGGAGCCTGCCCCATCTCCCGGGCAGGAAAGCAGGAGAGCATTCCCTGCTGTGCCCAGGCTGAGCAGGAGCTGGCTGGGCACTGGGATGGGCTCAGGGTGATGGGAATCTGCAGTGGGCAGGGCTGGATCCAGCCGAGCTGGATTTTCCCAGGATTCCAGCCCCACCACAGTAGGGTTTGGTTTGAGCTGGGTTTGAGGGAGTTCCTGGCAGTGCCTTTGGTTTGGAGCACTGGGAGAATGGGCTGGCTGCTTTCAGAGGGGAAATTTGGGAATTCTGTGCTGCAGCACTGCCTTTGCCTTGTTAGCACCTTTGCTTTCTCCAGCATTTCCTGGATTTCCTTCCCTGGTGTCAGGCTGCAGCATCCAACACCTTCCCCCCAGGAGTATCCTGAGTGGGAATGTGAAATCCTCACTCCCGCAGCTCCCCAGAGTTACCAGACTAGCCCAGATCTGAGAGGGCTTTGGGGGGGATATTCCAGGGGCAAGGCAAAAGATTCCAAAAGAGGCTCTAACCCCTGATGTGGTCCAAGACTTTATTCCAGGGGAGAAAGAGGGAAAGAGGATGAAGAAGGAAGAGCAGAGCTTATCTAGAGTCCTGCTCAGGAAAAGATACTTGGCTCTGAGCCAGTTGGGTCAAGAAAGGAAGGAAGGGTTAAACTAACAAGGTCACAGCTACAGGGGTCTCTGGGGAGGGAAGAACCATTCCCCAGAGCAATCCAACAGGAATGGACCCCAGTCCCACCCCTGGCCCAGACCCCCCAACATCCCACCCTGGGCACCCCTGGCAGCGCTGTCCAAACCCTCCTGGAGCTCTGGCAGCCTCGGGGCTGTGCCCATTCCCTGGGGAGCCTGGGCAGTGCCAGCACCTCTGGGGGAAGAGCCTTTCCCAGTGTCCATCCCCAGTGGGCAGGCAGCAGGGTGTCCTCTGGGAGCTGTAATTTTTCCTGTTTCCCAGGGTGAAGAGGAGGAAGATGGCTGACAAGGTGCTGCCACAGAGGGTGAGTGTCACCTCAGCCTGGGGTACAGTGCTGAGCTGCTGCAGGGGATGGGGGTCCCCAAAAAGGGAGGATCTCCCCGAGTTCCCTCCTGCCCATTGGGAATTTCTGTTCAATCCCAAACCACCCTGGAATGTTTCTGTCTCTCCCTCTGGCACGGCAGGAGAGGGTTGGGGCGGGGTTGGACTCTGAGCAGGCAAGGAGCAGGAATGGGGTGGGATGGAGATCTCAGGAGGTCCCTAAGAGTCCCTCTTGAGATTCCAGGGTTCCGTTCCATGCAGGAATGCTGCTGGGAACAGCGATAGGCTCCAGATGGTTTGGGCAGAGCTTTGCAGGGCTCCAGGCTGGGTTTAAAATAAAAGCTGGATGCTGGACTTGTCACCTGGTATCTCCTGGCTGCTGAGGCTGTGGGAGGGATCCAGCCCATGCCAGCACCCTGGGATTGACCGTTCCTGTGTCCAGATCCGGGAGCTGGTCCCAGAATCCCAGGCCTACATGGACCTCCTGGCCTTCGAGCGCAAGCTGGACCAAACCATTGCTCGGAAGAGGATGGAGATCCAGGAGGCCATCAAGAAACCCCTGACAGTGAGCTGGGGGACTGGGAGGGGGGCTGGAAATCATGTAATCATGGGAAACTTAAGGTTGGAAAAATCCTCTGAGGTCATCCAGTCCAGCCATCACCCTAAGCTGTGTCCCCAGGTGGGATATCCACACCTTTCTGGGACACTTCAGGGACGGGGGATTCCACCTCTGCCCAGGGCAGCCCTTTCCAATGTTCTACAGCCCTTTCTGTGGATAAATGTTCCCTAATATCCAAGCTAAAATTCCCCTGAGGCCATTTCCTCTCATGCTGGCATGGAGATGGGTGCTGCAGTCCCCTCTCATTCCATCCATCCCTGTATCTGTTCCCATTCCACAGCAAAAGCGGAAGCTCAGGATTTACATCTCCAACACCTTCACCCCGGCCAAGGAGGAGGGAGAGGGGGGAGAGCGTGTGGCCTCCTGGGAGCTCCGTGTGGAGGGGAAACTGCTGGAGGATGTGAGGATCCAGTGGGGCTGGAGGGGTGGCAGGAGGAGCTCTGGTCCATCAGGAGCATCCAGAGGGAGGGAGGGAGGAGCTGGTCTGTCAGGATCCAGGAGGGAAGGAGTTATGGTGGGAGGAGGAGCTGGTCCATGAGGAGCATCCAGGAGGGATGAGGAGGTGGGAGGAGGAGCTGGTCCATCAGGATCATCCAGGATGGATGAAGATGTGGGAGAAGGAGCACTGGTCCATAACAATCCAAGATGGATGAGGAGGTGGTGGGAACACTGGTCCATCAGGATCCAGGAGGGAAGGAGTTATGGTGGGAGGAGGAGCTGGTCCATGAGGAGCATCCAGGAGGGATGAGGAGGTGGGAGGAGGAGCTGGTTCATCAGGATCACCCAGGAGGGATGAGGAGGTGCTGGGAACACTGGTGCTGTGCTGAAAGCTCAGCTGGGGCAGCACCTGCCCTGCTCTGGGGTCTGGGGCTGGATTTGGGATCAGGAATCTCTGCTGCCCTGTCTGCAGCCCAGCAAGCAGAAGAGGAAGTTCTCCTCCTTCTTCAAGAGCCTCGTGATCGAGCTGGACAAGGAGCTCTACGGGCCGGACAATCACCTGGTGGAGGTGAGGTGGGAGGGGATCCCAGAGGGGAATGGGGGCACAGCCCTGCTGCTCCCCCTCTGGATGCTCGGCTCCCAGGCCGGGGCCTGTCCTGCTGGGAGAGGGGCCTGAGCAGGTTTTTGGGGCTGGGGGCAGTGCCAGGCCCTCCATGGGGACCACACTCGTGCTTTCCCAGGTCAGCTTTGGGGATGCCTTTTCTCCCCTGGCAGAGCTCGGCTCCGAGCCCTCACAGCCCAGGTCCTGAGGCACCGCTGGAGCTGTGGGGTGTGGGGAAGGGATGTGGCCCCAGAGGCAGCTTAGCTGCCCCCCAGCCTGGCACAGAGGGTCCCCACGGGGTGCTGATCCCACAGGAGGCTCACCCCCATGCCCTGTGGGAAGAGGGGTTTGCCCTCCTGCCTGTCACTGAGCTGGAGGGTCCTTGGGGGTTTAAGCCATGCCTGGCAGAGGGCTCAGACCTTTTTTGGGTGCTCCTGCTTGGAGCTCTCCCTGCACCCAGCTTATGTTTTTGCCCTGGGAGATTCTGTGGAGAGGCTGAATCCCCTTCCAGGGGAAGCTGGGAGCAGCTCTAATGCACATTCCTGCAGGATTGATCTGGGAGCTGTGGGAGCCCTGCACCCCAAGCACTCGGGGCTGGAACTGCCCCAGTCCATCCCAGGGCTGGAGCACAGCCCGGGATCGGATGGAGCGGGAGAGCTCTGAGCTGACCCCTGGGATCAGGAGCTGCCAGGGGTGCCCCAGGCTGGGTGGCTGTGCCAGCGCAGAGCCCCAGCCCAGCTCTGCAGACACAAGCCCTGCTGGCAGGGCTGGTTCCAAGGCCCTGTTCTCAGCAGTGTCCCCGTTGTCCCTCGCAGTGGCACCGGATGCCCACGACCCAGGAGACCGACGGCTTCCAGGTGAAGCGTCCCGGGGATGTCAATGTGAAGTGCACCCTGCTGCTCATGTTGGACCACCAGGTACGGCCTGGGGCCACCCAGGGGTGGGGGTGGGCTGGGACGGGGCTTCAGATGAGGGTTTGGGCATGTAGGGATTGAAAGGAGCACGGGGAGCTCCAGGCATGGACCTGCAGTGACACAGGGGCTGTGGGGGACTCCAGAGACCCCCCTCTCCCTCTCCTTTGGGCAGCAGGAGGAATTCCTGTGTGGAAAGGTAGTTAAAAACTGGGACAGGGCCTTGGATGAGGATTTGGGGCATGCAGGGATCGAAAGGTGCACAGGGAGCTCTGGGAAAGGAAGTTAAAAACTGGGACAAGCTGCCCAGAGTGCTGGAGTCCCCATCCCTCCAGGTGTCCCAGGAGCGCTCGGTGCTCTGGGCTGGGGACAGGACAGGGGTGGGTCAAGCTGGGCTCTGCTCTGGGGGGGTTTTCCGGCCTGGCTGCTCCCATGGCTGACCCCCGCTGTCCCCACAGCCCCCCCAGTACAAGCTGGACCCACGGCTGGCCCGGCTGCTGGGGGTGCACACCCAGACCAGGGCCAGCATCATGCAGGCCCTGTGGCTCTACATCAAACACAACAAACTGCAGGACAGCCACGAGAAGGAGTTCATCAACTGCAACCGCTACTTCCGCCAGGTACCTGCACATTCCCACCTCATCCAGCTGGGAAAAGCCTCTCACCAGCTCCCACAGCCCTTCCAGGCTCTGGTTGTGCCCTTCCCTGGGCTCTGGCTTGCACCAGCAGCTTGGGGATGCCCCACCTGGCTGCACAGGTGAGGGGAGACCCTGCCATGGGTGCCAAAGGCTCTGCTTCACCCCCTAGATCTTCAACTGTGTCCGCATGCGCTTCTCCGAGATCCCCATGAAGCTGGCAGGGCTCCTGCAGCACCCGGACCCCATCATCATCAACCACACCATCAGGTGGGGCACAGCATGGGCACGGCCCTGAGGGGCTCTGGGTGGACACTGGGTGGGCAAGGTGGGCAATGGTTCCAGGGCTGAAGGGGCTCCATGGGATGGGGAGTGTCCCCGGGACTGGGGGGGGCTCAGTGGGGTGGGGACTGAGCCAAGCAGTGTCCCCAGGGCTGGGGCGCTCCCTGGGCTGGGCCCACTTTGAGGTCTCCATCCTGAAGGACCAGCACAAGTCACCTGGGAGGGGAAGAACCACCAAATTCGAGGCTTCTTGGGGCACTGGTGTTGTTGTTGTGGGTCCATGCACCCCCAGCCAGGTGGGGGCTCAGCAGGTCCCCCCAACCCCATTCCCCCAGTGTGGATCCCAATGACCAGAAGAAGACGGCCTGCTATGACATCGACGTGGAGGTGGACGATCCCCTCAAAGCCCAGATGAGCAATTTCCTGGCCTCCACCACCAACCAGCAGGAAATTGCCTCCCTGGATGCCAAGGTGGGAGGGGACACTGCCGGGGGGCAGCCGTGTCCTGGGGGGGAGCAGAGCTCCTCTGACCCCTGTCACCTGCCTAGATCCATGAGACCATCGAGTCCATCAACCAGCTGAAGACACAGAGGGATTTCATGCTGAGCTTCAGCAACAACCCCCAGGATTTCATCCAGGAATGGATCAAATCCCAGAGGAGGGACCTCAAGGTACAGGGGAACAATTGCTAGGGAGGTTTAGGTTGGGTATTGGGAAAAGTTTCTTCCTGGAAGGGGTTGTCAGCACTGGCACAGCTGCTGAGGGCAGTGGTGGAGTCCCCATCCTTGGAGGGGTTCAGAACCATGGATGTAGCCCTTGGGGACATGGCTCAGTGGTTTGGGGTAAGGGTTGAAGGTCTCTTCCCAACCCTAACAATTCCATGATTCTGAAGCCCTGGGGCTGGGCAGAGTGGGGGGCTGGGAGGGGTCTGGGTCCCTCCTGGAGCTCACAGAGGGGTCTGGGTCCCTCTGCATCCCTCACCATGGTGCCCCCTCCCCGTTGGGTCAGATCATCACGGATGTGATCGGGAACCCCGAGGAGGAGCGGCGGGCCGAATTCTACCAACAGCCCTGGGCGCAGGAGGCCGTGGGCAGACACATCTTTGCCAAGGTGAGCTGGGGTGGGCACGGAGTTGGGATGGCTGTGGCAGAGCCCTGGGAGCCCGGGCAGCGTGCCCTGTCCCTCGCTGACCGCCGCGGTGCCCCCAGGTGCAGCAGCGCCGGCAGGAACTGGAACAAGTGCTCGGGATCCGCCTCACCTAAGGCGGGCGGGCCCGGCGGCGCTCCCGCCGCGCTGCCCGAGCCGCACGGTACCGACTGGAAGCCACAGCACTTGCACAGACCCGATGTGCCTGGAGGGACGGGAGCTCCCCGGGGCTCCTCGGGCCGAGCACAGCGGAGTCCCCGCTCCCCCAGGCCCCCGCAGCGCCTCCTCCGCTTTGCATCGCGCCCTCCCCGCGCAGCCCCGCGGGCTCCCCGCTCCCCTCCCGTTCCAAAATCCCCCCGGAGCCGGGGAGCGCTGCCCGTGCCCGTGGGGAGCAGCTGCCAGCCCCACCCCGAGCCCCGCAGGCCCCGCCCTGCCCCTCTTCAACCAAAGTTCATCATTCCAAACGCCAGCTCCCCCCGATGTTTTGCACTATTTTTGTGAACAGGTTTTATATAAAAAAAAAAAACAAAAAACACGAAAAAACAAAAAAAAGGCAGCGTTTTGTACAGTGGGTTTGTATTTGATTAATTAATTAATATATTGATTGAGTTCCTCTTCCTGCACTGGGCTCCTGCAGGGCCTCAGGGAGGCTCCCCGGGCTGCTCTGGGGATACGGAACCAAGAGCTGAGGTTCAGTTTGTGACAATCAGTTTATTCCTTACCCCACTCCCACTGTTTTACATAATTCCATCATTAACCACTTGTCTTGACGAGGTTTGGGGGCAGAGGCGCACCAAGAACTGGAGATACTGGGGAGGAGGGAGGGGACCATGGGGGCAGTGCCACCACTGCCACCCCCACTGAAGTGCCTTTGCCCCCCTGCAGGCTCTGAGGTGGGGGGGCGTTTACAGATTCCCAGGGTTGGGCTCAGGGGTTCCTGCTCTGCCTCTTGTGTAACCAGTTTTTGTCTATTTTGGATCTTTTCTAATAAAAGCAGACAGCAGCAGCTCTGTGGGGTGTGTGCTGTGTCCTGCAGCCCCCACCCCATCCCCAAACCAGTCCCCAGCTCAGTGCCCGGGCCTGGCCACAGTAGCTCTTTATTAACAGCACCGAGGGAGGGAGCAGCTCCAGCCTCACCGTTACTTCCACAGCTTCTTGATAGACATGTTCTTCTCACTGTCCTTCTGCATCACCTGGGGGACAGGACAGGGATGGGTCCAACATTCATCGTCCAAATTGGGTGTTAATTACCCCAAAAACACCCCCAGACTGAGTGTCAGCCCTGCACAGGGAAGGTTTAGCAGCCTCTGCCATGTCACTCACACATTAACACCCCTTTGTTTGTGCTCCTGGCAAACGCCACCCAGGACACTGTGTGCCCCCATCAGCCCCCACTGTCACCTCTCCCCTGGCACCCACCTTGGCCACGGCCATCTCGAAGTCCTCCTGTGTGACGTGCACTCTCCTCTCCCTCAGTGCATACATCCCTGCCTCTGTGCACACACCCTGAGGGGACAGGAGGGGAACATCAGCCAGTGCCCCCCTTGGCAGCACCCCTGTCCCCAGAGCCCCCAGCTCACCTTCACCTCAGCCCCCGAGGCCCCCGGCATCAGCTCCGCGATTTTGCGCAGGTTGATGCCCCGGGTCAGGTTCATCTTCCGGGAGTGGATCTTGAGGATGTCCAGGCGGGCCTGGAGCAGGGCACAGGGAGGGTTGGAGCCCAGGAATGGCTCCCAGGGAGGGTAGGGACAGCAGGGACAGGGCCAGCTGGGGGTGGCTCTGGTACCTCCTCGTTGGGAGGGGGGAACTCAATTTTCCTGTCGATGCGGCCGGGGCGCAGCAGGGCAGAGTCCAGGATGTCAATCCTGTTGGTGGCCATGATCACCTGTGCAGGGGGACAGCTGTCACCACCCTGTGCACCGAGGGGCTGGCAGGACCCCGGGCAGGGCCGGCCCCTCTACCTTGATGTTCTTGGTGGCCTCGAAGCCGTCGAGCTGGTTGAGGAGCTCGAGCATGGTGCGCTGCACCTCGCTGTCGCCGCCAGAGCCGCCCTCCAGGCGGGAAGAGCCGATGGAGTCGATCTCGTCCATGAAGATGATGGAGGGCGCGTGCTCCCGCGCCATCACAAACAGCTCCCGTACCATGCGGGCCCCTGCGGGCAGCGGGCTCAGCCTGGCCCCGAGCCCAGCCGGCCCCGAGGAGCCCCGGAGCCACCCCCGCCCCGTTACCTTCCCCGATGAACTTCTGCACCAGCTCGGAGCCCGACACGCGGATGAAGGTGCAGTCGGTGTGGTGGGCCACGGCCCTGGCCAGCAGCGTCTTCCCCGTGCCGGGGGGGCCGTAGAGCAGCACCCCCTGCAATGGCCACGCCGCCCTCAGAGCCCGCCGGGGGACACGGCGCGGCCCTGGGGCTCCCCAGAGCTCCCCGAGCTCCTCCACTTGCCTTGGGCTGGGCGATGCCCAGTGCCTCGAAGAGCTCTGGGTGCTTCACGGGCAGCTCGATGACCTCTTTGATCTCCTTGATCTGCTTGTCCAGGCCCCCGATCATCTCGTAGGTGGAGTCTGGGACCTTCTCCACCATCATGAGGGACACAAGCGGGTCCACCTTGTTGGGCAGGATCTTGTGCAGGGTGTAGCTGTCATTGCGCAGGGCCACACGGCAGTTCGGGGTCACCTGTGGGGACAGCACGGGGGGCTAGGTGTCTCTGCCTGCCCTGGGGACCCCCACAGCCCCGGGGCACTCACATCATTGATGTCAATGTTCTTGTCCACATCCACCACAAACTTCCCCTCTGGGTGCACCTGTAAAGGAGCAAAGACCCCCGGGAATTCTTTCCCTGGGAATTCGCTGCTGAGGAACATCCCCATGGCCTGGGAGGAGCAGGAGCCAGGAGCTCCAACCCCACTGGCCACCCAGGGTAGCCCCAGGCCCAGCAGAGCCAAACCAAAGAGCTCCTCTGCACAAGGAGCTCCCACCCCACATCCCTGAGCTGTCCCACAGCCCCAGCCCAGCCCCGGCACCTGGGGGCAGCTCAGCCTCGTACCTTGACCAGCACCTTCTTCTTGTCCATGGCTCTCACCACCTCTCCCACATAGGATCCCTGCTCCTGCAGCAGCTGCAGCTCCTCCCGCAGCAGCCGCACTGGGGCAGGGACAGCTCAGCATCAGCCCTGGGCCTGAGGGCTGCCACACCCCCAGGCCCAGAGCCCCCAGAGCCCTCAGGCCCGGCCCAGCCCAGGAGAGCAGGAGTTGCTCCAGGCCGTACCCTTGGCGTTGAGCTCGTTCCTCTGCGCCTGCAGCCGCCGCAGGTTCTGGCTCTTCTCATTCACGATGAGCTGAAGGGAAAGGCTTTGCTGAGCGGCCTGGGGCTCAGCCACACCCAGCACATGGCTTCCAGCATGGAATTATAGAAGGGTTTGCATTGGAAAAGATTTCAGAGCTTGTCTCATCCCACCCCTGCCATAGCAGGGACACCTTCCACTATCCCAGGCTGTTCCACGTCCCCTCCAGCCTGGCCTTAGGCACTGCCAGGGCTCTGGGGGCACCACAGCTGCTCTGGGCACCCTGTGCCAGGGCCTGCCCACCCTCCCAGGGAACAATTCCATCTCAATATCCCACCCATCCCTGCCCTCTGGCAGCTGGGACAGGAGCAGCCCCTCAGCCAGGGCGCAGCAGCCCCAGCTCAGGGCACAGCCCCACCTCGTGTCCCCAGCGCCCCAGGGAGAGCCCTGCCTGCCCACAGCGCTGGGACAGGGGCCGGGACACGGCCACAGCATCCCGACAGCGGCCCGGTGTGCCCCGCGGCTGTGCTCACCTGCAGCTCCTCGATCTTGGACAGGTAATACTGCCGGAGCCCCGAGCCGCCCTTGCCGTCATCCATCTCCATCTGGGGCAGCAGAGCTGAGCGACCGCCGGCACCCCCCGCGCCCCGCCGGGCCCGACTGCCCAGCACCACCGCGCCCGGGCCCCGGCTCCCCTTCCCCTCTCCCGGGTGTCCCTCCCCTCCCCGCACTGCCTGCCCGGCACCCCCCAGCCGAGTCCGGGTCCCCCGTGTCCCGTCCTGCCCACAGCAGCCCCGGCTCCCGCGCCCTGCGAGTGCCCCGGGCCCGGTCCCATCCGATCCTGACCCCGGTCCCGATCACATCCCGATCCCGATGCCGGTCCCGGTCCCGTCCCGCCGCTCAGGCTCCGCCGCCTTCCCCGAGACCCGCCGAGTCACGACGCTGCCGGGCCCGAGCAGCCGCGGCCGCAGCACACCGCTCGGGCAGCAGGACGCGCCCCCGTCCCTCCCCAGCCCCGCTGCTCCCCCGCCCAGTCACGGCCGGCCGCACCTGCTCGGGCCCGTCCAGCGCCATCTTCTCCGCCGGCATCGGCTCCGCCGGAGATGGCGCCGCGCCCCGCCGCCGGCCTGTGGCGTCACTTCCGGCTCCGGGAACACAGCGGGCGGCCCAGCGCGCATGCGCAGTGTGGGCCCCTCGTGTCGGCACCACGCTGCCAGCTCGGAGCGGCCAGAGGTGCTGTGTCCGTGTGGGAAAGCGCCGGAGGGGAAGGACAGGCCCGTGACCGCATCACCGAGCGGGCCCGGTACTGGGCCCGGTACTGTGCCCGCACCTCCGAGCTGTCCGCTATCCTTCTCCTTCTGCCGCCCGCAGGCTGCGGAGGAGGGCTGCGCCGCTCCTGAAATGTCGGCCAGGGCGGGAGGAAGCGGAAGCTGAGGGGTTCGCGCAGGGCACGCCGGGAAGGCGGTGCGGGCACGCGGCGGGACCGGGAGCAGGAACAGGAGCAGGGTCGGGATCGGGGCCTGGGGCTGGATCGGGGCCTGGGGCTGGATCAGGATCGGGGCCTGGGGCTGGATCGAGGGCTGGGGCTGGATCGGGGCCTGGGGCTGGATCGAGGTCTGGGTCTGGTGCTGGCTCGGGGTCTGGGTCTGGGGCTGGATCGGGGCCTGGGGCTGGGGCTGGGTTGGGGTCTGGGTCTGGGGCTGCATCGAGGTCTGGGGCTGGGGCTGCATCGGGTCCTGGGGCTGCATCGAGCTCTGGGTCTGGGGTTGGATCGGGGCCTGGGGCTGGATCGGGATTGGGGTCTGGGTCTGGGGTTGGATCGGGGCCTGGGGCTGTATCGCTGTCTGGGTGGCGGTCTGGGTCGGGGGCGGGGGCTGGGGCTGGGTCGGGGCCTGGGCCTGGGGCTGGGTCTGGACCGGGATCGGGATCTGGACCGGGGTCTGGGTTTGGGTCTGGGTCGGGGCCTGGGGTTGGATCGGGGCCTGGGTCTGGGTCGGGTCAGTGTCTGGGGGCGGTGGCTTGGGCTGGGAGAGGGGGTTCGGGGCTGTCAGGGCGAGGGGTGTGGAGCTCGGGTGATCCGAGGCCTCAGGGGGACAACGGGGCCGAAACGTGCCTCGGCTGGGCCTGAGGGGCAGGGCCGGGAGCAGTGAGGGGGCGCTGGGGGGCCCTGGGAGGGCAGTGAGGGAGGAACCGGAGGGGCACTGGGAGGGGTAAGGCAGGGAGAGAGCTGGAGGGACTCAGGGGGCAGCGACGGAGGCCGGTCTCCCCTGCAGTGCCTCGAGTGCCTCGGGGGCCCAGGCCACCCCTCAGCCCCGTTTCCCCCCCAGGCTTGAGCCCTTGGCTGGCAGCACATCCCAGCCCCCCCAAGGGGCCTCCCCACCTCCACCATGGGCAAGAAAAGCAAACTGGGCAAGAGCCGGCGGGACAAGTTCTACCACCTGGCCAAGGAGACGGGTGAGGGCCGAGCCCAGTGCCGGGGGCAGGGGGCTGTGGTCCCGGGCACCCCCAGAACCACCCTCCTGCTGTCCCCCAGGCTTCCGCTCCCGCTCCTCCTTCAAGCTGCTGCAGCTCAATCGGAAGTTCCAGTTCCTGCAGAAGGCCCGGGCCTTGCTGGACCTGTGTGCGGCTCCCGGCGGCTGGTGAGTGGGGACAGCCACCCCCAGTGCCACCAGCCGCCGGGGGTCTGTGCTGTGGGACCCCTGTGCTGCACACCGAGCCCTGGGAGCGCAGTCCTGGCTGAGCTCCCCTGGGCTGCTGCTGCAGCTTTGCTCCTCTCTGTGCTTCCCAGGCTTCAGGTGGCTTCCAAGTTCATGCCGGTGTCCAGCCTGATCATCGGTGAGCACTGATCTGTCCCCACAGCTGGGACAGTCCCTGGGTGTGACAAAGGGCGTCCAGGGAGGAGGAGGGGCTGGGTGGGGAAGCCACTTGGCATGGGCTGGGTCCCTTTTGAGGGGATTTGCTGTGTTTCTTCAACAGGGGTGGACTTGGTGCCTATCAAGCCCATTCCCAACGTGGTGACGCTGCAGGAGGACATCACCACCGAGAAGTGCCGCCAGGTACTGGCCTGGGGCTGCAGGTGCCCTTGGTGGCAGGGGGGTCACAGGGGATGGGCTGGGGTCCTCAGAGAGGGACGAATGTGTGTCCCTGTCCCACAGGCCCTGCGCAAGGAGCTGCAGACGTGGAAGGTGGACGTGGTGCTGAACGATGGAGCGCCCAACGTGGGAGCCAGCTGGGTGCACGACGCCTACTCACAGGGTGGGGACACTGGGACAGCTCACTGCCCTTACAGGGTCCTAGGCTGCTGTGGGTTGGGAGGGACCTTAAAGCCCATTCAGTGCCAGCTCCAGCCCCGTGCTGGGACATCTTCCCCTGTCACAGGGTGCTCCAAGCCCCATCCAGCCAGGCCTTTGGGATGGGGCAGCCACGGCTTCTCTGGGAAACCCATTCCAGCCTGTCTCCACCCTCCCAGGGAAGGGTCATTCCCTCACTCCCTGCTCTCTCCTGCTGCAGCCAACCTGACCCTCATGGCCCTGAAGTTGGCCTGTGAGTTCCTGTGCAAGGGTGGCTGGTTCATCACCAAGGTTTTCCGCTCCCGGGATTACCAGTCCCTGCTGTGGATCTTCCAGCAGTTCTTCCAGAAGGTCCAGGCCACCAAGCCCCAGGCCTCCCGCAACGAGTCTGCCGAGATCTTTGTGGTGTGCCAGGGTGAGCATCCAGGGGCATCTGGAGTGGCTGGGGTGGGGCTGGGGGAATATGCTGTTGGCTGTAATTACTCCATCCCAGGAGGAATGTTTTTGATGGATCTGATTTCTCCTGGGACAGTGGAATGGCTCTGAGCCCTCTCCCCAGAGAAGTAGCTCTGATTCCTCCATTCCAGCAGGAGTGGTTCTGATTCCTTCATTCTGGCTGGCTCTGATCCCTCTGTCCCAGAGGAATGTTTCTCATGGCTCTCATCTCTTCATCCCAGGTTATCAGGCTCCAGACAAAATTGACAGCAAGTTTTTTGACCCCAAATACGCCTTTAAGGATGTGGAGGTTGCCACCAAGTCTGTCAGTGAGCTGGTCAGCAAAAAGAAGCCCAAGGTATGAGCAAGGCCAGATATAAAGGGGACTGGGCCTGAAGAGGTTGTGAGAATTAGGATTATTCAGGAGAATGCAAGATTTTGGGAGGGAAATTGTTGGAAAAACCAGATTGGGGGAGGTTTGGAGCCCTAAAGTCACTGAAGTGCTGAAGTGGTGACTGTGAGGCTGGAGCTGGGTGAGTTAAACCCTACAGGGGTTGAGCACCAGGTTTGTGCCTCTGAGGTGGATTTAGGACAGTCAGTCTGTGCCAGGTGGTCTTAGCTGAGCATGGAGCTGACACAAACCTGCCATTGTCAGCTCTGGTGTCTGAGGTGGGGCTGGGAGCTGCTGCTGGGCTGGGGCTGGCGACTTCTAGCTCAGGCTGAGGTGGGAAACAATTTCTGAAATACCCGAGAACAAGCCACAGGAAAACTTACGTGGCCACTGCAGCAAGGCACAATTTAGGTGACCCCATCCACATTCAGGGCTGGTGGTATCTGCCTGTATGCCTGTACCCTGCCCTGGCTGCCACAGCCCCTTTTCCCCCCAGGCTGAAGGCTACGCTGAGGGTGACACCACCCTGTACCACCGCTTCACTCTCATGGACTTCCTCAAGGCTCCCAACCCTGTGGACTTCCTCTCCAAGGCCAACGAGGTGACTGCATGGAAGGACTCTCTGTCCTGTGGAGGGGAGGCTGGGATTCAAATTTAAATCACTTTTCTTGTGCTAGATCACTCTGGGGGATGGGGAACTGGAGAATCACAGCTCCACCACGGAGGAGCTGCGCCAGTGCTGCAGGGACATCCGAGTGCTGGGCCGCAAGGAGCTCAGGTGCTGGGGGACACTGGGACAGCCACACCCCCAGCTGGCCCTGCTGGCTGTCCCTAACAGCTGCCACCCCACCCAGGGCCCTGCTCAACTGGAGGACAAAGCTGCGGCGGTTTCTGGCCAAGAAGCTGAAGGAGCAGGCGAAGGAGTTGGATATCAAGTAGGGCCAGGGAGCAGGGCTGACCCCGGGCTGGGGTGGGCTGTGTCCGGGCTGGAGGCTGGGGTGGGCTGTCCTTAGCACAGCTTCTCTGAGCTCCTTCCTTTTGGCAGCCTGAGCTCCGGTGAGGAGGAAGAGGGCAGGGAGGAGGAGAAGAAAGAGAAGATGGAGGCGAAAGCTGCAGCTGCTGAAGAGGCGAAGGAGCAAGAGGAGGTGGAGCTGGCCTTGGCAGAGATGAAGGCCAAGGAGCTGGCGGAGCTGAAGAGGTAGAAAGGAGAAGAGAAATAGGCTTGCAGTCATGGAGGCAGAGGGTGGTAGTGTCAGCCTGTCCCTCTGCTGAGGGGGCTTGGGGTCCTTGGGCTCCTCTGCTCCTCCAAGCAGGTGTTCCAGGCTGACCCAGCACTGGGGACCCCTCACAAGGGGTTGGCAGTGCTGTGGCAGGGGCTGAGCTTTTGGGGTGTTTGTGTGTGATGGGGACAGTGTGGTCTCATTCCTTTGCCTCCTCCAGGAAGAAGAAGAAGATCCTGAAGGAGCAGAGGAAGCAGCGGGAGCGTGTGGAGCTGCAGATGGACCTGCCTGGAGTGTCCATCGCTGACGATGGTGACACCAGCATGTTCTCCCTGAAGAGCATCCACAGGACCCCGGTGGGTGGGGACAGCGGGGTGAGACAGGGCCTGGCTTGTCACTTGTGTCACCTGTGTGACTCTGAGGTGTGTCACAGCTGCTGGATGAGCTGTCCCGCGGGGACATGGCCTCGGCCGATGCCCTGCTGGAGAACGGCCCTGGGGACGATGACATTTACGTGTCGGATCACGACGAAGAGGACGACGTGTCCCTGGCCAGCGACCTGGACCCGGAGGAGCTGCTGGAGATCGAGGCCCGGCAGCGGAAGCTGCAGCGGGAGCAGAGGGGGAAGAGGTGAGAGGGGAGAGGCTTCCTGGGCAGGGGCTGCCCTGGGAGCAGCTCCAGGACGCAGCCAGGGCTGGGGACACTGATCCTGCTGCTCTGGCTCTCAGGGCGAAGTTTAAGCAGAAGGAAGAGGAGGAGGATGATGATGAAGGGCAGGATGTGGAGAATCCCCTGCTGGTGCCCCTGGAGGAGAAGTCGGTGCTGGAGGAGCGACAAACCAGCCTGTGGTTTGGGAAGGTGAGTCCCACTTGTGGGACAGGAATGATGGAGCAGCCTCAGCCCCAGCAGCTTCTCCAGACTGTCCTGAGGCTGACCCTGCCCTCCCTGGGGCTGGCCCCTCCCCAGGCTGGCCCTGGGGCTGACCCCACTGTTCCCCATGCCAGGACGCCTTCGCTGGCATCGAGGATGATGCAGATGAGGAGCTGGAGCTGGGCCAGGCCCAGATGTTGGCTGAGAGGCAGCGTGAGGCTCAGAGAGGTGAGGGGACACAGAGGAACAGTCCCACAGTCTCCTGTGGGGCACTGGGTCCAGCGTCAATGGGGATGCTCCCTGAGCAGCAGCATGGAATGGTTTGGGTTGGAAAGTTGCTCAAAGAGCGTTCAATTCCAAGCTTGGCCATGGGCAGGAAGACCTGCCCCTAGACCAGAGAGTGTTCCCAGCCTGTGTTACTAACGAGCTGCCATTAGTGCAGTGTTAATGAGCAGGATCTCTAGAGGAGGATCTGCGGCAGGGTCTGCCTTTGCTGTGTCTCAGCCAGTGCTTCCCATTCCCAGACAAAACAACAAAGAAAGGGCAGAAGAAGAAGAAGGTGGCCCAGGAGGAGGTTCCAGCCGAGCCCACCCCTACAGCAGCTGCAGCTCCCGATGCCAGTGAAGCTCAGGAGGAGCAGAGCAGTGACGATGACAGCAGCAGTGAAGATGAGAGGTGAGGGCTGAGGGCGGTCTGGGTGTCCCTTCACCTCCACAGTCCTGGAGAGCTGAGGGACCCCAGCCCTGCCCACTCCTCTCCACAGGCCACTGGCACCGGTGGGGAGGAAGCGGGGCCGTGTCGAGCCCTGTGGCTTTGAGGTGGTGCCTATTGAGAACCCAGGTGAGTGGGGGGCCTTGGGGATCCCTCAGGAGGGACAGGAGACAGGGACAGACCTGCGGGTCCCTCGGGAAGGACAGGAGATGGGGGCAGGGACAGACCTGGAGGTCCCTCAGGAGGGACAGGAGATGGGGACAAGGATGGACCATGCTCCCTAGGGCTGCTCCCTGGCTCTTGGGCTGCAGCCAGGCCAAGCTGTCCCATGTCCCACAGTGAAAAGAGTCCTGGATGCAGAGGGCCTGGCCCTAGGCTCTGTCATTGCCACCTCCAAAAAGGCCCGGCGGGACCTCATCGACGACTCCTTCAACAGGTACCAGCTGGGGGCTGCAGGGTTTGCTCCTTGGCAGGGACAGGTGTGGTGGGGCCCCGTGTCCTGCTCACAGGTCACCTGGGCCCCTGCAGGTACTCCTACAATGAGGAGGAGGGGGAGCTGCCCGAGTGGTTCACGGAGGAGGAGCGGCAGCACCGGCGCCGGCAGCTGCCCGTGGACAAGCAGACGGTCGAGGCCTATCGGCAGCGCTGGAAGGAGATCAACGCCCGCCCCATCAAGAAGGTGGCGGAGGCCAAGGCCCGCAAGAAGCGGAGGGTGAGTGGGGGTGGGCTCCCAGGGGTGCCCTGACTCCTCTCCCAGGGCCTCAGCCCCCCTTTGACCACCCTGTCCCTTCTCCAATGCCCCTGTCCCAGCTCTGATACCCCATTCTTTTCTGATACCCTGTCCCTCCTCTGACCCGATGTGCCCCCCGGCTGTCCCTCAGATGCTGAAGAAGCTGGAGCAGATGAAGAAAAAGGCCGAGGCTGTGGTGAGCACCGTGGACATCTCGGAGCGGGAGAAGGTGGCCCAGCTGCGCCGGTGAGTGGCCAAGCCAGGATCCAGCTCATCCCTTTGTGGCTGGGCTGGCTGGTGGGACCGTGTCCCTGCAGCCACTGGGACAGCTCTTTGTTCCCAGCCAGGCTGATCCAGGGGTGGCACAGCTAGAAGAGGGGTGGGACCCGATGTTGTCCTGCCCAAACTCACTCTGATTTTTGTCCTTCTCTTGCAGCATCTACAAGAAGGCCGGGCTGGCCAAGGAGAAGCGCCAGGTCACCTACCTGGTGGCCAAGAAGGGTGTGGGACGCCGGGTACGGCGTCCCCCCGGCGTCAAGGGCCAGTTCAAGGTGGTCGACAGCCGCCTCAAGAAGGACGTGAGGGCTCAGAAGCGCAAAGAGCAGAAGAAAAAGCGCCACAAGTGAGGTGGGAGAGGCTCCATCCCCAGCTAGGGACTCGGCTTGGGGCACAGGGCTGGCTCCTGTGCTCCACTGCCACCTCAGGAGCCCTGGGGACAGGGTGGGGCTTGGCCACACCTTGCTTAGTCGTGCCTTGCTGTGACAGTGCCCTGTGCCCTCCCGTGGGGCACAGGGGAGGTCATCTGGCCCCAGAGCTGCAGCCCCAGCCCCTGGCCACAGCTCCAGGTGTCACCAGGTCTGCTGGGTGACTCCTCCTGGGGACATCACAGGAGCATCAAGTGAGCCCCAGCTGTCCCCAGGGAGGGTGTGGCTCTGGGGGACACCCCTGGGCCAGATTTGGTGTCTCTGCCTGGAGCAGCTGCTCAGGACAGTAGAGTTTAACCCATCTGAGGCTGCCCAGGGCTGTGTCACGCACCTGGGTGAGGTGAGGGACCCGTGCTGGCACTGCCATGTCCCCTTGTGGCATATCACAGGCAGAGAGGGCACTGCTGGGTGTGTTCTGCTCATGCCTCAAGAGTCTACCCAGCTTTGTCTGACAGGGATTGACTTTCCTGACCTTTATCTGCTGCCCCAAGCCACAGCAGCCACCCTGTCCACACCCCATTCTGGGGTGGGACCCTCAAGGAAAAGAAAGACCAAGCTTAAAGAAGTGCTTGACTGTATGGCTTTATTTAGACCCAGGGCAGGGCCTGGGGTCCACCAGGACCTAGCTTCTCTCCAAGAGGCACCTGACTGGTTTGTGCTGGGATGGCAGTGTCTCCAGGTCCCTCGTGGTGACACTGGCATCGTTGTCAGTGCTGGGGAGGGGGCTGGGGTGGCACTGTGGATCCCAGGAGGGGTGAGGGGTGGTGGGGACCCACCAGGGAAGCTCTGGCACGAGGGAGGAGCTCTGGGTCCCCTTCAGGTGATGTGGGGAGGGGAGAGGCCAGAGCTGGCACCCCAGAGCCCCTATGCAGGGTTGGCAGGAGGTGGCCCGGGGGTGTCCCTGTGTCTGTGTCCTCACTGTGGCTGGCTGGAGAAGCCATGTGTGTCCTTGGGCCTGCAGGAGCCCCTTGGCTGCAGATCCTGGTGGGGAGCTGTGGCTCCATCCAGAGGGGCCCTGCTGGAGGCCAGTGCTGCTGGGAGGGTCTCTGGGCCACCTCCTGCCCCCATGGAGAGTCAGGACCATGGCCAGGGTGGGAGCAGAGACTTCAGCTCTCCCTGTCCTTGGCAGGTGCTGGGGCAGGGATGGGCTGCCAGGCTCCAGGCCGAGTTAGATGTTTTCCTTCTCTTCAAAAGGAAATATGGGGGTGCCATGAGAGGAGAGTCCCCAGCATCCCCCACCACTGCCCTTGCTTCCCTTGACCCTCTGGCTGAGCCCCATCCCCTGTGTGAGCCCAGAGCCCTACGTGGGGAACTCCAGGGGGTTCCTGGAGGAAGGCTGGGGCTGATGGGGGCTGAGCCCCCTCAAAGAGGCACAGCATCTCCTGCACACCTGGGCAGGCTGCCAGTGCCAGTCTCGGACCTCTGCCCCTGAGCTCTGGTCAGCAAATACCCAACAATCAGGGCAGGACTCTGGGATGGGCTCCTGTGCCCCCACTGCCTGCCCTGTTTCCCCTGGGGCCCTCCAGGTCCCCATCAGGGTCCCAAGGGTGGGGTGACCCCTGGCCTGGCAGGCTCAGCCCCTACCTGAGCTGGGGGGTGCAGTGTAGGCCACATCCACACGGTCACCTGCAATGGGAGAAGTGGTGACCAGGGGCTGGGAGGAGCTGCTCCCTTAACGAGCCAAAGCTCATCAGTGTGATCAGCCAGACCCCACTGAGCCCCTGGGGCTGCAGGGCTGGCACAGGGCCAGGGGACACCCTGCAGGGCTCACCTGTCTCATAGTAGTCATACAGGGACACGGTGGCCGGCTGGAGGTTGCTCACCAGGAAGTCCTGCTGGGCTCGGAAGGAAAAGGTCTGCTCCTCCTTGTTCAGCTGTGGAGACAGCCCGGGGGGGAGGTGTAGCCACCCACCATGGGGGAACCCCCCACCTCCCCAGGCTCCTGCCCCATCTCACCTGGTCTAGGTAAATGGTCACCTGGTCAGGCTGCACCTCCACTTTCTTCACCAGGTTCTGCCTCTTCAGCTGCAGGGACATGGCTCAGGAGGGGCCATAGCTGCTCTGTGGGTGCCCAGCACCCCGAGCAGCTGTCCCTCTGTGTCCTGCAGCCCCAGGCAGGGACCTGTGGGATGGGGTATCCCAAAGGTGGGCAGGGGGCTCCTCACCTCCACCATGGATTTCTTGTCGGGGCTGTAGCCCGATGGCAGCTTGGCCTCGATGACAACCATGTTGGTGGCAGGGCGCTTCCCGCTGTACCTGCAAGGGCAGAGCCCCAGTGTGGGCTATGGGATTCCCTCTCTCCCTGGCTGCTGCTGTCCTCCCCCAACCCGGGGCAGCGGGACGGCCCCAGTCCCTACCGTGCCCAGAGGCGGAGCAGGAGCTGCGGGTTCGGTGAGCCCGGCAGCGGCTCTGCCTCCACGCGCAGCTCGAACGCCCCCGGGCTGGGAGGGGGAGGCACGTTATAGCGCAGGGTCACCTGGGGGACAGCACAGGGTGAGCCCAGCGAGGGCACCGGGACAGGGCCACGGACAGGGAGCCCGGGCTGTACCCACCTGCACCAGCGCACAGCCCTGCCCGCGGGCTCGCAGCCCGTAGGTGCCCGGCAGCTCGGGCAGGGCTGCCCGCTGCAGCACCAGCCGGTTGCTGCTGTCTAGCACAAAGTCCTGCACCGTCCCCATGGGCAATGTCACCGTCACTGTGATGTCCCCGTTGCTGCCATACGTCAGGGCAGCGTATTTGGCCAGCGCTTGCAGGGCCACTACAGTGTCCTGTGCATGGGGACGGCACCAGGGTCACCCCCAAGCATGGCTCCCAGGAGGGACCAGTTTAGAGCAGCCCCTGGAGCCCAGGGCCAGTACCTGTGTGGAGGCAAAGCCCCCATAGGGGTTCTGCTGCTTGCAGAGCCAGCGGACAATCTGGGATGCTGTCCCCAGGTCAGCAGGGGACACTGAGGGCTGGGACAGGTAGGCCAGCAGGACATAAGCTGTCATCTCCACCTCGGCTGGCGCAGCCGCGGCCCAGGACAGCTCCGAGGGCTTCTGAGCCTGCCCCCTCCTCTGCCAGTAGAGCAGCCCCTCTGCAGGAGAAGGGGCAGCAGCTCAGCCCCTGCTGCGGGCTGGGCTGGGGTCTCTCCCAGAGGTGGCACTGCCCCCAGTGCCCTGCCCGGGCAGTACCTGCGCTGACGCTGTGCTGGGCCAGGCGCTGCAGCTGCGCCTGCTGCTGCTCCCGCAGCCCCGCCAGCCCGAACACATAGGCGAGCAGGGCCTGTGTGTAGGGGTCGTCCGTGGGAGAAGCCTCCAGGCACTTGAGGGCTGAGCTCACCACCGGCTCCTGGCGTGGCAGCAGAGTCAGGAGCCAGCCCAGGGCATGCGACTCGCTCAGTGCTGCCCAGTACGGCCAGCTGTGCCCAGTTTGCACTGCGAGGTGGCCTGGAATGGCCTATCCCAGCAGCTGTCCCCATCCCACCAGTCCCTGCGGGGAAGAAGGGTCCATCCTCACCAGCGTGGGCAGTCCCAGCTCCAGCATCGCTGCAGTCACATATGCTGAGAGCGAGAGCTCATCCGAGACACCGCCCTGCACGGGGACAGGAGGACACGGGTCTGGCTGGGCTGTGACACCAACACAGGGACACCCCCACTGCCCAGACCACACTCTGGGTCCCCACCCCAGCCCTGCCCCACCTGCAGGGCGTTGTTGAAGAGTTTGCCCATGCTCTGAAAGCAGCCGCTCTTCTTCTGACGCTGCTGCAGCCACCGCAGCGCATCCATGATGTGCCGCTCCTCAATGGCCATGTAGGCTCGGGCCTGCCCGAAGGACTTGAGGACAAATGCTGTCAGCCTGGAGCCAGGGAGACATCGGAGGGCTGCAGGTCAGCACCGGGTCCCTGGGTGGCAGGAGGAGCCCTGGATGCGGTGCAGAGCCCTCACCAGGTATTGCCCGTGGAATCGCTCTTCCCAAAGGCGCTGTAGGAGCCATCGTGGTGTTTGTACAGCAGCTCCCGCTGGTACCCTGCGGGAGGACATGGGGACAGAGCACTCTTTCTGTGCCCAGGGGAGCTGGGTGGCGTGAGGAGGGTGCTGTGGGACAGTGGTGCCCCCCCCAGGCAGGCAGTCGGGGTCCCACTGACCGCTCTGCAGGAACCCCTGTGCCTTGGTGCGGATGTCTGGCAGCAGCTGCCCAGTCTTCTCTAGGTACTGCTGGATGTAGATGTTGGGGGCAAAGCGAACCATGTTCTGCTCCCCACAGCCGTAGGGCATGGCCAGGAGACTGTCCAGGTTCTGCAGGGCATTGCCCAGGATGTCACCTGTGCCAGGGGGACACATCATCAGCTGTGCCCCTCCCACCAGCACCCGTCTGGGTGGTCTCACGTCCTGCTGAGCCTGGGGACCTCTGCACCCACCCTGTCCCCCGTGGTCCCCGGGCTCCCTTAGCCTGTCCCTTACCCATCACAGTGATGTGGGCTCTCTGAGAGCTCTCCAGGATGTTTGCAGGAATCTCCAAGGACACTTCTTCAGCACCTGTGGGGATAGAGGGTCATGACAGTGGGAGTGCCCGACTCTTCCCAGCCTGTCCCGTGGCAGCCTCATCCACCCTGTTCCTGCCCAGGTACCCTGACCCTGGCCTCCTCTGGACCGGTGGCCTTTGTGACCAGTGGCCCACACCCCTGGCCCACATCCCACAGCGCTGCCCAACACCCCTGGCCAGTCCTACCTTCCTGGCAGAGCAAGGAGCTGTGAGTCTTCTCCACCAGGATACCCCCCGGCTGTGGGGAAGCAGAACCAGCGTCAGTCAAGAGTAGGGACCTGTCTGTCCCCCAGTCCCCTTGGTCACCCCTGCCTTCATGTCTGGGCGCTCTCCCACTGCCCCCGAGGGCTCTTTGCACCCTGCTCCCACATCCATCCCGTTTTCCCCCTCCACAGCCCTCTCACCTGCACCAGCAGGGGCTTTATCACGGTGTCCGCACGGCCCTGGGCTGGGACCAGGGGCAGCTCGTTGCCACAGGGCTCAGTGGAGCTGAGGGCCTCGGTGCTCACAGTGATGTTCACCTCCCCTGAAGGTGCAAACATGGCCCTCAGTCACCAGGGAACCCCCAAACCTGAGCACAGCCCCCTGGACTTGGGGTGGGGCTGGCTGGACTAGGCTGGGGGTCCCCAGGAAGGGTGAGAGTGGAGCGAGGTAGAACTCCAGAGGTGCTGTGGGGTTCCTGCCCTCCCTGCCCACCCAACCCCATCCCCTGAGGGGGTCCCTGGGCAGCAGGGTGGGGTGGTGACAGCTCTGTACCCAGGCTGGTGGCTCGCACACCCCACTGGAAAGTCTTGGATTCATCTGCACAGACACAGCTGCTGTAGGTGTCCCCAGCACTCAGTGACACCTCCAGCTCTGGCGACTCTGCCAGCGTCACCTGAACCTGCAAGGCACGGCCATGGTTCCATCAGCCCTGGAGCCGGGGTCACCTCCCGGCCTCACCTGAACCTGCCAGAGCACGGCACAGCTCCATCAGCCCCGCCACAGCCCGGGGTCCCTGCCCGTGCCCACTCACCCGCAGGCACTGGCGCAGGTAGTTGAAGACTGTGGCCCTGAGGGTGAAGGTCTCGTGGCGCACCACGGCGTAGGGCAGCGCCAGCTCCACGAAGAACGGCTGGAAGGCCGTGAGAGTGACAGCAGGGGACAGCCCCAGGCCCTGCGGGGCCGCACAGAACATCCCGGCCTCCCACTCCGTGATGGCGTCGGGCACTGTCACTGTCAGCTCGGCAGAGCCGCCCTCCCTGCATGGAGAACATCATGAGGCCACCCCACCACGGCTGGTGGCATTGCCTGAGTGGCACCGCTGTGACACTGCTGGTGCCGGCCCACGGGGAGAAGGAGTCCTGAGGTCCCCAACTCTCCTTGGGAGCTGTCCTCTCACCCCACAGGCACCAGGTCCCATAGCCACGTCTCTGGGAAGTAAGTCCGGGGTGCCTGGGATCCTTGATGTACATCAAGTACATCCTCGATGCCTGGGATGGCTTGGCTGTGTGCTGTCATAATTTCTGGATCAATATTGCTTCCTCCCACTATACGGGATGGGTAACGCTCTCCTGGAAAAGGCAGAGCAGAACTTGGAGGCCTCAGGTTTCAGCTGGACCTTGCCTGCAGCCAGCACAAGGGCGAGCAAAATCCTTTTCCATCCTCTTCCACCCTCTTTGGTGGCCCTTTGTGTTTTCTGGGTGGCTCCAAGTCCCCCCGAGAGCACAGCAGCCAGAACTGGCCACCAGCTCTTTGCTCTTTTCAGCACAAGGGCTGTGCTCACCTCTAGGAGTAATCATTTCAACAACAGTGGGCCTGGGCAGGCAATGGTCCCTGGTCTTGGCATTGGTGAAGAGCTTCAGTGCTGCAGCCTGTGAAAAAGCAGAGGGTGTCCAGCCCCCACAGCCAGCAGGTGGAATATCCCTATTCCAGCAGTGAGTACTCCCAGGGCTACGGAAAACAAGTGGAGAAGGAGCCTGGGCTCTGCAGGAAAGGGAAGTCCTTTGCCACGGTGTGGCTTTCCCAGCACTTGTGAGGAGCACGGGTGGCTCCTGGATGGGGAGGAACCGGGAGGCCCAGGTTGGCAGGGGCTTCACCTGGAATAATTTGTAGGTTTCCATCTTGGAGTGGTGCCGGTAAAAGCCACATGGTTCATCCTGGATGCTGCGGGGGTAGTTGAATTCAGGCAGTGCTTTGTAGACCTGGGAGTAAAAACATACAAACCCCTCATTTTCAGA
Source organism: Lonchura striata (assembly GCF_050655825.1). Lineage (NCBI taxonomy): Eukaryota > Metazoa > Chordata > Aves > Passeriformes > Estrildidae > Lonchura > Lonchura striata. The sequence goes on along the minus strand of NC_140729.1, from coordinate 11,513,989 downwards.
GCACAGGGCTCTGCCCACCACAGCACTGGGTCCATCTGAGGGACACTTGAGCCAATATCATCCCACCCCCAGCCCAGGCTGCTCCTGGGGCTGCATGGGGACCCCAGGCAGGGCCAGCACTCACAGCCTCGGCGTTGAGCTCAGCCTCAGGCTTCAGAAGCAGCACGCTGCGATCCACGGCTCGGACAGCGCACAGGGAGCCCGGGGCAGCCCCCAGCTGCAGCCTGAGCCCTGCCCCAGGCAGCGCCCTGGCCTCGGAAAATGCCATCTTCACCTGCACGGGGACACCAGGGGACAGGGCCAGAGAGCATCACCTCCTGTGGAGGGCAGGACCGAGCCCCAGGTAGGGAAGGCTCTTCTCGGAGGGTTTGGGGAGCAGGGAAGGGGTTGGGAGACTGACACTGCGATGCCCCTGGAGTGGGATGGATCCCAAGGCAGGCAGCCATGGACAACCCAACTCCTCTCACCTGGTTGGGGAAGCACTTGGCCACGTGGAGCTCAGTGAAATCAGCCACCATCTCACCATTGGGCAGCACCACATAGACCAGAAGCCTGGCCATGGGTGCCAGCTCCTGCCCGATGGGCAGCTCCAGGGAGAGGGAGGCTCTCTGTCCTGACCGTGGAAAAGGGAGGGATGTTATTCAGAGAAACCAGAGAAACTGCGGCTGCTCCAGCTATGGAAGTGTCCAAGGCCAGGCTGGACAGCGCTTGGAACACCCTGGGAGAGTGCAAGGTGTCCCTACCAGGGCTGGGGGATGGAACGGGATGGGCTTGGAGGCCCCTTCTAACCCAAACCATTCCATGGTTCTGTGAGGAGCAGGCACAGGGAGCAGAGCCCTGCACAGCCTCTCCATGCCATGGGACGTACCGGGCTCTGCAGCGACCTCTTTCCTGAAGATGCTGGTAATGGTCCCCTTGGCCAGCACCTACACAGGAGGGGGTGAAAACAAAACAGGTGCTGAGTGTGGAATCAAAGTGCCCTGGTGGAGCACGCACCCACAATGAGAGTTCTGGGATGATTTTTGACCATGCCCAGTCTCCAGTCCTGCAACAGCTCCCATCGGGGTGCAGGCTCAGCAGTGGCAGTAGCCACCTCCTCTGACATGTCCCTCGGTCTCTCCAGGGCAGATTGCTCCTTGTCCTGTCCCTGGGGACAGCACCATGAACAGCATGTGTGGAGATGTGACCCTTCCCACACAACCCACCTGATTCCTGCTGCCCTCCCGCCCTGGGCTGGGGCTCACCATGAAAACCAGATCCAGGTTCTGCAGCTCACTGCCTAAAGCCTCCTTGCCAAAGATGGAATCCACATGGACCTGCAGGGATTGGCCGCAGGGCAGGTCCCGCTCTGGGTCACGGATGTGCAGGAAGCTCCCGCTCGTGGACCAGTAGGGCATGATTGTCAGAAAGGCACCTTGGGACCTGAGTCTTGCTGGGCGCTGCTCCTGCTTCTCAGCTGTCCTGCTGACTTTAGCCTGAGGTGGGAATCAGGGTGAATCCACCAGCAGCCCCCGAGGCTGGTGCAGTTGCAAGGCCCCACCACACTGGAGGAAGCAGCTCCGGGACCCCCAAGGAGGGGGGGACAAGGGTGGGGCACTCACATTTAAGGAGACCAAGTCACTCCAGCCAGAGGCGTCCAGCTGGAAGGAGGCTCTCCCTGAGCTGTCGGTCAGGAAGCTTTGTGTCCTCACTTTATCCTGGTTCCTGACTGAGAGCAGGACCTGCCTCTGGGGCAGCCCAGAGCCGTCGGCTCTCTGCAGCCAGATCTGTGCGGGAGGGAAGGGGGGATGCGCGACTGGGGCTGCAGCTGGGGCAGAACAGGGCTGGGGTGGGCAGGAGCAGGGCTGGGAGCAGCAGGGGCAGGCGAGCCCCATGGGGAGAGGGGATGCTCCGGTACCGTCCCGGTGTAGGGGAGGCCCTGCTTGTAGACGTGATCGGGGTTCTCAAAGGTGACCGTGACTGTTCTGGGGAAAACCTTGCAGCTCTTGGTGCTCTTCATCTCCAGCCCTGTGGAGAGCGAGCGGGGAGCTCAGGGTGTGCAGGACACAGCTTAGCTCCAGCCAGTGCCCCTGTCCCCATGCAGAAAAGGTCCCTGGACATTTGGGCTTTCCTTCTGCAGCTCCCAGCATGGTTTGCATCTCCTACAAGAGCAGCACAAGCCCCATGGAATATTTCAGACCTAAAGCCAGGGTGCAGCTGGGGGCAGACACTTCAGAAAAGGCTCCTCAAGCCCTACTCTCCTCTCTCCAGCCAGGCTGGGCACTCCCAGTGTGCTGAGTGAGGGATGAGCTGGGAGGCAAAGCCACCCCACCAACCTGGCTGATCCCAACCTCTCCGCACTGCCAGGACTCGGCTCCCAGCACTGCCAGAGCTGCTGGATCTTTGAATGGCGTTTTTCCTCTGCTTGGAATTCCAAGTCTTGCTAGGCTGACCTGTCTCACACCCGCACCCAAACCCCATCGCTGCATGTGCTTCCCTAAATCCCAGCAGCACTTTTGGGTGTTCCTGGGGAGCACTAATCCCTTGGGAGCACGTGAGGACGGGCACACCCCCATCCCCACCTGTCCCATCCTCCACCAGCGATGCCTCGACTTCGAGTTCCTTCCTAAACGACAAAGCCATCTTTTGTAAGGCGGCCAGTGAAACCTCTGTGGAAAAGCAGCCGTTCTTCTCCGTCTGGAAGGAAGATCAACCTCGTCAGCAGCATTCCTGGGAAGGAGCCACCCCAGTGACACCCCCAGTCCCAGCCACACTCACCTGCCCGGTAACCTGGGTGCAGGTCTTCTCCCCATGGCGAGGCCAGGGTTTCTGGCTGAGGCACAAGTCAGCCTGGACCTTGCCCTGGACAGGCTTCCCGTAGGTGTAGCTGTGTGGGGACAGGGAGAGGCTGTGCTGGGGTCCCCACCCTGCTGGACCCCCCCATCCCCCCCGTTCCCCGTTCCCATCTCACCGCCCGCAAATCTCCACCGGGAACTTTTCGTCCTGCTCCCACAGCACGCTGGGGAGATGAATGGTTACCTCGAACTTGGGCAGCACTAGGGGACAGGCACAAGGACGCAGGGTGGTCACTCCCAGGACAGTGACAACATCTGGGTGGCTGCAGGGGGTCGAGACCTGCTGCCCATGGTGGGTCCCACTTCCCAGTGCCCATGTACCATACTCCTCCACGCTGAAGGAATGGCTCTTCCCCTCCACGCTGATGGTGTAGGTGCCCAGGGTGGGCTCCGAGGCCAGCGGGAGGGACAAATCCACGATTCCCTGCCGAGGGCTCAGCTCCCGCCACTGTGCAATGCGATTCCCGCTGGGATCCTGACAGGACACGCGGGATCAGCGCCCGGGGGGCCAGCAAACAGCCCCTGGCTGTGCCCAGTGTCCCCTCTCCTGGCCCCCCGAGCCCACCCCACCCCCTGGGGTCCCAAACTGACCTTCAGGAACACCAGGGGCAGCTGGAAGGCAAAGAGAGGATGGTCAGAGGAGCAATTCCATTCCTTGGGGTCTCAGTGGGGTGGGCACAGCCGTGGGTGGGGCAGAGCGAGGGTGGGATGCTGTGAGCTTCCCAGCCCTCAGGATGTTTTGGGATGGATTTTGAGCCTGGCTCTGGCAGGGTTGAGCCGAGGGCACTGCCAGCATGGCACAGAGGGGTGGCATCTCCCAGTGCCTTAGGAAGGGTCCAGAACCCCTTTAATCTGGGAACATGCTGCACTTCCAGGGGCCCCAGTGATTGCTCAGGGGTGCCAGAGGCTGAGCCTGCCTGCCGGTATTGCTGGTGTCTGGTGCCTTGATGGATATCAGCACATTCCCCGCTTCCCACTCAGCAGGGCTGCATCCCTAACCGGGAGCTGGCGTGGGCACATTCCAGTGTCACGCGTGCCCTCTGCTTTCTCCTGATCCTGCACAGGGCATCCCTGCCCCGGGGCAGCATTCCGAGGGGAAAGGTGACTCCCACACCTCTCCCACGGCCGGCTGGGACACTGCAGGGAGCCCTTGGCACCTCCCCACGCCCCAGCTCTGCTCTCACCTTCTGCAGGCTGGGGGTCAGATCTTTATCCAAAGAGACAACTCGGAACTTCACTGGGAAAGGAAATGGAGATGGAGGAGCAGCTTCATCCGCAGGGAGGGGATTCCCCGTGGGAAGGTGGATGGAAACCCACCCTGAGCCCTGCACTGCCCCTCAGCAGCACGGCCCCCAGCGAGGCCTGGCACTGCCCTGTGCCCGTGCTGGGCATCCCAGGACATCCCGGGATAACCCCTCCGGTTTCCAGGCAGTGCAGGAGCAAGGCTCGGCCCCCTCACCCCTCTCCTCACACCCGGGGTGTCCCTCCTGCCCCCTCACCTTCCTGCCCAGGCTTGTAGACAGCCTTGTCCGTCTGGATGAAGATCCCGGGGCTCAGTGCTCTCAGCATCACCTTCTTTGACTCGGAGACATTCAGGGAATCTCCTTGGATGGAGACGTGCAGGGCCACGATTTCCTCCTTCCCTCTGGCAGGGGCTGGAGCCTGCAGGGGGATCAGCAGGCTCGGGGAGAGGACAAGGACGGTGCCCGGGGGACCCAGAGCACCCCCAGCCCCAGGAGCCCCCCACAGCCAGGGTCCCCCAGCACCCTGCAGCCTGCAGGCAGGATCATTCCAGCCGGGATAACCGGCTGAGCCTGGCTTTGTCAGTGCCAGGGGTGAGACCCTGCCACGAGATGGCGAAGTCACATCTGTCCCCAGTCCTGATGGAAATGGCCTGGAGGCCACCCAGGCCCACTGCCTGCTCCCGGCTGCTTTGGGGTGACACTCACCGGAAAGGTGACGTTCAGGTGCAGATGAGGCTCCAGGACCTTTCTCCTCAGCAGGGTGGTGGGAGGGGTCCTGCTGTCCCCCTGCAGCTGGACATGGACCTGGACGGGCCCCTGGAGGTCACTGAGGTGCACCCAGAGCGTGGCAGGGTGAGGGTGGTACAGCACGGCCGGGGACACCACCACGAAACTCCTGGCAGGGACAAGGGACAGGAGAGCCCTGGGGGTGAGGCACATCCAGCACGGCCCCACAGAGACCTGGAAAAGCCCCACGGAGCACAGGAACCCCTCCAGCCACCCCTCTCTGCTTCTGGGCTGCCCTGGGCTCCTCAGCTCAGCTCTGCAGGTGAGGGCACAACAGCTCCCGAGAGCCACCAGAGCCGCCAGGGCCACCGGGGCCACCAGGGCCACCAGGGCTGGGTCCTCAGTGCTCCTGGGCAGGGAGACTGAGCAGCTGGGACACCCTGGGCAGCAACCAGGGCACAGGAGGGATCGAATCCCACCAGGAACTGCAAGGAGCCACGGTTAAACCACCCCAGCAGGCACAGGACGGATTGAATCCCACCAGGAACTGCAAGGAGCCAAGGTTAAACCACCCCAGCAGGCACAGGAGGGATTGAATCCCACCAGGAACTGCAAGGAGCCAAGGTTAAACCACCCCAGCAGGCACAGGAGGGATTGAATCCCACCAGGAACTACAAGGAGCCACAGTTAAACCACCCCAGCAGACACAGCTGGACACAGAGGGGACTCACGGTGCTCCAGAGACCCCGGCTGAGAGGAGCAGGATGGTGAAGAGAGTGGGAAGGGCTGGAGACATCGTGTCCCCAGCTGGATGTGGATGTTGGGAACAGCCACAGCCTCCCCCTGCAGCTCTTGGATCACTCTGGATTTGTGTCTGACCCGCTGCAGGCTCTGAAATGGGGTCCTTGTGTCCCACCCACTGAGGAGAGAGGGGCTGGCAGAGGAGCCCTGGGCACCTGCAGATAAAGTCCAGGCAGTGTTTGCCCTCTGCCCACGGCCTCTGGGGGTCAGTGACTCCAGGGATGTTTGCAATACTGGGAAAGGTCCCTGGAGTTTCAGTCTGGGCCAGGACTCCACACAGATTTGCTGGGAAATGAAGTCAGAAGTCTGCAGGAGCACACAGAAATGAAAACAGGGAGCACAACCTGAGGAGGGGCTGGGAGCTGGGGGTGATTTCTCAGAAACGAGAAATGTAAAGGTATTTCAAGTTTAACCAGATTTGGGCAGATCACATGTCCCAAGTTTTTGGGACAGTGATCTGTTTGCCCAGTTCCTTTCAGTCTGAGCAGAGGAACAGGACAGTGTGGGGATGTGGAATTGCTCATCTGCTCCCATTCCACTCATGGGAGATGGACACCTGCCAGGGCAGGGCCAAGCTACTTCCTGTGGATTCCTCTCTTCTTTTTTCTGTTAAGGTTGGGATTAAATGCACAAGACAATATTTTTTGTTCAAACCCAAATGTTTATTAGTTCTTATCTATGTTACAGTCTCACAAACCATGACTTCTACAGCACTTAACTCTAACAAGATGGAAATGAAGTTCTATCTCTCTTTCTACAAGGCCTTTTAAGGATAAAATGTCCAATTAAGAAATGACACCTAAGTTGTTTTCACTTTTAACCCAGTAACCAACCACCCATGCCCGCAATGTGGACTTTTTTATACAATTACACAAAACCACCCAAACCCATGGAGAAGAAGGTGAAGAAGAAGGAGAAGGACCAGCCTCCAGCCTAAAACGTCCATCTTGCTACGTATATATTACTGTATTCTAAACCCTTAAACTCTGAATTTCCCACCCTGTGATATCACACATTTCTATTCAAGATCCAATCCCAGTTCTACCATTCCATTTTGGAAGCTTTTCCACGGCCTCAGGTCAGTGCAGTGTTCTCCTGGGGGTCAGTGCCTGGCAGCACAGAAAGACTGAAATTCTCATTTTCCAGGGTTCCAAGAGCTTCCCTCTGTCCTCTTGGGACTGTGGGATGGTTGAGGAGCTCCACGACAGCCCCACAGTGTCCTGAGCACATCCCCTGTCTAGGGCCTTGCAGTTCCCTTCCCTTTGAGGCTGTGGGAGCCATGGAATCATGGAATGGTTTGGGTTGGAAGGGACCTTAAAGCACTTTCACCACTGCCATGGCAGGGACACCTCCCACTGTCCCAGGCTGCTCCAGCCCTGTCCAGCCTGGCCCTGGGCACTGCCAGGGCTCCAGGGGCACCACAGCTGCTCTGGGAATCTGTGCAGGGCCTTACAGGAAGCCATGGATGGGGCTGAGCTTTTCCATGGGGTCTCAGATGACCACGGCTCCGTGCCCACCTCCCCACCCTCTGGAGCAGCCCCAGTGGCTGTAGGTGGCCGGAGGGGGCTGGACCTGCCACCCCCAAGGACACGAAGCAGGACCACGGCCCAGGTTCATCTAGTCCTGCCAGGAAGTGGGCAGGGGTCAGTGCCCTGCCAGACAGCCCAGATGGACGAGGAGCTCACGGCTCCCACAGCACGGCCAAGGTCACCGTGCCCCCTGTCCCCATGTGCCACATCCGCAGGGCTGTGAAACCCCTCCTGGGATGGGGACCCAGCACTGCCCTGGGCAGCTCTGCCAGGGCTGGGTACCCAGAGCAGCCAGGCAGGGCAGGCCTCGGAGAACCAGAAAAAGCAAGGTGTTCTTAGAGCCCCCATGCCAAGGTTTTTTCCTCTCCTCAAGTTTTCTTCTCCCACTGACAGTGGAAAATCCAGGGAGGGCTCTGGCTGGGCCCCGGCCCTCCAGGCAGGACAAGGGTTTGTCCAGAGCAGCTGTGGTGCCCCTGGAGCCCTGGCAGTGCTCAAGGCCAGGTCGGAGGGTGCTTGGAGCACACTGGGACAGTGGAAGGTGTCCCTGCTCATGGCAGAACTGGATGGGCTTTATGGTTCCTCCCACCCGAACCATTCCATGATTCCATTGATGCTCAAACCCCCAAACCCAAACTTTGGGCAGGCAAACCACCCCCAGTGTGGGGGTGTGGTGGGACCCCCAGGCCAGCTCAGAGCTGACAGACTATGCCACATGTTGGGAATCCTGGGAAGCAGGAAAGGATTAAAGGGGTTTTCTGAGACATGGGACCTTCCTGTGCCCTTGGCCATGTCCATGTGACATCTCCTGATCCCATGGGTTGTTTCTCATGGGAAGCCTCTTTGCTGTTTGGTGTCGGATGATTGCAACAGATTTGAAGGATTTCCTCCATAATCAGCTCTCCTGAGAGCAGGACTGGTGCCAAACCGGAGCTCTGTGCCCGTGGTTTGCACCTTTTATCCCAGTATGGGAGGGGAAGCCTTGCCCTTCCTGCTCCCCACAAGGGGACAACCACACCCTGCCTGTCCCTGCCCTGCTGCCACCCTGGGGTGCTGGCACAGGAGCTGCTCAGCTGGGTAGGAGCCAGGAGATCCCAAATCCCTGCCTGGCTGCAGGGAACCATCCAGCTGTCAGATGGGTCATGGTCCAGAGTCCATGGAGAGGAACCTCCAGGTGGGATTGTGTCCAGGTGGGTACGATCCAGGTATTGCTGGAAATTTGAGGCTTCAATGGGTGCTCTTCTTGTGCACTTACTGCACAGGGAGAGCTCTGCCTCAGGGGCAGACCCAGGCCTGGGTAACCCTCACCCTGCCGTGTGCTCCTCACACCATCCCTGGGGTGGAGATGATCCCTGCAGAGTGCTCTGTGCACAGGGTGTTCCATGTGCAGGGTGTTCCCTGTGCAGGGTGCTCTGTGTCCAGGGTGCTCCATGTCCAGGGTGCTTTGTGTGCAGGGTGCTCCGTGTGCAGGGTGTTCCCTGTGCAGGGTGCTCCGTGTGCAGAGTTGAAGTCTCCCTGGGAGATGGATTCCCCCTCAGCCCCCTCAGCACAGCCAGGACACAGCACCAGCTCCAGTCTCTTTAATGTCCCACCCTTGGCTCACAGCTCAGCACCAAGGATGCTCTTCTCCCCCCGTGGGATGCTCTCCCCACCTGGAAACCTCCCCTGGACCTTGTGTCCCCCCCAGGCCACACACTCTGGGCCCCTCCCCTGAGCTGGCTGCAGCCAAAGAGCATTTCCAGCTTGTAGGAGCCTCTGGAAGGAGAATCCATGGGGAACCCAACAATCAGGAGTGAAAAATGGGGCTGTGGACCCCCAGCCCTGCCTGGAGCATCCCTGCCCTGCCCAGCGAGCAGGCGGGAGCCATCCTGGGGGACAGCCACAGCTCCAGGTCTGGCAGAGGGACAGCCAGGGGATGCACAGTCACAACGAGGGGTTTTAGGGGGCACCTTACTCTGTTTTGGGGGGCACTTTGCTCTGTTTTGGGGATGCTACCTGGTCCCCATCCTGCCTTGCTCTGCTCCCCTTAGGACACCGTCCTGCTGGGGCGGTGGCAGGGCTGCAGGACACCTCCTCAGGGGACAAGGGACACCTCCCTAGTGTCCCCGAGGGACTCACTCCCTCTGCCTATTTCCTGCTCCTGGCTGTGTCCCCCTGGCCCTGGGGGCTGCCCCTGTCCTCCCCTGGCCCCAGCAGAGGCTGCTCCATGTCCTGGTCCCTGTGGTCACTCATGGACATCTCGGCCAGGGCCTCAGCCATGGCCTGGCGAACACTCTCAGTCAGTTTGGGGACATCCTTTGGGCTCAGGCCCAACGTTTCCACCCTGGGGAGGACTCGGATGGTGCAGGTCCCTGGGAGAGGAGGGAAAAGCCAGGGATGTGTTAGAGGATTCCACCAAGAACTGGGAATTCTCCCAGGCATCTTCCACCCCAGCTGCCTCTCCATCCCTTAGCGTCCCTCAGACACCCCCAGGCGCCCCATGCCCAGTGCCAGCCCTGCCCTCTGCTGTGGAAATTCCTGTCCATCCCTTACCAGAGGTGAATCTCTTCTCCTCGGGGCTGAAGAAGTCCCAGTACGGAGAGATCACAATGGGGACAATGGGAACCTGCAAGACATGGAAAGTCAGGGGGACCCCAGAGAGAGGTGAGACTCCTGCTCCTCCCTGTCCCTGCCTGGTGCTGCCTAGCACCATGGCTATCCCTGGGATCCAAATCCCTGCAGCCCTGGGGACCAAATCCCTGCATGCCCGGAGACCAAATCCCCCCATCCCTGGGGACCAAATCCTGCATCCCTGGGGACCAAATCCCCCCATCCCTGGGGACCAAATCCCCCCATCCCTGGGGACTAAATCCCTGCATCCCTGGGGAATAAACCTCCCCATCCCTGGGGATCAAACCCCCCATCCCTTTGCCCCAGGGTTCACACCCACCCCGCTCCATCCAGGGTGAGCCAAAGGGGAAGGAATGATTTTGGAAAAGGCCTCTAAGACCATTGAGTCCAACATTTGATTGAAATAAGGGTGCCCTTACCTGGGCCTGCACGGCCAGGTGGAAAGCCCCACGCTTGAAGGGCAGCATGGATTTGCCTGGGTTCCGGGTGCCCTCTGGGAAAACCCACACACTGAGCTGCAGGGGACAGGGACAGAGGTGACCCCGTGTCTTAGGTCACAAGATGTGTCTGGGGTGTGTATCCATTGCCACCTGTCAGAGCTGGGGCAGGTCCCTGCTGTTCTTTGGGCACTTTTCTTTATCTCTCCCACAGCCAATCCTCCCTCCAGGAGATCTCTGCTGTCCATGGCCACTGAGTGTCCCTGCCTGGCTGAGAAAATTCCATCATCCATGGGGAGATGCTCTGCCCAGGGGAGGAGCCAAGCATTCCTACTTGGACCCAATCTGACCTGGGAACAGCACAGCAGCCTCTGCCCCCTGCATTCCCAGAGGAGCAGCTTTCTTCCCCCTGCATTCCCAGAGGAGCAGCTTTCTCCCCCCTGCATTCCCAGAGGAGCAGCTTTCTTCCCCCTGCATTCCCAGAGGAGCAGCTTTCTTCCCCCTGCATTCCCAGAGGAGCCCAGGCCCATCTCCCCCAGCCCTGGAGCTCCAGAGGAAAACTCCCCCCTTGTGCAGATCCTGCTCCAGCAGAAGCACAGCTGGCACTGCAGGAGGGCTGAGCCCCCCTGGGATGGGGCTGAGCCACCTCCCTGACCCACAGGGGCTCAGCACCTGTTCTGACTCTGGCACTGTTGGTTTTCTTTTCTAGTACTATTGCATTTTTAATTTTCCTATTAAAGAACTGTTATTCCTATTCCCACATCTTTGCCTGAGAGCCCCTTAATTCCAAAATTATAACAATTTGGAGGGAGGGGGTTTGCATTTTCCATTTCAGGGGAGGCTCCTGCCTCCCTCAGCAGACACCTGGCTGTTCAGACCAAGACAGCCCGACCTCGGCCGGGTCAGTGGTGCCCACAGCCGCTCCCCCGTTCCCCCAGCCCGTTTCCCTCACGTTCTCCTGCCGCATGGCGCTGGCGGTGCGGGCGATGACCTCGATGGCCGCGTCCCGGCGGCAGCGGTCGATGAAGATGATGCCGCTGAGCCAGCAGGCCCAGCCCACCGTGCCCAGGTACAGCAGCTCCCGCTTGGCGATGGGCACGCAGCGCTCGGGAATCACCTCCACCATCCCTGGGGCACGGACAACGCCCGTTAACACCTTCCCAACCCCTGGCAGCGGCAGCAGAAAAATCACCTGGGAAAACTGCTCGTAAGCGGAACCCCAGGTTGGACAAACCAGCTGGATATCAGCAATAAATTTTGCAGCTCAGCCAGTCCTGAGAGGTGATAACTGCAGAGAGGAGCTCTCTGGAGAGGCCAAGTTACATCCGTGCACAGATTAACTGATAATTTATACCCTAATATAATTTATACTCTAATGAATCATTCATACCCTAATATAGGGCCAGGTTGGGGTTGTTTTAGCCTTGACTTAATGGACTTTAAGCTGTCCCCAGTCTCAGTACCACCCTGTGGCATCACCTCCCGTTGTCCCTCCTCTCCCTGCAGCACAGCCCTGTCCCAAAAGCTCTCCTGGTCCGCTCCCACCATGCCCGCCCTAATCCCGGTGCTGACTCCCCAGAGCGATCCTGGTGCGCCCTGGAGCCCCCAGAGGCGCCGGGACTCCCACGCCGCCCCCACGCACCCATGAGGTCCAGGGAAGCCTGGTGGTTGCAGACGATCACGAAGGGCCCCGGCAGCCGCAGCAGCTCGGAGTCCCTCACCCGCATCCTGATGCCGTAGAGGTGCTTGAGGGGCAGGAGCGCAGCCCGCAGGAGCCTGCCGGAGACAAGGGACGAGATAAGGGACGAGACAAGGGACGAGATGAAGCGGAGGGACCCTGTGGGAGCGGCTCTGTACCCGCCTGGGAGGGCTGGGTTAGGCTGGGCTGCGCTGCCGGGGCCGCGCTCAGGCTCAGCGGGGCTCGGAGCTCTCACACATTTGCGGCCGGTGAGGCTCGGAACTCGCCCGGCTCCCACCTGAGCTGGGCCCAGCTCCTGGCTCAGAGCAGAGGGAGCTGCTGAGGACGAGAGTGGCCAGCACGAGGTGGTGGCAGGGAAGAAATGGGACTTTGATGCCCAGGGATGATGGGAAAGCAAAAAGAGAAGGGGATGGAGATGGGGAAGTGATGCCATCAAGGCAGGACGGAATGAAATTACTCTACTTCAGAAGGTGAGAGAGTAGAACTTTGATTTATTTCAAATACACTGCTCTTTTTATAGAGAGCTTCAGTTTAGACCAATTCTCTTGATCCTGAAGTAAAAACATCTCTCACCATTGGTATGCAGTGAATAATGCTCAGTGGCAGAATTTATCTATAAACAATGTGAACAACAAGACAGATAAAGAATTATTTACATTATTTCCCAGTTTCTCAGGCTTCTGCCTGGTTAGAAACCTTTGTTTTCTCTCTGCCTGAACTGAGAATACCCACAGGGAAGGGGACAGGGATGGGATTTCACATCCCAGGGAGGACAATCTGTCTCTGCCCGGGGGAGGCTCCCCAGGGGCCCAGCTGGAAATCCAGATCCCAGAGGCAGATTCCAGCCGAGAGGAGCTGAGCTGGGCATGGATGAGCCCTGGGGATGGATGCCAGAGGGACAGGCAGATCCCCAGGGACGTGGGGGACCCCAGGCACTGCCCCTGCTCTGCTTTGTGGGTCAGGAGGAAGGGAAAACCAGCCCAATCCACAGCTATGGGGAATCACAAATCTCCACCAGATCCGCAGTGTCGGGAAGAGATGGATCTGAGCCAAAAAGTGGTGTCACATCCCGGGAGGGCTGGACAGGAGGAGGAATATCGGGATGGCAGCAGTGGGTGATGCTCAGTATGGGAATAATGAGAGGAGTGGAGGAAGGAGGGAGCACCAGGGATTCCAGCAGCCGTGCAGATAAAATCCTGGGACACGTCGGTGTTGGAATGGGGCACTGTCCAACCCACAGAGGGTCTGTGCCAGGGTCCCCACATCTGTCATTGCCCCCAGGGGACAGCGCAGGGCGCAGGGAAGGACTCAGCACCAGGCAGGGTGAGAGGAGAGAAGGAGGCACAGGGCCCGTGGTATCTCCCCCATCCCTCGGGAGCCGCAGGCTCGGAGATCCCTGAGGATCCGAGGAGAAACAGTGCCCCAAAGCCAGGACTAATGACAGAGAAGCGCCCGGTGGGACAAGATAAGGCAGCGCTGATAAGGCAGGTGAGTCACAGCCTCCCTCGGGGGTTTCCACTGAGCCGGAAGAGCAGCCCGGGATGCGCCCAGCGTTCCTGCCGGGAGGGACCCGGGAGAGGCTGCGGCGCCTCCGGCACCACCGAACCTCGGACCGGCACCACCGAACCTCGGACCACGCTCCCGCCGCGGGCCGGGGTCCCTCGGCACAAATCCTCAGCGAGTTTCTCAAGCTGGGATATTTTCCCTGTGTAATTACATCCTCCTGGTGTGCTCATCCTGCCCGGGAATCCAGCAACGCGACTGCAACACCCTGAGAGCTCCCAAACCTTCCTCGGGTGTTGCACAGCGATGTTATCTCCCCGGTGTTATCTCCCTGCTTCCACCCTCGGGAGCAGAGTCAGGACGTGGCTGTGATCAGGACATGGCGTGATGGGGACAGGGCTGTGCCCCTGCCAGGTGATGGCACCAAGACATGCCAAAAACATAAAAACATGGAATAGTTTGTGTTGGAAAGGGCCTTAAACCCAGCCAGTATCACCCCCAGCCATGGGCAGGGACACCTCCCACTGTCCAGGGCTGCTCCAAGCCCCAACCAGCATGGCCTGGGACACTTCCAGAGAAGAGGCAGCCATGGAGGGCCTCTCCACCCTCAATCCCTCTGGCAAAGTGCTGTTCCTGGGTCTCTCATGGGCAAAACCAGAGCCAGCAACACAGAACTGGGCATGAATTTGCCCCCTGCCTTGACGGTACCTCCAAACCCCCCTGTTATCCACCCAAGTGATGACCCCAACATTGTCATGGCCAGGAATGATCCCATTTATGTTATTTCATACCTCAGAGACCACAGATCCCAACTCCAGCGTGGCCTGACCCTCCCTGGGTACAGCCAGAACCTCTCACACCACGAGCTGCACTTCACTGCCCCACGGATGTGACCACAGCCCTGGCCTTGGCCCCAGGGCTCCGCCGCCAGCTGTGGCCCAGCTGTGGCTCCAGCCAGGGCAGGGCAGAGCCTGTGGCCACAAACGACGGGATTTCCTCAGCTGAGCCGAGCCCCAGCCAGCTCTCCCCACCCCAGCCCGCACTCACCTCATGTTCTCCACGGAGCGTCCCCGGAGGGCGGCCACGGGGGACAGCAGGGTGGCCAAGGCCACGATCCAGCAGTTGAAAAAGGCCACCTTGCAGAGGAACTGGAAGGGGGGGCTGTGCCTGTAGAGCAGCAGCGCTGCCAGGGGCAGCAGCAGCAGCCCGTGCAGCAGCAGCAGCAGCAGCAGCGGGTCCATGGTGCTCCCCGAGCGCAGCCCGGGCCGGGAGCGGGGCAGGTGAAGCAGGAGGATCCTGCGTGGGCGGCCGGGGCTGGCCCTGGGAGGGTTCCCTGTGGATCCCGTCCCCAGGATGGAGTGGCTCATGGAACCAGGACACCCACCCGAGGGTGGAGAGTGGCTGTGAGTCACTCGGGGACCCTGAGTCACCCGAGCTGTCACCGCTGTCACCTCCTGGGCTATTGAAAGCCATTGCAGTGACTCCTGAGCGGTAAGCTCAGACCTGCTGCTCACAAGTGTCCCTGCCCCGGGAATCTCTCCTGGCCACGGGGCTGCCAGCCCTGGGAAAGGGAGTCTCAGCTGGTGGGGACAGCAGGAGCTGTCCTGGTCCATGGCCATCGCCCCAGCCGGGCTGGGCACAGTCACCTGCTGGCACCCAAACCTCACCCTGCAGAGCACCAGAGTATTGGAAGACATCTCCCACCTGGAATGACAGCAGGAATGTGGCACCACTGCTCCCCATCCCTTGCTCAGTTTGGGCAGCAGGAGCCCCTCTGTCCTTCCCCTCCCAAAGCCCAGCATCTGTCCCCAGGGCCCCACAGTGCCTGGGGTGCCAGGCTCTGCCACCCCCGGCTGCCAGCCCAGCCTGCGGGAGGTGCCAGCCCTTGACCCAGTTGGCAGCCAGGAGTTGTGTTGCATGAGGTGTTTTCACAAGTGTAATTAGCACAGGCTGTAATTAACCTCTCCTCCTGCTCTGGTGCCTTGCAGGATCCAGGCCAGCCCCCTGGAAACTCCTGGAACCAAGTCCTTGTCACAGCAGGGACACTGGGCTGGTGTCAGCCCCCAGCAGCCTCTCCCAGCCCCGCTGGTCCATGGCCCAGATCAGGGAATCCCAGAATTCCAGGAGGGTTTGGGTGGAAAGGACCTCACAGCCCATCCAGTGCCACCCCTGCCATGGCACGGACACCTTCCACCATCCCAGGGTGCTCCAAGCCCCATCCCACCCGGCCTGGACACCTCCAGGGCTGGGGAAGGAGGGACACACCTGCATCCCTGCCCCCCTGCATCCCTGCATCCCTGCCCCCCTGCCCCCCTGCATCCCTCCCTCCCTGTGCTGCTGCCCAGAGCCCTCAGCTCAGCCCTGACCTCGGGCCAGGAGCTGGGAGCAGCGAGATCCCCTCGTGCCTCCCCACAGAGCCCCAGCGGGGTCTCGGGGGTCTCCCAGTCCCCCAGGCCCCTCCTGGGCAGGCGTCAGCTCTGCTGGGACCCTCCCAGCCTCAGCCCAGCCTCTGCACGGCTGCCCCGCTGTGCCCAGGGCTGCCCTTCCACGCCTGCCCCTGTCCCTGGAGGTGACAGAGATGTCCCCAGGCTCTGCCCGTGCTGGAGGGTGCCCCAGTTTGACCAGTAACCCCGGGGTTACATCCACCAGGAGTGTTGCAATGCCCATTGCTTCACCCTCCCATTCCTCTCATTGTTCTCATATTAAAGCAAAGATTGGGTCACATTTCGAGCCCACCCTTCCTGTCCAGCCCATTCCAGGTGACTCCTCACCTCCTCCTTCCCATCCTGTGTCCACGGGGGAATCTTTGGGCACCAGCCTGGTCTCCCATCAAACCCAGCTTTGCTTTTAGATGCTTCCTTCAGTCCCTCCCAGCTGGAGGAGCTGGGCCTTCCTGAGGGAATCCAGCATGATCCTCCTGCTCCACATTTGAGAGCTCCTCCAGGGGCCAGCCTGGGGAAGATCTGTCCATTCCAGAGCACAGGGAAGGTAAATCCTGCCTTCCACTGGGCAGAGGAGAGGCAGGACAGTCCAAGGAGGGGGTTTAAGGTGCCTTTCTGCATCCTCAGAGCTCCAGACCACTGGCCCCAAGGTCTCCTGCCAGGAGCTCTGCTCCAGGGAAAAGCCTGGAACCCACCTAGGGCACAGCAGGGCTGGCACCTCTCCATGGGGCTGGCGAGGTGGCACAGGCAGGGGACAGCTCCCAGCACCCAAAAGCCTTCACTCCCCACTTCCCCCTGCTTCCTGGAGTGCAGAGGGGCTGCTGAATCCTGGGAAACTCCAGGATTTCCCTCTCAGCCTGCTCTCCAGACCACATCCCCACCAAGACCCAGCTCTGCCTGTGCTCAGCCAGATCTCACCCTGGAGCTCCAGCACCCCCTCACCCCCCAGACCTGACAGACCCCCAGGACTCCTCTCAGCCCCCCCAGACCTGACAGACGCCCAGGACTCCTCTCAGCCCCCCAAGCACTGACAGACCCCCCAGCACCCCCAGGCACTGCCAGACCCCCTCCCCCCATGGCTCTGGGTGCCCCCAGCCCTGAGGGAGCCCCTGCACTCAGGCACGGAGCCACCAGCCCATGTAATTACAGATGCTTAATTAGCGACAGCAGGGCTCTCTCTTAACAAAGCAAATTAATTACAGGCAACGCTGCATTGAGAGCTGGAGGGACTAATGAAGGCTGGGAGCATCGTCTGTGCCCACCCCGGCACTCAGCACAGCCTGTGCCACCCCGGCCTGGTGGCTCGGTGGGGACACAGGGCCCGGCTGGCACCGGGGCTGTGACAGGGCGGTGGCACCCCTGCCCTGGCACCGCCATGAGCCATGGGAAGCGTGGAGCATCCATCCAGGACCGGGGGATCGAGGGAGGCAGAGCTCACAGCCCCCGCTCCTCCACACTGTAGTACTCTGTGGGACAAGGAGGGATGGGATGGGATGGGATGGGATGGGATGGGATGGGATGGGATGGGATGGGATGGGATGGGATGGGATGGGATGGGATGGGATGGGATGGGATGGGATGGGATGGGATGGGATGGGATGGGATGGGATGGGATGGGATGGGATGGGATGGGGTGGGGTGGGGTGGGATGGAGACAGGGAGCAGGAAGCTCAGCCCGGGGTGATGGAAGCTTGAGGAAAGCTGCTCCAGTCGGGGCCCGTGGGGACAATGTCCCCAGGCTGTCCTTACCCGCTGCTGGGGGAACGCCGGGTCCCACTGTCCCGGTGGCACTGGGGGGCGGCGGCGGGGGCACAGCTCTGCTGGAGAGGGGCGAGGACAGGTCAGTGCCAGATGGATGGTGTCCCCTGGAGGTGCTGCCACACCGGGGTGGCACCGAGCCCCAGCCCGGCACTCACCGCCCGTCCCCAGGTGAGGAGCGCAGGAACCGCACGGGCGCCGGGCCGGGCGCGGGCCAGGGGATGTAGTGATGGTGGAAAACCATGGCCTCCTCTTCCTCCTCGCCCTGCGAAGGCCCCGCCAGCGCCTGCGGGGGGGACGCAGGCAGGGCTGGGCTGGGGGCTCCCAAAGCGCCGTTTGCCGGGATCGCCCTGGCCGCTCCGCTGGGTGGGCTCCGTCCCACACAACGCCGTGGGAACGCGGCTGCCGGGGACACGGCGGGGTGGCAGCCCCACAGATGGCACCGAATCCCCGTGGGAAGAGCCCTTTGATCTGTCTGAGAGCCGTTTGAGCAGGCAGGGTCCAGTCCTGACTGGCCCCGCACTGGTGGCACTGGGAGGGGGGGTGAGTGCCAGGAGCTGCCAGCTGGCCGCGAGCTCAGCAGCTGCCAGAGCCCAGCCCTGCCCCAAAAGCTGCATTGTTCCCCCCAGGGAGATGAAATGTTTGATACGCTTTTGGTTGGAGATGGATTTTTAAATGGCAGCCCCTGCAGAGCCTCCCTGCTGGGTTGGGCTGCGCTTCCAGAGGCTCCCGGCTCTCCCCAGCTGGGCTGAACCTCTGCCCAAGGCCGGGCTGGGGTCTGAGCTGTCAGAGCTGGGGCCCAAACCAAGCCCCAAAACCCCAAAGGGCTGCTCTGAGCTGGGCTGAGACCACCAGGCGCCGCTGGCAGAGGGGCCCCAGCAGCACGGGGTGATCCCGAGGAGCCCTGGGCACCTCCCTCTGCCCCTTCTTCGGCCCCTTTGCCCACCCAGACCCCGCGAGCCCCACCTGGGCGGGGGCTGGGGCTGGCCCCGCACCGAGGGGCGTCAGAGCTGCCACGGCCAGGCCATGCATCAACAGCTGGTGCATTTGGGAGGTTTGAATCAGCATCAGCTCCATCAAATCTGCTGGAGAATTGGAGATTCTGCATCAGAGAGAGAGCAGATGGAGGGCAGGAGGAGCAGAGCCTGGGATGGGTGCCTGGGATGGGGCGGCCCCATGGCTCCTCCCTGTTCCCAAGCAGTGGGAGCAACGCCAGACTTCCCCCACCCCGGTTTGGAAGCCTCATGTGGCGTTTAAAAATGATTTTGCTTGGATAAGGCTTGAAAATTACCATATTTGAGCCTTTTCTTCCTTTCAAACATCTGGGCTGCCTCACGAGGGGTGATTACTGGGGCTGGAGGCACCAGAATTTCCTCCCATTCTGGGGAGAATTTCTCCAACCCTGGACGTGCTCAGGGCTTTGGGCAGCAGCTGCCCTGGCAGCAGCTGGCAGGGGCAGCGTTCAGAGCACGCCAGGGTCAGCCCTGCTGTGTACACGGGGCTCAGAGCCCCCGAGGGGCAGGAGCTGGGGGTGAGCCCAGGGTCCCAACCCCACTCCTGGGAGCTGGATCTGGGTGAGGAGCAGGGTGGGGATGCTCAGTGCCTCCTCAGCTCCTGCCTGAGCAGCTGGGCCCAGGGCAGTGTCCCTGTCCCCTTGGCTGGAGGACACACTGAGGGTGGCTGCTGAGGCCCATGCACACAGAGGAAACCCCAAATCTGGCTCTGCACCCCCAAAAAACTTCCTGCAGGTGTGAAATTCCCATAGAAGATTCTTATAAACCTGCTGGATTCCCCTGAAATCCTAATGGCTTCATCCACCCAGAGCAGCTGTGGCTGCCCCTGGATCCCTGGAAATGCCCAAGGCCAGGTTGGACACTGGGCTTGGAGTCCCCTGGGGCAGTGGGAGGTGTCCCTGCCATGGCAGGGGTGGCACTGGGTGATCCTTACAGTCCCACCCAGTCCAAACCATTCTGGGATTCCCTGGTTCCATGCCCTGGAGTAAAGAAGGTTTTGCACCGTCCCATAGCCCATGTGTCAGATGCCCAAAGGCTCCAGAGCTGCCAGGACACCAGGAGGTGGCTGTCCCTCCCGGCCCCTCCTGGGACTCTGCTGTGGGGGCAGGGAGTGCCCCAGAGCTGCTGGCAGCTCCGAGTGGATCCCCCATCCCACAGGGGCCAGCCTGGCTCTCTCTGTTCTTTCCACACCGATTTGCAGCATCCTTTTCCCTCCCTGGATTTGTAAGGGCAGCTCCACCTTGCCCCTCCCCACAGCAAAAGGGACTTTGCCCGTGGTGTGTCCCCAGTGGTGACAGCTCTTTGTCCCTGGTCACCACAGCCCCTGGCCCTGCTGCCAGCCCCCCAGCCCAGGCTGCAGCCTGGGGGCACCAGGGTGGGTGCAGTCGCTCCGGGCAGTGGCACAGCCCAGGGTTCCAGTGCCACTCCATCCCACCTTGCAGTTCAAGGAGCCTGTCGAGCCCCGGCGCTCCCTGGGGATGCCAGCAGGAAATGGGGTTTTGGAGAACAAAAACAGGTGAATTTAGGGAAATAAAAAACCCAACCCAACCAACCAGATAAACAAACAAACAAAAACAAAACAAAACAAAAAAAACCCACAAAAAACCCCAAACTGTTCCCAGACTTGGTAAAACCCCCAGAATTCGCGCCCCGTGGGGCTGAACGTCCATCCAAGGGCGGGATGGACATTGCCGGGGGCGGCTCAGCCCCGCTGCCTCTCACCCTGGCAAAGGCTGGGGAGGAGCGGGGCAGCCCAGCCGGGTTCGGCGCTGCCCCCGCAGCTCTGCCCGCACGCACCTCCCCGGACGGGCGGGGGTCCCGGGGGGGCGGCCCCGGGCCCGGGCAGCGGCTGCAGTACCAGCACCGGCGGCGATCCCACGGCGCGGGGCTGGGAGGCAGCAGGAGAACGAGAAGCCGGGATTGCACATTCAGGGTCAATCCAGTCCTGGCATGGGGCACGAGGGGACAGAGGGGACACGGCCGGGGACAGGCGGGAGGGGGATAGTGATGGTGGCGGGGAGGAGAGGGGACCGGGCTGGTGGCAGGACACAGGGGACGGGGCTGGTGGCAGGACAGAGGGGACGGGGCTGGCGGCAGGACAGAGGGGACGGGAGGTGCTGCAGGGACAGAAGGGACAGGGCTGGTGGCCGGGGGGGTTGTGGCCCGAGGGGAGCAGGACGAGAGCCCCGGAGGAGGGAATGGTCGCTCTCCCCTGGTTTTTCCAGGGACACCGCCCTCCCGTCCTGAGTGACTTCCAGACCTGGAGAGTCCCCCCCCTCTGGGGACAGGTCCCTGGCACGGGTGGCATTCGGGCTCTGCAGGGCGCTTGCGAACCCCCACCCTTCGGGCGCCCCCGAGCCCAGCCCCTCTCCCATCTCCACCCTTATCCCATCCGTGCAGAGGCAGAAGCGCTCCGGGGCTCACCCTGGGTGGGACAAAGGGGGTCCCTGCCGGGGGGACCCCCCAGAGCCCGCGGGGGTCCCCGGCCGCGCCCCCCCGCATGGCTCCGGTGCGAGGGGAGCGGAGCTGCGATCCCGGGATCGTCTCCAGGGCTCCCGGGGAAACAAACCCTGCCCGGAGGGAGGCTCCGCGCCAGGAATGTGCCCGGGCTGCTCCTCCCGGCAGCAAATCCCCGGGAAAGGCCCCGGGGCTGCCGGCCTGGGCTGTCCGTGTGTCCCCGCGGGGCTGGCCCTGCCCCCGACCCTGAGCCGCGGTGAGGGGTGAAGGAGCCGCTAATGGCATCTGAGCCTCGGCAGGGAGTGGGAGGGACACTGGATTAATGCAGACTATGAAAGCTAGGGATGGGACCCCCAAAGTCTCCCCTAAGATTTGGGTGGCAACCCCAGAGACCTCCAAAATTCTCAGCTACAATTGGGGTTGGGAACCACAGAAACCTCCTCAAAATCTCCCTAAAATTGGGGATGGGGCGCCCAAAGTCTCCCCAAAATTAGGGATGGGGCACCCAAAGTCTCCCCAAAATTGGGGATGGGACCCCCAGAAACCCCTGTAAAATTTGGGATGGGATCCTTAAATATCTCCCCTAGTACTAGAGGATGGGACTCCTAGAAACCCCCAAAAGTCTCCCCAAAATTTGGGATGGTCCCCGGGATATCACCCAACCCCAGGGCTGCTCCCCAGGATGTCACAGCCTCGGTGCCACCTGGGGTCCCGGGGTGTCCTTGTCACCGTGCCAGCTCCCCGGGGCTGTGTCCCAGGGATGCAGTGACCACGGGAATGAGCAGGAAGTGCTGGCAGCAGAGCCTGGCTCCAGGCTGCTGCCGGAGCCTTCCCAAAATTTGGGATGCGACCTTCAGCAACCTCCCCCAAAACTGGATGAGAACCACAGAACGCCCCCAAAATCTGCCCAAAACTGGGGACAGGCACAAAACATCTTCCCTAAAATTTGGATAGGAACCCCAGAGACCTCCAAAAGCCTCCCCAAAATTGGGGGTGGAACCACAGAAGCCCCCAAAGCCTCGGCAGTGCTCGGGAGCCCCAGAGAGCCCCGGCGTGGGTCCTTCCCAGGCTGCTGCCGAGGGGGTTTGTGCCCAGCCGAGCGCAGCAGCTCCTGGCAGGGAGCTCAGCGTGTCCCCTCGTCCCAGGCAATCCTGGGAAAGGGGAGTCTGCAGGAAACACTGAATTCCAACAAAATGCACCCTGTGCCCCCACAGACCCCAGCCCCTGCCACCCCCAGCCTCAGGCCGCTCCCTGGATTTCCATGGATATCACATCCCAGATCTGCCGTGCCCCAGAGTTGACCTGGGAGATTTTCCCAGGGTTTCAGCCCGCGGTCAGCTCTGCTCGGGAGCAAATCTCTCCCAAAACTCTCGTTCTGCCCCAGAACATCCCAAATCCTCCCCCCAGCCCCCAAATCCCCCCCTCGAGCCCGAGCGCAGCCACCTCAGCTCACAGCCCTTGGCTCCAGTCTGGGCTATTTTCTGCTTGATTGGGTTTTTCTCTGTGTTCCTAATGTTTCCGACCCCCCTGGATTGCTTTTCTGCCTTTTGTTATAATCCTAAATTCCCATTATTTGCCATTTAATTGCTGTGCTGCTTCCTGCCCGTTTTGGCAGAGCCTGACTTGGCTGATCCCGATCTTATCTCCCCTTAGGAGGGATTCAAGCACCGGGATGGGGGTGAGGAGTCCAGGGCTGGGACATGAGGGGTGACAGGGACCTGCTCGGAATGTCCTCAGACCCCCCATGGCAGCCTGAGCCCCTCTGGGGGGACATTACTGACAGAGGGGAGGAGGAGGAGGAGGAGGGGGAGGGGGAGGGGGAGGAGGAGGGGGGGAGGAGGAGGAGGAGGAGGAGGAGGAGGAGGAGGGGGGCAGGGAATTTGGGAAGATTTCTTGAGCCAAAGCAAACACAAGCAAGGTTGGTCCCAAGTGTGTGATGCCGCAGGGCAGAGCTCAGGCCGGACTCAGCTCTGGGCTGTGCCTGGCCCCATCCTGTCCCCTGTCCCTTTTCAAGTCCCCCAGAACATCCCCTCAGCCCAGCTCCTACACCCGTTCAAAGGCCAGGGTCTCGGAATTAGGGCTGCCGCTTGGGTGGGGAGCCCCAGGGCAGGAACAGGAGCACTCCTGGCCCTTCGAAGGAGCAGGAGGAGCCATGGCAAGGGAACCTGAGTGGCAGGGCAGGAGCTGGCCAGGAAAGCAGAGCCTGGGCACAGGGACGTGCCAGTGTCCAGGTGGGATGGGGACAAAGGCAGCTGTGGCTGTGCTGTCCCCAGGTCACCTTCCCCAGGTGGGAATGATGCCCCAGCTAGAGGTGCCACCTCTGCTGTCCCCCTCATGTGACTCACCCACACTGGCAGAGGTGACAGTGACAGCCTTGGACTGGTTTGTGTTCCCGCCTCAGAGTGTCAGGGGGGACACACGAAACATCCACTGGGAAAACCCAGGAGGGATCAGAGGATTCTCCAGCTCTGATGAGGACAGATCCTGCTGTTCCCTGGAAAAGCCACCCAGTGCCAAGGGCACCCTGAGGGTGCCCAGCAGAGGATTTGCTGCCATTGGAAGCTCTGGAGCTCTTCTTTTACAGCAGCTCTGGGATTTCTTCTGGGAACCCTCAAAAACTCCCCCCTACCAGGATCTCCAGGATCCCAGCCCTGACCCTGCTCAGGCACAGGCTGAGTCCCAGGAGCTTTGGACCAGGAATTTTCCTTGTCAGGACCAAGGCCTTGGGATGAGGTCCTGGGGACCAGGAGGGACAGGGACCCTCTGCCACCCCTTGGGCCGTGTGGTGCTGCTGCAGCTCCTGGGATGGGATCAGTGGGTTCCAGCCCCTCTCTGTGGGGCATCTCCCAACTCTGGCAACAACGGAGCAGAGGCGGGGCATGGGGGCACCGGGGAGGGCAGGAACCGAGCCCTGAGTGGCCTGGAGGTGACAGCACATCCCTTGTGCCACTTCCCTTCCCGGGAGACCAAGTGGGGCCAGAGAGATTCCCAAAGTGAGGAAACCCCGGCAGGATCAGCAGCCTTGCCCAAGCCTCGGGGGAGATGAAGAAACACTGAAGGTGAGGCAACACATCCCCCCAACCCTGCTGCCTCCCAGGGCCTCCCAAAACCAGTCCCAGACCAGCTTGTCACTGCACATGGGGACAAACCCTGGCTGTGGGGTGAGTGGGAGCTGCTGTCCCCTGGGCTGTCCACCATCATGCTGTCACATTCAGGCACTCAAGACACACCTCTGGGGATGCTCTCTGTGTCTGGAACTGTGAATGGGTTTAAGCTCCTCATTTTGAACCATAACTACAAAAAAATCCCCTTTCCCTTTCCAGGAGGTCTCAAGCTGCCGGTGCTTTGATCGTCGTCGTCCCCAAGCTGTCACCCAGCCACCGAGGGCTCCTCTTCCTCAGAATTCCCCTTCCCAGACTTTCTCCTTCCAGGGAGGATAAGCCCAGGCAGAGGCGAGGGCACGGGGCAGGGACCCCATCGGGCACATCCCTGTGGGATGGAGGCGGCACAATCGGTGATCCCAGCCCTGCCCAAATGAGCGTTTGTCACCTGCAGGAGGAGTCTCCTCAGTGACTTTGCTTTGGAGCGGCTGAGTGACCCCGAATCGCGGCGAGATCGGTGGCAAGGCCGGGGCAGCCTCTGGGGACATTCCCCGGGGCCGCGGCGGGGACACAACCGCCGGTCCCCGCTGAAATGAGCAGGGTCTATGCCTTTATTAATGTTCAGTTTCTTATTGAAAAGATCAGCTGGTCAGGTGGCTTGACACGGAGCTCGCCCCCGCTGTTGTAGCTTCCCCAGCAGCCGAAGGGGGAGAAGGCATGCAGAGTCTGTCCCTGGAGGCTCTGTGGCACCCTGGTAGCTGGAGGTGAAGAGGTGTCCAGTCTGTATCTGCAGTCCCAATCAGCAGACCGTCCTCTCTCCTTTCCTCCTGGCACACTGGTAGCCAAAGGGTGAGGGGATGTGCAGAGCCTGTTGCCGAGATCCAGCAGCAGCTATCCCTCTCCTTCCCTCCTGGTAACACCAGGTAGAGCGTCTGATTCCTTGTGCCTGCTTTCCACAGCCCAGTCCAGTCTGGTCCTCTGCAGGCTCTGGTGACAGGTCAGACACAGACCAAGGATGGGCTTCCCTTTTCCCCAACCAGCACACCCATCCAGCCCCCTCCACTGTGCCCAGCCTTCCAGTTAGGGGTGTTTTCATCCCCAAAACCCCCTCCCATGATTTCACTGGTCTCCCTATTTTGCATCCCAGTCCTAGAATGGTAGTGAGGGTGGGGCAGTAGGTGATTCCCAGGAGCAATTAGCTAATTAACATTTCAATGTCAGTACTTAGCTCAAGCCAAGTGTCCCAGCCAGGCTGTCTTGATCATAACACCCCAGCCGTGTGCCCGAGGCAAATCCTCCTGTCCTGTCCTGTCCTGTCCTGTCCTGTCACCACTGCCACTGCCACACGAATGGACATGGCCACCCCAAATGGGGCCCCTGGTGGGAGCCCAGCGCGGGCAGGGTTTGGGGCCGGGATTTGCAATCCAGAAGTTTGTCCTTTTTTCTGTCCCTCTTGCTGAAGGGCACAATGAGCCCAGGCCAGCGGGCCGGGCAGGTCACCCCTGCCGGGAGGAAGTCAGGCCACCAGGGCTGCCCCAAATCCTTCCCCTTCCCAGCTGTGGAGCAGCTCGGGAACGCGGGCTGGGAACCCCCGAAGGACCCCGGGGCTCTCCATCCTCCTGGGAAAGGGGAGAGGGGCTCCCAGCCATGCTGTCCCCATTTCCTCTGGCATCCCAACCAGCCCGGCCATCTCCCAGCCTGGGCACAGAGCCCGCGGCCCGTGTGCCACCAGACGGCACCAAATTGGCCTTTGGGGACACCCAGGGCACCAGAGCCGCCCCCCATCCCAAAGCAGCCCCCTGGGGCCGTGCCAAGGGGCCGCGGGGCTCTTCCAGCAGGGACGGTTTAATTCGGGCTTTAAGCTCCGTCCCAAGTGTTGATGTTACGGCTGCTGGAAGATGAAATGATTAATTTGGGTGGTTGTGTTTCAGACGTTAATGACCTGGTCCGGCCCCGGCAGCTTTGGTGTCAGCACCACCCCGGGCTCAGCCTTTGCTCTTCAGCACGGCCCGGGGGCCGGCTCTGCCACCCGCGGAACTTCCCAATGAGACCTCCCAAACTGGGGATGGGATCCCCAGAGACTCCCCCAAAACTGGGAATGAGACCCCTGAACATCTCCCCTAATTTTTTTTTTTTTTTCCTGTAAGGAGAGCTCAGGTGATGCTTGGGGGTCTGGATGCAAGGGCAGCCCCATCCCTGGGGGAGACTCAGGAATGCAGCTCCACGCGTTCCCTGCTCTGTGTCCATCCCAGGTTGTTCCTGGGGTCCCCCAAAACCTTCTCTGCTCTGGCACACACCAAAGCGCCGAAATCGCGCCCCCAGACCCAGGGCTGGGCAGAGCTGGGGTCAGTCTGCGGAGGGGATGGGGCTGTCACACCCCCCAGAGCCCACCCCAGCACTTCCTGGGCAGGGGCAACAGCGGGAGGGGCTCGGGGTGTCCCGGGGAGGGGAGGAGATGGGGCAGGGCTGGCACGGGGACGGCAGCGCTGCCGGTCACCCCGGGGCCAGCGGAGCCACCCCGGGCAGGGCTGGAGGGACCCTGTGCCCGCCGGGGGAGGTGACCCCCGGCACCCCGCACCCCGTCCCGGCTGCGCCCCCGCTCCCGCAGCCTTTCTCCAGCGGTTTTCCAGCCCGGCGGCACCCGAGGAGCCGGGAGGGGCTCGGTGTCCCCGCTGGGCACCCCGGGCCCGGCTGGGGGTCCCGAGGTGGTGCTGGGGGGCAGTGCCAGCCTGGGGTCCCTCCCGAGCCGCTCCATCCACCCCAGCGGAGGGAGGAGCCTCCCGGTGCCGGATCCCGAGCGGTGACATCCAGGCGGCGACAGGGACAGCCACAGCGGGGACACGGGCAGGGACACCGGGCGGCACCGAGAGCCGCGGCGGGGAAGCGTCCTGAGGGACGGGGGCAGGACAGCGCTGGGGCACCCCCGGAGCCCCGGCTCGTGGAGGAGCTGGGCTGTCCCCAGACCCTCGGGGACAGAACCGGGACCCCACTGGCTGCAGCCATGGGGCGACCCTGGCCCCGCTCGCTGCTGCTCCTGCTGCTCCTCCCCACGCTTCAGGTGAGTGGCCCTGGGGACAACGCGGGGACAGGCGGGGGGCACTGGCGGTCCCCCCATGCCAGCCACCTCCCACTGCTGGCAGCGGTGAAGGGTCCTCCTGCCCAGGGTGTGGGCTGCACATCCCATCCCATCCCATCCCATCCCATCCCATCCCATCCCATCCCATCCCATCCCATCCCATCCCATCCCATCCCATCCCATCCCATCCCATCCCATCCCATCCCATCCCCATCTCTCGTGCTCCTGACCCGGGGGATGCCCTGTGAGCCCCCCCGGGGACTTGCCCACAGCTCCTGGGGACAAGGAGGTGACAAGGGCGGTGCTGGGACCCCGCAGGACCGGGCAGTGCTCAGGGACCCCCCAGGCAGAGGTCCCAGGGGTGATCCCTTGGGAATGGATCCTCCACCCCACATCACCCAGCGTCCTACAGCCCTGGAGGAGCCTTGAGCTCCCTGGGGAGCGCCCACAGGCACAAGGGCTGGGGTGGTGGGGGGTGCAGGGACAGGGACAAGGACAGGGACAGGGACTGGACAGGGACGGGGATGGGAACAGGGACAGGGACAGGGACAGGGACAGGGACAGGGACAGGGACAGCCGTGGGTGATCCCCATCCCAAGGCAGGGCCATGGGAATGGCTGGCACCAGATCCCTGTGGGAATGGGGGGCACTGGGGTGGTTGTGCTGCCAGAGAGAGTGAAACACCCCTGAGCTGCTCAGGTGCTCTGTGGAAAAGGGGAGGGAAAGGGAAAGGGGAAGGGGAAAGAGGGAAAAGGGAAAAAAGGGGGGAAAGGAAAAAAAGGGAAAAAGGGAAAAAAGGAAAAAAAGGGGGAAAAGGAAAGAAAGGGAAAAAAGGGAAAAAAAGGAAAGGGGAAGGGGAAGGGGAAGGGGAAGGGGAAGGGGAAGGGGAAGGGGAGCTGGGCAGTGGGAGCGCTGGAGGCTTGGAGGGTTTTAGAGACTGATGGCATCAAGACCCTTCCAACAGGGAAACTGAGGCACAGCAGGAATTCTCTGCCCTGCAGGTAGTTCAGAAGTGAGCCCTGCATATTCCTTGTTCCTGGGAACAGCATCCTGGCCCTACTGCCATAAATAAGAAATCAAACCCACAGCTCTGCAGCTAAAGAGGAGTGACACAAACTCTCCTGCCCCATCCATGTCCTCCATCACTGGCAGGATGGAGGAGGAGAATTCCTGGGCCTTCCCAGTTCTGTGCCAAGAGCCATACCCAAAATGCCTTTTCCAGGCTGGAAATTCCTTTGAAATCTTGTGTTCAGCAGGAAAAGGAAACAAAATCTCCTGGGGGAGGTGAAGGGACCCTGAGGAGCAGCTGCATGGGCAGGGCAGGGCTCAGCCCAAGGGGTGCTCCAACATCCCACACTTCCCTCTGTTGGGAAGTTCTGGGATCCACCCTTATCCCTCTGATTCTCCAGCTTTTAAATCTCTGGCCCCTCACCTAAAGCAATCAGCAACCCAACCCCAGGTTTGGGTCCCAGATCCCTGTCCCAGACAGCCCTGAACCTGGACGCTGCAGGGATGCTTGGGAATGGGCAGGGATACCTGGGAATGGGCACAGACATTTGGGAATGGGCAGGGACATCTAGGAATGGGCAGGGACACCTGGGAATGGATACAGACATTTGGGAATGGGCACAGACACCTGGGAATTGGCAGGGATACCTGGGAATTGGCAGGGATACCTGGGAATGGGCACGGACATTTGGGAATGGGCACAGACACCTGGGAATGGGCACAGACATTTGGGAATGGGCAGGGACGTCTAGGAATGGGCAGGGATACCTGGGAATGGGTAGGGACACTTGGGAATGGGCACAGACATTTGGGAATGGGCAGGGACACCTGGAAATGGGCACACACACCTGGGAATGGGCACAGACATTTGGGAATGGATACAGACATTTGGGAATGGGCACAGACACCTGGGAATGGGCAGGGATACCTGGGAATGCACAGGCAGAGTTCCTGGCCTGCTCCCAGTTCAGCCTCAGTCTCTCAGTTCTCCAGCTGGGAGCTGAGAAGGCAAATCCCAAAGCAGGGATTCCCAGATAATCCAATCCCTGCAGCCACCACGTCTCTCACATCTTTGGGACCTGGACATTCTCCCTGGTGTTCCATCAGCTCTGCTGGCAAAGGCCAGAGCTGGGAATGTGGGGTTGCTCTGCCCACATCCCACTGGGATAGTGGGAGGTGTCCGTGCCCATGGCAGGGGGGCGCCGGGGTGGGTTTGCAGCCCCTTCCAACCCAGCTCCATGACTCCATTTCCACAACTCCATGAAGCCAACTCCACAATTCCATGCTTCTCCTGCCTGCCCTCTCCTCTCCCCAAGGTGCAGGGGACTCATCCCGACTGCTCCGTGGTTCTCCACTTCCAGAAGCGAAAGGCGGAATGTCTGCAGAGGATGCGGAGCGAGAGGCACAGCCCGGGGCAGGCAGGGCAGGGTGAGCCTGGGCCCAGCTCCCCGGGAGCAGGGGGAAATTCCTGGATGGTCCCTGGAGGTGACCCATGGTAGGGGATTGCAGAGCACACATGGATTTGGGGTGTCCAGGGAAATGGAGAGCAGCACCAAGGCAAAGGTCAAGGAGAATCCCTGGAGAGCCCCAGAAATGCTGTTGGGATGGGATAGAGGGGATTGAGGGACACAAACAACAGCCAGAACTCAGCCCTGGCAGATTTAGAGAATCATGGAATGGTTGGGATTGGGAGGGACCTTAAATCCCACCCAGTGCCACCCCTGCCATGGCAGGGACCCCTCCCACTGTCCCAGGCTGCTCCAGCCCTGTCCAGCCTGGCCTTGGGCACTGCCAGGGCTCCAGGGGCACCACAGCTGCTCTGGGCACCTGTGCCAGGGTCTCCCACCCTGCCAGGGAACAATTCCCAATTCCCAGTCTCCCACCCATCCCTGCCCTCTGGCAGTGGGAGCCACTCCCTGGGTCCTGTCCCTCCATCCCTTGTCCCCAGTCCCTCTCCAGCTCTCCTGGAGCCCCTTTGGGGGCTCTGAGCTCTCCCTGGAGCCTTCTCACCTCCCCAGGGAGGGATTCATGGAATATGGCAGTGCTGGATTGGTCCATGCCCCTGGCAGTGTCCCCTTCATCCCCTTGTACCAATGCCAGGGCTGTGGCCACCAGCACCAGGGTCACTCCATGGTGTCACCATCTCACATCTGCTCCCCTTCCTAATTCAGCAAATTTTACTGCCAAACATTTTTTGATCAACTCAATTTCCCCATATCTGGGATTTTAAACAAATTAACTGGTTGAAAAAACAATTTTCGAGTGCTGCTTTTAGACATCCCTTTTAAAATTGCATCTCAGTTTCCATCCAAAAGTGGAATGGCCCAAATCCCAGGCAAAAAATTGTCACCTGGAGAATAAGGAATTCATAATTCCAGGGGCTTCATCTCATAGCAGTGGAAAAATTAAGCAATAAATGCATATGGAGGTGCATAAATGCTTAAGTAACTCTGCAGAGATGTCATTTATCTTTCAGCTTAGCAGGGAAAAGCCAAATTGATTGGAAAAGGTCCATTTTGCAACCTGAATTGTGCCAACCAAAGGGAAGGAATCTCATGGCAGGAAAATATCCGAGAAGCGGGAACGCATAATTAAAATCTGGATTTAATCCTGGGTTCCTGCTGCCCCCGTCCATCTGAGCTGCATTCATCCCTTTCCCTGCATGCACCAGCGTGGGAAGCGTGACTCCAGGACAGGCTCAGATCCCATGGATGGACAGGGTGGGAGGGCTCTGGGATCTCCTTATTCCTGCCCAATCTCCCATCCAGCCCTGCCCTCTGGCAGTGGGAGCCATTCCCTGTGTGCTGTCGCTCCATCCCTGGAGCTTCTCCTCTCCAGGTGAGCACCCCCAGCTCTCCCAGCCTTTCCTCTTCCATTCCTTGCACCATTTCTGTGACATCCTCTGGACTATGGGGGCTACAGATTCCAGAGGAGTCCCTGGAGAGGCTCCAAAGGCTCCTTTGGAGCCAGGCTGGCAGAGCTGGGGGTGCTCACCTGCAGAGGAGAAGCTCCAGGGAGAGCTCAGAGCCCCTGGCAGGGCCTGAAGGGGCTCCAGGAGAGCTGGAGAGGGACTGGGGACAAGGGATGGAGGGACAGGACCCAGGGAATGGCTCCCACTGCCAGAGGGCAGGGATGGGTGGGAGATTGGGAATTGGGAATTGTTCCCTGGGAGGGTGGGCAGCCCTGGCACAGGTGCCCAGAGCAGCTGTGGTGCCCCTGGAGCCCTGGCAGTGCCCAAGGCCAGGCTGGACAGGGCTGGAGCAGCCTGGGACAGTGGGAGGTGTCCCTGCCATGGCAGGGGTGGCACTGGGTGGGATTTAGGGTCCCTTTCATCCAAACCATTCCAGGATTCCCTGCTCTCATGGCCCCAAGAAATGAAGTGACTGCTCCCAGTGCTGATCCCTATTCTGTGCTCTCCTCCCTGATCCTCCAGAGCAAAAGCCAAGCCCCACTTTGGCATTGTGGATGCAAATCCCTCCCTGCCAGGACTGACACCCCCAGGCTGAAATCAGGAAATTCATCAGACCTGTCCAGTTCCACATTCCCTGGCTGGGAATGGACATGGCTCCATGAATAATGTGCATCTGCAGGGTTAATGATGCAGCTGTGCTGGGACAGGAGCTGGCCTGGAATGGGATGTCCTTGTCCCATCCTGGGCTGCTGCATCACAAATTCCCCTAGCCCCAAGTCTGGGAAATTGGAGAATGATTTAAACAGGGATTCAGTGCTGGATAGGGAAGCAAAAGTCATTTAAGTTGGTGACTCGCAGCAAGCCTTGCATGATTTCCTTCTGTCCTTGGGGACACATCCCGAGCTGAGCCTCCCGGTGCAAATATCCAACATAAATCTGGGTTATTTTGGGAGCCATGGGTAAATCCCAGCCCTTCCCACACGCAGGGTGTTCCCACAGGAGGTCGGTCTGACGCAGCCCCAGGAGCTCCCAGGTCCCTCCCCGAACGGGGATCCCAGCGCCGGGAGAGGATCCCGAGGTTCCAGGGGCAGAGCCAGGATGCTCCCGGCTCCTGCGGGCACGGCCCGGCCCCGGATCGGGGACAGCGGTGCCGCGGGGCTGCGGGTCACCCGCGCGTCCCCTCCTGGTGTCACCGCCCTCCTCTCCTGGTGTCACCGCTGTCCCCTCCTGGTGTCACCCGCGCGTCCCCTCCTGGTGTCACCGCTGTCCTCTCCTGGTGTCACCGCCGTCCCCTCCTGGTGTCACCGCCCTCCTCTCCTGGTGTCACCGCCCTCCTCTCCTGGTGTCACCGCTGTCCTCTCCCTCCCAGGCTGCCCGACCGAGTGGGACGGGGTCAGCTGCTGGCCCGCCCTGCCCCCTGGCCAGTCCCGAGATGTCGCCTGTCCCGAGATCCTGAACGTCTTCAAGAAGTCCAAAGGTCTGAATCCAGCGGGGATCGCTCATCCCACGGACCCACCCACTCTCCCCGGGCCCCCAAGCCGCCGCAGCCCTTCCCTCCCACCCCACAGCTCCTGCCCCTCCAAACAAATGTCCTCGGTGTCAGCCCCGCTCCCGGCAGGGACGGGAAAAGCAGAGATTCAGGGAGCTGCCACAGCAGGACCCAAATCCCTTCATCCTCTCTGGGCGGAGCTCTTGGTGTCCTCATCCTCCACCCTGGTGACACCAGGGCAGTCCCCTTGCTCCTCCTTTCCCACACACCAGCCCAGTGATCCCGAGCTGCCTCTGTCTCTCCTGGAGGGTGGGAAGGAGAGCTCCCACCCAGAACATTCCAGCACTTCCTCAGACAGGAGTAATTTGGGAAATGCTTGCTTTGGGGCAGGAACAGCTCAGGAGAGGCTCGATGGAGCCCTCACAGGATGAATGAGCACTTTAATAACTTTAATTCCCAATTCTCTTCTGCTGGAGGGATCTGGGCTTGCTTTCACACCCTGTCCAAAGTTTTCCTGGCAGCTCCAGGCACGGGGCCAGAGGGGGCAATGGGATCCAGAAAGGATGGGGTGGCAATGGGATTTGGGATGGAGGGATGGGGTCTGGGAGGGAAGGGCATTGATAGGATGCAGAAGGAGCAATGGGGTCTGGGAGGGATGGGACAGCCCATGGGTACCATGCTGCTGTCCCTGTCTGTTCCAGGCCAGGCATTTTGGGGGTGCCATCAGAGGTGACACCTGTGGCTCCCCTGAGGTCCCTCCTTGTCCTGCAGGGCTGATCCAGAGGAATTGCACTGAGTGGGGCTGGAGCCCCCCCAGCCCCCCCTACCATAGTGCCTGCCAGCTGGAGACCCTTGGCAGCAACAATGACACCGAGGCCAAGGCACGTGGGACCCCTGGGGCTGTGGGGAACTGTCCCCATGTCTCCATGTCCCTGTGTCCCTGTGCTACCCTATCCCCATGTCCACATGGCCCCATGGCCGCATATCCCCATGTCCCCATGTCCCTATGGCCCCATGTCCCCATGTCCCCATGGCCCCATGTCCCCATGGCCCCATGTCCCCATGTCCCCACTGGGCAAAAAACCATGGAGATGCTCCCAGGTTACCCCATTGCCTCCCGGCTGTCCCTGCTTGTCCCACACCAGAACTTCCCAGTCCCTGTGCCCTCACTCCACTGGTGCTGTTCCCTTCCAGAGAGGCCATTTTGTCACCATAAAGGTGCTCTACACCTGTGGCTACTCCACGTCGCTGGCAGCACTGCTCCTGGCCATTGCCATCTTCTGCTGCTTCAGGTAGGGCTGGGAGCTGCTCCAGCTCCACGGGCTGGAGGGACAAGGGATAAATCCCAGCAGGAACGGCTGCCTCCAGCCTGGCCCCTCCTGGAGCAGCCAGGACCCATCCCAGGCAGCAGGAAAACTGGGAAGGCAGGAGAGGAATGGCACCAGTATGCTTCCCTGGTGGCCCTCACGAGTTCTGGTTTTGCAGATGTCCCTGTGCTGCAGGTTTGGGCTCTCCACAGCTTTCTGGGATGTGCCCTTGTCCTTGAGCAGCTTCAAGCACAGCACAACCCTGCTTTTCCTGATTTTAGAGCAGGAAAGCTTCTCAAGGGGCTTTGAGACCATCACCAGCAGTGATCCCTGGGAAGGGGACACCAAAGCACCTCCTATGCCCCTGTTCCGGCCCAGCCAATCTTTCCCTCCTGCAGGAAGTTGCACTGCACCAGGAATTCCATCCACATCCACTTCTTCACCTCCTTCATCCTGCGGGGCACGGCCGTGTTCATCAAGGACCGCGTCCTCTTCTCAGACGAGTCCATTGACCACTGCACAATGTCCACGGTAAATCCCAAACCCCAGCCCCGGAGCGCGGCAGGGAGAGCAGCAGGAGCTCCTTGGGAAGGGGCTGCTGGGACCCGGGGGGGATTTATCACTGCAGAGAGGAGAGAGAGAGGCTGTGGGATGGAGGAAATTCTGTCCTGAGTGGCTCTGGGGAGGTTCAGCATTTCTGCATTTCCTTCTGTGCAGCGCACAAGTTCTGTCCTCAAAACTGCCACTGGCCTCAGGCTGTGTGTCCCCAGTGGAGCTAAAGCTCAGCACAGCCCACCAGCACCAGGTACTGCTCAGATCTGAGGTTTTCATTCCAATCAGGAACCCCTGAGTGCAGATACAACACTGAGAATACCACAGACACAACCACGGGGTTTTAAAAGATCCTGCAAAAACAGCCTGTGGTCACCTGCTCTGGGGCACAGGCAGAGCAGAACCTGGTGCAGGTGATGTGAGGGGCTGGGACAGAGTCCCTGGGGCTGCACTGAAAGGTCATCACTGGAAGGTCATCACACATGTCCCCAAGGGGGTGGATAGGAGGGTGACCATCGCCTGTGCCCCAGGACAGGGTGGGCTGCACCCTGAGTCGTCCCCTCCTCCCCTGGCAGGTGACCTGCAAAGCAGCCATCACCTTCTTCCAGTACTCCGTGCTGGCCAACTTCTACTGGCTGCTGGTGGAGGGGCTGTACCTGCAGACGCTGCTGCTGCTCACCTTCACCTGCGACAGGAGCTACACCTGGGGCTACGTCCTCATCGGCTGGGGTGAGCCTGGGCACAGCCCGCACGTCCCTGCACATCCCGGGCAGGAACCACCTGGGAATGGCCTGATCTGAGATCCATCTAGCCCCCAGCATGTCCCCACCCCAGCATCTCCTGCACGCCCTTGGTGGGCACCCTGCTCCTGCCAGACCCCAGAGCTGCGGGGGAAGCCTGGCCTCTTCAGGACACGTCCTCCCTCCTTCCCACACCCACCTGGAGCTGGGAACACCCATCCCAGGTGCCTGGGTGTGATGGAAGAGCGTGGGGGCAGGAGAGTGGCCAGGAGGTGACACAGACACAGCACCATCAGTGGGCACCACTTCCTTCTCCTGGAGAAGGTGGGAAGGTTGTCAGCTTCCTGCCACATCCAGAGCTGAGCTAGACACGTTTCTCGGGACAAGGGACAGAGGGTGGCACAGGGGCTTCCCAGAGCACTGAAGGGACCATCCCTGTCTGTGTCCTGTCCTTGCAGGCGTCCCCATGGTCACAGTTGTGGTGTGGGTGCTCACCAGGCTCCAGTATGACAACCATGGGTAAGAGCAGCTGTCCCTTGGCCTTGCCCAGGCCACCTCAGCCATGTGTCCCAGTCCAAGTGCTGGGAAATGAGCCTTTGGCATGGGAGGCTCAGGAGGGGAGGACCGGGCCAGCATTTTATTTAAATGTTGCTTCTGTTTTCTGGTGGATCCTGTGGCAGGAGGGGTGCAAAGGGGTCAGGGGCCAGGCCAAAGAAATATCAGGGGGACAGCAGGGCCACGCGGGTCCCAGTGGATGCCAGAGCCATCTCCTGTCCCATAGGTGCTGGGATGACTACTCCAGCCTGTACTGGTGGGTGATCAAGGCTCCCATCCTCCTGGCCATATTTGTGAGTGTGTCCCTGAGAGTCCCAGCCCAGAGCCAGAGTCCCACATGGCCAGGGGACCTGGCCAGGGGCTGTGCAGAACCTGAGACATGGCCTTCTGGGACAGGTGAACTTCCTCATCTTCCTCAACGTCACCAGGATGTTGGCACAGAAGATCCGGTGCCCGGACCTCAGCAGAACCCACAAGCAGCAGTACATGTAAGGGCACAGGGCTGTGCCCACCCTGGGGTCTGGGGTCTCAGGGCAGAGGGACCCTCCCTGGAGGAGCACAGAGGACAGTGCTGGAGCCTTCAAGACCTGCCTTTCACAGAGAACTTGCTTGGGGTTAAGACCAAGGTTTTGGGGAGGTCTCATGGGGCAGCAGAGCACCCAGACCCCCCTCACTCTCCACAGGAGGTTGACCAAGTCCACGCTGCTGCTCATCCCCCTCTTCGGGGTGCACTACGTGGTGTTCGCGCTCTTCCCTGAGCACGTGGGTGTGGACGCCCGGCTCTACTTCGAGCTGGTGCTTGGCTCCTACCAGGTGAGATGGGCAGGGAAAGGTCCCCTGGCCCCTCCCCAAATCACACCAGGAGCCCCTGGAATGTGGGGCTTGGGCCTCTTTTGGGAGACGGTGCCCCCAGACACCTGGGGCAGGGCACAAGGGTTGGGCCTGGAGAACATGGCATTGATTTCCTCTGTGGTGGGTCAGAGGTGTGGGAAGAGGTAAAGGCAGGGAGAAGATGAGCACAGAGGGGTCCAGCCCCTTCCTCTGGGTGAAAATTGTTCTGCCTGTCCTCTCCAGGGCTTCCTGGTGGCTCTGCTCTACTGTTTCCTCAATGGAGAGGTGAGTGTGTGTCCCCACCCCAACCCTGGGCACCAGAGTGGGCACAGGGACACCCCAAGAGTGCCCCAAAGCCAGAGGTGGGCAGGGACAGTTCCCGCCCCTTGCCCCCCCATTCCCATCCGCTGGGAGCTGCTCGGTGTCCCTCGGTGCCAGCACCTCCCGTGGTGTTGCTGCAGGTCCAGGCTGAGATCAGGAGGAACTGGGGCACGTGGCAAAGGTCCATGGAGAGCAACGTCTTCAACCTGGCCACCCAGGACTTCTCAGCGTGACCAGGACAGCGCTCCTGGAGTGGTGCTGCTGGAGGAGCACCTCCATGGCTGCGGCCCCAGAAAGACCCAAACTCTCTTGATTTTGGGGGTTCTGGGTCTGACACCCTCAGAGGGTGTTGGGAACTACCATGGGAGAGGCTCTGCCTGCTCCCTGCTGGTGGATCTTGCACCCTGTGGTAGCACTCACCCCCAGAGCTCTCACTGCTCACTGAGAAGCAGGCAAAGAGAAGGAAAGTTCTCCACTTTTCTGCCTGAAATTGGGAAGGAAACACAAAAATCCTTCACCCAAAGACAGCTGGTGGTTTTTGTTTGCATTGAAGGATAAGGAGCAGCACTGACACTGAAGGGATTCACTGATGGATGTTTTCCCTTTCCTTGGTTTAGAAAATCATTTCACTTCTGGGAAGATTCCTAAACACAGCCAGGAGCCCCCCTGGGGTTGGGGGAAGGATACAGAGAGAGGCAAAACCCCACAGCTCTACAAGAGATCCCCAATAGCCTCCAGACCCAGTTCCTCCCCAGTTCCCAAAATACTTCCCTTTCCCCATGTGGGTTGATTGGAGATGTTCCCTTGCCAGGAGAGTTCTCCCAGTCCTTTGCTCTGAGGAATGGGACTCACCTGGCTTCCCTGGGGGGGGGGGGGGTCGGTCTTTTTCCAGGAATAGGAGGGGTTTTGCCAATAAAATCTCATTCTCAAGTGCAGCCTCACTTTTCAGAGGGTTGGTTTGTTCCAGAAACCCAGAGAATTTGGGACTGGGGGTGCTGCAGGATGAAAACCCTGCCCATGATGGAATGCCTGGAAGTACCTCCCAGGAAATCTCTGCTTTTCCCCTGCCTGGTGAAGCTCACAGAGAGGAAATGAATGAGGAAGGTGAGGAAGAGCTCAAGGTGGGGGCACCACGAGCTGTCCCAGAGGTCCTGGGGTGCCCTACCCCCTCTGGGTCACAGCTGTCCCCACCACCCCACAGCCTGTTCCACCACCATGAACATCCTTCATCCCCCAGACTGAGCTCCTGCCCTGGAAAATGGTGCCTCCAGGAGCAAGAGAGGCCCCAGATGCCCTTTTGCCAAACTTCCTGGCCTCTCCCATGCTCCTGAGACCGGAGCCACCCGATCCCAGCCTCGCTTCTCACTCTGCCTGGGTTGTCATTTCTCTGTGGTGCCACATGTCCTTCCCTAAATAAACCCTACTTGCTGGCCCCTGTCCAGACTGCAGGATCTCCAGAGATCCCATGGGAGGGCACTAAGAGGAAACAGAGCCCCAGAGCTGATTTAAGGTGAGATGGGAGATATATATTCCAATAAAAACCCTTCCAGAGCCAGTACATCCTGAATGATGAGGAACCCTCCAGAGGAGCTCAGGAACTGTTAAATAAATCCCTGTCTGCAGCCAGGAAGGGACCAGAGGTGAATAGAATCCCTCTCCATCATCAGTGAGGATGGGATGATTGCAGGGATGAGACAGGAGCAGATTGAGCAGGATTGAGGATGCTCAGTGGGAACACCTATTTTCAGAAAACTTTGAAAAACTCTGGAATTGCACTTCCATTTGCAGATGGCGTTTTGAGGTGATAAATGACCCCAAATGACCCTCTGGGGTTTGCTGGGCTTTGAACCCCATGGGACTTTGAGGCCCCTTCAGGACAGGAGGGGACTGGGAATCACCCTCAGCCTGCAGGAAAGGTTTTCCAAAGGCTCCCAGCACGGACTCCACCCTGCAGCTGCTAAAGATCGTGGAAAGGGATCTTAAAGTGTTGAAACAGACCTTAAAGCTCATGGCAGGGAAACCTCCCGCTGTCCCAGGCTGCTCCAAGCCCCCTCCAACCTGGCCTTGGGCACTTCCAGGGCTCCAGGGGCACCACAGCTGCTCTGGGTATCCTGTGCCAGGGCCTGCCCACCCTCGCAGGTGTTACAGTGAGCTCATGGACACTCTGTGCCCCCTTCCCCGGGACCCTGCGACTCTGATCAAGATAATCCTGGACCCCTCCTTTCTGCCCCAACGGGGTTGGCGGAGAGCCAGGGAAGCCCACCCTGTCCAAAGTCTATATAGACCCCAGACATTTCCTGTTCATCCTCTTTTGCCCCGCTCTCCCCTTGGACACCACAGAATAAAGAGAGCTGAACCAACATATCTAGGGTAAGAGCCTCTTTTGGAAATCTTTGTCATGTCCTGATATTCCTCCCCTCACAGCCTCGGACCTCTGGGCTAGCCTGATTATTTAGGGGGCTGTGTGAGGGGGAGAACGTAACGCAAGGAGGAATTTCTTCCGAAGACCGTCACCTTCTCAGGGATTTTTTCCACCCTGGACGATCCTGAGGCTGTGTTCGGGGGTTCTGGCTCTAATACCCGCATCCTGCCCCAGCACGGCCGCAGTGCCGCAGCCTGGCACGCCGCTCGCCCCGGTGTCCCCGCGGTGCCGCGTGTCCCCGCAGGCCCGGGCGCTGTCCGGGCACGGGGAGTTTAGCCCGGAGCCGGAGGGTGGCACTGCGGCCCCGCGGCAGCGGCGCGGGCAGCGCTGGAGCGCGGCGAGCCCGCGGGGCGCAGCGGGGCGACCGCGGCCACGGCCCGGCTCCGAGAGCCCCAGCCAGTGAGGAAAGGGTCACCCTGCTCGGGGCACAGAGCCGGGACAGCCCGGCAGCCCGGGCAGGTGCGGGTTAACCCGCGGCGGGGCGGGAGCGGGCCGAGCTGGGGCGCGGTGCCTGGGGCTGCTGCCCGTGCCCGCCTTCCCCGACCTCCGGACCTGCCAGGACGCCCTGCCTGGCACAGAGGGTGCCCTGGGCTTCCATCCGCTCCTTTATCCCGCCCCGGGATGCTCCCGGCTCTGCAGCTCGGGGAACTGGCCCTGCCCGGGTCTCCCCTTCCCCTGCCTGCGTAGGGACCGGCAGAGCCCCGGGGACACGGCAGGGACAGCGCTGGCAGGAACTGGGGACAAGGGATGGAGGGACAGGACCCAGGGAATGGCTCCCACTGCCAGAGGGCAGGGATGGGTGGGAGATTGGGAATTGGGAATTGTTGCCTGGGAGGGTGGGCAGGCCTTGGCACAGGGTGCCCATGCCCAGAGCAGCTGTGGTGCCCCTGGAGCCCTGGCAGTGCCGAAGGCAAATTTGGACAGGGCTGGGAGCAGCCTGGGACAGTGGAAAGTGTCCCTGCCATGGCGGGGGTGGGGGGGGGGTGGTTTAAGGTCAGTCCCACTCCAAACCATTCCCTGATTCTGTGATCCTGTGGTGGATCCAGCACCACAAGCCAGGGCACCTCAGATGTCCAAAGCTGGACTAAGCATGGCCCTAATTCCACCCTGGAAACCCAAGGACACGTTTTTCCACCCTGATCAGTGTGGTCAGTACCTCTCGGTGCCCCAAGCTCCCATTCCCATTGGAATTTCCTCGGTTTTGCAGGCAGAACTGTGCCCATGTGCCCCGCTGGGGACCCTTGGTGTCTCCACATCGCACGGGGCAAGAGACACATCCAGGGTTTCCAGACTCACTCCAGGCCTGCTCATGGTCTGGGAGAAGCAAAAATGGACCTGTGCAGCTTGAAAAGTCTCTCTGTGGGTGACAAGGTTGGGCTTGGGGCAGCTGCTGGGAGCCACCAAACATCCCCTGAATTCCCTGCTGTGACCAACAGAGCAAATGGAAAGTCCCCACAGGCACAGCAGGAGGGTGTCCCTGTCCCTGCTGTCCCCACCAGCCAAACCCACTGACCCTGGGATGCACAGGGAATGCTCTGTGGCCCTGGATCATGGCTTTTGTTCTGCTGCTCAGCCCCCACTGGGCTCCTGTTGGATTAAGTCTTTTTCTGAGTTAATTGAGAGGAGTTTTAAAATCTTTTATTCTATTTTCAGTCTCTTGTGAATAGAGGTCAGAAGCTAACTGTCCACAGGCTCCCAGTGCCAGCCACACCTGTAGCCACCCCTGGGAGCTGCTCTGGGCTCTTCCTTCCCTCCTCCTGCACCAGTTTTCCCTGGAGAGCTGAAACAGCTCCGGCTCTGCCTCATTCCCACAGCCTTGCACAGGACAGGAAAATCGTGGAGTCAGAAGCAGAACCAGTCCAAGGACCTTCACTTCCCAGCTCCCTGGTCAGGGCTGCAGGCCTGGCCATGGATGTGCTGATTGTGGAGGGTGCTGGAGGGGACAGGGGTGAGGGGCTGGGCAGGAAGGGGATTCCCATGGCATTCCAGGCTGGCAAAGTCAGGGGCTGCAGCTCCACTGAAGCCACCCAAACACCTGGAAGTTTCTCCAGGGTGTTTTGGGACTGGAAAAGCAGAAATTAATCACAGGAACAGTGGGTTTGGGGAGGTGATGAACCCCTCTGACCAGGCTGAGTGCTGGGGTGGCTGCTCCACCCCCAGCACAGCCCTGAGCACCCCAAAAGGGGTGACCCTGCAAGCTGAGTGCCCCTACACCCTCTCCTCCAGGCCCTGGGGGCACACCGGGCACCCCACGGACCCCAGAAGTGCCTGGGCTTGGCAGAAGAACCCAAAGACCCCATGAGGAAGCACAAAGAGGGGACAACCCCACTCAGGCAAATCCCTGTTTCTGCGTCACCCCGGTTGTGGCTCACGGGGTCCCCGTGGGCAGGACACGCGAGGGACATCCCCATCGGATGCTCCTGGGATGTTCTGGTGCAACAGGGTGCGAGGAGGGGACAAAAAAGTTACAGACACTCCTGGTTTGCCAGCAAGGGGAGGAGCGTGGCCGCTCCTGGGCTCTGAACAATGGGAACGACGCTCCCGGAGAGCCCCGGGCTCGGGCACAGCGCTGGCAGCGGCCTTGGCGCCGGCTGCCCCCCCGCCCTCGCAGTTGTCCCGCTGCTCTTTCCAGCGCCTGTCACTGCCGGGGAGGCGCTGGCCAGGGTCGCTCCCACCTCCCCCGCCGCTCCCCGGTCCCTTCGGCTGCCGAAGCGGGCGCGGAGCCGCCGCGCACCTGGGGCCGATGGGGCCGGAGGGGCCGGAGGGGCCGGAGGAGCCGGAGGAGCCGAGCCGGTGGGGCCGGAGGGGCCGATGGGGCCGGAGGGGCCGGAGGGGCCGGAGGGGCCGGAGGGGCCGGAGGGGCCGATGGGGCCGGAGGAACCGGAGGGGCCGGAGGGGCCGATGGGGCCGGAGGGGCCGGAGGGGCCGATGGGGCCGGAGGAGCCGGAGGAGCCGCGGCCGCCCCGGCCCCGCCGCCAGCCTGACTGGCGCGGCGCGGAGCGAGCGCCGCGGCCGAGACGGGCCGGGCTACCTGAAGGACCCCGCGTGTCCTCAGGTTTCACTCATGACCATCTGACAGCCGCGGCAGCTGCTCTGCCAACTCGCCGAGCCAAAGCCTCCAGGAGTCGAAGGAGAGGGAGGTTCTGGCCCTAAAAAGTCTCTCCTTGGGACTTCACACTCTCCACCCAACAGTGAGTACTGGGGTCAGCCCTGGGCTGCTGCCAGGCCGCCGGGCAGGGCTGCGGGGTCCGGGATGTGCCCGGCTTTGTCGCTGTCACCGTGCCCGGAGCGGTACCGGCAATGTCCCGGGATTTGCGGTCCGAGCGCTGGAGGCGGGCGGGCCCAGGATGGACTCTGCTGGCTCTGGGGGGTGTTCAGGGCTGGAGGCACCTGCTGGACCCCCCTGCATGGAAAACTGTCCGGGACAGGGGACAAAGTCCCCACGAAGGTGCAGGCAGGGCACGGGGAGAGGGTGGCAGCAGCCAGCGGGGCCCTCAGTGGCCGCAGGGCTGTGTCGGGATGAGCGGGGACAGCCAGGGACGTGGCGGGCAGTGGGCTCCCGAGCCACCTTCCCCGTCACAGTGAAGGAGCCACGGGCAGAGCTCACAAGTCGCAAGGCTCTTTTCTCCTGGCTTCTCCTCCTGGAGGTCTAAATATAAACCCCGGCCTGGGCAAGCCAAGGTTGCAGGAAAGGTCTGCGAGTGCTCCCAGTGTCTCCTTTCGGGAGCAGCCCTGTCCCCGCAGAGCCCCCGTGCTCCGTGGGGCGGCAGGGGGGACCCGAGGGCAGAGGGGGCGGTGGGACCCCTGTGCCGTGGGGCAACATCGGGGTGGGGTGGCAGGGAAGGGGAGGCTGTCCCCACACTGGGGCTGTGGGCACACGGGCACAGCAAAAGGGTGCCAGGATGAGCCCAGGGTGGTGTTCAGAGCTGGATCCTCCATGGCAATCAGGCAGTGCCAGGCTGGGGTTCAGCTCGGGGTTTTGGGTGCTGTATCCCCCCTGTGCCAGCTCCCATCACCCGCTGCATGGGCAGGGCCCGCTCTGCACGCCCAGAGCCCTTTTGGGGCTTGTCCAGGGGCAGTCAGCCCCCATTCCCCCTTCCCCCACCCCCCATCCCCCATCCCCCATTCCCCATTCCCCATCCCTGCAGAGGGAAGTTTGCCGAGGAGCAGAAACATTTCCTGCCCTGCCCTCAGGGCACTCACTGATGGAGCTGTCAGGGATCAGCTCGCAGCAGAGGAGGGATGGAACTGCCGCTGCCAGCTAGGGACAACAATTCCACAAAGCCCTGGGGACAGCAGGACATCCCAGTCAGTCCTATTGTCCCGGGGAGACCCTGGATGGGTTGATGCAGCGCTGGAGCTGCCCCCTCTGGTTCTTTCCAGGAAAAATATTGGATTTATAATGGTTTGAGGGGGAAAGAGCATATTTACAGGAAGGGGTTAATGAACACAAAGTCTTGCCTTGACTCTGCTGTGCTAGTATTTAAATAGCGTTTTGTATTTTCTGACATGCACAAAAGGGTCCAGTCCAGTTCAGCATTTTGCCTGGCTCTGTGGAGTCGCTTGGGCAGCTCCAGCTCAGCTCAGGGAAATTTACTGGATTTGGGGTAGGAGAATGAGTGGCCGAGCCATGAGGAGACGCCCAGCACCGTTTCTGTTTGCAGCAGGTTGGATTAATGAGGTGGATTCTGTGCAGGGCAGAAAGGGGAGAAGGTGGTGGAGGCTTTGGGAACTTGTGAGGGGAAAGATCCCAGTTTGGCTCAGGAGAGAGCAGGGAGGATGCTCAGCCTCCGTGCCTGTGCCTGTCCTGCTGTCTCCCTCCTGGGATCCATAAAATCCTGAGAACCTCTCATCTTTGGGTCTCCTTCTCAATTTCCAGGTGGATTTGAATGAGATCCCTCGGGCTGTGGGGCTCAGCTCTGTGACAGCTCCAAGTGCCCCATGCTGGTCCTGCTTTGCAGGTGTCTGCTCCAGGGAATTGGCATCCAGAGGCTGCAAAGGGAAACGGGGCATCTTCCAGCCCTGGGAAGTTGCAGGGCTCCCAGTATTGCCAACCCCATGGGAGCAGCAGGTCTGGGACCTGCTCCTGGTGCTGTGCTGGGGATCCCTGCAGGAGCTGCTGTCTCTCCTGGCATCCCCCAGGGGTGGGGGCATCCCCCCGAGCCTGGGGGACAACAGGTCACTGCAGCCCCACGCCACTCTCCCTTCCCCCTCGCTGTCCCCTCGCTGCCTTTCTGGCACGGCTCAGATCTTTTCCAAGCCTGACACGGGAGCTGCTGGCAGGGAGGAGCTGCAACTCTGGATGACACCCGAGTGCAGGGTGGGCAGTGGGCAAGAGCAGGGTCCCCACTTTAACCCTTCCCTGGCTGCTCAAGCCTCCAGCACTGCCAACTCCCCCCAAAATAACCCCGAGCCGCCACCCAGTTGTGGCGTGTGTGGGTGTCCCCTTTCCAGCAATGCCCTGTCCCGCAGCAGGGACAG
The DNA here is from genome assembly GCF_050655825.1 of Lonchura striata. Taxonomy (NCBI): domain Eukaryota; kingdom Metazoa; phylum Chordata; class Aves; order Passeriformes; family Estrildidae; genus Lonchura; species Lonchura striata. The sequence continues at coordinate 11,469,146 of NC_140729.1, read as the reverse complement.
CAGGAGTGGGGTTGGGGTGGCATCCCCGGCTCCAGGCAGGAACGGGTCAGTGCGTGGCTGCAGGATGGTGCAACCTCCTATTTCCATCTGTGGCCGGGGAGATCATCCCAGGATTTCACAGCTCCTGGGCTGTGTGTGCCGCCCCCACTGAGCACAGCAGGTACAGCCTCGGGGCACCGAGCCCCAGGAGCTGCAGGGCAGCAGCGATCCGGGAACCGCGGGGCATTCATTCCCACGGGTTTGATGCTGCTGCAGGAGCGGAGGTGCCTCTGCAGAGCTGGATTTTTGGAGCTGATGCCCCTGGAGGAGCCGTGCCCCCTTGGAAGTTCAGCACGGAGGATTTGGCTTTCCAAAGGAAGGCAGAGCCGTGATGGGCTCAGCTGAGCCTCTGAAAGGAGCCGGAGGAGGGAGCAGCTCCGTTTGTGGCAGGTGCAGAGCCCCCGGAGCAGTGCAGAGCCCACGGAAGGTGCTGCTGGAACGGGACACAATTCCAGTGGAACTGTGCATCCATCCTGCTCCACGGAAATCCCCAGTGCCAGCACAGCTGTGGGGTGTCCTTGTCCCGGTGCACACCAGGCTGCAGAGGTTTGGCTGCCAGGAAAAGGCTGGAGAGTGTGGAGGGCTCCTCTCTGCTCAAGACAGGCAAAAGGCAGGGAGCTGCTTTGTTCCCATAGCAGGGAATTCATTCTCCATGGGCTTAAAATCATGAAATCAGGAAATGGTTTGGGTTGGAGAGACCATAAAGCTCATTCCATTCCATGGCAGGGACACCTTCCACTGTCCCAGGCTGCTCCAACTCCATCCAGCCAGGCTGCTCCAGTGGCCTTGGGCACTGCCAGGGATCCAGGGGCAGCTACAGCTGTGCTGGGAATTCCATCACAGTCCCTCCCCATCCTCCCAGGGAGGAATTCCTTCCCAATCTCCCATCCATCCCTGCCCTCTGGCAGTGGGAGGCATTGCCTGTGTCCTGTCCCTCCATCTCTTGTTCCAAGTCCCTCCCCAGCCCTGGGTGACAAGCAGTGGCCTGGCTGAGGGACAGTGGTGGCACGTGAGGAGCAGGAGCTGCTGCTGCAGCATCTCAGTGTCCCTGCTTTGGCTGGGAAAAGGCGTCCAGCAGTGCTGGGCTGACTCTGGAATCATTTCCCGAGGACCTTCCCTCTGGCTGGGCTCGGGCACGTTCCAGGCAGCCCACGGTGACGGATGCACTTGGAAACATCCCACATTCCTGCTGGCACGGTTGGCTTGGGCCAGGCTGCAGGCAGAGCACCAAACCCCACCCAGAGCAGGGCAAAGAGCCGCGGTGGTGACAGGAACCAGCCCTGGGGACGTGTCACTCAACGGAGCCAGCGCTGCCAGAGGGGTCTGAGCCACACGCCCCGCTGAGCGCTCAGAAACCTCTGCAATTCAAAGGGTAATGCTGGAGTGATGAAAAATTTCTTTTTTTTTCCTCACTCCAACTCTTCTGATCCCACCACCATTTTAAAATAGAATGGGAAAAGGCTTGTGGTCAATTAATTTTCTTAATTGTGTTTTTTTCTTGTGAAAATCACCCACCCTCTGCCTTTAAAGCAGCCTAAACCCAGTGAGTTCCCAGAACCACCGTGGTGCTGGAATTCCAGCATCCCACAGCAGCGTCCTAAGAGCCAGTTGTGTGTGAAAGGAAATTCTGGAGACTTCCTGTATCTTTCCAGATGGTTTTTGTAATGCAGTTACAGCACAGAATTAAGGGACCACAATTTCTCCAGGGATGGGAACATCAAACCATAAAATGGCACAGAAAGGAATGTAAATTTGTTTATAAAATGGTTGATTTTGTCTGGCACAATGGATGATGCTTATCCAGAGTCCTGAGAGAAATTCCCATAATCCTGAAAATTCCAAAGGCCTGCCCAGCCCCTGGGAAATCTGCAGGAGCTGAGGTGGATCGCTCCCACCTGCAGGGTGGAGTTCTTCACCCCCTGTTCTACTTGAGGATAAAAAAACCCAAACATTTCACATCAGATTTTTCAATCTTCTGATATTTTTTCCTAAAACTTGTGGGAAATACAGAAGGAACTAAACAAATAAACAGCCCATAGAACTTTTTTCAAGCTGTGGTACCCCTGGGACCACGCCAGGAGGATTTTGTGCAGCCATCAGATTTCCAACACAGCTCCTGTCACCCTGCAGGCTCCTGCTGCCTTGAATGGGTTTTGGAACAAATTTGTGTTTTCCTGGCAGCTTAATCCATGGAATCAGGGGGGTTTTAAAACCTGTTCAATGCATGCAGGGTTGGGGAGGGGGTTTCCTGGACACACAGCAGCTTTGGGAATGGCTCAGGGATCTGATAATCATGGTAGGGGCTGTGTCAGAAGTGACCTTAAAAACTATTTAATCCCACCCCTGCCATGGCAGGGACCCCTCCCACTGTCCCAGGAGCTCCCAGCCCTGTCCAGCCTGGCCTTGGGCACTGCTGGGGATCCAGGGGCACCACAGCTGCTCTGGGCACCTGTGCCAGGGCCTGCCCACCCTGCCAGGGAACAATTCCCAATTCCCAATGTCCCATCCATTCCTGCCCTCTGGCAGTGGGAGCCATTCCCTGTGTCCTGTCCCTCCATCCCTTGTCCCCAGTCCCTCTCCAGCTCTCCTGGAGCCCCTTTGGGGGCTCTGAGCTCTCCCTGGAGCTTCTCCTCTGCAGGTGAGCACCCCCAGCTCTGCCAGCCTGGCTCCGAGGGGTTCCAGCCCTGGAGCAGCTCCGTGGCCTCCTCTGGACTCGTCCCCCTGCTCTGATGTCGGATGGATGCAGAATCCCCACCCTCCCTTTCCTGCTGCCCGGGAGTGCAGCCCGGGGCAGGGCTGGGAGGCAAAGCTGCTCCTGGGGCCGGGATGTGCAGGGGAGGGGGGTCCATGGCAGCGCCGGGGGCATCCCGAGCTCCCAGGCTGGGCTGTGACTCAGCCCCAAACCCTGCGGGAGCCGCCCCAGCCCGGCCGGGATGCTCGGGATGCAGGGAGGGGATTTCCTGCGGGGTGGAAGTGGCACCTGCCTGGTCCTGAGAGGCGCGGAGCAGGTCCTGCATGGCTGTGCTGGGCTGGTTTGGGCTCTCCCAGCCTCTGCCTTTAAAGCAGCCTAAAAAACCCAGCGAGTTTCCAGAACCACCGTGGTGCGTCCCACAGCAGCATTCTAAGAGAAATTTGCATGTGAAAGGAAATTCTGGAGATGTCCTGTATCTTTCCAGATGGTTTTTGTAATGCAGTTACAGCACAGAATTAAGGGACAACAATTTCTCCAGGGATGGAGCATCAAACCCTAAAATGGCACAGAAAGGAATGTAAATTTGTTTATAAAATGGTTGATTTTGTCTGGCACAACGGAGGGTGCTTATCCAGGCTCCCGAGAGAAACTCCCGTAATCCTGAAAATTCCAAAGTTCTGCTCAGCCCCTGGGAAATCCGCAGGAGCTGAGGTGGATCTCTGGTTTCCTGAGGGCTGGGTGCTAACACAGCTCCCGAGGGAGGCCACCCCCTCAGCTTGGCACAGCCTGTGCCCTCCCTGCCCTGGGCACACGAGTCCCTGGTCCCACACTAATCCCTGCTGCAGGGCCCCAGGCCGGCCGGCTGCTCCTGCTGAGTGAAGCTCATTTACACCTGCTCAGGGCCGTTCTGGCTGTTTGCTCTCCTGGGATCCTGTCCCTGCTGGTCTCTGTGGGGTTTTTCCAGAGTGTCCCAAGAGGATGAACCTTGCAGGGCAGGTTTGCAGGTGAACTCCTCTTAGAGCAGCTCAGGGCAGATCCTTGAGCTGTGTTTGAATGGTCAGGACATCCCAGAGCTGTTCCCTGTGTCCACAGGGCTGGCTTCTCTAAAATATCCAGTCTTATTTGCAGAGACATTCTTTAAAGCTTGTTTCTACTTTTATTTCTCTCTCAATAATATCTCTCCTATTCCATGACATTTCTAAGTCAGCATTTTTTATCTCAAAGTTTACATACAGATACATCTTTGTGACCTTTTTATCCAACCTGGAGAATTCTCTACAAATTCGTTTCCCACACCCCCCGGAGCAGCATCCCCCCGGCACACCCCCAGCTGTGCCCATCCTCAGCCACGCAGCCCCATGTGCCTGGGGGGGCTGCATCTCTCTGGCCTGGTTCCCTGGGAAACTCCAGGGCTGCAGGTGCCCCCCAGAGCACCAGAGGCTCCAGGTTCGCAGGTGATCCCCCAGAAAAATAAATTACTTAGGGAGGGAGAAGCTGGACCTGGGTCAGGCAGGTGGGGGGAGATCCCAAGGGCCTGTGTCTCCCAGAGGCAAGAATGTCCTCCCCCTCTCTTCCCCAGCCCATGGGAGGTTATTTTCTGGCCAGAATGAAGTGTCTGGATGAGGTGACTTTTCCAGCAGCCTCAGACAGGACCTGCCCCCCACTGTCCTGTTACACAGAACCCCACACAGCATCCCTGGAGCTCCCAAACCTGCCCTGTTCTTTTGGTGCCTGATTCCTCTGTGTGCCCTCAGCAGTAAAAATATCAGAGGGAACTGAATTTCTCTCCAAGGGTAGCCTGGGCACTCCTGAGCCGGGAGCTGCTCCCAGCTCCCTGCTGGCAAATCCTGGTACAGGACCTGGGGGCTGAGGTGCTCATCCAGGACACGCCGTGGGCAGGGCCCCAGAGCTGCAGCTCACCTGTGTCACCTCACAGCAGCGGGCATGGCCAGGTGATGATTGGCATTGACTCCATGATTCACAGAAGGCTGATCAATCTCTTTATTATTATAGCATTATTAAGAAGCCCATTGCTTTTGGTACACCTGGACATAATTGGTCTTTTAAGTAAAGCACCATCACCACTGGCTAATTAAGAAACCACCTTTTGGTAAACAAATCTCCATAACACATTCCACAGGTTTACAATAATAGGTGCAGAAAGTGAAGATAATAATTATTTATCATTCTTTCCTCTGATCTTCTCACAGCCTTTCCCAGAAAGGCCTGGGAAAGGTCTGTGTCTCTCTGTGGCCACAGAGCTGCTGCCACAGTGTCACAGCAAAAAGGAGTCATTCTTAGCTGAGTGGCCAACATTTAAGAAGCAAATAAATCAGTGCTCTGTAGAGACATTTTAAGTAATTGATTTCCCAGCAGGAAAGATGATGGGGCAGGGATTTTCCTTAATCAGAGACTCTTGGAGGACTCAGGTGCTGGAGAGCTGGGCCAGAGGGGCCTCATGGGTGCTTTGTGCCAGACCTGTCCCTGGGCCTGGACTGCCTTTACCTGTGGAGGCACGAGGAGTCTGGTCTGGGTTATTCATAGCAGCTGCTAAAAACGGGCCAGGAATGGGCCAGGGGCTGCTCCTCCTGTTCCCATGGCCAGGGGCTGCTCCCAGGGTGACATCCTTCACCCGGGCTGGTGGGACCCGGCCCTGTGCCCCCCTGTGGGGCTGGGCTCACTGGGGACAGAGGGGTGCTGGGCTGAGCCCCAGCAGAGCCTGCGCTTGGCTTTGCTTCCAAGCCTGGGAGGCAAGCAGAGATGCTGGTGGCTTCTCAGCTGTGGTGTGTGGGATCTGGACGTGGGATTAGTCCTGCTCCTGCTCCCTGGGGCTATCCCATCCTCTCTAGGTGGCCCCAAAGGGCTGTGAGCAGCACCAGGAGCTGCAAAAGACCCCGAAAAGCCACAAAGAATTCCCATGCCAGGGGCAACACCCTTTTTGAGCCTCCCCGTGTGATCTCAGGCAGTGCTGCCCTGCCCCGACATCTCCCCCGGCGGCTGCCAGCCCGCTCCTGGTGCTGCCAGGCGCTGCTCCATCGGCCGGGAGCGGCTCGGTGCCTCCAGCCCAGCGGCAGGGGAGGGGACAGGGGCGGAGGAGGGGATGGGGCAAGAGAGGGGACAAGGTCAGGAACAGGGAACAGGGGCAGGAGAGGGGACAGGGGCAGAGGAGGGGATGGGGCAAGAGAGGGGACAGGGGCAGGAGAGGGGATGGGGCAAGAGAGGGGACAGGGGCAGGAGAGGGGATGGGGCAAGAGAGGGGACAAGGGCAGGAACAGGGAACAGGGGCAGGAGAGGGGACAGGGGCAGAGGAAGGGATGGGGCAAGAGAGGGGACAGGGGCAGGAGAGGGGATGGGGCAAGAGAGGGGACAGGGGCAGGGGAGGGGACAGGGGAAAGAGAGGGGATGGGGGAAGGAGAAGGGACCGGGCAGGAGAGGGGATGGGGCAGGAGCAGGGCTGGGGCTGCTCGCGGCGGCTCCCCGGGGCAGGAATGAGCAGAGTCATGGGGCTGCAGAAACCTGAGCCCGGCGCTGATCGCTGGTGGCAGCTGGAGGCAGAGCCACCTCCGGCCGCGGGGACAGCGCCGGGGAGGCACGGCCCGGGCAGCACCCCGGGCACGGAGCGGGGGGCAGCGGCCCGGGCTGGTCCTGGCAGCTCTGCCAGTGCCGGTTTCCAGGGAAACTGAGGCTGCCCCGAGTGACGAGCTCCTCTGGGCCCTCAGAGCTGCCAGAGATGAGGTGGGAAGGTCAAGATGCACCAAGGGAAATAGAGGTTGGATATTAGGAAAAAGGTTTTTACAGAAAGGTGATAAAGTTCTGGGATGGCTGCCTGGGGAGGTGGTGGTCACCATCCCTGGGTGTGTTTAACAAAGCCTGGATGTGGCACTGGGTGCCAGGGTTTGGTTGAGGTACTGGGGCTGGGTTGAACTCGATGATCTTGGAGGTCTCTTCCAACCCAGTGGTTCTGTCATGCTGTGAATTCTGTGATGGGCACTGTGGGTCCTTCTGGAGCATGGGTGGAGCTCCTTCTGATGATCCTGGTGGATCCATTCCCAGATGGAGGTGTTCTGTGATCCCCTGCACCAGTGCATTCCCACTAGGATTTAGGGTGATCAAACCAGCCACAGCCCTTTGCTTCTTGTTTTTTTTTTTGAGCTCCCTGTTATCAAGGGGAAGGTTCCAGAACTGCTCAAGTGGAGCAGGAACTGGGTGTAAGTCCAGAGTAATTCATGAGAAGCAGCACTGGTGGCACCTCTGCCCCCTGCCCAAGCATTGTCCCCTCTCAGAGACACCTGGGACCCAAAGTTCCCTTTTTGTTTGCTTTGATGAGGTCCCACCTCTGGGGTCCATCCCCCCACCCGTGGGGGAACCTGCTCTGGGCTCTGTTCTGCAGCAGCCAGGGCCACAAGCTGGGCTGGGACCAGACTCCACTTTGCAGTGATGGGACTCTGTGCCATTACACAACCCTGCTCAGGAAGGACAGAGCTCTCCCTGAAGCAGATGGAGTCAGAGAATCCTTCAGGATGGGAAAGCCCTCTGAGATCATCAAGCCCAACTGTTCCCCAGCCCTGCCAAGGCCACCACTGTCCCCTGTCCCCAAGTGCCACATCCACTGGGTTTTTAAACCCCTCCAGGGATGGGGACTCCATCCCTGCCCTAGGCAGCCTGTTCCAAAGTCTGGTCAACTTTTCAGTGAAGAAATTTTCCCAACACCCAATTTAAACCTGGCACAGTTATTCCCTCTCCTCCTGTCCCTGTTCCTGGAGCAGAGCCCGACCCCCCGGCTGTCCCCTCCTGGCAGGGGCTGTGCAGAGCCAGAAGGGCCCTGAGCCTCCTTTGCTCCAGGCTGAGCCCCCCACCCCCAGCTCCATTTCCAGTCTCTTTTCCCATCAGGACTGTAAATGTCCAGTTCTCCCTAATCCCAAAGGGCTGAGGGTTTCCAGCTCTCAGCACGGCAGAGCTGGGGCTCTGGGGAATATCGATCCTGAAGGTTTTTTGGGGAAGTTTGTGTTTGCCAGTGGGATGCTTGCTTTGGGAGGGTGAGGCACAGAGGCATCTCTGTCGCAGTGTCCATGAGAAGCAGGGTTGAGTTTTATGGAATGCTGGGCTCCTATCCCATACACTCTGGTGTTATGGGACATTGTCAAGGCACAAGAACTTCTGCGGTGTTGGGGGAACCTCTGCCAGCATCTCCACCTCTCCCAGGGCATGTCAGCCGCTTCCCCCAGGGGCAGCCACTCCTCCACAATTCCCTCTCTGCAACTCTTTTCATGCAGTAGAACATCCTTACCTCTCCTAACCCACCCTGTTCCTTCTGGGAAGTCATCTCTGTAACATCCAAAAGTGCTGTTACTGCTTCACTTTCTGGCACAGGAGAAGCCTGTGACCCTTCCTGGGAGCAGAGCCACTCAGCAGGGCAGGTTCCTCGTGCTTCCCATGGCTGGGAGCTGTGCCAGAGCCACAGCCCTGCAGGACCCAGCTCCTCTGGCTGAGGAACCTCCTGTCTGAGGGATCACAGGCCCCTTGCAGGAGCTGCAGGAGCAAAGCTGTTGATGCTCTGCCAAGGGGAGGCATCTGGAGCAGGGCTGCTGCTTCCAAAGGTGTTTGGTTGTGTTGAAACACCATGTTTGGGCTGTGAAATTGTGTGTGACATTGCCAGATGGTGACAGGGACACCAGGTTGTGACAGGGACACCAGGTGTCCCAGCCTCACAGTGCCTCCTGACCGGAGACGGAATCACAGAATCACAGAATCACAGAATTAATGAGGTTGGAAAAGACCTTTGAGATCTTCAAATCCAATCCATGGCCCAACACCCCCTTGTCACCCCGACCATGGCACTCAGTGCCACATCCAGGCTTTCCTTAAACACCTCCAGGGATGGTGACTCCACCACCTCCCTGGGCAGCCCTTTCCAGTGCCATATCTTTCTGGGAAAATTTTTCTCCTGATGTCCAGCATAAACTTCCTCTGGTGCAGCTTAAGGTTATGTCCCCTTGTCCTGTTGCTGCTCCTGGGAGCAGAGCCCAACTCGTTCCTGGCAGCACCCTCCTGTCAGGGAGTTGTGGAATTGTGTCCCTCTGAGCCTCCTCCAGGCTGATGTTTCCCAGCTCCAGATGGGAATGGGGGTCTGGGAGGAGCAGGAACACCCGGGGTGCTCCGTGATCCACGCGCGATAACCTTCCCTGTGGGCTCAGCATTTCTGCCATAAACGCATTTGGTAAAACCCCCCTGAGATCCAGGCGGCCCCGTGGTGTCCCCGGGTGGATCCCAGCCCCTTGTCCCCGCAGGCTGGGCGCGGCTGGCCCGGCAGCAGAATGAGAGGATGGCCAGCCTGCCGCACATCCCGGGCCCCGAGAACCTGCGCCCCTTCACCCCGGCCTCGCTGGCCGCCATCGAGCAGCGCATGGCCGAGGCCGAGGCGCTCCGGATAAAGCGGCAGCACGTGGAGATGCCTGAGGAAGAGGAGGTCAAGCCCAGCAGTGACCTGGAAGCCGGCAAGAACTTGCCCCTCATCTATGGTGACCCACCCGTGGAGCTCATCGGGACCCCCCTGGAGGACCTGGACCCTTTCTACAAGGACAAGAAGGTGAGGGCCAGAGCTTTGCCCGTGGTAGGCTTGGCCTTAGGTGTAAGTCCCAAGCAAAAGACCCAAGCAGGGACCTCCTGTGCTCTCCACAGTGCTTACCTGAGCTCATCCTGGTGATCCACCACCCCAGACTGCTGTAGTTGCTTCTCTTCCAAAGCAGAAAGCGTCTCCAAGCCTTTGGAGCTCCAAACATGCAGAGATCTCCCCTCCGAGGGCAGCCCTTGGTCCGTGCTGTTTTGGGGGTTGTAGAAGGACTAACCCCCCTCCCCACTTCTCTCCACAGACGTTCATAGTTCTCAACAAGGGCAAGTCCATCTTCCGCTTCTCGGCCACCCCTGCCCTCTACATGCTGGGGCCCTTCAACCCCATCCGCAGAGGAGCCATCAAAGTCCTCATCCATTCATATCCTTGATCTCTGGGATGCTGCTCCATGGCCAGGCCAGACCCCAGTGTTCAGCGTCCAAACTGCCCCAGGAGAGGGACAAGTGAAGGGGCTCATGATGGGGTGGTGTGGAAACCTCCAGGGCCCCAGCACAGCCAGGACCTGCTGTCCAGAGCTTTACTCCAAGGAGCAGGTTCTTGATGGGTTCCCTGGAGGCACCAAAATCTCTCTTCTGGCTGGAGAAGGGAGGAATCAGTTTGGATGGGGAAGGGAAGAAGCCCAAGAGGTGAAGCTTCCTAGGGAGAGGCTGAAGGGTTTTGAGGCCTGGAGACACTTGGGAAGGAAGGGAAATGTTCATGGGTCAGGAGATCTGGTCCCACTGGGAAGGGCGTGAGCAGGGGAGCTCCAAGGAGACTTTGGGAGAGGGAAGCAGAGGAACCAAGACAGAGAGAAAGGTGGGACAGGAGCCCAAGAGCACGAGGGGCATGGCAGGGTGGGTGGAAATGATTCCAGAAGAGCTCTGGAGGAAGTGGGGGTTCATGGCCATGGGGCAGGATGAAAAGAGGGAGGTTTTGCAGCAGAGAAAGCTCTAAGAGCTTTCTAGAAAGAGGCTGAAGGGTTTTGAGGTCTGGAGAGACTATGAAGGGAAGGGAAAGCTCTATCCAAAGGTGATGGAGAGGAAGGAGCACAGGGAACAGAAAGGGAGGCAGAGCCAGAACCACAGAGCTGGGAAGGGGATCAGAAAGGAAGGAAAGGGGCTGGGACCATGCATGGCAGCAGAGAGGAAAAGAGGGAAGTGTGAGCACAGGACTGAGTCAGGAGAGCAGCAGGAGGAGCAGGGCAGGGTGAGGGACCAAGGTGGCAGCCAGGACAAGAGGAACAGGGACATTTGGCTTCCTGACCGTGGGGAGGGGGGATCCATGCACCATCCAGAGCTTTCATCCTTGACCAGGTTTTAAATTATTCAGCATGTTCATCATGATCACCATTTTAACCAACTGCGTGTTTATGACGATGAGCAACCCTCCAGCATGGTCCAAGAACGTGGAGTGAGTCCTGAGACCTCCCCTGGCCATGGGGACAGCCCAGCTTGGCAGTGTCCCTCAGGAGGGACAAGACCAAGGCTGAGAGAGGGGGGTGGGGATCCAGGCACCCTTCAGCACAGGGGAGGTGTCACTGGCAGGTGCTGGCAGCCCTCAGAAGGGACGTCCACACTCTCTGTGTGGCATTGAAGAGTGAGAATGTTTCAGAGCTACCCAAAATCTGGTGGGATCCCATGTCTGGAGAGCCTTGAAGAGCAGGTTGGGCTGGGCTGGGTCAGCACTGTCAGTCTGGAGAGGCTGAGCTGATCCACTTGTCCAGGGACCATGGATAACCCAGGGGAGAGGGGAAATCCAACATTTTCTGCTGTGATTCTGCACAGCCAGGTCTCAGCAGGGCTCTACAGAGAGTGTGGGGGGTGGGACATCAGCAGGGACAGAGGTGCTGCAGAATGGCCACCAGAGGGATTGGTACCTTGAGATGTCCCAGCCCACCTCACGAGGTGAGGAGAAAACTTCTCCCAGTGCTGAGAAAACCCCTCAGCCCCCAGCGTCAGCTCCTCAAGACATTCCCCCTGGGAGGGAGGGACAGAACCTTGGACCTGAGTAAGTGTGTCCTGAGTGACCAGTCCCGTTTCAGATACGCCTTCACTGGCATCTACACCTTCGAGTCTCTCATCAAGATCCTGTCAAGAGGCTTCTGCATCGATGACTTCACATTCCTGCGGGACCCCTGGAACTGGCTGGACTTCATGGTCATCTCCATGGCGTGAGTCCAGTGGGACGGGGAGGACAGGAGGGAAATTTCAAGGAACGAGGAGTGTTCTGGGCAGAGCCCCTGGAGCTCTTCCCTCTCCTGCCTCACAGCTACATCACCGAGTTCGTGGACCTGGGGAACATCTCCGCTCTCAGGACCTTCCGTGTGCTCCGTGCCTTGAAAACCATCACGGTGATACCAGGTGGGACTTAGAGAAGGGGCCTCCCCTCCATGCCTTCCCCTGAGCTCAGGTATTCCCACTGTTCCCAGCAATTCCTGGTTCTTTTGTCAGCTCCAAGAGAAAACAGAGGAAATGAGGTATTGCATAAATTTTCCATGTAAATTCAGCTTTTGGGCCAGGTCCTGCTGATTTTACATTTTGAAATTGGCTGCACTCATCAGGTTGTTTGGCAGCCCCTGAAGAGGCAGAGGTGATGTTTTTAAGGCTCCTTGAAGATGAATTAAGGGAATTTGTGCTCCCAGTGGATTTATGGGTTTGGTAAACCAAATCTCTCAATTTTTGAAGATATGAACTCAGTTTTGTGCCCATTGTTGGCTGTCTGGTGCTGAGGCTGAGGCATTTAACAGGTATTGGTTTAACATCACCCAAGACATCCAGACTCATGTGAGGATCACCTTATCAAATCCCTCTGATTTCTGATTTCCAAATTTGATACCATTTCAACACCATGCTTTCAACACCTGCTGCAAGCACACAGAAATCAGAAGCGTGAGATTAAACTGAAAATGAGAATTCCTTGGGGTGAACAAATCCTTGTAGTGTCCCTGCAGGCTCCAGATCGTGAGGGTTCACATTTGAATGTTTTTTTTTCCTTCATCAGACTAAAAATTACATTGAGCAAAATGTAAACTGCTAGTTCTTTCTGGAATTACATTCCCAAGGGCTCTGCAGAAATAGCAGTGGCAAAAATAAACTGGTTTAGAACATCTGACCTTGGTCAGGCCCTTGGAGAACAGGATTTTACCTAAATAGTTTGGGGAATGAGGAGCTGGCAGGAGGACAGGTCTAAAAATCATTTCCTTGGAGAATTTCTCTATGTGAGAAAGCTCTGGGCTCAGAGAAGATCTAAAGATGGACATTGGGATGTCCCAGCATTGCCCATTGTCCATGTAGACCTTGGCTGACAGGAACCCCATCCTCCCTGGAAAAACCACGCTGAGGATCTGTGGGTGAGCCTCCCTGGGGAGGGAACGGTGATGCTGTGGGGAGAGATGAGTTGGGCACAGCTTGAAGGGATCAGGATGAGGGGTCTGGCAGGGCTCCCAACCACCCAGGGACAGCAGTCAGGCCACAGAGGCTTTTTGGGGGCTGGGTGAGATACACAGCATCGTACAGAGCAAAGAGCTTCTCCATGTCCAACTCTGAAGTGCTTCACTCCAGTGCTTTGGTACAAAAAAATGCCAAATTGTGGCATTTAGGGAAAAAAGAAAATTCAAAGTAATTGATGGCTGCCAGACAGGGGTGGGCTTTGGTTTGGATATCCCAAGGCTGGGATGAAGAAGTCACCAGCACCAGCCCAAGGGTGACAGTTGTGGGGGGCCCAGCCTTGTGTGGGGACAGAGCTGGGATGGGATGGGGGCCTGAACTCAGGGGTGGCACACGTCCCCACCACAGCCAGCACCTTTTGGGGACACTGCAAATTAACCAGTGAGCAACCAGCTCAGTGGTGATGCCTCCCCCCAGGGCTGAAGACGATTGTGGGGGCTCTGATCCAGTCAGTGAAGAAGCTCTCGGATGTGATGATCCTCACAGTTTTCTGCCTGAGCGTCTTTGCCCTCATCGGCCTCCAGCTCTTCATGGGCAACCTGCGGCAGAAGTGCGTGCGCTGGCCTCCCCCCAACAGCACCTTCCTGCAGGACCTGGGGCTGGACAACGACACCTCGGTCAACTCAACCTCCTACGACTTCATGGATGACTTCACTGGGAACTTCACCGGGAACTTCACCGGGAACAGCACCTTTGACTTTGAGGCCTACATCAGCGATGAAGGTAAAGCTCCTGCAGCCCCTTCTCCTCTGACCCCTCACCCCGCTTCGTTCCTCAGTTTTCTGCTCCTCCTGGCTGCTCCAAGGTTTGCTCACAGGGATCTTCCTGCCAAAGCTGGTGGGTGGAACAGGCCGTGCACCCTCACCAAATGGACAGATGGGATCAAATCCCCCTGGACAGGGACAATGAGGTCCACTTGGACAAGCTGAGCTCTTCCAGGAAGGTTTCACAACAAGAAGGTTTGGATGGACCAGTCTCCATCTCTCCCCAATGTGCCATAGGTGTGGTTACAGCAAGAAGACCAAACTCTTGAGGATCAGGTGGAACTTCGGGTGGAAAAGCAGAGGAAAAGATACAGCAATGACATTTTGAAGCCACTTTTCACTATATAGATCCTTTCCTAGGTACTACAGTGCCCAGTGAACCCTTTATGTAACACCACAAAAGCCACAGGATGGGAGGGAGAGAGAGAGGGAGAGGTGGAACCAGCACAGGTCCTCAGGAAGGTCTACCTTTCTCCTTTCCTACACCTTCTTTGAAAATTATGCCCGAAGTGTGGTGGGTTTTTTGTTTGTTCTTCAGTTTTGAGATTTTAAACTCCACAAGAATGTAAAAATCTAGCAAATCTGCCTGGTAGAGCCGCAGGGTGGCAGGGTGCCCCACAGGGATGCCCCACATCTCATTTAGGACACAGAATGAGTCCTGTGTCCAGCTCAGAAGCCTGGACTGGGTCTCAGCTGAGCTGCTTGGCCCAACAATCAGCTCCAGCATTCATTACAGGAAGGTTTTGTCAGGGCACAAGTTCCGTCCATGGGATCTGATGAGCTCTCAGCAAAGAGGAGCTGCCCAAGGCCACGAGTGCAGCAGAGCAGCTGCTGGGGCCGGCCCAAAACCCTGGAATTGCACAAACAGGGTATTTCCTCCCTGAGCCCCCACAGGATAAAGAGAAGCCCCATGGCAAGAAAGCAGGCAGAGCCGGGGAGGATCCAGGAAGCCCCAGAATCCTGGGAGGGCTGTGCTGGGTGATGTTCAGGACTGGATCCAGCTGCCCTCTGCCACCTCCAGGTGTGGGTGTCTGCAGGTGCTGCTCTGTGTCCCTGGGCAGGTCACCTGGGGTGGCACTGCTTGGCAGCTCCTGTGGCTCTGGATCTGTGCTGGAGCCCTAAGGAAGAGCTGCAAGGAACCCTGGGGTCCCCAACAGTGACGGGAGCAGCAGGAAAAGGTGCAGCCATGGAGCAGGAGCAGTTTCCCCAGGTTTTCCTGGGACATCTGCAGTGCCCCATGCTTGGTGCTTCCTGGAAATGCCCCAATTTCCCAGGAAAACAGGTCAGCCCTGATCCTTTGACCTCACATTAACCCATTTTCCAGGTGGCCTGACCCTGGCCAGATCCAGAGGGATTTCCAGGCTTGGGAGGGACCTGGCTGGATTTATGTAACAATCCCAGGAGCTCCCTGTGACAGAGGCAAGACAAACAACAAAATCAACAGAGAGTAGATAACCACGTGCCTGACACTGGGAGTCAACAAATTCTGCTGGGATTCAAGGAATTTCCCTGACAGCAAGTTGCACCCAAGAGTTTGAAAATCAATGTTTGTGCTTATTTATTTATTTATTTATTTATTCCTTTTTACTCCTTGCTCTTTCCCCACCTGCAAAGCCAATTTTTACTTCCTGGAGGGAGCCCTGGATGCCCTGCTCTGCGGGAACAGCAGCGACGCTGGGTGAGTGAGACCCCCTCCCTCTGGGACAGGGAGCTGGCACAGCTCGTGGGATTCCTGGTGCTTGGGATGGGACAGGGTTGGGGCTGGGAATGTGGCTCTGCAGGGGAACAGTCCAGGAATCCCAGTGGATCAGCTTGGGGAGCACCCTGAGGGTATCAGTTGGATCATGCCAATGGTACCAGCTCAAGGATCTCAGTCTGGGCATCACACCTGCATCAGCTTCAGCTGGAAACCGTTCAGGCATCCCAGATTTATCAGCTTGAGGGGTCCCAGTCTGAGCATCCTGTCTGTGCCAGCTTTGGGGGGCATCAGCTATCAGACAGGGGCAGGTGGTGTCAGCCCAGGCATCCCACCTGTGCCATCCTGGAGGGGAGGGTCCCCCCGCTACACCCCCTCTCTAGGGATGGGTTTGGCTGCGGGGCCCTGCCAGGGTCTCATCCCTGCTGCCCCCCGGCAGGAAGTGCCCCGAGGGCTACGAGTGCATGAAGGCCGGGAGGAACCCCAACTATGGCTACACCAGCTACGACACCTTCAGCTGGGCCTTCCTGGCCCTTTTCCGCCTCATGACCCAGGACTTCTGGGAGAACCTCTTCCAGCTGGTAGGCACTGCCCCTGCACCCCTGGGCAAGTGTTCTTGTGTCCGTGCTGCCCCTGAGATGGAAAGTCACTGACGGGAACCTTGTGGGTCCTTCTCCTGTGGTTTGTGGATTCAGCCAGGATCAGTGGGGATGGGGATGGTCCCATGCACTTCATGCACTCCTTTCCTAACATGGGAGTGCAGTGTATTTCCCAGGGTGCTGTCAGCTTGAGCGTGGAAATCAGGGATTTATAAGATTGTCCAGAGCATCTCTGGCTCGAGTTGAGGGAAAGGATAGGGAGAAGAAGCCAGGTCATTTGTCCCCTCGTTGAGTTTTCCTCTAGGGAGACACCACAAAACCTTGACTCCACAGACTGGCCAGGTAAAAGGGATCCTACACCTAAGGCTACCCCTGTCCTCTGGGAAGGTTTGCCCAGATGATCAGAGTCAGAAAAGGACCACGCTGTCCTGAAGGTGAGCCCTGAGACAGTGGGGGCTGAGCAAAGCGAGTCAGTGATGGAATATTGGTCCCACCTCCATCAGTCCCAGCCCCTGGGAGCCTTGGAAACCAAGGCTTCTCTCTGCCACCAGTCCCAGCCCAGTGCCAGGGCCTGCAGCAAGGTCCATTGGGCAATGACCAACCCTCGGAGAAGACAGAAGCAGAAATTTCCTTCCTACCACAACCAGGAGGGGCAGCGCCTTTTCTTGGGAGCGTCACCAAAGTGACATTGTGACACCCTTGCCACCACTTCCCACAGACACTGAGGGCAGCAGGGAAAACCTACATGATCTTCTTCGTGGTGGTGATCTTCCTGGGCTCCTTCTACCTCATCAACCTCATCCTGGCCGTGGTGGCCATGGCTTATGCTGAGCAGAACGACGCCACCATGCTGGAGGAGCAGCAGAAGGAGGAGGAATTCCAGCAGCTCATGGAGCAGCTGAAGAAGCAGCAAGAGGAGCAGGAAAGGCTGGTGAGTTGGAAGAGTGGAGGCCAAAATGAGAGGTCTTGGGGATAGGGAGAGGAAATGAAGGCAGCAACAAGCATGATGTAAAATCCAAATAAAAGCTCAATATGGTCCAAAACAGAAAAAATAAAAGAAAAAAATGGAGTGACTATTTTGGGCATCACATCTGAATCAAAAAACTGAGATATTATCATGGGTGGGGACAAAAAAGGATGAAAAGATCAAATTTCCACACCCAAATCCCAACCCAGAGTGCACTGGGAGGCAGCAGAGAGGAGCAGCACAGGGATGTTTGAGAGGAGGAGGAGGTGAGGGACGTGAAAGGCCTCAGAAGTTCCAGTGGATCTCCTGCAGCAGCCTGGCAGGAGCCTGACAGGAGCCCAGCTTGGTGTCACCAGGGCACACAGGAGGCACTCAGGGGCAGCTGCAGCACAGCTCAATGTGTCAGCAAACCCTTGGCTTTGGAGACACAACCAAGGGCTCGAGACAGCCTGGGCCACCAGGGAGGCCCTGGTGTCCTTATGGGAGCCAAGGAAACGGGAATGGTAGAAGTGTCCATGCTCATTGCAGGAGGGTTGGAAACTAATGGTCTTCCTGGTCCTTTCTAACCCAAACCACCCTGGGATTCAATGAACACCAGCTGGGAAGGGACCTCCAGGATCATCTGTTCCAGCCCTGCTTGGCCAAAGCACAACCAGGACAAGACATGTCCCGTTGTGGTGCCAAGTCCTTGGGAATGTTTTTCAGTACAACTTTCCTATAAAAACATGGCCAAAAGCCTCTGGTGCTGCAGCCCAGGCATTTTCCAGCTCTAACCATCCTTTTGGTCCATGTCAGCAGCATCTGCAGGAGACATCCCTGAAAATCTCCTTGTCTGGGCAAGACACCACCTCCTTCACATGTAGAGAGACACAAACCAATGTTTGACTCTCTCCAGAGCCTCTTATCCCTCTTCTCTTATCTGTCCAGAGCTACAGCATCCCCTGGGAAGTGGCTGTTCCTCTCTGGCTGCTGCTGTTTGCAGGAAGGGTCTGGGCCAGCCCTGCCTGAGGGTCAGGCTGGTGCTGAGGCCCCTTCCCTGAGCAAATCCACCAGAGAAGTGCCCAAAGGCTTTGTTAAAGGATGTCTCCCTTTAGAGTCACACAGAGAAATTAAAAAGACAGAGGGAATTAAGCTGATAGTGAGGGCAAAGCACCTACAAGAAATGGGGCCTTGGATCTATTTAATATCCCATGATTAAAGGTGGAAAATGTCCTGGACTTCAGCAATGTGCTGTGAGAACAGAGAATTTCCCACTTCGCTGTGGCATCATCAGTGCTATGAGAGGGTGTAATAAACTTCAAATTTTAATAGCACTGTTGAAAATAAAAAAATAAAGGACAAAAACCGATTTTTTTTTTTTTAATGTGTTAATACAAAATTTAGTTCAAATGCAAAAATCCTGGAGGCCACATTTCAGCAAGAGACTTGAGGATTTTTCTTCTTTGCCATTTTGGATGAGAGCTCACTGCAAAGGGCAAAGTTTCCTGCTTGAAGGACCAAGATTTGCTCAGTTTTGTCCTTAGGAATTATTCTCCCTGACCAAATCTGAACAGACCTAACTCAGCTGTGGAGAGCTGAGTGTAGGGGGTGTAAGAGAAAGGGAAAACTGTAACTTGTATAATTTTGTGTAAAACTGTAATTCTTTTTTATTTGTGATAATAGAAGTGGTTAGAGGTGGTGTTGTAGTGGGAGGTTGGTAGTTTCAATGGTTATGAAATGGTGTTTGTTGTAGGTATTGGGGATTGTTATTTTGTTGTATGGTAACTTTTTGTAGGGAAAAGGGAAAGGGAAAGGGAAAGGGAAAGGGAAAGGGAAAAAGGAAAAGGAAAAGGAAAAGGAAAAGGAAAAGGAAAAGGAAAAGGAAAAGGAAAAGCCTGGAAATCCAGGACAGCCTGGGTTGGAAGGGACATGAAAGCTCACCCAGTCCCCCCCTGGCACAGGACACTTCCCACTACCCCAGGTTGCTCCAAGTCTCCATCCACCAGTTCCAGGGAGGGAAGGAATTTTCCCAGCCCCTGGAGCCCTCAGCCACCCTGGGATGTCCCCACGGCTGTGGACACAGGGGTGACAGGGACGGGCTTGTGCAGTTGCAGGAGCGCTCGTCCAGCAGCAATTCCCTGCCCAGCAGCGTGGCCGGGAAGGGGCAGGACTCAGACCTCAACAGTGACCAGGACAAGGCCAAGGACTGCAACGGGCAGGTGGTGCCCAAGATCACCCTGCAGCGATCCGACACCGTGATTGATGTAGGTGCCAGCTCTGCCCCTGCCATCCCTGAGGGTGCCCAGCCTCCTGAGGCACCAGGCTTGTGCCCACCTCGCTGTGGGTTGGGTCCTACAAGCCTTTTTGGGGTGCCCACCTTGCACTCAGAGGTCTCTCCAGACCATTCCCTGTTTTCTCTCTGCTCTGTCTTTCAGAGCATGGAATAACTCTGTACCCCTCCCTCCTCTCCTCCCAGTTCAACCTCACCCATGAGCCGGAGAAGCCAGACCTCAACCACCTCACTGTGGGCAACCAAGATGGGCCAGGGCTGGAGAAGAGGGTGGGAAGTGCTATCAGTGTCATCTCCAACGCTGTGGAAGGTATGTCTCGTTGGGTGAGGGTCCTGGTCAGTGCTGCAGGGCCTGGGCTGGTGACAGTGGCTGTCCCAAATTCCCAGCCCCACACAAGGGATGACTCCAGCCCTGGGGTCTCCATATGGGGTCAGTGATGCTCAAGCCAGACTTTTCATCCCAGCTCACTGGGATGATGCCTGGAGGCAATAATCCATTATCTCACACAAATTAAAGGGATTGCAGTTGATTAGAGGAATTTCCAGAGCCAACTGGGAACTGCTGAGCAACTTCCCATGAGCTGCTGTGTCAGCTCCAGCAAAAAGCACCATGAACTCAGCAGTTCCTGTCTCCTCTCTCCCCGAGAACAGTCATGAAACCCTCTGGTCAGCCCAGAGCAGTCCCCTGGATGTCCTGGCAATCTCAGGGTGGCACGAACACCTCAAATCCCACCCAGGGGCTGGGAGCAGGACTGGATCCACAGTTCCCTGGCTGATCTGCCTTTCCAGCCCTCTCCAGTTTGGAGGGCCAGGTCTACATCATCTCTGTGCCTGGGCATGGGAAGGCTCTCCTTTTAGCCCCTGTATTTTTTGGGTGCCACAATACAAAAAAGGTCTTAAAAAGTGTCCAAAGGAGGGCGTAGAAAATGATGAAGGATGTGGAGGAGCCATATGAGGAGTGGCTCAGGTCACTTGATTGTTCATCTGGAGAAGAGGAGAAGAAGGTGAGACCTCAGCTCCTTCCATGGGGCAGCTCCGATCTCTGCTGCTTGTGACCAAGGACAGGACAAGGGGACGAGCTTGTGCCAGGGGAATTTTGGATGGGTCTCAGGGAAAAGTTCTTCCCCCAGAGGTGCTGGCACTGCCCAGGCTTCCTAGGGAATGGTCCCGGCCCCGAGGCTGCCAGAGCTCCAGGAGGGTTTGGACAGCGCTACCAGGGGTGCCCAGGGTGGGATGTTGGGGGCTTTGGGCAGGGCCAGGAGCTGGATCAATGATCCCTGTGGGTGGCTTCCAGCTCAGGATATTCCATGCTATTAAAATCATAGATCAGAGCTGGTCCAGGACCTCAGGGGAACTTCTCCTGAAGGTCAGCACTTGCCCACCCAGGTGAGGACAAGATAATCCCACACGTTTCCTTTCCCACCCTCAGAGCTGGAAGAAGCTCACCAGAAATGCCCACCCTGGTGGTACAAATTTGCCCACACATTCCTGGTCTGGAATTGCTGCCGTCCATGGGTGAAGCTGAAGGAGTTTGTCAAGCTGGTAGTGATGGACCCCTTTGTGGACCTGGGCATCACCATCTGCATCGTGCTCAACACTCTCTTCATGGCCATGGAGCACTACCCCATGACGGAAGAGTTCGAGAACGTGCTGACCGTGGGGAACCTGGTAGGGAGCTCCATCCCTCCCTTTCAAACCCCCACCCCGGAGGGCAGATCCCCTCTGCTGCTGTGTGACACATCCCAGGTGCTGACAGAGCACTGCAGGGCTCTGCCCACGGCATCCCTGCACAGGGCTGGGCCCTGGCATGGCCCAGACCCAAGGGCACTGATGGGATTGGGACCCACCATTCCCTGCTCCCCTCCTGCTGCATCCCTGCCAGGCTCGGTGCATCCTGAGCCACCCTCTGCATCACAGCCCTGGGTGACACCACAGTGTCCCCACTGAAATGCTGGGTGCCACGGGGCAGAGCAGGGCGTGTTCGATTGTGGGAGCAAACAGGTCCCCACTGAGCAGGAAGCAACAACACAGCATTAAAATTAATAATAATCAGGGATTTGTCCAGTGGAATCACTGCAAATCTTGGCTGTCCTGATTTTATAGGAGCATTTAGTGGCTGCTCCTGCTTGGAGCTGGTGACAAATGTCTCTGAGCTGGATGGATCTGCTGCGGGAGGCCCTGGCAGCGGTGGGCTGAGGAATGGGAGCGCTCCCATCTCCTGGGCTCCCCCTCTGCCCTGCGCCAGCACCTGCGGGGCTCTGGAAGCGCAGCCCTGGAGTGACAGACGCCGCTGCCCGGGCGGGCGGGACCGGCTCTGGTTTCATCCAGGAAATACAAGGGCATTAATGGGCTGGGGCTCAAGGCACGGCCGGGCTGAGGCGGCTCCAGAGCTTCCTTGGAGCCAGGAGCGGATCCTGGATGCGGGGGCAGCCCGGGGGATGATCTGCTGGGGAAGGGCCCGGTGGGGACGGGAGCAGGAGGAGCAGATCCCCCTGAGCCGGGGCTGCCCCGCATCCCCTGCCTGTGCCCGGGGTAGGAGCTGCCTGCCCCACCACACTATGTACGGGACAAGGGCAGGGATCAGCTGGGAGGAGCAGGACAAGGGATGTTTGTGGGCTGCCGTGCTGGGGACACGTGGGGACAATCCTCTGCGGTACTGAAGCAGGACAGGGGATGTTTGTGGCTTGCCATGCAAAGGACATATGGGGACAATCCCCTGGAATGCAGCTGCAGGAGCAGGACAGGAACATTTGTGGGCTGGCATGCAAGGGACATGTGGGGACACCCCCGGGATGCAGGAGCCTCCCTGCTGCTCCTCCCTGCTCCGTGGGGGATAGACCTGTCCCAACACCGTCCCCAGTCAGGGCAGATCTGTCACAGGCCCTCTGCACGTGCTGTGCCGTGGAATGGCAGCAGGGATGGTGACTGTCACCTGGCTGAGCCCTCTCTGCAGTGACACAATGCTGCACGTGCTGCTGTGGTCCCAGGAAAGGAGCAATGTGTAAAATCCAGCTCAGCTGTCACTGGGCTCAGGGAGGGACAGGGGCATCCCAGCAGCAGCCCAGTTCCCAGTGCTGGACACCTGTGATTTCCCAGTCATTCCAAAGGTGTCTTCTTGCCAAGGAAATTTTATTTTTAATTTTCAGCTGCCAGAACTCACCTTTGTGTCCCTCCAGAGGAATCGGTCACCAGTATTCCCAATCTGCCACACTGGGCAGCACCTGGGGAGCTTGTTCCCAACTGGGACTGGCCCTAACAGGGTGAAATGCTTTGGGAATACACCAAAAAAGAGGGATGCTGCCCACCCCACCCCACAGCTCAGCACTGGGTTTATGAACAAGTGGTCAAGGGTGCTGCTTCCCACAGGTCTTTACAGGGATCTTCACGGCAGAGATGGTCCTGAAGCTCATTGCTCTGGATCCCTATGAGTATTTCCAGCAGGGATGGAACATCTTTGACAGCTTCATCGTCACTCTGAGCCTGGTGGAGCTGGGCTTGGCCAATGTGCAGGGGCTCTCCGTGCTCCGCTCCTTCCGCCTGGTACGTGCCATGGACACCTGGGCGGTGACAGGGACAGGGTGGGGGTGGCTTGTCCAGCTCCTTCATGGTGGAGGCTCAGCTTGGGAGGGCCCAACCTGGTCCTGTTAAAGACAAGACTAAGTTCAATATTCGGGAAGTTGGAGTCAGAGCAGTTGCGGGTTTAACCCCTCCTGCCTTGGTCAAACAGCCCCGGAGGGTCAAATGGCAGTGGCACAGCCTTGCTGCGGCAATGACACCCCCAGCCACCCCCCTTTTCTCCTTGCCCCCCACAGCTGAGGGTTTTCAAACTGGCCAAGTCCTGGCCCACTCTCAACATGCTCATCAAGATCATCGGCAACTCCGTGGGTGCCCTGGGCAACCTCACGCTGGTTCTGGCCATCATCGTCTTCATCTTCGCCGTGGTGGGGATGCAGCTCTTCGGCAAGAGCTACATCGAGTGCGTGTGCAAGATCTCGGTGGACTGCACCCTGCCCCGCTGGCACATGAACGACTTCTTCCACTCCTTCCTCATCGTCTTCCGCATCCTCTGCGGGGAGTGGATCGAGACCATGTGGGACTGCATGGAGGTGGCCGGCCAGACCATGTGCCTCATCGTCTTCATGATGGTCATGGTCATCGGCAACCTCGTGGTGAGGCTGTGGGCCGGGGGCCCCTCCCTGGGGGACAGAGGGGGTGCTGGGGTGAGGCTGCCTCTCTCCAGCTCAGCTTTTCCACAGGGCTGTGCCTGTGGCAGGGTCTGCTTGGAGCTGCAGGGAGCACAGGGATTCTCTCCCCTCCCCAGGCCCTTCAGGTCAGCTGTGCCAGCTCTGTGTAAAACAGAGGGAGGAATGATTCCTGAGGGACCTCCAGCTGAAACCAGACCAGGAACTGGGGAGAAACTGAGGCACAGAAAACACAAATGGGCTTTAGGCAGAGGCAGGAGCCACTCTGGGATAAAACAGAGCTTAGCTTCAAGCTGCCTTCTGTCCTTCACTTGGCTTTTCCAGCTTTACTGCCCCATTTCCCACCCTCCTGATGAGGGATGGAGGCAGAGCACCATCCATCCATCCATCCATCCATCCATCCATCCATCCATCCATCCATTCCACCCTTTGCTCCAGGTGCTTTTGGAAGCAGCCCCCCACCCTGCCCCCACAAGGCTTCTCCATATCCCCAACCTCCCCAGCCCCCACCGTGCTCCAGGTGGCATTTGGTGATGGCCAAACTTCTTCCCTGAGTTTGTGGGACCCCCTGCTCCCCTCACCCCCCTCCTACACCCCACCCTCCCCACTCCCCCCGGCTGCCTGTGCTGCCTGAGCCACAGGTTTGCGAGTTCCAGGCGAGCGTGAAATCCTTTCTAAACTTGGTAACCCCATCGCTGGCAGCTCTGGAGCTTGTTTTGCAGCCTGCGTGGGCCCTGCTCTCCCTTCTTGAGGAGCAAGGCAGGCGAGGGAAGCGCCGACTCGCTCCTATTACTTGCCGGGATTGTGTAATCCCTTTGGAATTTGCTTTGAAAAACTATCTGCCCCCGGGAGCTGCTGACCCCTCTCCCCGGGGAGGCTCTGAAAGGAGCTGCTCTGGGAGAAGCCCAGAGCAGCCCCCGGCTCGGGTCAGCTTGGAGTGTCCCAGTTTAAGGACAGAAAGTTGGGATTTGGGAGCCTCTTGGCTTCCCTGGCTCATGCCAGGGATTTGCGGCTTTGAAGGGAGAGCCCCTGGCTGCAGACCCTGCTCAGGGTGGTGCTGGGCAGATGAGGGGAGCAGCCCCGTGCCCCCCTGGCTGCCCATCTCCCACCAGCCAGCAAAGGCTTGTGATGCCACCTTTGCATCACCTCTGCTTGTGATCCCCTTTGCAGGGGATGGTGAGGCTGGGTCAGGCTGAAAATCACCCACAAGGGCACCTGTAAGAGCAGAAGCCTGTCCAGAACCATCCACAGGGAGTGCAGGAGTTTGGACTGGGAATTCCAGCTGTGACTCCCTGCAGAGCCCTCCCAAAAAGGGGTTCTGGAAGGTTTCCCTCTTCTGGAGCTCCTTTTTGGAACAGCACAGTCCACCCACCTCTCCAGGGGACTGCTCTGGAGAAGACACGGGGACAGCACAATTTCAGCTGGTGGGGTCAGTGACAGCCCTCCCTGAGGTGTGGAGGTGTGGGTGTCCCCATCCCAGAGGTGCCAGTGTCCCCATCCCAGAGGTGCAGGTGTCCCCTCCCAAAGGTGCACCCCAGCTCTTGGGGCAGATCTGCAGCTCCTGCATGGGCTCCATTTACAGCCCAGCAGAGAAACACGGAGCAAAAACACGGCCAGAGCCCTCTGTGCCCTCCTTCTCCTCTCTGCCAGGCTCTCCTGGCCATGCCTCAGGTATTTCCGAGCCCTGGAGCACGTCCCAGAGGCTCCCAAGTCTCCCCGTGCAGGGAGGTGTGTATTTCTCCGCTTCCCCTACACAGGAAGAAGGTGACCTGTCCTTTGCTCTTAATGACACTTTGAGCATTTCCTTTGGGGTTATTCAGGGAAAAGGGAGGAAGTCAGTCGGGTGACAAGGTAACGGAGTCCTGCCCAACAAAGCCAGAGCCAGCAGCACCCACTAACTGTAACTGGTACTTAATGGGGACATTCGACTGCTGGGCCCGCGGGGATTTATTTAAAGACGTGGTTTAAGGCACATGGCATGAGCCATGTGAAAACTGCAGTGTCCTTGGATAGCAGCTAATTCCCGTCTCAGATGCGCTGCTGGCACCGCACAGCACGGCACAAACACCGACAGCTGTGGGCTGGCTCCGTCCCTGCTCTGCCCGCGGGGGTGCCTATCCCACCCCTCTGCTCCCGAGCTGCTCCTGGCTCCTGGCAGGCAGCAACCCCAGCTGTGCCAGGAGAGGCTGTGGTGGGCTCCAGTCACGTTTTGGGATGGTGCAGTAGAAGGGGAAGCACACGAGCCCATGCTTGGAGTTACTCAGAGCGTTTACTGGCTCGTGCTGAGGTGAAAGCTCGCTCTGATGGAGCACAGCAGTGTCTGGGACACAGGGATGGGGCCACAGCTGGGTCCAGGCTCCTCCATGGCCCCAGGGGTGGGAGACCCTCAGGAGCTTGCTGGGCATCTACCAAAGGCAGGGAAGAGGAGAGGAAGAGCTGCAGCTGAGAGCACAAGCAGGAGGTTTCATTCAGGGCAGAAGGGACATAATCACAGAACTGTGGAATCCCAGACTGGTTTGGGTTGGAAGGGACATTAAAGAGCACTCGGCCCCACCCTGTGATATGGCCAGGTGCACCTTCCACCATCCCAGGTTGCTCCAAGCCCCGTCCAGCCTGGCTTTGGACCCTTCCAGGGATGGAGCAGCCACAAGAGCTGAGTTGCATCCCTGGGGCTGGTGGGGAGAAGCACCAGAGACTTGGGGAGTCCTCACGGGATTCTCGGAACTCCAAGAAACCAAAGGAAGGGACACACTCACAGATCCACAGCAGAGCTTGAGAGGAGCTGAAACCATGATTGGCATCATTTGCAGAGGGATCTGCAGGACCATGGGAGCCCAGGGTGAGGTGGAAGGCATCAGAGCCCAGGGGGTTTGAGGAGGAGCATGTCCATGTCCTCCAGGGACTGGGACTGGCACCTCTGCAGTCCCCAGAGCTGGTGAGGGCAGGGCAGAGCCCATGAGATGCTCAGTGAAGAGGCTTCTCCACAGTCACCAGTGATCCCTGCAGCTCCAGAGGGAAATCCTGAGGCTCAGGACCTGCTGGACCTCAGGGCTGGCATTTGCTTTGTCCCCCCAGGTGCTAAACCTGTTCCTGGCTCTGCTGCTGAGCTCCTTCAGCGCCGACAGCCTGGCAGCGTCGGACGATGACGGGGAGATGAACAACCTGCAGATCGCCATCGGCCGCATCACCCGCGGCATCGCCTTCGCCAAGGCCTCACTCCTGGCGCTGCTGCGCCGGCTCTGGAAGGGCAAGAAGGTGGCACCAGAGGAAGAACAGGACCCCAGCAAGAGGGACAACTCTGTGCTCAACCACGTGGACACGGCCCTGGAGCCCAAGTCAGGGTACCTGGATGGCATCACGGGCAAGGAGCACATTTTCATGGATGAGCTGGACCACATGAATTTCATCAACAACCCCAACCTGACAGTGCAGGTCCCCATTGCCTCTGAGGAGTCTGACCTCTATGAGGAGACCAGCACCCAGTCTGACACCGAGGACACCACCAAGGTCAGGAAGGCGGATGGAAGGGGAGGGTTTCACCCCAAAACTGGCACTGGCCCGTTCTTGCTGTGCTGCCCAAGGAGTGATGTTGGTTTGGGTCACTTTCACCTTTCTCACAGGTCGTGGCATGGGCCAAACTTGGCATTGTCCAAGCTGGCATTTCCCAGTGTAAGCTGGAGTGGAGGGGAGGGTCCAAGCAGGGCTTTGGCTGGTTTGGGTCAGACTGTGGGGTTATTGCTGATGCCACAGCACCACAGGGGCAATGCAAGGGTCAGAGCGCCCGTTTGGGGTGAAAGATGTCCCAGAGGAACCCGATGCCAGGAAATCTGCTGATGGCACTATCATTGGATCCACTGCTAATGCCTCGGGAAGCATCACCCTGGGGCGGCCTGAACCAGATGGAGGAGCTTAGCAGGGGTGAACATGAAGGGAGGGGTGTGGGATCCAAAGCTGAGACAGCTGAGTCTCCAGGGGACTGCTGGGGTCCACTGGGAGGGTGGCAGGGGGACAAGAAACTTGGGAAGACCCAAGTGGACACAAAAGGGCATGGTGCAGTGGGAAATTACTGCTTACCCCCACAGCCCTGGGGACACAGGGGGCAGCTGGAGGTGCTGAGGAGGACAGGAGCAGGTGCATCAGCCTGGGAAGGGGTTTTGTTTGGACAATAGGACGGCTCTGAGCAGGGATTTGTCGTGACTGGATGGCAAACGTGTTCCAGGAGCTGAGAGAACTCTGGAAAGCGCCATCCCAACCAGCCCTGCCAGGTCCAGGAGGCATTTGGTGCTGCTGCACACCAGGATGGGATTGCACAGGGAGCCCCAGAAAGGCTGGAAAATGAAGCAGGGTTCCCAAAACTGCAGAGCCTCTCACCTCCCTCCCACCTGCAGGCTCCTCACAGCTCAGCACAGTGACAGGGACCCAGCTTGGCATGACATGGGGCAAGGAGAGGGGACAGTCACGATTATTTAGTGTTATCTGGGGCAATGGGGAGATTTCAGCATTTGGGGTGCAGAGGGGAACAGGAGGAAATGTGGGGCTGGCCACTGTCCCTGCCAAGCCCTACAGAAGGGACAAACTTGCGTGGAGCACCTTGGTCAAGGGAATGGGCCGGGGGGTTTCTGCTCTCAGTTCCCTCAGGGTTGCCCCAGGAGGGCTGAGAGTTGGCATCCCCCCCCACGATTTCCCTACTCAGCCCCAGTGCCACAGCAGCAGTGCTCAGCACGCTGGGCACACTGCAGAGGTGATGCCAGTGCCAGCCTGGCCACGATGGGAGGGGACACAGGGGGTGCCTGAGGACCTCAGCTCCCTGTAAGCACAAAGTGCTTCCCAAGAGGTGGGAAAACCTTGGGGTGCAGCTATGGGACCCGTCCTGGCACAGCTCTGGGCTTTAGGGTGAGTTCAGCAGTGAGCACCCACTCCAAACTCTGCATGGAAAAACTCTGAGCTCAGCAAAGGCAAAGGGCAACTCTCAACCAGTTAATACCAGTTCAGCCCATCGGGGCTGTTGGGTTTGGTGCCTAAATTCAGTCAAAGCTGACTCAGGTGGGAGCCAAGGGGGTGCATTAAAAACAGGGGCCCTGCCCAGGCAGGGGGAATGATGGGCTGCAATTCATCATGAAATCACAAATTATTTGGGTTGGTGAGAGTCTCAAAGACCATTTAATTCCAATCTCCTGCCATGGCAGGGACACCTCCCACTGTCCCAGGCTGCTCCAGCCCTGTCCAGCCTGGCCTTGGGCACTGCCAGGGCTCCAGGGGCACCACAGCTGCTCTGGGCACCCTGTGCCAGGGCCTGCCCACCCTGCCAGGGAACAATTCCCAATTCCCAATCTCCCACCCATCCCTGCCCTCTGGCAGTGGGAGCCATTCCCTGGGTCCTGTCCCTCCATCCCTTGTCCCCAGTCCCTCTCCAGCTCTCCTGGAGCCCCTTTAGGCCCTGAAGGGGCTCAGCACTGTCCCAGACCCTCCCCTTCTCCAGGTGAGCACCCCCAGCTCTCCCAGCCCGCATTCACAGGGTGAATTGACAATTGTTTGATTTAGCACTCGGGGGCGGCAGGGCGGCAGCCCCGCGCTGTTCCCAGCGGGATCAGCTCCAGGTGGAGCCAGAGCCCCGCACAGCGCCCGCTCCGGGACACTCCCACCGGGACCGAGCCGCGCTGGTAAATCCTCTCCCCTTCCAGAGCAGCACCCTTCCAAGGAAAAGCTCTTTTTCGGGGAAATGGCAGGGGCAGGATCATCGCAGCTACACTTCTGCATCTTGTGGTTGAGTTCCCTTTGCAGCTCGGAGCAGGGAGGAGGTGCCAGCCTGGGCTGTGGCTCTGCAGAAGCAGTGCAGGCTCAGGGCTCTTCCAGGGGCTTCTTCCGTGGGGATCCCACCCTGCTGGGCAGGGTGATGTGTCCTGAGATGCTCCAGGCTCTGGTGCAGCACAGTGGTGTTGTCAGTGGAGCTGAGGGAGCTGGGGGGGCTCAGCCTGGAGCAAAGGAGGCTCAGGGCCCTTCTGGCTCTGCACAGCTCCTGCCAGGAGGGGACAGCCAGGGGGTCGGGCTCTGCTCCAGGAACAGGGACAGGAGGAGAGGGAACGGCCCCAGGCTGGGCCTGAGGAGGTTTGATTGGAGATTAGGGGAAATTCCTGCATGGAAAGGGGTTTCCAGCTGCCCATGGCTGGGTGGAGTCCCCATCCCTGGAGGGGTTTAAAAGCCGTGTGGTTGTGGCACTTGGGGACATGGTGAGTGGTGGCCTCAGAAGGCTTTTGCCACCTGAACAGTTCTGTGGTTCTCAGGGCTGTGGGTTATGGGGCCATGGGGTGAGTCAGGTGTGCAGCACCAAGGATGGGAAAGCCCCAGGCAGGCTGGAGATGCTGTGCCAGGTGGGATGGGCATTGCTCTCCAAACCTGCTGGTTCCAGGTGTGGGAGGACTCAGGAGCCCCCAGGGATGGGTTTTATCCCTGTTCCCACCCAGCAGAACCTGCCCTGAGCTCCCCACAGAACTCCTGGGTTCCGTGAGCCATCCAAGGGCCTTTTGGGCCTTCCCCACATCTCCAGGGCAGCTGCACTGGTTTGTCCCCACCTTGACCCTTTCTAAGGCTGTCCTGGAGGCAGATGGCTCCTGTGGGGCCACAGCTTGCCTGGCTCTGTGCTGAGCCTCCCTAATCCCCCTGCCTTTCCCATCCCTCCCCCCAGCCTCATCTGAGGGTCCCTGTGGTCCTTGAGGGCCACCAGCTGAGAGCTGGTGCCACCCCTGCTGCTGTGTCCTCTCCTGCATGTCCCCAAAGGTCCCCCACAGCCACGTCTTCTCACAGAGATGAGGCTGTGGCTCCTGAAGCTGTGGGCAGTGATGGTGCCTCAGTTTACCCCAGGGGCTTTTCCCTGGTTTTTGGAGGATGGAGCAGCTTCTTTATGGATTGCCAAAAATAGGAGCAGCCTGAGGGGAGGATTATCTCCTTCCCGTGTAAGCAAACACCTTCTTGTGCTGGAAATACGCATCCTGGATCCTCCAGCTCCTGCTGCTCCCAGGTAGGATAGGCAGGGCTGGGGATCTGCTCGTTCCTCAAGTGTTGCATGAGGTTCTCAGAAAGCCAAAAGAAAAGCAGAGGAAAAAGAGTCCCAGGGCTTGCCAAGGTTTTCTCTTGTTATCAGCCCCTCTGGCCTTGCTG
Source organism: Lonchura striata (assembly GCF_050655825.1). Taxonomy (NCBI): domain Eukaryota; kingdom Metazoa; phylum Chordata; class Aves; order Passeriformes; family Estrildidae; genus Lonchura; species Lonchura striata. The sequence continues at coordinate 11,438,710 of NC_140729.1, read as the reverse complement.
AGTGTGTCTGGGAAGGCAGCCAAGCTGAGCTCTGGAGCAGGGTGGAGCTGGAGAGAGGTATTTGGGGTGCAGGTTTTGAACTTGGGTGAACCTCAGGCTGAGGGCACTTCAGCACGAGCTGAGCCAGAGGAAGGTGAGAGCAGAGGCTGCTTGGGTTTCTGCACTAAAGGGGGGGTTGGCAGAGCAAATCTGGGATGGGGACGCACAGAGGAGGAGGACGAGGCAGCAAGAAAATCAGCCTGAGGTGGTGGCACAGGTGGATGGGAAATGGAGCTGCTGTGCTGAGAGGAAGGCTGGCATCGGGGAACCTTTTGTTCCTCTGAACCTGGATGAGAAGCAAAGCTCAAGTACCAAAAACCCTCCCAGGTTTGCGTCCCTGGATGATTCAACAGCTTCTGGGCTGGGTGTCCATGGGAGGGGGACTCAGATCATCCTCCAAATAAGGGTGTCCCACCACCCATCTGACCCTGCCTGGGCTCTCTGGGACACGAGGAGCATGGCTGGAGACAGCCCAAGGCCAGGAGCCTGGCCTGAATTGCTGTCCCTCTGCAGGGAGTCCCTCTGAACCCCCTGTCCAGCGATGCCTCGTCCGTGTGCAGCACGGTGGATTACAAACCCCCCGCGCCGGAGGAGGAGGAAGTGGCAGAGGTGGCTGAGGAGAGCAACGAGCCCGAGGAGTGTTTCACTGAGGGTGAGGGACAGAGCAGGGCTGGAGACCCTGGGGACAGGGGAGATGGGTGTGGAGAGGGGAAAACGGGGGTGGAGGGGTCACTGCCAACCAGTTCTTGCAGCACAGGGACCTCCAGGCTCCCTGAGCTCAGCCCCGACTCCAAATCCTCCTGTCCCACCCCAGAGATGATCCCCATGGTGCTCCCCTCGTGCACCCCACCTAAGCCCAGCAGGATCCTGGTCTAGCTTTCACCAGGGAGGGTTTAAAATGCCAATAAAACTGGGAATAGTGGGAACACCCCGGCCAGGAGTGACCCCCAGCCCTGTGTCCCCAGGCTGTGTGAAGAGGTTCCCCTGCCTCTACGTGGACATCACCAGTGAGAAGGGGAAGATTTGGTGGAACCTCAGGAAAACCTGCTTCCGCATTGTGGAGCACGACTGGTTCGAGACCTTCATCGTCTTCATGATCCTCCTCAGCAGTGGGGCACTGGTAGGTGCCACCTTTCCCCTGCCCCGAGGGCTCTTCCCAGCCTGAGGGAGCACAGGGAGGAGACAGAGCCAATCTGGGCATCTCCTGTGCCAAATAATCCAGCTGTGGGCAGATGTTTGATTTCAACCCCCATTTGGCTCAGCTGTAATGTCCTCCAGGAGTCCTGGTCACCCTCCCCAGCATTCCTGGACCATCATCCACAGGCTGTGGTCCAGTGTCCATGGCTTGAGGGGATGCCACTGCCTACAGCCCCCACTCCTGCTCTTAATGCCAACTATGAACCATCTGAGCAATTTACTGAGCTTCGTGTGGTTCCTCATTTCACCACCACCAGCACTGGCTGTCAGGAGGTGCTGGACAAACAGTTCATGGTTTTTATTTTGCTGTTCAGCACCTCCATCAGTGCCTGGTGCCCCCTCTCAGAACCTGGCTGTTGTATTAAATCAAATTAATTATCAGAGTTGGCCTGGTGCTCTTCTCTGAGTGTTTGGGCTGGATTTAACCCAGAAAATACCAACTTCTCTGCAGGTTTGAAGGAGAACAGAGGGACTGAGAGGCTTTTCAGACACACTTTACATGTCTGCAGCTTGCTCTGAGGTGGTTGGGGATGTCTGAGGTTGTAGCTGGTGCAGGAATTGAAAGCTGTGCTACCCCAGCTGTGCAGCACCTGGTCACCACACCCATACCTCCAAGTGCTTACTCCAGACGTGGGTGTAGCACTCACCCAAACTCCTCAGGGCATTTTCAAAACTCCCAGAGCATCCCAAGGTGTGGGTTGGTGTCCTGGGGTTTGAGCTGAGACACCTGGGAATTGGATGCAGCTGGACTGTGGCTTCAGGGAAGCTCTGCTTTGGGTCCAGCCCCGCAAAGCCAACAAGGACCTGCAAACAGGAGCTGGACCCCACGTGGATCAGGTCCTCATGGACCAGCCATCCTTCAGCTCCCAGCTTCCCTAGCCCTGGAGAGCAGGGAGATACCAGCACATGTGTGCTCTGGGATGCCATGGAAGGATGGGACTGTCACAGAGCTCCGTGGGGCCCCATGGAAGGATGGGACTGTCACAGAGCTCCGTGGGGTCCCATGGAAGGATGGGACTGTCACAGAGCTCCGTGGGGTCCCATGGAAGGATGGAACTGTCACAGAGCTCCGTGCCCCTTGCAGGCTTTCGAGGACATCTACATCGAGCAGCGCAAGGTGATCCGCACCATCCTGGAATATGCAGACAAGGTCTTCTCCTACATCTTCGTCATCGAGATGCTGCTCAAGTGGGTGGCCTATGGCTTCAAGGTGTACTTCACCAATGCCTGGTGCTGGCTGGATTTCCTCATTGTGGATGTACGTGATGAGCAGGGCCAAGCCAAGGGGCCTGGGGGCATTAGGGGCTGTTGTAAATGAACCCAGATTGTATTTTAGAGGATAAAGGGATGGCTGTGGAATGAGGGCTTATAGCATTTCTCAAAATAATGGTCCCCCACGGGAAGGAACACTTCATTCCCGATTGCAGGAACATTTCAAACCCTTCTGTTTTATACCCAAGCCAAGAACAGCCCCTGCAGTTCCACCAGGCCCAGTAGAGCTGTGAAGGGACACAGGGTCTCCCAAATGGTCTGTGACAGAGCAATCTGTCCTTTCTATGCCCCACGTCAATTCCACCCTCACACTCAAGAGGTGTCATCCTGCCCCTGGATCCCTGGAAGTGTCCAAGGCCAGGCTGGACGGGGCTTGGAGCAACCTGGGACAGTGAAAGGTGTCCTTGCCCATGCCAGGGGATGGCACTGGATGGGCTTTAAAGTCCTTTCCAGCCCAAACCATTCTGGGATTCTGTGACCCTTGAGGTGTCTGGTCACCAGGGACCCCAAGGACTCAAGGTCTGTGTCCCAAGGCTAGAGGATGACCACCAGCCTGAGGGACTGGGGAGAGAGGGCAGGGCAGGAGCTGCAGCTGTGTTTCCACCTGAGGTGTTGCTGATCACTTGGGCTGCTCCTTCCAGGTGTCCCTGGTCAGTCTGACAGCAAACTGGCTGGGATATTCCGAGCTGGGAGCCATCAAATCCCTGCGGACACTGAGGGCTCTGCGACCCCTGCGTGCTCTGTCCCGGTTTGAGGGCATGAGGGTAAGTGTGTCCCCATGTACTGCTGGCCCTGACAGGGACATGAGAGCCCTCAGCAGTCCTCTACATCACGGACATCCCAGTAGGTTTTCAGGGGCCTCCAGACTGGTGGGATCAATGCTAAGGTACCTTTGCTCCAGTCTGACCTCACTCAGTGCTGCTGGGAAGGGCAAGGTTGGGCATAGGGACATGAAGGTCCCATCCAGGTGCCCCAAGGGTTTTTCTCTCCTTGTAGGTGGTGGTGAATGCCCTGCTGGGTGCCATCCCCTCCATCATGAACGTCCTTCTGGTCTGCCTCATCTTCTGGCTGATCTTCAGCATCATGGGCGTGAACCTGTTTGCAGGGAAGTACTACAGGTGCGTAAACACCACCACCGGGGAGCTCTTCGACATCGACGTGGTCAACAACAAGAGCGACTGCATGGCCCTGCTCTACACCAACGAGGTCAGATGGGTCAACGTCAAGGTCAACTTTGACAACGTGGGCTTGGGATACCTGTCCTTGCTGCAGGTGGTACGTCACAACATCGGGTGTCACCGTCCAGGAGGGGTGGAGCAGGGTGGTGGGATGAGCATCAGGGCTGATGTGTGATGAGGTTTCTTAGCTGCTTCTTGGCTCCAAAGCTGGTTTTTAAACACAAAAAAAAAACCCCTTAGTAAAGGAGGGAAACTTCTAGCCAAGGAGGAAAAGGGACAGGGTAGAAGACGGGAGCTGAAGGTTTCACCAGGGAGCTGCTGCAGATGGGTGCAGCAGCACCAAGGCTGGTGCTGCAGAGCAGCTCCTGCCCAGCACGGGGAGTAGAGTCAGGAGGGGAGGCTCTATCGTACCCCTGCACCCCTTTGGAAAGTTCAGTCTGCTCCAGCTGTAGGTTGTGGGGCTTTGTGTGGGGCGGGTGACGATTGGAAAAAGGGCACACGTGTCCCCTGTGGGCAGTGGGCGAAGGCAGCTGGGTTCCACTGAACTCCCCACAGCTGGGCCAGGCAGCAAAGGGGAACTGCTCACCACAGCTTTGATAAAAATACAGATGTGGGCTCCATTGTGGGGCAGGCTGGGGCTACTCCCATCAGATCCAGGGGAACTGGCGGCTGCAGAATCGGAAAACAACCCCAGCTGATGACTCTGCTTCTAAAATCAGCTTCCTCTTCAGCCTTGTTGTTCCATCAGATTCAGGAAACAAAATGTGCAGACCTTTTGTTTAACAAATCAGCAGCAAAAGGCTGTAAGAGATGCAGTGGAGACCCTGTAAAAGACTTGGTGTGGTCCCCCCACCCTGCTGGGATGGGAATTCAGCAGAACCAGAGGTAGGATATGGAAGTCAGGGCTATGGAGGTGGCACAGTTTGGGACTGGAAAGGAGGCAGCTGGCCCTGGCACAGCTCTGCATTTGGGAAAATGACTTCAAAGAGAGTAGAAGGGAGAAAAGAGTCAATTCCTTCTTTTCCTTGTCTTGTTTGCAGTGGTGTTTTGGGAAGTCACTGGTAGCCTCAGCCCCAGAATGGTCTATGTATATTCATATGGGAATTTCCATATTTCTGGGACATCTTTCATGTGGATTCAACTCCCGTTCCTCTCCTGACATTCCCACAGAGAAGCCGGAGTGCTCAGACCTGAACTCCAGACATGAACCCATCACCTTCCCTTTTTCCCTAGCCACAAACAGGTCCCAGAAAATACATTCTCCTCCACTGCCACAGAATCACAGAATCCTTTGTGTTGGAACAGACTCCAGGTCTGACCATTCCTGTTCCCACAGGCAACCTTCAAAGGCTGGATGGACATCATGTATGCGGCCGTGGACTCACGTGAGGTGAGGGGACACACAGGCACACATTGCTGATTCCAGGGGTGGATTCCCCATGGCAGACTGGGAACAGGACCCAGAACTGAGGCTGAGATGGATCCTTGGCTGTGGCATCACCTCTGGCTCTGCCTTTTGGTGCTGGATCTCACCCACTACTTCAGCCAGGACATGGGTTACAGGAGAAACCTCCAAAATATATCAGATCATGGAACCCCAGCATGGTTTGTGTTGGAAGTGACCCTAAAGCCCATCCAGTGCCTCCCCCTGCCATGGGCAGTGACACCTTCCACTAGCCCAGGGTGCTCCAAGCTCTGTCCAACCCAGCCTTGGACACCTGGGCAGCCACAACCTCCCCCTGCTGAGGTGCACAGCCTCGAAGAGGGCAGCCATGTGTCCCTGTGCCACCCATGTCATTGTCACCTGCAGCCTGGCCCCACACTGGGCTCCCACCCCACCCCACAGCTGGGGCTGAATCTGTTCCACTCAGCTTCAGTTCCTGGGGCCAAAATCCCCATTCTGCCCCCACTGCTCCAGCCTGGAGGGTGCCCTCTTCTGCCTGCTGTGACATGACGTCCTCTGTGACCCCTCTAGCTGGGAAAGCTTACCCCATCCTGGAGAAAGTTCCTGGCTTGTGTTGAGCAATCAGTGGGTTATGAGAACAGAGCAGCCAGCATTCAACCATGGGGTTCAAAGAATTATTTAAAAACCCAAGTGTTTGAAGAGTGATGTGCAAAGGCTGTTCCTACTGTCATCCACCTCCAAAAGTGTCTCCACAGCAGAAGGGGTTTCCTACTGTTCTCCAATTACACTGGGGGTCACCCCACACACCTACAGGCCTCGAGGGCTGGTTTTCATTGCCTTTTTTTAGCACCCTTTCATCACCCTCTGAAACTCCCTCAGGCCTGGGGCAAAGACGGTTTGGGAGAAAATCTCCCCTGTCCTGCCAAGAGCTTTCCTCAAAATGGGGGAATCCAATGGGATCACCTTGGGGTGCCCCTGGTCAAACACAGAGCAGGATTAAGGGATGGTCCTTGGGATGAGGAGCATTGTCCAGGGTTGTAGTATCTGTCACCCAGCTGTGCTGGTGTGACAAATTAATTCACTTTTCCTTTCTCCTCTCAGAAATTTTTCAGCCCTTGTAGTGCTGATTATTGGGAAGGAAACAAATTTGTTCACTAATATCACTGCAAAGAACATCGTTTCCCAGTCCCCAGCCCATGCTGTGGGATCAGGGGGCAGTATGTCCTTGTCCCTCAGTCAGTGTCACATGGATGTCCCTTCCCTTGGCTGCTCCCGCTGGGAACACACAGTCAAAAGTTTCGGAGCAGGCACGCCCTGGCTCTTTCCAAACACCACAAGCCCTTGTCTGAGGGCTTGGGGACACCTTTTTGGGACAGGGTCAGTCTCACATTTCCTGTGTCTCCTGGCCAGATTGAAGAGCAGCCACAGTATGAGATCAACCTCTACATGTACATCTACTTCGTCATCTTCATCATCTTTGGTGCCTTCTTCACTCTGAACCTCTTCATAGGCGTCATCATCGACAACTTCAACCAGCAGAAGAAAAAGATGAGTATTTCCTGGCTCCTGAGGTGCTGTCCTGGGCTGGAGGGGGCCAGCACAGCAGTGGGGTGATGGGACCAGGGCCACCATGCGGGACTAGGATGGATCCAGGATTCTCATCCATTAGTGGCTTCCTGCACTGGGCAAAAGGCACGTGGAGCTTTGTGTCCTGGTCATAGCAGTTACAGAGGCCTTAATTTACAGGTGCAGAGGGAGGAAGCAAACGGAGGCTGTGTTGTCTCTTGCCTGGGCCATCACTTTTATTTTCTTTTCCTACCCTGGGATCATTTTCCCATGCACAAGGTTGAGACTCAACTTCTCCTTCCAAGCCAGTAGCTCAGGACTGCCAGCCCGGAGCAGGGGAGGAGGTTGGGCAGGGCCACGCACACTGGTGGTGCTGAGCAGGGTCTGCAGGACACAGAGAGGACACCTCGCTCCCAGCAGGATCTCTGAGGGGCTGGAGACAGTTGGTGGGAAGGGACATGGCCAGACACTTGGTGGGAAGAGAATTCCTGAGACTAACAGCAGTGATTCCCTTTATACTTTGGAGGCAAAGACATCTTCATGACAGAAGAGCAGAAGAAATACTACAACGCCATGAAGAAGCTGGGCTCCAAGAAACCCCAGAAGCCCATCCCCAGGCCAGCGGTATGTTGGGCTCATCCTCCCGGAGTGGAGCATGCAGGGAACTCTTCAAGCCACCAGCTGTCCCAGAGGGAATGAGAAGGGTCCAGGGAAGACTATTTGCCCCATTGTTACTCTTCAGACAGGACCTAGCCAAGAGCTGGGGCTTCAGAATAGGTTGACATCAGGCCACCTCCTTTGGGTCTGCCCTTTAGCCCTTGGTCTGCTAGCAATGGCAGTAATGGGGTTTCTTTTGCAGGAATTTGGGATTTTTCCTAGTTGGGTTCCCAGCTCCTCTCTGGAAGGGAGTTTGGCTCAGGGAAAGCTCATCTTTCAAGCCCCCAGAAGGGACTCTGGTGCAGCCAAAACATTCTCAGTTGTCATTTGAGTTTTGTAGCCCTGCAGAAGGGAGGTCCTTCCCATGTGTTCATTTGTGCCCTATTAGCTGTGGGTGTAATTAGCAAGTGGCTGTGTCCTGTGCCCGATTCTCCTGGCTGTGGCATTCCCAGGTGTGCTCCATCCTGAGAGGCACTGGGAATCCTCCCCCCATAACTTCTAGGGCTGTAAGAGGTTTCCCATACTTGTAAATATGGTTCCTTGTTCTCTTTCTGTTGTGTTTTTGTTTTGTTGTGTTTGTTCTGTGTTCTCACCTCTTCTCTGGTGCTCCATCATCACCCTTGTGTCCCTCATTGCAGAACAAATTCCAAGGGAAGGTGTTTGACTTTGTTACCAAACAAGTGTTTGACATCACCATCATGATCCTGATTTGCCTGAACATGGTGACCATGATGGTGGAAACAGATGACCAGAGCGAGCTCAAAACCTCTGTCCTCTACAAGATAAACCTGGTCTTCATCGTCATCTTCACTGGGGAGTGCGTGCTCAAGATGTTCGCCCTGCGCCACTACTTCTTCACTGTGGGCTGGAATATCTTCGACTTCGTGGTAGTTATCCTCTCCATCCTAGGTGAGTCCTGCTGCTCCCACCAGTCCCTCAGGGATCCCACAGGACAATGAAGAGTGGAAGTGGTCTCACCAATCCACACCCACCAGGTGTCACTGGACCCCACTTGCACCCATCCTTTGAGCAGGGCCAAGCCAGCAGGACCCAGGACATGACAGATGTGAGGCCACTCCAGGCCACTAGGCTGGGTGAGGGGCTGGGGATATCTCTGCTCCTCCTTTATCGTTGTAACTTGCCCCCAGGTGGGTAGTAATTAGTATAGACTATTATTCACAGAAGGTTGATTAGTAATAATCTTTATTTTAAGAATCTTATTGTTATTATAGATAGTTATGATACAGTTGGACTTAATTGGTCCTCTAATTCAAACACTATCACCATTGGCTAGTTAAGAAACCATCCTTGTGGTAAACAAATCTCCATAACACGTCCCACATGTTCACAATACCAGGTGCAGCAAGTGAAAGCAAGAATTATTTCTTATTCTTTTCTCTGATCTTCTCACAGCCTTTCCCAGAACAATGCCTGGGAAAGGTCTGTTTCTCTCTGTGGCCAGAGAGCTGCTGCCACACTCCTTGGTTTTATTTCCCTTGGTGTTCTCCTTCTCTGAAACAGAGCAGCCAGATTTTATCTCTTGGGTCTGTGCTCAGAGGTTATTTTTTAATGTTTTACCTGTCACTGGAGGACCCATCGAGGTGTCTGCCCAGATGGAGCCGAGCAGCTCCCCTTCGCCTCCCACTGGTGGCACAGCAAACCCATCTGTCCTTCATTCCTCTGCAGGTATCGTCCTCTCAGACATCATCGAGAAGTACTTTGTGTCCCCCACCCTCTTCAGGGTCATCCGGCTGGCGAGGATCGGCCGCGTGCTGCGGCTGATCCGGGGAGCCAAAGGCATCCGGACGCTCCTCTTTGCCCTGATGATGTCCCTGCCCGCCCTGTTCAACATCGGCCTCCTGCTCTTCCTCGTCATGTTCATCTACTCCATCTTCGGCATGTCCAACTTCGCCTACGTCAAGAAGGAGTCAGGCATTGATGACATCTTCAACTTCGAAACCTTTGGGAACAGCATCATCTGCCTCTTCCAGATCACCACGTCGGCGGGGTGGGATGGGCTCCTCAACCCCATCCTCAACAGCGGCCCCCCGGACTGCGACCCCGAGCTGGAGAACCCCGGGAGTTCGGTGAAAGGAGACTGTGGGAACCCCGCCATCGGCATCTTCTTCTTCTGCAGCTACATCATCATCTCCTTCCTCATCGTGGTGAACATGTACATCGCCATCATCCTGGAGAACTTCAGCGTGGCCACGGAGGAGAGCAGCGAGCCCCTCTGTGAAGATGATTTTGAAATGTTTTATGAAACTTGGGAGAAGTTTGACCCAGACGCCACCCAGTTCATTGCCTACAGCACCTTGTCTGACTTTGTGGACACCTTGCAGGAGCCACTCAGAGTTCCCAAGCCCAACAAGATCAAACTCATCACCATGGATCTACCAATGGTTGCTGGGGACAAAATCCACTGCCTGGACATCCTCTTTGCCCTGACTAAGGAAGTGCTGGGAGACTCGGGAGAGATGGATGCCCTGAAGGCCACCATGGAGGAGAAGTTCATGGCTGCCAACCCCTCGAAGGTTTCCTATGAACCCATCACCACCACCCTGAAGAGGAAACACGAGGAGGTGTGTGCTACCAAGATCCAGAGGGCTTTCCGGAGGTATCTCCTGAGGCGCTCGGTGAAGCAGGCGTCCTACATGTACAGGCACAGCCAGGACACCCTGGGCGAGGACGCGCCCGAGAAGGAAGGGCTGATAGCCACCAAAATGCAGGAGATCTATGGGAACAGTGGGACAGATGTGGAGACTGCCCCTGCCTTGGGCCTCAAGCCCATTCCCAGCTCAGAGACACCCCAGGATGCTCCTGAGGAAGCACAGGCGTGGGGTAAGGAACACGTGGTGAAAGAGTCGCTGGTGTAACACAAGGAGATTCCACCTCTGACCCAGCCTGAAGAGACTTCATTTGTATCTCCTGTTCAAAGCTCTTCCATGCACAGATCTCTAGATCTTAGATACTGAGCTAATTTCAGATATTTCAAGAAACCACCTTGAATTTCAAAACAGGATCTCCTCCTGATCCTGGGTTTTACCGCCCACTGCACTTGCAAAGAGTTAAATTCTTTTTCTTATGAGAACTCAAATGTGAAATCTGTTGTCGGTGAAAGAGAAACCAGTTAGTTTTGAAATAATCTCATCACGGTAACGATGGTTTTCAGGCGTGAACAGAAGAGTATGGTTGTCCTTTCACTTAAAGTAATTATTTATTAATGTTATTTCACAATTAAGAGATTTTCCTGTATTTTATTCTTCCAGAGTGCAGCCAGGCAACCAGTTGAGCCAAGTGAAATAATATTAAGAATAATTACAGAAAACAGAAGGTTTTGTGAACAAAAATCTCCAAAGTCTTAAAGTAGCACCTTTCTTTTGAACTTCTGAATAAGCTTGATGATTATTTTTTGTTACATACAAGAGAAAGTGCAATTATGTCTTAAAAATTGATTAGCAAAGCCAAAGCAAAGCATCTGCAGATTTGTTCTCAGGGTTAAATATCATGTTTTCAAGGTCTCTGAATATGCATTGAAAGCAGAAATCATTCAGGTCTCTATAGACTGAATGTAAACACTATTTATAGTCAGGTTTTACTTAGTTTTCCCATTTCCATCCAGGTTTTGTGGCAGGAAAGCAGTGGGCAAAAGTAGAATTTGGAAAACATCCTCCAAGAATCCCTGGTCCTAAGGACAAAACTCTCCAGGATTTTTTCTATCCGTGTTGCAAGAGGAACCAATCCACTGGAGTGATCTAGGTTGGAAATCCAAATGTCCTCTTCATTAGTGTTAATTAATGAGATGCATGCCCAGGGATCGGAGCAGATGTTTGAATGATCCTTTCCATGAACTGCTTTAGGTGTGCCCTAAATCCCACCCAAACCCCAGGTGGCTGCATGTAATAAATGATCCCACTGGGGTGTGAATCCCAAAATCCTCATGCAGACATCCTCCCCTAGACTGGGGCTGCAGAGAGGCCCAGTGGCACATTCTGGATGGGCCAGGCAGGTCCTCACCAGGAAATCTCCAGGCAGAGGAGCATTTTTCCAGGGGGAAAAGGGATTTGCTGTTCTTCACACAGGTGAGCAAAAGGAAAGTAAATCAAGGAAAATGGCCTGGGCACAGCTGTGGCTGCCCCAGCCCTGGAAGTGTCCAAGGCCAGGTTGGACAGGGCTTGGAGCACCCTGGGATAGTGAAAGGTGTCCCTGCCCATGGCAGGGGTGGCACTGAGTGGGCTTTGAGGTCCTTCCAACCCAAACTATTCTGTGATTCTGTGAAAAATGGGCAAAAGGCCCCGAGTTCACCTCTGACCACCTTCTGCTTTCAAAAGGGAAAAAAACCCTCTTGAGATCAAAACAAACATGAACCAAAACCTCTTCCAGTTCAAACAAGGCCGTTCCTGAAGCCAAAGGCTCTGTCTTTTTGTACTCTGATGATTCTCTTCTCTTCCCGGGCTGCTTTGGGCACTGCCATCACAGGTGCCCCACGGCCAGGCCGGCCAGGAGCGGTGCTGAGCTTGGCTTGGGCCCATGAGCTGCCAGCCGGGTGGCAGAGCCGGGGACACTGGGCTTGTCCCGTGGCCGTGTGCCCTCATTTCCATGCCGATGCTCCCTGCAGCAGGAGCCGGAGCTGCTGTCCCGGCGTTTCCGTGGGAAGCACCCCTGGCATGGCAGTCCCTGCCCGGACCGTGGTTCACAATCGATGCTGCTTCTACGTTTGTGTCGTCGGGGGTGGGAAATGCCCCAGAGCAGGGTTTGTGTGAGCTAAAGCCGTTTTTCTTTGTACATTTCTTACAATAAACAACAGTAAATGATTCTGTTATTACAGTAGCAAGTGTGTTGGGGTTTCTTGGGCGAGGAATGTTTTTCCTGTGCCAGGAGGGATGAACACCCCCTCCCTTGGCTCCCTGTGCTCAGCCTCGGACCTGCCAACCTCAGGAGGATCTGGGGGTCTCATCCTGCACAGAAGCCCCCAGGGCTGTCCCCTGGGACCTCCAGCGCGCTCCCAGAGCTTCTGCCCTGCTCCTGATCCCATCCCCTGGAGTCCTCGGTGCCTGCCGCTGCCGGGAGCCACAGGAGACGCTGCTGTGGGCTCCACCAAGGACAGAGGAGGGTTGGGAGGAGGTTCAATCCACACAGGCTCCAACCCCACCCCAGCACCCACGAGGGAGCAGGCGAGCATCGCCGGGAGAGGACACGGGTGGGTGAGGGAGGGTCTGCGTCAGCGAGAGGAGCCGCCCCGGGCCCTGCTGTCGTCCCCGGGGCCCCGGCCCGGCTCGGCCGCTGTTCTCGCTGCCGCTGGAAAGGAACAGCTCGTCCCGGGGCTGGGCACGGCGAAACCCAAACCCCGCTGAGCAGGGAGGGGCTGGGGAAGGTGTGGAAGGTGCCGCTGCCCGCAGTGGCTCTGCTCTGGGAGCCAGAGTGGCCCAGGGAAAGAGGCACGGGGACATGGGACCCTCCCTGTGGGGCCACCAGGTTCCCCTACACCCCACGTCGTGGTCGCTGCAAGCACAAGGGTCTCCAGGGGACACCGAGCCCCTCAGTGCCTTTCAAGGGTGCCAAGGAGCCCTCGGGCAGCACAGGGGCTGATTTGGCCACTGGCACTGCAAACCCTATTCAGTTTGTGCCCCACTCCTGGTTTTCACAGGTCTTTCCCAGGCACCTCCAGCACCCCAGCTTCCATCTGCACCTCCAGAGCCCCAGAAAAACCCCTCCAATGCCTGCCAAGCATGTGGGCATCCCTTTCCCTTTGCCCTGCTGGGATATCAGGGCCAGGCTCTGCTTTTCCATCCAGACCCAGGGGTGATGGCAGCAGGGAATTGGCAGCAATGCCCCTATATACAGAACCAAGCGAAGGCACCTCTCCCATCATTCCCTCATGGAGCCACTGTTTCTCTGGAAAACTTTATTTCTCTTGCTTCCTGTCCCTTTGCATGCAAAGTGAGGCTGGGGCTGGTTCCCAGCACCCATCAGATGCTCAGAACAGGCAAAAAACCCACCCAGTTTGCAGAAGATGAAGGTCTGGGGAGGCCCCGGGCAGTGGCACCAGGCTCTAGGGACCAACACGACTGGCAGAAGTACCCAAAGGTGTTTTTCACTGGAGTTACACTTCAGTGCTCACCCACAGCTGCTAACGAGCAACAACCAGGGGGGCAGAGCCTGGGGGAAAGTGCCCTGCACCAGAGCTCACCTTGGGGGCCTCACTGTGCTTCCCTGGGGCCTGGCTGTCTCAAAGGTTCCTTGGAGAAGGATCTTGGAAGCAGAGAAGGGGTGGGCATGGCTGGTACCCAAGTGACTCCTTGTTTTGGCCATTTCCCCATCTCATCTTCTCTCTGGAAGTGCTCCAAAAATGTGTGGATGTGGCACTTGAGGGCAAGGGTTAGTGGTGGTCATGGTGCTGCTGCTGAGCTGATGATCCAAAGGTCTTTGCAAACCATGATGATTTTGTGATTGACTCATGCTTCTATGATTTTGAATTTCTGGACCCCCTGGAATGTAGGGGTGGGAGCTGAGGGACCGATCCCACTGCATCCCACAACAAGCAACCCCACAAACATCCCCTATTCTTATCCCATTCCCACTGCAACTCTTGGCTTCTGGGCCACCATCAGTCCCTGCCTATTCCCTTCAGGACCAAACACTCTGGGGGAATCTGTGGAGCTGGGGGGAACCCCTGGGGGTCACCCCCATCCTGTCCCCCAGAGATGTGGCCAGGCAGCACCAATCCCATTCCCTGGGCTCATCTCGTGCTCAGCCATGTTTGGCACCTCCTGCTTTGCAGATGAGCTCATCCCCAGCTCTGCTGCAGGTCCAGTCCTGACCACTTCCAGGGAATATTGGCACAGGGAGCCAGTGGGGGACACCAGGGTGGACAATGCCCAGGACTTAGAGATGGACAGTGCCCAGGGAACAGAGATGGACAATGCCCAGGAACAGGAGGATGGATGAAGCCCAGGGACAGGAGGATGGACAATTCCCAGGGACAGGAGGATGGACAATGCCCAGGAACAGGAGGATGGATGAAGCCCAGGGACAGGAGGATGGACAATGCCCAGGAACAGGAGGATGGATGAAGCCCAGGGACAGGAGGATGGATGAAGCCCAGGGACAGGAGGATGGACGATTCCCAGGGACAGGAGGATGGACAATGCCCAGGGACAGGAGGGTGGATGAAGCCCAGGGACAGGAGGATGGACAATTCCCAGGGACAGGAGGATGGACGAAGCCCAGGGACAGGAGAGTGAACAATGCCCAGGGACCCGGGGCTCACAGGCACGGCAGCCCCAGCGTCTGCGCCGCATTCAAAACCAGCCCCGAGGGAAAGTCCCCCGCGGGGCGGATTTACATGAGCAGGAAAGGGGCCGAGCACAGAGCAGCAGCGTTGCCATTTTTAGGTACTGGGGCCAGGGTGGTGGGAGCAGCCGCTGTTTCTGCAGAAGCACAGGCTGGATGTTTTCCTGCCCTGGGCACTGAGGTATGGCTGGTCTGGGCACGAGGCTCTGGCTGCTCCTGGTGACCCTCTGGCTGCTGGCTCTGCTCACAGGTAGGCACCAAATGGGGTTTGCACTTCAGAGCAAGGAGCCAGGACAATGGCCTGGGCTGTGTCCCCTGCTTGGGGGCTCACCCCACCTCTGCCTCTCAGAGCAATAATTTTAAGTTTTGTGCTGGTCTCTCTCAGTCCTGCTCTGTGCTGGGAGCCTCTCAGGGAGCCCAGGAGGGCACACAGGACTCAGAGCCTGGTGCCTGCCTTGGGTTTGGGTTCTGCTTCCCTTGGGGTGTGCAGACAGAACACCCTGGGGCAGGCAGGTGGCTTTGGCCGAGCGGGTGCAGAGCCAGCCTGGCTGGGGCTGCAGGTGGCAGGAAAGAAGTGTCGTTGAGGTTTATTAGCCATTTATTACTCTCAGAGGCTTGGGAATGAGGCTGGCACATCGCCAAGGCTATGGCCTCTGCTCTGTAGGGTTCAGTGCCCAGGAGCAGAGGAGAAATGGGAGGAAAAAGGCTTTTGGGGTGATATATGGAGTCTGTGTGCACATCCCTGCGCTGATCCCCTTAGAGAAGCAGCAGCAAAAGCCAGGGCATGGCTCCTGTCCCTTCCCAGCTCCTCTTGCCTGGTGCAGGGACAGCTACAAGAACCTGCAGCAGATCCCACCTCAGAGGGAAATGTGTGCCCATGGGACAAAGGGCATTTAAAGGGCTCCTCTGGTGCCACACAAGTCCAGCATGGATTCAAGGCTGCAGGGTTTGAATTTGGCTCTCATGATGATTTTGGGGGAGGACAGAGGAAGTTCAGCCCACTTGTGGCTGCAGTGGAACCCCTGACTCGGAGTGGTGTGAGGGCTTTCAGGTTGGGCCCAGCCTGGTCTTCCTTTGGAAATACCAACAGGACCTGGGGAGCAAAGCCTTGGCACAAAGCTGTGCCAGGCACACAGCCAGTGCCCAGCCAGGACAAAGGGCATCTCATCCTGGAACAAAATGGAATGGGGCTGGAAGGGAGGATTTGCCTGCGGAGGTGTCGATGCTGAATGTGAACAGGGCAGCAGGGACCTGGAAGGGGCTCTGGGGCAATGAAAGCAGCCCCTGCCCAAGGCAGGAGGTCCCTGCAGGCTGGGCGTCTGCAGGAGGTGGCACAGAGCTCAGGCTGGGGAACTGAACCTTTCTTCTTTTTCTGTTCCTTCTTCTCCGTCTGGGGATGGGGAGGTTTGCAGCTGCCCTGCAGGGAGGTGCTGCAGCCCCACCTCTGTGCCTGCTCCTCCACAGGGTCTGGTGACTCTCCATCGAGAGGAGGGAACTGGGCACTCAAGCGGGGCAGTAAACAGGGCTGGGGCTTCCTGCCCAGCTGCAGCAAGAGGAACAAGGCCCAGCAGCACTGGAGCTGTGTGCAGGGCACCCGTGGGTGCTGGGGGGGTCCCCACCTCCCCTGCTTCCTGCACTGCAGGTCCCACAGCACCAGCCCACAGCCCAGGGGGCTTTGTGGCTACAGGATCTGGGAACACCCCTGGCCACCACAGGGCTCCAAGCCCAGGAAATTCCAGCAGGGAAGGGTTTCTGCTTGGTCCAGGGAGCGGGAATGCAGAGCTGGGAGTATCTGGAGCCTTCCTGAGAGGCACCAGCCTCGGAGACATTATAGAGAGCAGGTTTCGGTGGGGTATCAACCAGAAAACAACCTGGAAAACTTTCAGGAGACAGGATGGAAATCGAAAGGTTTGTACCCAAATCTTCAGTGCCCCAGGTCCTCTGAGCAGGGCTCCTCAGAACTCCATCCCCTATGGAGTAGGCAGGAAGGGCCAGGGCACATCCATCCCACTGGGGACATCCTGGTGGGCTCCTGGCCACAATCTCAGCCCTTCTCCTGTCTTGCAGGTGGGATCTCAGCAGACAACAGCACCGGGAACAGCACAGGTACCCCCAGACCTGCTGGGCTCCTCCCCTGCGCGTGTCCCCCAGCGTCCTCCTGCCCCACAGAGCTGCTGTCCCACCCCCCACAGGCTTTTCCCCCCACAAAGGCCATTCCCAGGCTGTGACATCCCCCATGGCTCATCCCCAATCCTGCTCCTTCCTCTCTCTCTGCAAAGTTGGGTCTGCTTTGTCTTTTCTGAGCACCCACAGGTTTTCCCTTTGCATTTTCTGCATGACCAAATCTGGGGCCAGCACTGGCCTTGTGCCACAGCACTTGTGCCATTGTCCTTGTGCCATTCCCGCTGGTGGGGCCCTAAGGGTGACCTCTGCAACCCAAACAGGCTCCTAAAGTCACCACTCTGGGACTAAAACATGGCCAAAAAAATACAAAATAAAGCAAAAGGCAAAAAAAATGTGGAAGCAAAAGAGAAACCAGCTGGGATTTGACAGGCTGTAGTTTTGGAGCTGGGATTAACTAAATGTGCACATAGAGGGGTGGGAGCAGGACAGAAGTACTGGAGCACAGGTATCCCCACAGAAAATTGGAGTTTTCATTATGATGCCTTGTGAAGGCTGACCTAGAACAGAGACTAGACGGAGCTGAAGAATACAGGTAGATATTTATTGGAAGGCCTCAAGGGATGTACCTTGGGCAGCACAAGAGTCCAGGCAGGGTTACACCCCAGGTGAACCAAAATGGTCACAAATTTCCCCACCGATCACAGGGTCTCTCACTTTTGTAAGTTTGGGTCCATTTGCATATTGGAGTTCATTGTCCAATTCCAGCTTTAGCCCATGCAGTCCCGTCCTTCTTGTTTCTCTCTCTTCAGCCCATGTTGTTTGTGCGCTTGGGCTGAGATTTGGATCATTTGTCCCTGGTCCCCAGCTAGAGAGGGAATTGTTTTGTCTCCCTGCACTGTGCAGAGAGCTCACCATCCCCTCATGTGAAGGTCAGAAGTGCACACTAACGCAGCACAGAACCTGAAAAATAGAAAAGCTAAAACCTGAGGCCTCAGATCTCATAGAATCACAGAATATCCTGATTGGAAGGGACACCCAAGGATCATCCAGTCCCACCCCTGGCCCTGCCCAGACACCCCAGCAATCCCACCCTAGGCATCCCTGGGACAGGTGTCCGAACACTCCTGGAGCTGCTGCAGCCTCGGGGCTGGGACCATTCCCTGGGGTCTGCGATGTGGATAATTCAGCAAAACCAAGCTGGATGCTCACAAGCAGCATGAAAACGGGAAGCTGTTTGGGAGGTGCTGGGGGCTCCCAAGGGAGTGGCTGCAGTGACAGCCCTGTCCCCTGCAGGTGGCAGGTGCTCCCCGGTGTACCAGTACATGCGGTACGTGGCCGTCAGGAGGAACATGCCCATCTACCTCATCTGCTACTCCCAGGAGCCCCAGGCGATGCAGTGGTACAAGACAGCAAAGGACAGGGATGACATCTCTGGGCTGGATCAGAACACGGCCAGCTACCGCATCGAGAGGACAAACACCTCCATCAACTTCACCCTGGTCAGGGCCACCTCCAAGGACAGCGGGATCTACGTGTGTGACAGGAAGGGCCTGATGCAGAAGGAGAAGCTGCACTCGTGTGGGACAGAGCTCCAGGTCATGGGTGAGTGGCAGCTCCCAGTCCTCCTGCACCCCAGGAGATGCTTTTTCTCCTCCTCTCCCATTTCCCCCTCCATATGAGCCCCACATGGTGCTCCCACACCTCTCCCTGTGCCAGTGGGACCCTCTCTGACCCAGCTGTGGGTCCTGTATGGTACCCCAGAGGTTCTGTTCCTCACTGCCAGCCCCACGGAGCAGGAAAACCTCCCTGGGTCTGCCCTGACATAGCCATCCTGCAAAAAACAGGGACATGGTCCTCTAATAAATCAGATTTGTCCTGCTCCTGGTGACTGCCGGGTGCTGCACAAGGTGTCCCATCCCAGAGCTGGTCCCTGATGCCAGCCCTGGGGGCAGCTGCAGTGCTTTGGTCTCTCCCAATGCAGAGGACAGGTCACCCTGGTCCCCACATCCCGCCTTGGTGACACACTGGCCATGGCGAGCTCATCCCTCCCCCTGCAGCCTGGCACAGAGGTGAGACTGGGGCTCTCCCTGTGCTGCTGCTCCCAGGTACCAGCAGCATCAGGCAGTACCAGAACAGGAACACGCTGAAAGATGCCATCATCATCATCCAGTCCATCCTGCTCGTCATCTTCATCAGCATCCCCATCCTCCTCTTCCTAGATAAGGCAAGTGACAGTGCCTCCAGCAGAGGGGATGTCCCCAGCTGGGCTCACAGCAGTGTCCTGCAGAGCATCCCAGGCAGGCCAGTCCTGGGTGTGGGATGGGTTTGGGGTTGTGGGTGGGAACCTGGATATCTGAAATGGGAACATACCCATCTCAAATTCTGTGTGGGGACTGCGTGGATGTGCCTGTGGAAGTGGTGGGACCTGGTCTGGGGGGCCAAGGCTGGGAACAGGGGATCCTGGCGGGTGCTGACCCCAGCCTGTGACTCTCCATAGGGTGAAGACAAGAAGAGCCCAGAGGAGGACCACACCTATGAGGTAATCATTGATAGCAGGACCTTCCTAACATCACCTGAGCCTTCACACAGGGGGTTGTGCCCCTGCTGGGGGTCTGCTGGGGGTCACCTTGTAGCCCCTTCCTTGGGAGGAGGATTAGGACACCTTCCCCCCAAATGATGCATCAGCTGTGCTGAGCTGCCCCAGGAAGCATCTAGTGCACATCCAACATCCAACATCCAACATCCAACATCCAGCCATTCCCATCCTCTGTCCCTGTCAGAAGCTGCTCCAGGCTCATGGAGAACAGCCTGGGAGGGTCCCCAGCTGGATGTCCCAAGGGTTGTGCCATGGCTGGAACCTCCTGCCGTGTCCCACCTTCCTTTTTGTTGCTGCAGGGGCTGGAGGTGGAGCAGATGGCCACCTACGAGGACATCACTCCTTTCCGGGACGTGAAGGCCAAGTGGACGGTGGGGGAGCACCCAGGAGAAGAGTGAGGGGTCCTGTGCCCCCCACCAGGCCCTGCCAGCCCCTGTGGGGATGGATCCCCTGGAGCATGGCTCTGCCCAGATCCCGGGCTGCCAACACTGCACAGCCCAGCTCGGGGCTGGGAGCTGCTGCCCTGGGCTGCTCACGTGTCCAGGCTGTGTCCCCGAGGCTGCCCCACCCCACTGCCACTGTCCCCACCCCACTGACAGACCCCTAAAGCCTCTGTAGAAATTAGGAGCCACCTGTGATCCCCCAGTAGCAAACTGGTCGCCCAGCCCGGGCAGCCCCACACCCAGCACTGAGCTCCAGCCTGGTCAGTGCCAAGGAAGGACTGGGAATGAGGGCTCTGCTCCGGCCCCACCACCCCGGGAAGGACAGGACCTGGCACTGCAAGGACACTGCCAACAGCACTGTGTGGCTGTGGTGAGAAGCAGATTTTGGGCCACTCTTCAGCTGTAAAAGCCATGGCTGTGTCCACAGGCCCAGCTGGCAGAGTCTGAGGTGGAGGATCCCCCCAAACCACCTCCTTTTCTCCAAAGACTATGGAAGAGCTGGGGGGAAGGGTCTCGCCCAAAGGCTTGCTGCTCCCCAAGCAAGAGCTGGCCCCTGTCAGAAGATCTTCCCCATGGTGAGGAACCTGTGTGACCTCAGAACATCTGGGAAATTATAAATTGTGGGACAAAAATCTCCAACTGCTTTTGAAGTCCTAATAAAGGTAATGGGTAAATCCTCATCCTGCTTCATCCTGCCATGCCCATTCCAGGGGTGTCCCATAACCCTGGTGCTGGTTTCCTGGGAATAATGAGCAGCTTTTTGTGTCCAGCTTAGCTGGAAACCAAATTTCACCTCCTCAAACTTCACTCAGAGGGCAGGCAGGAATGGAAAACCAAGAGCAGATGTAAAGTTACCTGTGGGGACCTCAACAGTGCCAAAACTTCAGCTTGGGATGTGACAGAGAGAATCACCAGGATTCAAAGCAGGAGAACAGGGCCCAGGACCAGCAGCCCCACTCTCAGCTAGATCTAGTCTTGAAGGAGAAACTAAAAAACATCTGGATTTGTAATTAAATTATCTTGGCATGGCAGCAACAGCTGACGGTGGTGGGCTCAGGGCCAGCTGGGCACCCAAACCAGGGCTGGGGGGGCACAGTGGGCATGGGGGCTTGGCTGGATGAGGGTGACAAAGACATTGTGGCTCAAACTGTCCCCTCTCAGAGAGCCCAAGGCCTCTGTGTCCTGGTGTTTCATGACATTTTGGGCTCCAAGCAGCTCCTGCAACTGCTTTGCACCCCAACAACAGCCAGAGAAGGATAAAATTCTAAGCAAAAAAGATTTTATAGAAGTAACAGGATGGTTCTTTACCAGTAAAGCACCTCAGTGGAAAACTGGAATTCAGTTTAAACAGCATATAAACCAGCATTTTGGAATTGATTTTTATT
Source organism: Lonchura striata (assembly GCF_050655825.1). Lineage (NCBI taxonomy): Eukaryota > Metazoa > Chordata > Aves > Passeriformes > Estrildidae > Lonchura > Lonchura striata. The sequence goes on along the minus strand of NC_140729.1, from coordinate 11,417,555 downwards.
AGTTAAATAAAACTACCCCAAATTAGTTCTGCCACATATATATAAAAGTTATTTAAACATATTTTACTTATAAAATTGGTTAATTAAAAAAGGAGCATTCACAGGGAGAGAAAATAACTGACTGTTCTTGGTTTCCATGTTTGCCAAGATTTTAGGACTTGCAGAGCTCACCCCTCCATTCCTTGTTTTCAGTTTCCAAATGGAAGATGGAAGTTTTTTTCTGGCCTTCCAGGCTCCAGATTCCTCAAATCTCTGTAAACAACTCACTCAAGTGACTGAACAGAATATAAAAATATAAAGAATTAGAATTAGAATTAGAATTGGAATTAGAATTAGAATTAGAATTAGAATTAGAATTAGAATTAGAATTAGAATTAGAAAAAAAAAAATCTGCTGTTTGCACTTGGTGAGAAACCACTTGTGTCAAAAGCAGTTTTTGTGACCCCAGTCCTGCTCTGCTGCTCCCTTAGCCCAGGGTTTTGGCCTCCTTTAAAATGCCAGAAGTAAATAAATATTTCTGTAGTGTTGTTGGTTTATGTGAAATGCTTGAAGTAGTTTCTAAGAAGCCTGGAGATGGGGGTTTGTTTCATTCTATATTCAGAGTGGTCTGTGTTTAAAACACATTTAATGTTAATAAATATATCAGTCTATGCAGCCCAGGCTCTGTATTTTGTCCTGATTTCTGTCATTGAATCATGGAATCACACAGGTTGGAAAAGCCCTGTAGGATCATTGTGTCCACCTGCACTGCCAAGGCCACCGCTAACCCCTGTCCCCAAGTGCCACATCCACACAGCTTTTAAATCCTTCCAGGGATGGGGACTCCACCACTGCCCTGGGCAGGAATTTTCCCCAGTATCCAACCTCAACCTCCCCTGGCACAGTTTGAGGCATCCTCCTGTCCTTGGGAGAAGAGACCGACCCTCACCTGCCTACAACCCCCTCCCAGGTAATAGTAGGGAGGGAAAATCCCTGTTTTTCATCAAGATGCTCAGGCAGACAGGCAGGGTTGCCTGGAGAGCTGAACCTGAGGGTGCAGCCTCATCTTCCCACAGGAGTTCAGTGAAACCCAGCAGTTCCAGCTCTGGTAAATAATCCTCATAAATCTGAAATCTGAATTTCTCCTTGGAGCAGTGAGTTCGGAGAGATAATTCCTCACACCCCAAACATTCTGCAGGGCTGGGCTGTGGCTCAGCAACAGCTCCTCGGTCAGGATTCCCCAGGCTGAGATCACCAGGACCTCGGGAGCACACCCAGGAAAAGCTGTTCCACTTGTTTAAAAGCTCAGGGAAAGGTGGGTGGACACGGAGCCATCCTGAAGAGAATGCAGGGTTTTTTTTTCTTTTCCAAGGAATGTGGAAATCATGGAGTGTGACGCTGCCTTAGATGGGATGCTGTGGGTTGGGAAGGCAGGAATGGCAGAGACGGAAAATGGCCCGGCTGAGGTTTGGGAGCCGCTCATGCAACCGCGGCTCTGCCCGGCCCGGCGCTCGTCGTGCGCCGCTTCTGCCTCATTGACTGCGCGGCCAGCCCGGGGACAGAGGGACAGAGGGACAGAGGGACAGAGGCGGCCCGGCCAGCCCGGCCAGCCCGGCTCCTCCTGCCGGACCCTGCGGGATCCTGCGCGATCCTGCGGATCCAGCTCCGCTCTCCACCCCGGAGCCGCTGCGCTCACAGCGGCGTCAGCCGGGGCTGGGCTGGGCTGGGCAGCGGCGGCTCGCTCAGCCCTGACGGATTTCAACACGACCTGGAATGGAAAACATAAAAACACGCCCAGATGTTGCCGCCGTGGGGTGACGGGACACCTGATAGCGGCAGGACCCGCTGTTCCCTCTGCTGCCAGGACTGACATTTCCCTGTGACACCACCGCGTCTCCAGCAGCAACACCCGGGGGCTTCTCGGAACAGCCCTGCTCTCCCTCATGTTTATCGAGCAGCTCTCCTCTCTCTGCTCCCGCAGCTCCAGCGGCTCCGGGGGCGATGCTGCTGCTTGGAAACCAGAACCACACACAGCAAACGGGGGCGTGCCGGGGCGAGCCAAATCACCCCCGGACACAGGATGCCCCTGAACACCAGACAAAGGCCAAACCAGACTGGTTTGGAGTGATGGGGGCTTTATGTGGAGTAAAAGTCCATTAAATACCCCCTGGAGCTGCCCATCCACGTTCTGTCTTGTTTTCCTCAAAAACAGGGATGGCTGGGCTGTGTCCTCTCTTCAAGGCCAGGCTGGACAGGACTTGGAGCACCCTGGGACAGTGGAAGATGTCTGCCCATGGCAGGGGTGGCACTGGATGCGCTTTAAGGTCTCTTCCAACCCACACCACTCCATGATTCTCTGGCTCCCTTCCCCATCTCCTCTTCCCCATCCCTCCTATCCCCTTTTCCTCTCCTTAATCTCACAGTATTTCATGTTTGCATCTCAGGCAGGAGCAGAAAGATGCTCATGACCAGGTTTTCCCACAGTCTTGTCCAGCTGAGGAAATTCCCAGAGCTCTGGATTTGCAGTGGGCAGGTTGGAATCCAAACCAGCACCACGGCAGGACAGCTCCTTGTCTCCCTTGTGACAAACCAGCTCAGCAAAAGTGTTTGCTGGACTTTTGACATTTTGGGAGAAATTTGAATTCCTTGGCAGAAATAGGATTCATCTGACAACATCCAGCCAGCTCTATCCTCACAAAAGATAGAGAGGAAAACATCATAGAATTATGGAATCCTTTAGGTTGGAAAAGGTTTTTAAGATCATCAGTCCAACCATTCCTCCAGCACCACCAAGACCACCACTAACCCCTGTCCCCAAGTGCCACATCCACAGAGCTTTAAATCCCTGGTCACCCCTTTCAGGCAGAACTTTTCCTTAATATCCAACCTAAACCTCTCCTGGTGCCAATCGCCACATGCTTTAAGCCAGAAATATCCTGAGCTGGCCAGTCAGCCCTGTGGGCCAAGGCTGCAGAGCCAGGCAGGAACATGAGGAGGGCACAAACAATCCCACCACGATCTGATTTGGGTCTTGCTGTGATGAGGAAACTTTTAATTACAATAAACAGGAGAATATGGTGAAATCACAGAGCACTGGTCTCATCCCAAGACAAACAAAGCTCCTCAAGCTGCACATCTGTGAAAATGCCTGTGATGAGGTAGCACCACCGTGAACACTTATGTATTTATGCAGGGAGAAGGTGCAAAGCTGTTGTTGTGATCATGGACACACAGATCCATTTTAAACAGACCCCTTGCTATATAAGTGGGGGCTCCACAGTTTTCTTCACCAGGTGAAAGAAGGAAACATTCCCAACCAAGCCACACCTGAGCAACTCACCAGCAAAAATGGCTTCAGGTACATTTTATTTCAGTTTTAAAGGACTTACAGTGCTGGGTGTGTAGGGTGATAGGAGATTATGATGATGATGATGGGGTGGTTCTGTGGTTCTGTGGGCTACACACACTCCTTGCCATTCCTAAATAAAAATATGGCTATTTCTAAATCCATGAAAAAGAAAACCTTGACTCTAATCTACTAATTAATCTTTAACCTAAAGTGGGCAAGGACAGTGTTGTGAGCTTAAACTACAAGATCAAGCCAGTTATAATAGTTACTATTACCATAAATGTTGGCATGGATAATAAAACTCATATTCAACATTTCAGACAGGGATGAGAATGATGTCCAATAATGTCCAAGTCCTACAGGCTCCAGGGCATTCCTCCACCTAAGGGTCTTTGTTTCAGCTGGGCTTTGAAACCTGTGTGAGCACAGGTGGACACTTGTGTTGGATGTCATGGCTGAAAACTTTTAGGCTTGACCAAGATCACCAAATCTTAAAGGGACCAAAAGCAGCTGGTCACAGCACAGGTGATGCCACCAGCTCTTGTCCCAACAAGGGCAGGGACAAGGCCTAGGGGAAAACATGAGTATGTCAGGGAAAACCACAGGGACACCCCTTAGTTTTCATGAAGCAACCACAATTCCAGCCAGGAAAACACTGCTGGTCTCACTGGGAGCAGCCTCAGCCCCAAGGGCAGGTCCAGTGGAAGAGTCCCCCTCGATTTCAGGGAGGGCTGAGCCCACCCACTGTCCAACAAGGCACCACAGAAGGTAAGTGTGGATCCAGCATGGGCAGAACAGGCTGAAAACAAATTCCCAGGTGCCACCTCCTCCTCAGCACAGTCCCCAAGGACTCCCAACACCTTCCTCTCCACTTTGCAGGGTCCTGGGTCTCTCCTCTGGCCATTGCTGTGATCACCGTGGGACTACAGTGGCCACAGGCAGCTGCCACCTTCCCGGCCATGCCCCTGTCCAGCCTGTTTGCCAACGCTGTGCTGAGGGCTCAGCACCTTCACCTCCTGGCTGCCGAGACCTACAAGGAGTTTGTGAGTGGAGTGCTGTGGCTTGAGGGCACCTTCTTGTGTTTCCTTGATGGCTCCAGGACTGTAGAACTTCCCAGACAATTCCCAGCTGTTGGGAAGCTCTCAGGGAGGAGAAGGAACCTTAACAGGATAGGGCAGGTTATGTCCCACCAGCCTGGACACTGTCACCGCTCTGTCTACTCTCTGATGCCTGATGCCTCTTGGGGCCATTTCCACCTGTGTCCAGACCCCCTGCACAGGGGTAGCTGGCAGGTGGCACAGATATTTTGAAGGATTTCTCTGTGTTGGTCACCTTTGTCCCTGGGAGGGTCTGCGTGCTTAAACCCCGCAAGTGTCTGCTGCTACCCAGGTGCTGGCACAGGCTGTCCCTTTGGCACGGGCTGTCCCTGGGGATCATCTCCTCCTTGGGAGAACCTGTCCCAGGTGTGTTCTGTTCCTCCTCCTCCTCCTGCAGTTTGCCTGGAGCAGTGTCTGCCCACCCTTGTGACAACCCTCTGGTGACACTGAGTTATCTGCTGTCCTTACTGAAGAGCAGCACCTTGCCCTAGGGACAGGGAGACCTTTAGGGTGTTGTGCCAACACTCAAACTCCTGTTTCCCAGCTCTCCACCTTGTCCAGAGGTACCTCCAGTCTCCCATTTATTCCTTGCAAAGAGGACTGGTGCAGAACAGCTCAGGAATTCTCTGTGCTCTTCTCCAGTCCATGGGCAGCAGATCTGAGTGTATCTGGGATGTCTCCACAGGAACGCAGCTACATCCCAGAGGATCAAAGGCACACCAACAAAAACTCCCAGGTAGCCTACTGCTACTCAGAAACCATCCCTGCTCCCACGGGGAAGGAGGATGCACAGCAGAAATCGGTGAGTTCTGACCTGGGGCAGGCACAGACCTGTCTGTAGAGTCCCCACTGCAGGATCAGAGGGTTTCCACCTGTGAGACCCTTGGTGTTTTCACCCTCCTCTCTCTTTGCTGTTTAAATACTGCAGAATCTTCTGGGTTACACTATAAATCATATTCCCAGCTCCAGCATGAGAGCACTGCTGTCTGCACAGGACCTGGAGCTGGGTGGTGCCCTCAGCCTGCAAACTGGAGCTGCAGGAGCAGTGTCCCTCTCTGGGTCACTCCAGGCTGCTCCAGAGGGAGCAGGACACTCCACCAAACATCTACTGAGCTTTGTCCCTTTCCTGCCTCAATTTCAGGACATGGAGCTTCTCCGGTTTTCCCTGGTTCTCATCCAGTCCTGGCTGACCCCAGTGCAGTACCTGAGCAAGGTGTTCACAAACAACTTGGTTTTTGGCACCTCAGACAGGGTGTATGAAAAGCTAAAGGACCTGGAAGAAGGGATCCAAGCTCTGATGAGGGTAAGTCCCAGCATGACTTTGGAATAACAGAGATCTCCCAGGCATGGGGCACTCTCAGGGATCCACAGACCATGAGAAATCTCCCTGCCTTCCACAGGGACTTTGGACTTTACTTCCCTTTAGATAACAAGATCATGATCCCCCACAAGATCATGACAGGTCCCATCACTGAGGTGGGTAAGAACACAGGACAGGTGTTACCAGCACTGCCACCACCCCTCAGGGAACATATTCCACCCGGAATCACAACATTCCAATCCAAAATCTTTCCAAACCCAGCACCAAGGAATTCCCAGTTGCTGAAATTAATGGGACAAACAACAGCACAATGTTTGTTATGTCTCCAAGCAAAGTACTTTTAAATGGGCAAATTTTGCAAGGTTTGAAACCTCACAACATTTTATAAACACATTTTTGTGCAGGGAAGAACTCACTCTGATGTTTTTCTCTTCCATTAATACAACACTCAAAGCTGAGAGCTGGAGGGTATTCTCTCCAAGGAAGATCCCAGAGAATCCCAGAATGGTTTGGGTGGGAAACGACCTCAAAGCCCATCCAGTGCCACCCCTGCCGTGGCAGGGACACCTTCCACTGTCCCAGGCTGCTCCAAGCTCTGTCCAACCTGGCCTTGGACACTTCCAGGGATCCAGGGACAGACACAGCTGCTCTGGGCGCCTGTGCCAGGGCCTGACAACCTCAAAGGGAAGAATTTCTTCCTGAGACTTAACCTGAATGTCCCCTCTTTTAGTTTAAAACCATTCTCCCTTGTCAGTCTCCCTCTCTTTTAAAGCCCCTTTTAAGGTCTTAATTTTGGGTTTGTTGTTTTAAATTAAATTGCCCATTATCTGCCAGGTCACCCTTCAATTATGCTTATTCTATAAGTTTATTTGCCAACATCACCCTGAAGCTGTAGCTGTAAGAAATGAATCTGGGCCATTATTTACATCTTCTAGCAGTTAAACAGCTCTGCAAGTCAGAATCTGTGAGCACACTCAGAGCTTCTGTGCTGGAGGAAGAAGGCAAAGGAATCAGGACTACTGCAGATGTTGCTCTGCATTCTATGTGTGTTTGGGCATTGGGAAGCCATATACAGAAATGACACAAATAATCCTTTTTCACCAATTTATGACACTTTTTACTCCACCAAAATCATTCTGATGCTGAGCACAGCAGGGGGAGTGCCTGAGTACAGATCTCCAGATGGAGATGTGGGGTTGGATCAGAGCTTTCGGAAGGTGGGGGAAGGTGCAGTTCCTCATCCCTTTGGCTGGACGGGCTGCAGAGTGCCCCTGTGATTCTGCCTTTATTTTAAGTCCCCGGGACACCCCTGCCTCCCCGCAGCCCCGTGTGTGTCACTGGCACACTCAGTGCAGCATCACCCCGCGGCACCACCTCCGCCTGGTGCGTTCTGCCACAAACACGCCCAAAAACACGTCTGAAATCCCATTTAAGAGCGAGGGGGAATCCCCCTGACCTGTCCCAGGGCTCGGCAGGAGCTTTGTCCCTGGGAGACGGCCCTCGCGGAATGTCCCCGTTGTCCCGCAGGAGCTGGAGGAGCGGAGCCCGCGGGGCCCGCAGGTGCTCAAACTCACCTACGAGAAATTCGAGCTCCACCTGCGCGGCGAGGAGGCGCTAGTCAAGAACTACGGGCTGCTGTCGTGCTTCAAAAAGGACCTGCACAAGGTGGAGACCTACCTGAAGGTGATGAGATGCCGGCGCTACGGAGAGGGGAACTGTGCCCTCTGAGCCCGCCCCGCTCCTGGGAGAAGAAACTGGAGAATAAAACTCGCTACTGCCGACACGAGTCTGGCTTTTGGGGCGCACGGGATGTGCGGGCTGGGAGGGGCGAGATGCCGCAGGGGGATGAGGGTTTGGGGCTGGGAGGTGTATTTTGGGGCTGGGAGGGGGGACTTAGGTCTGAGAATTTGCTTGAATTTGCAGCTGGGGGGAATTTAGGGCGGAATTGGGACCGGGGGATGAGGAATTGGGGCTGTGAGGTTGGATTTGGGGATAGACTTGGGGCTACAAGGTGCATATGGGGTGTGGCACAACTGGGGATGAGGGGGGTGGATTTGTAGCTTTGGGGGAGATTTAGGGGTAGATTTGGGACTGGATTTGGAGATGGAGGATAAGGATTTGGGGCTGTGACTGTGGATTTGGGACTGAGGGTGATTTGAGAGTGGATTTGGGGCTGAAAAGCAATTTGGGGCTGGGGGTGGATTTGGGGCTGGAAGGATGAATTAGGGCTTGGATTTAGGGTTGGGCAGAATTGGGACTGAGGGGAGTGAATTTGTGGCTTGGGAGGGATTTGGGGGTAGATTTGGGACTGACCAGCAGATTTGGGGCTGGGGAAATAGATTTGGGGTCTGAGGAAGTAGATTTGGGGTCTGAGGATGGTGGGGCTGGGGGGGTGGATTTGGAAGGAGTTGAGTCCAAGGTGGTCCTGGTTGGTGGTGCTCACGAGGTGGATGCTGGTGTCAACCTTGGCACAAGCCAGCCCTGAGCATGTCACTGCGTTTGGGAACACCACGGCTTCCCTGGGGAGACTCAGTTTTGTGCTCAGAGCCCACTCACCTCAGCAGGTTCGGGCACTTCTTAACACAAACCTCACGGCAAAGGGGAAAAAGCTGACCTCAAGGGAAGCCCTTGCCCTGCAGGGTCATGCTTTGTTATTGAAGCAGATGAAATGAGGGTACAGAGAGGTGTCCCCAAACCCCCTCGGTTCTTTTAACTCCTTCCCAGTGATCAGCTCCATCACTGTTTGTCCTTGTGGTGCCATTCCCTGAGACCCTGATGTGCTTCTGTTCGTCCCACAAAAAGGAGGGTTTGCATTTTCTTGTCTGTTTGGAAGGAGCCAAGTCCAGGGTGGTCTTGGCTTCTCTGGAGCTGCTCCTGCCATGAGCCAGGCCTGGGCACTGCCAGGGAATAGTCCTAGTCCCCAGGCTGCCAGAGCTCCTAGGGATACCCAGGGCGGGATTGTTGAGGTGTCTGTGCAAGGCCAGGGGTGGGACTGGATGAGCCTTGGGGATCCCTCCCAACTCTGGCTATTCTGTGGTTCTGACTTGTCCTGCAGTTTGCCTGGGGTGGTGTCTGACCACCCTTGTGACACCCTGTTCCTTGTGGTGGCATTGAGTCACCTGCTGTCCCCGGGCATGGATCCTTACTAAAGAGCAGCATCAAAACTGGAGCATTTTGGGGTGTGACACAATCAATGCCCATCGGATTTTTTTGTCTGTCAGTTGAGAAGATGGAATTTCTGCTGGTTTGCTGTCTCTCCACACTCCCCCTCACAGCCCCTGCTCTCCAGCCCCTTCCAAAGCCACAGACAGCTGACCTGACCAGTACTGCCCCCAAGAGAAGTGAGCAGCAGAATCAAACAGAAAGCTCTGTTCCTGCAGAATCATCCCTCAGCTCCCTGCCTGCTCACTTCCCTTGGGGCACTCGCCCTCCACAAGGCACCGTCCAGCCTGATGGAAAGGAGAACAGACAGGGATTTGGAAGGACTTGCTCAGGATGAGAGTGGCTGGGTGTCCTTCTGGCTCACTGCCTCATGATGTCAGTCAGTCCTTCCAAAGCAGAAACATTTCCAAGTTGTAAACTCTGGGGAAGCTGCCCCTTATAGATGACAAAAATATATGCATAAGGATGAAACTAAAACATGTTGTAGAGAGGAATTTATACTTGATTTCTCTCCCAAGCCAATGAATCATCTTTTGAACAGTTTGACCTCAAAGGAGAAGTTTTGTTTGATCTCAGTTTTAATGATGCAGTTCTGTCTTCATCATTTCCAAAAGTTTTGTAGTGTTTTATTAGGGATGAAAGTTTAATGTTATGAGACACCATGTGCGTCACATCCAATGTCTGCTTCTCCTCCAAATACGTAACAGCAATAAAAAAGGGCAATAAACCCAAATGCTACTAAAATTAATCCCTAAAATAAATGCTCGTTTTGGAAAGGAGGTGTTTTCCTGTCAACTTATTGAGGTCAGCTATATCTGGAACCAGCAGAGCTGCAGGATTACTTAGACAGAGTATCAGATGTGTGAAGCACTTCCAGAACAACAAAAGGAATGAGCCCTCCCTGCAGGACCCCACATAAAGCTCAAAGTTGTTCTAATGTGTTATTTGGTTTGTCCCTGTTTTTCCCCCCTTTATGATTTCATCCCAAATTGTCTCCCCCTCCCTAAATGTCAATCCCATCCCCACTCCTCCAAAATCCCTAGAAATTTCCTTGTCAATCCCCATATCCCCTCCCTGGCACCTTGTCTGTCACTCGACTCTCCAGCCCCTCTCTCTAGAAGCTTCCACAAAGGGTGCCGAGTGATTGGCCAAGGGCCAGGGGTCCCCCTTCCTCAGCTCCCCAATATGTTCTCCTGCTTGTCAAGTACTTCATGTCCCACTCCCCTCTGTCCCCCTGTTGGTGGATAGCCAAACCCCTCCCTTGTTTCCACCCCCTAAGAATAGGCTCTGCTCCGGTGTCCTCAGGGGTTTTCCAGAGTTGTATCCTTTGAGGCTAGGAGCTCCCCAGAGCTACCAATAAACCTTGCATTTAAACAGCCTGGATTGTCTCCTCCTGGTTCCCTCACCATCGCTGAGAGTGCCTTCCGAGGAAAGAGCTCATAACCCTTAGCTGCCCCTCTGCACTCCTGAGCATGGAAGGGTGGCCCCTGCAGCCGCTGTGCCGGAGCTAGCAGGGAAGCACCAAGAAGGCTCTTGGTGGACACTGCAGCACACAGTTGCTTTGAGAAAACTGGAGGTGGAAGGTGTTTTACCAGCAGGAGTAGCTGTGGGACTCATTTGCACAGGCACAGGAAAAGTATGTCTCTAAGAAGAAAAAAAATAAGCCTTGTAGTAAATGTGTTGAGCCACAAGAGACTTGTGAACCACAGGTGTTGAACCCCAAGTAGCTGAGGCATTAACATTACATAAAACAAAGGTTCTTTCTACTTTCAAACATGTTTCCTATTAAACTGAATAAGGTTTTGTAAGCTGGTAATGAATGAACAAACATCTGAGGCAGGTCAAGGAATGGGTAGGGGCACCAAGCTCACCAAATCATGAAGGGAGGGGGAATGTCTTATTTCATAACAAACTCCTGCCCAGGTATTTTGACCTCCCTTTCAAAAAAAAAAAAAAAGCTCAAGGATAAGCCACAGGAATTATATGAGATCCCTCATGAAATGAGAGAAATGTAGCCTGTGTAACAAAAAAGAGAGCAAAGGGGTGATTTGCTGCAGGAGAAATCTGAGCTGAGCTTGAACCACAAAGGCAAAGATAAAGCAAAATCCAGTGTCTGGACACAGAACTTGGAGAACTGCAAGTAGGAAGATGTGGTGATTCACAAGGGGAGAGAGCAACCAGGGAACCTGGCCTCTGTGAAGGTAAATCCCTACTGGTGCAGTTTCTATATTCTACTGGCTTACAAATGCATCAAAATATGAGACTATCACCATCCCCAGCAGTGTGACCAGAGAGTGAGGGGGGAATTCTGCCCTACTCATGTGAGACCCCACCTGCAGAGCTGCCTCCAGCCCTGGGGTCCCCACCACAGGAAGGATGTGGAGCTGCTGGAGTGAGTCCAGAGGAGGCCATGGAGCTGCTCATGGGCTGGAGCTCCTCTGCTCTGGAGCCAGGCTGGGACAGCTGGGGTTATTCACCTGGAGAGGAGGAGGATCCAAGGAGACTTCAGAGCTCCTTGCAGGGCCTAAAGGGGCTTCAGGAGAGGAGAGGGATTTGAGACAACGGATGGAGGGACAGGACAAGGGGGAGAGGCTTCCACAGGGTTAGATGGGATATTGGGAAGGAATTCCTCCCTGTGAGGGTGGGGTGGCTCTGAGCAGTTGGGGTAGGGCAGGCTCCAGTCATGGTAACAGAATCACAGTGTCAGTGAGGTCAGAAAAGCCCTCCCAGATGAAGTCCAACCTGTGCCAAATCCCCACCTTGTCTCCCAGCCCAGAGTACTGAGTGCCATGGCCAGCTGTGTCTCAAGTACCTCCTCAGACAGTGACTCCATCACTTGGGCAGTCTATTCCAATGTTTAATGCTTCCCTCTGTGAAGAAATTCTTCCTAAAGCCCAACGTAAACCTCTCTGGCACAACTCAAAGCCATTTTCTCTCCTCCTGTCCCTGTTCTCTGAGAGAAGAGCCAGACTGCCCTCCAGGCTGCCCCTCGTGTCAGGGAGAGCCAGACAGTCCCCCCTGAGCCTCCTTTTGTTCAGACTGAACAATACAGCAAAAGAGAAGAGAAACTGCTTTTACAAATACATCAGCAAAAAGGGCAGTAACAAGGAAATTTTTAATTAAATGGGGTTTGCATCATCAGTGGGGTTTGAACCACCAGCTCCATCCCAGGGGTTTAATCCTTGCCAGGTTAAATGTGAATCCTGCTTCTGGCACCAAACATATGAGCACACACACATACACACAAAAACATATTCACAGCCCTGAACATATACAGATATTTGTCCCTGCGCACACGACAATCTATTTGCAAAAAAACAGCATTTATTAGGAAATAACCTCCAAGGAAAAAACTGTGAAGGAAGTAATATTCAATGAGAGTCAAAGAAATAGCAGTAAGGAAATAGCCTCAAGGTAAGAACTAGGATCCAAGGAAAAACACAGGGGAATAACAGTCAGGAATTAGAATCAAAGGGAAGTTTCAGTTATTCCTATATAGGTTGTCTAGGTTCGACAAGACAGGAATCTGCGAAGGAGGGCTAAAGCCTCCTGTGCAATGGAGAAGGTAAACGCCCTCCCTCAGAATTACTAGGAGTTTTAAATCAAAAGGCTCTCAGGCAAAGATATGGGAATGGGAGTAACAATTCTTTACTAGGAGAAAACTAGACAGCAATTTAAAAAGGCAAATGCAATCGGTACAAACAAAACCAGTGAAAAAAGTCCAGAACCTGAGGATTCGGGGTGCCAGTAGCAGTCCTGCTGGGACAATTGCTCCCCTTGCAGTGATTGATGAATTGCAGCTGCAGTGGTGATCTTTAGAAGGGCATAGTTTTCCTCTGAAGATCTGGTGGCAGTGGGGCCGGTCTTCCTCTGCGCTGGGGTTGCCTCCGAGCTCCGCCGCCGTCGCCTCAGCACGCTCCGGCTGCTTCGCTGTGAGTGCCGCCGAAGAGAGCTGCTTCTCTGGCAATCCCCCAAAGTAAAGAGCTGCCCTGTCCCCAAAAAGGTACCCCCTTATATCCAATAAAAGAGTGCTTGGCTTCCCCCTCTGGGTGGAACATCTCACAATAGGATGGTGTTATGTTACCAGCCCTGCATTGAATCAGTCAATGGCCCACTAACAAACCATTACCTCTTAGGAGCAAAACCGGTTCTTGGAAAAGATAACAAACCTGCCCAACAGGTTTGCCTTCAACAGATGGCAAATAGAATACAAGCTTATTTTACAACCCAGGACATTATCCACCCCTTATTCTATTTCCATCTGCACACCATGAAATCTTACACCCAGTTCTCACTTAAGACCAAGTTTCCCTGTGGTACACAGCGGGTCTCCCCATCTTTCTGCATTACCCACCAAGTGTAACCAGGTCCTTGAGCAAAGACAATCCCACGAATGGGTTGGTCTTTGCCTGAGGTGGGATTAATCCAAACAGTTTTCCCTAAAATACCTTTCATATGTACTACAGGGACCTTATCTCCATCTACTGTGTGTAAGGGTTCTGACTGGGCAGGGCCAGCTCGATTGACAGACCCTCGGGTGTTGACCATCCAGGTTGCTTTTGCCAGGTTAATTTCCCAGTTTCTAAATGTTCCCCCACCAAGTGCCTTTAGGGTCGTCTTAAAGGAGTCCGTTGCACCGTTCAACTTTGCCGGCAGCTGGAGCATGATAGGGAATATGATATATCCATTCGATACCATGTTCTCTGGCCCAGGTGTTGATAAGGCTGTTCTTGAAATGGGTGCCGTTGTCAGACTCAATTCTCTCAGGGGTGCCGTGTCTCCACAGGACTTGCTTTTCCAAGCCTAAGATGGTGTTCCGGGCAGTGGCATGGGGTACAGGGAAAGTCTCCAGCCATCCAGTGGTGGCTTCCACCATGGTCAGCACGTAGCGCTTGCCTTGGCGTGTCTGGGGCAGTGTGATGTAGTCAATCTGCCAGGCCTCCCCATACTTGTACTTGGACCACCGCCCACCATACCATAGGGGCTTCACTCTCTTGGCCTGTTTGATGGCAGCACACGTCTCACAGTCATGGATAACCTGGGAAACACTGTCCATGGTTAGATCCACCCCTCGGTCTCGTGCCCACTTGTAGGTGGCATCTCTGCCCTGATGACCTGAGGCATCATGAGCCCATCGAGCCAGGAACAACTCCCCCTTATGGTGCCAATCTAAGTCTATCTTTGACACCTCTATTTTTGCTGCCTGATCTACCTGCTCGTTGTTTCGGTGCTCCTCATTAGCCCGACTTTTGGGGACATGGGCATCTACATGACGGACTTTCACCGTCAACTTTTCCACCCGAGAGGCAATGTCTTTCCATATATCAGCAGCCCAGATTGGCTTTCCTCTACGTTGCCAGTTGGCCTTCCTCCACCTTCCCAGCCAGCCCCACAGAGCATTGGCTACCATCCATGAATCAGTATAAAGGTAGAGCTTTGGCCACTTCTCCCTTTCAGCAATGTCCAGAGCTAGCTGAACGGCCTTGAGTTCAGCGAGTTGGCTTGATCCACCTTCTCCTTCGGTAGCTTGTGCAACTTGGCGTGTGGGGCTCCATACGGCTGCTTTCCACTTCCGGTTCATCCCTACAATGCGACAGGAACCGTCAGTGAAAAGAGCGTAGCAGGTCTCCTCTGCTGGTAGTTGGTTGTATGGTGGAGCCTCTTCAGCCCTTGTCACTTGTACCTGCTCCTCATCATCAGTGAGACCAAAGTTTTCACCTTCTGGCCAGTTCGTAATTATCTCCAAATCCCAGGGCGATTCAGGTTTCCAATACGGGCGCGTTGAGTGATGAGGGCAATCCATTTGCTCCATGTGGCGTCAGTGGCATGGTGGGTAGTAGGAACCTTTCCTTTAAACATCCACCCCAGCACCGGTAGTTGGGGTGCCAGGAGGAGTTGTGCTTCTGTGCCAATTACGTCCGAGGCAGCTTGAACTCCTTCAAAGGCAGCCAAGATTTCCTTCTCTGTGGGAGTGTAGTTGGCTTCAGACCCTCTGTAACTTCGGCTCCAGAATCCCAGTGGTCGGCCTCGAGTCTCCCCAGGCACTTTCTGCCAAAGGCTCCAGGACAACCCATGGTTCCCAGCTGCAGAGTAGAACACATTCTTGACCTCTGGTCCCGTCCTGACCGGGCCAAGGGCTACAGCATGAGCGATCTCCTGCTTGATCTGGGTGAAGGCTTGTTGCTGCTCAGGGCCCCAGTGGAACTCATTCTTCTTTCGGGTAACCAGATAAAGAGGGCTCACAATCTGGCTATACTCAGGAATGTGCATTCTTCAGAAACCTATGGCACCCAGGAAAGCTTGTGTTTCCTTTTTGCTGGTTGGTGGGGACATAGCTATGATCTTGTTGATGACCTCAGTGGGAATCTGGCGCCGTCCATCTTGCCATTTCACTCCCAGGAACTGGATTTCTCGGGCAGGTCCCTTGACTTTGCTCTTCTTGATGGCGAAGCCAGCTTCTAGTAGTATCTGGATGATCCTCTCACCTTTCTCAAACACTTCTGCCGCTGTGCTCCCCCACACAATGATGTCATCAATGTATTGCAGGTGTTCTGGAGCCTCACCCTTTTCTAGTGCAGCCTGGATCAGTCCATGGCAGATGGTGGGGCTGTGTTTCCACCCCTGGGGCAGTCAGTTCCAGGTGTACTGCACGCCCCTCCAGGTGAAAGCAAACTGAGGCCTGCATCCTGCTGCCAGAGGAATGGAGAAAAACGCATTAGCAATATCAATGGTGCCATACCACTTTGCTGCCTTGCACTCCAGCTCGTACTGGAGTTCCAGCATATCCGGCACAGCAGCGCTCAGTGGTGGAGTCACTTCATTTAAGCCACGATAGTCCACAGTCAATCTCCATTCTTTGTCAGATTTGCGCACAGGCCAGATGGGGCTGTTGAAGGGTGAGTGGGTTTTGCTGACCACCCCTTGGCTCTCCAGCTCCCGAATCATTTTGTGGATGGGGATCACGGCATCTCGATCCGTCCGATACTGCCGGCGGTGCACTGTCGAGGTCGCAATTGGCACGCGTTGTTCTTCCACCCTTAGGAGTCCTACTGCAGAGGGGTTTTCTGACAGTCCAGGCAAGGCGTTCAATTGCTTAATGTCTTCTGCCTCTACAGCGGCTATTCCAAAAGCCCACCTGAGTCCCTTTGGGTCTTTGTAATATCTGTTCCGGAGGAAGTCTATGCCTAGGATACACGGAGCATCTGGGCCAGTCACTATAGTATGTTTCTTCCAGTCCTTCCCAGTCAGGCTCACCTCAGCTTCCACCAGAGTCAATTGTTGTGATCCCCCTGTCACACCAGCAATGGAAACAGGCTCTGCCCCCACATGTCCCGATGGTATCAGAGTACACTGTGCACCAGTATCAACTAAAGCATCATATTTTTGTGGCTCTGATGTGCCAGGCCATCGGATCCACACTGTCCAGAAGATCCGGTTTTCCCGTGCCTCTCCCTGGCTAGAGACAGGGCCCCTCTAACACTGGTTATCATTCCTTTCCTGGGCATACATACTAGAGGTCCCTTCAAGGGGGTCTGACAGATCGTACCCACAAGCTTGGTCACGGGAGGTTGAGGCTACCTTCACTTTGGTGGACCTCCCCCGGTTAGAGTTTCCCTCCTTGAGTTGACGGACCCGTGCTGCCAGGACAGAAGTGGGTTTCCCATCCCACCTCCCCATGTCTTCCCCATGGTCACGCAGGAAGAACCACAGATTAGCCCTTGGGGTGTACCCTCTCTCTCTAGCTGGGGATTGTTGGGCGCTGATTCTGGGGCCTGTGACTCTCACGGGTGCTGTATTAACCTTCCTTATCTCCTCCCTCATCTCCTCTTTAAACTCCTTAATCACAGCTGAGATATGAGCCTGCATTGGGCCATTAATCATACTCTCATAATTCCTAAGTTTGTTGGCAACAGAGCCCACTGTCTCCCGGTGAGTGTCAGCATTGATTGTTGCAATGAAGGTGGTGTATTGAGATGGCCCCAGATTTGCTAGACTCCACAGCATTTGTCCTGTACACCTGACCTTGTTGGGGTCATTATTGTGTCGTCCATCCCTCCCAAAGAGTACCTCCAATACTGCCACTTCCCTTAGCTGTTGGATCCCTTCCTCGAGGGTCTTCCAGCACATTCTATGATGGTGTTCCTGCATTCTCTCTCTGTGGACAAACCTCTCCCTGACACTCATTAAGAGCCGCTCCCAGAGAGAAAGGGACCCTGGTTCCCTTACAAAAACCTGATTTATACCCGAGTCCTGGGTCAAGGGTCCCAAGTTCCTTGCCTCACCACCGTCCAGCTGCACGCCTGTACCCATAAGATCCCAAACCCGGAGTAGCCAGGTAGCATAAGCCTCACGCCCTCGTCGCACAATGTCTTTATGCAGATTACGAAGACTTTCGTACGTCAGGGACTCGGTGATGATAGCAATCTCTGGCTCCCCTGTGGGTTGTGAGGTTCCTCCAATCCTGTCCCTATCTGCAGGGTGCTCTGGTTTCACCTTAGACTTCCTTGTTTCTACCGGGGCCACTGCTGCTGACCGTGACTGCCCTTGTGGTTCAGCTGGAACCTGGACAGTTGTAACATCTGTGGGTTCCACAGCTGTACTATTAGACTGTCCCTCCTCAAGGCAAAGGGCCGGTTTCTCACCAGCTGGGGAAATGCACTCCTTCAGCATCTCTCGTATCTCCTTAACCAGAACCCTCACCCAATCTGGGCGGTTCATTTCTGAGGTGGGCTGTGGGGCAGGGTCAGGCTCTGGAGCAGCAGCATCTCGAGTCTGTGGTGTAGGTGTGAGGGTAGTTATCCAGGTCATTCTTCCCTTATCTCTGAATGCTAAATATAACAGGACTATCAGCAACACCACCCATTGTATGGTATCATTAGCACTTAGAAAGGATCTTAACCCTTTGAGAACTGGTGGAGCAGACCCAAAAAGATGGTTAAAAGGTTGGGAGAAAGTTTGCCCAGGCGCTATTTCCTCGCAGTAGGTACCGTTATTAAAGTAACCCCAAAAACATACAGTTAACGTGTGATAGCTATGAATCCATGTACCTGCCTTCCAGAGGAAATTAAAGATCCATGAATTCCTCACCCAATTAACCCAGAAGCCAAACTTGATAACAGACACCATAGCCTTAGTTATAGGACCCTTTTTTAGATAAGGGTCTGCAAATGGGAAAAGTATAGCTACCATCACATGCCACCCAAACCAAGGTCAACTAGACCACATGGTGATGCTGAAGATGTTTTTACACGCAACAAAAAAACAAATTACTTAAGAACTGTTAATTCTTTTTCCCTCTCAATGCCCTCGATCGTTGGGCGCCAAAATCTGTCTAGGTTCGACAAGACAGGAGTCTGTGAAGGAGAGCTAAAGCCTCCTGTGCAATGGAGAAGGTAAACGCCCTCCCTCAGAATTACTAGGAGTTTTAAATCAAAAGGCTCTCAGGCAAAGATATGGGAATGGGAGTAACAATTCTTTACTAGGAGAAAACTAGACAACAATTTAAAAAGGCAAATGCAATCGGTACAAACAAAACCAGTGAAAAAAGTCCAGAACCTGAGGATTCGGGGTGCCAGTATCAGGTTTGCTGGGACAATTGCTCCCCTTGCAGTGATTGATGAATTGCAGCTGCAGTGGTGATCTTTAGAAGGGCATAGTTTTCCTCTGAAGATCTGGTGGCAGTGGGGCCGGTCTTCCTCTGCGCCGGGGTTGCCTCCGAGCTCTGCCGCCGTCGCCTCAGCACGCTCCGGCTGCGAGATCCCGTGAAGAGAGCTGCTTCTCTGGCAATCCCCCAAAGTAAAGAGCTGCCCTGTCCCCAAAAAGGTACCCCCTTATATCCAATAAAAGAGTGCTTGGCTTCCCCCTCTGGGTGGAACATCTCACAATAGGATGGTGTTACGTTACCAGCCCTGCATTGAATCAGTCAATGGCCCACTAACAAACCATTACCTCTTAGGAGCAAAACCGGTTCTTGGAAAAGATAACAAACCTGCCCAACAGGTTTGCCTTCAACAGATGGCAAATAGAATACAAGCTTATCTTACAACCCAGGACAAGGTGCAGGAGCTGGAGAAGTGTTTGCATCTGTCCTCTTCCCCTCACTCAATTTCTTCACATTGCATCTCTTCCTGC
Source organism: Lonchura striata (assembly GCF_050655825.1). NCBI lineage: Eukaryota > Metazoa > Chordata > Aves > Passeriformes > Estrildidae > Lonchura > Lonchura striata. The sequence goes on along the minus strand of NC_140729.1, from coordinate 11,398,516 downwards.
GAGACATCTGTGTTCTCCTTCTGCATTTGTTCCTGCAATTCTTCTTTTTAGTAAGGACCACAGAGTCACGGAGCCCCCAGAGTCACTGGCGATGGAAAAGACCTCCGCCTTCAGCGCGTCCATCCTGTGCCCGATCCCCACCTTGGCGGCCAGGCCAGAGCTCTCAGTGCCACCTCCAGCCGCTTCCTTGGACCCCTCCTGGCCCGGCAAGTCCACCACCTCCTTGGGCAGCCCCTTCCGAGGCCTGACCACCCTTTCCATGAGGAAGTTGCCCGTGTGCCCCAAGACGAGCTGGTGAGGAAGCAGAGCCACTGAGCAGGAAGCTTTGCCTGGGACTCGGGGAAAACACACCATTTACAGCTCTGGAAGAAGGGCAGCACCACAGGAGGATGGCAGGGATGTCATTGGGGCACGCAGGGAGAAAGGTAGAAAAGTAAAGGCCCAGCTGGAACTGAATTTGGCCAATTCCATGAAGGAGAACAGAAACTGCTTTTACAAAGACATCGGCAACACCGGGAGGAACAAGGACAAACTTGGTTTTTATTGAATGCAGGTAGGACATTGCCACAACAGATGAGGAAAACCCTCATCCCTGATGCCTCCTCTTGGGGTCCAGAGATTGTGGCCACTCGCAGCACCTTTCTCTGCAGAGAGGGATAAATGTACTGGCTCTTGGGATGCACTGCAATCACTGGGCACAGGTACCTTATCCTGGGGAGACGGCATTCCCTCACTCTTGCTGCTTCTCTGGGGCACTTCTCACTCAAGTAACAGCAAAGACATAACAGGAAAAGCACCCAGGGAAAGCCTCAGCAATTCCTTTGTTTGCACAGGAGGTGGAGGTGAATGGTTTGTGTCCCAGTTGCTGTGTCACCTTCTTAAATTCTTTTCCCCATCACCTGAATTCTTTGTATTATAAGTTTTTCCTGAAATTCTTCTTCTTTATTAGGGGCATTCATCTGGTATTGAGGCACAGGAGGACTCATCCTGAGAAGGACACATGCAGCAATCCTTGCAGCTCTCCTACCTTGTCTGTGAGTTCCTGGAGTTCCTTGCCCCTCCTCAAGGCCATGTGTCTGGACACATTCTCTTGCAGAGGACACCAGGCCATGCCATCAGAAGTTCCCTGGGTCTCTTGCCTGTCACTGAACACCTTTAGAAGCAGCCCAATCTTTGAGACCATCATGGCACAGGCCTGCTTGAGCTGGGGCAGGCTGCAGTCCTTCCTTAGAGCTCGCTCCACGTGGGCCATGAACATCTGTAGGCTTTCGTCCGGCACCAGCAAGTGCAGGAGACGATCAACCATGGTTTCCAAGAGTTTTCCTGGAACTGCCGCAAGGTCTGGACTTTGGGGGCTCCAAGGTTTATTGAGGAGCATGTAGTCTTCCTCCTCTGTGGTGTCAGGGATGATCAGGAGGTGCCTGTCTAGAGAGAAATGCTCCTCTTTAGCCGTAGCTCCTCCTCTGCTGCTCGCAGCGGGGCGACTCTGAACCAACGGGTCAGAGAGAAAATCCAGGTTCCTGTTTAGACCCTGCTCAACTCTGAGCTCTTCCTCTGCTTTCACAGGTCTCAACACCTGGTAGAAAAGCTGATTATGTCCAACCTAATGCTGGCTGTCCTGCTTCTTTGGCTGTTTGCGAGAATTGACATAGTTCTACCTTAGAGCTTGAACTTCCTCCTTATGTCTGTGTATGTCATGAGTGGGGTTCAATCCACCAACTCCATCCCAGAGCTTCAGTGATTGTCACTTCAAATGTGAATCCTGCTTCTGGCACCAGGTACACAAGCACAACCCTGCACAACTGTATGCAGCACCACAGAAATGGGCACAGCCCAGCAAACACATGGACACTTCCAGGACCTTCTGGCTATACAAAATCAGCATTTATTGGGAAAGCATTCCCAGCTGGGAACAGACTCAACAGCTGCACATGGGGCTGTGCAGGGGGACCCTGTCATGTGTGCAGGGTGCCTCCAGGATGTCATGGCCCCAGAAAGGCTGTGGCTTCAGAGGTTGGGCTGCAGTGAGTGCTTGGGACACCCGGGCCTTCCTGGATCCTCCCTGTCCCAGTCCCCAGGGGACTTTGGGGTGTCCTAAGCATGGCACCCACCAGCAGCATCTTCCTCTACAGAGAGTGGTCATGGAGTCAGCAGTTGAGATCTTGGGGTGCTGGATGCAGGGCAGGGCCCAGGCAGGAGCATCTTGTCTTTGAGTAGCAGCATTTCCTTAGGCTTCTTCCATCTGGAATGACAACAAGGAAACAACATCTGAGGAAATAAAGGCAAGAAAATACTTGAAGAGACAGCAGTAAGGAAATAGCCACCAAGTCAAGAACTAGGATCCAAGGAAGTACATAAGAAAATAGCATCCAAGGAAAGTTTTAGCGGTTCTTGCATCAGGAGTCAGAGAACAAGTGCTGCCATCTTACTTTCATGTTGTCCCACATCTTGAAAATATTCTCTCCCTCACTTAAGTTCTTCACATTCTGTCTCTTCCTGCGAGACATCTGTGTTCTCTTTCTGCATTTGTTTCTTCAATTCTTCTTCTTCTTTGTCAAGGATGTCCATGATGTATTGAACCAAAAGCAATTCAGCTTCGCTGAGTTCAGGCAAGTCCTGGAAATTGTCATGGAAGGGAAGGATTTGGAGAGGTGAGGAAGAGCTGGAGGTGCAGGCAGAGGAACAGAACAAGCATCTGCTCCCTGCCCTTACCTGCTCTACACCCTCTGCATCCCTGTATTTGTTCTTCCTCCATCTCTGTTGCAGTTTTACAGACAACCTGAAAACCAAAGAAAATAAGAAGGGAGGTTTGGCCAGGGCAGGCTGCAGCAGGTGCAGCACACCTCCCTGCTTGGGGACATTTCAGCTGAGCCCAAGGAAGAAGGGGGCTCCAGAAAGGACATCCCTGGCTGGCCCAGCATGTGCACCCAATCTGGGGGAGCATCACTGGTGCATACAGGGCTGGTTGGGCTGGGAGCCCCTGGCCATGCCCAGCGCTGTCGCTCAGGAGCCGCTTTCCCGGGGCTCCCCCAAATGCGACGTCTTGGAAACACAGCCGGGGGAGTCCCGGGCAGCGGCACCTGCGCGGCTGCGGGGCTCCAGGAGGAGTTGCTCTGCGCAGGAAAGACTCTTGGTGGCACAGCAGTGGCATGGGCAGGGAGCACTTACCTTCTCAGCCACAATTTCCTTCTGAGTAGCTGCTGGCAAACAGGTGCAGCACATCGGGAACACACCTTGGAAAGGAGACAGACTTTTAACACCAAAGTTTTCTTGTCATACTCTACAGAATGTGGGAGACCAAAAGATCCTTCATCCAACCCAGCCTTTTCTACACACGTGCATGTCTGTGACAGCAACAATGATTTTAAAAAGACCCTGTCCTTACTTCCTAATTTCCTGTTCCTCTCTGCAGGAACTCCAAGAGCTGTTCTAAACTCCCAGAGCTCCCAATCTCATTGCTGTGGCTGAAGGCAGGAGAGCAAAGCAGAGCTGAGGAGAGCTGGGAGAGAAGGCAGGAAAAGCTTCCCCCAAGCAGGCTGGGCCCTGCTGAGCTGGGTGCTGTGGATGCTGCCACAAGTTCCAGGCTTGGAAAAACATCTCCTGTGCTACCCAGCAATACAGGGGCATCTGGGCACTGCAGCTACAAGACAGACAGCTGTGTGTCAAACAAGATATTGACTTACGTGGAAGATACCCCTGAGTATCAGTAAAATGACTGCGATGACAGACAGCAATACAATGAACGTGATCGTCTCATCCATGGTCTCTGGCTTTGGCTGTGAGAAAAGGAAGGAAGATCATGGTGGGGAGCAAGAGAATTAGTCCTGCGATTCTTCCTTGCCCAGAAGGACACATGCAGCAGTGCCTGCAGCTCTCCTACCTTCTCTGTGGTCTCTTGATCCTCCTCCAGAGCTGTGCGCCTGTAGATGTTCTCTTGCAGACGACACTGACCCATGACATCAGAGGCTCCCTGGTTCTCTTGCCTCAGACTGAGCACCTTTAGAAGCAGGCCGATCTCTGAGACCATCTTGGCACAAGCCTGCTTGAGCTGGGGCAGGCTGCAGTCCATCCTTAGAGCTCGCTCCATGTGGGCCATGAACATCTGTAGACTTTTGTCCGGCACCAGCAAGCGCAGGAGATGATCAACCATGGTTTCCAAGAGTTCTCCTGGAACTGCCGCAAGGTCTGGACTCTGGGGGCTCCAAGGTTTGTTGGGGAACCTGAATCCTTCTACCTGTTGCTTCCAGAGTGTGTCTGTGGTGTCGGAGGTGATCAGGAGGTGCCCGTCTTTAGAGGAATGCTCCTCTTCAGCCGTGGCTCCTCCTCTGCTGCTCGCAGCGGGGCGGCTCTGAACCAACGGGTAAGAGAGAAAATCCAGGTTCTTGTTTAGACGCTGTTCATCTTTGCTGGCGGTGGCTCTGGGCTCTTCCTCTGCTGTCACAGGGCTCAACACTTGGTAGAAAAGCTGATTATGTCCAACCCAATACTGGCTGTCCCGCTCCTTTGGCTGTTTGTGAGAATTGACATACTTCTGCCTTGGAGCTGGATCTTTGTCCTTATCTCTGTGGTGTCCAAAAATGGAGTCATCATCAATAGGATTTAACCCACCAGCTACATCCCAGGGGTTTATGGCTTGCCGTTTCAAATGTGACTTCTGCTGCTTGTGATCCCAGCTTGAGGGTGCCTTTTCCACCACATGCTTCAGCCAGGCAGGCTGGGGCTGGTGTGGGACAATGCTTTCCACAGTCTTGATGCTTTCAGCCTTGTGCACCTTCTTCTTGAGCTTAGCCCTCAGGTCATCAGCACTTCTTTGGCCTTCGTGCCCCAAGAGACGCTGAGGGGGATATGAATTTGGTCTGGAACTGTCCAGGCTGCTGACATCGCCCTCCATGCTCAGGGCCAGGGCAACCACAAGTGTCACCGTTCCATCATCTCCCAGTGAAGGCTCCTTGGGCTTGAGGCTCAACATTGGGCTGCTGTTCAGCTCTCTGCCTTGTTCCATGTCCATTGTTTCTTCCCGTGCCTGTAGCGCAGTTGTGTGAGCTAGAGAACACCGAGAGGGCAGATCAGCGGCTGGGCACAAGCACAGGCTCAGAGGCTACCTGGAGCAACGGGAGCTGATCTCAAGGCCAGGGAGTGCAAAAGCAGAGTGGGGGGAAGTGTTGTGGAGAGGACAAGAGCCCTTTGATCCATCCCATTTTCCCCTTGGGGCAGAGCAGAGAGCTGGTTCTTTCCTGGTGTCTCCTGGGGTTCTGTTTGGACGGGAAGGAAACATCCCTGGGGAATGGGTTGGTTGTCACAGAGCTTCCCACAGCTCCAGAAGAGCAGGCTTGGGTTGCTCTGCAGGAGCCAGTGAAGAGCCAGAGAGCCCAGAGGAAAGATCAGCACTGCAACAGGGGCACAGACTGGCAGGGGAAGAAAGCCCAGGGACTCCTTTGCTCCGGGGCCCTTCCCAAGAGCAGCAGCTCAAGGAAAAACTTCCTCAGGGGCACCAGAGCTCTGGAACTGTGCTATGGGCTGAGCCAGGGAGAGAAGTGAGCTCCCTGGGGACCTTGGAAACCTGGCTGTCTCTGTTTGCCTGGCCCGGCTGTGGACAGGATGTTCTGTGCCCTGTGCCCAGCTAGAGCAGGACGGAGCTTTGCTCCCCGTGCACAGGCCAAGGCGGGGATGACAGTGCTTGGTGTTCAGGCTGCGGAGCGCATCACGGGCCCTGCCCTTTGTCCTGCAGTGGCCGGTGGCGTGGCAGAGAAAGCAGGCTGTTAGGGGGATGAGCAGATCTCCTTATGGGCAGACATTGCCTTCCAGCACCAGGGAAGGGCGCAGGGCATTCCTGCTTTCCTTGCCTGGGGGGCATGGTGTGGATAGGGAAGTCCTAGGTTTGGTGGGCCCCGTGAGCTCTTCTTTCTCCAGGCAGTATGTGACACACAAGACGTGTACAATCACCAGGAACTTCCCATGCCAAGGTGTTTTGTCCAAGACCTGTACTCCAAGGGGAGATCAGGACCCCCCTGCAGCACAGGGCAGTGCTGCAGCATCTCCCCAGGCTCAGGTGAAATGGCACTTTGAGCTCCCCCAGCCCTTCCGGACACCAACCGCACTGCGGGGCGCTGGTGCTGCACAGCTTCTGGCACAGGAACTGGATGGTCCTGCAGCGGCTCTCGGTCCGGGGACGCTCCTGGCACAGGCAGCAGGCCGCCTCCTTGGGCACATGGCTAAAGACAAGAGGGGATATTGCAGGAACACCTGGCCACCCAGTCCATGGCTCCATCAGAGCCCAACTCAGGGAACGCACGGATACCACGCATGGGGGTTGTGCTTCACTGTGTGCCACAGCTCTGGGAAAGGCCCCTGACTCCCCATGCAAAACTTTGAAAAGGGGATTTTAACCTGGAAAGTAGAAGTGCTCCCAAAATACCACGTGACACAGAAATGCACCCGCCTGAAGTTCAAACTCCCCTGTGAGAAACCTGCAGCAAGTCACCCGAAAGGTGAAATTCTGCCTCTGAGCTGGTGAGTTTTGGCACGTTCCCAGAAGGAACAGCAAGTCTGGAGCTTACTGGGCTTGTTCTGGTTTTGTGGCACACAGATTGCTTTCCCAAGTAGAGCCCTTGTCCCAGCACTCGGGGCCTGCTGGTGGCTGGGGCTCAGTGGCACACACTCACAGGGTTTCCAAGCTCACTGTGGACTGCAGCAGCAGCAGCAGCGTCTGTGGGGTCACTTGGGTGGCACTCAGGTCTCTGCAAGCATTGGAAAGAGCTCATGAAATTTGGCGGTGACACTGCCAGAACTCTGCTCTGAGAGCAGAGGGCCCAGGGCCCTGATGATGGTGGTGCTGCTGGCAGAGGCATCCACTTGTGCCTGCTCCAAGAGAAGCCATTCTGGAGCCCAGCTTCCCTCTGCCTCACCCTGCTCTAAGCCAGCCGGTCGGAATCAGGAGGGCAATCCTGCAGCTCTCGTGGCAGACAGATGCCACCGGAAAGGATTGCCCCTCTCCCGACTCTCCTGCTGTTCTCCCCTGAGGGCACCTGAGTCCCTGAAGGAGGCAGGAGCCTGGAGCTGCTGGCACGAGTGCAGTTAATTCCCAGAGCCCTGCGGCCTCTCCACCTGGCCCCAGACCTGGATGGGCCCTCATCCCTGAAAGTTTGTGTCCCAGTTCCTGGGTTGCTTTGCAGCTGGGGACACACCAGCACAGCTTGGCCTTTGCCTTGCTCTGCTGGAGCCGGGCTACTTGTGTCTCCAGCAGACTCGGGCTGCGCAAGGGGGAGATTTGCTGAGGCACTTGCACTGCTTTCCTGAGAACGGGGCACTCGAGAGAGACACAGGTCTTTTTGGATCTGCTCCAGGTGAGCCAATACTTACAGAGAGCTCACAGAGGGCAGCTTTAAGAAGGCAGCGTCATCAATGACAGCCAGCGGGTTGTGGCTGAGGATCCTGAGAAACAACAGAGCTCTGTCAGGCGAGGATGGCGAGGATGTGAGCTGCGTGTGCCGGGCTCGTGGGGACGGCCTGGCCGCTTTCAAGGAAGCCTTGCAGGAGGTGAGCAGGGCAGGGGAAAGGGCCATTGCAGCTGCACACTCCTGGTGCTCCCTGGCTGACATCCACGCTCAGAATCAGGACTTTCCATGGGGCAAGTCTGCTTTTGCCCACAGACCCGGCAGAGGCCCTGCAGAGACTCGCCCTGACGGGCCTTTAGGCCTGCTGCCACTTACAGCTCCTGGAGGAACTGCATCCCATGCCAGGCCTGGAAAGTGCCGCTGCGGATCCGTGTGAGGCCATTCCCGGAGAGGTTTCTGGGGAAAGAGGAGGTCACACACAGGAATCGGGCCTGCCCTACAGAAAGAGGGGGCAAAGCGGGATCTCTTTGCAGGAAAGGTGCAAATGCAAGGTGGAAGCGGGAGGAAACTGCTGCTTTCTCAGTGTTTGTAGCCTGCCCAGGAGAGGAAGCAAAGGGCACGCGTGCTGAACTCTCTTTCTGTTCCACGATGCAGCCGAGGCTGCGAGAACTGGCTGCTCTGATGGCTGCGTGTGGACAAGCCCCCTGGGCTCTGTCCTCTGGCGTGGCCTTCCAGCCATCGGCATTGACCTCTGCAGCTCAGCTGGGCTCTGGGCAGGGCAGATTTAGGGACTGTGGGGAAAAGAACAGGAGCATTTTCCTGCACAGGAAGGGTGCCCAGTGCAAAGGCTGAGCTGAAGAGACTAGAAAGAAACTTGATCACTCACAGAAACTTCAGGAAAGGCAGTGGCTCAAAAGCCCGTTCCTCAATGGACAGGATCTCGTTGCAGGACAAATCCCTGTTCCAGTTAGAACAACAAATGTCACTTCCATTTGCCCTGTCGCTTTTACTTGCCTCTGCAGCCCACATCCCAGGAGGGACAAAGGGCACGTGCCCGCGGCCTGAGCAGCAGGGCCCCAGCGAGCCCCCCGCTGCCGTGGGCAGGGCACGGTGCTTACAGGTGCTTCAGCAGGAACAGCCCTTCCAGGGAATGTCTCTTCACAGCCCGCAGCTCATTGTCCCTGAGCACTCTGCAAGGAGACACAGGGACATTGTGGCAGCGGCCACTGGCCAGCAGCAAATGAGATCGTCCTGGGAAAATCTCCTGTTTCAGCAGCGCGACTGAAGCATCGCTCTGGGTCACTGCAGGGATCGTCCCCACTCCTGGCCAGAGCAGGCCCTTGCTCCTGGCCGGCTGAAGCTGACCACAGCTTGATCCCAGGGCAGACAGACACGGGGATGGTGCCCTAGGGGGGATGGTGCCCTGGGCTGCAGCAATTCTTGCCCTGCTGGGAAGCTGTGGTGATTCACACCCCTCCTTGCAGAGCAGCCTAGCTTTGAATTCCAAGGGAAATGGGTGGTGTGGGGGCTGCTGCTCCAGCCCTGGAACAAAGGATGCAAAATCCCCAAACTCCTGCCATTTGAAATGCTGCAGGGCACTTACAAGGTCTCAGTCCATGGGTAGTCCTTCCAGGCTTGCTTTCCAACAGCAGCAATGGAGTTCCCAGTGAAATCTCTGCAAAGAGACAAAAGACCCGGTCCCCCCTCAGGAAAACCCATTTCCCTGCCATTCGCCTGCTGAGCTGGAAGCGGGCTTTGCCTGGAGAAGGCACAGTGTGCCCAGCCTGGCTTCACCCTCATGCCGAGCTCAGGCCCCCCCATCTCTGGCCAGGGAGTGCCCCGGCTGTCCCGGGTGGGCTTTATAGACACAGGGAGCTGAGGAGGGGCAGCCGCAGGGCTCGGTGGGGCCGCGGGACTCACAGCATAGTCAGGGCTCGGCGGCGGCTGGCCGGGGGCACGGTGGCCAGGCCGGCGTGGCCGCAGTTCAGCTGCCCACGGCCTGGGCAGCGGCACGGCTCTGGGCAGAGCTTCTTGGCCGCTCCCGGCGAGGGGGCTACTGCCAGCAGCAGGGCCAGCAGGAGCAGAGCGCGCACGAGACGCATCACCAGGTCTATGGCGAGGCAGGACTGGCTGCAGTCACCTGGGATGCAGGCCTGAGCTGGAGCCGTGGCAGTTCCTGTGTCACAGTGGTGCTGTCGATGTCACAGTGCTCCTTCTCATGTCACTGTAGCATTGCTTGTGTCACCGTGGTGGTGCTTCAGAGCTCGCAGCAAACGGCAGTTCAGGCCATGATGTCACCAAATGACTCTGTCTCAGAGCCGTCAATCTGCGGAATCATGGAACGCATTGGCTTGGAAGGGGCCTTGAGCTCCATCCAGTGCCACCACTGCCATGGCAGGGAAACCTCCCGCTGGCCCAGGCTGCTCCAAGCCCCCTCCAACCTGGCCTTGGGCACTTCCAGGCCTCCAGGGGCACCACAGCTGCTCTGGGCACCCTGTGCCAGGGACTCCCTGCCCTCACGGGGAAGAATTTCTCCTGAACACACGATCTAAGCCTGCTCTGGGGCACTGTGGAGCCATTCCCACTTGCATTGGCTTTGTGTGGCCAGGTGTTGGCATGGGTTTGGGGCTGCAGGTGCTGTTGAAATTTCTTTTGCTTCTCATTATCCTGCTCTGATTTTCTTGGCAATAAATGCACTGAATATCCCCAAGTTCTGTCTGTTGTGTCCATGCTTGTGACCGGGGAGGGATCTCTCCCTCTCTTGCAGTAAAGAGATGAGCCTTTCTCTTATGAACAAGTCCATCGTTTAACGAGAGTCTCTAAGGTAGAGGCGAGGTGCAGGGGTACGCTTAGGGGGTTGGATCACTAGGAGAGGCCCCAAGGGGATGGTAAGGAGTCAAACCCCAGCATCAGACGGTCCTAGGGGTGCAGGTCTAGGACGTTGATGCAGAAAGCTGTGAATGTAGTGAGTTTACTCGGGTAAAGGAGAGTGTGAGTAGTCCCATCCCATAACCTACTCCTTGGAGTGAAAGAGGAAGTGTGAAAGGGATCAATAGGAGCTTGAGTTATATTAAGGGGGGGGGGGAAAGGCTTGCATTAAAGTTATATATTTTGTTAGGAAAACACTTTAAGCTGTTTGTAGGTTTGTGTTGCCCGTCTGTAGATTTCCGTTCGGGTAGGGGCACCTTTGGGGTTTGAGTTATTTATTTAAGGATGGGTCAGTGTTTTGGTAAAGGAGGTCCCCTAAAAGGGAAAAAGTAGGTGAAAAGTATCCCCCTAGACAGTCCACTAGGACAGTTATTAGACCATTGGGAGTCTCAGAAAGCCACTAAAACCCTTGACTATATTAAAATGGTTTATTATTGTACTGAAGTTTAGCCAAAGTTAAAATTACAAGGCAAGTGGCCCTGGTATGGAACTCATGATCCATGGATCTGTTCCCAATTAAACCACTATTTAAGAACACAAGAGACTCCTGATATAGAGCAATTAACATATACTGCCTGCTGGCAGACGGGGAACATGAGTAAAGGAAGTGTGAGGATCTGTAAATTAAAGAATAAAGAGGAAGATAAGGAGGAAAGTGAGGAAAGCAGCCGTCAAGACCTGGGATCCCCTAGATCACCTACCACCTCTTCTTCCTCCCAGCCCTGAACCCTAATCCCTTACCTGCTCCCCCAGCAGTGATCCCACTACCACCCCCTCCTAATGTCTCTATACAGGACCCCAATCCTGTACTTACTTTCCCAGCACCAATCCCAGCTCCTTCCTCAACCTCTCTCACCCCCCAACTCCTTTGCTGACTTTTCCAGCAACCAATTTGGCTTCTCCCCAAAATTTTCTCTCTTCTCCAACACATCTCTGATTCCACGTACTCCTGGTGTTTCTAACCCTAAACCAGAACCTTCACCTATCCCTATACTGACTCTTCCAACCTTCCCTAGCCCTGTACCACCCCAAAATCTAGCCTCATACCCCAGTCCTATGAATTTATCCCCTTCTCCCTCACCTGCGCCTATCCCCTTACCACCTCCTAATAGGGATCAGAGTTCATCCCCTTCTACCAGTCAACACCAAGACTCTAGAGTCCAGATGACTCCCCCCCCACACACACTGACAACAGCGTTTAGGGCCCCTGCTATAACACTAGGTCAAGGACAACAAAACCTGAAAAAATGATGCCCCTCAGGGAGGTTCCCATGGGTGGAATGTTGGGAGGGGTAGGATTTGTAAATGTACCACTCACAGCCTCGGAAGTTCGGAACTTTAAGAAGGAGTTAGGAAATTTGGTGGTAGATCCAGTGGGCATTTCAAATCAGGTAGATAGTTCCTTGGACCTAACATTTACACCTGGGGGGAACTAAACTCCATCCTTAATATCTTGTTTTGTCCTGAGGAGGTCAGGATGATCAGGGCAGCAGGAATATGGATCTGGGAGAGGGAAAATAGGATAGGGCCTCCTGGAGACCTAAAGATGCCTCTGGTAGATCCTGGGTGGCATCCAAATCGAGAAGAAGGCAGAAGGAATAGGAGAGACTACGGGTCTCTGGTGATTAAAGGTATAAAGGAGTCTGTTCCCTGAAGTAGTAACACCAAACTTGCCTTTGAGGGTACCCGAGAAAAATATGAGACCCCAGCGAGTTGGCTTAATAGATTAAGGAGGAATTTTCAGTTATACTCTAACATAGATCCTGACAGCCCAGAGGGTCAAGTACTTTAAAAGGTACAATTTGTTACGAAATCTTGGCCGGACAATCGGAAAAAGTTAGAAAAGATTGAGGACTGGCAAGAAAAAGGTATAAATGAGTTGTTAAAGGAGGCTTTGAAGGTGTACTTAAGGAGAGAAGAGGAGAAAACCAGAGCGAAAGCTAGGATAATGGTAGCTGTTGCTCAAGAAAGTTTCAGGGCCGGTAGTGAACAACCAGAAAGATCTCCAGGAATAAATCAAGGAATACCCGCACCCTCGGGAGGGGGATATTGGGAAAAATCTGGACTTAGAAATGATGGGGAGAGACCAAGAAGGATAGAAGGAACACCTAATGATAGGGCATGTTACTACTGTGGAGAGGTCGGACATTTCAGGAGAGATTGCAAGAAGATATGGATAGATGAAACAATTGCCCAGGAGCAGGAGGCCTTAGAAGGTGTCCTGAAGGGTGATGATTAGGGGTGTCAGGGGCTCTGTCTGTTGAGGGATCCAATGAAAAATCATGAAGAGCCCCTAGGAAATTTTAATGTGGGTCCCCAAGATGAAAACTTTGAATTCCTTGTAGATACAGGAGCTGATAGATCAAGTATTAATAAATTACCAATGGGAATGACCATTGGGAATAAAACCTGTGAAATACTAGGGGCAGAAGGGAAACTATTTAGAGCTCCAATTGTAGAGAATGTAAAAATAGAAGGAAATTCTAGGCAATGCATTGTAGATATAATTTATTTGCCTAACTCGGAAACCAACCTGTTAGGAAGAGACTTACAAGTCCTGTTGGGAGTGGGGCTTATACTGGAGAATGGGAAAATGGTGGTCAGATTTATGAGATGAACTCAAAGGGATTTAGAAGAGATTCATCCCGAGGTGTGGGCAGAAGGAGGAAAATATGGATATTTAGATATTCCACCAATAAAGGTAGAAGTGCACAAAGACACTCCTCCCATACGAGTGAAGCAGTATCCGATATCATCAGAAGGAAGGAAGGGACTGGTACCTGTGATTGAACACCTATTAAGGGAAGGTATTTTAGAGCCGTGTATGTCCCCACATAACACCTCCATATTAGCTATTAAGAAGGCTGAGGGAAAATATAGACTGGTTCAGGATCTAAGAGAAGTGAATAAGAGAACTATTGCAAGACACCCAGTGGTGCCTAGTCCATATACACTGTTGAGTCAGATCCAAGAGACCACACGTCATTTACAATCCTAGACTTATAAAATGCTTTTTGGCCATACCCTTTGGCAGAGGAGTGCCGGGATTGGTTTGCATTTGAGTGGGAACATCCAGATAGGAACCGGAAAATGCAGCTAAGGTGGACACGCTTACCTCAAGGATTTACTGAATCTCCTAACCTGTTTGGGCAGACCCTAGAAGAATTGTTAGATCAATTCCATCCTAAAGAAGAAATAAAAATATTGCAATACATTTATGATCTAATTATATCTGGGAAACGAGAAAGTGAAGTCAAAAGTGTTAGTATACAACTATTAAATTTCTTAGGGGCTGAAGGTATAGAAAGATAAATTGCAATTTGTAGAACCAGAAGTCACTTATCTCGGGCACGTGATTGGAAGAGGGTATAAAAAACTGAGCTCTGAGAGAATAACAGGAATCCGGTCTATTTCAACCCCTAAAACAAAGAGAGACGTAAGAAAGCTCCTGGGACTATTTGGATATTGCAAATTGTGGATAGATAATTACACACAGAGTGTAAAATTTTTGTACAATAAATTGGTGGACCAAGTGTTGTGGTTTGACATGGAAAAAGAATTTTCTCGGAAGGAAGAGGTCAATTTGGATATTGACCAATTGAAGGGATGGACACGCCTCTGAGAACACAGAGGGGTTAAAAGCAGAATTCCAAGGAGAACTCACTCTCTTTGGTTCCAGTCAGCGTGCAGTGCAGGCTCTCCCCTGCCCGGCCCGTGGCCTGACTGAGGTAAGGCCGAAGGGTGGAGGGACTGGAACCCCCTGCAATGGAAGGGTGGAGAAATCTGCCATGTCTCCATTCCCCCACTAGAGCCAAGAGAGAAAGAGAGAGAGAGAGAGAGAGAGAGAGAGAGAGAGAGAGAAAGAGACAGCGGCAGTTTTGTCAGCAGCACACCGCAGGGAAGGAGAAGAGCGGGGGGGGCGGCAAGGTGCCCAGCCACCTGTGGGAGCTGCAGCCTGGGCCCAGAGCCATCCTTGGGAGTCAGGACTTTTAACCCTTCCTTGAGAAATTAAAGTGTTGTGAAATATTACTCCTCCACGTTTTGAAAGAGAGGAAGAGAGACAGCTTGGACCCTGGGATGTTGGAAGGGGAAATTCTAGGAGATGATGGAGTGGCTTTTTGGCTGGACTTTTTCTTGGTAGCCACAGACTGAACAGATCTTCTCCTCCAAGAGGGACTGTATTTTAGGAGGATGCTGGTGAGCCAAGAGGCCTGCTTCAGCTGGGAAAAGACAGAAGTGGAGCGAAGAGAAAAAAGTTAGGGAGGTTTGTGGTGGTGCCCCCTGTCTTCAGAGAAGGAGAAGAAAAGAAGATATCTGTTCTTGGACCCTTGGGGAAAACGGGGAGACGGTGGTCCCAAAAATGAAAAACTGAACTGTTGTTTTTTCCCCTCTTGGCAGGGCACCCTTGAAAGGAAAAATCCTAAAAGCTGTCTGTCCATCCCTGCATTGGTGGTGAGAGCACTGTGCATGGAAAGGAGAGGGTCCCCAAGGCAAACTTTTTCTCCAGGCGGTGCCATGTGTGACATGGAAACACAGGATGTGGCAGCTGTGTTTCTTGGGGGGTCTGTGGCACGGGAGGGACTCCTCGGTTCCCTCGACGGACTGAGTATCGATTGTCTGGAGGGTGGAAACCTGATTGGGGTCCAGGTTGTGTCTCACTGTGGTTTGATGGAGTTGGGTGGTGGGAGGAGGAATGCTTTGAAAGGTTTTAATTTAGAATTTTGTCTGGTTTTGTTCCTTTATTTTTTCTTTTATAGTAATATAGTAGTAGCAGTTTAATAAAGTTTTTTCCCTTGTTATTAAGTTTGGGCCTGCTTTTGCTCTGTTCTCGATCCCATTTCTCAGCATTCAGTTGAGAAGTTGCATTTTCCTGGGGGCGCTGGCATTGTGTCAGTGTCAAACCATGACACCAAGAAGCAATTAAACGGGCGGCAGATGATGACCAGCAATTACAAGATCTAAAAAATCAATTATCTTCAGCCCCAGTACTAAGTTTGCCTGATCTTAGAAAGGAATTTGATCTCTTTGTAAGTGCAGAGGAAGGAATTGCCTGGGGAGTTTTTACCCAGGAATGGGGAGGGTCTTGAAAACCTGTGGCATTTTTATCAAAATTACTAGACCCTGTAACTAGGGGCTGGCCCACCTGTCTGCAGGCAATTGCAGGAGCATTGGTTCTAGTTGAAGAAGCTCAGAAATTAGCATTGCAGGGAAAGATTAAAGTGCACACACCACGCGATATTAGAACAGTTCTCAGCCAAAGGGCACAGCAATGGCTTATGACTCTAGGATCTTAAGCGATGAGATTATATTAATAGACACTAACAATTTAGACCTTGCTACCTCTGAATGTCTTAATCCTGCCCAATTCCTTTCTGGGGAACCAGAGGACAACTTAGAACACGAGTGTCTTGAGTTAATAAATATGCAAACAAAAGTGAGGGAAGATCTTGGACATATGCCTTTACCCTGTGGGAGGGTGTTGTTCATAGAAGGGTCCTCCAGAGTGATTGCTGGAAAAAAGGCTTCTGGGTATGCAATAATAGATGGCAAAGATATGGAAGTTTTAGAAAAAGGAAAACTGGCTCCAAACTGGTTCAGCCCAGTGCTGTGAAGTCTATGCATTAAAGAGGGGACTAGATCTATTAGAGAAAGATTATGGCACTATTTATACAGATTCCCAATATGCATTTGGCATAGTCCATACATTTGGTAAGATCTGGGAGGAATGGGGATATCTAAATTCTAAAGGCAAAAATTTGGTACACAAAGAGCTAATAAAGTTAGTACTGAAATCCTTGCAGAAGCCAACAGAAATAGCAATAGTGCACATAAAAGGACACCAGGAAGGAGACACCTTAGAAATAAAAGGGAATAAACGTGCTGACCAAGCAGCTAAGGAGGCAGCCCTAGAGTCAGGGGAGCCAACTAAGATTTTCAAGCTCGAAAAGAAAACCGGACAGAAAGAAGATGAAGTAAGGCCAATATTCAGTGAAAAAGAACAAAAAGCAATAGAAGAACTTGAGCTACACCAAGGGGAACGTGGAGAATGGTTAACCCAAGATGGAAGGATGTCTCTAAACCAAGCATTGGCACGGAAAATACTAACAGAAATACATGAACTAACACATTGGGGAACTCAAGGACTATGCGACCATTTCCTCAGAGAAAATATTTGTATCGGAGTGTACGATCTGGCCAAATCAATAATTAAAGACTGCGTAATTTGTCAAAAGATAAACCAAAAGGTAATGAGAAAAGTAGAACCTGGAGGGAGAGAATTGCCTCTAAGACCATTCCAAAATATTCAAATAGACTTCACTGAGATGCCGCCGGTACAGGGATATAAACATCTATTGGTAATAGTAGATCACCTCACCCATTGGGTAGAGGCTTTTCCTACCAAAAAGGAGACTGCAGAAGTGGTCACAAAAATAATCCTGGAAGATATCCTTCCCCAGTATGGTTTAGTCAGCACTATTGATTCTGATAGAGGACCTCACTTTGCTGCTCAGGCCTTACAGTGGGTAACTGAAGCTTTGGGAATGAAATGGAGACTGCACACTCCATGGCATCCCCAGAGCTCAGGCAGAGTTGAAAGAATGAATCAGACACTCAAAAATGTGTTAACAAAATTAATAGCTGAAACCAAATTAAATTGGCTCAAGTGTTACGTATTAGAACAAGGCCTAGAGCAGACATAGGGGTTTCCCCCTACGAGATGACGTTTGGGCTTCCCTTCTGAAAGTAGAACCAAAGATTGCTTTGTAAGTGGTTATAAGCTGTTAAGAGATTTACTGTGACTAATGTTGTAAGTGTTAAGAATTGTTCCCAGTTAAAAAAACATACAAGTGTTAAAGAACTGAAATCCCCCATATAGAAAATCAGAAGAAATTTCTCCTACTGAGCCTTCCTAAAAAGGTGATAAAAATGAACAAATAGAGAGTGAGACAGTTCATGGTGAGAGACTCTACTAAATCCCTAGGAAGACCTCAGATCCAAGAGGCAAGACCAGGGGGAGCCAGCATGGGGAAAACAGCCCCTACCTGACTCTTGGGAAAGCTAGTGCTACTGCTGCTGATGAGTGGTACCCTCAGCAGAGAGAGGAACCCTGCACCAAATGCTATCATCCCATCTATGATGGAGATGACCTGAGGTCCCTATTTAGAGTTCACACTAGTATAAACCCAGGCTGTTTCAATCACTCTCAATTAATCACCTGTCAGGAGGACGGGAAAGTTTATTGTACTACCAGAAATACAGCCTCTTAGGCAGCGCCTGCTTGGGAAGTGCCCAGTAGGAGAACCCTGGTTCTGTTTTGAGCACAAGGGACTGAAAGACCTAATAAAGGAAAAACAATGAATGTGGAAAGAAGATAGTTCTGACATCCCCTTAGGGAAGAACCTATTCATTGATTTGGTTGAAAAGATTAGTAGAGAGTTAAAATTAACTGAATGCTGGGTTTGTGGAAGTAACCAAATGACGGAAATTTGTCCTTGGGAGGGGATTAGTTTAAGCCCACTAGAAATTTTAAGATGGAAGCAAACTAAACCACAATATGAACTTTTGGCATCAAGGGGGAGGAAAAATGGGATCTAAAATCAAAAGTAACAGGTGAAGAATGTATACTGAGAACCAGAAGGAGATATAACATCCCTGAAGGAAAAATGGCATGTAAGAGATATCTAATAGTAAAGAATTTAGAGACTGAATGGATCCCAAGAGAGCCCCATACATACTGGGCCATTGGGAGAACAGAAAAGGGATGCATATATCACGAAGGATATCAGCTCCACAAGTGCACAGAAAAATGGATAAACGCCTTCTGGGGAATTAAAGAACTGTCAACATTTTGGGAATTCCCCACTGAAAGTAGGGATGGGTTCTGGCAAGTCCCAGGGTATCTATTTTGGATCTGTGGACACACAGCATATACAAGACTCCCAGGGGACTGGGCAGGGAGTTGTACCATCGGAGTCATCAAACCAGCCTTTTTCCTCTTACCTAAGAAATCAGGAGCACATCTAGGAGTCCCAGTGTATGATGACTTGAGAAAAGACAAAAGAAAGAAAAGGGATATAATTGATATGGGAGGTACACAAACATGGAAAAATAAAATATGGACTTCAGAGGAAATCATCCAAACTTATGGGCCAGCTACATGGGCTCAGGATGGATCCTGGGCCTACCGTACTCCTATTTATATGTTAAATAGAATAATCAGGTTCCAAGCAGTGCTGGAAAAAGTTTCCAATCGAACAGCATTAGCATTTGAACATGTAAGTGACCAACTATCCCAAACAAGAACAGTGATCTATCAAATTAGATTGGCTGTAGATTACCTCTTGGCAGATGAGGGCGGAATATGTGGGAGATTCAACTCTTCAGAGTGCTGCTTGGAGATTGATGATAAAAGTGCAGAGATTAAGAACACCTCTAAAGAAATCTGAAAATGGACTTATGTAGGGAGTCAAGAGTGGACACCTTTGATAAATAGTAACTGGTGGGATTAGTTCTGGTCATTTAAAGGAACATGGTGGAAAAAAGTCTGTGTTTAACACTGTCTGTTCTACAACTGGATTGCTGGTTTTGCCCTGTCTGTTCCCCTGTTTAGTTCGAATTTTAACTTCCACAGCCCAAGCAAGTATCAAACTTCCCAAGGCGGCTAACCAGAAGCAAATAAAAATTATGTTAATGCAAAGCCAGAAGCAGAAACATGAGAATGCAAAAGAAATATACAGTGAATACCAAAGGCTCAGGAAATTTTATTTCCAAGAGCCAGAAACAGCAAATTGATGCGGGCATCCACCCGATCAAAGAAATAGAGGAGGGACTTGTTATGAACAAGTTCATCGGTTAATGAGATTAAAGTAGTTAATGCATTTACAGTTAAATGCTAAACCCTTGTTTACCCCTACTGTTGACTACCTTACATACACCCTGGTTGCGTCCCTCGGGTATTCATTCCGCTGCTTTACAAAATTGTGAAAACTGCATTGACTTGTTTTTTCATCAAAAGTATGAAATTCAGATAAAAGGGCGGGGAGGGGGTCGGGGCATGGAATTTGCAGGCTTGGGCAAGGCTGGTAGCCGCAAGCAAAGATTGTGACAGATCTTGCAGGACTGGCTGGAACTGATAACCGCAGTGGAAGGAGACCCATCACCCCCACTTGTGCTGGATAAAAAGGAACTGAAGAGAAGGAAAGGTTGTCAGCTTTTGGCGGAACACAGTCTCCCCAGCTGCACCCAGCGCTGTTTGCTTGCTATCGCTTGCTGTAATTAATAAAATTATTAATTGATCTTAAAAGGCTAAATCAAATTGTTCGCCTCAATTTATAACAAATTTGGTGCCGTGACTCGGATCGGAACACCCAGAGAGGAGGTCTCCTGAGGAGGCGCCCCACTGCCTTTGCTTTAACAGTGGCCTTACGGGGACACTCCTCCCCGGACTCCAACCGACGAACCTAAAATCCGATAGCAAGCAAGGAACTGCCGGCTACCCCCTTAATATTTGTGCACGAAGCCCCAGGCGAAGGCACCGGACGGTGTAAGTATTTTCCGAAGGACCTGGTGTCTGGAGAAGGCCTGTTCTGGGAGAACGGGACCGCTTGGTCGGGGGTCGGGGATCCTGGAGTGTGACGAGTGTGGTGTATGAGAGGGGAGCCAGCAGCTCAGACTCCCCAAGCAAGTGCGGAGCTCATAGCAGTGCGGTTCCCATATCCGGCAACGGACTGGGCCACGAATTGAGGGAAGCAAGTGTGTGTGTGAGAGAAGGCACTCCAGAAGATGGGTCAGAGGAAAAGCAAGCCTGCTGAACCCATGGGTGGGGGAATCCCTGTAAAACTTCCCCATATTCCAGAGGATAGTCCATTAGGCTTAATGATTAAATATTGGAATGCCTTTCCTTCTAGGAAGGGAGAAGATAAAGTGAAAATGGCTCATTACTGCATGGAAGTTTGAGAAGGGAAACAAATAAGAGGAGATGCAATCCATGTTAAGGATTTTGTTTTTTGCAGAAGAAAGGAGAATGATTAAGGAAATGGGAATGAGAATCTGGGATGATGAACATCAACAGAGACCATTAGCAGATATTAAATGGCCCCTATAGAATCCCCAGTGGAATAATCAAAACCCGTCACACTGTACCCATATGGGCGATTTGCGAAATATAATAATACAGGGAATAAGGAAGGCTGTCCCTCGTGGACAAAATGTACAAAAGGCATTCAAGGAACAACAAAAGAAGGATGAAGATCCAACTGAGTGGTTGGAGAGGCTGAGAAAAGCCTTTCAATTATATTCAGGAGTGGACCCTAACACTCCTGAAGGAGAGACACTGTTGAAAGTTCATTTTGTGGTAAACTCGTGGGTGGATATTCGAAAGAAGTTGGAAAAGTTAGAAGGGTGGCAAGCAAGGGGGCTGGATGAGTTACTGCGGGAGGCTCAGAAGGTTTATGTTAGGAGGGAGGATGAGAACTACAAAAAGCAGTCTAAGATTATGTTAGCAGCTGTAAGGGAAGGACAGAGGCAATCTCCCCAAAGAAGGGGTGGTGGTCACCCAGGAGGTTTGAGGGGAGCTGGTCGACAGGTGCATGAAGGAAGACAAGGTGGAGGAGATAGGATTGTTTGCTTTTACTGTGGGAAAAAGGGACATATGAAGCAGGAATGTCGACAAAGGATGGCTGATGAAAAGCAGTTTAAGGAAGATTAGGGGTGTCAGGGGCTCCATCTGCTGGGGACAAGAGAAAGAACAGAGCCCCTGGTAAAATTAAAAATAGGTCCCCAGCAGCAAGAATATGAGTTCCTTGTGGACTCAGGGGCGGAAAGATCGACCGTCCAGACCCTTCCCCAAGGGTGTAAGATTTCATCTGAAATAATACAGGTGATTGGAGCTGTGGAGTTGCGTTATTTGTATGTTTTATTATCCCTGTATTATGTATTGGTTTATTCCTTTGTACCCCCGTGTGCAACTTGGTTTATCCCCAGTTTTCCCGCCTTGTCCTCCCTTCCCGCCTTCCCAGTATCTATCCATCACCCTGAAAGAGGCATTTTACCCCCCCCGGGTGCCTTGTCTATCACTCGGTGCCCCTTCCCATCCATCCAGAAGCTTCTACTCAGGGCACCGGGTGATTGGGCGAGGACCTGGGGCTCCCCCCATATCTTTCCCCCATTGGACCCCACCATATCCCCCCATCCCGGAGCCACCCCCTATCCCTATCCCCATTGGTCGTTGGATACCCCTCCCTTACAGTTTATAAGCCAGTGCAAGCACCTTGTGCTTGTTCCTGTTGGCTGGCACCGTTCTAGGATATTTGGCCCCGTTGGGCTACAATAAACTCGGACTTAGCCCCCAGCAGGATCCGCTCTTCATTTACCACCGCGAGACTTGCTAGCGCTGCCCGGAACCCACAAAGGCACTCTCCAAACCCCAGCTGGGAGCGGCGGAGGGTGCCTCCATCGCCCGCCCTCGCCCCACGAGAGCTAGCCGGGGCTGAGAGAAAAGGGATTTGGGGCGGGAGCGCGGCATGGAGCCAAACGGGAACCCTTTGGAGTACCTGTAATCAAGAATGTACTCTTAGAAAGTAACTCCAAATTAGGAATTGGGTCATTTTTATTAGTACCAGAAGCAGATTATAATTTACTGGGAAGGGATTTGATGATTGAATTGGGAATAGGGATAGAGATTAATAAGGGAGAACTGACAGTAAAATTGTATCTTCTCCGGGCTGAGGATGAAAAAAAGATTAATCCAGAGGTTTGGTACACCCCTGATAGTGTAGGAAAATTAAGTATTGAACCCTTTGAAGTAACTATTAGGAACCTGGAGATACCTGTCAGAATTAGGCAATATCCTATATCTAAGGAGGGGAGGCAAGGACTGAAACCAGAAATAGAAAGGCTTTTTAAAAAAAAAAAAAAAAAAAAGAAGACTTTTAGAACCATGTATGTCCCCTCTTAATACCCCCATTTTACAATGGATTGAAAATTTTAGTAGAAAAGTTAATTTTTTATATGAAAAATTAACTAATGATGGGTTATTGAAATGGAGCACCGATGATGAAGATCAATTAGAGGCATTAAAAACTGAACTAGTCAATGCTCCAGTCCTTAGCATTCCAGATTTGAAGAGATCATTTTACTTATTTATTAATGTAAATGAGGGAGTAGCATATAGTGTATTAGCTCAGGATTGGGCTGGAAAAAACCAAAAAATAACAAAAAAACCCCAAAACAAACAAACAAACAAAACAACAAAAAAACCCCAAGCTTACAGGCGATAGTGGCCGCTGCTCTCCTGGTAGAGGAAGTTGGGAAGATAACCTTTAGAAGTGAGATAAAAATCTTATCTCCCTATAACATTCATGGAGTTTTGCAACAGAAGGCCAACTAATAGATAACAGATGCCAGATTCCTAAAGTATGAAGGCATCCTAGTCTCCTCTCCTAAGTTAAGAAACAATGGGCCTGAAAAATCCAGCCCAGTTTTTTTTTTTTTGTATATAAAGAACCAATTACAGAACTAACACATGATTACCTCCAACAGATAGAGGAACAAACAAAAATAAGGCCAGGTCTTGAGGAAGAAAAACTAAAAGAAGAGGCTCAATTATATGTAGATAAGTTCTCTCAAGTTCTGAAAAAAAAAAAAAAAAAAAAAATCCGGGTATGCTATAATAGATAAGAAAACATTTAAGACAGTAGAATCTAGTCCCCTTAGCCCCAGCTGGTCAGCCCAAGCATGCAAATTATATGCTGTGCTTAAAGCTCTAAATTTATTGAAAGGAAAAAGTGGGACTATTTTTACTACATCTAAATATGCCTATGAAGTAGTTCATACTTTTAGTAAAATCTGAGCAGAAAGAAGACCACAAGAACTGCAATACGGATGGCCGAGAAAGAGTGGACGTATGCCAGTCGAGTTAAAAGTCCAGCCACCATGGATGACCAGTGGAAAGTAGACAGCCAGCCTGGGAATTTGAAGGTTACCATTAAGAAAAATCGATGAACTCTGTGTGCATCATTTAAGTCGATCGCAAAGAAGAACAAAAAGGGATATAATTACCTACTTATTAGTAATTATTTAGTAGTTTATAATAAGGTAGATTATAATTATTATCCTTTCATATGTGTTAGTAATTATTTTAACGATTATTTGATAATTTGTAATAAGGTAGATTGTGATTGTTGTCTTTTTAAGTGCTTTACATGTAAAATTTGCCAAGAACGGTGGCAGGTCCATTGCCAAGGGGGGAAGCCACCAACTGGGGTCTGAACAGAAAGTGTGTTAAAATCAAGAAAATTGAAAAATCAGTAGATTTGTTTGGAGTCTGAGGACTGGTAAAAAAATACACACCAAAGGAGTGCATCAGGAAACTTTTGTTTCCATATTAACGATCCCACTCCATTTGTTGCCCAAATTCTAAAAAGGTGTTGTCAGAGGGAACTAAAGGGGGTCCCGTGCGACCCACCCCCGGTCAAGGATAAAAATTGGGAACAGTACAAGGTTAGGCAGGAGCAGGGGAAGGGACGCCCAGGCGAGTACCGCTGCTGCCGAGAAGATGGTTCACCTCGCGGCTTGAAGCAACCGGGTCGGTGAGCGAGGCAGAGGGGAAAAAGCCAGGTCCCCCCGCAATGGAATAATGCTGAAATGCTCCAACTATTGCCAACCGAGTACTAGGCTCCCCCAGATGACCAGTCTGATTGCCTCTGAAACACCAGAAAGGCAAGAAACTCAAGAGGGAAAAATGAGATATTATGCAATAAAAACAAGGTCAGGACCCCACCCTTATTGGCAAATTATTAATATGTTAATGCTTTGTACTGTATACCAAAGAGAGGGTTCCCCAGCTTTGCACCAACCCTTTAAGTAGACAATAACTGGAGTAAATAGTAGAGTAATTCAGAGTCAGATAACATCCAGACCCCCTAGTTTTACCCACGGTTATGCAAACTAGCCCCTGTAGAGCCCTGTTTTAATAAGGTAAGATTTTATATGTGTCCAGCATCAAACCCAGGAAAAAGGTATTGCAATTACCCTAGGGAATATTTCTGTAAGTACTGAGAGTGTTAAACAATAGCCTCAGACTGGCAAACAGCAGGAGATAAAATTAGAATAGTAAAAAGAAAATTGAAGGCAGCACACCTGATGCTGATCAAAGCCAAATATGAAACTCTCCCTAGAAATCCTGAAATAGGAGAGACTTTGATTCTAGCCCACCAAGAAGTAAAACGATTTGATGAACAAAATGATAAAAGAGAAAATGGGCAAATGTGAAAAACTGCATTGACTTGTTTGTTCATCAAAAGTATGAAATTAGGATAAAAGGGTGGGGAGGGGGTTGGGGCATGGAATTTGCAGGCTTGGGCAAGGCTGGTAGCCGCAAGCAAAGATTGTGACAGATCTTGCAGGACTGGCTGGAACTGATAACCGCAGTGGAAGGAGACCCATCACCCCCACTTGTGCTGGATAAAAAGGGACTGAAGAAAAGGAAAGGTTGTCAGCTTTTGGCGGAACACAGTCTCCCCAGCTGCACCCAGCGCTGTTTGCTTGCTATCGCTTGCTGTAATTAATAAAATTATTAATTGATCTTAAAAGGCTGAATCAAATTGTTCGCCTCAATTTATTACAAAATGACAACCGCAATATTCCCAGGAAATATGCAAATCAGGAAGAGTGAAAGGAAATCCAACAAAAGACCCTAGAAACAATGAGCCAACATAAAATTTGAGCATCTAATCAGCTAGACCGACAGGCAAGAAGTCCCTCTACCCTACCAACATGAATTTGACCGTCACTATAACCGAGTAGAACTGAATCAGAGTAAGGACCCCAGCCGACAAGCCAAAACACATCTTCCTACGCCCACCCATGAGGACAGAAGCCCCAGTTCTGCTGGGAAGCAAAACTGTCCACCTCCTTCTCTACGGCGCCAAAAGCAGCAGCGGCAGTGTGCGCGACCTCTCAGGACCTAAACAAAGCTGATTACTTTAAAAAAGGCACTGCAAAAGAAGCTGCTCTCCTTGCCCATTTATTTCACTTTCTCTGGCTTTTCTCTCCGCTCTCCCCTTGCGCAGAGCGCTGACGGCGCCTTCGGTACCGGGCAGCCGGCATCCAGCCAGGGCCAAAGCCCGGCCCCCGGCGCTGGGAGAGCGCAGGGAGCTTCCCGAAAGCCGGGCCATGCCGGAATGTCCGCCGGGAGAGCCTGAGGGAGCCGCAGCGCCAATGGCGGGAAGCGCTGCGAGCCTGAGGGGCGGCAGCTCCGCCTCAGCGCACCCGCAGCGGCAGCGGCGGCGGCCGGGCCGAGCCCGCTGCGAGCCCCGCTGCAGCCCAGCCCCTGAGGCAAAGCGCTCCGGCCCCCGGGCTCTGGAGCCGGCAGCGCCGGGACACCGACGGCAGAGCTCCCGCCGCGGCCGGAGCGCCACGTCGGCGCCGGCAGACACCGAGGGGCAGCGAGCGCCGTGCGAAGGAAGCCGCGGGCAGCTTTGGGAAGGCCGGCACAGCCCCGCAAGCAGCGCCCAGAGAGTCGTGTCTGCCCGGCCGGGAGGCGCGGCCGCTCCGCTGCACAGGCAGCTCCGGCCGCGGGCAGCGGCACCACCGGCGGCACCCCCGGCCCGAGGGGAAACGCGCGGCCCAGCAGCTCGGGCCGGGGCGGCTCCGGCACCGCTTGGGGCAAGGCGGCCTCCCGGCCCGGCCACCGAGTCACGGAGCCCCCAGAGTCACTGGCGATGGAAAAGACCTCCGCCTTCAGCGCGTCCATCCTGTGCCTGATCCCAACCATGGCGGCCAGGCCAGAGCACTCAGTGCCACCTCCAGCCGCTTCCTTGGAGCCCTCCTGGCCCGGCGAGTCCACCACCTCCTTGGGCAGCCCCTTCCGAGGCCTGACCACCCTTTCCATGAGGAAGTTGCCCGTGTGCCCCAAGACGAGCTGGTGAGGAAGCAGAGCCGCTGAGCAGGAAGCTTTGCCTGGGACTCGGGGAAAACACACCATTTACAGCTCTGGAAGAAGGGCAGCACCACAGGAGGATTGCAGGGATGTCATTGGGGCACGCAGGGAGAAAGGTAGAAAAGTAAAGGCCCAGCTGGAACTGAATTTGGCCAATTCCATGAAGGAGAACAGAAACTGCTTTTACAAAGACATCGGCAACACCGGGAGGAACAAGGACAAACTTGGTTTTTATTGAATGCAGGGAGGACATTGCCACATGGGATGAGGAAAACTCTGAGGTACTGATGCCTCCTCTGGGTGTCCAGAGCTTGTGCTTGCCTGCAGCACCCTCTGGCCTTCCCTCAGTATGAAATTAACAGCATGAAAATAACAGAAAAGGAAAAGGATTCTAAGGGAATAAGAACAGCCAACGAAACAGCATGCAAGGAGAGCCTCGGCTAAAATGGGAGGTGCAAAATTGCTGGCATCCCATTAACTTCTTCAAAGTCTTCCTCCTTACTTCTTCACACTTCTTCTGTGTCTTCCTGGGATGTTTTCCTCTGGTACTCATAGGCATCCCTGAGGCGTTGAATCCATAGCAATTCAGATTTCCTAAATGGGGAGCAGCACTGGGAAGAGCCATGAATAGCAGGGAAACAGGAGCAACACTCGGAGGGGCTCCCTGCCCTTTCCTGCTCTGCAATCTGTGCCTCCTTCATATCCTTCCTCCCTCTCTGTGGAAGTTTTACACAGAACCTGAAAAAATCAGAAAGGGAAATTTGGGAGAAAAAGAGAAAGCAGCTGCTGATGGAGGCTGTGCGCAACAGGGCTGCCTGTGCTCTGCCCTGTCTGGGAAGCCGCTGCTGGAGGAGTTGGGAAGGGCCATTTCCAGCGCTGCAAAGCAATGGCGTGAGCGAGGTGAATGGGGAGAAAAAGGCTTCTGGACATCCCATCCCCAGAGGGCCCTGCTCCTGCTCTGTAAGCAGGGAGGTTTGGCAGGGAGGGCTGCAGCAGGCGCCAGCACCTCTTCCTGCTCAGGGGTGTGTCGGCAGAGCCTAAGGAAGAAGATGGGGAGCCCCAGCAGGGATGGCAATGGCTGGCAATGCAGGGAATGAGCCCTGCATGCAAAAGGCAACTGGAGAGGATGGGAGTGAGTTCCTCACCAGCCACTGTGGGGAGGGAGCAGGGAAAAACAGGGCAGAGGCATCAGCAGAGGAGACCGTTCTGGGAACACAGAGGTATTGCTGGTGATCACAGAAATTTGGGAGTGCACCAGAGCCCAAGGCATCCATCCCAGTGCCGGTGTGGGAAGGGCTGGTTGGGCTGGGAGCCCCTGGCCGTGCCCAGCGCTGTCGCTCAGGAGCCGCTTTCCCGGGGCTCCCCCAAACGCGACGTCTTGGAAACACAGCCGGGGGAGTCCCGGGCAGCGGCACCTGCGCGGCTGCGGGGCTCCAGGAGGAGTTGCTCTGTGCAGGAAAGACTCTTGGTGGCACAGCAGTGGCACGGGCAGGGAGCACTTACCTTCTCAGCCACGATTCCCTGGCGTGGCCGGGAGGGGAATCAGGTTCACTACGTCGGGAGCGCTTCTGGGGATGGAAAATGGAAGATTTCTAGAATCAGTTTTCCTGTAAAACTCTTCCAGACAGGAGAGAACAAAAGCTCTCATTGCTGTGTGGCTGAAGGCAGGAGAGCAAAGCAGAGCTGGGGAGAGCTGGGAGAGAAGGCAGGAAAAGCTTCCCCCAGGCAGGCTGGGCCCTGCTGAGCTGGGTGCTGTGGATGCTGCCACAAGCTCCAGGCTTGGAAAAACATCTCCTGTGCTACCCAGCAATACAGGGGCATCTGGGCACTGCAGCTACAAGACAGACAGCTGTGTGTCAAACAAGATATTGACTTACGTGGAAGACACACGTCAGTATCAGCAAAGCGAAGATGAAGAAAAACAGGAAAACCACAAACATGATCACGTACACCATAGCCTCTAGTTCCTGCCGTGGAGAAAGGAAGGAAGATCATGTGGGTAAGAGGATTCCTTCCATTCTCCTTCCTTCCATTCTCCCTTGCCTAGAAGGACACACGCAGCAGCGCCTGCAGCTCTCCTACCTTCTCGGTGAGTTTCTTGCCCTTCCCCAAGGCCATGTGAATTATCATGTTCTCTTGCAGACGACAATGGTCCTTGGGATCAAAGGCTCCCTGGTTCTCTTTTCTCTCACTGAGCACGTTTAGAAGCAGACTGGTCTTCAAGACCATCTTGGTACAGGCCTGCTTGAGCTGGGGCAGGCTGCAGTCCTTCCTTAGAGCTCGCTCCACGTGGGCCATGAATGTCCGCAGGCCTTTGTGTGCCTCCAGCAACTGCCAGTGCTGATCAACACTGGTTTCCAGTTCTTCTGGGACTGGCACCAGGTCTGGACTTTGGGGGCTCCAAGGTTTATTGAGGAGCATGTAGTCTTCCTCCTCTGTGGTGTCAGGGATGATCAGGAGGTGCCTGTCTATAGAGGATTGCTCCTCTTCAGCCGTGGCTCCTCCTCTGCTGCTCGCAGCGGGGCGGCTCTGAACCAAGGGGTCAGAGAGAAAATCCAGGTTCCTGTTTAGACCCTGGTCAGCTATGGACCTTCGCTCCACTTTCACAGGTCTCCAAACCTCGTAGAAAAGTGGATTATATCCAGCCCGATACTGGCTGTCCTTCTCCTTGTGCCATTTGTGTGTCCTGACGTAGTGCTTCTTGGGAGCTGGACCTTCCTCCTCATCTGTGTCTTGTGCAGTGATGAAGGCATCGTCAGCACGTTTTAATGCACCAGCTGCAGGCCAGGGGTTTAATCCTTCCGAGTATGAAAGTGACTCCATCTCTTGATCCCAGCTTGAGGGTGTCTTTTCCACCACATGCTTCAGCCAGGCAGGCTGGGGCTGGTGTGGGACAATGCTTTCCACAGTCTTGATGCTTTCAGCCTTGTGCACCTTCTTCTTGAGCTTGGCCCTCAGGTCATCAGAACTTCTTTGGCCTTCGTGCCCCAAGAGATGCTGAGGGGGATATGAATTTGGTCTGGAACTGTCCAGGCTGCTGACATCGCCCTCCGTGCTCAGGGCCAGGGCAACCACAAGTGTCACCGTTCCATCATCTCCCAGTGAAGGCTCCTTGGGCTTGCGGCTCAACACTGGGCTGCTGTTCAGCTCTCTGCCTTGTTCCATGTCCATTGCTTCTTCCCGTGCCTGTAGCGCAGTTGTGTGAGCTAGAGAACACCGAGAGGGCAGATCAGCGGCTGGGCACAAGCACAGGCTCAGAGGCTACCTGGAGCAACGGGAGCTGATCTCAAGGCCAGGGAGTGCAAAAGCAGAGTGGGGGGAAGTGTTGTGGAGAGGACAAGAGCCCTTCGATCCATCCCATTTTCCCCTTGGGGCAGAGCAGAGAGCTGGTTCTTTCCTGGTGTCTCCTGGGGTTCTGTTTGGAGGGGAAGGAAACATCCCTGGGGAATGGGTTGGTTGTCACAGAGCTTCCCACAGCTCCAGAAGAGCAGGCTTGGGTTGCTCTGCAGGAGCCAGTGAAGAGCCAGAGAGCCCAGAGGAAAGATCAGCACTGCAACAGGGGCACAGACTGGCAGGGGAAGAAAGCCCAGGGACTCCTTTGCTCCGGGGCCCTTCCCAAGAGCAGCAGCTCAAGGAAAAACTTCCTCAGGGGCACCAGAGCTCTGGAACTGTGCTATGGGCTGAGCCAGGGAGAGAAGTGAGCTCCCTGGGGACCTTGGAAACCTGGCTGTCTCTGTTTGCCTGGCCCAGCTGTGGACAGGATGTTCTGTGCCCTGTGCCCAGCTAGAGCAGGACGGAGCTTTGCTCCCCGTGCACAGGCCAAGGCGGGGATGACGGTGCTTGGTGTTCAGGCTGCGGAGCGCATCACGGGCCCTGCCCTTTGTCCTGCAGTGGCCGGTGGCGTGGCAGAGAAAGCAGGCTGTTAGGGGGATCACCAGATCTCCTTATGGGCAGACATTGCCTTCCAGCACCAGGGAAGGGCGCGGGGCATTCCTGCTTTCCTTGCCCGGGGGGCATGGTGTGGATAGGGAAGTCCTAGGTTTGGTGGGCCCCGTGAGCTCTTCTTTCTCCAGGCAGTATGTGACACACAAGATGTGTACAATCACCAGGAACTTCCCATGCCGAGGTGTTTTGTCCAAGACCTGTACTCCAAGGGGAGATCAGGACCCCCCTGCAGCACAGGGCAGTGCTGCAGCATCTCCCCAGGCTCAGGGGAAATGGCACTTTGAGCTCCCCCAGCCCTTCCGGACACCAACCGCACTGCGGGGCGCTGGTGCTGCACAGCTTCTGGCACAGGAACTGGATGGTCCTGCAGCGGCTCTCGGTCCGGGGACGCTCCTGGCACAGGCAGCAGGCCGCCTCCTTGGGCACATGGCTAAAGACAAGAGGGGATATTGCAGGAACACCTGGCCACCCAGTCCATGGCTCCATCAGAGCCCAACTCAGGGAACGCACGGATACCATGCATGGGGGTTGTGCTTCACTGTGTGCCACAGCTCTGGGAAAGGCCCCTGACTCCCATGCAAAACTTTGAAAAGGGGATTTTAACCTGGAAAGTAGAAGTGCTCCCAAAATACCACGTGACACAGAAATGCACCCGCCTGAAGTTCAAACTCCCCTGTGAGAAACCTGCAGCAAGTCACCCGAAAGGTGAAATTCTGCCTCTGAGCTGGTGAGTTTTGGCACGTTCCCAGAAGGAACAGCAAGTCTGGAGCCTACTGGGCTTGTTCTGGTTTTGTGGCACACAAATTGGTTTCCCAAATAGAGCCCTTGTCCCAGCACTCGGGGCCTGCTGGTGGCTGGGGCTCAGTGGCACACACTCACAGGGTTTCCAAGCTCACTGTGGACTGCAGCAGCAGCAGCAGCGTCTGTGGGGTCACTTGGGTGGCACTCAGGTCTCTGCAAGCATTGGAAAGAGCTCATGAAATTTGGCGGTGACACTGCCAGAACTCTGCTCTGAGAGCAGAGGGCCCAGGGCCCTGATGATGGTGGTGCTGCTGGCAGAGGCATCCACTTGTGCCTGCTCCAAGAGAAGCCATTCTGGAGCCCAGCTTCCCTCTGCCTCACCCTGCTCTAAGCCAGCCGGTCGGAATCAGGAGGGCAATCCTGCAGCTCTCGTGGCAGACAGATGCCACCGGAAAGGATTGCCCCTCTCCCGACTCTCCTGCTGCTCTCCCCTGAGGGCACCTGAGTCCCTGAAGGAGGCAGGAGCCTGGAGCTGCTGGCACGAGTGCAGTTAATTCCCAGAGCCCTGCGGCCTCTCCACCTGGCCCCAGACCTGGATGGGCCCTCATCCCTGAAAGTTTGTGTCCCAGTTCCTGGGTTGCTTTGCAGCTGGGGACACACCAGCACTACTTGGCCTTTGCCTTGCTCTGCTGGAGCCGGGAAATTTGTGTCTCCAGCAGACTCGGGCTGCGCAAGGGGGAGATTTGCTCAGGCACTTGCACTGCTTTCCTGAGAACGGGGCACTCGAGAGAGACACAGGTCTTTTTGGATCTGCTCCAGATGAGCCAATACTTACAGAGAGCTCACAGAGGGCAGCTTGAAGAAGGCAGCGTCATCAATGACAGCCAGCGGGTTGTGGCTGAGGATCCTGAGAAACAACAGAGCTCTGTCAGGCGAGGATGGCGAGGATGTGAGCTGCGTGTGCCGGGCTCGTGGGGACGGCCTGTCCGCTTTCAAGGAAGCCTTGCAGGAGGTGAGCAGGGCAGGGGAAAGGGCCATTGCAGCTGCACACTCCTGGTGCTCCCTGGCTGACATCCACGCTCAGAATCAGGACTTTCCATGGGGCAAGTCTGCTTTTGCCCACAGACCCGGCAGAGGCCCTGCAGAGACTCGCCCTGATGGGCCTTTAGGCCTGCTGCCACTTACAGCTCCTGGAGGAAGTGCATCCCATGCCAGGCCTGGAAAGTGCCGCTGCGGATCCGTGTGAGGCCATTCCCGGAGAGGTTTCTGGGGAAAGAGGAGGTCACACACAGGAATCGGGCCTGCCCTACAGAAAGAGGGGGCAAAGCGGGATCTCTTTGCAGGAAAGGTGCAAATGCAAGGTGGAAGCGGGAGGAAACTGCTGCTTTCTCAGTGTTTGTAGCCTGCCCAGGAGAGGAAGCAAAGGGCACGCGTGCTGAACTCTCTTTCTGTTCCACGATGCAGCCGAGGCTGCGAGAACTGGCTGCTCTGATGGCTGCGTGTGGACAAGCCCCCTGGGCTCTGTCCTCTGGCGTGGCCTTCCAGCCATCGGCATTGACCTCTGCAGCTCAGCTGGGCTCTGGGCAGGGCAGATTTAGGGACTGTGGGGAAAAGAACAGGAGCATTTTCCTGCACAGGAAGGGTGCCCAGTGCAAAGGCTGAGCTGAAGAGACTAGAAAGAAACTTGATCACTCACAGAAACTTCAGGAAAGACAGTGGCTCAAAAGCCCGTTCCTCAATGGACAGGATCTCGTTGCAGGACAAATCCCTGTTCCAGTTAGAACAACAAATGTCACTTCCATTTGCCCTGTCGCTTTTACTTGCCTCTGCAGCCCACATCCCAGGAGGGACAAAGGGCACGTGCCCGCGGCCTGAGCAGCAGGGCCCCAGCGAGCCCCCCGCTGCCGTGGGCAGGGCACGGTGCTTACAGGTGCTTCAGCAGGAACAGCCCTTCCAGGGAATGTCTCTTCACAGCCCGCAGCTCATTGTCCCTGAGCACTCTGCAAGGAGACACAGGGACATTGTGGCAGCGGCCACTGGCCAGCAGCAAATGGGATCGTCCTGGGAAAATCTCCTGTTTCAGCAGCGCGACTGAAGCATCGCTCTGGGTCACTGCAGGGATCGTCCCCACTCCTGGCCAGAGCAGGCCCTTGCTCCTGGCCGGCTGAAGCTGACCACAGCTTGATCCCAGGGCAGACAGACACGGGGATGGTGCCCTGGGCTGCAGCAATTCCTGCCCTGCTGGGAAGCTGTGGTGATTCACACCCCTCCTTGCAGAGCAGCCTAGCTTTGAATTCCAAGGGAAGTGGGTGGTGTGGGGGCTGCTGCTCCAGCCCCAGACCAAAGGATGCAAAATCCCCAAACTCCTGCCATTTGAAATGCTGCAGGGCACTTACAAGGTCTCAGTCCATGGGTAGTCCTTCCAGGCTTGCTTTCCAACAGCAGCGATGGAGTTCCCAGTGAAATCTCTGCAAAGAGACAAAAGACCCGGTCCCCCCTCAGGAAAACCCATTTCCCTGCCATTCGCCTGCTGAGCTGGAAGCGGGCTTTGCCTGGAGAAGGCACAGTGTGCCCAGCCTGGCTTCACCCTCATGCCGAGCTCAGGCCCCCCCATCTCTGGCCAGGGAGTGCCCCGGCTGTCCCGGGTGGGCTTTGCAGACACAGGGAGCTGAGGAGGGGCAGCCGCAGGGCTCGGTGGGGCCGCGGGACTCACAGCACAGTCAGGGCTCGGCGGCGGCTGGCCGGGGGCACGGTGGCCAGGCCGGCGTGGCCGCAGTTCAGCTGCCCACGGCCTGGGCAGCGGCACGGCTCTGGGCAGAGCTTCTTGGCCGCTCCCGGCGAGGGGGCTACTGCCAGCAGCAGGGCCAGCAGGAGCAGAGCGCGCACGAGACGCATCACCAGGTCCATGGCGAGGCAGGACTGGCTGCAGTCACCTGGGATGCAGGCCTGAGCTGGAGCCGTGGCAGTTCCTGTGTCACAGTGGTGCTGTCGATGTCACAGTGCTCCTTCTCATGTCACTGTAGCATTGCTTGTGTCACCGTGGTGGTGCTTCAGAGCTCGCAGCAAACGGCAGTTCAGGCCATGATGTCACCAAATGACTCTGTCTCAGAGCCGTCAATCTGCGGAATCATGGAACGCATTGGCTTGGAAGGGGCCTTGAGCTCCATCCAGTGCCACCACTGCCATGGCAGGGAAACCTCCCGCTGGCCCAGGCTGCTCCAAGCTCCCTCCAACCTGGCCTTGGGCACTTCCAGGCCTCCAGGGGCACCACAGCTGCTCTGGGCACCCTGTGCCAGGGACTCCCTGCCCTCACGGGGAAGAATTTCTCCTGAACACACGATCTAAGCCTGCTCTGGGGCACTGTGGAGCCATTCCCACTTGCATTGGCTTTGTGTGGCCAGGTGTTGGCATGGGTTTGGGGCTGCAGGTGCTGTTGAAATTTCTTTTGCTTCTCATTATCCTGCTCTGATTTTCTTGGCAATAAATGCACTGAATATCGCCAAGTTCTGTCTGTTGTGTCCATGCTGGTGACCGGGGAGGGATCTCTCCCTCTCTTGCAGTAAAGAGATGAGCCTTTCTCTTATGAACAAGTCCATCGTTTAACGAGAGTCTCTAAGGTAGAGGCGAGGTGCAGGGGTACGCTTAGGGGGTTGGATCACTAGGAGAGGCCCCAAGGGGATGGTAAGGAGTCAAACCCCAGCATCAGACGGTCCTAGGGGTGCAGGTCTAGGACGTTGATGCAGAAAGCTGTGAATGTAGTGAGTTTACTCGGGTAAAGGAGAGTGTGAGTAGTCCCATCCCATAACCTACTCCTTGGAGTGAAAGAGGAAGTGTGAAAGGGATCAATAGGAGCTTGAGTTAAATTAAGGGGGGGGGGAAAAGGCTTGCATTAAAGTTATATATTTTGTTAGGAAAACACTTTAAGCTGTTTGTAGGTTTGTGTTGCCCGTCTGTAGATTTCCGTTCGGGTAGGGGCACCTTTGGGGTTTGAGTTATTTATTTAAGGATGGGTCAGTGTTTTGGTAAAGGAGGTCCCCTAAAAGGGAAAAAGTAGGTGAAAAGTATCCCCCTAGACAGTCCACTAGGACAGTTATTAGACCATTGGGAGTCTCAGAAAGCCACTAAAACCCTTGACTATATTAAAATGGTTTATTATTGTACTGAAGTTTAGCCAAAGCTAAAATTACAAGGCAAGTGGCCCTGGTATGGAACTCATGATCCATGGATCTGTTCCCAATTAAACCACTATTTAAGAACACAAGAGACTCCTGATATAGAGCAATTAACATATACTGCCTGCTGGCAGACGGGGGACATGAGTAAAGGAAGTGTGAGGATCTGTAAATTAAAGAATAAAGAGGAAGATAAGGAGGAAAGTGAGGGGGGACAAGCAGCCATCAAGACCTGGGATCCCCTAGATCACCTACCACCTCCTCTTCCTCCCATTTACCCAGCCCTGAACCCTAATCCCTTACCTGCTCCCCCAGCAGTGATCCCACTACTACCCCCTCCTAATGTCTCTATACAGGATCCAGTGGGCATTTCAAATCAGGTAGATAGTTCCTTGGACCTAACATTTACACCTGGGGGGAACTAAACTCCATCCTTAATATCTTGTTTTGTCCTGAGGAGGTCAGGATGATCAGGGCAGCAGGAATATGGATCTGGGAGAGGGAAAATAGGATAGGGCCTCCTGGAGACCTAAAGATGCCTCTGGTAGATCCTGGGTGGCATCCAAATCGAGAAGAAGGCAGAAGGAATAGGAGAGACTACGGGTCTCTGGTGATTAAAGGTATAAAGGAGTCTGTTCCCTGAAGTAGTAACACCAAACTTGCCTTTGAGGGTACCCGAGAAAAATATGAGACCCCAGCGAGTTGGCTTAATAGATTAAGGAGGAATTTTCAGTTATACTCTAACATAGATCCTGACAGCCCAGAGGGTCAAGTACTTTAAAAGGTACAATTTGTTACGAAATCTTGGCCGGACAATCGGAAAAAGTTAGAAAAGATTGAGGACTGGCAAGAAAAAGGTATAAATGAGTTGTTAAAGGAGGCTTTGAAGGTGTACTTAAGGAGAGAAGAGGAGAAAACCAGAGCGAAAGCTAGGATAATGGTAGCTGTTGCTCAAGAAAGTTTCAGGGCCGGTAGTGAACAACCAGAAAGATCTCCAGGAATAAATCAAGGAATACCCGCACCCTCGGGAGGGGGATATTGGGAAAAATCTGGACTTAGAAATGATGGGGAGAGACCAAGAAGGATAGAAGGAACACCTAATGATAGGGCATGTTACTACTGTGGAGAGGTCGGACATTTCAGGAGAGATTGCAAGAAGATATGGATAGATGAAACAATTGCCCAGGAGCAGGAGGCCTTAGAAGGTGTCCTGAAGGGTGATGATTAGGGGTGTCAGGGGCTCTGTCTGTTGAGGGATCCAATGAAAAATCATGAAGAGCCCCTAGGAAATTTTAATGTGGGTCCCCAAGATGAAAACTTTGAATTCCTTGTAGATACAGGAGCTGATAGATCAAGTATTAATAAATTACCAATGGGAATGACCATTGGGAATAAAACCTGTGAAATACTAGGGGCAGAAGGGAAACTATTTAGAGCTCCAATTGTAGAGAATGTAAAAATAGAAGGAAATTCTAGGCAATGCATTGTAGATATAATTTATTTGCCTAACTCGGAAACCAACCTGTTAGGAAGAGACTTACAAGTCCTGTTGGGAGTGGGGCTTATACTGGAGAATGGGAAAATGGTGGTCAGATTTATGAGATGAACTCAAAGGGATTTAGAAGAGATTCATCCCGAGGTGTGGGCAGAAGGAGGAAAATATGGATATTTAGATATTCCACCAACAAAGGTAGAAGTGCACAAAGACACTCCTCCCATACGAGTGAAGCAGTATCCGATATCATCAGAAGGAAATAAGGGACTGGTACCTGTGATTGAACACCTATTAAGGGAAGGTATTTTAGAGCCGTGTATGTCCCCACATAACACCTCCATATTAGCTATTAAGAAGGCTGAGGGAAAATATAGACTGGTTCAGGATCTAAGAGAAGTGAATAAGAGAACTATTGCAAGACACCCAGTGGTGCCTAGTCCATATACACTGTTGAGTCAGATCCAAGAGACCACACGTCATTTACAATCCTAGACTTATAAAATGCTTTTTGGCCATACCCTTTGGCAGAGGAGTGCCGGGATTGGTTTGCATTTGAGTGGGAACATCCAGATAGGAACCGGAAAATGCAGCTAAGGTGGACACGCTTACCTCAAGGATTTACTGAATCTCCTAACCTGTTTGGGCAGACCCTAGAAGAATTGTTAGATCAATTCCATCCTAAAGAAGAAATAAAAATATTGCAATACATTTATGATCTAATTATATCTGGGAAACGAGAAAGTGAAGTCAAAAGTGTTAGTATACAACTATTAAATTTCTTAGGGGCTGAAGGTATAGAAAGATAAATTGCAATTTGTAGAACCAGAAGTCACTTATCTCGGGCACGTGATTGGAAGAGGGTATAAAAAACTGAGCTCTGAGAGAATAACAGGAATCCGGTCTATTTCAACCCCTAAAACAAAGAGAGACGTAAGAAAGCTCCTGGGACTATTTGGATATTGCAAATTGTGGATAGATAATTACACACAGAGTGTAAAATTTTTGTACAATAAATTGGTGGACCAAGTGTTGTGGTTTGACATGGAAAAAGAATTTTCTCGGAAGGAAGAGGTCAATTTGGATATTGACCAATTGAAGGGATGGACACGCCTCTGAGAACACAGAGGGGTTAAAAGCAGAATTCCAAGGAGAACTCACTCTCTTTGGTTCCAGTCAGCGTGCAGTGCAGGCTCTCCCCTGCCCGGCCCGTGGCCTGACTGAGGTAAGGCCGAAGGGTGGAGGGACTGGAACCCCCTGCAATGGAAGGGTGGAGAAATCTGTGATGTCTCCATTCCCCCACTAGAGCCAAGAGAGAAAGAGAGAGAGAGAGAGAGAGAGAGAGAGAGAGAAAGAGACAGCGGCAGTTTTGTCAGCAGCACACCGCAGGGAAGGAGAAGAGCGGGGGGGCGGCAAGGTGCCCAGCCACCTGTGGGAGCTGCAGCCTGGGCCCAGAGCCATCCTTGGGAGTCAGGACTTTTAACCCTTCCTTGAGAAATTAAAGTGTTGTGAAATATTACTCCTCCACGGTTTGAAAGAGAGGAAGAGAGACAGCTTGGACCCTGGGATGTTGGAAGGGGAAATTCTAGGAGATGATGGAGTGGCTTTTTGGCTGGATGTCTTGGTTAGACAAGACAGGAGTCTGTGAAAGAGGGCAAAGCCTCCTGTACAATGGAGAACGGCAAACCCCCCTCCCTCTGAATTACCAGGATCTTTAAATTAAAAGGCTCTCAGGCAAAGATATGGGAGTGGGAGTAACAATTCTTTACTAGGAGAAAACTGGACAACAATTTACAAAAGGCAAATGCAATCGGTACAAACAAAATCAGTGAAAGAAAAAGTCTAGAACCTGAGGAATGCCAGTATCAGGTTTGCTGGGACAATTGCTTTCCCTTGCAATAGTTGATGAGTTGCAGCTGAAGTGGTGATCTTTAGAAGGGTATAGTTTTCCTCTGAAGATCTGGTGGCAGTGGGGCTGGTCTTCCTCTGCGCCGGGGTTGCCTCTGAGCTCCGCCGCCGTCGGCTCAGCGCTCGCCGGCAGCTTCGCTGCGAGTGCCGCCGAAGAGAGAGCGAGAGAGAGCTGCTTCCCCAGGAATCCCGCGCAGAGAGAGAGAGAGCTGCTTCTCTCGGAGTCCCGCGAAGAAGAGGGAGAGCTGCTTCCCCCCTCTGGGTGGGACCCCTCACGGTGTTACATTTTTTCAGCCTTTCATTAAATCAGTCAATGGTGTATAAACAAACCATTGCCTCTACAGGACAAACCATTGTCTCTGAGAGAGTTAACAAAAACCTGTCCAACCGGTTCGCCTTCGACAGATGGCAAATGGAATACAAGCTTATCTTACAACCCAGGACATTATCCACCCCTTATTCTATTTCCATCTGCACACCATGAAATCTTACACCCAGTTCTCTCTTAAGACCAAGTTTCCCTGTGGTACACAGCGGGTCTCCCCATCTTCCTGCATTACCCACCAAGTGTAACCAGGTCCTTGAGCAAAGACAATCCCACGAATGGGTTGGTCTTTGCCTGAGGTGGGATTAATCCAAACAGTTTTCCCTAAAATACCTTTCATATGTACTACAGGGACCTTATCTCCATCTACTGCGTGTAAGGGTTCTGACTGAGCAGGGCCAGCTCGATTGACAGACCCCCGGGTGTTGACCATCCAGGTTGCTTTTGCCAGGTTAATTTCCCAGTTTCTAAATGTTCCCCCACCGAGTGCCTTCAGGGTAGTCTTAAGGAGTCCGTTGCACCGTTCAACTTTGCCGGCAGCTGGAGCATGATAGGGAATATGATATATCCATTCGATACCATGTTCTCTGGCCCAGGTGTTGATAAGGCTGTTCTTGAAATGGGTGCCGTTGTCAGACTCAATTCTCTCAGGGGTGCCGTGTCTCCACAGGACTTGTTTTTCCAAGCCTAAGATGGTGTTCCGGGCAGTGGCATGAGGTACAGGGAAAGTCTCCAGCCATCCAGTGGTGGCTTCTACCATGGTCAGCACGTAGCGCTTGCCTTGGCGTGTCTGGGGCAGTGTGATGTAGTCAATCTGCCAGGCCTCCCCATACTTGTACTTGGACCACCGCCCACCATACCATAGGGGCTTCACTCTCTTGGCCTGTTTGATGGCAGCACACGTCTCACAGTCATGGATAACCTGGGAAACACTGTCCATGGTTAGATCCACCCCTCGGTCTCGTGCCCACTTGTAGGTGGCATCTCTGCCCTGATGACCTGAGGCATCATGAGCCCATCGAGCCAGGAACAATTCCCCCTTATGGTGCCAATCTAAGTCTATCTTTGACACCTCTATTTTTGCTGCCTGATCTACCTGCTCGTTGTTCCGGTGCTCCTCATTAGCCCGACTTTTGGGGACATGGGCATCTACATGACGGACTTTCACCGTCAGCTTTTCCACCCGAGAGGCAATGTCTTTCCATATATCAGCAGCCCAGATTGGCTTTCCTCTACGTTGCCAGTTGGCCTTCCTCCACCTTCCCAGCCAGCCCCACAGAGCATTGGCTACCATCCATGAATCAGTATAAAGGTAGAGCTTTGGCCACTTCTCTCTTTCAGCAATGTCCAGAGCCAGCTGAACGGCCTTGAGTTCAGCGAGTTGGCTCGATCCACCTTCTCCTTCGGTAGCTTGTGCAACTTGGCGTGTGGGGCTCCATACGGCTGCTTTCCACTTCCGGTTCATCCCTACGATGCGACAGGAACCGTCAGTGAAAAGAGCGTAGCAGGTCTCCTCTGCTGGTAGTTGGTTGTATGGTGGAGCTTCTTCAGCCCTTGCCACTTGTACCTGCTCCTCATCATCAGTGAGACCAAAGTTTTCACCTTCTGGCCAGTTCGTAATTATCTCCAAAATCCCAGGGCGATTCAGGTTTCCAATACGGGCGCATTGAGTGATGAGGGCAATCCATTTGCTCCATGTGGCGTCAGTGGCATGGTGGGTAGAGGGAACCTTTCCTTTAAACATCCACCCCAGCACCGGTAGTCGGGGTGCCAGGAGGAGTTGTGTTTCTGTGCCAATTACCTCCGAGGCGGCTTGAACTCCTTCAAAGGCAGCCAAGATTTCCTTCTCTGTGGGAGTGTAGTTGGCTTCAGACCCTCTGTAACTTCGGCTCCAGAATCCCAGTGGTCGGCCTCGAGTCTCCCCAGGCACTTTCTGCCAAAGGCTCCAAGACAACCCATGGTTCCCGGCTGCAGAGTAGAGCACATTCTTGACCTCTGGTCCCGTTCTGACTGGGCCAAGGGCTACAGCATGAGCGATCTCCTGCTTGATCTGGGTGAAGGCTTGTTGCTGCTCAGGGCCCCAGTGGAACTCATTCTTCTTTCGGGTAACCAGATAAAGAGGGCTCACAATCTGGCTATACTCAGGAATGTGCATTCTCCAGAAACCTATGGCACCCAGGAAAGCTTGTGTTTCCTTTTTCCTGGTTGGTGGGGACATAGCTGTGATTTTGTTGATGACCTCAGTGGGAATCTGGCGCCGTCCATCTTGCCATTTCACTCCCAGGAACTGGATCTCTCGGGCAGGTCCCTTGACTTTGCTCTTCTTGATGGCAAAGCCAGCTTCTAGTAGTATCTGGATGATCCTCTCACCTTTCTCAAACACTTCTGCCGCTGTGCTCCCCCACACAATGATGTCATCAATGTATTGCAGGTGTTCTGGAGCCTCACCCTTTTCTAGTGCAGCCTGGATCAGTCCATGGCAGATGGTGGGGCTGTGTTTCCACCCCTGGGGCAGTCGGTTCCAGGTGTACTGCACGCCCCTCCAGGTGAAAGCGAACTGAGGCCTGCATTCTGCTGCCAGAGGAATGGAGAAAAACGCATTAGCAATATCAATGGTGGCATACCACTTTGCTGCCTTGGACTCCAGCTCGTACTGGAGTTCCAGCATGTCCGGCACAGCAGCGCTCAGCGGTGGAGTCACTTCATTTAAGCCACGATAGTCCACAGTCAATCTCCATTCTTTGTCAGATTTGCGCACAGGCCAGATGGGGCTGTTGAAGGGTGAGTGGGTTTTGCTGACCACCCCTTGGCTCTCCAGCTCCCGAATCATTTTGTGGATGGGGATCACGGCATCTCGATCCGTCCGATACTGCCGGCGGTGCACTGTCGAGGTCGCAATTGGCACGCGTTGTTCTTCCACCCTTAGGAGTCCTACTGCAGAGGGGTTTTCTGACAGTCCAGGCAAGGTGTTCAATTGCTTAATGTCTTCTGCCTCTACAGCGGCTATTCCAAAAGCCCACCTGAGTCCCTTTGGGTCTTTGTAATATCCGTTCCGGAGGAAGTCTATGCCTAGGATACACGGAGCATCTGGGCCAGTCACTATAGGGTGTTTCTTCCACTCCTTCCCAGTCAGGCTCACCTCAGCTTCCACCAGAGTCAATTGTTGTGATCCCCCTGTCACACCAGCAATGGAAACAGGCTCTGCCCCCACATGTCCCGATGGTATCAGAGTACACTGTGCACCAGTATCAACTAAAGCATCATATTTTTGTGGCTCTGATGTGCCAGGCCATCGGATCCACACTGTCCAGAAGATCCGGTTTTCCCGTGCCTCTCCCTGGCTAGAGACAGGGCCCCTCTAACACTGGTTATCATTCCTTCCCTGGGCATACATACTAGAGGTCCCTTCAAGGGGGTCTGACAGATCGTACCCACAAGCTTGGTCACGGGAGGTTGAGGCTACCTTCACTTTGGTGGAACTCCCCCGGTTAGAGTTTCCCTCCTTGAGTTGACGGACCCGTGCTGCCAGGACAGAAGTGGGTTTCCCATCCCACCTCCCCATGTCTTCCCCATGGTCACGCAGGAAGAACCACAGATTAGCCCTTGGGGTGTACCCTCTCTCTCTAGCTGGGGATTGTTGGGTGCTGATTCTGGGGCCTGTGACTCTCACGGGTGCTGTATTAACCTTCCTTATCTCCTCCCTCATCTCCTCTTTAAACTCCTTAATCACAGCTGAGATATGAGCCTGCATTGGGCCATTAATCATACTCTCATAATTCCTAAGTTTGTTGGCAACAGAACCTATTGTCTCCCGGTGGGTGTCAGCATTGATCGTTGCAATGAAGGTGGCGTATTGAGATGGCCCAAGATTTGCCAGACTCCACAGCATTTGTCCCGTACACCTGACCTTGTCAGGATCATTATTGTGTCGTCCATCCCTCCCAAAGAGTACCTCCAATACTGCCACTTCTCTCAGCTGTTGGATCCCTTCCTTGAGGGTCTTCCAGCGCATTCTATGATGGTGCTCTTGCATTCTCTCTCTGTGGATAAACCTCTCCCTGACACTCATTAAGAGCCGCTCCCAGAGAGAAAGGGACCCTGGTTCCCTTACAAAAACCTGATTTATACCCGAGTCCTGGGTCAAGGGTCCCAAGTTCCTTGCCTCACCACCGTCCAGCTGCACGCCTGTACCCATAAGATCCCAAACCCGGAGTAGCCAGGTAGCATAAGCCTCACGCCCTCGTCGCACAATGTCTTTATGCAGATTGCGAAGACTTTCGTACGTCAGGGACTCGGTGATGATAGCAATCTCTGGCTCCCCTGTGGGTTGTGAGGTTCCTCCATTCCTGTCCCTATCTGCAGGGTGCTCTGCTTTCACCTTAGACTTCCTTGTTTCTACCGGGGCCACTGCTGCTGACCGTGACTGCCTTTGTGGTTCAGCTGGATCCTGGACAGTTGTAACATTAGTGGGTTCCACAGCTGTACTATTAGACTGTCCCTCCTCAAGGCAAAGGGCCGGTTTCTCACCAGCTGGGGAAATGCACTCCTTCAGCATCTCTCGTATCTCCTTAACCAGAACCCTCACCCAATCTGGGCGGTTCATTTCTGAGGTGGGCTGTGGGGCAGGGTCAGGCTCTGGAGCAGCAGCATCTCGAGTCTGTGGTGTAGGTGTGAGGGTAGTTATCCAGGTTAATCTTCCCTTATCTCTGAATGCTAAATATAACAGGACTATCAGCAACACCACCCATTGTATGGTATCATTAGCACTTATAAAGGATCTTAACCCTTTGAGAACTGGTGGAGCAGACCCAAAAAGATGGTTAAAAGGTTGAGAGAAAGTTTGCCCAGGTGCTATTTCCTCGCAGTAGGTACCGTTATTAAAGTAACCCCA
This sequence comes from Lonchura striata, assembly GCF_050655825.1. Taxonomy (NCBI): domain Eukaryota; kingdom Metazoa; phylum Chordata; class Aves; order Passeriformes; family Estrildidae; genus Lonchura; species Lonchura striata. The sequence continues at coordinate 11,354,840 of NC_140729.1, read as the reverse complement.
AAAACATACAGTTAACGTGTGATAGCTATGAATCCATGTACCTGCCTTCCAGAGGAAATTAAAGATCCATGAATTCCTCACCCAATTAACCCAGAAGCCAAACTTGATAACAGACACCGTAGCCTTAGTTATAGGACCCATTTTTAGATAAGGGTCTGCAAATGGGAAAAGTATAGCTACGATCACATGCCACCCAAACCAAGGTAAACTAGACCACATGGTGATGCTGAAGATGTTTTTACACACAACAAAACCAAATTACTTAAGAACTGTTAATCCTTTTTCCCTCTCAATGCCCTCGGGCCTCACGTTGATGCGCCAAATTCTGTCTTGGTTAGACAAGACAGGAGTCTGTGAAAGAGGGCAAAGCCTCCTGTACAATGGAGAATGGCAAACCCCCCTCCCTCTGAATTACCAGGATCTTTAAATTAAAAGGCTCTCAGGCAAAGATATGGGAGTGGGAGTAACAATTCTTTACTAGGAGAAAACTGGACAACAATTTACAAAAGGCAAATGCAATCGGTACAAACAAAATCAGTGAAAGAAAAAGTCTAGAACCTGAGGAATGCCAGTATCAGGTTTGCTGGGACAATTGCTTTCCCTTGCAATAGTTGATGAGTTGCAGCTGAAGTGGTGATCTTTAGAAGGGTATAGTTTTCCTCTGAAGATCTGGTGGCAGTGGGGCTGGTCTTCCTCTGCGCCGGGGTTGCCTCTGAGCTCCGCCGCCGTCGGCTCAGCGCGCGCCGGCAGCTTCGCTGCGAATGCCGCCGAAGAGAGAGCGAGAGAGAGCTGCTTCCCCAGGAATCCCGCGCAGAGAGAGAGAGAGCTGCTTCTCTCGGAGTCCCGCGAAGAAGAGGGAGAGCTGCTTCCCCCCTCTGGGTGGGACCCCTCACAGTGTTACATTTTTTCAGCCTTTCATTAAATCAGTCAATGGTGTATAAACAAACCATTGCCTCTACAGGACAAACCATTGTCTCTGAGAGAGTTAACAAAAACCTGTCCAACCGGTTCGCCTTCGACAGATGGCAAATGGAATACAAGCTTATCTTACAACCCAGGACACTGGACTTTTTCTTGGTAGCCACAGACTGAACAGATCTTCTCCTCCAAGAGGGACTGTATTTTAGGAGGATGCTGGTGAGCCAAGAGGCCTGCTTCAGCTGGGAAAAGACAGAAGTGGAGCGAAGAGAAAAAAGTTAGGGAGGTTTTTGGTGGTGCCCCCTGTCTTCAGAGAAGGAGAAGAAAAGAAGATATCTGTTCTTGGACCCTCGGGGAAAACGGGGAGACGGTGGTCCCAGAAATGAAAAACTGAACTGTTGTTTTTTCCCCTCTTGGCAGGGCACCCTTGAAAGGAAAAATCCTAAAAGCTGTCTGTCCATCCCTGCATTGGTGGTGAGAGCACTGTGCATGGAAAGGAGAGGGTCCCCAAGGCAAACTTTTTCTCCAGGCGGTGCCATGTGTGACATGGAAACACAGGATGTGGCAGCTGTGTTTCTTGGGGGGTCTGTGGCACGGGAGGGACTCCTCGGTTCCCTCGACGGACTGAGTATCGATTGTCTGGAGGGTGGAAACCTGATTGGGGTCCAGGTTGTGTCTCACTGTGGTTTGATGGAGTTGGGTGGTGGGAGGAGGAATGCTTTGAAAGGTTTTAATTTAGAATTTTGTCTGGTTTTGTTCCTTTATTTTTTCTTTTATAGTAATATAGTAGTAGCAGTTTAATAAAGTTTTTTCCCTTGTTATTAAGTTTGGGCCTGCTTTTGCTCTGTTCTCGATCCCATTTCTCAGCATTCAGTTGAGAAGTTGCATTTTCCTGGGGGCGCTGGCATTGTGTCAGTGTCAAACCATGACACCAAGAAGCAATTAAACGGGCGGCAGATGATGACCAGCAATTACAAGATCTAAAAAATCAATTATCTTCAGCCCCAGTACTAAGTTTGCCTGATCTTAGAAAGGAATTTGATCTCTTTGTAAGTGCAGAGGAAGGAATTGCCTGGGGAGTTTTTACCCAGGAATGGGGAGGGTCTTGAAAACCTGTGGCATTTTTATCAAAATTACTAGACCCTGTAACTAGGGGCTGGCCCACCTGTCTGCAGGCAATTGCAGGAGCATTGGTTCTAGTTGAAGAAGCTCAGAAATTAGCATTGCAGGGAAAGATTAAAGTGCACACACCACGCGATATTAGAACAGTTCTCAGCCAAAGGGCACAGCAATGGCTTATGACTCTAGGATCTTAAGCGATGAGATTATATTAATAGACACTAACAATTTAGACCTTGCTACCTCTGAATGTCTTAATCCTGCCCAATTCCTTTCTGGGGAACCAGAGGACAACTTAGAACACGAGTGTCTTGAGTTAATAAATATGCAAACAAAAGTGAGGGAAGATCTTGGACATATGCCTTTACCCTGTGGGAGGGTGTTGTTCATAGAAGGGTCCTCCAGAGTGATTGCTGGAAAAAAGGCTTCTGGGTATGCAATAATAGATGGCAAAGATATGGAAGTTTTAGAAAAAGGAAAACTGGCTCCAAACTGGTTCAGCCCAGTGCTGTGAAGTCTATGCATTAAAGAGGGGACTAGATCTATTAGAGAAAGATTATGGCACTATTTATACAGATTCCCAATATGCATTTGGCATAGTCCATACATTTGGTAAGATCTGGGAGGAATGGGGATATCTAAATTCTAAAGGCAAAAATTTGGTACACAAAGAGCTAATAAAGTTAGTACTGAAATCCTTGCAGAAGCCAACAGAAATAGCAATAGTGCACATAAAAGGACACCAGGAAGGAGACACCTTAGAAATAAAAGGGAATAAACGTGCTGACCAAGCAGCTAAGGAGGCAGCCCTAGAGTCAGGGGAGCCAACTAAGATTTTCAAGCTCGAAAAGAAAACCGGACAGAAAGAAGATGAAGTAAGGCCAATATTCAGTGAAAAAGAACAAAAAGCAATAGAAGAACTTGAGCTACACCAAGGGGAACGTGGAGAATGGTTAACCCAAGATGGAAGGATGTCTCTAAACCAAGCATTGGCACGGAAAATACTAACAGAAATACATGAACTAACACATTGGGGAACTCAAGGACTATGCGACCATTTCCTCAGAGAAAATATTTGTATCGGAGTGTACGATCTGGCCAAATCAATAATTAAAGACTGCGTAATTTGTCAAAAGATAAACCAAAAGGTAATGAGAAAAGTAGAACCTGGAGGGAGAGAATTGCCTCTAAGACCATTCCAAAATATTCAAATAGACTTCACTGAGATGCCGCCGGTACAGGGATATAAACATCTATTGGTAATAGTAGATCACCTCACCCATTGGGTAGAGGCTTTTCCTACCAAAAAGGAGACTGCAGAAGTGGTCACAAAAATAATCCTGGAAGATATCCTTCCCCAGTATGGTTTAGTCAGCACTATTGATTCTGATAGAGGACCTCACTTTGCTGCTCAGGCCTTACAGTGGGTAACTGAAGCTTTGGGAATGAAATGGAGACTGCACACTCCATGGCATCCCCAGAGCTCAGGCAGAGTTGAAAGAATGAATCAGACACTCAAAAATGTGTTAACAAAATTAATAGCTGAAACCAAATTAAATTGGCTCAAGTGTTACGTATTAGAACAAGGCCTAGAGCAGACATAGGGGTTTCCCCCTATGAGATGACGTTTGGGCTTCCCTTCTGAAAGTAGAACCAAAGATTGCTTTGTAAGTGGTTATAAGCTGTTAAGAGATTTACTGTGACTAATGTTGTAAGTGTTAAGAATTGTTCCCAGTTAAAAAAACATACAAGTGTTAAAGAACTGAAATCCCCCATATAGAAAATCAGAAGAAATTTCTCCTACTGAGCCTTCCTAAAAAGGTGATAAAAATGAACAAATAGAGAGTGAGACAGTTCATGGTGAGAGACTCTACTAAATCCCTAGGAAGACCTCAGATCCAAGAGGCAAGACCAGGGGGAGCCAGCATGGGGAAAACAGCCCCTACCTGACTCTTGGGAAAGCTAGTGCTACTGCTGCTGATGAGTGGTACCCTCAGCAGAGAGAGGAACCCTGCACCAAATGCTATCATCCCATCTATGATGGAGATGACCTGAGGTCCCTATTTAGAGTTCACACTAGTATAAACCCAGGCTGTTTCAATCACTCTCAATTAATCACCTGTCAGGAGGACGGGAAAGTTTATTGTACTACCAGAAATACAGCCTCTTAGGCAGCGCCTGCTTGGGAAGTGCCCAGTAGGAGAACCCTGGTTCTGTTTTGAGCACAAGGGACTGAAAGACCTAATAAAGGAAAAACAATGAATGTGGAAAGAAGATAGTTCTGACATCCCCTTAGGGAAGAACCTATTCATTGATTTGGTTGAAAAGATTAGTAGAGAGTTAAAATTAACTGAATGCTGGGTTTGTGGAAGTAACCAAATGACGGAAATTTGTCCTTGGGAGGGGATTAGTTTAAGCCCACTAGAAATTTTAAGATGGAAGCAAACTAAACCACAATATGAACTTTTGGCATCAAGGGGGAGGAAAAATGGGATCTAAAATCAAAAGTAACAGGTGAAGAATGTATACTGAGAACCAGAAGGAGATATAACATCCCTGAAGGAAAAATGGCATGTAAGAGATATCTAATAGTAAAGAATTTAGAGACTGAATGGATCCCAAGAGAGCCCCATACATACTGGGCCATTGGGAGAACAGAAAAGGGATGCATATATCACGAAGGATATCAGCTCCACAAGTGCACAGAAAAATGGATAAACGCCTTCTGGGGAATTAAAGAACTGTCAACATTTTGGGAATTCCCCACTGAAAGTAGGGATGGGTTCTGGCAAGTCCCAGGGTATCTATTTTGGATCTGTGGACACACAGCATATACAAGACTCCCAGGGGACTGGGCAGGGAGTTGTACCATCGGAGTCATCAAACCAGCCTTTTTCCTCTTACCTAAGAAATCAGGAGCACATCTAGGAGTCCCAGTGTATGATGACTTGAGAAAAGACAAAAGAAAGAAAAGGGATATAATTGATATGGGAGGTACACAAACATGGAAAAATAAAATATGGACTGCAGAGGAAATCATCCAAACTTATGGGCCAGCTACATGGGCTCAGGATGGATCCTGGGCCTACCGTACTCCTATTTATATGTTAAATAGAATAATCAGGTTCCAAGCAGTGCTGGAAAAAGTTTCCAATCGAACAGCATTAGCATTTGAACATGTAAGTGACCAACTATCCCAAACAAGAACAGTGATCTATCAAATTAGATTGGCTGTAGATTACCTCTTGGCAGATGAGGGCGGAATATGTGGGAGATTCAACTCTTCAGAGTGCTGCTTGGAGATTGATGATAAAAGTGCAGAGATTAAGAACACCTCTAAAGAAATCTGAAAATGGGCTTATGTAGGGAGTCAAGAGTGGACACCTTTGATAAATAGTAACTGGTGGGATTAGTTCTGGTCATTTAAAGGAACATGGTGGAAAAAAGTCTGTGTTTAACACTGTCTGTTCTACAACTGGATTGCTGTTTTTGCCCTGTCTGTTCCCCTGTTTAGTTCGAATTTTAACTTCCACAGCCCAAGCAAGAATCAAACTTCCAAAGGCGGCTAACCAGAAGCAAATAAAAATTATGTTAATGCAAAGCCAGAAGCAGAAACATGAGAATGCAAAAGAAATATACAGTGAATACCAAAGGCTCAGGAAATTTTATTTCCAAGAGCCAGAAACAGCAAATTGATGCGGGCATCCACCCGATCAAAGAAATAGAGGAGGGACTTGTTATGAACAAGTTCATCGGTTAATGAGATTAAAGTGGTTAATGCATTTACAGTTAAATGCTAAACCCTTGTTTACCTCTACTGTTGACTACCTTACATACACCCTGGTTGCGTCCCTCGGGTATTCATTCCGCTGCTTTACAAAATTGTGAAAACTGCATTGACTTGTTTTTTCATCAAAAGTATGAAATTCAGATAAAAGGGCGGGGAGGGGGTCGGGGCATGGAATTTGCAGGCTTGGGCAAGGCTGGTAGCCGCAAGCAAAGATTGTGACAGATCTTGCAGGACTGGCTGGAACTGATAACCGCAGTGGAAGGAGACCCATCACCCCCACTTGTGCTGGATAAAAAGGAACTGAAGAGAAGGAAAGGTTGTCAGCTTTTGGCGGAACACAGTCTCCCCAGCTGCACCCAGCGCTGTTTGCTTGCTATCGCTTGCTGTAATTAATAAAATTATTAATTGATCTTAAAAGGCTAAATCAAATTGTTCGCCTCAATTTATAACAAATTTGGTGCCGTGACTCGGATCGGAACACCCAGAGAGGAGGTCTCCTGAGGAGGCGCCCCACTGCCTTTGCTTTAACAGTGGCCTTACGGGGACACTCCTCCCTGGACTCCAACCGACGAACCTAAAATCCGATAGCAAGCAAGGAACTGCCGGCTACCCCCTTAATCTTTGTGCACGAAGCCCCAGGCGAAGGCACCGGACGGTGTAAGTATTTTCCGAAGGACCTGGTGTCTGGAGAAGGCCTGTTCTGGGAGAACGGGACCGCTTGGTCGGGGGTCGGGGATCCTGGAGTGTGACGAGTGTGGTGTATGAGAGGGGAGCCAGCAGCTCAGACTCCCCAAGCAAGTGCGGAGCTCATAGCAGTGCGGTTCCCATATCCGGCAACGGACTGGGCCACGAATTGAGGGAAGCAAGTGTGTGTGTGAGAGAAGGCACTCCAGAAGATGGGTCAGAGGAAAAGCAAGCCTGCTGAACCCATGGGTGGGGGAATCCCTGTAAAACTTCCCCATATTCCAGAGGATAGTCCATTAGGCTTAATGATTAAATATTGGAATGCCTTTCCTTCTAGGAAGGGAGAAGATAAAGTGAAAATGGCTCATTACTGCATGGAAGTTTGAGAAGGGAAACAAATAAGAGGAGATGCAATCCATGTTAAGGATTTTGTTTTTTGCAGAAGAAAGGAGAATGATTAAGGAAATGGGAATGAGAATCTGGGATGATGAACATCAACAGAGACCATTAGCAGATATTAAATGGCCCCTATAGAATCCCCAGTGGAATAATCAAAACCCGTCACACTGTACCCATATGGGCGATTTGCGAAATATAATAATACAGGGAATAAGGAAGGCTGTCCCTCGTGGACAAAATGTACAAAAGGCATTCAAGGAACAACAAAAGAAGGATGAAGATCCAACTGAGTGGTTGGAGAGGCTGAGAAAAGCCTTTCAATTATATTCAGGAGTGGACCCTAACACTCCTGAAGGAGAGACACTGTTGAAAGTTCATTTTGTGGTAAACTCGTGGGTGGATATTCGAAAGAAGTTGGAAAAGTTAGAAGGGTGGCAAGCAAGGGGGCTGGATGAGTTACTGCGGGAGGCTCAGAAGGTTTATGTTAGGAGGGAGGATGAGAACTACAAAAAGCAGTCTAAGATTATGTTAGCAGCTGTAAGGGAAGGACAGAGGCAATCTCCCCAAAGAAGGGGTGGTGGTCACCCAGGAGGTTTGAGGGGAGCTGGTCGACAGGTGCATGAAGGAAGACAAGGTGGAGGAGATAGGATTGTTTGCTTTTACTGTGGGAAAAAGGGACATATGAAGCAGGAATGTCGACAAAGGATGGCTGATGAAAAGCAGTTTAAGGAAGATTAGGGGTGTCAGGGGCTCCATCTGCTGGGGACAAGAGAAAGAACAGAGCCCCTGGTAAAATTAAAAATAGGTCCCCAGCAGCAAGAATATGAGTTCCTTGTGGACTCAGGGGCGGAAAGATCGACCGTCCAGACCCTTCCCCAAGGGTGTAAGATTTCATCTGAAATAATACAGGTGATTGGAGCTGTGGAGTTGCGTTATTTGTATGTTTTATTATCCCTGTATTATGTATTGGTTTATTCCTTTGTACCCCCGTGTGCAACTTGGTTTATCCCCTGTTTTCCCGCCTTGTCCTCCCTTCCCGCCTTCCCAGTATCTATCCATCACCCTGAAAGAGGCATTTTACCCCCCTCGGGTGCCTTGTCTATCACTCGGTGCCCCTTCCCATCCATCCAGAAGCTTCTACTCAGGGCACCGGGTGATTGGGCGAGGACCTGGGGCTCCCCCCATATCTTTCCCCCATTGGACCCCACCATATCCCCCCATCCCGGAGCCACCCCCTATCCCTATCCCCATTGGTCGTTGGATACCCCTCCCTTACAGTTTATAAGCCAGTGCAAGCACCTTGTGCTTGTTCCTGTTGGCTGGCACCGTTCTAGGATATTTGGCCCCGTTGGGCTACAATAAACTCGGACTTAGCCCCCAGCAGGATCCGCTCTTCATTTACCACCGCGAGACTTGCTAGCGCTGCCCGGAACCCACAAAGGCACTCTCCAAACCCCAGCTGGGAGCGGCGGAGGGTGCCTCCATCGCCCGCCCTCGCCCCACAAGAGCTAGCCGGGGCTGAGAGAAAAGGGATTTGGGGCGGGAGCGCGGCATGGAGCCAAACGGGAACCCTTTGGAGTACCTGTAATCAAGAATGTACTCTTAGAAAGTAACTCCAAATTAGGAATTGGGTCATTTTTATTAGTACCAGAAGCAGATTATAATTTACTGGGAAGGGATTTGATGATTGAATTGGGAATAGGGATAGAGATTAATAAGGGAGAACTGACAGTAAAATTGTATCTTCTCTGGGCTGAGGATGAAAAAAAGATTAATCCAGAGGTTTGGTACACCCCTGATAGTGTAGGAAAATTAAGTATTGAACCCTTTGAAGTAACTATTAGGAACCTGGAGATACCTGTCAGAATTAGGCAATATCCTATATCTAAGGAGGGGAGGCAAGGACTGAAACCAGAAATAGAAAGGCTTTTAAAAAAAAAAAAAAAAAGAAGAAGACTTTTAGAACCATGTATGTCCCCTCTTAATACCCCCATTTTACAATGGATTGAAAATTTTAGTAGAAAAGTTAATTTTTTATATGAAAAATTAACTAATGATGGGTTATTGAAATGGAGCACCGATGATGAAGATCAATTAGAGGCATTAAAAACTGAACTAGTCAATGCTCCAGTCCTTAGCATTCCAGATTTGAAGAGATCATTTTACTTATTTATTAATGTAAATGAGGGAGTAGCATATAGTGTATTAGCTCAGGATTGGGCTGGAAAAAAACAAAAAATAACAAAAAAACCCCAAAACAAACAAACAAACAAAACAACAAAAAAACCCCAAGCTTACAGGCGATAGTGGCCGCTGCTCTCCTGGTAGAGGAAGCTGGGAAGATAACCTTTAGAAGTGAGATAAAAATCTTATCTCCCTATAACATTCATGGAGTTTTGCAACAGAAGGCCAACTAATAGATAACAGATGCCAGATTCCTAAAGTATGAAGGCATCCTAGTCTCCTCTCCTAAGTTAAGAAACAATGGGCCTGAAAAATCCAGCCCAGTTTTTTTTTTTTGTATATAAAGAACCAATTACAGAACTAACACATGATTACCTCCAACAGATAGAGGAACAAACAAAAATAAGGCCAGGTCTTGAGGAAGAAAAACTAAAAGAAGAGGCTCAATTATATGTAGATAAGTTCTCTCAAGTTCTGAAAAAAAAAAAAAAAAAAAAATCCGGGTATGCTATAATAGATAAGAAAACATTTAAGACAGTAGAATCTAGTCCCCTTAGCCCCAGCTGGTCAGCCCAAGCATGCAAATTATATGCTGTGCTTAAAGCTCTAAATTTATTGAAAGGAAAAAGTGGGACTATTTTTACTACATCTAAATATGCCTATGAAGTAGTTCATACTTTTAGTAAAATCTGAGCAGAAAGAAGACCACAAGAACTGCAATACGGATGGCCGAGAAAGAGTGGACGTATGCCAGTCGAGTTAAAGTCCAGCCACCATGGATGACCAGTGGAAAGTAGACAGCCAGCCTGGGAATTTGAAGGTTACCATTAAGAAAAATCGATGAACTCTGTGTGCATCATTTAAGTCGATCGCAAAGAAGAACAAAAAGGGATATAATTACCTACTTATTAGTAATTATTTAGTAGTTTATAATAAGGTAGATTATAATTATTATCCTTTCATATGTGTTAGTAATTATTTTAACGATTATTTGATAATTTGTAATAAGGTAGATTGTGATTGTTGTCTTTTTAAGTGCTTTACATGTAAAATTTGCCAAGAACGGTGGCAGGTCCATTGCCAAGGGGGGAAGCCACCAACTGGGGTCTGAACAGAAAGTGTGTTAAAATCAAGAAAATTGAAAAATCAGTAGATTTGTTTGGAGTCTGAGGACTGGTAAAAAAATACACACCAAAGGAGTGCATCAGGAAACTTTTGTTTCCATATTAACGATCCCACTCCATTTGTTGCCCAAATTCTAAAAAGGTGTTGTCAGAGGGAACTAAAGGGGGTCCCGTGCGACCCACCCCCGGTCAAGGATAAAAATTGGGAACAGTACAAGGTTAGGCAGGAGCAGGGGAAGGGACGCCCAGGCGAGTACCGCTGCTGCCGAGAAGATGGTTCACCTCGCGGCTTGAAGCAACCGGGTCGGCGAGCGAGGCAGAGGGGAAAAAGCCAGGTCCCCCCGCAATGGAATAATGCTGAAATGCTCCAACTATTGCCAACCGAGTACTAGGCTCCCCCAGATGACCAGTCTGATTGCCTCTGAAACACCAGAAAGGCAAGAAACTCAAGAGGGAAAAATGAGATATTATGCAATAAAAACAAGGTCAGGACCCCACCCTTATTGGCAAATTATTAATATGTTAATGCTTTGTACTGTATACCAAAGAGAGGGTTCCCCAGCTTTGCACCAACCCTTTAAGTAGACAATAACTGGAGTAAATAGTAGAGTAATTCAGAGTCAGATAACATCCAGACCCCCTAGTTTTACCCACGGTTATGCAAACTAGCCCCTGTAGAGCCCTGTTTTAATAAGGTAAGATTTTATATGTGTCCAGCATCAAACCCAGGAAAAAGGTATTGCAATTACCCTAGGGAATATTTCTGTAAGTACTGAGAGTGTTAAACAATAGCCTCAGACTGGCAAACAGCAGGAGATAAAATTAGAATAGTAAAAAGAAAATTGAAGGCAGCACACCTGATGCTGATCAAAGCCAAATATGAAACTCTCCCTAGAAATCCTGAAATAGGAGAGACTTTGATTCTAGCCCACCAAGAAGTAAAACGATTTGATGAACAAAATGATAAAAGAGAAAATGGGCAAATGTGAAAAACTGCATTGACTTGTTTGTTCATCAAAAGTATGAAATTAGGATAAAAGGGTGGGGAGGGGGTTGGGGCATGGAATTTGCAGGCTTGGGCAAGGCTGGTAGCCGCAAGCAAAGATTGTGAAAGATCTTGCAGGACTGGCTGGAACTGATAACCGCAGTGGAAGGAGACCCATCACCCCCACTTGTGCTGGATAAAAAGGGACTGAAGAAAAGGAAAGGTTGTCAGCTTTTGGCGGAACACAGTCTCCCCAGCTGCACCCAGCGCTGTTTGCTTGCTATCGCTTGCTGTAATTAATAAAATTATTAATTGATCTTAAAAGGCTGAATCAAATTGTTCGCCTCAATTTATTACAAAATGACAACCGCAATATTCCCAGGAAATATGCAAATCAGGAAGAGTGAAAGGAAATCCAACAAAAGACCCTAGAAACAATGAGCCAACATAAAATTTGAGCATCTAATCAGCTAGACCGACAGGCAAGAAGTCCCTCTACCCTACCAACATGAATTTGACCGTCACTATAACCGAGTAGAATTGAATCAGAGTGAGGACCCCAGCCGACAAGCCAAAACACATCTTCCTACGCCCACCCATGAGGACAGAAGCCCCAGTTCTGCTGGGAAGCAAAACTGTTCACCTCCTTCTCTACGGCGCCAAAAGCAGCAGCGGCAGTGTGCGCGACCCCTCAGGACCTAAACAAAGCTGATTACTTTAAAAAAGGCACTGCAAAAGAAGCTGCTCTCCTTGCCCATTTATTTCACTTTCTCTGGCTTTTCTCTCCGCTCTCCCCTTGCGCAGAGCGCTGACGGCGCCTTCGGTGCCGGGCAGCCGGCATCCAGCCAGGGCCAAAGCCCGGCCCCCGGCACTGGGAGAGCGCGGGGAGCTTCCCGAAAGCCGGGCCATGCCGGAATGTCCGCCGGGAGAGCCTGAGGGAGCCGCAGCGCCAATGGCGGGAAGCGCTGCGAGCCTGAGGGGCGGCAGCTCCGCCTCAGCGCGCCCGCAGCGGCAGCGGCGGCGGCCGGGCCGAGCCCGCTGCGAGCCCCGCTGCAGCCCAGCCCCTGAGGCGAAGCGCTCCGGCCCTCGGGCTCTGGAGCCGGCAGCGCCGGGACACCAATGGCAGAGCTCCCGCCGCGGCCGGAGCGCCACGTCGGCGCTGGCAGACACCGAGGGGCAGCGAGCGCCGTGCGAAGGAAGCCGCGGGCAGCTTTGGGAAGGCCGGCACAGCCCCGCAAGCAGCGCCCAGAGAGTCGTGTCTGCCCGGCCGGAAGGCGCGGCCGCTCCGCTGGACAGGCAGCTCCGGCCGCGGGCAGCGGCGCCACCGGCGGCACCCCCGGCCTGAGGGGAAACGCGCGGCCCAGCAGCTCGGGCCGGGGCGGCTCCGGCACCGCTTGGGGCAAGGCGGCCTCCCGGCCTGGCCACGGAGTCACGGAGCCCCCAGAGTCACTGGCGATGGAAAAGACCTCCGCCTTCAGCGCGTCCATCCTGTGCCCGATCCCCACCTTGGCGGCCAGGCCAGAGCACTCAGTGCCACCTCCAGCTGCTTCCTTGGACCCCTCCTTGGCCCAGCGAGTCCACCACCTCTTTGGGCAGCCCCTTCCGAGGCCTGACCACCCTTTCCATGAGGAAGTTGCCCGTGTGCCCCAAGACGAGCTGGTGAGGAAGCAGAGCCGCTGAGCAGGAAGCTTTGCCTGGGACTCGGGGAAAACACACCATTTACAGCTCTGGAAGAAGGGCAGCACCACAGGAGGATGGCAGGGATGTCATTGGGGCATGCAGGGAGAAAGGTAGAAAAGTAAAGGCCCAGCTGGAACTGAATTTGGCCAATTCCATGAAGGAGAACAGAAACTGCTTTTACAAAGACATCGGCAACACCGGGAGGAACAAGGACAAACTTGGTTTTTATTGAATGCAGGGAGGACATTGCCACATGGGATGAGGAAAACTCTGAGGTACTGATGCCTCCTCTGGGTGTCCAGAGCTTGTGCTTGCCTGCAGCACCCTCTGGCCTTCCCTCAGTATGAAATTAACAGCATGAAAATAACAGAAAAGGAAAAGGATTCTAAGGGAATAAGAACAGCCAACGAAACAGCATGCAAGGAGAGCCTCGGCTAAAATGGGAGGTGCAAAATTGCTGGCATCCCATTAACTTCTTCAAAGTCTTCCTCCTTACTTCTTCACACTTCTTCTGTGTCTTCCTGGGATGTTTTCCTCTGGTACTCATAGGCATCCCTGAGGCGTTGAATCCATAGCAATTCAGATTTCCTAAATGGGGAGCAGCACTGGGAAGAGCCATGAATAGCAGGGAAACAGGAGCAACACTCGGAGGGGCTCCCTGCCCTTTCCTGCTCTGCAATCTGTGCCTCCTTCATATCCTTCCTCCCTCTCTGTGGAAGTTTTACACAGAACCTGAAAAAATCAGAAAGGGAAATTTGGGAGAAAAAGAGAAAGCAGCTGCTGATGGAGGCTGTGCGCAACAGGGCTGCCTGTGCTCTGCCCTGTCTGGGAAGCCGCTGCTGGAGGAGTTGGGAAGGGCCATTTCCAGCGCTGCAAAGCAATGGCGTGAGCGAGGTGAATGGGGAGAAAAAGGCTTCTGGACATCCCATCCCCAGAGGGCCCTGCTCCTGCTCTGTAAGCAGGGAGGTTTGGCAGGGAGGGCTGCAGCAGGCGCCAGCACCTCTTCCTGCTCAGGGGTGTGTCGGCAGAGCCTAAGTTAGAAGATGGGGAGCCCCAGCAGGGATGGCAATGGCTGGCAATGCAGGGAATGAGCCCTGCATGCAAAAGGCAACTGGAGAGGATGGGAGTGAGTTCCTCACCAGCCACTGTGGGGAGGGAGCAGGGAAAAACAGGGCAGAGGCATCAGCAGAGGAGACCGTTCTGGGAACACAGAGGTATTGCTGGTGATCACAGAAATTTGGGAGTGCACCAGAGCCCAAGGCATCCATCCCAGTGCCGGTGTGGGAAGGGCTGGTTGGGCTGGGAGCCCCTGGCCGTGCCCAGCGCTGTCGCTCAGGAGCCGCTTTCCCGGGGCTCCCCCAAACGCGACGTCTTGGAAACACAACCGGGGGAGTCCCGGGCAGCGGCACCTGCGCGGCTGCGGGGCTCCAGGAGGAGTTGCTCTGTGCAGGAAAGACTCTTGGTGGCACAGCAGTGGCACGGGCAGGGAGCACTTACCTTCTCAGCCACGATTCCCTGGCGTGGCCGGGTGGGGAATCAGGTTCACTACGTCGGGAGCGCTTCTGGGGATGGAAAATGGAAGATTTCTAGAATCAGTTTTCCTGTAAAACTCTTCCAGACAGGAGAGAACAAAAGCTCTCATTGCTGTGTGGCTGAAGGCAGGAGAGCAAAGCAGAGCCGGGGAGAGCTGGGAGAGAAGGCAGGAAAAGCTTCCCCCAGGCAGGCTGGGCCCTGCTGAGCTGGGTGCTGTGGATGCTGCCACAAGCTCCAGGCTTGGAAAAACATCTCCTGTGCTACCCAGCAATACAGGGGCATCTGGGCACTGCAGCTACAAGACAGACAGCTGTGTGTCAAACAAGATATTGACTTACGTGGAAGACACACGTCAGTATCAGCAAAGCGAAGATGAAGAAAAACAGGAAAACCACAAACATGATCACGTACACCACAGCCTCTAGTTCCTGCCGTGGAGAAAGGAAGGAAGATCATGTGGGTAAGAGGATTCCTTCCATTCTCCTTCCTTCCATTCTCCCTTGCCTAGAAGGACACACGCAGCAGCGCCTGCAGCTCTCCTACCTTCTCGGTGAGTTTCTTGCCCTTCCCCAAGGCCATGTGAATTATCATGTTCTCTTGCAGACGACAATGGTCCTTGGGATCAAAGGCTCCCTGGTTCTCTTTTCTCTCACTGAGCACGTTTAGAAGCAGCCTGGTCTTCAAGACCATCTTGGTACAGGCCTGCTTGAGCTGGGGCAGGCTGCAGTCCTTCCTTAGAGCTCGCTCCACGTGGGCCATGAATGTACGCAGGCCTTTGTGTGCCTCCAGCAACTGCCAGTGCTGATCAACACTTGTTTCCAGTTCTTCTGGGACTGGCACCAGGTCTGGACTTTGGGGGCTCCAAGGTTTATTGAGGAGCATGTAGTCTTCCTCCTCTGTGGTGTCAGGGATGATCAGGAGGTGCCTGTCTATAGAGGATTGCTCCTCTTCAGCCGTGGCTCCTCCTCTGCTGCTCGCAGCGGGGCGGCTCTGAACCAAGGGGTCAGAGAGAAAATCCAGGTTCCTGTTTAGACCCTGGTCAGCTATGGACCTTCGCTCCACTTTCACAGGTCTCCAAACCTCGTAGAAAAGTGGATTATATCCAGCCCGATACTGGCTGTCCTTCTCCTTGTGCCATTTGTGTGTCCTGACGTAGTGCTTCTTGGGAGCTGGACCTTCCTCCTCATCTGTGTCTTGTGCAGTGATGAAGGCATCGTCAGCACGTTTTAATGCACCAGCTGCAGGCCAGGGGTTTAATCCTTCCGAGTATGAAAGTGACTCCATCTCTTGATCCCAGCTTGAGGGTGTCTTTTCCACCACATGCTTCAGCCAGGCAGGCTGGGGCTGGTGTGGGACAATGCTTTCCACAGTCTTGATGCTTTCAGCCTTGTGCACCTTCTTCTTGAGCTTGGCCCTCAGGTCATCAGAACTTCTTTGGCCTTCGTGCCCCAAGAGATGCTGAGGGGGATATAAATTTGGTCTGGAACTGTCCAGGCTGCTGACATCGCCCTCCGTGCTCAGGGCCAGGGCAACCACAAGTGTCACCGTTCCATCATCTCCCAGTGAAGGCTCCTTGGGCTTGCGGCTCAACACTGGGCTGCTGTTCAGCTCTCTGCCTTGTTCCATGTCCATTGCTTCTTCCCGTGCCTGTAGCGCAGTTGTGTGAGCTAGAGAACACCGAGAGGGCAGATCAGCGGCTGGGCACAAGCACAGGCTCAGAGGCTACCTGGAGCAACGGGAGCTGATCTCAAGGCCAGGGAGTGCAAAAGCAGAGTGGGGGGAAGTGTTGTGGAGAGGACAAGAGCCCTTTGATCCATCCCATTTTCCCCTTGGGGCAGAGCAGAGAGCTGGTTCTTTCCTGGTGTCTCCTGGGGTTCTGTTTGGAGGGGAAGGAAACATCCCTGGGGAATGGGTTGGTTGTCACAGAGCTTCCCACAGCTCCAGAAGAGCAGGCTTGGGTTGCTCTGCAGGAGCCAGTGAAGAGCCAGAGAGCCCAGAGGAAAGATCAGCACTGCAACAGGGGCACAGACTGGCAGGGGAAGAAAGCCCAGGGACTCCTTTGCTCCGGGGCCCTTCCCAAGAGCAGCAGCTCAAGGAAAAACTTCCTCAGGGGCACCAGAGCTCTGGAACTGTGCTATGGGCTGAGCCAGGGAGAGAAGTGAGCTCCCTGGGGACCTTGGAAACCTGGCTGTCTCTGTTTGCCTGGCCCGGCTGTGGACAGGATGTTCTGTGCCCTGTGCCCAGCTAGAGCAGGACGGAGCTTTGCTCCCCGTGCACAGGCCAAGGCGGGGATGACGGTGCTTGGTGTTCAGGCTGCGGAGCGCATCACGGGCCCTGCCCTTTGTCCTGCAGTGGCCGGTGGCGTGGCAGAGAAAGCAGGCTGTTAGGGGGATCACCAGATCTCCTTATGGGCAGACATTGCCTTCCAGCACCAGGGAAGGGCGCGGGGCATTCCTGCTTTCCTTGCCCGGGGGGCATGGTGTGGATAGGGAAGTCCTAGGTTTGGTGGGCCCCGTGAGCTCTTCTTTCTCCAGGCAGTATGTGACACACAAGATGTGTACAATCACCAGGAACTTCCCATGCCGAGGTGTTTTGTCCAAGACCTGTACTCCAAGGGGAGATCAGGACCCCCCTGCAGCACAGGGCAGTGCTGCAGCATCTCCCCAGGCTCAGGGGAAATGGCACTTTGAGCTCCCCCAGCCCTTCCGGACACCAACCGCACTGCGGGGCGCTGGTGCTGCACAGCTTCTGGCACAGGAACTGGATGGTCCTGCAGCGGCTCTCGGTCCGGGGACGCTCCTGGCACAGGCAGCAGGCCGCCTCCTTGGGCACATGGCTAAAGACAAGAGGGGATATTGCAGGAACACCTGGCCACCCAGTCCATGGCTCCATCAGAGCCCAACTCAGGGAACGCACGGATACCATGCATGGGGGTTGTGCTTCACTGTGTGCCACAGCTCTGGGAAAGGCCCCTGACTCCCCATGCAAAACTTTGAAAAGGGGATTTTAACCTGGAAAGTAGAAGTGCTCCCAAAATACCACGTGACACAGAAATGCACCCGCCTGAAGTTCAAACTCCCCTGTGAGAAACCTGCAGCAAGTCACCCGAAAGGTGAAATTCTGCCTCCGAGCTGGTGAGTTTTGGCACGTTCCCAGAAGGAACAGCAAGTCTGGAGCCTACTGGGCTTGTTCTGGTTTTGTGGCACACAGATTGGTTTCCCAAGTAGAGCCCTTGTCCCAGCACTCAGGGCCTGCTGGTGGCTGGGGCTCAGTGGCACACACTCACAGGGTTTCCAAGCTCACTGTGGACTGCAGCAGCAGCAGCAGCGTCTGTGGGGTCACTTGGGTGGCACTCAGGTCTCTGCAAGCATTGGAAAGAGCTCATGAAATTCGGCGGTGACACTGCCAGAACTCTGCTCTGAGAGCAGAGGGCCCAGGGCCCTGATGATGGTGGTGCTGCTGGCAGAGGCATCCACTTGTGCCTGCTCCAAGAGAAGCCATTCTGGAGCCCAGCTTCCCTCTGCCTCGCCCTGCTCTAAGCCAGCCGGTCGGAATCAGGAGGGCAATCCTGCAGCTCTCGTGGCAGACAGATGCCACCGGAAAGGATTGCCCCTCTCCCGACTCTCCTGCTGCTCTCCCCTGAGGGCACCTGAGTCCCTGAAGGAGGCAGGAGCCTGGAGCTGCTGGCACGAGTGCAGTTAATTCCCAGAGCCCTGCGGCCTCTCCACCTGGCCCCAGACCTGGATGGGCCCTCATCCCTGAAAGTTTGTGTCCCAGTTCCTGGGTTGCTTTGCAGCTGGGGACACACCAGCACTACTTGGCCTTTGTTTTGCTCTGCTGGAGCCAGGCTATTTGTGTCTCCAGCAGACTCGGGCTGCGCAAGGGGGAGATTTGCTGAGGCACTTGCACTGCTTTCCTGAGAACGGGCCACTCCAGAGAGACACAGGTCTTTTTGGATCTGCTCCAGATGAGCCAATACTTACAGAGAGCTCACAGAGGGCAGCTTGAAGAAGGCAGCGTCATCAATGACAGCCAGCGGGTTGTGGCTGAGGATCCTGAGAAACAACAGAGCTCTGTCAGGCGAGGATGGCGAGGATGTGAGCTGCGTGTGCCGGGCTCGTGGGGACGGCCTGGCCGCTTTCAAGGAAGCCTTGCAGGAGGTGAGCAGGGCAGGGGAAAGGGCCATTGCAGCTGCACACTCCTGGTGCTCCCTGGCTGACATCCACGCTCAGAATCAGGACTTTCCATGGGGTAAGTTTGCTTTTGCCCACAGACCCGGCAGAGGCCCTGCAGAGACTCGCCCTGACGGGCCTTTAGGCCTGCTGCCACTTACAGCTCCTGGAGGAAGTGCATCCCATGCCAGGCCTGGAAAGTGCCGCTGCGGATCCGTGTGAGGCCATTCCCGGAGAGGTTTCTGGGGAAAGAGGAGGTCACACACAGGAATCGGGCCTGCCCTACAGAAAGAGGGGGCAAAGCGGGATCTCTTTGCAGGAAAGGTGCAAATGCAAGGTGGAAGCGGGAGGAAACTGCTGCTTTCTCAGTGTTTGTAGCCTGCCCAGGAGAGGAAGCAAAGGGCACGCGTGCTGAACTCTCTTTCTGTTCCACGATGCAGCCGAGGCTGCGAGAACTGGCTGCTCTGATGGCTGCGTGTGGACAAGCCCCCTGGGCTCTGTCCTCTGGCGTGGCCTTCCAGCCATCGGCATTGACCTCTGCAGCTCAGCTGGGCTCTGGGCAGGGCAGATTTAGGGACTGTGGGGAAAAGAACAGGAGCATTTTCCTGCACAGGAAGGGTGCCCAGTGCAAAGGCTGAGCTGAAGAGACTAGAAAGAAACTTGATCACTCACAGAAACTTCAGGAAAGGCAGTGGCTCAAAAGCCCGTTCCTCAATGGACAGGATCTCGTTGCAGGACAAATCCCTGTTCCAGTTAGAACAACAAATGTCACTTCCATTTGCCCTGTCGCTTTTACTTGCCTCTGCAGCCCACATCCCAGGAGGGACAAAGGGCACGTGCCCGCGGCCTGAGCAGCAGGGCCCCAGCGAGCCCCCCGGCGCCGTGGGCAGGGCACGGTGCTTACAGGTGCTTCAGCAGGAACAGCCCTTCCAGGGAATGTCTCTTCACAGCCCGCAGCTCATTGTCCCTGAGCACTCTGCAAGGAGACACAGGGACATTGTGGCAGCGGCCACTGGCCAGCAGCAAATGGGATCGTCCTGGGAAAATCTCCTGTTTCAGCAGCGCGACTGAAGCATCGCTCTGGGTCACTGCAGGGATCGTCCCCACTCCTGGCCAGAGCAGGCCCTTGCTCCTGGCCGGCTGAAGCTGACCACAGCTTGATCCCAGGGCAGACAGACACGGGGATGGTGCCCTGGGGGGGATGGTGCCCTGGGCTGCAGCAATTCTTGCCCTGCTGGGAAGCTGTGGTGATTCACACCCCTCCTTGCAGAGCAGCCTAGCTTTGAATTCCAAGGGAAGTGGGTGGTGTGGGGGCTGCTGCTCCAGCCCCAGACCAAAGGATGCAAAATCCCCAAACTCCTGCCATTTGAAATGCTGCAGGGCACTTACAAGGTCTCAGTCCATGGGTAGTCCTTCCAGGCTTGCTTTCCAACAGCAGCGATGGAGTTCCCAGTGAAATCTCTGCAAAGAGACAAAAGACCCGGTCCCCCCTCAGGAAAACCCATTTCCCTGCCATTCGCCTGCTGAGCTGGAAGCGGGCTTTGCCTGGAGAAGGCACAGTGTGCCCAGCCTGGCTTCACCCTCATGCCGAGCTCAGGCCCCCCCATCTCTGGCCAGGGAGTGCCCCGGCTGTCCCGGGTGGGCTTTGCAGACACAGGGAGCTGAGGAGGGGCAGCCACAGGGCTCGGTGGGGCCGCGGGACTCACAGCACAGTCAGGGCTCGGCGGCGGCTGGCCGGGGGCACGGTGGCCAGGCCGGCGTGGCCGCAGTTCAGCTGCCCACGGCCTGGGCAGCGGCACGGCTCTGGGCAGAGCTTCTTGGCCGCTCCCGGCGAGGGGGCTACTGCCAGCAGCAGGGCCAGCAGGAGCAGAGCGCGCACGAGACGCATCACCAGGTCTATGGCGAGGCAGGACTGGCTGCAGTCACCTGGGATGCAGGCCTGAGCTGGAGCCGTGGCAGTTCCTGTGTCACAGTGGTGCTGTCGATGTCACAGTGCTCCTTCTCATGTCACTGTAGCATTGCTTGTGTCACCGTGGTGGTGCTTCAGAGCTCGCAGCAAACGGCAGTTCAGGCCATGATGTCACCAAATGACTCTGTCTCAGAGCCGTCAATCTGCGGAATCATGGAACGCATTGGCTTGGAAGGGGCCTTGAGCTCCATCCAGTGCCACCACTGCCATGGCAGGGAAACCTCCCGCTGGCCCAGGCTGCTCCAAGCTCCCTCCAACCTGGCCTTGGGCACTTCCAGGCCTCCAGGGGCACCACAGCTGCTCTGGGCACCCTGTGCCAGGGACTCCCTGCCCTCACGGGGAAGAATTTCTCCTGAACACACGATCTAAGCCTGCTCTGGGGCACTGTGGAGCCATTCCCACTTGCATTGGCTTTGTGTGGCCAGGTGTTGGCATGGGTTTGGGGCTGCAGGTGCTGTTGAAATTTCTTTTGCTTCTCATTATCCTGCTCTAATTTTCTTGGCAATAAATGCACTGAATATCGCCAAGTTCTGTCTGTTGTGTCCATGCTGGTGACCGGGGAGGGATCTCTCCCTCTCTTGCAGTAAAGAGATGAGCCTTTCTCTTATGAACAAGTCCATCGTTTAACGAGAGTCTCTAAGGTAGAGGCGAGGTGCAGGGGTACGCTTAGGGGGTTGGATCACTAGGAGAGGCCCCAAGGGGATGGTAAGGAGTCAAACCCCAGCATCAGACGGTCCTAGGGGTGCAGGTCTAGGACGTTGATGCAGAAAGCTGTGAATGTAGTGAGTTTACTCGGGTAAAGGAGAGTGTGAGTAGTCCCATCCCATAACCTACTCCTTGGAGTGAAAGAGGAAGTGTGAAAGGGATCAATAGGAGCTTGAGTTAAATTAAGGGGGGGGGGGAAAAGGCTTGCATTAAAGTTATATATTTTGTTAGGAAAACACTTTAAGCTGTTTGTAGGTTTGTGTTGCCCGTCTGTAGATTTCCGTTCGGGTAGGGGCACCTTTGGGGTTTGAGTTATTTATTTAAGGATGGGTCAGTGTTTTGGTAAAGGAGGTCCCCTAAAAGGGAAAAAGTAGGTGAAAAGTATCCCCCTAGACAGTCCACTAGGACAGTTATTAGACCATTGGGAGTCTCAGAAAGCCACTAAAACCCTTGACTATATTAAAATGGTTTATTATTGTACTGAAGTTTAGCCAAAGCTAAAATTACAAGGCAAGTGGCCCTGGTATGGAACTCATGATCCATGGATCTGTTCCCAATTAAACCACTATTTAAGAACACAAGAGACTCCTGATATAGAGCAATTAACATATACTGCCTGCTGGCAGACGGGGGACATGAGTAAAGGAAGTGTGAGGATCTGTAAATTAAAGAATAAAGAGGAAGATAAGGAGGAAAGTGAGGGGGGACAAGCAGCCATCAAGACCTGGGATCCCCTAGATCACCTACCACCTCCTCTTCCTCCCATTTACCCAGCCCTGAACCCTAATCCCTTACCTGCTCCCCCAGCAGTGATCCCACTACTACCCCCTCCTAATGTCTCTATACAGGATCCAGTGGGCATTTCAAATCAGGTAGATAGTTCCTTGGACCTAACATTTACACCTGGGGGGAACTAAACTCCATCCTTAATATCTTGTTTTGTCCTGAGGAGGTCAGGATGATCAGGGCAGCAGGAATATGGATCTGGGAGAGGGAAAATAGGATAGGGCCTCCTGGAGACCTAAAGATGCCTTTGGTAGATCCTGGGTGGCATCCAAATCGAGAAGAAGGCAGAAGGAATAGGAGAGACTACGGGTCTCTGGTGATTAAAGGTATAAAGGAGTCTGTTCCCTGAAGTAGTAATACCAAACTTGCCTTTGAGGGTACCCGAGAAAAATATGAGACCCCAGCGAGTTGGCTTAATAGATTAAGGAGGAATTTTCAGTTATACTCTAACATAGATCCTGACAGCCCAGAGGGTCAAGTACTTTAAAAGGTACAATTTGTTACGAAATCTTGGCCGGACAATCGGAAAAAGTTAGAAAAGATTGAGGACTGGCAAGAAAAAGGTATAAATGAGTTGTTAAAGGAGGCTTTGAAGGTGTACTTAAGGAGAGAAGAGGAGAAAACCAGAGCGAAAGCTAGGATAATGGTAGCTGTTGCTCAAGAAAGTTTCAGGGCCGGTAGTGAACAACCAGAAAGATCTCCAGGAATAAATCAAGGAATACCCGCACCCTCGGGAGGGGGATATTGGGAAAAATCTGGACTTAGAAATGATGGGGAGAGACCAAGAAGGATAGAAGGAACACCTAATGATAGGGCATGTTACTACTGTGGAGAGGTCGGACATTTCAGGAGAGATTGCAAGAAGATATGGATAGATGAAACAATTGCCCAGGAGCAGGAGGCCTTAGAAGGTGTCCTGAAGGGTGATGATTAGGGGTGTCAGGGGCTCTGTCTGTTGAGGGATCCAATGAAAAATCATGAAGAGCCCCTAGGAAATTTTAATGTGGGTCCCCAAGATGAAAACTTTGAATTCCTTGTAGATACAGGAGCTGATAGATCAAGTATTAATAAATTACCAATGGGAATGACCATTGGGAATAAAACCTGTGAAATACTAGGGGCAGAAGGGAAACTATTTAGAGCTCCAATTGTAGAGAATGTAAAAATAGAAGGAAATTCTAGGCAATGCATTGTAGATATAATTTATTTGCCTAACTCGGAAACCAACCTGTTAGGAAGAGACTTACAAGTCCTGTTGGGAGTGGGGCTTATACTGGAGAATGGGAAAATGGTGGTCAGATTTATGAGATGAACTCAAAGGGATTTAGAAGAGATTCATCCCGAGGTGTGGGCAGAAGGAGGAAAATATGGATATTTAGATATTCCACCAACAAAGGTAGAAGTGCACAAAGACACTCCTCCCATACGAGTGAAGCAGTATCCGATATCATCAGAAGGAAATAAGGGACTGGTACCTGTGATTGAACACCTATTAAGGGAAGGTATTTTAGAGCCGTGTATGTCCCCACATAACACCTCCATATTAGCTATTAAGAAGGCTGAGGGAAAATATAGACTGGTTCAGGATCTAAGAGAAGTGAATAAGAGAACTATTGCAAGACACCCAGTGGTGCCTAGTCCATATACACTGTTGAGTCAGATCCAAGAGACCACACGTCATTTACAATCCTAGACTTATAAAATGCTTTTTGGCCATACCCTTTGGCAGAGGAGTGCCGGGATTGGTTTGCATTTGAGTGGGAACATCCAGATAGGAACCGGAAAATGCAGCTAAGGTGGACACGCTTACCTCAAGGATTTACTGAATCTCCTAACCTGTTTGGGCAGACCCTAGAAGAATTGTTAGATCAATTCCATCCTAAAGAAGAAATAAAAATATTGCAATACATTTATGATCTAATTATATCTGGGAAACGAGAAAGTGAAGTCAAAAGTGTTAGTATACAACTATTAAATTTCTTAGGGGCTGAAGGTATAGAAAGATAAATTGCAATTTGTAGAACCAGAAGTCACTTATCTCGGGCACGTGATTGGAAGAGGGTATAAAAAACTGAGCTCTGAGAGAATAACAGGAATCCGGTCTATTTCAACCCCTAAAACAAAGAGAGACGTAAGAAAGCTCCTGGGACTATTTGGATATTGCAAATTGTGGATAGATAATTACACACAGAGTGTAAAATTTTTGTACAATAAATTGGTGGACCAAGTGTTGTGGTTTGACATGGAAAAAGAATTTTCTCGGAAGGAAGAGGTCAATTTGGATATTGACCAATTGAAGGGATGGACACGCCTCTGAGAACACAGAGGGGTTAAAAGCAGAATTCCAAGGAGAACTCACTCTCTTTGGTTCCAGTCAGCGTGCAGTGCAGGCTCTCCCCTGCCCGGCCCATGGCCTGACTGAGGTAAGGCCGAAGGGTGGAGGGACTGGAACCCCCTGCAATGGAAGGGTGGAGAAATCTGTGATGTCTCCATTCCCCCACTAGAGCCAAGAGAGAAAGAGAGAGAGAGAGAGAGAGAGAGAGAGAGAGAGAGAGAAAGAGACAGCGGCAGTTTTGTCAGCAGCACACCGCAGGGAAGGAGAAGAGCGGGGGGGCGGCAAGGTGCCCAGCCACCTGTGGGAGCTGCAGCCTGGGCCCAGAGCCATCCTTGGGAGTCAGGACTTTTAACCCTTCCTTGAGAAATTAAAGTGTTGTGAAATATTACTCCTCCACGGTTTGAAAGAGAGGAAGAGAGACAGCTTGGACCCTGGGATGTTGGAAGGGGAAATTCTAGGAGATGATGGAGTGGCTTTTTGGCTGGACTTTTTCTTGGTAGCCACAGACTGAACAGATCTTCTCCTCCAAGAGGGACTGTATTTTAGGAGGATGCTGGTGAGCCAAGAGGCCTGCTTCAGCTGGGAAAAGACAGAAGTGGAGCGAAGAGAAAAAAGTTAGGGAGGTTTTTGGTGGTGCCCCCTGTCTTCAGAGAAGGAGAAGAAAAGAAGATATCTGTTCTTGGACCCTTGGGGAAAACGGGGAGACGGTGGTCCCAAAAATGAAAAACTGAACTGTTGTTTTTTCCCCTCTTGGCAGGGCACCCTTGAAAGGAAAAATCCTAAAAGCTGTCTGTCCATCCCTGCATTGGTGGTGAGAGCACTGTGCATGGAAAGGAGAGGGTCCCCAAGGCAAACTTTTTCTCCAGGCGGTGCCATGTGTGACATGGAAACACAGGATGTGGCAGCTGTGTTTCTTGGGGGGTCTGTGGCACGGGAGGGACTCCTCGGTTCCCTCGACGGACTGAGTATCGATTGTCTGGAGGGTGGAAACCTGATTGGGGTCCAGGTTGTGTCTCACTGTGGTTTGATGGAGTTGGGTGGTGGGAGGAGGAATGCTTTGAAAGGTTTTAATTTAGAATTTTGTCTGGTTTTGTTCCTTTATTTTTTCTTTTATAGTAATATAGTAGTAGCAGTTTAATAAAGTTTTTTCCCTTGTTATTAAGTTTGGGCCTGCTTTTGCTCTGTTCTCGATCCCATTTCTCAGCATTCAGTTGAGAAGTTGCATTTTCCTGGGGGCGCTGGCATTGTGTCAGTGTCAAACCATGACACCAAGAAGCAATTAAACGGGCGGCAGATGATGACCAGCAATTACAAGATCTAAAAAATCAATTATCTTCAGCCCCAGTACTAAGTTTGCCTGATCTTAGAAAGGAATTTGATCTCTTTGTAAGTGCAGAGGAAGGAATTGCCTGGGGAGTTTTTACCCAGGAATGGGGAGGGTCTTGAAAACCTGTGGCATTTTTATCAAAATTACTAGACCCTGTAACTAGGGGCTGGCCCACCTGTCTGCAGGCAATTGCAGGAGCATTGGTTCTAGTTGAAGAAGCTCAGAAATTAGCATTGCAGGGAAAGATTAAAGTGCACACACCACGCGATATTAGAACAGTTCTCAGCCAAAGGGCACAGCAATGGCTTATGACTCTAGGATCTTAAGCGATGAGATTATATTAATAGACACTAACAATTTAGACCTTGCTACCTCTGAATGTCTTAATCCTGCCCAATTCCTTTCTGGGGAACCAGAGGACAACTTAGAACACGAGTGTCTTGAGTTAATAAATATGCAAACAAAAGTGAGGGAAGATCTTGGACATATGCCTTTACCCTGTGGGAGGGTGTTGTTCATAGAAGGGTCCTCCAGAGTGATTGCTGGAAAAAAGGCTTCTGGGTATGCAATAATAGATGGCAAAGATATGGAAGTTTTAGAAAAAGGAAAACTGGCTCCAAACTGGTTCAGCCCAGTGCTGTGAAGTCTATGCATTAAAGAGGGGACTAGATCTATTAGAGAAAGATTATGGCACTATTTATACAGATTCCCAATATGCATTTGGCATAGTCCATACATTTGGTAAGATCTGGGAGGAATGGGGATATCTAAATTCTAAAGGCAAAAATTTGGTACACAAAGAGCTAATAAAGTTAGTACTGAAATCCTTGCAGAAGCCAACAGAAATAGCAATAGTGCACATAAAAGGACACCAGGAAGGAGACACCTTAGAAATAAAAGGGAATAAACGTGCTGACCAAGCAGCTAAGGAGGCAGCCCTAGAGTCAGGGGAGCCAACTAAGATTTTCAAGCTCGAAAAGAAAACCGGACAGAAAGAAGATGAAGTAAGGCCAATATTCAGTGAAAAAGAACAAAAAGCAATAGAAGAACTTGAGCTACACCAAGGGGAACGTGGAGAATGGTTAACCCAAGATGGAAGGATGTCTCTAAACCAAGCATTGGCACGGAAAATACTAACAGAAATACATGAACTAACACATTGGGGAACTCAAGGACTATGCGACCATTTCCTCAGAGAAAATATTTGTATCGGAGTGTACGATCTGGCCAAATCAATAATTAAAGACTGCGTAATTTGTCAAAAGATAAACCAAAAGGTAATGAGAAAAGTAGAACCTGGAGGGAGAGAATTGCCTCTAAGACCATTCCAAAATATTCAAATAGACTTCACTGAGATGCCGCCGGTACAGGGATATAAACATCTATTGGTAATAGTAGATCACCTCACCCATTGGGTAGAGGCTTTTCCTACCAAAAAGGAGACTGCAGAAGTGGTCACAAAAATAATCCTGGAAGATATCCTTCCCCAGTATGGTTTAGTCAGCACTATTGATTCTGATAGAGGACCTCACTTTGCTGCTCAGGCCTTACAGTGGGTAACTGAAGCTTTGGGAATGAAATGGAGACTGCACACTCCATGGCATCCCCAGAGCTCAGGCAGAGTTGAAAGAATGAATCAGACACTCAAAAATGTGTTAACAAAATTAATAGCTGAAACCAAATTAAATTGGCTCAAGTGTTACGTATTAGAACAAGGCCTAGAGCAGACATAGGGGTTTCCCCCTACGAGATGACGTTTGGGCTTCCCTTCTGAAAGTAGAACCAAAGATTGCTTTGTAAGTGGTTATAAGCTGTTAAGAGATTTACTGTGACTAATGTTGTAAGTGTTAAGAATTGTTCCCAGTTAAAAAAACATACAAGTGTTAAAGAACTGAAATCCCCCATATAGAAAATCAGAAGAAATTTCTCCTACTGAGCCTTCCTAAAAAGGTGATAAAAATGAACAAATAGAGAGTGAGACAGTTCATGGTGAGAGACTCTACTAAATCCCTAGGAAGACCTCAGATCCAAGAGGCAAGACCAGGGGGAGCCAGCATGGGGAAAACAGCCCCTACCTGACTCTTGGGAAAGCTAGTGCTACTGCTGCTGATGAGTGGTACCCTCAGCAGAGAGAGGAACCCTGCACCAAATGCTATCATCCCATCTATGATGGAGATGACCTGAGGTCCCTATTTAGAGTTCACACTAGTATAAACCCAGGCTGTTTCAATCACTCTCAATTAATCACCTGTCAGGAGGACGGGAAAGTTTATTGTACTACCAGAAATACAGCCTCTTAGGCAGCGCCTGCTTGGGAAGTGCCCAGTAGGAGAACCCTGGTTCTGTTTTGAGCACAAGGGACTGAAAGACCTAATAAAGGAAAAACAATGAATGTGGAAAGAAGATAGTTCTGACATCCCCTTAGGGAAGAACCTATTCATTGATTTGGTTGAAAAGATTAGTAGAGAGTTAAAATTAACTGAATGCTGGGTTTGTGGAAGTAACCAAATGACGGAAATTTGTCCTTGGGAGGGGATTAGTTTAAGCCCACTAGAAATTTTAAGATGGAAGCAAACTAAACCACAATATGAACTTTTGGCATCAAGGGGGAGGAAAAATGGGATCTAAAATCAAAAGTAACAGGTGAAGAATGTATACTGAGAACCAGAAGGAGATATAACATCCCTGAAGGAAAAATGGCATGTAAGAGATATCTAATAGTAAAGAATTTAGAGACTGAATGGATCCCAAGAGAGCCCCATACATACTGGGCCATTGGGAGAACAGAAAAGGGATGCATATATCACGAAGGATATCAGCTCCACAAGTGCACAGAAAAATGGATAAACGCCTTCTGGGGAATTAAAGAACTGTCAACATTTTGGGAATTCCCCACTGAAAGTAGGGATGGGTTCTGGCAAGTCCCAGGGTATCTATTTTGGATCTGTGGACACACAGCATATACAAGACTCCCAGGGGACTGGGCAGGGAGTTGTACCATCGGAGTCATCAAACCAGCCTTTTTCCTCTTACCTAAGAAATCAGGAGCACATCTAGGAGTCCCAGTGTATGATGACTTGAGAAAAGACAAAAGAAAGAAAAGGGATATAATTGATATGGGAGGTACACAAACATGGAAAAATAAAATATGGACTGCAGAGGAAATCATCCAAACTTATGGGCCAGCTACATGGGCTCAGGATGGATCCTGGGCCTACCGTACTCCTATTTATATGTTAAATAGAATAATCAGGTTCCAAGCAGTGCTGGAAAAAGTTTCCAATCGAACAGCATTAGCATTTGAACACGTAAGTGACCAACTATCCCAAACAAGAACAGTGATCTATCAAATTAGATTGGCTGTAGATTACCTCTTGGCAGATGAGGGCGGAATATGTGGGAGATTCAACTCTTCAGAGTGCTGCTTGGAGATTGATGATAAAAGTGCAGAGATTAAGAACACCTCTAAAGAAATCTGAAAATGGGCTTATGTAGGGAGTCAAGAGTGGACACCTTTGATAAATAGTAACTGGTGGGATTAGTTCTGGTCATTTAAAGGAACATGGTGGAAAAAAGTCTGTGTTTAACACTGTCTGTTCTACAACTGGATTGCTGGTTTTGCCCTGTCTGTTCCCCTGTTTAGTTCGAATTTTAACTTCCACAGCCCAAGCAAGTATCAAACTTCCCAAGGCGGCTAACCAGAAGCAAATAAAAATTATGTTAATGCAAAGCCAGAAGCAGAAACATGAGAATGCAAAAGAAATATACAGTGAATACCAAAGGCTCAGGAAATTTTATTTCCAAGAGCCAGAAACAGCAAATTGATGCGGGCATCCACCCGATCAAAGAAATAGAGGAGGGACTTGTTATGAACAAGTTCATCGGTTAATGAGATTAAAGTAGTTAATGCATTTACAGTTAAATGCTAAACCCTTGTTTACCCCTACTGTTGACTACCTTACATACACCCTGGTTGCGTCCCTCGGGTATTCATTCCGCTGCTTTACAAAATTGTGAAAACTGCATTGACTTGTTTTTTCATCAAATAAAAGGGCGGGGAGGGGGTCGGGGCATGGAATTTGCAGGCTTGGGCAAGGCTGGTAGCCGCAAGCAAAGATTGTGACAGATCTTGCAGGACTGGCTGGAACTGATAACCGCAGTGGAAGGAGACCCATCACCCCCACTTGTGCTGGATAAAAAGGGACTGAAGAGAAGGAAAGGTTGTCAGCTTTTGGCGGAACACAGTCTCCCCAGCTGCACCCAGCACTGTTTGCTTGCTATCGCTTGCTGTAATTAATAAAATTATTAATTGATCTTAAAAGGCTAAATCAAATTGTTCGCCTCAATTTATAACAAATTTGGTGCCGTGACTCGGATCGGAACACCCAGAGAGGAGGTCTCCTGAGGAGGCGCCCCACTGCCTTTGCTTTAACAGTGGCCTTACGGGGACACTCCTCCCCGGACTCCAACCGACGAACCTAAAATCCGATAGCAAGCAAGGAACTGCCGGCTACCCCCTTAATCTTTGTGCACGAAGCCCCAGGCGAAGGCACCGGACGGTGTAAGTATTTTCCGAAGGACCTGGTGTCTGGAGAAGGCCTGTTCTGGGAGAACGGGACCGCTTGGTCGGGGGTCGGGGATCCTGGAGTGTGACGAGTGTGGTGTATGAGAGGGGAGCCAGCAGCTCAGACTCCCCAAGCAAGTGCGGAGCTCATAGTAGTGCGGTTCCCATATCCGGCAACGGACTGGGCCACGAATTGAGGGAAGCAAGTGTGTGTGTGAGAGAAGGCACTCCAGAAGATGGGTCAGAGGAAAAGCAAGCCTGCTGAACCCATGGGTGGGGGAATCCCTGTAAAACTTCCCCATATTCCAGAGGATAGTCCATTAGGCTTAATGATTAAATATTGGAATGCCTTTCCTTCTAGGAAGGGAGAAGATAAAGTGAAAATGGCTCATTACTGCATGGAAGTTTGAGAAGGGAAACAAATAAGAGGAGATGCAATCCATGTTAAGGATTTTGTTTTTTGCAGAAGAAAGGAGAATGATTAAGGAAATGGGAATGAGAATCTGGGATGATGAACATCAACAGAGACCATTAGCAGATATTAAATGGCCCCTATAGAATCCCCAGTGGAATAATCAAAACCCGTCACACTGTACCCATATGGGCGATTTGCGAAATATAATAATACAGGGAATAAGGAAGGCTGTCCCTCGTGGACAAAATGTACAAAAGGCATTCAAGGAACAACAAAAGAAGGATGAAGATCCAACTGAGTGGTTGGAGAGGCTGAGAAAAGCCTTTCAATTATATTCAGGAGTGGACCCTAACACTCCTGAAGGAGAGACACTGTTGAAAGTTCATTTTGTGGTAAACTCGTGGGTGGATATTCGAAAGAAGTTGGAAAAGTTAGAAGGGTGGCAAGCAAGGGGGCTGGATGAGTTACTGCGGGAGGCTCAGAAGGTTTATGTTAGGAGGGAGGATGAGAACTACAAAAAGCAGTCTAAGATTATGTTAGCAGCTGTAAGGGAAGGACAGAGGCAATCTCCCCAAAGAAGGGGTGGTGGTCACCCAGGAGGTTTGAGGGGAGCTGGTCGACAGGTGCATGAAGGAAGACAAGGTGGAGGAGATAGGATTGTTTGCTTTTACTGTGGGAAAAAGGGACATATGAAGCAGGAATGTCGACAAAGGATGGCTGATGAAAAGCAGTTTAAGGAAGATTAGGGGTGTCAGGGGCTCCATCTGCTGGGGACAAGAGAAAGAACAGAGCCCCTGGTAAAATTAAAAATAGGTCCCCAGCAGCAAGAATATGAGTTCCTTGTGGACTCAGGGGCGGAAAGATCGACCGTCCAGACCCTTCCCCAAGGGTGTAAGATTTCATCTGAAATAATACAGGTGATTGGAGCTGTGGAGTTGCGTTATTTGTATGTTTTATTATCCCTGTATTATGTATTGGTTTATTCCTTTGTACCCCCGTGTGCAACTTGGTTTATCCCCTGTTTTCCCGCCTTGTCCTCCCTTCCCGCCTTCCCAGTATCTATCCATCACCCTGAAAGAGGCATTTTACCCCCCCCGGGTGCCTTGTCTATCACTCGGTGCCCCTTCCCATCCATCCAGAAGCTTCTACTCAGGGCACCGGGTGATTGGGCGAGGACCTGGGGCTCCCCCCATATCTTTCCCCCATTGGACCCCACCATATCCCCCCATCCCGGAGCCACCCCCTATCCCTATCCCCATTGGTCGTTGGATACCCCTCCCTTACAGTTTATAAGCCAGTGCAAGCACCTTGTGCTTGTTCCTGTTGGCTGGCACCGTTCTAGGATATTTGGCCCCGTTGGGCTACAATAAACTCGGACTTAGCCCCCAGCAGGATCCGCTCTTCATTTACCACCGCGAGACTTGCTAGCGCTGCCCGGAACCCACAAAGGCACTCTCCAAACCCCAGCTGGGAGCGGCGGAGGGTGCCTCCATCGCCCGCCCTCGCCCCACGAGAGCTAGCCGGGGCTGAGAGAAAAGGGATTTGGGGCGGGAGCGCGGCATGGAGCCAAACGGGAACCCTTTGGAGTACCTGTAATCAAGAATGTACTCTTAGAAAGTAACTCCAAATTAGGAATTGGGTCATTTTTATTAGTACCAGAAGCAGATTATAATTTACTGGGAAGGGATTTGATGATTGAATTGGGAATAGGGATAGAGATTAATAAGGGAGAACTGACAGTAAAATTGTATCTTCTCCGGGCTGAGGATGAAAAAAAGATTAATCCAGAGGTTTGGTACACCCCTGATAGTGTAGGAAAATTAAGTATTGAACCCTTTGAAGTAACTATTAGGAACCTGGAGATACCTGTCAGAATTAGGCAATATCCTATATCTAAGGAGGGGAGGCAAGGACTGAAACCAGAAATAGAAAGGCTTTTAAAAAAAAAAAAAAAAAAAGAAGACTTTTAGAACCATGTATGTCCCCTCTTAATACCCCCATTTTACAATGGATTGAAAATTTTAGTAGAAAAGTTAATTTTTTATATGAAAAATTAACTAATGATGGGTTATTGAAATGGAGCACCGATGATGAAGATCAATTAGAGGCATTAAAAACTGAACTAGTCAATGCTCCAGTCCTTAGCATTCCAGATTTGAAGAGATCATTTTACTTATTTATTAATGTAAATGAGGGAGTAGCATATAGTGTATTAGCTCAGGATTGGGCTGGAAAAAACCAAAAAATAACAAAAAAACCCCAAAACAAACAAACAAACAAAACAACAAAAAAACCCCAAGCTTACAGGCGATAGTGGCCGCTGCTCTCCTGGTAGAGGAAGTTGGGAAGATAACCTTTAGAAGTGAGATAAAAATCTTATCTCCCTATAACATTCATGGAGTTTTGCAACAGAAGGCCAACTAATAGATAACAGATGCCAGATTCCTAAAGTATGAAGGCATCCTAGTCTCCTCTCCTAAGTTAAGAAACAATGGGCCTGAAAAATCCAGCCCAGTTTTTTTTTTTTGTATATAAAGAACCAATTACAGAACTAACACATGATTACCTCCAACAGATAGAGGAACAAACAAAAATAAGGCCAGGTCTTGAGGAAGAAAAACTAAAAGAAGAGGCTCAATTATATGTAGATAAGTTCTCTCAAGTTCTGAAAAAAAAAAAAAAAAAAAAATCCGGGTATGCTATAATAGATAAGAAAACATTTAAGACAGTAGAATCTAGTCCCCTTAGCCCCAGCTGGTCAGCCCAAGCATGCAAATTATATGCTGTGCTTAAAGCTCTAAATTTATTGAAAGGAAAAAGTGGGACTATTTTTACTACATCTAAATATGCCTATGAAGTAGTTCATACTTTTAGTAAAATCTGAGCAGAAAGAAGACCACAAGAACTGCAATACGGATGGCCGAGAAAGAGTGGACGTATGCCAGTCGAGTTAAAAGTCCAGCCACCATGGATGACCAGTGGAAAGTAGACAGCCAGCCTGGGAATTTGAAGGTTACCATTAAGAAAAATCGATGAACTCTGTGTGCATCATTTAAGTCGATCGCAAAGAAGAACAAAAAGGGATATAATTACCTACTTATTAGTAATTATTTAGTAGTTTATAATAAGGTAGATTATAATTATTATCCTTTCATATGTGTTAGTAATTATTTTAACGATTATTTGATAATTTGTAATAAGGTAGATTGTGATTGTTGTCTTTTTAAGTGCTTTACATGTAAAGTTTGCCAAGAACGGTGGCAGGTCCATTGCCAAGGGGGGAAGCCACCAACTGGGGTCTGAACAGAAAGTGTGTTAAAATCAAGAAAATTGAAAAATCAGTAGATTTGTTTGGAGTCTGAGGACTGGTAAAAAAATACACACCAAAGGAGTGCATCAGGAAACTTTTGTTTCCATATTAACGATCCCACTCCATTTGTTGCCCAAATTCTAAAAAGGTGTTGTCAGAGGGAACTAAAGGGGGTCCCGTGCGACCCACCCCCGGTCAAGGATAAAAATTGGGAACAGTACAAGGTTAGGCAGGAGCAGGGGAAGGGACGCCCAGGCGAGTACCGCTGCTGCCGAGAAGATGGTTCACCTCGCGGCTTGAAGCAACCGGGTCGGCGAGCGAGGCAGAGGGGAAAAAGCCAGGTCCCCCCGCAATGGAATAATGCTGAAATGCTCCAACTATTGCCAACCGAGTACTAGGCTCCCCCAGACGACCAGTCTGATTGCCTCTGAAACACCAGAAAGGCAAGAAACTCAAGAGGGAAAAATGAGATATTATGCAATAAAAACAAGGTCAGGACCCCACCCTTATTGGCAAATTATTAATATGTTAATGCTTTGTACTGTATACCAAAGAGAGGGTTCCCCAGCTTTGCACCAACCCTTTAAGTAGACAATAACTGGAGTAAATAGTAGAGTAATTCAGAGTCAGATAACATCCAGACCCCCTAGTTTTACCCACGGTTATGCAAACTAGCCCCTGTAGAGCCCTGTTTTAATAAGGTAAGATTTTATATGTGTCCAGCATCAAACCCAGGAAAAAGGTATTGCAATTACCCTAGGGAATATTTCTGTAAGTACTGAGAGTGTTAAACAATAGCCTCAGACTGGCAAACAGCAGGAGATAAAATTAGAATAGTAAAAAGAAAATTGAAGGCAGCACACCTGATGCTGATCAAAGCCAAATATGAAACTCTCCCTAGAAATCCTGAAATAGGAGAGACTTTGATTCTAGCCCACCAAGAAGTAAAACGATTTGATGAACAAAATGATAAAAGAGAAAATGGGCAAATGTGAAAAACTGCATTGACTTGTTTGTTCATCAAAAGTATGAAATTAGGATAAAAGGGTGGGGAGGGGGTTGGGGCATGGAATTTGCAGGCTTGGGCAAGGCTGGTAGCCGCAAGCAAAGATTGTGACAGATCTTGCAGGACTGGCTGGAACTGATAACCGCAGTGGAAGGAGACCCATCACCCCCACTTGTGCTGGATAAAAAGGGACTGAAGAAAAGGAAAGGTTGTCAGCTTTTGGCGGAACACAGTCTCCCCAGCTGCACCCAGCGCTGTTTGCTTGCTATCGCTTGCTGTAATTAATAAAATTATTAATTGATCTTAAAAGGCTGAATCAAATTGTTCGCCTCAATTTATTACAAAATGACAACCGCAATATTCCCAGGAAATATGCAAATCAGGAAGAGTGAAAGGAAATCCAACAAAAGACCCTAGAAACAATGAGCCAACATAAAATTTGAGCATCTAATCAGCTAGACCGACAGGCAAGAAGTCCCTCTACCCTACCAACATGAATTTGACCGTCACTATAACCGAGTAGAACTGAATCAGAGTAAGGACCCCAGCCGACAAGCCAAAACACATCTTCCTACGCCCACCCATGAGGACAGAAGCCCCAGTTCTGCTGGGAAGCAAAACTGTCCACCTCCTTCTCTACGGCGCCAAAAGCAGCAGCGGCAGTGTGCGCGACCCCTCAGGACCTAAACAAAGCTGATTACTTTAAAAAAGGCACTGCAAAAGAAGCTGCTCTCCTTGCCCATTTATTTCACTTTCTCTGGCTTTTCTCTCCGCTCTCCCCTTGCGCAGAGCGCTGACGGCGCCTTCGGTGCCGGGCAGCCGGCATCCAGCCAGGGCCAAAGCCCGGCCCCCGGCGCTGGGAGAGCGCGGGGAGCTTCCCGAAAGCCGGGCCATGCCGGAATGTCCGCCGGGAGAGCCTGAGGGAGCCGCAGCGCCAATGGCGGGAAGCGCTGCGAGCCTGAGGGGCGGCAGCTCCGCCTCAGCGCGCCCGCAGCGGCAGCGGCGGCGGCCGGGCCGATCCCGCTGCGAGCCCCGCTGCAGCCCAGCCCCTGAGGCGAAGCGCTCCGGCCCTCGGGCTCTGGAGCCGGCAGCGCCGGGACACCGACGGCAGAGCTCCCGCCGCGGCCGGAGCGCCACGTCGGCGCCGGCAGACACCGAGGGGCAGCGAGCGCCGTGCGAAGGAAGCCGCGGGCAGCTTTGGGAAGGCCGGCACAGCCCCGCAAGCAGCGCCCAGAGAGTCGTGTCTGCCCGGCCGGGAGGCGCGGCCGCTCCGCTGCACAGGCAGCTCCGGCCGCGGGCAGCGGCACTGCCGGCGGCACCCCCGGCCCGAGGGGAAACGCGCGGCCCAGCAGCTCGGGCCGGGGCGGCTCCGGCGCCGCTTGGGGCAAGGCGGCCTCCCGGCCTGGCCACGGAGTCACGGAGCCCCCAGAGTCACTGGCGATGGAAAAGACCTCCGCCTTCAGCGCGTCCATCCTGTGCCTGATCCCAACCATGGCGGCCAGGCCAGAGCACTCAGTGCCACCTCCAGCTGCTTCCTTGGACCCCTCCTTGGCCCAGCGAGTCCACCACCTCCTTGGGCAGCCCCTTCCGAGGCCTGACCACCCTTTCCATGAGGAAGTTGCCCGTGTGCCCCAAGACGAGCTGGTGAGGAAGCAGAGCCGCTGAGCAGGAAGCTTTGCCTGGGACTCGGGGAAAACACACCATTTACAGCTCTGGAAGAAGGGCAGCACCACAGGAGGATTGCAGGGATGTCATTGGGGCACGCAGGGAGAAAGGTAGAAAAGTAAAGGCCCAGCTGGAACTGAATTTGGCCAATTCCATGAAGGAGAACAGAAACTGCTTTTACAAAGACATCGGCAACACCGGGAGGAACAAGGACAAACTTGGTTTTTATTGAATGCAGGGAGGACATTGCCACATGGGATGAGGAAAACCCTGAGGTACTGATGCCTCCTCTGGGTGTCCAGAGCTTGTGCTTGCCTGCAGCACCCTCTGGCCTTCCCTCAGTATGAAATTAACAGCATGAAAATAACAGAAAAGGAAAAGGATTCTAAGGGAATAAGAACAGCCAACGAAACAGCATGCAAGGAGAGCCTCGGCTAAAATGGGAGGTGCAAAATTGCTGGCATCCCATTAACTTCTTCAAAGTC
Source organism: Lonchura striata (assembly GCF_050655825.1). Lineage (NCBI taxonomy): Eukaryota > Metazoa > Chordata > Aves > Passeriformes > Estrildidae > Lonchura > Lonchura striata. Next base: position 11,317,685 of record NC_140729.1, on the reverse strand, counting down.
TTCCTCCTTACTTCTTCACACTTCTTCTGTGTCTTCCTGGGATGTTTTCCTCTGGTACTCATAGGCATCCCTGAGGCGTTGAATCCATAGCAATTCAGATTTCCTAAATGGGGAGCAGCACTGGGAAGAGCCATGAATAGCAGGGAAACAGGAGCAACACTCGGAGGGGCTCCCTGCCCTTTCCTGCTCTGCAATCTGTGCCTCCTTCATATCCTTCCTCCCTCTCTGTGGAAGTTTTACACAGAACCTGAAAAAATCAGAAAGGGAAATTTGGGAGAAAAAGAGAAAGCAGCTGCTGATGGAGGCTGTGCGCAACAGGGCTGCCTGTGCTCTGCCCTGTCTGGGAAGCCGCTGCTGGAGGAGTTGGGAAGGGCCATTTCCAGCGCTGCAAAGCAATGGCGTGAGCGAGGTGAATGGGGAGAAAAAGGCTTCTGGACATCCCATCCCCAGAGGGCCCTGCTCCTGCTCTGTAAGCAGGGAGGTTTGGCAGGGAGGGCTGCAGCAGGCGCCAGCACCTCTTCCTGCTCAGGGGTGTGTCGGCAGAGCCTAAGTTAGAAGATGGGGAGCCCCAGCAGGGATGGCAATGGCTGGCAATGCAGGGAATGAGCCCTGCATGCAAAAGGCAACTGGAGAGGATGGGAGTGAGTTCCTCACCAGCCACTGTGGGGAGGGAGCAGGGAAAAACAGGGCAGAGGCATCAGCAGAGGAGACCGTTCTGGGAACACAGAGGTATTGCTGGTGATCACAGAAATTTGGGAGTGCACCAGAGCCCAAGGCATCCATCCCAGTGCCGGTGTGGGAAGGGCTGGTTGGGCTGGGAGCCCCTGGCCGTGCCCAGCGCTGTCGCTCAGGAGCCGCTTTCCCGGGGCTCCCCCAAACGCGACGTCTTGGAAACACAGCCGGGGGAGTCCCGGGCAGCGGCACCTGCGCGGCTGCAGGGCTCCAGGAGGAGTTGCTCTGTGCAGGAAAGACTCTTGGTGGCACAGCAGTGGCACGGGCAGGGAGCACTTACCTTCTCAGCCACGATTCCCTGGCGTGGCCGGGTGGGGAATCAGGTTCACTACGTCGGGAGCACTTCTGGGGATGGAAAATGGAAGATTTCTAGAATCAGTTTTCCTGTAAAACTCTTCCAGACAGGAGAGAACAAAAGCTCTCATTGCTGTGTGGCTGAAGGCAGGAGAGCAAAGCAGAGCCGGGGAGAGCTGGGAGAGAAGGCAGGAAAAGCTTCCCCCAGGCAGGCTGGGCCCTGCTGAGCTGGGTGCTGTGGATGCTGCCACAAGCTCCAGGCTTGGAAAAACATCTCCTGTGCTACCCAGCAATACAGGGGCATCTGGGCACTGCAGCTACAAGACAGACAGCTGTGTGTCAAACAAGATATTGACTTACGTGGAAGACACACGTCAGTATCAGCAAAGCGAAGATGAAGAAAAACAGGAAAACCACAAACATGATCACGTACACCACAGCCTCTAGTTCCTGCCGTGGAGAAAGGAAGGAAGATCATGTGGGTAAGAGGATTCCTTCCATTCTCCTTCCTTCCATTCTCCCTTGCCTAGAAGGACACACGCAGCAGCGCCTGCAGCTCTCCTACCTTCTCGGTGAGTTTCTTGCCCTTCCCCAAGGCCATGTGAATTATCATGTTCTCTTGCAGACGACACTGGTCCGTGGGATCAAAGGCTCCCTGGTTCTCTTTTCTCTCACTGAGCACGTTTAGAAGCAGCCTGGTCTTCAAGACCATCTTGGTACAGGCCTGCTTGAGCTGGGGCAGGCTGCAGTCCTTCCTTAGAGCTCGCTCCACGTGGGCCATGAATGTCCGCAGGCCTTTGTGTGCCTCCAGCAACTGCCAGTGCTGATCAACACTTGTTTCCAGTTCTTCTGGGACTGGCACCAGGTCTGGACTTTGGGGGCTCCAAGGTTTATTGAGGAGCATGTAGTCTTCCTCCTCTGTGGTGTCAGGGATGATCAGGAGGTGCCTGTCTATAGAGGATTGCTCCTCTTCAGCCGTGGCTCCTCCTCTGCTGCTCGCAGCGGGGCGGCTCTGAACCAAGGGGTCAGAGAGAAAATCCAGGTTCCTGTTTAGACCCTGGTCAGCTATGGACCTTCGCTCCACTTTCACAGGTCTCCAAACCTCGTAGAAAAGTGGATTATATCCAGCCCGATACTGGCTGTCCTTCTCCTTGTGCCATTTGTGTGTCCTGACGTAGTGCTTCTTGGGAGCTGGACCTTCCTCCTCATCTGTGTCTTGTGCAGTGATGAAGGCATCGTCAGCACGTTTTAATGCACCAGCTGCAGGCCAGGGGTTTAATCCTTCCGAGTATGAAAGTGACTCCATCTCTTGATCCCAGCTTGAGGGTGTCTTTTCCACCACATGCTTCAGCCAGGCAGGCTGGGGCTGGTGTGGGACAATGCTTTCCACAGTCTTGATGCTTTCAGCCTTGTGCACCTTCTTCTTGAGCTTGGCCCTCAGGTCATCAGCACTTCTTTGGCCTTCGTGCCCCAAGAGATGCTGAGGGGGATATAAATTTGGTCTGGAACTGTCCAGGCTGCTGACATCGCCCTCCGTGCTCAGGGCCAGGGCAACCACAAGTGTCACCGTTCCATCATCTCCCAGTGAAGGCTCCTTGGGCTTGCGGCTCAACACTGGGCTGCTGTTCAGCTCTCTGCCTTGTTCCATGTCCATTGGTTCTTCCCGTGCCTGTAGCGCAGTTGTGTGAGCTAGAGAACACCGAGAGGGCAGATCAGCGGCTGGGCACAAGCACAGGCTCAGAGGCTACCTGGAGCAACGGGAGCTGATCTCAAGGCCAGGGAGTGCAAAAGCAGAGTGGGGGGAAGTGTTGTGGAGAGGACAAGAGCCCTTCGATCCATCCCATTTTCCCCTTGGGGCAGAGCAGAGAGCTGGTTCTTTCCTGGTGTCTCCTGGGGTTCTGTTTGGAGGGGAAGGAAACATCCCTGGGGAATGGGTTGGTTGTCACAGAGCTTCCCACAGCTCCAGAAGAGCAGGCTTGGGTTGCTCTGCAGGAGCCAGTGAAGAGCCAGAGAGCCCAGAGGAAAGATCAGCACTGCAACAGGGGCACAGACTGGCAGGGGAAGAAAGCCCAGGGACTCCTTTGCTCCGGGGCCCTTCCCAAGAGCAGCAGCTCAAGGAAAAACTTCCTCAGGGGCACCAGAGCTCTGGAACTGTGCTATGGGCTGAGCCAGGGAGAGAAGTGAGCTCCCTGGGGACCTTGGAAACCTGGCTGTCTCTGTTTGCCTGGCCCGGCTGTGGACAGGATGTTCTGTGCCCTGTGCCCAGCTAGAGCAGGACGGAGCTTTGCTCCCCGTGCACAGGCCAAGGCGGGGATGACGGTGCTTGGTGTTCAGGCTGCGGAGCGCATCACGGGCCCTGCCCTTTGTCCTGCAGTGGCCGGTGGCGTGGCAGAGAAAGCAGGCTGTTAGGGGGATCACCAGATCTCCTTATGGGCAGACATTGCCTTCCAGCACCAGGGAAGGGCGCGGGGCATTCCTGCTTTCCTTGCCCGGGGGGCATGGTGTGGATAGGGAAGTCCTAGGTTTGGTGGGCCCCGTGAGCTCTTCTTTCTCCAGGCAGTATGTGACACACAAGATGTGTACAATCACCAGGAACTTCCCATGCCGAGGTGTTTTGTCCAAGACCTGTACTCCAAGGGGAGATCAGGACCCCCCTGCAGCACAGGGCAGTGCTGCAGCATCTCTCCAGGCTCAGGGGAAATGGCACTTTGAGCTCCCCCAGCCCTTCCGGACACCAACCGCACTGCGGGGCGCTGGTGCTGCACAGCTTCTGGCACAGGAACTGGATGGTCCTGCAGCGGCTCTCGGTCCGGGGACGCTCCTGGCACAGGCAGCAGGCCGCCTCCTTGGGCACATGGCTAAAGACAAGAGGGGATATTGCAGGAACACCTGGCCACCCAGTCCATGGCTCCATCAGAGCCCAACTCAGGGAACGCACGGATACCATGCATGGGGGTTGTGCTTCACTGTGTGCCACAGCTCTGGGAAAGGCCCCTGACTCCCCATGCAAAACTTTGAAAAGGGGATTTTAACCTGGAAAGTAGAAGTGCTCCCAAAATACCACGTGACACAGAAATGCACCCGCCTGAAGTTCAAACTCCCCTGTGAGAAACCTGCAGCAAGTCACCCGAAAGGTGAAATTCTGCCTCTGAGCTGGTGAGTTTTGGCACGTTCCCAGAAGGAACAGCAAGTCTGGAGCCTACTGGGCTTGTTCTGGTTTTGTGGCACACAGATTGGTTTCCCAAATAGAGCCCTTGTCCCAGCACTCGGGGCCTGCTGGTGGCTGGGGCTCAGTGGCACACACTCACAGGGTTTCCAAGCTCACTGTGGACTGCAGCAGCAGCAGCAGCGTCTGTGGGGTCACTTGGGTGGCACTCAGGTCTCTGCAAGCATTGGAAAGAGCTCATGAAATTCGGCGGTGACACTGCCAGAACTCTGCTCTGAGAGCAGAGGGCCCAGGGCCCTGATGATGGTGGTGCTGCTGGCAGAGGCATCCACTTGTGCCTGCTCCAAGAGAAGCCATTCTGGAGCCCAGCTTCCCTCTGCCTCGCCCTGCTCTAAGCCAGCCGGTCGGAATCAGGAGGGCAATCCTGCAGCTCTCGTGGCAGACAGATGCCACCGGAAAGGATTGCCCCTCTCCCGACTCTCCTGCTGCTCTCCCCTGAGGGCACCTGAGTCCCTGAAGGAGGCAGGAGCCTGGAGCTGCTGGCACGAGTGCAGTTAATTCCCAGAGCCCTGCGGCCTCTCCACCTGGCCCCAGACCTGGATGGGCCCTCATCCCTGAAAGTTTGTGTCCCAGTTCCTGGGTTGCTTTGCAGCTGGGGACACACCAGCACTACTTGGCCTTTGTTTTGCTCTGCTGGAGCCGGGCTACTTGTGTCTCCAGCAGACTCGGGCTGCGCAAGGGGGAGATTTGCTGAGGCACTTGCACTGCTTTCCTGAGAACGGGCCACTCCAGAGAGACACAGGTCTTTTTGGATCTGCTCCAGATGAGCCAATACTTACAGAGAGCTCACAGAGGGCAGCTTGAAGAAGGCAGCGTCATCAATGACAGCCAGCGGGTTGTGGCTGAGGATCCTGAGAAACAACAGAGCTCTGTCAGGCGAGGATGGCGAGGATGTGAGCTGCGTGTGCCGGGCTCGTGGGGACGGCCTGGCCGCTTTCAAGGAAGCCTTGCAGGAGGTGAGCAGGGCAGGGGAAAGGGCCATTGCAGCTGCACACTCCTGGTGCTCCCTGGCTGACATCCACGCTCAGAATCAGGACTTTCCATGGGGTAAGTTTGCTTTTGCCTACAGACCTGGCAGAGGCCCTGCAGAGACTCGCCCTGACGGGCCTTTAGGCCTGCTGCCACTTACAGCTTCTGGAGGAACTGCATCCCATGCCAGGCCTGGAAAGTGCCGCTGCGGATCCGTGTGAGGCCATTCCCGGAGAGGTTTCTGGGGAAAGAGGAGGTCACACACAGGAATCGGGCCTGCCCTACAGAAAGAGGGGGCAAAGCGGGATCTCTTTGCAGGAAAGGTGCAAATGCAAGGTGGAAGCGGGAGGAAACTGCTGCTTTCTCAGTGTTTGTAGCCTGCCCAGGAGAGGAAGCAAAGGGCACGCGTGCTGAACTCTCTTTCTGTTCCACGATGCAGCCGAGGCTGCGAGAACTGGCTGCTCTGATGGCTGCGTGTGGACAAGCCCCCTGGGCTCTGTCCTCTGGCGTGGCCTTCCAGCCATCGGCATTGACCTCTGCAGCTCAGCTGGGCTCTGGGCAGGGCAGATTTAGGGACTGTGGGGAAAAGAACAGGAGCATTTTCCTGCACAGCAAGGATGCCCAGTGCAAAGGCTGAGCTGAAGAGACTAGAAAGAAACTTGATCACTCACAGAAACTTCAGGAAAGGCAGTGGCTCAAAAGCCCGTTCCTCAATGGACAGGATCTCGTTGCAGGACAAATCCCTGTTCCAGTTAGAACAACAAATGTCACTTCCATTTGCCCTGTCGCTTTTACTTGCCTCTGCAGCCCACATCCCAGGAGGGACAAAGGGCACGTGCCCGCGGCCTGAGCAGCAGGGCCCCAGCGAGCCCCCCGGCGCCGTGGGCAGGGCACAGTGCTTACAGGTGCTTCAGCAGGAACAGCCCTTCCAGGGAATGTCTCTTCACAGCCCGCAGCTCATTGTCCCTGAGCACTCTGCAAGGAGACACAGGGACATTGTGGCAGCGGCCACTGGCCAGCAGCAAATGGGATCGTCCTGGGAAAATCTCCTGTTTCAGCAGCGCGACTGAAGCATCGCTCTGGGTCACTGCAGGGATCGTCCCCACTCCTGGCCAGAGCAGGCCCTTGCTCCTGGCCGGCTGAAGCTGACCACAGCTTGATCCCAGGGCAGACAGACACGGGGATGGTGCCCTGGGCTGCAGCAATTCCTGCCCTGCTGGGAAGCTGTGGTGATTCACACCCCTCCTTGCAGAGCAGCCTAGCTTTGAATTCCAAGGGAAGTGGGTGGTGTGGGGGCTGCTGCTCCAGCCCCAGACCAAAGGATGCAAAATCCCCAAACTCCTGCCATTTGAAATGCTGCAGGGCACTTACAAGGTCTCAGTCCATGGGTAGTCCTTCCAGGCTTGCTTTCCAACAGCAGCGATGGAGTTCCCAGTGAAATCTCTGCAAAGAGACAAAAGACCCGGTCCCCCCTCAGGAAAACCCATTTCCCTGCCATTCGCCTGCTGAGCTGGAAGCGGGCTTTGCCTGGAGAAGGCACAGTGTGCCCAGCCTGGCTTCACCCTCATGCCGAGCTCAGGCCCCCCCATCTCTGGCCAGGGAGTGCCCCGGCTGTCCCGGGTGGGCTTTGCAGACACAGGGAGCTGAGGAGGGGCAGCCACAGGGCTCGGTGGGGCCGCGGGACTCACAGCACAGTCAGGGCTCGGCGGCGGCTGGCCGGGGGCACGGTGACCAGGCCGGCGTGGCCGCAGTTCAGCTGCCCACGGCCTGGGCAGCGGCACGGCTCTGGGCAGAGCTTCTTGGCCGCTCCCGGCGAGGGGGCTACTGCCAGCAGCAGGGCCAGCAGGAGCAGAGCGCGCACGAGACGCATCACCAGGTCCATGGCGAGGCAGGACTGGCTGCAGTCACCTGGGATGCAGGCCTGAGCTGGAGCCGTGGCAGTTCCTGTGTCACAGTGGTGCTGTCGATGTCACAGTGCTCCTTCTCATGTCACTGTAGCATTGCTTGTGTCACCGTGGTGGTGCTTCAGAGCTCGCAGCAAACGGCAGTTCAGGCCATGATGTCACCAAATGACTCTGTCTCAGAGCCGTCAATCTGCGGAATCATGGAACGCATTGGCTTGGAAGGGGCCTTGAGCTCCATCCAGTGCCACCACTGCCATGGCAGGGAAACCTCCCGCTGGCCCAGGCTGCTCCAAGCCCCCTCCAACCTGGCCTTGGGCACTTCCAGGCCTCCAGGGGCACCACAGCTGCTCTGGGCACCCTGTGCCAGGGACTCCCTGCCCTCACGGGGAAGAATTTCTCCTGAACACACGATCTAAGCCTGCTCTGGGGCACTGTGGAGCCATTCCCACTTGCATTGGCTTTGTGTGGCCAGGTGTTGGCATGGGTTTGGGGCTGCAGGTGCTGTTGAAATTTCTTTTGCTTCTCATTATCCTGCTCTGATTTTCTTGGCAATAAATGCACTGAATATCGCCAAGTTCTGTCTGTTGTGTCCATGCTGGTGACCGGGGAGGGATCTCTCCCTCTCTTGCAGTAAAGAGATGAGCCTTTCTCTTATGAACAAGTCCATCGTTTAACGAGAGTCTCTAAGGTAGAGGCGAGGTGCAGGGGTACGCTTAGGGGGTTGGATCACTAGGAGAGGCCCCAAGGGGATGGTAAGGAGCCAAACCCCAGCATCAGACGGTCCTAGGGGTGCAGGTCTAGGACGTTGATGCAGAAAGCTGTGAATGTAGTGAGTTTACTCGGGTAAAGGAGAGTGTGAGTAGTCCCATCCCATAACCTACTCCTTGGAGTGAAAGAGGAAGTGTGAAAGGGATCAATAGGAGCTTGAGTTAAATTAAGGGGGGGGGGGGGAAAGGCTTGCATTAAAGTTATATATTTTGTTAGGAAAACACTTTAAGCTGTTTGTAGGTTTGTGTTGCCCGTCTGTAGATTTCCGTTCGGGTAGGGGCACCTTTGGGGTTTGAGTTATTTATTTAAGGATGGGTCAGTGTTTTGGTAAAGGAGGTCCCCTAAAAGGGAAAAAGTAGGTGAAAAGTATCCCCCTAGACAGTCCACTAGGACAGTTATTAGACCATTGGGAGTCTCAGAAAGCCACTAAAACCCTTGACTATATTAAAATGGTTTATTATTGTACTGAAGTTTAGCCAAAGCTAAAATTACAAGGCAAGTGGCCCTGGTATGGAACTCATGATCCATGGATCTGTTCCCAATTAAACCACTATTTAAGAACACAAGAGACTCCTGATATAGAGCAATTAACATATACTGCCTGCTGGCAGACGGGGGACATGAGTAAAGGAAGTGTGAGGATCTGTAAATTAAAGAATAAAGAGGAAGATAAGGAGGAAAGTGAGGGGGGACAAGCAGCCATCAAGACCTGGGATCCCCTAGATCACCTACCACCTCCTCTTCCTCCCATTTACCCAGCCCTGAACCCTAATCCCTTACCTGCTCCCCCAGCAGTGATCCCACTACTACCCCCTCCTAATGTCTCTATACAGGATCCAGTGGGCATTTCAAATCAGGTAGATAGTTCCTTGGACCTAACATTTACACCTGGGGGGAACTAAACTCCATCCTTAATATCTTGTTTTGTCCTGAGGAGGTCAGGATGATCAGGGCAGCAGGAATATGGATCTGGGAGAGGGAAAATAGGATAGGGCCTCCTGGAGACCTAAAGATGCCTTTGGTAGATCCTGGGTGGCATCCAAATCGAGAAGAAGGCAGAAGGAATAGGAGAGACTACGGGTCTCTGGTGATTAAAGGTATAAAGGAGTCTGTTCCCTGAAGTAGTAATACCAAACTTGCCTTTGAGGGTACCCGAGAAAAATATGAGACCCCAGCGAGTTGGCTTAATAGATTAAGGAGGAATTTTCAGTTATACTCTAACATAGATCCTGACAGCCCAGAGGGTCAAGTACTTTAAAAGGTACAATTTGTTACGAAATCTTGGCCGGACAATCGGAAAAAGTTAGAAAAGATTGAGGACTGGCAAGAAAAAGGTATAAATGAGTTGTTAAAGGAGGCTTTGAAGGTGTACTTAAGGAGAGAAGAGGAGAAAACCAGAGCGAAAGCTAGGATAATGGTAGCTGTTGCTCAAGAAAGTTTCAGGGCCGGTAGTGAACAACCAGAAAGATCTCCAGGAATAAATCAAGGAATACCCGCACCCTCGGGAGGGGGATATTGGGAAAAATCTGGACTTAGAAATGATGGGGAGAGACCAAGAAGGATAGAAGGAACACCTAATGATAGGGCATGTTACTACTGTGGAGAGGTCGGACATTTCAGGAGAGATTGCAAGAAGATATGGATAGATGAAACAATTGCCCAGGAGCAGGAGGCCTTAGAAGGTGTCCTGAAGGGTGATGATTAGGGGTGTCAGGGGCTCTGTCTGTTGAGGGATCCAATGAAAAATCATGAAGAGCCCCTAGGAAATTTTAATGTGGGTCCCCAAGATGAAAACTTTGAATTCCTTGTAGATACAGGAGCTGATAGATCAAGTATTAATAAATTACCAATGGGAATGACCATTGGGAATAAAACCTGTGAAATACTAGGGGCAGAAGGGAAACTATTTAGAGCTCCAATTGTAGAGAATGTAAAAATAGAAGGAAATTCTAGGCAATGCATTGTAGATATAATTTATTTGCCTAACTCGGAAACCAACCTGTTAGGAAGAGACTTACAAGTCCTGTTGGGAGTGGGGCTTATACTGGAGAATGGGAAAATGGTGGTCAGATTTATGAGATGAACTCAAAGGGATTTAGAAGAGATTCATCCCGAGGTGTGGGCAGAAGGAGGAAAATATGGATATTTAGATATTCCACCAACAAAGGTAGAAGTGCACAAAGACACTCCTCCCATACGAGTGAAGCAGTATCCGATATCATCAGAAGGAAGGAAGGGACTGGTACCTGTGATTGAACACCTATTAAGGGAAGGTATTTTAGAGCCGTGTATGTCCCCACATAACACCTCCATATTAGCTATTAAGAAGGCTGAGGGAAAATATAGACTGGTTCAGGATCTAAGAGAAGTGAATAAGAGAACTATTGCAAGACACCCAGTGGTGCCTAGTCCATATACACTGTTGAGTCAGATCCAAGAGACCACACGTCATTTACAATCCTAGACTTATAAAATGCTTTTTGGCCATACCCTTTGGCAGAGGAGTGCCGGGATTGGTTTGCATTTGAGTGGGAACATCCAGATAGGAACCGGAAAATGCAGCTAAGGTGGACACGCTTACCTCAAGGATTTACTGAATCTCCTAACCTGTTTGGGCAGACCCTAGAAGAATTGTTAGATCAATTCCATCCTAAAGAAGAAATAAAAATATTGCAATACATTTATGATCTAATTATATCTGGGAAACGAGAAAGTGAAGTCAAAAGTGTTAGTATACAACTATTAAATTTCTTAGGGGCTGAAGGTATAGAAAGATAAATTGCAATTTGTAGAACCAGAAGTCACTTATCTCGGGCACGTGATTGGAAGAGGGTATAAAAAACTGAGCTCTGAGAGAATAACAGGAATCCGGTCTATTTCAACCCCTAAAACAAAGAGAGACGTAAGAAAGCTCCTGGGACTATTTGGATATTGCAAATTGTGGATAGATAATTACACACAGAGTGTAAAATTTTTGTACAATAAATTGGTGGACCAAGTGTTGTGGTTTGACATGGAAAAAGAATTTTCTCGGAAGGAAGAGGTCAATTTGGATATTGACCAATTGAAGGGATGGACACGCCTCTGAGAACACAGAGGGGTTAAAAGCAGAATTCCAAGGAGAACTCACTCTCTTTGGTTCCAGTCAGCGTGCAGTGCAGGCTCTCCCCTGCCCGGCCCATGGCCTGACTGAGGTAAGGCCGAAGGGTGGAGGGACTGGAACCCCCTGCAATGGAAGGGTGGAGAAATCTGCGATGTCTCCATTCCCCCACTAGAGCCAAGAGAGAAAGAGAGAGAGAGAGAGAGAGAGAGAGAGAGAGAGAGAGAAAGAGACAGCGGCAGTTTTGTCAGCAGCACACCGCAGGGAAGGAGAAGAGCGGGGGGGCGGCAAGGTGCCCAGCCACCTGTGGGAGCTGCAGCCTGGGCCCAGAGCCATCCTTGGGAGTCAGGACTTTTAACCCTTCCTTGAGAAATTAAAGTGTTGTGAAATATTACTCCTCCACGGTTTGAAAGAGAGGAAGAGAGACAGCTTGGACCCTGGGATGTTGGAAGGGGAAATTCTAGGAGATGATGGAGTGGCTTTTTGGCTGGACTTTTTCTTGGTAGCCACAGACTGAACAGATCTTCTCCTCCAAGAGGGACTGTATTTTAGGAGGATGCTGGTGAGCCAAGAGGCCTGCTTCAGCTGGGAAAAGACAGAAGTGGAGCGAAGAGAAAAAAGTTAGGGAGGTTTTTGGTGGTGCCCCCTGTCTTCAGAGAAGGAGAAGAAAAGAAGATATCTGTTCTTGGACCCTCGGGGAAAACGGGGAGACGGTGGTCCCAAAAATGAAAAACTGAACTGTTGTTTTTTCCCCTCTTGGCAGGGCACCCTTGAAAGGAAAAATCCTAAAAGCTGTCTGTCCATCCCTGCATTGGTGGTGAGAGCACTGTGCATGGAAAGGAGAGGGTCCCCAAGGCAAACTTTTTCTCCAGGCGGTGCCATGTGTGACATGGAAACACAGGATGTGGCAGCTGTGTTTCTTGGGGGGTCTGTGGCACGGGAGGGACTCCTCGGTTCCCTCGACGGACTGAGTATCGATTGTCTGGAGGGTGGAAACCTGATTGGGGTCCAGGTTGTGTCTCACTGTGGTTTGATGGAGTTGGGTGGTGGGAGGAGGAATGCTTTGAAAGGTTTTAATTTAGAATTTTGTCTGGTTTTGTTCCTTTATTTTTTCTTTTATAGTAATATAGTAGTAGCAGTTTAATAAAGTTTTTTCCCTTGTTATTAAGTTTGGGCCTGCTTTTGCTCTGTTCTCGATCCCATTTCTCAGCATTCAGTTGAGAAGTTGCATTTTCCTGGGGGCGCTGGCATTGTGTCAGTGTCAAACCATGACACCAAGAAGCAATTAAACGGGCGGCAGATGATGACCAGCAATTACAAGATCTAAAAAATCAATTATCTTCAGCCCCAGTACTAAGTTTGCCTGATCTTAGAAAGGAATTTGATCTCTTTGTAAGTGCAGAGGAAGGAATTGCCTGGGGAGTTTTTACCCAGGAATGGGGAGGGTCTTGAAAACCTGTGGCATTTTTATCAAAATTACTAGACCCTGTAACTAGGGGCTGGCCCACCTGTCTGCAGGCAATTGCAGGAGCATTGGTTCTAGTTGAAGAAGCTCAGAAATTAGCATTGCAGGGAAAGATTAAAGTGCACACACCACGCGATATTAGAACAGTTCTCAGCCAAAGGGCACAGCAATGGCTTATGACTCTAGGATCTTAAGCGATGAGATTATATTAATAGACACTAACAATTTAGACCTTGCTACCTCTGAATGTCTTAATCCTGCCCAATTCCTTTCTGGGGAACCAGAGGACAACTTAGAACACGAGTGTCTTGAGTTAATAAATATGCAAACAAAAGTGAGGGAAGATCTTGGACATATGCCTTTACCCTGTGGGAGGGTGTTGTTCATAGAAGGGTCCTCCAGAGTGATTGCTGGAAAAAAGGCTTCTGGGTATGCAATAATAGATGGCAAAGATATGGAAGTTTTAGAAAAAGGAAAACTGGCTCCAAACTGGTTCAGCCCAGTGCTGTGAAGTCTATGCATTAAAGAGGGGACTAGATCTATTAGAGAAAGATTATGGCACTATTTATACAGATTCCCAATATGCATTTGGCATAGTCCATACATTTGGTAAGATCTGGGAGGAATGGGGATATCTAAATTCTAAAGGCAAAAATTTGGTACACAAAGAGCTAATAAAGTTAGTACTGAAATCCTTGCAGAAGCCAACAGAAATAGCAATAGTGCACATAAAAGGACACCAGGAAGGAGACACCTTAGAAATAAAAGGGAATAAACGTGCTGACCAAGCAGCTAAGGAGGCAGCCCTAGAGTCAGGGGAGCCAACTAAGATTTTCAAGCTCGAAAAGAAAACCGGACAGAAAGAAGATGAAGTAAGGCCAATATTCAGTGAAAAAGAACAAAAAGCAATAGAAGAACTTGAGCTACACCAAGGGGAACGTGGAGAATGGTTAACCCAAGATGGAAGGATGTCTCTAAACCAAGCATTGGCACGGAAAATACTAACAGAAATACATGAACTAACACATTGGGGAACTCAAGGACTATGCGACCATTTCCTCAGAGAAAATATTTGTATCGGAGTGTACGATCTGGCCAAATCAATAATTAAAGACTGCGTAATTTGTCAAAAGATAAACCAAAAGGTAATGAGAAAAGTAGAACCTGGAGGGAGAGAATTGCCTCTAAGACCATTCCAAAATATTCAAATAGACTTCACTGAGATGCCGCCGGTACAGGGATATAAACATCTATTGGTAATAGTAGATCACCTCACCCATTGGGTAGAGGCTTTTCCTACCAAAAAGGAGACTGCAGAAGTGGTCACAAAAATAATCCTGGAAGATATCCTTCCCCAGTATGGTTTAGTCAGCACTATTGATTCTGATAGAGGACCTCACTTTGCTGCTCAGGCCTTACAGTGGGTAACTGAAGCTTTGGGAATGAAATGGAGACTGCACACTCCATGGCATCCCCAGAGCTCAGGCAGAGTTGAAAGAATGAATCAGACACTCAAAAATGTGTTAACAAAATTAATAGCTGAAACCAAATTAAATTGGCTCAAGTGTTACGTATTAGAACAAGGCCTAGAGCAGACATAGGGGTTTCCCCCTACGAGATGACGTTTGGGCTTCCCTTCTGAAAGTAGAACCAAAGATTGCTTTGTAAGTGGTTATAAGCTGTTAAGAGATTTACTGTGACTAATGTTGTAAGTGTTAAGAATTGTTCCCAGTTAAAAAAACATACAAGTGTTAAAGAACTGAAATCCCCCATATAGAAAATCAGAAGAAATTTCTCCTACTGAGCCTTCCTAAAAAGGTGATAAAAATGAACAAATAGAGAGTGAGACAGTTCATGGTGAGAGACTCTACTAAATCCCTAGGAAGACCTCAGATCCAAGAGGCAAGACCAGGGGGAGCCAGCATGGGGAAAACAGCCCCTACCTGACTCTTGGGAAAGCTAGTGCTACTGCTGCTGATGAGTGGTACCCTCAGCAGAGAGAGGAACCCTGCACCAAATGCTATCATCCCATCTATGATGGAGATGACCTGAGGTCCCTATTTAGAGTTCACACTAGTATAAACCCAGGCTGTTTCAATCACTCTCAATTAATCACCTGTCAGGAGGACGGGAAAGTTTATTGTACTACCAGAAATACAGCCTCTTAGGCAGCGCCTGCTTGGGAAGTGCCCAGTAGGAGAACCCTGGTTCTGTTTTGAGCACAAGGGACTGAAAGACCTAATAAAGGAAAAACAATGAATGTGGAAAGAAGATAGTTCTGACATCCCCTTAGGGAAGAACCTATTCATTGATTTGGTTGAAAAGATTAGTAGAGAGTTAAAATTAACTGAATGCTGGGTTTGTGGAAGTAACCAAATGACGGAAATTTGTCCTTGGGAGGGGATTAGTTTAAGCCCACTAGAAATTTTAAGATGGAAGCAAACTAAACCACAATATGAACTTTTGGCATCAAGGGGGAGGAAAAATGGGATCTAAAATCAAAAGTAACAGGTGAAGAATGTATACTGAGAACCAGAAGGAGATATAACATCCCTGAAGGAAAAATGGCATGTAAGAGATATCTAATAGTAAAGAATTTAGAGACTGAATGGATCCCAAGAGAGCCCCATACATACTGGGCCATTGGGAGAACAGAAAAGGGATGCATATATCACGAAGGATATCAGCTCCACAAGTGCACAGAAAAATGGATAAACGCCTTCTGGGGAATTAAAGAACTGTCAACATTTTGGGAATTCCCCACTGAAAGTAGGGATGGGTTCTGGCAAGTCCCAGGGTATCTATTTTGGATCTGTGGACACACAGCATATACAAGACTCCCAGGGGACTGGGCAGGGAGTTGTACCATCGGAGTCATCAAACCAGCCTTTTTCCTCTTACCTAAGAAATCAGGAGCACATCTAGGAGTCCCAGTGTATGATGACTTGAGAAAAGACAAAAGAAAGAAAAGGGATATAATTGATATGGGAGGTACACAAACATGGAAAAATAAAATATGGACTGCAGAGGAAATCATCCAAACTTATGGGCCAGCTACATGGGCTCAGGATGGATCCTGGGCCTACCGTACTCCTATTTATATGTTAAATAGAATAATCAGGTTCCAAGCAGTGCTGGAAAAAGTTTCCAATCGAACAGCATTAGCATTTGAACACGTAAGTGACCAACTATCCCAAACAAGAACAGTGATCTATCAAATTAGATTGGCTGTAGATTACCTCTTGGCAGATGAGGGCGGAATATGTGGGAGATTCAACTCTTCAGAGTGCTGCTTGGAGATTGATGATAAAAGTGCAGAGATTAAGAACACCTCTAAAGAAATCTGAAAATGGGCTTATGTAGGGAGTCAAGAGTGGACACCTTTGATAAATAGTAACTGGTGGGATTAGTTCTGGTCATTTAAAGGAACATGGTGGAAAAAAGTCTGTGTTTAACACTGTCTGTTCTACAACTGGATTGCTGGTTTTGCCCTGTCTGTTCCCCTGTTTAGTTCGAATTTTAACTTCCACAGCCCAAGCAAGTATCAAACTTCCCAAGGCGGCTAACCAGAAGCAAATAAAAATTATGTTAATGCAAAGCCAGAAGCAGAAACATGAGAATGCAAAAGAAATATACAGTGAATACCAAAGGCTCAGGAAATTTTATTTCCAAGAGCCAGAAACAGCAAATTGATGCGGGCATCCACCCGATCAAAGAAATAGAGGAGGGACTTGTTATGAACAAGTTCATCGGTTAATGAGATTAAAGTAGTTAATGCATTTACAGTTAAATGCTAAACCCTTGTTTACCCCTACTGTTGACTACCTTACATACACCCTGGTTGCGTCCCTCGGGTATTCATTCCGCTGCTTTACAAAATTGTGAAAACTGCATTGACTTGTTTTTTCATCAAATAAAAGGGCGGGGAGGGGGTCGGGGCATGGAATTTGCAGGCTTGGGCAAGGCTGGTAGCCGCAAGCAAAGATTGTGACAGATCTTGCAGGACTGGCTGGAACTGATAACCGCAGTGGAAGGAGACCCATCACCCCCACTTGTGCTGGATAAAAAGGGACTGAAGAGAAGGAAAGGTTGTCAGCTTTTGGCGGAACACAGTCTCCCCAGCTGCACCCAGCACTGTTTGCTTGCTATCGCTTGCTGTAATTAATAAAATTATTAATTGATCTTAAAAGGCTAAATCAAATTGTTCGCCTCAATTTATAACAAATTTGGTGCCGTGACTCGGATCGGAACACCCAGAGAGGAGGTCTCCTGAGGAGGCGCCCCACTGCCTTTGCTTTAACAGTGGCCTTACGGGGACACTCCTCCCCGGACTCCAACCGACGAACCTAAAATCCGATAGCAAGCAAGGAACTGCCGGCTACCCCCTTAATCTTTGTGCACGAAGCCCCAGGCGAAGGCACCGGACGGTGTAAGTATTTTCCGAAGGACCTGGTGTCTGGAGAAGGCCTGTTCTGGGAGAACGGGACCGCTTGGTCGGGGGTCGGGGATCCTGGAGTGTGACGAGTGTGGTGTATGAGAGGGGAGCCAGCAGCTCAGACTCCCCAAGCAAGTGCGGAGCTCATAGTAGTGCGGTTCCCATATCCGGCAACGGACTGGGCCACGAATTGAGGGAAGCAAGTGTGTGTGTGAGAGAAGGCACTCCAGAAGATGGGTCAGAGGAAAAGCAAGCCTGCTGAACCCATGGGTGGGGGAATCCCTGTAAAACTTCCCCATATTCCAGAGGATAGTCCATTAGGCTTAATGATTAAATATTGGAATGCCTTTCCTTCTAGGAAGGGAGAAGATAAAGTGAAAATGGCTCATTACTGCATGGAAGTTTGAGAAGGGAAACAAATAAGAGGAGATGCAATCCATGTTAAGGATTTTGTTTTTTGCAGAAGAAAGGAGAATGATTAAGGAAATGGGAATGAGAATCTGGGATGATGAACATCAACAGAGACCATTAGCAGATATTAAATGGCCCCTATAGAATCCCCAGTGGAATAATCAAAACCCGTCACACTGTACCCATATGGGCGATTTGCGAAATATAATAATACAGGGAATAAGGAAGGCTGTCCCTCGTGGACAAAATGTACAAAAGGCATTCAAGGAACAACAAAAGAAGGATGAAGATCCAACTGAGTGGTTGGAGAGGCTGAGAAAAGCCTTTCAATTATATTCAGGAGTGGACCCTAACACTCCTGAAGGAGAGACACTGTTGAAAGTTCATTTTGTGGTAAACTCGTGGGTGGATATTCGAAAGAAGTTGGAAAAGTTAGAAGGGTGGCAAGCAAGGGGGCTGGATGAGTTACTGCGGGAGGCTCAGAAGGTTTATGTTAGGAGGGAGGATGAGAACTACAAAAAGCAGTCTAAGATTATGTTAGCAGCTGTAAGGGAAGGACAGAGGCAATCTCCCCAAAGAAGGGGTGGTGGTCACCCAGGAGGTTTGAGGGGAGCTGGTCGACAGGTGCATGAAGGAAGACAAGGTGGAGGAGATAGGATTGTTTGCTTTTACTGTGGGAAAAAGGGACATATGAAGCAGGAATGTCGACAAAGGATGGCTGATGAAAAGCAGTTTAAGGAAGATTAGGGGTGTCAGGGGCTCCATCTGCTGGGGACAAGAGAAAGAACAGAGCCCCTGGTAAAATTAAAAATAGGTCCCCAGCAGCAAGAATATGAGTTCCTTGTGGACTCAGGGGCGGAAAGATCGACCGTCCAGACCCTTCCCCAAGGGTGTAAGATTTCATCTGAAATAATACAGGTGATTGGAGCTGTGGAGTTGCGTTATTTGTATGTTTTATTATCCCTGTATTATGTATTGGTTTATTCCTTTGTACCCCCGTGTGCAACTTGGTTTATCCCCTGTTTTCCCGCCTTGTCCTCCCTTCCCGCCTTCCCAGTATCTATCCATCACCCTGAAAGAGGCATTTTACCCCCCCCGGGTGCCTTGTCTATCACTCGGTGCCCCTTCCCATCCATCCAGAAGCTTCTACTCAGGGCACCGGGTGATTGGGCGAGGACCTGGGGCTCCCCCCATATCTTTCCCCCATTGGACCCCACCATATCCCCCCATCCCGGAGCCACCCCCTATCCCTATCCCCATTGGTCGTTGGATACCCCTCCCTTACAGTTTATAAGCCAGTGCAAGCACCTTGTGCTTGTTCCTGTTGGCTGGCACCGTTCTAGGATATTTGGCCCCGTTGGGCTACAATAAACTCGGACTTAGCCCCCAGCAGGATCCGCTCTTCATTTACCACCGCGAGACTTGCTAGCGCTGCCCGGAACCCACAAAGGCACTCTCCAAACCCCAGCTGGGAGCGGCGGAGGGTGCCTCCATCGCCCGCCCTCGCCCCACGAGAGCTAGCCGGGGCTGAGAGAAAAGGGATTTGGGGCGGGAGCGCGGCATGGAGCCAAACGGGAACCCTTTGGAGTACCTGTAATCAAGAATGTACTCTTAGAAAGTAACTCCAAATTAGGAATTGGGTCATTTTTATTAGTACCAGAAGCAGATTATAATTTACTGGGAAGGGATTTGATGATTGAATTGGGAATAGGGATAGAGATTAATAAGGGAGAACTGACAGTAAAATTGTATCTTCTCCGGGCTGAGGATGAAAAAAAGATTAATCCAGAGGTTTGGTACACCCCTGATAGTGTAGGAAAATTAAGTATTGAACCCTTTGAAGTAACTATTAGGAACCTGGAGATACCTGTCAGAATTAGGCAATATCCTATATCTAAGGAGGGGAGGCAAGGACTGAAACCAGAAATAGAAAGGCTTTTAAAAAAAAAAAAAAAAAAAAGAAGACTTTTAGAACCATGTATGTCCCCTCTTAATACCCCCATTTTACAATGGATTGAAAATTTTAGTAGAAAAGTTAATTTTTTATATGAAAAATTAACTAATGATGGGTTATTGAAATGGAGCACCGATGATGAAGATCAATTAGAGGCATTAAAAACTGAACTAGTCAATGCTCCAGTCCTTAGCATTCCAGATTTGAAGAGATCATTTTACTTATTTATTAATGTAAATGAGGGAGTAGCATATAGTGTATTAGCTCAGGATTGGGCTGGAAAAAACCAAAAAATAACAAAAAAACCCCAAAACAAACAAACAAACAAAACAACAAAAAAACCCCAAGCTTACAGGCGATAGTGGCCGCTGCTCTCCTGGTAGAGGAAGTTGGGAAGATAACCTTTAGAAGTGAGATAAAAATCTTATCTCCCTATAACATTCATGGAGTTTTGCAACAGAAGGCCAACTAATAGATAACAGATGCCAGATTCCTAAAGTATGAAGGCATCCTAGTCTCCTCTCCTAAGTTAAGAAACAATGGGCCTGAAAAATCCAGCCCAGTTTTTTTTTTTTGTATATAAAGAACCAATTACAGAACTAACACATGATTACCTCCAACAGATAGAGGAACAAACAAAAATAAGGCCAGGTCTTGAGGAAGAAAAACTAAAAGAAGAGGCTCAATTATATGTAGATAAGTTCTCTCAAGTTCTGAAAAAAAAAAAAAAAAAAAAAATCCGGGTATGCTATAATAGATAAGAAAACATTTAAGACAGTAGAATCTAGTCCCCTTAGCCCCAGCTGGTCAGCCCAAGCATGCAAATTATATGCTGTGCTTAAAGCTCTAAATTTATTGAAAGGAAAAAGTGGGACTATTTTTACTACATCTAAATATGCCTATGAAGTAGTTCATACTTTTAGTAAAATCTGAGCAGAAAGAAGACCACAAGAACTGCAATACGGATGGCCGAGAAAGAGTGGACGTATGCCAGTCGAGTTAAAAGTCCAGCCACCATGGATGACCAGTGGAAAGTAGACAGCCAGCCTGGGAATTTGAAGGTTACCATTAAGAAAAATCGATGAACTCTGTGTGCATCATTTAAGTCGATCGCAAAGAAGAACAAAAAGGGATATAATTACCTACTTATTAGTAATTATTTAGTAGTTTATAATAAGGTAGATTATAATTATTATCCTTTCATATGTGTTAGTAATTATTTTAACGATTATTTGATAATTTGTAATAAGGTAGATTGTGATTGTTGTCTTTTTAAGTGCTTTACATGTAAAGTTTGCCAAGAACGGTGGCAGGTCCATTGCCAAGGGGGGAAGCCACCAACTGGGGTCTGAACAGAAAGTGTGTTAAAATCAAGAAAATTGAAAAATCAGTAGATTTGTTTGGAGTCTGAGGACTGGTAAAAAAATACACACCAAAGGAGTGCATCAGGAAACTTTTGTTTCCATATTAACGATCCCACTCCATTTGTTGCCCAAATTCTAAAAAGGTGTTGTCAGAGGGAACTAAAGGGGGTCCCGTGCGACCCACCCCCGGTCAAGGATAAAAATTGGGAACAGTACAAGGTTAGGCAGGAGCAGGGGAAGGGACGCCCAGGCGAGTACCGCTGCTGCCGAGAAGATGGTTCACCTCGCGGCTTGAAGCAACCGGGTCGGCGAGCGAGGCAGAGGGGAAAAAGCCAGGTCCCCCCGCAATGGAATAATGCTGAAATGCTCCAACTATTGCCAACCGAGTACTAGGCTCCCCCAGACGACCAGTCTGATTGCCTCTGAAACACCAGAAAGGCAAGAAACTCAAGAGGGAAAAATGAGATATTATGCAATAAAAACAAGGTCAGGACCCCACCCTTATTGGCAAATTATTAATATGTTAATGCTTTGTACTGTATACCAAAGAGAGGGTTCCCCAGCTTTGCACCAACCCTTTAAGTAGACAATAACTGGAGTAAATAGTAGAGTAATTCAGAGTCAGATAACATCCAGACCCCCTAGTTTTACCCACGGTTATGCAAACTAGCCCCTGTAGAGCCCTGTTTTAATAAGGTAAGATTTTATATGTGTCCAGCATCAAACCCAGGAAAAAGGTATTGCAATTACCCTAGGGAATATTTCTGTAAGTACTGAGAGTGTTAAACAATAGCCTCAGACTGGCAAACAGCAGGAGATAAAATTAGAATAGTAAAAAGAAAATTGAAGGCAGCACACCTGATGCTGATCAAAGCCAAATATGAAACTCTCCCTAGAAATCCTGAAATAGGAGAGACTTTGATTCTAGCCCACCAAGAAGTAAAACGATTTGATGAACAAAATGATAAAAGAGAAAATGGGCAAATGTGAAAAACTGCATTGACTTGTTTGTTCATCAAAAGTATGAAATTAGGATAAAAGGGTGGGGAGGGGGTTGGGGCATGGAATTTGCAGGCTTGGGCAAGGCTGGTAGCCGCAAGCAAAGATTGTGAAAGATCTTGCAGGACTGGCTGGAACTGATAACCGCAGTGGAAGGAGACCCATCACCCCCACTTGTGCTGGATAAAAAGGGACTGAAGAAAAGGAAAGGTTGTCAGCTTTTGGCGGAACACAGTCTCCCCAGCTGCACCCAGCGCTGTTTGCTTGCTATCGCTTGCTGTAATTAATAAAATTATTAATTGATCTTAAAAGGCTGAATCAAATTGTTCGCCTCAATTTATTACAAAATGACAACCGCAATATTCCCAGGAAATATGCAAATCAGGAAGAGTGAAAGGAAATCCAACAAAAGACCCTAGAAACAATGAGCCAACATAAAATTTGAGCATCTAATCAGCTAGACCGACAGGCAAGAAGTCCCTCTACCCTACCAACATGAATTTGACCGTCACTATAACCGAGTAGAACTGAATCAGAGTAAGGACCCCAGCCGACAAGCCAAAACACATCTTCCTACGCCCACCCATGAGGACAGAAGCCCCAGTTCTGCTGGGAAGCAAAACTGTCCACCTCCTTCTCTACGGCGCCAAAAGCAGCAGCGGCAGTGTGCGCGACCCCTCAGGACCTAAACAAAGCTGATTACTTTAAAAAAGGCACTGCAAAAGAAGCTGCTCTCCTTGCCCATTTATTTCACTTTCTCTGGCTTTTCTCTCCGCTCTCCCCTTGCGCAGAGCGCTGACGGCGCCTTCGGTGCCGGGCAGCCGGCATCCAGCCAGGGCCAAAGCCCGGCCCCCGGCGCTGGGAGAGCGCGGGGAGCTTCCCGAAAGCCGGGCCATGCCGGAATGTCCGCCGGGAGAGCCTGAGGGAGCCGCAGCGCCAATGGCGGGAAGCGCTGCGAGCCTGAGGGGCGGCAGCTCCGCCTCAGCGCGCCCGCAGCGGCAGCGGCGGCGGCCGGGCCGAGCCCGCTGCGAGCCCCGCTGCAGCCCAGCCCCTGAGGCGAAGCGCTCCGGCCCCCGGGCTCTGGAGCCGGCAGCGCCGGGACACCGACGGCAGAGCTCCCGCCGCGGCCGGAGCGCCACGTCGGCGCCGGCAGACACCGAGGGGCAGCGAGCGCCGTGCGAAGGAAGCCGCGGGCAGCTTTGGGAAGGCCGGCACAGCCCCGCAAGCAGCGCCCAGAGAGTCGTGTCTGCCCGGCCGGGAGGCGCGGCCGCTCCGCTGCACAGGCAGCTCCGGCCGCGGGCAGCGGCACCACCGGCGGCACCCCCGGCCCGAGGGGAAACGCGCGGCCCAGCAGCTCGGGCCGGGGCGGCTCC
Source organism: Lonchura striata (assembly GCF_050655825.1). Lineage (NCBI taxonomy): Eukaryota > Metazoa > Chordata > Aves > Passeriformes > Estrildidae > Lonchura > Lonchura striata. The sequence continues at coordinate 11,294,691 of NC_140729.1, read as the reverse complement.
GGCGCCGCTTGGGGCAAGGCGGCCTCCCGGCCTGGCCACGGAGTCACGGAGCCCCCAGAGTCACTGGCGATGGAAAAGACCTCCGCCTTCAGCGCGTCCATCCTGTGCCTGATCCCAACCATGGCGGCCAGGCCAGAGCACTCAGTGCCACCTCCAGCTGCTTCCTTGGACCCCTCCTTGGCCCAGCGAGTCCACCACCTCCTTGGGCAGCCCCTTCCGAGGCCTGACCACCCTTTCCATGAGGAAGTTGCCCGTGTGCCCCAAGACGAGCTGGTGAGGAAGCAGAGCCGCTGAGCAGGAAGCTTTGCCTGGGACTCGGGGAAAACACACCATTTACAGCTCTGGAAGAAGGGCAGCACCACAGGAGGATTGCAGGGATGTCATTGGGGCACGCAGGGAGAAAGGTAGAAAAGTAAAGGCCCAGCTGGAACTGAATTTGGCCAATTCCATGAAGGAGAACAGAAACTGCTTTTACAAAGACATCGGCAACACCGGGAGGAACAAGGACAAACTTGGTTTTTATTGAATGCAGGGAGGACATTGCCACATGGGATGAGGAAAACCCTGAGGTACTGATGCCTCCTCTGGGTGTCCAGAGCTTGTGCTTGCCTGCAGCACCCTCTGGCCTTCCCTCAGTATGAAATTAACAGCATGAAAATAACAGAAAAGGAAAAGGATTCTAAGGGAATAAGAACAGCCAACGAAACAGCATGCAAGGAGAGCCTCGGCTAAAATGGGAGGTGCAAAATTGCTGGCATCCCATTAACTTCTTCAAAGTCTTCCTCCTTACTTCTTCACACTTCTTCTGTGTCTTCCTGGGATGTTTTCCTCTGGTACTCATAGGCATCCCTGAGGCGTTGAATCCATAGCAATTCAGATTTCCTAAATGGGGAGCAGCACTGGGAAGAGCCATGAATAGCAGGGAAACAGGAGCAACACTCGGAGGGGCTCCCTGCCCTTTCCTGCTCTGCAATCTGTGCCTCCTTCATATCCTTCCTCCCTCTCTGTGGAAGTTTTACACAGAACCTGAAAAAATCAGAAAGGGAAATTTGGGAGAAAAAGAGAAAGCAGCTGCTGATGGAGGCTGTGCGCAACAGGGCTGCCTGTGCTCTGCCCTGTCTGGGAAGCCGCTGCTGGAGGAGTTGGGAAGGGCCATTTCCAGCGCTGCAAAGCAATGGCGTGAGCGAGGTGAATGGGGAGAAAAAGGCTTCTGGACATCCCATCCCCAGAGGGCCCTGCTCCTGCTCTGTAAGCAGGGAGGTTTGGCAGGGAGGGCTGCAGCAGGCGCCAGCACCTCTTCCTGCTCAGGGGTGTGTCGGCAGAGCCTAAGTTAGAAGATGGGGAGCCCCAGCAGGGATGGCAATGGCTGGCAATGCAGGGAATGAGCCCTGCATGCAAAAGGCAACTGGAGAGGATGGGAGTGAGTTCCTCACCAGCCACTGTGGGGAGGGAGCAGGGAAAAACAGGGCAGAGGCATCAGCAGAGGAGACCGTTCTGGGAACACAGAGGTATTGCTGGTGATCACAGAAATTTGGGAGTGCACCAGAGCCCAAGGCATCCATCCCAGTGCCGGTGTGGGAAGGGCTGGTTGGGCTGGGAGCCCCTGGCCGTGCCCAGCGCTGTCGCTCAGGAGCCGCTTTCCCGGGGCTCCCCCAAACGCGACGTCTTGGAAACACAGCCGGGGGAGTCCCGGGCAGCGGCACCTGCGCGGCTGCAGGGCTCCAGGAGGAGTTGCTCTGTGCAGGAAAGACTCTTGGTGGCACAGCAGTGGCACGGGCAGGGAGCACTTACCTTCTCAGCCACGATTCCCTGGCGTGGCCGGGTGGGGAATCAGGTTCACTACGTCGGGAGCACTTCTGGGGATGGAAAATGGAAGATTTCTAGAATCAGTTTTCCTGTAAAACTCTTCCAGACAGGAGAGAACAAAAGCTCTCATTGCTGTGTGGCTGAAGGCAGGAGAGCAAAGCAGAGCCGGGGAGAGCTGGGAGAGAAGGCAGGAAAAGCTTCCCCCAGGCAGGCTGGGCCCTGCTGAGCTGGGTGCTGTGGATGCTGCCACAAGCTCCAGGCTTGGAAAAACATCTCCTGTGCTACCCAGCAATACAGGGGCATCTGGGCACTGCAGCTACAAGACAGACAGCTGTGTGTCAAACAAGATATTGACTTACGTGGAAGACACACGTCAGTATCAGCAAAGCGAAGATGAAGAAAAACAGGAAAACCACAAACATGATCACGTACACCACAGCCTCTAGTTCCTGCCGTGGAGAAAGGAAGGAAGATCATGTGGGTAAGAGGATTCCTTCCATTCTCCTTCCTTCCATTCTCCCTTGCCTAGAAGGACACACGCAGCAGCGCCTGCAGCTCTCCTACCTTCTCGGTGAGTTTCTTGCCCTTCCCCAAGGCCATGTGAATTATCATGTTCTCTTGCAGACGACACTGGTCCGTGGGATCAAAGGCTCCCTGGTTCTCTTTTCTCTCACTGAGCACGTTTAGAAGCAGCCTGGTCTTCAAGACCATCTTGGTACAGGCCTGCTTGAGCTGGGGCAGGCTGCAGTCCTTCCTTAGAGCTCGCTCCACGTGGGCCATGAATGTCCGCAGGCCTTTGTGTGCCTCCAGCAACTGCCAGTGCTGATCAACACTTGTTTCCAGTTCTTCTGGGACTGGCACCAGGTCTGGACTTTGGGGGCTCCAAGGTTTATTGAGGAGCATGTAGTCTTCCTCCTCTGTGGTGTCAGGGATGATCAGGAGGTGCCTGTCTATAGAGGATTGCTCCTCTTCAGCCGTGGCTCCTCCTCTGCTGCTCGCAGCGGGGCGGCTCTGAACCAAGGGGTCAGAGAGAAAATCCAGGTTCCTGTTTAGACCCTGGTCAGCTATGGACCTTCGCTCCACTTTCACAGGTCTCCAAACCTCGTAGAAAAGTGGATTATATCCAGCCCGATACTGGCTGTCCTTCTCCTTGTGCCATTTGTGTGTCCTGACGTAGTGCTTCTTGGGAGCTGGACCTTCCTCCTCATCTGTGTCTTGTGCAGTGATGAAGGCATCGTCAGCACGTTTTAATGCACCAGCTGCAGGCCAGGGGTTTAATCCTTCCGAGTATGAAAGTGACTCCATCTCTTGATCCCAGCTTGAGGGTGTCTTTTCCACCACATGCTTCAGCCAGGCAGGCTGGGGCTGGTGTGGGACAATGCTTTCCACAGTCTTGATGCTTTCAGCCTTGTGCACCTTCTTCTTGAGCTTGGCCCTCAGGTCATCAGCACTTCTTTGGCCTTCGTGCCCCAAGAGATGCTGAGGGGGATATAAATTTGGTCTGGAACTGTCCAGGCTGCTGACATCGCCCTCCGTGCTCAGGGCCAGGGCAACCACAAGTGTCACCGTTCCATCATCTCCCAGTGAAGGCTCCTTGGGCTTGCGGCTCAACACTGGGCTGCTGTTCAGCTCTCTGCCTTGTTCCATGTCCATTGGTTCTTCCCGTGCCTGTAGCGCAGTTGTGTGAGCTAGAGAACACCGAGAGGGCAGATCAGCGGCTGGGCACAAGCACAGGCTCAGAGGCTACCTGGAGCAACGGGAGCTGATCTCAAGGCCAGGGAGTGCAAAAGCAGAGTGGGGGGAAGTGTTGTGGAGAGGACAAGAGCCCTTCGATCCATCCCATTTTCCCCTTGGGGCAGAGCAGAGAGCTGGTTCTTTCCTGGTGTCTCCTGGGGTTCTGTTTGGAGGGGAAGGAAACATCCCTGGGGAATGGGTTGGTTGTCACAGAGCTTCCCACAGCTCCAGAAGAGCAGGCTTGGGTTGCTCTGCAGGAGCCAGTGAAGAGCCAGAGAGCCCAGAGGAAAGATCAGCACTGCAACAGGGGCACAGACTGGCAGGGGAAGAAAGCCCAGGGACTCCTTTGCTCCGGGGCCCTTCCCAAGAGCAGCAGCTCAAGGAAAAACTTCCTCAGGGGCACCAGAGCTCTGGAACTGTGCTATGGGCTGAGCCAGGGAGAGAAGTGAGCTCCCTGGGGACCTTGGAAACCTGGCTGTCTCTGTTTGCCTGGCCCGGCTGTGGACAGGATGTTCTGTGCCCTGTGCCCAGCTAGAGCAGGACGGAGCTTTGCTCCCCGTGCACAGGCCAAAGCGGGGATGACAATGCTTGGTGTTCAGCCTGCGGAGCGCATCACGGGCCCTGCCCTTTGTCCTGCAGTGGCCGGTGGCGTGGCAGAGAAAGCAGGCTGTTAGGGGGATCACCAGATCTCCTTATGGGCAGACATTGCCTTCCAGCACCAGGGAAGGGCGCGGGGCATTCCTGCTTTCCTTGCCCGGGGGGCATGGTGTGGATAGGGAAGTCCTAGGTTTGGTGGGCCCCGTGAGCTCTTCTTTCTCCAGGCAGTATGTGACACACAAGATGTGTACAATCACCAGGAACTTCCCATGCCGAGGTGTTTTGTCCAAGACCTGTACTCCAAGGGGAGATCAGGACCCCCCTGCAGCACAGGGCAGTGCTGCAGCATCTCTCCAGGCTCAGGGGAAATGGCACTTTGAGCTCCCCCAGCCCTTCCGGACACCAACCGCACTGCGGGGCGCTGGTGCTGCACAGCTTCTGGCACAGGAACTGGATGGTCCTGCAGCGGCTCTCGGTCCGGGGACGCTCCTGGCACAGGCAGCAGGCCGCCTCCTTGGGCACATGGCTAAAGACAAGAGGGGATATTGCAGGAACACCTGGCCACCCAGTCCATGGCTCCATCAGAGCCCAACTCAGGGAACGCACGGATACCATGCATGGGGGTTGTGCTTCACTGTGTGCCACAGCTCTGGGAAAGGCCCCTGACTCCCCATGCAAAACTTTGAAAAGGGGATTTTAACCTGGAAAGTAGAAGTGCTCCCAAAATACCACGTGACACAGAAATGCACCCGCCTGAAGTTCAAACTCCCCTGTGAGAAACCTGCAGCAAGTCACCCGAAAGGTGAAATTCTGCCTCTGAGCTGGTGAGTTTTGGCACGTTCCCAGAAGGAACAGCAAGTCTGGAGCCTACTGGGCTTGTTCTGGTTTTGTGGCACACAGATTGGTTTCCCAAATAGAGCCCTTGTCCCAGCACTCGGGGCCTGCTGGTGGCTGGGGCTCAGTGGCACACACTCACAGGGTTTCCAAGCTCACTGTGGACTGCAGCAGCAGCAGCAGCGTCTGTGGGGTCACTTGGGTGGCACTCAGGTCTCTGCAAGCATTGGAAAGAGCTCATGAAATTCGGCGGTGACACTGCCAGAACTCTGCTCTGAGAGCAGAGGGCCCAGGGCCCTGATGATGGTGGTGCTGCTGGCAGAGGCATCCACTTGTGCCTGCTCCAAGAGAAGCCATTCTGGAGCCCAGCTTCCCTCTGCCTCGCCCTGCTCTAAGCCAGCCGGTCGGAATCAGGAGGGCAATCCTGCAGCTCTCGTGGCAGACAGATGCCACCGGAAAGGATTGCCCCTCTCCCGACTCTCCTGCTGCTCTCCCCTGAGGGCACCTGAGTCCCTGAAGGAGGCAGGAGCCTGGAGCTGCTGGCACGAGTGCAGTTAATTCCCAGAGCCCTGCGGCCTCTCCACCTGGCCCCAGACCTGGATGGGCCCTCATCCCTGAAAGTTTGTGTCCCAGTTCCTGGGTTGCTTTGCAGCTGGGGACACACCAGCACTACTTGGCCTTTGTTTTGCTCTGCTGGAGCCGGGCTACTTGTGTCTCCAGCAGACTCGGGCTGCGCAAGGGGGAGATTTGCTGAGGCACTTGCACTGCTTTCCTGAGAACGGGCCACTCCAGAGAGACACAGGTCTTTTTGGATCTGCTCCAGATGAGCCAATACTTACAGAGAGCTCACAGAGGGCAGCTTGAAGAAGGCAGCGTCATCAATGACAGCCAGCGGGTTGTGGCTGAGGATCCTGAGAAACAACAGAGCTCTGTCAGGCGAGGATGGCGAGGATGTGAGCTGCGTGTGCCGGGCTCGTGGGGACGGCCTGGCCGCTTTCAAGGAAGCCTTGCAGGAGGTGAGCAGGGCAGGGGAAAGGGCCATTGCAGCTGCACACTCCTGGTGCTCCCTGGCTGACATCCACGCTCAGAATCAGGACTTTCCATGGGGTAAGTTTGCTTTTGCCTACAGACCTGGCAGAGGCCCTGCAGAGACTCGCCCTGACGGGCCTTTAGGCCTGCTGCCACTTACAGCTTCTGGAGGAACTGCATCCCATGCCAGGCCTGGAAAGTGCCGCTGCGGATCCGTGTGAGGCCATTCCCGGAGAGGTTTCTGGGGAAAGAGGAGGTCACACACAGGAATCGGGCCTGCCCTACAGAAAGAGGGGGCAAAGCGGGATCTCTTTGCAGGAAAGGTGCAAATGCAAGGTGGAAGCGGGAGGAAACTGCTGCTTTCTCAGTGTTTGTAGCCTGCCCAGGAGAGGAAGCAAAGGGCACGCGTGCTGAACTCTCTTTCTGTTCCACGATGCAGCCGAGGCTGCGAGAACTGGCTGCTCTGATGGCTGCGTGTGGACAAGCCCCCTGGGCTCTGTCCTCTGGCGTGGCCTTCCAGCCATCGGCATTGACCTCTGCAGCTCAGCTGGGCTCTGGGCAGGGCAGATTTAGGGACTGTGGGGAAAAGAACAGGAGCATTTTCCTGCACAGCAAGGATGCCCAGTGCAAAGGCTGAGCTGAAGAGACTAGAAAGAAACTTGATCACTCACAGAAACTTCAGGAAAGGCAGTGGCTCAAAAGCCCGTTCCTCAATGGACAGGATCTCGTTGCAGGACAAATCCCTGTTCCAGTTAGAACAACAAATGTCACTTCCATTTGCCCTGTCGCTTTTACTTGCCTCTGCAGCCCACATCCCAGGAGGGACAAAGGGCACGTGCCCGCGGCCTGAGCAGCAGGGCCCCAGCGAGCCCCCCGGCGCCGTGGGCAGGGCACAGTGCTTACAGGTGCTTCAGCAGGAACAGCCCTTCCAGGGAATGTCTCTTCACAGCCCGCAGCTCATTGTCCCTGAGCACTCTGCAAGGAGACACAGGGACATTGTGGCAGCGGCCACTGGCCAGCAGCAAATGGGATCGTCCTGGGAAAATCTCCTGTTTCAGCAGCGCGACTGAAGCATCGCTCTGGGTCACTGCAGGGATCGTCCCCACTCCTGGCCAGAGCAGGCCCTTGCTCCTGGCCGGCTGAAGCTGACCACAGCTTGATCCCAGGGCAGACAGACACGGGGATGGTGCCCTGGGCTGCAGCAATTCCTGCCCTGCTGGGAAGCTGTGGTGATTCACACCCCTCCTTGCAGAGCAGCCTAGCTTTGAATTCCAAGGGAAGTGGGTGGTGTGGGGGCTGCTGCTCCAGCCCCAGACCAAAGGATGCAAAATCCCCAAACTCCTGCCATTTGAAATGCTGCAGGGCACTTACAAGGTCTCAGTCCATGGGTAGTCCTTCCAGGCTTGCTTTCCAACAGCAGCGATGGAGTTCCCAGTGAAATCTCTGCAAAGAGACAAAAGACCCGGTCCCCCCTCAGGAAAACCCATTTCCCTGCCATTCGCCTGCTGAGCTGGAAGCGGGCTTTGCCTGGAGAAGGCACAGTGTGCCCAGCCTGGCTTCACCCTCATGCCGAGCTCAGGCCCCCCCATCTCTGGCCAGGGAGTGCCCCGGCTGTCCCGGGTGGGCTTTGCAGACACAGGGAGCTGAGGAGGGGCAGCCGCAGGGCTCGGTGGGGCCGCGGGACTCACAGCACAGTCAGGGCTTGGCGGCGGCTGGCCGGGGGCACGGTGACCAGGCCGGCGTGGCCGCAGTTCAGCTGCCCACGGCCTGGGCAGCGGCACGGCTCTGGGCAGAGCTTCTTGGCCGCTCCCGGCGAGGGGGCTACTGCCAGCAGCAGGGCCAGCAGGAGCAGAGCGCGCACGAGACGCATCACCAGGTCCATGGCGAGGCAGGACTGGCTGCAGTCACCTGGGATGCAGGCCTGAGCTGGAGCCGTGGCAGTTCCTGTGTCACAGTGGTGCTGTCGATGTCACAGTGCTCCTTCTCATGTCACTGTAGCATTGCTTGTGTCACCGTGGTGGTGCTTCAGAGCTCGCAGCAAACGGCAGTTCAGGCCATGATGTCACCAAATGACTCTGTCTCAGAGCCGTCAATCTGCGGAATCATGGAACGCATTGGCTTGGAAGGGGCCTTGAGCTCCATCCAGTGCCACCACTGCCATGGCAGGGAAACCTCCCGCTGGCCCAGGCTGCTCCAAGCCCCCTCCAACCTGGCCTTGGGCACTTCCAGGCCTCCAGGGGCACCACAGCTGCTCTGGGCACCCTGTGCCAGGGACTCCCTGCCCTCACGGGGAAGAATTTCTCCTGAACACACGATCTAAGCCTGCTCTGGGGCACTGTGGAGCCATTCCCACTTGCATTGGCTTTGTGTGGCCAGGTGTTGGCATGGGTTTGGGGCTGCAGGTGCTGTTGAAATTTCTTTTGCTTCTCATTATCCTGCTCTGATTTTCTTGGCAATAAATGCACTGAATATCGCCAAGTTCTGTCTGTTGTGTCCATGCTGGTGACCGGGGAGGGATCTCTCCCTCTCTTGCAGTAAAGAGATGAGCCTTTCTCTTATGAACAAGTCCATCGTTTAACGAGAGTCTCTAAGGTAGAGGCGAGGTGCAGGGGTACGCTTAGGGGGTTGGATCACTAGGAGAGGCCCCAAGGGGATGGTAAGGAGCCAAACCCCAGCATCAGACGGTCCTAGGGGTGCAGGTCTAGGACGTTGATGCAGAAAGCTGTGAATGTAGTGAGTTTACTCGGGTAAAGGAGAGTGTGAGTAGTCCCATCCCATAACCTACTCCTTGGAGTGAAAGAGGAAGTGTGAAAGGGATCAATAGGAGCTTGAGTTAAATTAAGGGGGGGGGGGGGAAAGGCTTGCATTAAAGTTATATATTTTGTTAGGAAAACACTTTAAGCTGTTTGTAGGTTTGTGTTGCCCGTCTGTAGATTTCCGTTCGGGTAGGGGCACCTTTGGGGTTTGAGTTATTTATTTAAGGATGGGTCAGTGTTTTGGTAAAGGAGGTCCCCTAAAAGGGAAAAAGTAGGTGAAAAGTATCCCCCTAGACAGTCCACTAGGACAGTTATTAGACCATTGGGAGTCTCAGAAAGCCACTAAAACCCTTGACTATATTAAAATGGTTTATTATTGTACTGAAGTTTAGCCAAAGCTAAAATTACAAGGCAAGTGGCCCTGGTATGGAACTCATGATCCATGGATCTGTTCCCAATTAAACCACTATTTAAGAACACAAGAGACTCCTGATATAGAGCAATTAACATATACTGCCTGCTGGCAGACGGGGGACATGAGTAAAGGAAGTGTGAGGATCTGTAAATTAAAGAATAAAGAGGAAGATAAGGAGGAAAGTGAGGGGGGACAAGCAGCCATCAAGACCTGGGATCCCCTAGATCACCTACCACCTCCTCTTCCTCCCATTTACCCAGCCCTGAACCCTAATCCCTTACCTGCTCCCCCAGCAGTGATCCCACTACTACCCCCTCCTAATGTCTCTATACAGGATCCAGTGGGCATTTCAAATCAGGTAGATAGTTCCTTGGACCTAACATTTACACCTGGGGGGAACTAAACTCCATCCTTAATATCTTGTTTTGTCCTGAGGAGGTCAGGATGATCAGGGCAGCAGGAATATGGATCTGGGAGAGGGAAAATAGGATAGGGCCTCCTGGAGACCTAAAGATGCCTTTGGTAGATCCTGGGTGGCATCCAAATCGAGAAGAAGGCAGAAGGAATAGGAGAGACTACGGGTCTCTGGTGATTAAAGGTATAAAGGAGTCTGTTCCCTGAAGTAGTAATACCAAACTTGCCTTTGAGGGTACCCGAGAAAAATATGAGACCCCAGCGAGTTGGCTTAATAGATTAAGGAGGAATTTTCAGTTATACTCTAACATAGATCCTGACAGCCCAGAGGGTCAAGTACTTTAAAAGGTACAATTTGTTACGAAATCTTGGCCGGACAATCGGAAAAAGTTAGAAAAGATTGAGGACTGGCAAGAAAAAGGTATAAATGAGTTGTTAAAGGAGGCTTTGAAGGTGTACTTAAGGAGAGAAGAGGAGAAAACCAGAGCGAAAGCTAGGATAATGGTAGCTGTTGCTCAAGAAAGTTTCAGGGCCGGTAGTGAACAACCAGAAAGATCTCCAGGAATAAATCAAGGAATACCCGCACCCTCGGGAGGGGGATATTGGGAAAAATCTGGACTTAGAAATGATGGGGAGAGACCAAGAAGGATAGAAGGAACACCTAATGATAGGGCATGTTACTACTGTGGAGAGGTCGGACATTTCAGGAGAGATTGCAAGAAGATATGGATAGATGAAACAATTGCCCAGGAGCAGGAGGCCTTAGAAGGTGTCCTGAAGGGTGATGATTAGGGGTGTCAGGGGCTCTGTCTGTTGAGGGATCCAATGAAAAATCATGAAGAGCCCCTAGGAAATTTTAATGTGGGTCCCCAAGATGAAAACTTTGAATTCCTTGTAGATACAGGAGCTGATAGATCAAGTATTAATAAATTACCAATGGGAATGACCATTGGGAATAAAACCTGTGAAATACTAGGGGCAGAAGGGAAACTATTTAGAGCTCCAATTGTAGAGAATGTAAAAATAGAAGGAAATTCTAGGCAATGCATTGTAGATATAATTTATTTGCCTAACTCGGAAACCAACCTGTTAGGAAGAGACTTACAAGTCCTGTTGGGAGTGGGGCTTATACTGGAGAATGGGAAAATGGTGGTCAGATTTATGAGATGAACTCAAAGGGATTTAGAAGAGATTCATCCCGAGGTGTGGGCAGAAGGAGGAAAATATGGATATTTAGATATTCCACCAACAAAGGTAGAAGTGCACAAAGACACTCCTCCCATACGAGTGAAGCAGTATCCGATATCATCAGAAGGAAGGAAGGGACTGGTACCTGTGATTGAACACCTATTAAGGGAAGGTATTTTAGAGCCGTGTATGTCCCCACATAACACCTCCATATTAGCTATTAAGAAGGCTGAGGGAAAATATAGACTGGTTCAGGATCTAAGAGAAGTGAATAAGAGAACTATTGCAAGACACCCAGTGGTGCCTAGTCCATATACACTGTTGAGTCAGATCCAAGAGACCACACGTCATTTACAATCCTAGACTTATAAAATGCTTTTTGGCCATACCCTTTGGCAGAGGAGTGCCGGGATTGGTTTGCATTTGAGTGGGAACATCCAGATAGGAACCGGAAAATGCAGCTAAGGTGGACACGCTTACCTCAAGGATTTACTGAATCTCCTAACCTGTTTGGGCAGACCCTAGAAGAATTGTTAGATCAATTCCATCCTAAAGAAGAAATAAAAATATTGCAATACATTTATGATCTAATTATATCTGGGAAACGAGAAAGTGAAGTCAAAAGTGTTAGTATACAACTATTAAATTTCTTAGGGGCTGAAGGTATAGAAAGATAAATTGCAATTTGTAGAACCAGAAGTCACTTATCTCGGGCACGTGATTGGAAGAGGGTATAAAAAACTGAGCTCTGAGAGAATAACAGGAATCCGGTCTATTTCAACCCCTAAAACAAAGAGAGACGTAAGAAAGCTCCTGGGACTATTTGGATATTGCAAATTGTGGATAGATAATTACACACAGAGTGTAAAATTTTTGTACAATAAATTGGTGGACCAAGTGTTGTGGTTTGACATGGAAAAAGAATTTTCTCGGAAGGAAGAGGTCAATTTGGATATTGACCAATTGAAGGGATGGACACGCCTCTGAGAACACAGAGGGGTTAAAAGCAGAATTCCAAGGAGAACTCACTCTCTTTGGTTCCAGTCAGCGTGCAGTGCAGGCTCTCCCCTGCCCGGCCCGTGGCCTGACTGAGGTAAGGCCGAAGGGTGGAGGGACTGGAACCCCCTGCAATGGAAGGGTGGAGAAATCTGTGATGTCTCCATTCCCCCACTAGAGCCAAGAGAGAAAGAGAGAGAGAGAGAGAGAGAGAGAGAGAGAGAGAGAGAAAGAGACAGCGGCAGTTTTGTCAGCAGCACACCGCAGGGAAGGAGAAGAGCGGGGGGGCGGCAAGGTGCCCAGCCACCTGTGGGAGCTGCAGCCTGGGCCCAGAGCCATCCTTGGGAGTCAGGACTTTTAACCCTTCCTTGAGAAATTAAAGTGTTGTGAAATATTACTCCTCCACGGTTTGAAAGAGAGGAAGAGAGACAGCTTGGACCCTGGGATGTTGGAAGGGGAAATTCTAGGAGATGATGGAGTGGCTTTTTGGCTGGACTTTTTCTTGGTAGCCACAGACTGAACAGATCTTCTCCTCCAAGAGGGACTGTATTTTAGGAGGATGCTGGTGAGCCAAGAGGCCTGCTTCAGCTGGGAAAAGACAGAAGTGGAGCGAAGAGAAAAAAGTTAGGGAGGTTTTTGGTGGTGCCCCCTGTCTTCAGAGAAGGAGAAGAAAAGAAGATATCTGTTCTTGGACCCTCGGGGAAAACGGGGAGACGGTGGTCCCAAAAATGAAAAACTGAACTGTTGTTTTTTCCCCTCTTGGCAGGGCACCCTTGAAAGGAAAAATCCTAAAAGCTGTCTGTCCATCCCTGCATTGGTGGTGAGAGCACTGTGCATGGAAAGGAGAGGGTCCCCAAGGCAAACTTTTTCTCCAGGCGGTGCCATGTGTGACATGGAAACACAGGATGTGGCAGCTGTGTTTCTTGGGGGGTCTGTGGCACGGGAGGGACTCCTCGGTTCCCTCGACGGACTGAGTATCGATTGTCTGGAGGGTGGAAACCTGATTGGGGTCCAGGTTGTGTCTCACTGTGGTTTGATGGAGTTGGGTGGTGGGAGGAGGAATGCTTTGAAAGGTTTTAATTTAGAATTTTGTCTGGTTTTGTTCCTTTATTTTTTCTTTTATAGTAATATAGTAGTAGCAGTTTAATAAAGTTTTTTCCCTTGTTATTAAGTTTGGGCCTGCTTTTGCTCTGTTCTCGATCCCATTTCTCAGCATTCAGTTGAGAAGTTGCATTTTCCTGGGGGCGCTGGCATTGTGTCAGTGTCAAACCATGACACCAAGAAGCAATTAAACGGGCGGCAGATGATGACCAGCAATTACAAGATCTAAAAAATCAATTATCTTCAGCCCCAGTACTAAGTTTGCCTGATCTTAGAAAGGAATTTGATCTCTTTGTAAGTGCAGAGGAAGGAATTGCCTGGGGAGTTTTTACCCAGGAATGGGGAGGGTCTTGAAAACCTGTGGCATTTTTATCAAAATTACTAGACCCTGTAACTAGGGGCTGGCCCACCTGTCTGCAGGCAATTGCAGGAGCATTGGTTCTAGTTGAAGAAGCTCAGAAATTAGCATTGCAGGGAAAGATTAAAGTGCACACACCACGCGATATTAGAACAGTTCTCAGCCAAAGGGCACAGCAATGGCTTATGACTCTAGGATCTTAAGCGATGAGATTATATTAATAGACACTAACAATTTAGACCTTGCTACCTCTGAATGTCTTAATCCTGCCCAATTCCTTTCTGGGGAACCAGAGGACAACTTAGAACACGAGTGTCTTGAGTTAATAAATATGCAAACAAAAGTGAGGGAAGATCTTGGACATATGCCTTTACCCTGTGGGAGGGTGTTGTTCATAGAAGGGTCCTCCAGAGTGATTGCTGGAAAAAAGGCTTCTGGGTATGCAATAATAGATGGCAAAGATATGGAAGTTTTAGAAAAAGGAAAACTGGCTCCAAACTGGTTCAGCCCAGTGCTGTGAAGTCTATGCATTAAAGAGGGGACTAGATCTATTAGAGAAAGATTATGGCACTATTTATACAGATTCCCAATATGCATTTGGCATAGTCCATACATTTGGTAAGATCTGGGAGGAATGGGGATATCTAAATTCTAAAGGCAAAAATTTGGTACACAAAGAGCTAATAAAGTTAGTACTGAAATCCTTGCAGAAGCCAACAGAAATAGCAATAGTGCACATAAAAGGACACCAGGAAGGAGACACCTTAGAAATAAAAGGGAATAAACGTGCTGACCAAGCAGCTAAGGAGGCAGCCCTAGAGTCAGGGGAGCCAACTAAGATTTTCAAGCTCGAAAAGAAAACCGGACAGAAAGAAGATGAAGTAAGGCCAATATTCAGTGAAAAAGAACAAAAAGCAATAGAAGAACTTGAGCTACACCAAGGGGAACGTGGAGAATGGTTAACCCAAGATGGAAGGATGTCTCTAAACCAAGCATTGGCACGGAAAATACTAACAGAAATACATGAACTAACACATTGGGGAACTCAAGGACTATGCGACCATTTCCTCAGAGAAAATATTTGTATCGGAGTGTACGATCTGGCCAAATCAATAATTAAAGACTGCGTAATTTGTCAAAAGATAAACCAAAAGGTAATGAGAAAAGTAGAACCTGGAGGGAGAGAATTGCCTCTAAGACCATTCCAAAATATTCAAATAGACTTCACTGAGATGCCGCCGGTACAGGGATATAAACATCTATTGGTAATAGTAGATCACCTCACCCATTGGGTAGAGGCTTTTCCTACCAAAAAGGAGACTGCAGAAGTGGTCACAAAAATAATCCTGGAAGATATCCTTCCCCAGTATGGTTTAGTCAGCACTATTGATTCTGATAGAGGACCTCACTTTGCTGCTCAGGCCTTACAGTGGGTAACTGAAGCTTTGGGAATGAAATGGAGACTGCACACTCCATGGCATCCCCAGAGCTCAGGCAGAGTTGAAAGAATGAATCAGACACTCAAAAATGTGTTAACAAAATTAATAGCTGAAACCAAATTAAATTGGCTCAAGTGTTACGTATTAGAACAAGGCCTAGAGCAGACATAGGGGTTTCCCCCTACGAGATGACGTTTGGGCTTCCCTTCTGAAAGTAGAACCAAAGATTGCTTTGTAAGTGGTTATAAGCTGTTAAGAGATTTACTGTGACTAATGTTGTAAGTGTTAAGAATTGTTCCCAGTTAAAAAAACATACAAGTGTTAAAGAACTGAAATCCCCCATATAGAAAATCAGAAGAAATTTCTCCTACTGAGCCTTCCTAAAAAGGTGATAAAAATGAACAAATAGAGAGTGAGACAGTTCATGGTGAGAGACTCTACTAAATCCCTAGGAAGACCTCAGATCCAAGAGGCAAGACCAGGGGGAGCCAGCATGGGGAAAACAGCCCCTACCTGACTCTTGGGAAAGCTAGTGCTACTGCTGCTGATGAGTGGTACCCTCAGCAGAGAGAGGAACCCTGCACCAAATGCTATCATCCCATCTATGATGGAGATGACCTGAGGTCCCTATTTAGAGTTCACACTAGTATAAACCCAGGCTGTTTCAATCACTCTCAATTAATCACCTGTCAGGAGGACGGGAAAGTTTATTGTACTACCAGAAATACAGCCTCTTAGGCAGCGCCTGCTTGGGAAGTGCCCAGTAGGAGAACCCTGGTTCTGTTTTGAGCACAAGGGACTGAAAGACCTAATAAAGGAAAAACAATGAATGTGGAAAGAAGATAGTTCTGACATCCCCTTAGGGAAGAACCTATTCATTGATTTGGTTGAAAAGATTAGTAGAGAGTTAAAATTAACTGAATGCTGGGTTTGTGGAAGTAACCAAATGACGGAAATTTGTCCTTGGGAGGGGATTAGTTTAAGCCCACTAGAAATTTTAAGATGGAAGCAAACTAAACCACAATATGAACTTTTGGCATCAAGGGGGAGGAAAAATGGGATCTAAAATCAAAAGTAACAGGTGAAGAATGTATACTGAGAACCAGAAGGAGATATAACATCCCTGAAGGAAAAATGGCATGTAAGAGATATCTAATAGTAAAGAATTTAGAGACTGAATGGATCCCAAGAGAGCCCCATACATACTGGGCCATTGGGAGAACAGAAAAGGGATGCATATATCACGAAGGATATCAGCTCCACAAGTGCACAGAAAAATGGATAAACGCCTTCTGGGGAATTAAAGAACTGTCAACATTTTGGGAATTCCCCACTGAAAGTAGGGATGGGTTCTGGCAAGTCCCAGGGTATCTATTTTGGATCTGTGGACACACAGCATATACAAGACTCCCAGGGGACTGGGCAGGGAGTTGTACCATCGGAGTCATCAAACCAGCCTTTTTCCTCTTACCTAAGAAATCAGGAGCACATCTAGGAGTCCCAGTGTATGATGACTTGAGAAAAGACAAAAGAAAGAAAAGGGATATAATTGATATGGGAGGTACACAAACATGGAAAAATAAAATATGGACTGCAGAGGAAATCATCCAAACTTATGGGCCAGCTACATGGGCTCAGGATGGATCCTGGGCCTACCGTACTCCTATTTATATGTTAAATAGAATAATCAGGTTCCAAGCAGTGCTGGAAAAAGTTTCCAATCGAACAGCATTAGCATTTGAACATGTAAGTGACCAACTATCCCAAACAAGAACAGTGATCTATCAAATTAGATTGGCTGTAGATTACCTCTTGGCAGATGAGGGCGGAATATGTGGGAGATTCAACTCTTCAGAGTGCTGCTTGGAGATTGATGATAAAAGTGCAGAGATTAAGAACACCTCTAAAGAAATCTGAAAATGGGCTTATGTAGGGAGTCAAGAGTGGACACCTTTGATAAATAGTAACTGGTGGGATTAGTTCTGGTCATTTAAAGGAACATGGTGGAAAAAAGTCTGTGTTTAACACTGTCTGTTCTACAACTGGATTGCTGGTTTTGCCCTGTCTGTTCCCCTGTTTAGTTCGAATTTTAACTTCCACAGCCCAAGCAAGTATCAAACTTCCCAAGGCGGCTAACCAGAAGCAAATAAAAATTATGTTAATGCAAAGCCAGAAGCAGAAACATGAGAATGCAAAAGAAATATACAGTGAATACCAAAGGCTCAGGAAATTTTATTTCCAAGAGCCAGAAACAGCAAATTGATGCGGGCATCCACCCGATCAAAGAAATAGAGGAGGGACTTGTTATGAACAAGTTCATCGGTTAATGAGATTAAAGTAGTTAATGCATTTACAGTTAAATGCTAAACCCTTGTTTACCCCTACTGTTGACTACCTTACATACACCCTGGTTGCGTCCCTCGGGTATTCATTCCGCTGCTTTACAAAATTGTGAAAACTGCATTGACTTGTTTTTTCATCAAATAAAAGGGCGGGGAGGGGGTCGGGGCATGGAATTTGCAGGCTTGGGCAAGGCTGGTAGCCGCAAGCAAAGATTGTGACAGATCTTGCAGGACTGGCTGGAACTGATAACCGCAGTGGAAGGAGACCCATCACCCCCACTTGTGCTGGATAAAAAGGGACTGAAGAGAAGGAAAGGTTGTCAGCTTTTGGCGGAACACAGTCTCCCCAGCTGCACCCAGCGCTGTTTGCTTGCTATCGCTTGCTGTAATTAATAAAATTATTAATTGATCTTAAAAGGCTAAATCAAATTGTTCGCCTCAATTTATAACAAATTTGGTGCCGTGACTCGGATCGGAACACCCAGAGAGGAGGTCTCCTGAGGAGGCGCCCCACTGCCTTTGCTTTAACAGTGGCCTTACGGGGACACTCCTCCCCGGACTCCAACCGACGAACCTAAAATCCGATAGCAAGCAAGGAACTGCCGGCTACCCCCTTAATCTTTGTGCACGAAGCCCCAGGCGAAGGCACCGGACGGTGTAAGTATTTTCCGAAGGACCTGGTGTCTGGAGAAGGCCTGTTCTGGGAGAACGGGACCGCTTGGTCGGGGGTCGGGGATCCTGGAGTGTGACGAGTGTGGTGTATGAGAGGGGAGCCAGCAGCTCAGACTCCCCAAGCAAGTGCGGAGCTCATAGTAGTGCGGTTCCCATATCCGGCAACGGACTGGGCCACGAATTGAGGGAAGCAAGTGTGTGTGTGAGAGAAGGCACTCCAGAAGATGGGTCAGAGGAAAAGCAAGCCTGCTGAACCCATGGGTGGGGGAATCCCTGTAAAACTTCCCCATATTCCAGAGGATAGTCCATTAGGCTTAATGATTAAATATTGGAATGCCTTTCCTTCTAGGAAGGGAGAAGATAAAGTGAAAATGGCTCATTACTGCATGGAAGTTTGAGAAGGGAAACAAATAAGAGGAGATGCAATCCATGTTAAGGATTTTGTTTTTTGCAGAAGAAAGGAGAATGATTAAGGAAATGGGAATGAGAATCTGGGATGATGAACATCAACAGAGACCATTAGCAGATATTAAATGGCCCCTATAGAATCCCCAGTGGAATAATCAAAACCCGTCACACTGTACCCATATGGGCGATTTGCGAAATATAATAATACAGGGAATAAGGAAGGCTGTCCCTCGTGGACAAAATGTACAAAAGGCATTCAAGGAACAACAAAAGAAGGATGAAGATCCAACTGAGTGGTTGGAGAGGCTGAGAAAAGCCTTTCAATTATATTCAGGAGTGGACCCTAACACTCCTGAAGGAGAGACACTGTTGAAAGTTCATTTTGTGGTAAACTCGTGGGTGGATATTCGAAAGAAGTTGGAAAAGTTAGAAGGGTGGCAAGCAAGGGGGCTGGATGAGTTACTGCGGGAGGCTCAGAAGGTTTATGTTAGGAGGGAGGATGAGAACTACAAAAAGCAGTCTAAGATTATGTTAGCAGCTGTAAGGGAAGGACAGAGGCAATCTCCCCAAAGAAGGGGTGGTGGTCACCCAGGAGGTTTGAGGGGAGCTGGTCGACAGGTGCATGAAGGAAGACAAGGTGGAGGAGATAGGATTGTTTGCTTTTACTGTGGGAAAAAGGGACATATGAAGCAGGAATGTCGACAAAGGATGGCTGATGAAAAGCAGTTTAAGGAAGATTAGGGGTGTCAGGGGCTTCATCTGCTGGGGACAAGAGAAAGAACAGAGCCCCTGGTAAAATTAAAAATAGGTCCCCAGCAGCAAGAATATGAGTTCCTTGTGGACTCAGGGGCGGAAAGATCGACCGTCCAGACCCTTCCCCAAGGGTGTAAGATTTCATCTGAAATAATACAGGTGATTGGAGCTGTGGAGTTGCGTTATTTGTATGTTTTATTATCCCTGTATTATGTATTGGTTTATTCCTTTGTACCCCCGTGTGCAACTTGGTTTATCCCCTGTTTTCCCGCCTTGTCCTCCCTTCCCGCCTTCCCAGTATCTATCCATCACCCTGAAAGAGGCATTTTACCCCCCCCGGGTGCCTTGTCTATCACTCGGTGCCCCTTCCCATCCATCCAGAAGCTTCTACTCAGGGCACCGGGTGATTGGGCGAGGACCTGGGGCTCCCCCCATATCTTTCCCCCATTGGACCCCACCATATCCCCCCATCCCGGAGCCACCCCCTATCCCTATCCCCATTGGTCGTTGGATACCCCTCCCTTACAGTTTATAAGCCAGTGCAAGCACCTTGTGCTTGTTCCTGTTGGCTGGCACCGTTCTAGGATATTTGGCCCCGTTGGGCTACAATAAACTCGGACTTAGCCCCCAGCAGGATCCGCTCTTCATTTACCACCGCGAGACTTGCTAGCGCTGCCCGGAACCCACAAAGGCACTCTCCAAACCCCAGCTGGGAGCGGCGGAGGGTGCCTCCATCGCCCGCCCTCGCCCCACAAGAGCTAGCCGGGGCTGAGAGAAAAGGGATTTGGGGCGGGAGCGCGGCATGGAGCCAAACGGGAACCCTTTGGAGTACCTGTAATCAAGAATGTACTCTTAGAAAGTAACTCCAAATTAGGAATTGGGTCATTTTTATTAGTACCAGAAGCAGATTATAATTTACTGGGAAGGGATTTGATGATTGAATTGGGAATAGGGATAGAGATTAATAAGGGAGAACTGACAGTAAAATTGTATCTTCTCCGGGCTGAGGATGAAAAAAAGATTAATCCAGAGGTTTGGTACACCCCTGATAGTGTAGGAAAATTAAGTATTGAACCCTTTGAAGTAACTATTAGGAACCTGGAGATACCTGTCAGAATTAGGCAATATCCTATATCTAAGGAGGGGAGGCAAGGACTGAAACCAGAAATAGAAAGGCTTTTAAAAAAAAAAAAAAAAAAAAGAAGACTTTTAGAACCATGTATGTCCCCTCTTAATACCCCCATTTTACAATGGATTGAAAATTTTAGTAGAAAAGTTAATTTTTTATATGAAAAATTAACTAATGATGGGTTATTGAAATGGAGCACCGATGATGAAGATCAATTAGAGGCATTAAAAACTGAACTAGTCAATGCTCCAGTCCTTAGCATTCCAGATTTGAAGAGATCATTTTACTTATTTATTAATGTAAATGAGGGAGTAGCATATAGTGTATTAGCTCAGGATTGGGCTGGAAAAAACCAAAAAATAACAAAAAAACCCCAAAACAAACAAACAAACAAAACAACAAAAAAACCCCAAGCTTACAGGCGATAGTGGCCGCTGCTCTCCTGGTAGAGGAAGTTGGGAAGATAACCTTTAGAAGTGAGATAAAAATCTTATCTCCCTATAACATTCATGGAGTTTTGCAACAGAAGGCCAACTAATAGATAACAGATGCCAGATTCCTAAAGTATGAAGGCATCCTAGTCTCCTCTCCTAAGTTAAGAAACAATGGGCCTGAAAAATCCAGCCCAGTTTTTTTTTTTTGTATATAAAGAACCAATTACAGAACTAACACATGATTACCTCCAACAGATAGAGGAACAAACAAAAATAAGGCCAGGTCTTGAGGAAGAAAAACTAAAAGAAGAGGCTCAATTATATGTAGATAAGTTCTCTCAAGTTCTGAAAAAAAAAAAAAAAAAAAAAAAATCCGGGTATGCTATAATAGATAAGAAAACATTTAAGACAGTAGAATCTAGTCCCCTTAGCCCCAGCTGGTCAGCCCAAGCATGCAAATTATATGCTGTGCTTAAAGCTCTAAATTTATTGAAAGGAAAAAGTGGGACTATTTTTACTACATCTAAATATGCCTATGAAGTAGTTCATACTTTTAGTAAAATCTGAGCAGAAAGAAGACCACAAGAACTGCAATACGGATGGCCGAGAAAGAGTGGACGTATGCCAGTCGAGTTAAAAGTCCAGCCACCATGGATGACCAGTGGAAAGTAGACAGCCAGCCTGGGAATTTGAAGGTTACCATTAAGAAAAATCGATGAACTCTGTGTGCATCATTTAAGTCGATCGCAAAGAAGAACAAAAAGGGATATAATTACCTACTTATTAGTAATTATTTAGTAGTTTATAATAAGGTAGATTATAATTATTATCCTTTCATATGTGTTAGTAATTATTTTAACGATTATTTGATAATTTGTAATAAGGTAGATTGTGATTGTTGTCTTTTTAAGTGCTTTACATGTAAAGTTTGCCAAGAACGGTGGCAGGTCCATTGCCAAGGGGGGAAGCCACCAACTGGGGTCTGAACAGAAAGTGTGTTAAAATCAAGAAAATTGAAAAATCAGTAGATTTGTTTGGAGTCTGAGGACTGGTAAAAAAATACACACCAAAGGAGTGCATCAGGAAACTTTTGTTTCCATATTAACGATCCCACTCCATTTGTTGCCCAAATTCTAAAAAGGTGTTGTCAGAGGGAACTAAAGGGGGTCCCGTGCGACCCACCCCCGGTCAAGGATAAAAATTGGGAACAGTACAAGGTTAGGCAGGAGCAGGGGAAGGGACGCCCAGGCGAGTACCGCTGCTGCCGAGAAGATGGTTCACCTCGCGGCTTGAAGCAACCGGGTCGGCGAGCGAGGCAGAGGGGAAAAAGCCAGGTCCCCCCGCAATGGAATAATGCTGAAATGCTCCAACTATTGCCAACCGAGTACTAGGCTCCCCCAGACGACCAGTCTGATTGCCTCTGAAACACCAGAAAGGCAAGAAACTCAAGAGGGAAAAATGAGATATTATGCAATAAAAACAAGGTCAGGACCCCACCCTTATTGGCAAATTATTAATATGTTAATGCTTTGTACTGTATACCAAAGAGAGGGTTCCCCAGCTTTGCACCAACCCTTTAAGTAGACAATAACTGGAGTAAATAGTAGAGTAATTCAGAGTCAGATAACATCCAGACCCCCTAGTTTTACCCACGGTTATGCAAACTAGCCCCTGTAGAGCCCTGTTTTAATAAGGTAAGATTTTATATGTGTCCAGCATCAAACCCAGGAAAAAGGTATTGCAATTACCCTAGGGAATATTTCTGTAAGTACTGAGAGTGTTAAACAATAGCCTCAGACTGGCAAACAGCAGGAGATAAAATTAGAATAGTAAAAAGAAAATTGAAGGCAGCACACCTGATGCTGATCAAAGCCAAATATGAAACTCTCCCTAGAAATCCTGAAATAGGAGAGACTTTGATTCTAGCCCACCAAGAAGTAAAACGATTTGATGAACAAAATGATAAAAGAGAAAATGGGCAAATGTGAAAAACTGCATTGACTTGTTTGTTCATCAAAAGTATGAAATTAGGATAAAAGGGTGGGGAGGGGGTTGGGGCATGGAATTTGCAGGCTTGGGCAAGGCTGGTAGCCGCAAGCAAAGATTGTGAAAGATCTTGCAGGACTGGCTGGAACTGATAACCGCAGTGGAAGGAGACCCATCACCCCCACTTGTGCTGGATAAAAAGGGACTGAAGAAAAGGAAAGGTTGTCAGCTTTTGGCGGAACACAGTCTCCCCAGCTGCACCCAGCGCTGTTTGCTTGCTATCGCTTGCTGTAATTAATAAAATTATTAACTGATCTTAAAAGGCTGAATCAAATTGTTCGCCTCAATTTATTACAAAATGACAACCGCAATATTCCCAGGAAATATGCAAATCAGGAAGAGTGAAAGGAAATCCAACAAAAGACCCTAGAAACAATGAGCCAACATAAAATTTGAGCATCTAATCAGCTAGACCGACAGGCAAGAAGTCCCTCTACCCTACCAACATGAATTTGACCGTCACTATAACCGAGTAGAACTGAATCAGAGTAAGGACCCCAGCCGACAAGCCAAAACACATCTTCCTACGCCCACCCATGAGGACAGAAGCCCCAGTTCTGCTGGGAAGCAAAACTGTCCACCTCCTTCTCTACGGCGCCAAAAGCAGCAGCGGCAGTGTGCGCGACCCCTCAGGACCTAAACAAAGCTGATTACTTTAAAAAAGGCACTGCAAAAGAAGCTGCTCTCCTTGCCCATTTATTTCACTTTCTCTGGCTTTTCTCTCCGCTCTCCCCTTGCGCAGAGCGCTGACGGCGCCTTCGGTGCCGGGCAGCCGGCATCCAGCCAGGGCCAAAGCCCGGCCCCCGGCGCTGGGAGAGCGCGGGGAGCTTCCCGAAAGCCGGGCCATGCCGGAATGTCCGCCGGGAGAGCCTGAGGGAGCCGCAGCGCCAATGGCGGGAAGCGCTGCGAGCCTGAGGGGCGGCAGCTCCGCCTCAGCGCGCCCGCAGCGGCAGCGGCGGCGGCCGGGCCGAGCCCGCTGCGAGCCCCGCTGCAGCCCAGCCCCTGAGGCGAAGCGCTCCGGCCCCCGGGCTCTGGAGCCGGCAGCGCCGGGACACCGACGGCAGAGCTCCCGCCGCGGCCGGAGCGCCACGTCGGCGCCGGCAGACACCGAGGGGCAGCGAGCGCCGTGCGAAGGAAGCCACGGGCAGCTTTGGGAAGGCCGGCACAGCCCCGCAAGCAGCGCCCAGAGAGTCGTGTCTGCCCGGCCGGGAGGCGCGGCCGCTCCGCTGCACAGGCAGCTCCGGCCGCGGGCAGCGGCGCCACCGGCGGCACCCCCGGCCTGAGGGGAAACGCGCGGCCCAGCAGCTCGGGCCGGGGCGGCTCCGGCACCGCTTGGGGCAAGGCGGCCTCCCGGCCTGGCCACGGAGTCACGGAGCCCCCAGAGTCACTGGCGATGGAAAAGACCTCCGCCTTCAGCGCGTCCATCCTGTGCCTGATCCCAACCATGGCGGCCAGGCCAGAGCACTCAGTGCCACCTCCAGCCGCTTCCTTGGACCCCTCCTTGGCCCAGCGAGTCCACCACCTCCTTGGGCAGCCCCTTCCGAGGCCTGACCACCCTTTCCATGAGGAAGTTGCCCGTGTGCCCCAAGACGAGCTGGTGAGGAAGCAGAGCCGCTGAGCAGGAAGCTTTGCCTGGGACTCGGGGAAAACACACCATTTACAGCTCTGGAAGAAGGGCAGCACCACAGGAGGATTGCAGGGATGTCATTGGGGCACGCAGGGAGAAAGGTAGAAAAGTAAAGGCCCAGCTGGAACTGAATTTGGCCAATTCCATGAAGGAGAACAGAAACTGCTTTTACAAAGACATCGGCAACACCGGGAGGAACAAGGACAAACTTGGTTTTTATTGAATGCAGGGAGGACATTGCCACATGGGATGAGGAAAACCCTGAGGTACTGATGCCTCCTCTGGGTGTCCAGAGCTTGTGCTTGCCTGCAGCACCCTCTGGCCTTCCCTCAGTATGAAATTAACAGCATGAAAATAACAGAAAAGGAAAAGGATTCTAAGGGAATAAGAACAGCCAACGAAACAGCATGCAAGGAGAGCCTCGGCTAAAATGGGAGGTGCAAAATTGCTGGCATCCCATTAACTTCTTCAAAGTCTTCCTCCTTACTTCTTCACACTTCTTCTGTGTCTTCCTGGGATGTTTTCCTCTGGTACTCATAGGCATCCCTGAGGCGTTGAATCCATAGCAATTCAGATTTCCTAAATGGGGAGCAGCACTGGGAAGAGCCATGAATAGCAGGGAAACAGGAGCAACACTCGGAGGGGCTCCCTGCCCTTTCCTGCTCTGCAATCTGTGCCTCCTTCATATCCTTCCTCCCTCTCTGTGGAAGTTTTACACAGAACCTGAAAAAATCAGAAAGGGAAATTTGGGAGAAAAAGAGAAAGCAGCTGCTGATGGAGGCTGTGCGCAACAGGGCTGCCTGTGCTCTGCCCTGTCTGGGAAGCCGCTGCTGGAGGAGTTGGGAAGGGCCATTTCCAGCGCTGCAAAGCAATGGCGTGAGCGAGGTGAATGGGGAGAAAAAGGCTTCTGGACATCCCATCCCCAGAGGGCCCTGCTCCTGCTCTGTAAGCAGGGAGGTTTGGCAGGGAGGGCTGCAGCAGGCGCCAGCACCTCTTCCTGCTCAGGGGTGTGTCGGCAGAGCCTAAGTTAGAAGATGGGGAGCCCCAGCAGGGATGGCAATGGCTGGCAATGCAGGGAATGAGCCCTGCATGCAAAAGGCAACTGGAGAGGATGGGAGTGAGTTCCTCACCAGCCACTGTGGGGAGGGAGCAGGGAAAAACAGGGCAGAGGCATCAGCAGAGGAGACCGTTCTGGGAACACAGAGGTATTGCTGGTGATCACAAAAATTTGGGAGTGCACCAGAGCCCAAGGCATCCATCCCAGCGCCGGTGTGGGAAGGGCTGGTTGGGCTGGGAGCCCCTGGCCGTGCCCAGCGCTGTCGCTCAGGAGCCGCTTTCCCGGGGCTCCCCCAAACGCGACGTCTTGGAAACACAGCCGGGGGAGTCCCGGGCAGCGGCACCTGCGCGGCTGCAGGGCTCCAGGAGGAGTTGCTCTGTGCAGGAAAGACTCTTGGTGGCACAGCAGTGGCACGGGCAGGGAGCACTTACCTTCTCAGCCACGATTCCCTGGCGTGGCCGGGTGGGGAATCAGGTTCACTACGTCGGGAGCACTTCTGGGGATGGAAAATGGAAGATTTCTAGAATCAGTTTTCCTGTAAAACTCTTCCAGACAGGAGAGAACAAAAGCTCTCATTGCTGTGTGGCTGAAGGCAGGAGAGCAAAGCAGAGCCGGGGAGAGCTGGGAGAGAAGGCAGGAAAAGCTTCCCCCAGGCAGGCTGGGCCCTGCTGAGCTGGGTGCTGTGGATGCTGCCACAAGCTCCAGGCTTGGAAAAACATCTCCTGTGCTACCCAGCAATACAGGGGCATCTGGGCACTGCAGCTACAAGACAGACAGCTGTGTGTCAAACAAGATATTGACTTACGTGGAAGACACACGTCAGTATCAGCAAAGCGAAGATGAAGAAAAACAGGAAAACCACAAACATGATCACGTACACCACAGCCTCTAGTTCCTGCCGTGGAGAAAGGAAGGAAGATCATGTGGGTAAGAGGATTCCTTCCATTCTCCTTCCTTCCATTCTCCCTTGCCTAGAAGGACACACGCAGCAGCGCCTGCAGCTCTCCTACCTTCTCGGTGAGTTTCTTGCCCTTCCCCAAGGCCATGTGAATTATCATGTTCTCTTGCAGACGACACTGGTCCGTGGGATCAAAGGCTCCCTGGTTCTCCTTTCTCTCACTGAGCACGTTTAGAAGCAGCCTGGTCTTCAAGACCATCTTGGTACAGGCCTGCTTGAGCTGGGGCAGGCTGCAGTCCTTCCTTAGAGCTCGCTCCACGTGGGCCATGAATGTCCGCAGGCCTTTGTGTGCCTCCAGCAACTGCCAGTGCTGATCAACACTTGTTTCCAGTTCTTCTGGGACTGGCACCAGGTCTGGACTTTGGGGGCTCCAAGGTTTATTGAGGAGCATGTAGTCTTCCTCCTCTGTGGTGTCAGGGATGATCAGGAGGTGCCTGTCTATAGAGGATTGCTCCTCTTCAGCCGTGGCTCCTCCTCTGCTGCTCGCAGCGGGGCGGCTCTGAACCAAGGGGTCAGAGAGAAAATCCAGGTTCCTGTTTAGACCCTGGTCAGCTATGGACCTTCGCTCCACTTTCACAGGTCTCCAAACCTCGTAGAAAAGTGGATTATATCCAGCCCGATACTGGCTGTCCTTCTCCTTGTGCCATTTGTGTGTCCTGACGTAGTGCTTCTTGGGAGCTGGACCTTCCTCCTCATCTGTGTCTTGTGCAGTGATGAAGGCATCGTCAGCACGTTTTAATGCACCAGCTGCAGGCCAGGGGTTTAATCCTTCCGAGTATGAAAGTGACTCCATCTCTTGATCCCAGCTTGAGGGTGTCTTTTCCACCACATGCTTCAGCCAGGCAGGCTGGGGCTGGTGTGGGACAATGCTTTCCACAGTCTTGATGCTTTCAGCCTTGTGCACCTTCTTCTTGAGCTTGGCCCTCAGGTCATCAGCACTTCTTTGGCCTTCGTGCCCCAAGAGATGCTGAGGGGGATATAAATTTGGTCTGGAACTGTCCAGGCTGCTGACATCGCCCTCCGTGCTCAGGGCCAGGGCAACCACAAGTGTCACCGTTCCATCATCTCCCAGTGAAGGCTCCTTGGGCTTGCGGCTCAACACTGGGCTGCTGTTCAGCTCTCTGCCTTGTTCCATGTCCATTGGTTCTTCCCGTGCCTGTAGCGCAGTTGTGTGAGCTAGAGAACACCGAGAGGGCAGATCAGCGGCTGGGCACAAGCACAGGCTCAGAGGCTACCTGGAGCAACGGGAGCTGATCTCAAGGCCAGGGAGTGCAAAAGCAGAGTGGGGGGAAGTGTTGTGGAGAGGACAAGAGCCCTTTGATCCATCCCATTTTCCCCTTGGGGCAGAGCAGAGAGCTGGTTCTTTCCTGGTGTCTCCTGGGGTTCTGTTTGGAGGGGAAGGAAACATCCCTGGGGAATGGGTTGGTTGTCACAGAGCTTCCCACAGCTCCAGAAGAGCAGGCTTGGGTTGCTCTGCAGGAGCCAGTGAAGAGCCAGAGAGCCCAGAGGAAAGATCAGCACTGCAACAGGGGCACAGACTGGCAGGGGAAGAAAGCCCAGGGACTCCTTTGCTCCGGGGCCCTTCCCAAGAGCAGCAGCTCAAGGAAAAACTTCCTCAGGGGCACCAGAGCTCTGGAACTGTGCTATGGGCTGAGCCAGGGAGAGAAGTGAGCTCCCTGGGGACCTTGGAAACCTGGCTGTCTCTGTTTGCCTGGCCCGGCTGTGGACAGGATGTTCTGTGCCCTGTGCCCAGCTAGAGCAGGACGGAGCTTTGCTCCCCGTGCACAGGCCAAAGCGGGGATGACAATGCTTGGTGTTCAGCCTGCGGAGCGCATCACGGGCCCTGCCCTTTGTCCTGCAGTGGCCGGTGGCGTGGCAGAGAAAGCAAGCTGTTAGGGGGATCACCAGATCTCCTTATGGGCAGACATTGCCTTCCAGCACCAGGGAAGGGCGCGGGGCATTCCTGCTTTCCTTGCCCGGGGGGCATGGTGTGGATAGGGAAGTCCTAGGTTTGGTGGGCCCCGTGAGCTCTTCTTTCTCCAGGCAGTATGTGACACACAAGATGTGTACAATCACCAGGAACTTCCCATGCCGAGGTGTTTTGTCCAAGACCTGTACTCCAAGGGGAGATCAGGACCCCCCTGCAGCACAGGGCAGTGCTGCAGCATCTCTCCAGGCTCAGGGGAAATGGCACTTTGAGCTCCCCCAGCCCTTCCAGACACCAACCGCACTGCAGGGCGCTGGTGCTGCACAGCTTCTGGCACAGGAACTGGATGGTCCTGCAGCGGCTCTCGGTCCGGGGACGCTCCTGGCACAGGCAGCAGGCCGCCTCCTTGGGCACTTGGCTAAAGACAAGAGGGGATATTGCAGGAACACCTGGCCACCCAGTCCATGGCTCCATCAGAGCCCAACTCAGGGAACGCACGGATACCATGCATGGGGGTTGTGCTTCACTGTGTGCCACAGCTCTGGGAAAGGCCCCTGACTCCCCATGCAAAACTTTGAAAAGGGGATTTTAACCTGGAAAGTAGAAGTGCTCCCAAAATACCATGTGACACAGAAATGCACCCGCCTGAAGTTCAAACTCCCCTGTGAGAAACCTGCAGCAAGTCACCCGAAAGGTGAAATTCTGCCTCTGAGCTGGTGAGTTTTGGCACGTTCCCAGAAGGAACAGCAAGTCTGGAGCCTACTGGGCTTGTTCTGGTTTTGTGGCACACAGATTGGTTTCCCAAATAGAGCCCTTGTCCCAGCACTCGGGGCCTGCTGGTGGCTGGGGCTCAGTGGCACACACTCACAGGGTTTCCAAGCTCACTGTGGACTGCAGCAGCAGCAGCAGCGTCTGTGGGGTCACTTGGGTGGCACTCAGGTCTCTGCAAGCATTGGAAAGAGCTCATGAAATTCGGCGGTGACACTGCCAGAACTCTGCTCTGAGAGCAGAGGGCCCAGGGCCCTGATGATGGTGGTGCTGCTGGCAGAGGCATCCACTTGTGCCTGCTCCAAGAGAAGCCATTCTGGAGCCCAGCTTCCCTCTGCCTCGCCCTGCTCTAAGCCAGCCGGTCGGAATCAGGAGGGCAATCCTGCAGCTCTCGTGGCAGACAGATGCCACCGGAAAGGATTGCCCCTCTCCCGACTCTCCTGCTGCTCTCCCCTGAGGGCACCTGAGTCCCTGAAGGAGGCAGGAGCCTGGAGCTGCTGGCACGAGTGCAGTTAATTCCCAGAGCCCTGCGGCCTCTCCACCTGGCCCCAGACCTGGATGGGCCCTCATCCCTGAAAGTTTGTGTCCCAGTTCCTGGGTTGCTTTGCAGCTGGGGACACACCAGCACTACTTGGCCTTTGTTTTGCTCTGCTGGAGCCGGGCTACTTGTGTCTCCAGCAGACTCGGGCTGCGCAAGGGGGAGATTTGCTGAGGCACTTGCACTGCTTTCCTGAGAACGGGCCACTCCAGAGAGACACAGGTCTTTTTGGATCTGCTCCAGATGAGCCAATACTTACAGAGAGCTCACAGAGGGCAGCTTGAAGAAGGCAGCGTCATCAATGACAGCCAGCGGGTTGTGGCTGAGGATCCTGAGAAACAACAGAGCTCTGTCAGGCGAGGATGGCGAGGATGTGAGCTGCGTGTGCCGGGCTCGTGGGGACGGCCTGGCCGCTTTCAAGGAAGCCTTGCAGGAGGTGAGCAGGGCAGGGGAAAGGGCCATTGCAGCTGCACACTCCTGGTGCTCCCTGGCTGACATCCACGCTCAGAATCAGGACTTTCCATGGGGTAAGTTTGCTTTTGCCTACAGACCTGGCAGAGGCCCTGCAGAGACTCGCCCTGACGGGCCTTTAGGCCTGCTGCCACTTACAGCTTCTGGAGGAACTGCATCCCATGCCAGGCCTGGAAAGTGCCGCTGCGGATCCGTGTGAGGCCATTCCCGGAGAGGTTTCTGGGGAAAGAGGAGGTCACACACAGGAATCGGGCCTGCCCTACAGAAAGAGGGGGCAAAGCGGGATCTCTTTGCAGGAAAGGTGCAAATGCAAGGTGGAAGCGGGAGGAAACTGCTGCTTTCTCAGTGTTTGTAGCCTGCCCAGGAGAGGAAGCAAAGGGCACGCGTGCTGAACTCTCTTTCTGTTCCACGATGCAGCCGAGGCTGCGAGAACTGGCTGCTCTGATGGCTGCGTGTGGACAAGCCCCCTGGGCTCTGTCCTCTGGCGTGGCCTTCCAGCCATCGGCATTGACCTCTGCAGCTCAGCTGGGCTCTGGGCAGGGCAGATTTAGGGACTGTGGGGAAAAGAACAGGAGCATTTTCCTGCACAGCAAGGATGCCCAGTGCAAAGGCTGAGCTGAAGAGACTAGAAAGAAACTTGATCACTCACAGAAACTTCAGGAAAGGCAGTGGCTCAAAAGCCCGTTCCTCAATGGACAGGATCTCGTTGCAGGACAAATCCCTGTTCCAGTTAGAACAACAAATGTCACTTCCATTTGCCCTGTCGCTTTTACTTGCCTCTGCAGCCCACATCCCAGGAGGGACAAAGGGCACGTGCCCGCGGCCTGAGCAGCAGGGCCCCAGCGAGCCCCCCGGCGCCGTGGGCAGGGCACAGTGCTTACAGGTGCTTCAGCAGGAACAGCCCTTCCAGGGAATGTCTCTTCACAGCCCGCAGCTCATTGTCCCTGAGCACTCTGCAAGGAGACACAGGGACATTGTGGCAGCGGCCACTGGCCAGCAGCAAATGGGATCGTCCTGGGAAAATCTCCTGTTTCAGCAGCGCGACTGAAGCATCGCTCTGGGTCACTGCAGGGATCGTCCCCACTCCTGGCCAGAGCAGGCCCTTGCTCCTGGCCGGCTGAAGCTGACCACAGCTTGATCCCAGGGCAGACAGACACGGGGATGGTGCCCTGGGCTGCAGCAATTCCTGCCCTGCTGGGAAGCTGTGGTGATTCACACCCCTCCTTGCAGAGCAGCCTAGCTTTGAATTCCAAGGGAAGTGGGTGGTGTGGGGGCTGCTGCTCCAGCCCCAGACCAAAGGATGCAAAATCCCCAAACTCCTGCCATTTGAAATGCTGCAGGGCACTTACAAGGTCTCAGTCCATGGGTAGTCCTTCCAGGCTTGCTTTCCAACAGCAGCGATGGAGTTCCCAGTGAAATCTCTGCAAAGAGACAAAAGACCCGGTCCCCCCTCAGGAAAACCCATTTCCCTGCCATTCGCCTGCTGAGCTGGAAGCGGGCTTTGCCTGGAGAAGGCACAGTGTGCCCAGCCTGGCTTCACCCTCATGCCGAGCTCAGGCCCCCCCATCTCTGGCCAGGGAGTGCCCCGGCTGTCCCGGGTGGGCTTTGCAGACACAGGGAGCTGAGGAGGGGCAGCCACAGGGCTCGGTGGGGCCGCGGGACTCACAGCACAGTCAGGGCTCGGCGGCGGCTGGCCGGGGGCACGGTGACCAGGCCGGCGTGGCCGCAGTTCAGCTGCCCACGGCCTGGGCAGCGGCACGGCTCTGGGCAGAGCTTCTTGGCCGCTCCCGGCGAGGGGGCTACTGCCAGCAGCAGGGCCAGCAGGAGCAGAGCGCGCACGAGACGCATCACCAGGTCCATGGCGAGGCAGGACTGGCTGCAGTCACCTGGGATGCAGGCCTGAGCTGGAGCCGTGGCAGTTCCTGTGTCACAGTGGTGCTGTCGATGTCACAGTGCTCCTTCTCATGTCACTGTAGCATTGCTTGTGTCACCGTGGTGGTGCTTCAGAGCTCGCAGCAAACGGCAGTTCAGGCCATGATGTCACCAAATGACTCTGTCTCAGAGCCGTCAATCTGCGGAATCATGGAACGCATTGGCTTGGAAGGGGCCTTGAGCTCCATCCAGTGCCACCACTGCCATGGCAGGGAAACCTCCCGCTGGCCCAGGCTGCTCCAAGCCCCCTCCAACCTGGCCTTGGGCACTTCCAGGCCTCCAGGGGCACCACAGCTGCTCTGGGCACCCTGTGCCAGGGACTCCCTGCCCTCACGGGGAAGAATTTCTCCTGAACACACGATCTAAGCCTGCTCTGTGGCACTGTGGAGCCATTCCCACTTGCATTGGCTTTGTGTGGCCAGGTGTTGGCATGGGTTTGGGGCTGCAGGTGCTGTTGAAATTTCTTTTGCTTCTCATTATCCTGCTCTGATTTTCTTGGCAATAAATGCACTGAATATCGCCAAGTTCTGTCTGTTGTGTCCATGCTGGTGACCGGGGAGGGATCTCTCCCTCTCTTGCAGTAAAGAGATGAGCCTTTCTCTTATGAACAAGTCCATCGTTTAACGAGAGTCTCTAAGGTAGAGGCGAGGTGCAGGGGTACGCTTAGGGGGTTGGATCACTAGGAGAGGCCCCAAGGGGATGGTAAGGAGCCAAACCCCAGCATCAGACGGTCCTAGGGGTGCAGGTCTAGGACGTTGATGCAGAAAGCTGTGAATGTAGTGAGTTTACTCGGGTAAAGGAGAGTGTGAGTAGTCCCATCCCATAACCTACTCCTTGGAGTGAAAGAGGAAGTGTGAAAGGGATCAATAGGAGCTTGAGTTAAATTAAGGGGGGGGGGGGGAAAGGCTTGCATTAAAGTTATATATTTTGTTAGGAAAACACTTTAAGCTGTTTGTAGGTTTGTGTTGCCCGTCTGTAGATTTCCGTTCGGGTAGGGGCACCTTTGGGGTTTGAGTTATTTATTTAAGGATGGGTCAGTGTTTTGGTAAAGGAGGTCCCCTAAAAGGGAAAAAGTAGGTGAAAAGTATCCCCCTAGACAGTCCACTAGGACAGTTATTAGACCATTGGGAGTCTCAGAAAGCCACTAAAACCCTTGACTATATTAAAATGGTTTATTATTGTACTGAAGTTTAGCCAAAGCTAAAATTACAAGGCAAGTGGCCCTGGTATGGAACTCATGATCCATGGATCTGTTCCCAATTAAACCACTATTTAAGAACACAAGAGACTCCTGATATAGAGCAATTAACATATACTGCCTGCTGGCAGACGGGGGACATGAGTAAAGGAAGTGTGAGGATCTGTAAATTAAAGAATAAAGAGGAAGATAAGGAGGAAAGTGAGGGGGGACAAGCAGCCATCAAGACCTGGGATCCCCTAGATCACCTACCACCTCCTCTTCCTCCCATTTACCCAGCCCTGAACCCTAATCCCTTACCTGCTCCCCCAGCAGTGATCCCACTACTACCCCCTCCTAATGTCTCTATACAGGATCCAGTGGGCATTTCAAATCAGGTAGATAGTTCCTTGGACCTAACATTTACACCTGGGGGGAACTAAACTCCATCCTTAATATCTTGTTTTGTCCTGAGGAGGTCAGGATGATCAGGGCAGCAGGAATATGGATCTGGGAGAGGGAAAATAGGATAGGGCCTCCTGGAGACCTAAAGATGCCTTTGGTAGATCCTGGGTGGCATCCAAATCGAGAAGAAGGCAGAAGGAATAGGAGAGACTACGGGTCTCTGGTGATTAAAGGTATAAAGGAGTCTGTTCCCTGAAGTAGTAATACCAAACTTGCCTTTGAGGGTACCCGAGAAAAATATGAGACCCCAGCGAGTTGGCTTAATAGATTAAGGAGGAATTTTCAGTTATACTCTAACATAGATCCTGACAGCCCAGAGGGTCAAGTACTTTAAAAGGTACAATTTGTTACGAAATCTTGGCCGGACAATCGGAAAAAGTTAGAAAAGATTGAGGACTGGCAAGAAAAAGGTATAAATGAGTTGTTAAAGGAGGCTTTGAAGGTGTACTTAAGGAGAGAAGAGGAGAAAACCAGAGCGAAAGCTAGGATAATGGTAGCTGTTGCTCAAGAAAGTTTCAGGGCCGGTAGTGAACAACCAGAAAGATCTCCAGGAATAAATCAAGGAATACCCGCACCCTCGGGAGGGGGATATTGGGAAAAATCTGGACTTAGAAATGATGGGGAGAGACCAAGAAGGATAGAAGGAACACCTAATGATAGGGCATGTTACTACTGTGGAGAGGTCGGACATTTCAGGAGAGATTGCAAGAAGATATGGATAGATGAAACAATTGCCCAGGAGCAGGAGGCCTTAGAAGGTGTCCTGAAGGGTGATGATTAGGGGTGTCAGGGGCTCTGTCTGTTGAGGGATCCAATGAAAAATCATGAAGAGCCCCTAGGAAATTTTAATGTGGGTCCCCAAGATGAAAACTTTGAATTCCTTGTAGATACAGGAGCTGATAGATCAAGTATTAATAAATTACCAATGGGAATGACCATTGGGAATAAAACCTGTGAAATACTAGGGGCAGAAGGGAAACTATTTAGAGCTCCAATTGTAGAGAATGTAAAAATAGAAGGAAATTCTAGGCAATGCATTGTAGATATAATTTATTTGCCTAACTCGGAAACCAACCTGTTAGGAAGAGACTTACAAGTCCTGTTGGGAGTGGGGCTTATACTGGAGAATGGGAAAATGGTGGTCAGATTTATGAGATGAACTCAAAGGGATTTAGAAGAGATTCATCCCGAGGTGTGGGCAGAAGGAGGAAAATATGGATATTTAGATATTCCACCAACAAAGGTAGAAGTGCACAAAGACACTCCTCCCATACGAGTGAAGCAGTATCCGATATCATCAGAAGGAAGGAAGGGACTGGTACCTGTGATTGAACACCTATTAAGGGAAGGTATTTTAGAGCCGTGTATGTCCCCACATAACACCTCCATATTAGCTATTAAGAAGGCTGAGGGAAAATATAGACTGGTTCAGGATCTAAGAGAAGTGAATAAGAGAACTATTGCAAGACACCCAGTGGTGCCTAGTCCATATACACTGTTGAGTCAGATCCAAGAGACCACACGTCATTTACAATCCTAGACTTATAAAATGCTTTTTGGCCATACCCTTTGGCAGAGGAGTGCCGGGATTGGTTTGCATTTGAGTGGGAACATCCAGATAGGAACCGGAAAATGCAGCTAAGGTGGACACGCTTACCTCAAGGATTTACTGAATCTCCTAACCTGTTTGGGCAGACCCTAGAAGAATTGTTAGATCAATTCCATCCTAAAGAAGAAATAAAAATATTGCAATACATTTATGATCTAATTATATCTGGGAAACGAGAAAGTGAAGTCAAAAGTGTTAGTATACAACTATTAAATTTCTTAGGGGCTGAAGGTATAGAAAGATAAATTGCAATTTGTAGAACCAGAAGTCACTTATCTCGGGCACGTGATTGGAAGAGGGTATAAAAAACTGAGCTCTGAGAGAATAACAGGAATCCGGTCTATTTCAACCCCTAAAACAAAGAGAGACGTAAGAAAGCTCCTGGGACTATTTGGATATTGCAAATTGTGGATAGATAATTACACACAGAGTGTAAAATTTTTGTACAATAAATTGGTGGACCAAGTGTTGTGGTTTGACATGGAAAAAGAATTTTCTCGGAAGGAAGAGGTCAATTTGGATATTGACCAATTGAAGGGATGGACACGCCTCTGAGAACACAGAGGGGTTAAAAGCAGAATTCCAAGGAGAACTCACTCTCTTTGGTTCCAGTCAGCGTGCAGTGCAGGCTCTCCTCTGCCCGGCCCGTGGCCTGACTGAGGTAAGGCCGAAGGGTGGAGGGACTGGAACCCCCTGCAATGGAAGGGTGGAGAAATCTGCCATGTCTCCATTCCCCCACTAGAGCCAAGAGAGAAAGAGAGAGAGAGAGAGAGAGAGAAAGAGAGAGAGAGAAAGAGACAGCGGCAGTTTTGTCAGCAGCACACCGCAGGGAAGGAGAAGAGCGGGGGGGCGGCAAGGTGCCCAGCCACCTGTGGGAGCTGCAGCCTGGGCCCAGAGCCATCCTTGGGAGTCAGGACTTTTAACCCTTCCTTGAGAAATTAAAGTGTTGTGAAATATTACTCCTCCACGTTTTGAAAGAGAGGAAGAGAGACAGCTTGGACCCTGGGATGTTGGAAGGGGAAATTCTAGGAGATGATGGAGTGGCTTTTTGGCTGGACTTTTTCTTGGTAGCCACAGACTGAACAGATCTTCTCCTCCAAGAGGGACTGTATTTTAGGAGGATGCTGGTGAGCCAAGAGGCCTGCTTCAGCTGGGAAAAGACAGAAGTGGAGCGAAGAGAAAAAAGTTAGGGAGGTTTGTGGTGGTGCCCCCTGTCTTCAGAGAAGGAGAAGAAAAGAAGATATCTGTTCTTGGACCCTCGGGGAAAACGGGGAGACGGTGGTCCCAAAAATGAAAAACTGAACTGTTGTTTTTTCCCCTCTTGGCAGGGCACCCTTGAAAGGAAAAATCCTAAAAGCTGTCTGTCCATCCCTGCATTGGTGGTGAGAGCACTGTGCATGGAAAGGAGAGGGTCCCCAAGGCAAACTTTTTCTCCAGGCGGTGCCATGTGTGACATGGAAATACAGGATGTGGCAGCTGTGTTTCTTGGGGGGTCTGTGGCACGGGAGGGACTCCTCGGTTCCCTCGACGGACTGAGTATCGATTGTCTGGAGGGTGGAAACCTGATTGGGGTCCAGGTTGTGTCTCACTGTGGTTTGATGGAGTTGGGTGGTGGGAGGAGGAATGCTTTGAAAGGTTTTAATTTAGAATTTTGTCTGGTTTTGTTCCTTTATTTTTTCTTTTATAGTAATATAGTAGTAGCAGTTTAATAAAGTTTTTTCCCTTGTTATTAAGTTTGGGCCTGCTTTTGCTCTGTTCTCGATCCCATTTCTCAGCATTCAGTTGAGAAGTTGCATTTTCCTGGGGGCGCTGGCATTGTGTCAGTGTCAAACCATGACACCAAGAAGCAATTAAACGGGCGGCAGATGATGACCAGCAATTACAAGATCTAAAAAATCAATTATCTTCAGCCCCAGTACTAAGTTTGCCTGATCTTAGAAAGGAATTTGATCTCTTTGTAAGTGCAGAGGAAGGAATTGCCTGGGGAGTTTTTACCCAGGAATGGGGAGGGTCTTGAAAACCTGTGGCATTTTTATCAAAATT
The DNA here is from genome assembly GCF_050655825.1 of Lonchura striata. Classification (NCBI taxonomy): domain Eukaryota; kingdom Metazoa; phylum Chordata; class Aves; order Passeriformes; family Estrildidae; genus Lonchura; species Lonchura striata. The sequence goes on along the minus strand of NC_140729.1, from coordinate 11,257,668 downwards.
ACTAGACCCTGTAACTAGGGGCTGGCCCACCTGTCTGCAGGCAATTGCAGGAGCATTGGTTCTAGTTGAAGAAGCTCAGAAATTAGCATTGCAGGGAAAGATTAAAGTGCACACACCACGCGATATTAGAACAGTTCTCAGCCAAAGGGCACAGCAATGGCTTATGACTCTAGGATCTTAAGCGATGAGATTATATTAATAGACACTAACAATTTAGACCTTGCTACCTCTGAATGTCTTAATCCTGCCCAATTCCTTTCTGGGGAACCAGAGGACAACTTAGAACACGAGTGTCTTGAGTTAATAAATATGCAAACAAAAGTGAGGGAAGATCTTGGACATATGCCTTTACCCTGTGGGAGGGTGTTGTTCATAGAAGGGTCCTCCAGAGTGATTGCTGGAAAAAAGGCTTCTGGGTATGCAATAATAGATGGCAAAGATATGGAAGTTTTAGAAAAAGGAAAACTGGCTCCAAACTGGTTCAGCCCAGTGCTGTGAAGTCTATGCATTAAAGAGGGGACTAGATCTATTAGAGAAAGATTATGGCACTATTTATACAGATTCCCAATATGCATTTGGCATAGTCCATACATTTGGTAAGATCTGGGAGGAATGGGGATATCTAAATTCTAAAGGCAAAAATTTGGTACACAAAGAGCTAATAAAGTTAGTACTGAAATCCTTGCAGAAGCCAACAGAAATAGCAATAGTGCACATAAAAGGACACCAGGAAGGAGACACCTTAGAAATAAAAGGGAATAAACGTGCTGACCAAGCAGCTAAGGAGGCAGCCCTAGAGTCAGGGGAGCCAACTAAGATTTTCAAGCTCGAAAAGAAAACCGGACAGAAAGAAGATGAAGTAAGGCCAATATTCAGTGAAAAAGAACAAAAAGCAATAGAAGAACTTGAGCTACACCAAGGGGAACGTGGAGAATGGTTAACCCAAGATGGAAGGATGTCTCTAAACCAAGCATTGGCACGGAAAATACTAACAGAAATACATGAACTAACACATTGGGGAACTCAAGGACTATGCGACCATTTCCTCAGAGAAAATATTTGTATCGGAGTGTACGATCTGGCCAAATCAATAATTAAAGACTGCGTAATTTGTCAAAAGATAAACCAAAAGGTAATGAGAAAAGTAGAACCTGGAGGGAGAGAATTGCCTCTAAGACCATTCCAAAATATTCAAATAGACTTCACTGAGATGCCGCCGGTACAGGGATATAAACATCTATTGGTAATAGTAGATCACCTCACCCATTGGGTAGAGGCTTTTCCTACCAAAAAGGAGACTGCAGAAGTGGTCACAAAAATAATCCTGGAAGATATCCTTCCCCAGTATGGTTTAGTCAGCACTATTGATTCTGATAGAGGACCTCACTTTGCTGCTCAGGCCTTACAGTGGGTAACTGAAGCTTTGGGAATGAAATGGAGACTGCACACTCCATGGCATCCCCAGAGCTCAGGCAGAGTTGAAAGAATGAATCAGACACTCAAAAATGTGTTAACAAAATTAATAGCTGAAACCAAATTAAATTGGCTCAAGTGTTACGTATTAGAACAAGGCCTAGAGCAGACATAGGGGTTTCCCCCTACGAGATGACGTTTGGGCTTCCCTTCTGAAAGTAGAACCAAAGATTGCTTTGTAAGTGGTTATAAGCTGTTAAGAGATTTACTGTGACTAATGTTGTAAGTGTTAAGAATTGTTCCCAGTTAAAAAAACATACAAGTGTTAAAGAACTGAAATCCCCCATATAGAAAATCAGAAGAAATTTCTCCTACTGAGCCTTCCTAAAAAGGTGATAAAAATGAACAAATAGAGAGTGAGACAGTTCATGGTGAGAGACTCTACTAAATCCCTAGGAAGACCTCAGATCCAAGAGGCAAGACCAGGGGGAGCCAGCATGGGGAAAACAGCCCCTACCTGACTCTTGGGAAAGCTAGTGCTACTGCTGCTGATGAGTGGTACCCTCAGCAGAGAGAGGAACCCTGCACCAAATGCTATCATCCCATCTATGATGGAGATGACCTGAGGTCCCTATTTAGAGTTCACACTAGTATAAACCCAGGCTGTTTCAATCACTCTCAATTAATCACCTGTCAGGAGGACGGGAAAGTTTATTGTACTACCAGAAATACAGCCTCTTAGGCAGCGCCTGCTTGGGAAGTGCCCAGTAGGAGAACCCTGGTTCTGTTTTGAGCACAAGGGACTGAAAGACCTAATAAAGGAAAAACAATGAATGTGGAAAGAAGATAGTTCTGACATCCCCTTAGGGAAGAACCTATTCATTGATTTGGTTGAAAAGATTAGTAGAGAGTTAAAATTAACTGAATGCTGGGTTTGTGGAAGTAACCAAATGACGGAAATTTGTCCTTGGGAGGGGATTAGTTTAAGCCCACTAGAAATTTTAAGATGGAAGCAAACTAAACCACAATATGAACTTTTGGCATCAAGGGGGAGGAAAAATGGGATCTAAAATCAAAAGTAACAGGTGAAGAATGTATACTGAGAACCAGAAGGAGATATAACATCCCTGAAGGAAAAATGGCATGTAAGAGATATCTAATAGTAAAGAATTTAGAGACTGAATGGATCCCAAGAGAGCCCCATACATACTGGGCCATTGGGAGAACAGAAAAGGGATGCATATATCACGAAGGATATCAGCTCCACAAGTGCACAGAAAAATGGATAAACGCCTTCTGGGGAATTAAAGAACTGTCAACATTTTGGGAATTCCCCACTGAAAGTAGGGATGGGTTCTGGCAAGTCCCAGGGTATCTATTTTGGATCTGTGGACACACAGCATATACAAGACTCCCAGGGGACTGGGCAGGGAGTTGTACCATCGGAGTCATCAAACCAGCCTTTTTCCTCTTACCTAAGAAATCAGGAGCACATCTAGGAGTCCCAGTGTATGATGACTTGAGAAAAGACAAAAGAAAGAAAAGGGATATAATTGATATGGGAGGTACACAAACATGGAAAAATAAAATATGGACTGCAGAGGAAATCATCCAAACTTATGGGCCAGCTACATGGGCTCAGGATGGATCCTGGGCCTACCGTACTCCTATTTATATGTTAAATAGAATAATCAGGTTCCAAGCAGTGCTGGAAAAAGTTTCCAATCGAACAGCATTAGCATTTGAACATGTAAGTGACCAACTATCCCAAACAAGAACAGTGATCTATCAAATTAGATTGGCTGTAGATTACCTCTTGGCAGATGAGGGCGGAATATGTGGGAGATTCAACTCTTCAGAGTGCTGCTTGGAGATTGATGATAAAAGTGCAGAGATTAAGAACACCTCTAAAGAAATCTGAAAATGGGCTTATGTAGGGAGTCAAGAGTGGACACCTTTGATAAATAGTAACTGGTGGGATTAGTTCTGGTCATTTAAAGGAACATGGTGGAAAAAAGTCTGTGTTTAACACTGTCTGTTCTACAACTGGATTGCTGGTTTTGCTCTGTCTGTTCCCCTGTTTAGTTCGAATTTTAACTTCCACAGCCCAAGCAAGTATCAAACTTCCCAAGGCGGCTAACCAGAAGCAAATAAAAATTATGTTAATGCAAAGCCAGAAGCAGAAACATGAGAATGCAAAAGAAATATACAGTGAATACCAAAGGCTCAGGAAATTTTATTTCCAAGAGCCAGAAACAGCAAATTGATGCGGGCATCCACCCGATCAAAGAAATAGAGGAGGGACTTGTTATGAACAAGTTCATCGGTTAATGAGATTAAAGTAGTTAATGCATTTACAGTTAAATGCTAAACCCTTGTTTACCCCTACTGTTGACTACCTTACATACACCCTGGTTGCGTCCCTCGGGTATTCATTCCGCTGCTTTACAAAATTGTGAAAACTGCATTGACTTGTTTTTTCATCAAATAAAAGGGCGGGGAGGGGGTCGGGGCATGGAATTTGCAGGCTTGGGCAAGGCTGGTAGCCGCAAGCAAAGATTGTGACAGATCTTGCAGGACTGGCTGGAACTGATAACCGCAGTGGAAGGAGACCCATCACCCCCACTTGTGCTGGATAAAAAGGGACTGAAGAAAAGGAAAGGTTGTCAGCTTTTGGCGGAACACAGTCTCCCCAGCTGCACCCAGCGCTGTTTGCTTGCTATCGCTTGCTGTAATTAATAAAATTATTAATTGATCTTAAAAGGCTAAATCAAATTGTTCGCCTCAATTTATAACAAATTTGGTGCCGTGACTCGGATCGGAACACCCAGAGAGGAGGTCTCCTGAGGAGGCGCCCCACTGCCTTTGCTTTAACAGTGGCCTTACGGGGACACTCCTCCCCGGACTCCAACCGACGAACCTAAAATCCGATAGCAAGCAAGGAACTGCCGGCTACCCCCTTAATCTTTGTGCACGAAGCCCCAGGCGAAGGCACCGGACGGTGTAAGTATTTTCCGAAGGACCTGGTGTCTGGAGAAGGCCTGTTCTGGGAGAACGGGACCGCTTGGTCGGGGGTCGGGGATCCTGGAGTGTGACGAGTGTGGTGTATGAGAGGGGAGCCAGCAGCTCAGACTCCCCAAGCAAGTGCGGAGCTCATAGTAGTGCGGTTCCCATATCCGGCAACGGACTGGGCCACGAATTGAGGGAAGCAAGTGTGTGTGTGAGAGAAGGCACTCCAGAAGATGGGTCAGAGGAAAAGCAAGCCTGCTGAACCCATGGGTGGGGGAATCCCTGTAAAACTTCCCCATATTCCAGAGGATAGTCCATTAGGCTTAATGATTAAATATTGGAATGCATTTCCTTCTAGGAAGGGAGAAGATAAAGTGAAAATGGCTCATTACTGCATGGAAGTTTGAGAAGGGAAACAAATAAGAGGAGATGCAATCCATGTTAAGGATTTTGTTTTTTGCAGAAGAAAGGAGAATGATTAAGGAAATGGGAATGAGAATCTGGGATGATGAACATCAACAGAGACCATTAGCAGATATTAAATGGCCCCTATAGAATCCCCAGTGGAATAATCAAAACCCGTCACACTGTACCCATATGGGCGATTTGCGAAATATAATAATACAGGGAATAAGGAAGGCTGTCCCTCGTGGACAAAATGTACAAAAGGCATTCAAGGAACAACAAAAGAAGGATGAAGATCCAACTGAGTGGTTGGAGAGGCTGAGAAAAGCCTTTCAATTATATTCAGGAGTGGACCCTAACACTCCTGAAGGAGAGACACTGTTGAAAGTTCATTTTGTGGTAAACTCGTGGGTGGATATTCGAAAGAAGTTGGAAAAGTTAGAAGGGTGGCAAGCAAGGGGGCTGGATGAGTTACTGCGGGAGGCTCAGAAGGTTTATGTTAGGAGGGAGGATGAGAACTACAAAAAGCAGTCTAAGATTATGTTAGCAGCTGTAAGGGAAGGACAGAGGCAATCTCCCCAAAGAAGGGGTGGTGGTCACCCAGGAGGTTTGAGGGGAGCTGGTCGACAGGTGCATGAAGGAAGACAAGGTGGAGGAGATAGGATTGTTTGCTTTTACTGTGGGAAAAAGGGACATATGAAGCAGGAATGTCGACAAAGGATGGCTGATGAAAAGCAGTTTAAGGAAGATTAGGGGTGTCAGGGGCTCCATCTGCTGGGGACAAGAGAAAGAACAGAGCCCCTGGTAAAATTAAAAATAGGTCCCCAGCAGCAAGAATATGAGTTCCTTGTGGACTCAGGGGCGGAAAGATCGACCGTCCAGACCCTTCCCCAAGGGTGTAAGATTTCATCTGAAATAATACAGGTGATTGGAGCTGTGGAGTTGCGTTATTTGTATGTTTTATTATCCCTGTATTATGTATTGGTTTATTCCTTTGTACCCCCGTGTGCAACTTGGTTTATCCCCAGTTTTCCCGCCTTGTCCTCCCTTCCCGCCTTCCCAGTATCTATCCATCACCCTGAAAGAGGCATTTTACCCCCCCCGGGTGCCTTGTCTATCACTCGGTGCCCCTTCCCATCCATCCAGAAGCTTCTACTCAGGGCACCGGGTGATTGGGCGAGGACCTGGGGCTCCCCCCATATCTTTCCCCCATTGGACCCCACCATATCCCCCCATCCCGGAGCCACCCCCTATCCCTATCCCCATTGGTCGTTGGATACCCCTCCCTTACAGTTTATAAGCCAGTGCAAGCACCTTGTGCTTGTTCCTGTTGGCTGGCACCGTTCTAGGATATTTGGCCCCGTTGGGCTACAATAAACTCGGACTTAGCCCCCAGCAGGATCCGCTCTTCATTTACCACCGCGAGACTTGCTAGCGCTGCCCGGAACCCACAAAGGCACTCTCCAAACCCCAGCTGGGAGCGGCGGAGGGTGCCTCCATCGCCCGCCCTCGCCCCACAAGAGCTAGCCGGGGCTGAGAGAAAAGGGATTTGGGGCGGGAGCGCGGCATGGAGCCAAACGGGAACCCTTTGGAGTACCTGTAATCAAGAATGTACTCTTAGAAAGTAACTCCAAATTAGGAATTGGGTCATTTTTATTAGTACCAGAAGCAGATTATAATTTACTGGGAAGGGATTTGATGATTGAATTGGGAATAGGGATAGAGATTAATAAGGGAGAACTGACAGTAAAATTGTATCTTCTCCGGGCTGAGGATGAAAAAAAGATTAATCCAGAGGTTTGGTACACCCCTGATAGTGTAGGAAAATTAAGTATTGAACCCTTTGAAGTAACTATTAGGAACCTGGAGATACCTGTCAGAATTAGGCAATATCCTATATCTAAGGAGGGGAGGCAAGGACTGAAACCAGAAATAGAAAGGCTTTTAAAAAAAAAAAAAAAAAAAGAAGACTTTTAGAACCATGTATGTCCCCTCTTAATACCCCCATTTTACAATGGATTGAAAATTTTAGTAGAAAAGTTAATTTTTTATATGAAAAATTAACTAATGATGGGTTATTGAAATGGAGCACCGATGATGAAGATCAATTAGAGGCATTAAAAACTGAACTAGTCAATGCTCCAGTCCTTAGCATTCCAGATTTGAAGAGATCATTTTACTTATTTATTAATGTAAATGAGGGAGTAGCATATAGTGTATTAGCTCAGGATTGGGCTGGAAAAAACCAAAAAATAACAAAAAAACCCCAAAACAAACAAACAAACAAAACAACAAAAAAACCCCAAGCTTACAGGCGATAGTGGCCGCTGCTCTCCTGGTAGAGGAAGTTGGGAAGATAACCTTTAGAAGTGAGATAAAACTCTTATCTCCCTATAACATTCATGGAGTTTTGCAACAGAAGGCCAACTAATAGATAACAGATGCCAGATTCCTAAAGTATGAAGGCATCCTAGTCTCCTCTCCTAAGTTAAGAAACAATGGGCCTGAAAAATCCAGCCCAGTTTTTTTTTTTTGTATATAAAGAACCAATTACAGAACTAACACATGATTACCTCCAACAGATAGAGGAACAAACAAAAATAAGGCCAGGTCTTGAGGAAGAAAAACTAAAAGAAGAGGCTCAATTATATGTAGATAAGTTCTCTCAAGTTCTGAAAAAAAAAAAAAAAAAAAAATCCGGGTATGCTATAATAGATAAGAAAACATTTAAGACAGTAGAATCTAGTCCCCTTAGCCCCAGCTGGTCAGCCCAAGCATGCAAATTATATGCTGTGCTTAAAGCTCTAAATTTATTGAAAGGAAAAAGTGGGACTATTTTTACTACATCTAAATATGCCTATGAAGTAGTTCATACTTTTAGTAAAATCTGAGCAGAAAGAAGACCACAAGAACTGCAATACGGATGGCCGAGAAAGAGTGGACGTATGCCAGTCGAGTTAAAAATCCAGCCACCATGGATGACCAGTGGAAAGTAGACAGCCAGCCTGGGAATTTGAAGGTTACCATTAAGAAAAATCGATGAACTCTGTGTGCATCATTTAAGTCGATCGCAAAGAAGAACAAAAAGGGATATAATTACCTACTTATTAGTAATTATTTAGTAGTTTATAATAAGGTAGATTATAATTATTATCCTTTCATATGTGTTAGTAATTATTTTAACGATTATTTGATAATTTGTAATAAGGTAGATTGTGATTGTTGTCTTTTTAAGTGCTTTACATGTAAAGTTTGCCAAGAACGGTGGCAGGTCCATTGCCAAGGGGGGAAGCCACCAACTGGGGTCTGAACAGAAAGTGTGTTAAAATCAAGAAAATTGAAAAATCAGTAGATTTGTTTGGAGTCTGAGGACTGGTAAAAAAATACACACCAAAGGAGTGCATCAGGAAACTTTTGTTTCCATATTAACGATCCCACTCCATTTGTTGCCCAAATTCTAAAAAGGTGTTGTCAGAGGGAACTAAAGGGGGTCCCGTGCGACCCACCCCCGGTCAAGGATAAAAATTGGGAACAGTACAAGGTTAGGCAGGAGCAGGGGAAGGGACGCCCAGGCGAGTACCGCTGCTGCCGAGAAGATGGTTCACCTCGCGGCTTGAAGCAACCGGGTCGGCGAGCGAGGCAGAGGGGAAAAAGCCAGGTCCCCCCGCAATGGAATAATGCTGAAATGCTCCAACTATTGCCAACCGAGTACTAGGCTCCCCCAGATGACCAGTCTGATTGCCTCTGAAACACCAGAAAGGCAAGAAACTCAAGAGGGAAAAATGAGATATTATGCAATAAAAACAAGGTCAGGACCCCACCCTTATTGGCAAATTATTAATATGTTAATGCTTTGTACTGTATACCAAAGAGAGGGTTCCCCAGCTTTGCACCAACCCTTTAAGTAGACAATAACTGGAGTAAATAGTAGAGTAATTCAGAGTCAGATAACATCCAGACCCCCTAGTTTTACCCACGGTTATGCAAACTAGCCCCTGTAGAGCCCTGTTTTAATAAGGTAAGATTTTATATGTGTCCAGCATCAAACCCAGGAAAAAGGTATTGCAATTACCCTAGGGAATATTTCTGTAAGTACTGAGAGTGTTAAACAATAGCCTCAGACTGGCAAACAGCAGGAGATAAAATTAGAATAGTAAAAAGAAAATTGAAGGCAGCACACCTGATGCTGATCAAAGCCAAATATGAAACTCTCCCTAGAAATCCTGAAATAGGAGAGACTTTGATTCTAGCCCACCAAGAAGTAAAACGATTTGATGAACAAAATGATAAAAGAGAAAATGGGCAAATGTGAAAAACTGCATTGACTTGTTTGTTCATCAAAAGTATGAAATTAGGATAAAAGGGTGGGGAGGGGGTTGGGGCATGGAATTTGCAGGCTTGGGCAAGGCTGGTAGCCACAAGCAAAGATTGTGAAAGATCTTGCAGGACTGGCTGGAACTGATAACCGCAGTGGAAGGAGACCCATCACCCCCACTTGTGCTGGATAAAAAGGGACTGAAGAAAAGGAAAGGTTGTCAGCTTTTGGCGGAACACAGTCTCCCCAGCTGCACCCAGCGCTGTTTGCTTGCTATCGCTTGCTGTAATTAATAAAATTATTAATTGATCTTAAAAGGCTGAATCAAATTGTTCGCCTCAATTTATTACAAAATGACAACCGCAATATTCCCAGGAAATATGCAAATCAGGAAGAGTGAAAGGAAATCCAACAAAAGACCCTAGAAACAATGAGCCAACATAAAATTTGAGCATCTAATCAGCTAGACCGACAGGCAAGAAGTCCCTCTACCCTACCAACATGAATTTGACCGTCACTATAACCGAGTAGAACTGAATCAGAGTAAGGACCCCAGCCGACAAGCCAAAACACATCTTCCTACGCCCACCCATGAGGACAGAAGCCCCAGTTCTGCTGGGAAGCAAAACTGTCCACCTCCTTCTCTACGGCGCCAAAAGCAGCAGCGGCAGTGTGCGCGACCCCTCAGGACCTAAACAAAGCTGATTACTTTAAAAAAGGCACTGCAAAAGAAGCTGCTCTCCTTGCCCATTTATTTCACTTTCTCTGGCTTTTCTCTCCGCTCTCCCCTTGCGCAGAGCGCTGACGGCGCCTTCGGTGCCGGGCAGTCGGCATCCGGCCAGGGCCAAAGCCCGGCCCCCGGCGCTGGGAGAGCGCGGGGAGCTTCCCGAAAGCCGGGCCATGCCGGAATGTCCGCCGGGAGAGCCTGAGGGAGCCGCAGCGCCAATGGCGGGAAGCGCTGCGAGCCTGAGGGGCGGCAGCTCCGCCTCAGCGCACCCGCAGCGGCAGCGGCGGCGGCCGGGCCAAGCCCGCTGCAAGCCCCGCTGCAGCCCAGCCCCTGAGGCGAAGCGCTCCGGCCCCCGGGCTCTGGAGCCGGCAGCGCCGGGACACCGACGGCAGAGCTCCCGCCGCGGCCGGAGCGCCACGTCGGCGCTGGCAGACACCGAGGGGCAGCGAGCGCCGTGCGAAGGAAGCTGCGGGCAGCTTTGGGAAGGCCGGCACAGCCCCGCAAGCAGCGCCCAGAGAGTCGTGTCTGCCCGGCCGGGAGGCACGGCCGCTCCGCTGCACAGGCAGCTCCGGCCGCGGGCAGCGGCACTGCCGGCGGCACCCCCGGCCCGAGGGGAAACGCGCGGCCCAGCAGCTCGGGCTGGGGCGGCTCCGGCACCGCTTGGGGCAAGGCGGCCTCCCGGCCTGGCCACGGAGTCACGGAGCCCCCAGAGTCACTGGCGATGGAAAAGACCTCCGCCTTCAGCGCGTCCATCCTGTGCCTGATCCCAACCATGGCGGCCAGGCCAGAGCACTCAGTGCCACCTCCAGCCGCTTCCTTGGAGCCCTCCTGGCCCGGCGAGTCCACCACCTCCTTGGGCAGCCCCTTCCGAGGCCTGACCACCCTTTCCATGAGGAAGTTGCCCGTGTGCCCCAAGACGAGCTGGTGAGGAAGCAGAGCCGCTGAGCAGGAAGCTTTGCCTGGGACTCGGGGAAAACACACCATTTACAGCTCTGGAAGAAGGGCAGCACCACAGGAGGATTGCAGGGATGTCATTGGGGCACGCAGGGAGAAAGGTAGAAAAGTAAAGGCCCAGCTGGAACTGAATTTGGCCAATTCCATGAAGGAGAACAGAAACTGCTTTTACAAAGACATCGGCAACACCGGGAGGAACAAGGACAAACTTGGTTTTTATTGAATGCAGGGAGGACATTGCCACATGGGATGAGGAAAACCCTGAGGTACTGATGCCTCCTCTGGGTGTCCAGAGCTTGTGCTTGCCTGCAGCACCCTCTGGCCTTCCCTCAGTATGAAATTAACAGCATGAAAATAACAGAAAAGGAAAAGGATTCTAAGGGAATAAGAACAGCCAACGAAACAGCATGCAAGGAGAGCCTCGGCTAAAATGGGAGGTGCAAAATTGCTGGCATCCCATTAACTTCTTCAAAGTCTTCCTCCTTACTTCTTCACACTTCTTCTGTGTCTTCCTGGGATGTTTTCCTCTGGTACTCATAGGCATCCCTGAGGCGTTGAATCCATAGCAATTCAGATTTCCTAAATGGGGAGCAGCACTGGGAAGAGCCATGAATAGCAGGGAAACAGGAGCAACACTCGGAGGGGCTCCCTGCCCTTTCCTGCTCTGCAATCTGTGCCTCCTTCATATCCTTCCTCCCTCTCTGTGGAAGTTTTACACAGAACCTGAAAAAATCAGAAAGGGAAATTTGGGAGAAAAAGAGAAAGCAGCTGCTGATGGAGGCTGTGCGCAACAGGGCTGCCTGTGCTCTGCCCTGTCTGGGAAGCCGCTGCTGGAGGAGTTGGGAAGGGCCATTTCCAGCGCTGCAAAGCAATGGCGTGAGCGAGGTGAATGGGGAGAAAAAGGCTTCTGGACATCCCATCCCCAGAGGGCCCTGCTCCTGCTCTGTAAGCAGGGAGGTTTGGCAGGGAGGGCTGCAGCAGGCGCCAGCACCTCTTCCTGCTCAGGGGTGTGTCGGCAGAGCCTAAGTTAGAAGATGGGGAGCCCCAGCAGGGATGGCAATGGCTGGCAATGCAGGGAATGAGCCCTGCATGCAAAAGGCAACTGGAGAGGTTGGGAGTGAGTTCCTCACCAGCCACTGTGGGGAGGGAGCAGGGAAAAACAGGGCAGAGGCATCAGCAGAGGAGACCGTTCTGGGAACACAGAGGTATTGCTGCTGCTCACAGAAATTTGGGAGTGCACCAGAGCCCAAGGCATCCATCCCAGTGCCGGTGTGGGAAGGGCTGGTTGGGCTGGGAGCCCCTGGCCGTGCCCAGCGCTGTCGCTCAGGAGCCGCTTTCCCGGGGCTCCCCCAAACGCGACGTCTTGGAAACACAGCCGGGGGAGTCCCGGGCAGCGGCACCTGCGCGGCTGCGGGGCTCCAGGAGGAGTTGCTCTGTGCAGGAAAGACTCTTGGTGGCACAGCAGTGGCACGGGCAGGGAGCACTTACCTTCTCAGCCACGATTCCCTGGCGTGGCCGGGTGGGGAATCAGGTTCACTACGTCGGGAGCGCTTCTGGGGATGGAAAATGGAAGATTTCTAGAATCAGTTTTCCTGTAAAACTCTTCCAGACAGGAGAGAACAAAAGCTCTCATTGCTGTGTGGCTGAAGGCAGGAGAGCAAAGCAGAGCCGGGGAGAGCTGGGAGAGAAGGCAGGAAAAGCTTCCCCCAGGCAGGCTGGGCCCTGCTGAGCTGGGTGCTGTGGATGCTGCCACAAGCTCCAGGCTTGGAAAAACATCTCCTGTGCTACCCAGCAATACAGGGGCATCTGGGCACTGCAGCTACAAGACAGACAGCTGTGTGTCAAACAAGATATTGACTTACGTGGAAGACACACGTCAGTATCAGCAAAGCGAAGATGAAGAAAAACAGGAAAACCACAAACATGATCACGTACACCACAGCCTCTAGTTCCTGCCGTGGAGAAAGGAAGGAAGATCATGTGGGTAAGAGGATTCCTTCCATTCTCCTTCCTTCCATTCTCCCTTGCCTAGAAGGACACACGCAGCAGCGCCTGCAGCTCTCCTACCTTCTCGGTGAGTTTCTTGCCCTTCCCCAAGGCCATGTGAATTATCATGTTCTCTTGCAGACGACAATGGTCCTTGGGATCAAAGGCTCCCTGGTTCTCTTTTCTCTCACTGAGCACGTTTAGAAGCAGCCTGGTCTTCAAGACCATCTTGGTACAGGCCTGCTTGAGCTGGGGCAGGCTGCAGTCCTTCCTTAGAGCTCGCTCCACGTGGGCCATGAATGTCCGCAGGCCTTTGTGTGCCTCCAGCAACTGCCAGTGCTGATCAACACTTGTTTCCAGTTCTTCTGGGACTGGCACCAGGTCTGGACTTTGGGGGCTCCAAGGTTTATTGAGGAGCATGTAGTCTTCCTCCTCTGTGGTGTCAGGGATGATCAGGAGGTGCCTGTCTATAGAGGATTGCTCCTCTTCAGCCGTGGCTCCTCCTCTGCTGCTCGCAGCGGGGCGGCTCTGAACCAAGGGGTCAGAGAGAAAATCCAGGTTCCTGTTTAGACCCTGGTCAGCTATGGACCTTCGCTCCACTTTCACAGGTCTCCAAACCTCGTAGAAAAGTGGATTATATCCAGCCCGATACTGGCTGTCCTTCTCCTTGTGCCATTTGTGTGTCCTGACGTAGTGCTTCTTGGGAGCTGGACCTTCCTCCTCATCTGTGTCTTGTGCAGTGATGAAGGCATCGTCAGCACGTTTTAATGCACCAGCTGCAGGCCAGGGGTTTAATCCTTCCGAGTATGAAAGTGACTCCATCTCTTGATCCCAGCTTGAGGGTGTCTTTTCCACCACATGCTTCAGCCAGGCAGGCTGGGGCTGGTGTGGGACAATGCTTTCCACAGTCTTGATGCTTTCAGCCTTGTGCACCTTCTTCTTGAGCTTGGCCCTCAGGTCATCAGAACTTCTTTGGCCTTCGTGCCCCAAGAGATGCTGAGGGGGATATGAATTTGGTCTGGAACTGTCCAGGCTGCTGACATCGCCCTCCGTGCTCAGGGCCAGGGCAACCACAAGTGTCACCGTTCCATCATCTCCCAGTGAAGGCTCCTTGGGCTTGCGGCTCAACACTGGGCTGCTGTTCAGCTCTCTGCCTTGTTCCATGTCCATTGGTTCTTCCCGTGCCTGTAGCGCAGTTGTGTGAGCTAGAGAACACCGAGAGGGCAGATCAGCGGCTGGGCACAAGCACAGGCTCAGAGGCTACCTGGAGCAACGGGAGCTGATCTCAAGGCCAGGGAGTGCAAAAGCAGAGTGGGGGGAAGTGTTGTGGAGAGGACAAGAGCCCTTTGATCCATCCCATTTTCCCCTTGGGGCAGAGCAGAGAGCTGGTTCTTTCCTGGTGTCTCCTGGGGTTCTGTTTGGAGGGGAAGGAAACATCCCTGGGGAATGGGTTGGTTGTCACAGAGCTTCCCACAGCTCCAGAAGAGCAGGCTTGGGTTGCTCTGCAGGAGCCAGTGAAGAGCCAGAGAGCCCAGAGGAAAGATCAGCACTGCAACAGGGGCACAGACTGGCAGGGGAAGAAAGCCCAGGGACTCCTTTGCTCCGGGGCCCTTCCCAAGAGCAGCAGCTCAAGGAAAAACTTCCTCAGGGGCACCAGAGCTCTGGAACTGTGCTATGGGCTGAGCCAGGGAGAGAAGTGAGCTCCCTGGGGACCTTGGAAACCTGGCTGTCTCTGTTTGCCTGGCCCGGCTGTGGACAGGATGTTCTGTGCCCTGTGCCCAGCTAGAGCAGGACGGAGCTTCGCTCCCCGTGCACAGGCCAAGGCGGGGATGACGGTGCTTGGTGTTCAGCCTGCGGAGCGCATCACGGGCCCTGCCCTTTGTCCTGCAGTGGCCGGTGGCGTGGCAGAGAAAGCAGGCTGTTAGGGGGATCACCAGATCTCCTTATGGGCAGACATTGCCTTCCAGCACCAGGGAAGGGCGCGGGGCATTCCTGCTTTCCTTGCCCGGGGGGCATGGTGTGGATAGGGAAGTCCTAGGTTTGGTGGGCCCCGTGAACTCTTCTTTCTCCAGGCAGTATGTGACACACAAGATGTGTACAATCACCAGGAACTTCCCATGCCGAGGTGTTTTGTCCAAGACCTGTACTCCAAGGGGAGATCAGGACCCCCCTGCAGCACAGGGCAGTGCTGCAGCATCTCCCCAGGCTCAGGGGAAATGGCACTTTGAGCTCCCCCAGCCCTTCCGGACACCAACCGCACTGCGGGGCGCTGGTGCTGCACAGCTTCTGGCACAGGAACTGGATGGTCCTGCAGCGGCTCTCGGTCCGGGGACGCTCCTGGCACAGGCAGCAGGCCGCCTCCTTGGGCACATGGCTAAAGACAAGAGGGGATATTGCAGGAACACCTGGCCACCCAGTCCATGGCTCCATCAGAGCCCAACTCAGGGAACGCACGGATACCATGCATGGGGGTTGTGCTTCACTGTGTGCCACAGCTCTGGGAAAGGCCCCTGACTCCCCATGCAAAACTTTGAAAAGGGGATTTTAACCTGGAAAGTAGAAGTGCTCCCAAAATACCACGTGACACAGAAATGCACCCGCCTGAAGTTCAAACTCCCCTGTGAGAAACCTGCAGCAAGTCACCCGAAAGGTGAAATTCTGCCTCTGAGCTGGTGAGTTTTGGCACGTTCCCAGAAGGAACAGCAAGTCTGGAGCCTACTGGGCTTGTTCTGGTTTTGTGGCACACAGATTGGTTTCCCAAATAGAGCCCTTGTCCCAGCACTCGGGGCCTGCTGGTGGCTGGGGCTCAGTGGCACACACTCACAGGGTTTCCAAGCTCACTGTGGACTGCAGCAGCAGCAGCAGCGTCTGTGGGGTCACTTGGGTGGCACTCAGGTCTCTGCAAGCATTGGAAAGAGCTCATGAAATTCGGCGGTGACACTGCCAGAACTCTGCTCTGAGAGCAGAGGGCCCAGGGCCCTGATGATGGTGGTGCTGCTGGCAGAGGCATCCACTTGTGCCTGCTCCAAGAGAAGCCATTCTGGAGCCCAGCTTCCCTCTGCCTCGCCCTGCTCTAAGCCAGCCGGTCGGAATCAGGAGGGCAATCCTGCAGCTCTCGTGGCAGACAGATGCCACCGGAAAGGATTGCCCCTCTCCCGACTCTCCTGCTGCTCTCCCCTGAGGGCACCTGAGTCCCTGAAGGAGGCAGGAGCCTGGAGCTGCTGGCACGAGTGCAGTTAATTCCCAGAGCCCTGCGGCCTCTCCACCTGGCCCCAGACCTGGATGGGCCCTCATCCCTGAAAGTTTGTGTCCCAGTTCCTGGGTTGCTTTGCAGCTGGGGACACACCAGCACTACTTGGCCTTTGTTTTGCTCTGCTGGAGCTGGGCTACTTGTGTCTCCAGCAGACTCGGGCTGCGCAAGGGGGAGATTTGCTCAGGCACTTGCACTGCTTTCCTGAGAACGGGCCACTCCAGAGAGACACAGGTCTTTTTGGATCTGCTCCAGATGAGCCAATACTTACAGAGAGCTCACAGAGGGCAGCTTGAAGAAGGCAGCGTCATCAATGACAGCCAGCGGGTTGTGGCTGAGGATCCTGAGAAACAACAGAGCTCTGTCAGGCGAGGATGGCGAGGATGTGAGCTGCGTGTGCCGGGCTCGTGGGGACGGCCTGGCCGCTTTCAAGGAAGCCTTGCAGGAGGTGAGCAGGGCAGGGGAAAGGGCCATTGCAGCTGCACACTCCTGGTGCTCCCTGGCTGACATCCACACTCAGAATCAGGACTTTCCATGGGGTAAGTTTGCTTTTGCCCACAGACCCGGCAGAGGCCCTGCAGAGACGCCCTGACGGGCCTTTAGGCCTGCTGCCACTTACAGCTTCTGGAGGAACTGCATCCCATGCCAGGCCTGGAAAGTGCCGCTGCGGATCCGTGTGAGGCCATTCCCGGAGAGGTTTCTGGGGAAAGAGGAGGTCACACACAGGAATCGGGCCTGCCCTACAGAAAGAGGGGGCAAAGCGGGATCTCTTTGCAGGAAAGGTGCAAATGCAAGGTGGAAGCGGGAGGAAACTGCTGCTTTCTCAGTGTTTGTAGCCTGCCCAGGAGAGGAAGCAAAGGGCACGCGTGCTGAACTCTCTTTCTGTTCCACGATGCAGCCGAGGCTGCGAGAACTGGCTGCTCTGATGGCTGCGTGTGGACAAGCCCCCTGGGCTCTGTCCTCTGGCGTGGCCTTCCAGCCATCGGCATTGACCTCTGCAGCTCAGCTGGGCTCTGGGCAGGGCAGATTTAGGGACTGTGGGGAAAAGAATAGGAGCATTTTCCTGCACAGCAAGGATGCCCAGTGCAAAGGCTGAGCTGAAGAGACTAGAAAGAAACTTGATCACTCACAGAAACTTCAGGAAAGGCAGTGGCTCAAAAGCCCGTTCCTCAATGGACAGGATCTCGTTGCAGGACAAATCCCTGTTCCAGTTAGAACAACAAATGTCACTTCCATTTGCCCTGTCGCTTTTACTTGCCTCTGCAGCCCACATCCCAGGAGGGACAAAGGGCACGTGCCCGCGGCCTGAGCAGCAGGGCCCCAGCGAGCCCCCCGGCGCCGTGGGCAGGGCACGGTGCTTACAGGTGCTTCAGCAGGAACAGCCCTTCCAGGGAATGTCTCTTCACAGCCCGCAGCTCATTGTCCCTGAGCACTCTGCAAGGAGACACAGGGACATTGTGGCAGCGGCCACTGGCCAGCAGCAAATGGGATCGTCCTGGGAAAATCTCCTGTTTCAGCAGCGCGACTGAAGCATCGCTTTGGGTCACTGCAGGGATCGTCCCCACTCTTGGCCAGAGCAGGCCCTTGCTCCTGGCCGGCTGAAGCTGACCACAGCTTGATCCCAGGGCAGACAGACACGGGGATGGTGCCCTGGGCTGCAGCAATTCCTGCCCTGCTGGGAAGCTGTGGTGATTCACACCCCTCCTTGCAGAGCAGCCTAGCTTTGAATTCCAAGGGAAGTGGGTGGTGTGGGGGCTGCTGCTCCAGCCCCAGACCAAAGGATGCAAAATCCCCAAACTCCTGCCATTTGAAATGCTGCAGGGCACTTACAAGGTCTCAGTCCATGGGTAGTCCTTCCAGGCTTGCTTTCCAACAGCAGCGATGGAGTTCCCAGTGAAATCTCTGCAAAGAGACAAAAGACCCGGTCCCCCCTCAGGAAAACCCATTTCCCTGCCATTCGCCTGCTGAGCTGGAAGCGGGCTTTGCCTGGAGAAGGCACAGTGTGCCCAGCCTGGCTTCACCCTCATGCCGAGCTCAGGCCCCCCCATCTGTGGCCAGGGAGTGCCCCGGCTGTCCCGGGTGGGCTTTGCAGACACAGGGAGCTGAGGAGGGGCAGCCGCAGGGCTCGGTGGGGCCGCGGGACTCACAGCACAGTCAGGGCTCGGCGGCGGCTGGCCGGGGGCACGGTGACCAGGCCGGCGTGGCCGCAGTTCAGCTGCCCACGGCCTGGGCAGCGGCACGGCTCTGGGCAGAGCTTCTTGGCCGCTCCCGGCGAGGGGGCTACTGCCAGCAGCAGGGCCAGCAGGAGCAGAGCGCGCACGAGACGCATCACCAGGTCCATGGCGAGGCAGGACTGGCTGCAGTCACCTGGGATGCAGGCCTGAGCTGGAGCCGTGGCAGTTCCTGTGTCACAGTGGTGCTGTCGATGTCACAGTGCTCCTTCTCATGTCACTGTAGCATTGCTTGTGTCACCGTGGTGGTGCTTCAGAGCTCGCAGCAAACGGCAGTTCAGGCCATGATGTCACCAAATGACTCTGTCTCAGAGCCGTCAATCTGCGGAATCATGGAACGCATTGGCTTGGAAGGGGCCTTGAGCTCCATCCAGTGCCACCACTGCCATGGCAGGGAAACCTCCCGCTGGCCCAGGCTGCTCCAAGCCCCCTCCAACCTGGCCTTGGGCACTTCCAGGCCTCCAGGGGCACCACAGCTGCTCTGGGCACCCTGTGCCAGGGACTCCCTGCCCTCACGGGGAAGAATTTCTCCTGAACACACGATCTAAGCCTGCTCTGGGGCACTGTGGAGCCATTCCCACTTGCATTGGCTTTGTGTGGCCAGGTGTTGGCATGGGTTTGGGGCTGCAGGTGCTGTTGAAATTTCTTTTGCTTCTCATTATCCTGCTCTAATTTTCTTGGCAATAAATGCACTGAATATCCCCAAGTTCTGTCTGTTGTGTCCATGCTGGTGACCGGGGAGGGATCTCTCCCTCTCTTGCAGTAAAGAGATGAGCCTTTCTCTTATGAACAAGTCCATCGTTTAACGAGAGTCTCTAAGGTAGAAGCGAGGTGCAGGGGTACGCTTAGGGGGTTGGATCACTAGGAGAGGCCCCAAGGGGATGGTAAGGAGCCAAACCCCAGCATCAGACGGTCCTAGGGGTGCAGGTCTAGGACGTTGATGCAGAAAGCTGTGAATGTAGTGAGTTTACTCGGGTAAAGGAGAGTGTGAGTAGTCCCATCCCATAACCTACTCCTTGGAGTGAAAGAGGAAGTGTGAAATGGATCAATAGGAGCTTGAGTTATATTAAGGGGGGGGAAAAAGGCTTGCATTAAAGTTATATATTTTGTTAGGAAAACACTTTAAGCTGTTTGTAGGTTTGTGTTGCCCGTCTGTAGATTTCCGTTCGGGTAGGGGCACCTTTGGGGTTTGAGTTATTTATTTAAGGATGGGTCAGTGTTTTGGTAAAGGAGGTCCCCTAAAAGGGAAAAAGTAGGTGAAAAGTATCCCCCTAGACAGTCCACTAGGACAGTTATTAGACCATTGGGAGTCTCAGAAAGCCACTAAAACCCTTGACTATATTAAAATGGTTTATTATTGTACTGAAGTTTAGCCAAAGCTAAAATTACAAGGCAAGTGGCCCTGGTATTGAACTCATGATCCATGGATCTGTTCCCAATTAAACCACTATTTAAGAACACAAGAGACTCCTGATATAGAGCAATTAACATATACTGCCTGCTGGCAGACGGGGGACATGAGTAAAGGAAGTGTGAGGATCTGTAAATTAAAGAATAAAGAGGAAGATAAGGAGGAAAGTGAGGGGGGACAAGCAGCCATCAAGACCTGGGATCCCCTAGATCACCTACCACCTCCTCTTCCTCCCATTTACCCAGCCCTGAACCCTAATCCCTTACCTGCTCCCCCAGCAGTGATCCCACTACTACCCCCTCCTAATGTCTCTATACAGGATCCAGTGGGCATTTCAAATCAGGTAGATAGTTCCTTGGACCTAACATTTACACCTGGGGGGAACTAAACTCCATCCTTAATATCTTGTTTTGTCCTGAGGAGGTCAGGATGATCAGGGCAGCAGGAATATGGATCTGGGAGAGGGAAAATAGGATAGGGCCTCCTGGAGACCTAAAGATGCCTCTGGTAGATCCTGGGTGGCATCCAAATCGAGAAGAAGGCAGAAGGAATAGGAGAGACTACGGGTCTCTGGTGATTAAAGGTATAAAGGAGTCTGTTCCCTGAAGTAGTAACACCAAACTTGCCTTTGAGGGTACCCGAGAAAAATATGAGACCCCAGCGAGTTGGCTTAATAGATTAAAGAGGAATTTTCAGTTATACTCTAACATAGATCCTGACAGCCCAGAGGGTCAAGTACTTTAAAAGGTACAATTTGTTACGAAATCTTGGCCGGACAATCGGAAAAAGTTAGAAAAGATTGAGGACTGGCAAGAAAAAGGTATAAATGAGTTGTTAAAGGAGGCTTTGAAGGTGTACTTAAGGAGAGAAGAGGAGAAAACCAGAGCGAAAGCTAGGATAATGGTAGCTGTTGCTCAAGAAAGTTTCAGGGCCGGTAGTGAACAACCAGAAAGATCTCCAGGAATAAATCAAGGAATACCCGCACCCTCGGGAGGGGGATATTGGGAAAAATCTGGACTTAGAAATGATGGGGAGAGACCAAGAAGGATAGAAGGAACACCTAATGATAGGGCATGTTACTACTGTGGAGAGGTCGGACATTTCAGGAGAGATTGCAAGAAGATATGGATAGATGAAACAATTGCCCAGGAGCAGGAGGCCTTAGAAGGTGTCCTGAAGGGTGATGATTAGGGGTGTCAGGGGCTCTGTCTGTTGAGGGATCCAATGAAAAATCATGAAGAGCCCCTAGGAAATTTTAATGTGGGTCCCCAAGATGAAAACTTTGAATTCCTTGTAGATACAGGAGCTGATAGATCAAGTATTAATAAATTACCAATGGGAATGACCATTGGGAATAAAACCTGTGAAATACTAGGGGCAGAAGGGAAACTATTTAGAGCTCCAATTGTAGAGAATGTAAAAATAGAAGGAAATTCTAGGCAATGCATTGTAGATATAATTTATTTGCCTAACTCGGAAACCAACCTGTTAGGAAGAGACTTACAAGTCCTGTTGGGAGTGGGGCTTATACTGGAGAATGGGAAAATGGTGGTCAGATTTATGAGATGAACTCAAAGGGATTTAGAAGAGATTCATCCCGAGGTGTGGGCAGAAGGAGGAAAATATGGATATTTAGATATTCCACCAACAAAGGTAGAAGTGCACAAAGACACTCCTCCCATACGAGTGAAGCAGTATCCGATATCATCAGAAGGAAGGAAGGGACTGGTACCTGTGATTGAACACCTATTAAGGGAAGGTATTTTAGAGCCGTGTATGTCCCCACATAACACCTCCATATTAGCTATTAAGAAGGCTGAGGGAAAATATAGACTGGTTCAGGATCTAAGAGAAGTGAATAAGAGAACTATTGCAAGACACCCAGTGGTGCCTAGTCCATATACACTGTTGAGTCAGATCCAAGAGACCACACGTCATTTACAATCCTAGACTTATAAAATGCTTTTTGGCCATACCCTTTGGCAGAGGAGTGCCGGGATTGGTTTGCATTTGAGTGGGAACATCCAGATAGGAACCGGAAAATGCAGCTAAGGTGGACACGCTTACCTCAAGGATTTACTGAATCTCCTAACCTGTTTGGGCAGACCCTAGAAGAATTGTTAGATCAATTCCATCCTAAAGAAGAAATAAAAATATTGCAATACATTTATGATCTAATTATATCTGGGAAACGAGAAAGTGAAGTCAAAAGTGTTAGTATACAACTATTAAATTTCTTAGGGGCTGAAGGTATAGAAAGATAAATTGCAATTTGTAGAACCAGAAGTCACTTATCTCGGGCATGTGATTGGAAGAGGGTATAAAAAACTGAGCTCTGAGAGAATAACAGGAATCCGGTCTATTTCAACCCCTAAAACAAAGAGAGACGTAAGAAAGCTCCTGGGACTATTTGGATATTGCAAATTGTGGATAGATAATTACACACAGAGTGTAAAATTTTTGTACAATAAATTGGTGGACCAAGTGTTGTGGTTTGACATGGAAAAAGAATTTTCTCGGAAGGAAGAGGTCAATTTGGATATTGACCAATTGAAGGGATGGACACGCCTCTGAGAACACAGAGGGGTTAAAAGCAGAATTCCAAGGAGAACTCACTCTCTTTGGTTCCAGTCAGCGTGCAGTGCAGGCTCTCCCCTGCCCGGCCCATGGCCTGACTGAGGTAAGGCCGAAGGGTGGAGGGACTGGAACCCCCTGCAATGGAAGGGTGGAGAAATCTGTGATGTCTCCATTCCCCCACTAGAGCCAAGAGAGAAAGAGAGAGAGAGAGAGAGAGAGAGAGAGAGAGAGAGAGAAAGAGACAGCGGCAGTTTTGTCAGCAGCACACCGCAGGGAAGGAGAAGAGCGGGGGGGCGGCAAGGTGCCCAGCCACCTGTGGGAGCTGCAGCCTGGGCCCAGAGCCATCCTTGGGAGTCAGGACTTTTAACCCTTCCTTGAGAAATTAAAGTGTTGTGAAATATTACTCCTCCACGTTTTGAAAGAGAGGAAGAGAGACAGCTTGGACCCTGGGATGTTGGAAGGGGAAATTCTAGGAGATGATGGAGTGGCTTTTTGGCTGGACTTTTTCTTGGTAGCCACAGACTGAACAGATCTTCTCCTCCAAGAGGGACTGTATTTTAGGAGGATGCTGGTGAGCCAAGAGGCCTGCTTCAGCTGGGAAAAGACAGAAGTGGAGCGAAGAGAAAAAAGTTAGGGAGGTTTGTGGTGGTGCCCCCTGTCTTCAGAGAAGGAGAAGAAAAGAAGATATCTGTTCTTGGACCCTCGGGGAAAACGGGGAGACGGTGGTCCCAAAAATGAAAAACTGAACTGTTGTTTTTTCCCCTCTTGGCAGGGCACCCTTGAAAGGAAAAATCCTAAAAGCTGTCTGTCCATCCCTGCATTGGTGGTGAGAGCACTGTGCATGGAAAGGAGAGGGTCCCCAAGGCAAACTTTTTCTCCAGGCGGTGCCATGTGTGACATGGAAACACAGGATGTGGCAGCTGTGTTTCTTGGGGGGTCTGTGGCACGGGAGGGACTCCTCGGTTCCCTCGACGGACTGAGTATCGATTGTCTGGAGGGTGGAAACCTGATTGGGGTCCAGGTTGTGTCTCACTGTGGTTTGATGGAGTTGGGTGGTGGGAGGAGGAATGCTTTGAAAGGTTTTAATTTAGAATTTTGTCTGGTTTTGTTCCTTTATTTTTTCTTTTATAGTAATATAGTAGTAGCAGTTTAATAAAGTTTTTTCCCTTGTTATTAAGTTTGGGCCTGCTTTTGCTCTGTTCTCGATCCCATTTCTCAGCATTCAGTTGAGAAGTTGCATTTTCCTGGGGGCGCTGGCATTGTGTCAGTGTCAAACCATGACACCAAGAAGCAATTAAACGGGCGGCAGATGATGACCAGCAATTACAAGATCTAAAAAATCAATTATCTTCAGCCCCAGTACTAAGTTTGCCTGATCTTAGAAAGGAATTTGATCTCTTTGTAAGTGCAGAGGAAGGAATTGCCTGGGGAGTTTTTACCCAGGAATGGGGAGGGTCTTGAAAACCTGTGGCATTTTTATCAAAATTACTAGACCCTGTAACTAGGGGCTGGCCCACCTGTCTGCAGGCAATTGCAGGAGCATTGGTTCTAGTTGAAGAAGCTCAGAAATTAGCATTGCAGGGAAAGATTAAAGTGCACACACCACGCGATATTAGAACAGTTCTCAGCCAAAGGGCACAGCAATGGCTTATGACTCTAGGATCTTAAGCGATGAGATTATATTAATAGACACTAACAATTTAGACCTTGCTACCTCTGAATGTCTTAATCCTGCCCAATTCCTTTCTGGGGAACCAGAGGACAACTTAGAACACGAGTGTCTTGAGTTAATAAATATGCAAACAAAAGTGAGGGAAGATCTTGGACATATGCCTTTACCCTATGGGAGGGTGTTGTTCATAGAAGGGTCCTCCAGAGTGATTGCTGGAAAAAAGGCTTCTGGGTATGCAATAATAGATGGCAAAGATATGGAAGTTTTAGAAAAAGGAAAACTGGCTCCAAACTGGTTCAGCCCAGTGCTGTGAAGTCTATGCATTAAAGAGGGGACTAGATCTATTAGAGAAAGATTATGGCACTATTTATACAGATTCCCAATATGCATTTGGCATAGTCCATACATTTGGTAAGATCTGGGAGGAATGGGGATATCTAAATTCTAAAGGCAAAAATTTGGTACACAAAGAGCTAATAAAGTTAGTACTGAAATCCTTGCAGAAGCCAACAGAAATAGCAATAGTGCACATAAAAGGACACCAGGAAGGAGACACCTTAGAAATAAAAGGGAATAAACGTGCTGACCAAGCAGCTAAGGAGGCAGCTCTAGAGTCAGGGGAGCCAACTAAGATTTTCAAGCTCGAAAAGAAAACCGGACAGAAAGAAGATGAAGTAAGGCCAATATTCAGTGAAAAAGAACAAAAAGCAATAGAAGAACTTGAGCTACACCAAGGGGAACGTGGAGAATGGTTAACCCAAGATGGAAGGATGTCTCTAAACCAAGCATTGGCACGGAAAATACTAACAGAAATACATGAACTAACACATTGGGGAACTCAAGGACTATGCGACCATTTCCTCAGAGAAAATATTTGTATCGGAGTGTACGATCTGGCCAAATCAATAATTAAAGACTGCGTAATTTGTCAAAAGATAAACCAAAAGGTAATGAGAAAAGTAGAACCTGGAGGGAGAGAATTGCCTCTAAGACCATTCCAAAATATTCAAATAGACTTCACTGAGATGCCGCCGGTACAGGGATATAAACATCTATTGGTAATAGTAGATCACCTCACCCATTGGGTAGAGGCTTTTCCTACCAAAAAGGAGACTGCAGAAGTGGTCACAAAAATAATCCTGGAAGATATCCTTCCCCAGTATGGTTTAGTCAGCACTATTGATTCTGATAGAGGACCTCACTTTGCTGCTCAGGCCTTACAGTGGGTAACTGAAGCTTTGGGAATGAAATGGAGACTGCACACTCCATGGCATCCCCAGAGCTCAGGCAGAGTTGAAAGAATGAATCAGACACTCAAAAATGTGTTAACAAAATTAATAGCTGAAACCAAATTAAATTGGCTCAAGTGTTACGTATTAGAACAAGGCCTAGAGCAGACATAGGGGTTTCCCCCTACGAGATGACGTTTGGGCTTCCCTTCTGAAAGTAGAACCAAAGATTGCTTTGTAAGTGGTTATAAGCTGTTAAGAGATTTACTGTGACTAATGTTGTAAGTGTTAAGAATTGTTCCCAGTTAAAAAAACATACAAGTGTTAAAGAACTGAAATCCCCCATATAGAAAATCAGAAGAAATTTCTCCTACTGAGCCTTCCTAAAAAGGTGATAAAAATGAACAAATAGAGAGTGAGACAGTTCATGGTGAGAGACTCTACTAAATCCCTAGGAAGACCTCAGATCCAAGAGGCAAGACCAGGGGGAGCCAGCATGGGGAAAACAGCCCCTACCTGACTCTTGGGAAAGCTAGTGCTACTGCTGCTGATGAGTGGTACCCTCAGCAGAGAGAGGAACCCTGCACCAAATGCTATCATCCCATCTATGATGGAGATGACCTGAGGTCCCTATTTAGAGTTCACACTAGTATAAACCCAGGCTGTTTCAATCACTCTCAATTAATCACCTGTCAGGAGGACGGGAAAGTTTATTGTACTACCAGAAATACAGCCTCTTAGGCAGCGCCTGCTTGGGAAGTGCCCAGTAGGAGAACCCTGGTTCTGTTTTGAGCACAAGGGACTGAAAGACCTAATAAAGGAAAAACAATGAATGTGGAAAGAAGATAGTTCTGACATCCCCTTAGGGAAGAACCTATTCATTGATTTGGTTGAAAAGATTAGTAGAGAGTTAAAATTAACTGAATGCTGGGTTTGTGGAAGTAACCAAATGACGGAAATTTGTCCTTGGGAGGGGATTAGTTTAAGCCCACTAGAAATTTTAAGATGGAAGCAAACTAAACCACAATATGAACTTTTGGCATCAAGGGGGAGGAAAAATGGGATCTAAAATCAAAAGTAACAGGTGAAGAATGTATACTGAGAACCAGAAGGAGATATAACATCCCTGAAGGAAAAATGGCATGTAAGAGATATCTAATAGTAAAGAATTTAGAGACTGAATGGATCCCAAGAGAGCCCCATACATACTGGGCCATTGGGAGAACAGAAAAGGGATGCATATATCACGAAGGATATCAGCTCCACAAGTGCACAGAAAAATGGATAAACGCCTTCTGGGGAATTAAAGAACTGTCAACATTTTGGGAATTCCCCACTGAAAGTAGGGATGGGTTCTGGCAAGTCCCAGGGTATCTATTTTGGATCTGTGGACACACAGCATATACAAGACTCCCAGGGGACTGGGCAGGGAGTTGTACCATCGGAGTCATCAAACCAGCCTTTTTCCTCTTACCTAAGAAATCAGGAGCACATCTAGGAGTCCCAGTGTATGATGACTTGAGAAAAGACAAAAGAAAGAAAAGGGATATAATTGATATGGGAGGTACACAAACATGGAAAAATAAAATATGGACTGCAGAGGAAATCATCCAAACTTATGGGCCAGCTACATGGGCTCAGGATGGATCCTGGGCCTACCGTACTCCTATTTATATGTTAAATAGAATAATCAGGTTCCAAGCAGTGCTGGAAAAAGTTTCCAATCGAACAGCATTAGCATTTGAACATGTAAGTGACCAACTATCCCAAACAAGAACAGTGATCTATCAAATTAGATTGGCTGTAGATTACCTCTTGGCAGATGAGGGCGGAATATGTGGGAGATTCAACTCTTCAGAGTGCTGCTTGGAGATTGATGATAAAAGTGCAGAGATTAAGAACACCTCTAAAGAAATCTGAAAATGGGCTTATGTAGGGAGTCAAGAGTGGACACCTTTGATAAATAGTAACTGGTGGGATTAGTTCTGGTCATTTAAAGGAACATGGTGGAAAAAAGTCTGTGTTTAACACTGTCTGTTCTACAACTGGATTGCTGTTTTTGCCCTGTCTGTTCCCCTGTTTAGTTCGAATTTTAACTTCCACAGCCCAAGCAAGAATCAAACTTCCAAAGGCGGCTAACCAGAAGCAAATAAAAATTATGTTAATGCAAAGCCAGAAGCAGAAACATGAGAATGCAAAAGAAATATACAGTGAATACCAAAGGCTCAGGAAATTTTATTTCCAAGAGCCAGAAACAGCAAATTGATGCGGGCATCCACCCGATCAAAGAAATAGAGGAGGGACTTGTTATGAACAAGTTCATCGGTTAATGAGATTAAAGTAGTTAATGCATTTACAGTTAAATGCTAAACCCTTGTTTACCTCTACTGTTGACTACCTTACATACACCCTGGTTGCGTCCCTCGGGTATTCATTCCGCTGCTTTACAAAATTGTGAAAACTGCATTGACTTGTTTTTTCATCAAAAGTATGAAATTCAGATAAAAGGGCGGGGAGGAGGTCGGGGCATGGAATTTGCAGGCTTGGGCAAGGCTGGTAGCCGCAAGCAAAGATTGTGACAGATCTTGCAGGACTGGCTGGAACTGATAACCGCAGTGGAAGGAGACCCATCACCCCCACTTGTGCTGGATAAAAAGGAACTGAAGAGAAGGAAAGGTTGTCAGCTTTTGGCGGAACACAGTCTCCCCAGCTGCACCCAGCGCTGTTTGCTTGCTATCGCTTGCTGTAATTAATAAAATTATTAATTGATCTTAAAAGGCTAAATCAAATTGTTCGCCTCAATTTATAACAAATTTGGTGCCGTGACTCGGATCGGAACACCCAGAGAGGAGGTCTCCTGAGGAGGCGCCCCACTGCCTTTGCTTTAACAGTGGCCTTACGGGGACACTCCTCCCTGGACTCCAACCGACGAACCTAAAATCCGATAGCAAGCAAGGAACTGCCGGCTACCCCCTTAATCTTTGTGCACGAAGCCCCAGGCGAAGGCACCGGACGGTGTAAGTATTTTCCGAAGGACCTGGTGTCTGGAGAAGGCCTGTTCTGGGAGAACGGGACCGCTTGGTCGGGGGTCGGGGATCCTGGAGTGTGATGAGTGTGGTGTATGAGAGGGGAGCCAGCAGCTCAGACTCCCCAAGCAAGTGCGGAGCTCATAGTAGTGCGGTTCCCATATCCGGCAACGGACTGGGCCACGAATTGAGGGAAGCAAGTGTGTGTGTGAGAGAAGGCACTCCAGAAGATGGGTCAGAGGAAAAGCAAGCCTGCTGAACCCATGGGTGGGGGAATCCCTGTAAAACTTCCCCATATTCCAGAGGATAGTCCATTAGGCTTAATGATTAAATATTGGAATGCCTTTCCTTCTAGGAAGGGAGAAGATAAAGTAAAAATGGCTCATTACTGCATGGAAGTTTGAGAAGGGAAACAAATAAGAGGAGATGCAATCCATGTTAAGGATTTTGTTTTTTGCAGAAGAAAGGAGAATGATTAAGGAAATGGGAATGAGAATCTGGGATGATGAACATCAACAGAGACCATTAGCAGATATTAAATGGCCCCTATAGAATCCCCAGTGGAATAATCAAAACCCGTCACACTGTACCCATATGGGCGATTTGCGAAATATAATAATACAGGGAATAAGGAAGGCTGTCCCTCGTGGACAAAATGTACAAAAGGCATTCAAGGAACAACAAAAGAAGGATGAAGATCCAACTGAGTGGTTGGAGAGGCTGAGAAAAGCCTTTCAATTATATTCAGGAGTGGACCCTAACACTCCTGAAGGAGAGACACTGTTGAAAGTTCATTTTGTGGTAAACTCGTGGGTGGATATTCGAAAGAAGTTGGAAAAGTTAGAAGGGTGGCAAGCAAGGGGGCTGGATGAGTTACTGCGGGAGGCTCAGAAGGTTTATGTTAGGAGGGAGGATGAGAACTACAAAAAGCAGTCTAAGATTATGTTAGCAGCTGTAAGGGAAGGACAGAGGCAATCTCCCCAAAGAAGGGGTGGTGGTCACCCAGGAGGTTTGAGGGGAGCTGGTCGACAGGTGCATGAAGGAAGACAAGGTGGAGGAGATAGGATTGTTTGCTTTTACTGTGGGAAAAAGGGACATATGAAGCAGGAATGTCGACAAAGGATGGCTGATGAAAAGCAGTTTAAGGAAGATTAGGGGTGTCAGGGGCTCCATCTGCTGGGGACAAGAGAAAGAACAGAGCCCCTGGTAAAATTAAAAATAGGTCCCCAGCAGCAAGAATATGAGTTCCTTGTGGACTCAGGGGCGGAAAGATCGACCGTCCAGACCCTTCCCCAAGGGTGTAAGATTTCATCTGAAATAATACAGGTGATTGGAGCTGTGGAGTTGCGTTATTTGTATGTTTTATTATCCCTGTATTATGTATTGGTTTATTCCTTTGTACCCCCGTGTGCAACTTGGTTTATCCCCAGTTTTCCTGCCTTGTCGTCCCTTCCCGCCTTCCCAGTATCTATCCATCACCCTGAAAGAGGCATTTTACCCCCCTCGGGTGCCTTGTCTATCACTCGGTGCCCCTTCCCATCCATCCAGAAGCTTCTACTCAGGGCACCGGGTGATTGGGCGAGGACCTGGGGCTCCCCCCATATCTTTCCCCCATTGGACCCCACCATATCCCCCCATCCCGGAGCCACCCCCTATCCCTATCCCCATTGGTCGTTGGATACCCCTCCCTTACAGTTTATAAGCCAGTGCAAGCACCTTGTGCTTGTTCCTGTTGGCTGGCACCGTTCTAGGATATTTGGCTCCGTTGGGCTACAATAAACTCGGACTTAGCCCCCAGCAGGATCCGCTCTTCATTTACCACCGCGAGGCTTGCTAGCGCTGCCCGGAACCCACAAAGGCACTCTCCAAACCCCAGCTGGGAGCGGCGGAGGGTGCCTCCATCGCCCGCCCTCGCCCCACGAGAGCTAGCCGGGGCTGAGAGAAAAGGGATTTGGGGCGGGAGCGCGGCATGGAGCCAAACGGGAACCCTTTGGAGTACCTGTAATCAAGAATGTACTCTTAGAAAGTAACTCCAAATTAGGAATTGGGTCATTTTTATTAGTACCAGAAGCAGATTATAATTTACTGGGAAGGGATTTGATGATTGAATTGGGAATAGGGATAGAGATTAATAAGGGAGAACTGACAGTAAAATTGTATCTTCTCCGGGCTGAGGATGAAAAAAAGATTAATCCAGAGGTTTGGTACACCCCTGATAGTGTAGGAAAATTAAGTATTGAACCCTTTGAAGTAACTATTAGGAACCTGGAGATACCTGTCAGAATTAGGCAATATCCTATATCTAAGGAGGGGAGGCAAGGACTGAAACCAGAAATAGAAAGGCTTTTAAAAAAAAAAAAAAAAAAAAGAAGACTTTTAGAACCATGTATGTCCCCTCTTAATACCCCCATTTTACAATGGATTGAAAATTTTAGTAGAAAAGTTAATTTTTTATATGAAAAATTAACTAATGATGGGTTATTGAAATGGAGCACCGATGATGAAGATCAATTAGAGGCATTAAAAACTGAACTAGTCAATGCTCCAGTCCTTAGCATTCCAGATTTGAAGAGATCATTTTACTTATTTATTAATGTAAATGAGGGAGTAGCATATAGTGTATTAGCTCAGGATTGGGCTGGAAAAAACCAAAAAATAACAAAAAAACCCCAAAACAAACAAACAAACAAAACAACAAAAAAACCCCAAGCTTACAGGCGATAGTGGCCGCTGCTCTCCTGGTAGAGGAAGCTAGGAAGATAACCTTTAGAAGTGAGATAAAAATCTTATCTCCCTATAACATTCATGGAGTTTTGCAACAGAAGGCCAACTAATAGATAACAGATGCCAGATTCCTAAAGTATGAAGGCATCCTAGTCTCCTCTCCTAAGTTAAGAAACAATGGGCCTGAAAAATCCAGCCCAGTTTTTTTTTTTTGTATATAAAGAACCAATTACAGAACTAACACATGATTACCTCCAACAGATAGAGGAACAAACAAAAATAAGGCCAGGTCTTGAGGAAGAAAAACTAAAAGAAGAGGCTCAATTATATGTAGATAAGTTCTCTCAAGTTCTGAAAAAAAAAAAAAAAAAAAAAAATCCGGGTATGCTATAATAGATAAGAAAACATTTAAGACAGTAGAATCTAGTCCCCTTAGCCCCAGCTGGTCAGCCCAAGCATGCAAATTATATGCTGTGCTTAAAGCTCTAAATTTATTGAAAGGAAAAAGTGGGACTATTTTTACTACATCTAAATATGCCTATGAAGTAGTTCATACTTTTAGTAAAATCTGAGCAGAAAGAAGACCACAAGAACTGCAATACGGATGGCCGAGAAAGAGTGGACGTATGCCAGTCGAGTTAAAAGTCCAGCCACCATGGATGACCAGTGGAAAGTAGACAGCCAGCCTGGGAATTTGAAGGTTACCATTAAGAAAAATCGATGAACTCTGTGTGCATCATTTAAGTCGATCGCAAAGAAGAACAAAAAGGGATATAATTACCTACTTATTAGTAATTATTTAGTAGTTTATAATAAGGTAGATTATAATTATTATCCTTTCATATGTGTTAGTAATTATTTTAACGATTATTTGATAATTTGTAATAAGGTAGATTGTGATTGTTGTCTTTTTAAGTGCTTTACATGTAAAATTTGCCAAGAACGGTGGCAGGTCCATTGCCAAGGGGGGAAGCCACCAACTGGGGTCTGAACAGAAAGTGTGTTAAAATCAAGAAAATTGAAAAATCAGTAGATTTGTTTGGAGTCTGAGGACTGGTAAAAAAATACACACCAAAGGAGTGCATCAGGAAACTTTTGTTTCCATATTAACGATCCCACTCCATTTGTTGCCCAAATTCTAAAAAGGTGTTGTCAGAGGGAACTAAAGGGGGTCCCGTGCGACCCACCCCCGGTCAAGGATAAAAATTGGGAACAGTACAAGGTTAGGCAGGAGCAGGGGAAGGGACGCCCAGGCGAGTACCGCTGCTGCCGAGAAGATGGTTCACCTCGCGGCTTGAAGCAACCGGGTCGGTGAGCGAGGCAGAGGGGAAAAAGCCATGTCCCCCCGCAATGGAATAATGCTGAAATGCTCCAACTATTGCCAACCGAGTACTAGGCTCCCCCAGACGACCAGTCTGATTGCCTCTGAAACACCAGAAAGGCAAGAAACTCAAGAGGGAAAAATGAGATATTATGCAATAAAAACAAGGTCAGGACCCCACCCTTATTGGCAAATTATTAATATGTTAATGCTTTGTACTGTATACCAAAGAGAGGGTTCCCCAGCTTTGCACCAACCCTTTAAGTAGACAATAACTGGAGTAAATAGTAGAGTAATTCAGAGTCAGATAACATCCAGACCCCCTAGTTTTACCCACGGTTATGCAAACTAGCCCCTGTAGAGCCCTGTTTTAATAAGGTAAGATTTTATATGTGTCCAGCATCAAACCCAGGAAAAAGGTATTGCAATTACCCTAGGGAATATTTCTGTAAGTACTGAGAGTGTTAAACAATAGCCTCAGACTGGCAAACAGCAGGAGATAAAATTAGAATAGTAAAAAGAAAATTGAAGGCAGCACACCTGATGCTGATCAAAGCCAAATATGAAACTCTCCCTAGAAATCCTGAAATAGGAGAGACTTTGATTCTAGCCCACCAAGAAGTAAAACGATTTGATGAACAAAATGATAAAAGAGAAAATGGCAAATGTGAAAAACTGCATTGACTTGTTTGTTCATCAAAAGTATGAAATTAGGATAAAAGGGTGGGGAGGGGGTTGGGGCATGGAATTTGCAGGCTTGGGCAAGGCTGGTAGCCGCAAGCAAAGATTGTGAAAGATCTTGCAGGACTGGCTGGAACTGATAACCGCAGTGGAAGGAGACCCATCACCCCCACTTGTGCTGGATAAAAAGGGACTGAAGAAAAGGAAAGGTTGTCAGCTTTTGGCGGAACACAGTCTCCCCAGCTGCACCCAGCGCTGTTTGCTTGCTATCGCTTGCTGTAATTAATAAAATTATTAATTGATCTTAAAAGGCTGAATCAAATTGTTCGCCTCAATTTATTACAAAATGACAACCGCAATATTCCCAGGAAATATGCAAATCAGGAAGAGTGAAAGGAAATCCAACAAAAGACCCTAGAAACAATGAGCCAACATAAAATTTGAGCATCTAATCAGCTAGACCGACAGGCAAGAAGTCCCTCTACCCTACCAACATGAATTTGACCGTCACTATAACCGAGTAGAATTGAATCAGAGTGAGGACCCCAGCCGACAAGCCAAAACACATCTTCCTACGCCCACCCATGAGGACAGAAGCCCCAGTTCTGCTGGGAAGCAAAACTGTTCACCTCCTTCTCTACGGCGCCAAAAGCAGCAGCGGCAGTGTGCGCGACCCCTCAGGACCTAAACAAAGCTGATTACTTTAAAAAAGGCACTGCAAAAGAAGCTGCTCTCCTTGCCCATTTATTTCACTTTCTCTGGCTTTTCTCTCCGCTCTCCCCTTGCGCAGAGCGCTGACGGCGCCTTCGGTGCCGGGCAGCCGGCATCCAGCCAGGGCCAAAGCCCGGCCCCCGGCGCTGGGAGAGCGCAGGGAGCTTCCCGAAAGCCGGGCCATGCCGGAATGTCCGCCGGGAGAGCCTGAGGGAGCCGCAGCGCCAATGGCGGGAAGCGCTGCGAGCCTGAGGGGCGGCAGCTCCGCCTCAGCGCGCCCGCAGCGGCAGCGGCGGCGGCCGGGCCGAGCCCGCTGCGAGCCCCGCTGCAGCCCAGCCCCTGAGGCGAAGCGCTCCGGCCCCCGGGCTCTGGAGCCGGCAGCGCCGGGACACCGACGGCAGAGCTCCCACCGCGGCCGGAGCGCCACGTCGGCGCTGGCAGACACCGAGGGGCAGCGAGCGCCGTGCGAAGGAAGCCGCGGGCAGCTTTGGGAAGGCCGGCACAGCCCCGCAAGCAACGCCCAGAGAGTCGTGTCTGCCCGGCCGGGAGGCGCGGCCGCTCCGCCGCACAGGCAGCTCCGGCCGCGGGCAGCGGCACCACCGGCGGCACCCCCGGCCCGAGGGGAAACGCGCGGCCCAGCAGCTCGGGCCGGGGCGGCTCCGGCACCGCTTGGGGCAAGGCGGCCTCCCGGCCCGGCCACCGAGTCACGGAGCCCCCAGAGTCACTTGCGATGGAAAACACCTCCGCCTTCAGCGCGTCCATCCTGTGCTTGATCCCCACCTTGGCGGCCAGGCCAGAGCACTCAGTGCCACCTCCAGCCGCTTCCTTGGACCCCTCCTTGGCCCAGCGAGTCCACCACCTCCTTGGGCAGCCCCTTCCGAGGCCTGACCACCCTTTCCATGAGGAAGTTGCCCGTGTGCCCCAAGACGAGCTGGTGAGGAAGCAGAGCCGCTGAGCAGGAAGCTTTGCCTGGGACTCGGGGAAAACACACCATTTACAGCTCTGGAAGAAGGGCAGCACCACAGGAGGATTGCAGGGATGTCATTGGGGCACGCAGGGAGAAAGGTAGAAAAGTAAAGGCCCAGCTGGAACTGAATTTGGCCAATTCCATGAAGGAGAACAGAAACTGCTTTTACAAAGACATCGGCAACACCGGGAGGAACAAGGACAAACTTGGTTTTTATTGAATGCAGGGAGGACATTGCCACATGGGATGAGGAAAACCCTGAGGTACTGATGCCTCCTCTGGGTGTCCAGAGCTTGTGCTTGCCTGCAGCACCCTCTGGCCTTCCCTCAGTATGAAATTAACAGCATGAAAATAACAGAAAAGGAAAAGGATTCTAAGGGAATAAGAACAGCCAACGAAACAGCATGCAAGGAGAGCCTCGGCTAAAATGGGAGGTGCAAAATTGCTGGCATCCCATTAACTTCTTCAAAGTCTTCCTCCTTACTTCTTCACACTTCTTCTGTGTCTTCCTGGGATGTTTTCCTCTGGTACTCATAGGCATCCCTGAGGCGTTGAATCCATAGCAATTCAGATTTCCTAAATGGGGAGCAGCACTGGGAAGAGCCATGAATAGCAGGGAAACAGGAGCAACACTCGGAGGGGCTCCCTGCCCTTTCCTGCTCTGCAATCTGTGCCTCCTTCATATCCTTCCTCCCTCTCTGTGGAAGTTTTACACAGAACCTGAAAAAATCAGAAAGGGAAATTTGGGAGAAAAAGAGAAAGCAGCTGCTGATGGAGGCTGTGCGCAACAGGGCTGCCTGTGCTCTGCCCTGTCTGGGAAGCCGCTGCTGGAGGAGTTGGGAAGGGCCATTTCCAGCGCTGCAAAGCAATGGCGTGAGCGAGGTGAATGGGGAGAAAAAGGCTTCTGGACATCCCATCCCCAGAGGGCCCTGCTCCTGCTCTGTAAGCAGGGAGGTTTGGCAGGGAGGGCTGCAGCAGGCGCCAGCACCTCTTCCTGCTCAGGGGTGTGTCGGCAGAGCCTAAGTTAGAAGATGGGGAGCCCCAGCAGGGATGGCAATGGCTGGCAATGCAGGGAATGAGCCCTGCATGCAAAAGGCAACTGGAGAGGATGGGAGTGAGTTCCTCACCAGCCACTGTGGGGAGGGAGCAGGGAAAAACAGGGCAGAGGCATCAGCAGAGGAGACCGTTCTGGGAACACAGAGGTATTGCTGGTGATCACAGAAATTTGGGAGTGCACCAGAGCCCAAGGCATCCATCCCAGTGCCGGTGTGGGAAGGGCTGGTTGGGCTGGGAGCCCCTGGCCGTGCCCAGCGCTGTCGCTCAGGAGCCGCTTTCCCGGGGCTCCCCCAAACGCGACGTCTTGGAAACACAGCCGGGGGAGTCCCGGGCAGCGGCACCTGCGCGGCTGCGGGGCTCCAGGAGGAGTTGCTCTGTGCAGGAAAGACTCTTGGTGGCACAGCAGTGGCACGGGCAGGGAGCACTTACCTTCTCAGCCACGATTCCCTGGCGTGGCCGGGTGGGGAATCAGGTTCACTACGTCGGGAGCGCTTCTGGGGATGGAAAATGGAAGATTTCTAGAATCAGTTTTCCTGTAAAACTCTTCCAGACAGGAGAGAACAAAAGCTCTCATTGCTGTGTGGCTGAAGGCAGGAGAGCAAAGCAGAGCCGGGGAGAGCTGGGAGAGAAGGCAGGAAAAGCTTCCCCCAGGCAGGCTGGGCCCTGCTGAGCTGGGTGCTGTGGATGCTGCCACAAGCTCCAGGCTTGGAAAAACATCTCCTGTGCTACCCAGCAATACAGGGGCATCTGGGCACTGCAGCTACAAGACAGACAGCTGTGTGTCAAACAAGATATTGACTTACGTGGAAGACACACGTCAGTATCAGCAAAGCGAAGATGAAGAAAAACAGGAAAACCACAAACATGATCACGTACACCACAGCCTCTAGTTCCTGCCGTGGAGAAAGGAAGGAAGATCATGTGGGTAAGAGGATTCCTTCCATTCTCCTTCCTTCCATTCTCCCTTGCCTAGAAGGACACACGCAGCAGCGCCTGCAGCTCTCCTACCTTCTCGGTGAGTTTCTTGCCCTTCCCCAAGGCCATGTGAATTATCATGTTCTCTTGCAGACGACAATGGTCCTTGGGATCAAAGGCTCCCTGGTTCTCTTTTCTCTCACTGAGCACGTTTAGAAGCAGCCTGGTCTTCAAGACCATCTTGGTACAGGCCTGCTTGAGCTGGGGCAGGCTGCAGTCCTTCCTTAGAGCTCGCTCCACGTGGGCCATGAATGTCCGCAGGCCTTTGTGTGCCTCCAGCAACTGCCAGTGCTGATCAACACTTGTTTCCAGTTCTTCTGGGACTGGCACCAGGTCTGGACTTTGGGGGCTCCAAGGTTTATTGAGGAGCATGTAGTCTTCCTCCTCTGTGGTGTCAGGGATGATCAGGAGGTGCCTGTCTATAGAGGATTGCTCCTCTTCAGCCGTGGCTCCTCCTCTGCTGCTCGCAGCGGGGCGGCTCTGAACCAAGGGGTCAGAGAGAAAATCCAGGTTCCTGTTTAGACCCTGGTCAGCTATGGACCTTTGCTCCACTTTCACAGGTCTCCAAACCTCGTAGAAAAGTGGATTATATCCAGCCCGATACTGGCTGTCCTTCTCCTTGTGCCATTTGTGTGTCCTGACGTAGTGCTTCTTGGGAGCTGGACCTTCCTCCTCATCTGTGTCTTGTGCAGTGATGAAGGCATCGTCAGCACGTTTTAATGCACCAGCTGCAGGCCAGGGGTTTAATCCTTCCGAGTATGAAAGTGACTCCATCTCTTGATCCCAGCTTGAGGGTGTCTTTTCCACCACATGCTTCAGCCAGGCAGGCTGGGGCTGGTGTGGGACAATGCTTTCCACAGTCTTGATGCTTTCAGCCTTGTGCACCTTCTTCTTGAGCTTGGCCCTCAGGTCATCAGAACTTCTTTGGCCTTCGTGCCCCAAGAGATGCTGAGGGGGATATGAATTTGGTCTGGAACTGTCCAGGCTGCTGACATCGCCCTCCGTGCTCAGGGCCAGGGCAACCACAAGTGTCACCGTTCCATCATCTCCCAGTGAAGGCTCCTTGGGCTTGCGGCTCAACACTGGGCTGCTGTTCAGCTCTCTGCCTTGTTCCATGTCCATTGGTTCTTCCCGTGCCTGTAGCGCAGTTGTGTGAGCTAGAGAACACCGAGAGGGCAGATCAGCGGCTGGGCACAAGCACAGGCTCAGAGGCTACCTGGAGCAACGGGAGCTGATCTCAAGGCCAGGGAGTGCAAAAGCAGAGTGGGGGGAAGTGTTGTGGAGAGGACAAGAGCCCTTTGATCCATCCCATTTTCCCCTTGGGGCAGAGCAGAGAGCTGGTTCTTTCCTGGTGTCTCCTGGGGTTCTGTTTGGAGGGGAAGGAAACATCCCTGGGGAATGGGTTGGTTGTCACAGAGCTTCCCACAGCTCCAGAAGAGCAGGCTTGGGTTGCTCTGCAGGAGCCAGTGAAGAGCCAGAGAGCCCAGAGGAAAGATCAGCACTGCAACAGGGGCACAGACTGGCAGGGGAAGAAAGCCCAGGGACTCCTTTGCTCCGGGGCCCTTCCCAAGAGCAGCAGCTCAAGGAAAAACTTCCTCAGGGGCACCAGAGCTCTGGAACTGTGCTATGGGCTGAGCCAGGGAGAGAAGTGAGCTCCCTGGGGACCTTGGAAACCTGGCTGTCTCTGTTTGCCTGGCCCGGCTGTGGACAGGATGTTCTGTGCCCTGTGCCCAGCTAGAGCAGGACGGAGCTTTGCTCCCCGTGCACAGGCCAAGGCGGGGATGACGGTGCTTGGTGTTCAGGCTGCGGAGCGCATCACGGGCCCTGCCCTTTGTCCTGCAGTGGCCGGTGGCGTGGCAGAGAAAGCAGGCTGTTAGGGGGATCACCAGATCTCCTTATGGGCAGACATTGCCTTCCAGCACCAGGGAAGGGCGCGGGGCATTCCTGCTTTCCTTGCCCGGGGGGCATGGTGTGGATAGGGAAGTCCTAGGTTTGGTGGGCCCCGTGAGCTCTTCTTTCTCCAGGCAGTATGTGACACACAAGATGTGTACAATCACCAGGAACTTCCCATGCCGAGGTGTTTTGTCCAAGACCTGTACTCCAAGGGGAGATCAGGACCCCCCTGCAGCACAGGGCAGTGCTGCAGCATCTCCCCAGGCTCAGGGGAAATGGCACTTTGAGCTCCCCCAGCCCTTCCGGACACCAACCGCACTGCGGGGCGCTGGTGCTGCACAGCTTCTGGCACAGGAACTGGATGGTCCTGCAGCGGCTCTCGGTCCGGGGACGCTCCTGGCACAGGCAGCAGGCCGCCTCCTTGGGCACTTGGCTAAAGACAAGAGGGGATATTGCAGGAACACCTGGCCACCCAGTCCATGGCTCCATCAGAGCCCAACTCAGGGAACGCACGGATACCATGCATGGGGGTTGTGCTTCACTGTGTGCCACAGCTCTGGGAAAGGCCCCTGACTCCCCATGCAAAACTTTGAAAAGGGGATTTTAACCTGGAAAGTAGAAGTGCTCCCAAAATACCACGTGACACAGAAATGCACCCGCCTGAAGTTCAAACTCCCCTGTGAGAAACCTGCAGCAAGTCACCCGAAAGGTGAAATTCTGCCTCCGAGCTGGTGAGTTTTGGCACGTTCCCAGAAGGAACAGCAAGTCTGGAGCCTACTGGGCTTGTTCTGGTTTTGTGGCACACAGATTGCTTTCCCAAATAGAGCCCTTGTCCCAGCACTCGGGGCCTGCTGGTGGCTGGGGCTCAGTGGCACACACTCACAGGGTTTCCAAGCTCACTGTGGACTGCAGCAGCAGCAGCAGCGTCTGTGGGGTCACTTGGGTGGCACTCAGGTCTCTGCAAGCATTGGAAAGAGCTCATGAAATTTGGCGGTGACACTGCCAGAACTCTGCTCTGAGAGCAGAGGGCCCAGGGCCCTGATGATGGTGGTGCTGCTGGCAGAGGCATCCACTTGTGCCTGCTCCAAGAGAAGCCATTCTGGAGCCCAGCTTCCCTCTGCCTCACCCTGCTCTAAGCCAGCCGGTCGGAATGAGGAGGGCAATCCTGCAGCTCTCGTGGCAGACAGATGCCACCGGAAAGGATTGCCCCTCTCCCGACTCTCCTGCTGCTCTCCCCTGAGGGCACCTGAGTCCCTGAAGGAGGCAGGAGCCTGGAGCTGCTGGCACGAGTGCAGTTAATTCCCAGAGCCCTGCGGCCTCTCCACCTGGCCCCAGACCTGGATGGGCCCTCATCCCTGAAAGTTTGTGTCCCAGTTCCTGGGTTGCTTTGCAGCTGGGGACACACCAGCACTACTTGGCCTTTGTTTTGCTCTGCTGGAGCCGGGCTACTTGTGTCTCCAGCAGACTCGGGCTGCGCAAGGGGGAGATTTGCTCAGGCACTTGCACTGCTTTCCTGAGAACGGGGCACTCGAGAGAGACACAGGTCTTTTTGGATCTGCTCCAGATGAGCCAATACTTACAGAGAGCTCACAGAGGGCAGCTTGAAGAAGGCAGCGTCATCAATGACAGCCAGTGGGTTGTGGCTGAGGATCCTGAGAAACAACAGAGCTCTGTCAGGCGAGGATGGCGAGGATGTGAGCTGCGTGTGCCGGGCTCGTGGGGACGGCCTGGCCGCTTTCAAGGAAGCCTTGCAGGAGGTGAGCAGGGCAGGGGAAAGGGCCATTGCAGCTGCACACTCCTGGTGCTCCCTGGCTGACATCCACGCTCAGAATCAGGACTTTCCATGGGGTAAGTTTGCTTTTGCCCACAGACCCGGCAGAGGCCCTGCAGAGACTCGCCCTGACGGGCCTTTAGGCCTGCTGCCACTTACAGCTCCTGGAGGAACTGCATCCCATGCCAGGCCTGGAAAGTGCCGCTGCGGATCCGTGTGAGGCCATTCCCGGAGAGGTTTCTGGGGAAAGAGGAGGTCACACACAGGAATCGGGCCTGCCCTACAGAAAGAGGGGGCAAAGCGGGATCTCTTTGCAGGAAAGGTGCAAATGCAAGGTGGAAGCGGGAGGAAACTGCTGCTTTCTCAGTGTTTGTAGCCTGCCCAGGAGAGGAAGCAAAGGGCACGCGTGCTGAACTCTCTTTCTGTTCCACGATGCAGCCGAGGCTGCGAGAACTGGCTGCTCTGATGGCTGCGTGTGGACAAGCCCCCTGGGCTCTGTCCTCTGGCGTGGCCTTCCAGCCATCGGCATTGACCTCTGCAGCTCAGCTGGGCTCTGGGCAGGGCAGATTTAGGGACTGTGGGGAAAAGAACAGGAGCATTTTCCTGCACAGGAAGGGTGCCCAGTGCAAAGGCTGAGCTGAAGAGACTAGAAAGAAACTTGATCACTCACAGAAACTTCAGGAAAGGCAGTGGCTCAAAAGCCCGTTCCTCAATGGACAGGATCTCGTTGCAGGACAAATCCCTGTTCCAGTTAGAACAACAAATGTCACTTCCATTTGCCCTGTCGCTTTTACTTGCCTCTGCAGCCCACATCCCAGGAGGGACAAAGGGCACGTGCCCGCGGCCTGAGCAGCAGGGCCCCAGCGAGCCCCCCGGCGCCGTGGGCAGGGCACGGTGCTTACAGGTGCTTCAGCAGGAACAGCCCTTCCAGGGAATGTCTCTTCACAGCCCGCAGCTCATTGTCCCTGAGCACTCTGCAAGGAGACACAGGGACATTGTGGCAGCGGCCACTGGCCAGCAGCAAATGGGATCGTCCTGGGAAAATCTCCTGTTTCAGCAGCGCGACTGAAGCATCGCTCTGGGTCACTGCAGGGATCGTCCCCACTCCTGGCCAGAGCAGGCCCTTGCTCCTGGCCGGCTGAAGCTGACCACAGCTTGATCCCAGGGCAGACAGACACGGGGATGGTGCCCTGGGCTGCAGCAATTCCTGCCCTGCTGGGAAGCTGTGGTGATTCACACCCCTCCTTGCAGAGCAGCCTAGCTTTGAATTCCAAGGGAAGTGGGTGGTGTGGGGGCTGCTGCTCCAGCCCCAGACCAAAGGATGCAAAATCCCCAAACTCCTGCCATTTGAAATGCTGCAGGGCACTTACAAGGTCTCAGTCCATGGGTAGTCCTTCCAGGCTTGCTTTCCAACAGCAGCGATGGAGTTCCCAGTGAAATCTCTGCAAAGAGACAAAAGACCCGGTCCCCCCTCAGGAAAACCCATTTCCCTGCCATTCGCCTGCTGAGCTGGAAGCGGGCTTTGCCTGGAGAAGGCACAGTGTGCCCAGCCTGGCTTCACCCTCATGCCGAGCTCAGGCCCCCCCATCTCTGGCCAGGGAGTGCCCTGGCTGTCCCGGGTGGGCTTTATAGACACAGGGAGCTGAGGAGGGGCAGCCACAGGGCTCGGTGGGGCCGCGGGACTCACAGCACAGTCAGGGCTCGGCGGCGGCTGGCCGGGGGCACGGTGACCAGGCCGGCGTGGCCGCAGTTCAGCTGCCCACGGCCTGGGCAGCGGCACGGCTCTGGGCAGAGCTTCTTGGCCGCTCCCGGCGAGGGGGCTACTGCCAGCAGCAGGGCCAGCAGGAGCAGAGCGCGCACGAGACGCATCACCAGGTCCATGGCGAGGCAGGACTGGCTGCAGTCACCTGGGATGCAGGCCTGAGCTGGAGCTGTGGCAGTTCCTGTGTCACAGTGGTGCTGTCGATGTCACAGTGCTCCTTCTCATGTCACTGTAGCATTGCTTGTGTCACCGTGGTGGTGCTTCAGAGCTCGCAGCAAACGGCA
This sequence comes from Lonchura striata, assembly GCF_050655825.1. Lineage (NCBI taxonomy): Eukaryota > Metazoa > Chordata > Aves > Passeriformes > Estrildidae > Lonchura > Lonchura striata. Next base: position 11,215,318 of record NC_140729.1, on the reverse strand, counting down.
GTTAATGCCATGATGTCACCAAATGACTCTGTCTCAGAGCCGTCAATCTGCGGAATCATGGAACGCATTGGCTTGGAAGGGGCCTTGAGCTCCATCCAGTGCCACCACTGCCATGGCAGGGAAACCTCCCGCTGGCCCAGGCTGCTCCAAGCCCCCTCCAACCTGGCCTTGGGCACTTCCAGGCCTCCAGGGGCACCACAGCTGCTCTGGGCACCCTGTGCCAGGGACTCCCTGCCCTCACGGGGAAGAATTTCTCCTGAACACACGATCTAAGCCTGCTCTGTGGCACTGTGGAGCCATTCCCACTTGCATTGGCTTTGTGTGGCCAGGTGTTGGCATGGGTTTGGGGCTGCAGGTGCTGTTGAAATTTCTTTTGCTTCTCATTATCCTGCTCTGATTTTCTTGGCAATAAATGCACTGAATATCGCCAAGTTCTGTCTGTTGTGTCCATGCTGGTGACCGGGGAGGGATCTCTCCCTCTCTTGCAGTAAAGAGATGAGCCTTTCTCTTATGAACAAGTCCATTGTTTAACGAGAGTCTCTAAGGTAGAGGCGAGGTGCAGGGGTACGCTTAGGGGGTTGGATCACTAGGAGAGGCCCCAAGGGGATGGTAAGGAGCCAAACCCCAGCATCAGACGGTCCTAGGGGTGCAGGTCTAGGACGTTGATGCAGAAAGCTGTGAATGTAGTGAGTTTACTCGGGTAAAGGAGAGTGTGAGTAGTCCCATCCCATAACCTACTCCTTGGAGTGAAAGAGGAAGTGTGAAAGGGATCAATAGGAGCTTGAGTTAAATTAAGGGGGGGGGGGGAAAGGCTTGCATTAAAGTTATATATTTTGTTAGGAAAACACTTTAAGCTGTTTGTAGGTTTGTGTTGCCCGTCTGTAGATTTCCGTTCGGGTAGGGGCACCTTTGGGGTTTGAGTTATTTATTTAAGGATGGGTCAGTGTTTTGGTAAAGGAGGTCCCCTAAAAGGGAAAAAGTAGGTGAAAAGTATCCCCCTAGACAGTCCACTAGGACAGTTATTAGACCATTGGGAGTCTCAGAAAGCCACTAAAACCCTTGACTATATTAAAATGGTTTATTATTGTACTGAAGTTTAGCCAAAGCTAAAATTACAAGGCAAGTGGCCCTGGTATGGAACTCATGATCCATGGATCTGTTCCCAATTAAACCACTATTTAAGAACACAAGAGACTCCTGATATAGAGCAATTAACATATACTGCCTGCTGGCAGACGGGGGACATGAGTAAAGGAAGTGTGAGGATCTGTAAATTAAAGAATAAAGAGGAAGATAAGGAGGAAGGTGAGGGGGCACAAGCAGCCATCAAGACCTGGGATCCCCTAGATCACCTACCACCTCCTCTTCCTCCCATTTACCCAGCCCTGAACCCTAATCCCTTACCTGCTCCCCCAGCAGTGATCCCACTACTACCCCCTCCTAATGTCTCTATACAGGATCCAGTGGGCATTTCAAATCAGGTAGATAGTTCCTTGGACCTAACATTTACACCTGGGGGGAACTAAACTCCATCCTTAATATCTTGTTTTGTCCTGAGGAGGTCAGGATGATCAGGGCAGCAGGAATATGGATCTGGGAGAGGGAAAATAGGATAGGGCCTCCTGGAGACCTAAAGATGCCTCTGGTAGATCCTGGGTGGCATCCAAATCGAGAAGAAGGCAGAAGGAATAGGAGAGACTACGGGTCTCTGGTGATTAAAGGTATAAAGGAGTCTGTTCCCTGAAGTAGTAATACCAAACTTGCCTTTGAGGGTACCCGAGAAAAATATGAGACCCCAGCGAGTTGGCTTAATAGATTAAGGAGGAATTTTCAGTTATACTCTAACATAGATCCTGACAGCCCAGAGGGTCAAGTACTTTAAAAGGTACAATTTGTTACGAAATCTTGGCCGGACAATCGGAAAAAGTTAGAAAAGATTGAGGACTGGCAAGAAAAAGGTATAAATGAGTTGTTAAAGGAGGCTTTGAAGGTGTACTTAAGGAGAGAAGAGGAGAAAACCAGAGCGAAAGCTAGGATAATGGTAGCTGTTGCTCAAGAAAGTTTCAGGGCCGGTAGTGAACAACCAGAAAGATCTCCAGGAATAAATCAAGGAATACCCGCACCCTCGGGAGGGGGATATTGGGAAAAATCTGGACTTAGAAATGATGGGGAGAGACCAAGAAGGATAGAAGGAACACCTAATGATAGGGCATGTTACTACTGTGGAGAGGTCGGACATTTCAGGAGAGATTGCAAGAAGATATGGATAGATGAAACAATTGCCCAGGAGCAGGAGGCCTTAGAAGGTGTCCTGAAGGGTGATGATTAGGGGTGTCAGGGGCTCTGTCTGTTGAGGGATCCAATGAAAAATCATGAAGAGCCCCTAGGAAATTTTAATGTGGGTCCCCAAGATGAAAACTTTGAATTCCTTGTAGATACAGGAGCTGATAGATCAAGTATTAATAAATTACCAATGGGAATGACCATTGGGAATAAAACCTGTGAAATACTAGGGGCAGAAGGGAAACTATTTAGAGCTCCAATTGTAGAGAATGTAAAAATAGAAGGAAATTCTAGGCAATGCATTGTAGATATAATTTATTTGCCTAACTCGGAAACCAACCTGTTAGGAAGAGACTTACAAGTCCTGTTGGGAGTGGGGCTTATACTGGAGAATGGGAAAATGGTGGTCAGATTTATGAGATGAACTCAAAGGGATTTAGAAGAGATTCATCCCGAGGTGTGGGCAGAAGGAGGAAAATATGGATATTTAGATATTCCACCAACAAAGGTAGAAGTGCACAAAGACACTCCTCCCATACGAGTGAAGCAGTATCCGATATCATCAGAAGGAAGGAAGGGACTGGTACCTGTGATTGAACACCTATTAAGGGAAGGTATTTTAGAGCCGTGTATGTCCCCACATAACACTTCCATATTAGCTATTAAGAAGGCTGAGGGAAAATATAGACTGGTTCAGGATCTAAGAGAAGTGAATAAGAGAACTATTGCAAGACACCCAGTGGTGCCTAGTCCATATACACTGTTGAGTCAGATCCAAGAGACCACACGTCATTTACAATCCTAGACTTATAAAATGCTTTTTGGCCATACCCTTTGGCAGAGGAGTGCCGGGATTGGTTTGCATTTGAGTGGGAACATCCAGATAGGAACCGGAAAATGCAGCTAAGGTGGACACGCTTACCTCAAGGATTTACTGAATCTCCTAACCTGTTTGGGCAGACCCTAGAAGAATTGTTAGATCAATTCCATCCTAAAGAAGAAATAAAAATATTGCAATACATTTATGATCTAATTATATCTGGGAAACGAGAAAGTGAAGTCAAAAGTGTTAGTATACAACTATTAAATTTCTTAGGGGCTGAAGGTATAGAAAGATAAATTGCAATTTGTAGAACCAGAAGTCACTTATCTCGGGCACGTGATTGGAAGAGGGTATAAAAAACTGAGCTCTGAGAGAATAACAGGAATCCGGTCTATTTCAACCCCTAAAACAAAGAGAGACGTAAGAAAGCTCCTGGGACTATTTGGATATTGCAAATTGTGGATAGATAATTACACACAGAGTGTAAAATTTTTGTACAATAAATTGGTGGACCAAGTGTTGTGGTTTGACATGGAAAAAGAATTTTCTCGGAAGGAAGAGGTCAATTTGGATATTGACCAATTGAAGGGATGGACACGCCTCTGAGAACACAGAGGGGTTAAGAGCAGAATTCCAAGGAGAACTCACTCTCTTTGGTTCCAGTCAGCGTGCAGTGCAGGCTCTCCCCTGCCCGGCCCGTGGCCTGACTGAGGTAAGGCCGAAGGGTGGAGGGACTGGAACCCCCTGCAATGGAAGGGTGGAGAAATCTGCCATGTCTCCATTCCCCCACTAGAGCCAAGAGAGAAAGAGAGAGAGAGAGAGAGAGAGAAAGAGAGAGAGAGAGAGAGAGAAAGAGACAGCGGCAGTTTTGTCAGCAGCACACCGCAGGGAAGGAGAAGAGCGGGGGGGCGGCAAGGTGCCCAGCCACCTGTGGGAGCTGCAGCCTGGGCCCAGAGCCATCCTTGGGAGTCAGGACTTTTAACCCTTCCTTGAGAAATTAAAGTGTTGTGAAATATTACTCCTCCACGGTTTGAAAGAGAGGAAGAGAGACAGCTTGGACCCTGGGATGTTGGAAGGGGAAATTCTAGGAGATGATGGAGTGGCTTTTTGGCTGGACTTTTTCTTGGTAGCCACAGACTGAACAGATCTTCTCCTCCAAGAGGGACTGTATTTTAGGAGGATGCTGGTGAGCCAAGAGGCCTGCTTCAGCTGGGAAAAGACAGAAGTGGAGCGAAGAGAAAAAAGTTAGGGAGGTTTGTGGTGGTGCCCCCTGTCTTCAGAGAAGGAGAAGAAAAGAAGATATCTGTTCTTGGACCCTCGGGGAAAACGGGGAGACGGTGGTCCCAAAAATGAAAAACTGAACTGTTGTTTTTTCCCCTCTTGGCAGGGCACCCTTGAAAGGAAAAATCCTAAAAGCTGTCTGTCCATCCCTGCATTGGTGGTGAGAGCACTGTGCATGGAAAGGAGAGGGTCCCCAAGGCAAACTTTTTCTCCAGGCGGTGCCATGTGTGACATGGAAACACAGGATGTGGCAGCTGTGTTTCTTGGGGGGTCTGTGGCACGGGAGGGACTCCTCGGTTCCCTCGACGGACTGAGTATCGATTGTCTGGAGGGTGGAAACCTGATTGGGGTCCAGGTTGTGTCTCACTGTGGTTTGATGGAGTTGGGTGGTGGGAGGAGGAATGCTTTGAAAGGTTTTAATTTAGAATTTTGTCTGGTTTTGTTCCTTTATTTTTTCTTTTATAGTAATATAGTAGTAGCAGTTTAATAAAGTTTTTTCCCTTGTTATTAAGTTTGGGCCTGCTTTTGCTCTGTTCTCGATCCCATTTCTCAGCATTCAGTTGAGAAGTTGCATTTTCCTGGGGGCGCTGGCATTGTGTCAGTGTCAAACCATGACACCAAGAAGCAATTAAACGGGCGGCAGATGATGACCAGCAATTACAAGATCTAAAAAATCAATTATCTTCAGCCCCAGTACTAAGTTTGCCTGATCTTAGAAAGGAATTTGATCTCTTTGTAAGTGCAGAGGAAGGAATTGCCTGGGGAGTTTTTACCCAGGAATGGGGAGGGTCTTGAAAACCTGTGGCATTTTTATCAAAATTACTAGACCCTGTAACTAGGGGCTGGCCCACCTGTCTGCAGGCAATTGCAGGAGCAGTGGTTCTAGTTGAAGAAGCTCAGAAATTAGCATTGCAGGGAAAGATTAAAGTGCACACACCACGCGATATTAGAACAGTTCTCAGCCAAAGGGCACAGCAATGGCTTATGACTCTAGGATCTTAAGCGATGAGATTATATTAATAGACACTAACAATTTAGACCTTGCTACCTCTGAATGTCTTAATCCTGCCCAATTCCTTTCTGGGGAACCAGAGGACAACTTAGAACACGAGTGTCTTGAGTTAATAAATATGCAAACAAAAGTGAGGGAAGATCTTGGACATATGCCTTTACCCTATGGGAGGGTGTTGTTCATAGAAGGGTCCTCCAGAGTGATTGCTGGAAAAAAGGCTTCTGGGTATGCAATAATAGATGGCAAAGATATGGAAGTTTTAGAAAAAGGAAAACTGGCTCCAAACTGGTTCAGCCCAGTGCTGTGAAGTCTATGCATTAAAGAGGGGACTAGATCTATTAGAGAAAGATTATGGCACTATTTATACAGATTCCCAATATGCATTTGGCATAGTCCATACATTTGGTAAGATCTGGGAGGAATGGGGATATCTAAATTCTAAAGGCAAAAATTTGGTACACAAAGAGCTAATAAAGTTAGTACTGAAATCCTTGCAGAAGCCAACAGAAATAGCAATAGTGCACATAAAAGGACACCAGGAAGGAGACACCTTAGAAATAAAAGGGAATAAACGTGCTGACCAAGCAGCTAAGGAGGCAGCCCTAGAGTCAGGGGAGCCAACTAAGATTTTCAAGCTCGAAAAGAAAACCGGACAGAAAGAAGATGAAGTAAGGCCAATATTCAGTGAAAAAGAACAAAAAGCAATAGAAGAACTTGAGCTACACCAAGGGGAACGTGGAGAATGGTTAACCCAAGATGGAAGGATGTCTCTAAACCAAGCATTGGCACGGAAAATACTAACAGAAATACATGAACTAACACATTGGGGAACTCAAGGACTATGCGACCATTTCCTCAGAGAAAATATTTGTATCGGAGTGTACGATCTGGCCAAATCAATAATTAAAGACTGCGTAATTTGTCAAAAGATAAACCAAAAGGTAATGAGAAAAGTAGAACCTGGAGGGAGAGAATTGCCTCTAAGACCATTCCAAAATATTCAAATAGACTTCACTGAGATGCCGCCGGTACAGGGATATAAACATCTATTGGTAATAGTAGATCACCTCACCCATTGGGTAGAGGCTTTTCCTACCAAAAAGGAGACTGCAGAAGTGGTCACAAAAATAATCCTGGAAGATATCCTTCCCCAGTATGGTTTAGTCAGCACTATTGATTCTGATAGAGGACCTCACTTTGCTGCTCAGGCCTTACAGTGGGTAACTGAAGCTTTGGGAATGAAATGGAGACTGCACACTCCATGGCATCCCCAGAGCTCAGGCAGAGTTGAAAGAATGAATCAGACACTCAAAAATGTGTTAACAAAATTAATAGCTGAAACCAAATTAAATTGGCTCAAGTGTTACGTATTAGAACAAGGCCTAGAGCAGACATAGGGGTTTCCCCCTACGAGATGACGTTTGGGCTTCCCTTCTGAAAGTAGAACCAAAGATTGCTTTGTAAGTGGTTATAAGCTGTTAAGAGATTTACTGTGACTAATGTTGTAAGTGTTAAGAATTGTTCCCAGTTAAAAAAACATACAAGTGTTAAAGAACTGAAATCCCCCATATAGAAAATCAGAAGAAATTTCTCCTACTGAGCCTTCCTAAAAAGGTGATAAAAATGAACAAATAGAGAGTGAGACAGTTCATGGTGAGAGACTCTACTAAATCCCTAGGAAGACCTCAGATCCAAGAGGCAAGACCAGGGGGAGCCAGCATGGGGAAAACAGCCCCTACCTGACTCTTGGGAAAGCTAGTGCTACTGCTGCTGATGAGTGGTACCCTCAGCAGAGAGAGGAACCCTGCACCAAATGCTATCATCCCATCTATGATGGAGATGACCTGAGGTCCCTATTTAGAGTTCACACTAGTATAAACCCAGGCTGTTTCAATCACTCTCAATTAATCACCTGTCAGGAGGACGGGAAAGTTTATTGTACTACCAGAAATACAGCCTCTTAGGCAGCGCCTGCTTGGGAAGTGCCCAGTAGGAGAACCCTGGTTCTGTTTTGAGCACAAGGGACTGAAAGACCTAATAAAGGAAAAACAATGAATGTGGAAAGAAGATAGTTCTGACATCCCCTTAGGGAAGAACCTATTCATTGATTTGGTTGAAAAGATTAGTAGAGAGTTAAAATTAACTGAATGCTGGGTTTGTGGAAGTAACCAAATGACGGAAATTTGTCCTTGGGAGGGGATTAGTTTAAGCCCACTAGAAATTTTAAGATGGAAGCAAACTAAACCACAATATGAACTTTTGGCATCAAGGGGGAGGAAAAATGGGATCTAAAATCAAAAGTAACAGGTGAAGAATGTATACTGAGAACCAGAAGGAGATATAACATCCCTGAAGGAAAAATGGCATGTAAGAGATATCTAATAGTAAAGAATTTAGAGACTGAATGGATCCCAAGAGAGCCCCATACATACTGGGCCATTGGGAGAACAGAAAAGGGATGCATATATCACGAAGGATATCAGCTCCACAAGTGCACAGAAAAATGGATAAACGCCTTCTGGGGAATTAAAGAACTGTCAACATTTTGGGAATTCCCCACTGAAAGTAGGGATGGGTTCTGGCAAGTCCCAGGGTATCTATTTTGGATCTGTGGACACACAGCATATACAAGACTCCCAGGGGACTGGGCAGGGAGTTGTACCATCGGAGTCATCAAACCAGCCTTTTTCCTCTTACCTAAGAAATCAGGAGCACATCTAGGAGTCCCAGTGTATGATGACTTGAGAAAAGACAAAAGAAAGAAAAGGGATATAATTGATATGGGAGGTACACAAACATGGAAAAATAAAATATGGACTGCAGAGGAAATCATCCAAACTTATGGGCCAGCTACATGGGCTCAGGATGGATCCTGGGCCTACCGTACTCCTATTTATATGTTAAATAGAATAATCAGGTTCCAAGCAGTGCTGGAAAAAGTTTCCAATCGAACAGCATTAGCATTTGAACATGTAAGTGACCAACTATCCCAAACAAGAACAGTGATCTATCAAATTAGATTGGCTGTAGATTACCTCTTGGCAGATGAGGGCGGAATATGTGGGAGATTCAACTCTTCAGAGTGCTGCTTGGAGATTGATGATAAAAGTGCAGAGATTAAGAACACCTCTAAAGAAATCTGAAAATGGGCTTATGTAGGGAGTCAAGAGTGGACACCTTTGATAAATAGTAACTGGTGGGATTAGTTCTGGTCATTTAAAGGAACATGGTGGAAAAAAGTCTGTGTTTAACACTGTCTGTTCTACAACTGGATTGCTGTTTTTGCCCTGTCTGTTCCCCTGTTTAGTTCGAATTTTAACTTCCACAGCCCAAGCAAGAATCAAACTTCCAAAGGCGGCTAACCAGAAGCAAATAAAAATTATGTTAATGCAAAGCCAGAAGCAGAAACATGAGAATGCAAAAGAAATATACAGTGAATACCAAAGGCTCAGGAAATTTTATTTCCAAGAGCCAGAAACAGCAAATTGATGCGGGCATCCACCCGATCAAAGAAATAGAGGAGGGACTTGTTATGAACAAGTTCATCGGTTAATGAGATTAAAGTAGTTAATGCATTTACAGTTAAATGCTAAACCCTTGTTTACCCCTACTGTTGACTACCTTACATACACCCTGGTTGCGTCCCTCGGGTATTCATTCCGCTGCTTTACAAAATTGTGAAAACTGCATTGACTTGTTTTTTCATCAAAAGTATGAAATTCAGATAAAAGGGCGGGGAGGGGGTCGGGGCATGGAATTTGCAGGCTTGGGCAAGGCTGGTAGCCGCAAGCAAAGATTGTGACAGATCTTGCAGGACTGGCTGGAACTGATAACCGCAGTGGAAGGAGACCCATCACCCCCACTTGTGCTGGATAAAAAGGAACTGAAGAGAAGGAAAGGTTGTCAGCTTTTGGCGGAACACAGTCTCCCCAGCTGCACCCAGCGCTGTTTGCTTGCTATCGCTTGCTGTAATTAATAAAATTATTAATTGATCTTGAAAGGCTAAATCAAATTGTTCGCCTCAATTTATAACAAATTTGGTGCCGTGACTCGGATCGGAACACCCAGAGAGGAGGTCTCCTGAGGAGGCGCCCCACTGCCTTTGCTTTAACAGTGGCCTTACGGGGACACTCCTCCCCGGACTCCAACCGACGAACCTAAAATCCGATAGCAAGCAAGGAACTGCCGGCTACCCCCTTAATCTTTGTGCACGAAGCCCCAGGCGAAGGCACCGGACGGTGTAAGTATTTTCCGAAGGACCTGGTGTCTGGAGAAGGCCTGTTCTGGGAGAACGGGACCGCTTGGTCGGGGGTCGGGGATCCTGGAGTGTGACGAGTGTGGTGTATGAGAGGGGAGCCAGCAGCTCAGACTCCCCAAGCAAGTGCGGAGCTCATAGTAGTGCGGTTCCCATATCCGGCAACGGACTGGGCCACGAATTGAGGGAAGCAAGTGTGTGTGTGAGAGAAGGCACTCCAGAAGATGGGTCAGAGGAAAAGCAAGCCTGCTGAACCCATGGGTGGGGGAATCCCTGTAAAACTTCCCCATATTCCAGAGGATAGTCCATTAGGCTTAATGATTAAATATTGGAATGCCTTTCCTTCTAGGAAGGGAAAAGATAAAGTGAAAATGGCTCATTACTGCATGGAAGTTTGAGAAGGGAAACAAATAAGAGGAGATGCAATCCATGTTAAGGATTTTGTTTTTTGCAGAAGAAAGGAGAATGATTAAGGAAATGGGAATGAGAATCTGGGATGATGAACATCAACAGAGACCATTAGCAGATATTAAATGGCCCCTATAGAATCCCCAGTGGAATAATCAAAACCCGTCACACTGTACCCATATGGGCGATTTGCGAAATATAATAATACAGGGAATAAGGAAGGCTGTCCCTCGTGGACAAAATGTACAAAAGGCATTCAAGGAACAACAAAAGAAGGATGAAGATCCAACTGAGTGGTTGGAGAGGCTGAGAAAAGCCTTTCAATTATATTCAGGAGTGGACCCTAACACTCCTGAAGGAGAGACACTGTTGAAAGTTCATTTTGTGGTAAACTCGTGGGTGGATATTCGAAAGAAGTTGGAAAAGTTAGAAGGGTGGCAAGCAAGGGGGCTGGATGAGTTACTGCGGGAGGCTCAGAAGGTTTATGTTAGGAGGGAGGATGAGAACTACAAGAAGCAGTCTAAGATTATGTTAGCAGCTGTAAGGGAAGGACAGAGGCAATCTCCCCAAAGAAGGGGTGGTGGTCACCCAGGAGGTTTGAGGGGAGCTGGTCGACAGGTGCATGAAGGAAGACAAGGTGGAGGAGATAGGATTGTTTGCTTTTACTGTGGGAAAAAGGGACATATGAAGCAGGAATGTCGACAAAGGATGGCTGATGAAAAGCAGTTTAAGGAAGATTAGGGGTGTCAGGGGCTCCATCTGCTGGGGACAAGAGAAAGAACAGAGCCCCTGGTAAAATTAAAAATAGGTCCCCAGCAGCAAGAATATGAGTTCCTTGTGGACTCAGGGGCGGAAAGATCGACCGTCCAGACCCTTCCCCAAGGGTGTAAGATTTCATCTGAAATAATACAGGTGATTGGAGCTGTGGAGTTGCATTATTTGTATGTTTTATTATCCCTGTATTATGTATTGGTTTATTCCTTTGTACCCCCGTGTGCAACTTGGTTTATCCCCAGTTTTCCCGCCTTGTCGTCCCTTCCCGCCTTCCCAGTATCTATCCATCACCCTGAAAGAGGCATTTTACCCCCCCCGGGTGCCTTGTCTATCACTCGGTGCCCCTTCCCATCCATCCAGAAGCTTCTACTCAGGGCACCGGGTGATTGGGCGAGGACCTGGGGCTCCCCCCATATCTTTCCCCCATTGGACCCCACCATATCCCCCCATCCCGGAGCCACCCCCTATCCCTATCCCCATTGGTCGTTGGATACCCCTCCCTTACAGTTTATAAGCCAGTGCAAGCACCTTGTGCTTGTTCCTGTTGGCTGGCACCGTTCTAGGATATTTGGCCCCGTTGGGCTACAATAAACTCGGACTTAGCCCCCAGCAGGATCCGCTCTTCATTTACCACCGCGAGGCTTGCTAGCACTGCCCGGAACCCACAAAGGCACTCTCCAAACCCCAGCTGGGAGCGGCGGAGGGTGCCTCCATCGCCCGCCCTCGCCCCACAAGAGCTAGCCGGGGCTGAGAGAAAAGGGATTTGGGGCGGGTGCACGGCATGGAGCCAAACGGGAACCCTTTGGAGTACCTGTAATCAAGAATGTACTCTTAGAAAGTAACTCCAAATTAGGAATTGGGTCATTTTTATTAGTACCAGAAGCAGATTATAATTTACTGGGAAGGGATTTGATGATTGAATTGGGAATAGGGATAGAGATTAATAAGGGAGAACTGACAGTAAAATTGTATCTTCTCCGGGCTGAGGATGAAAAAAAGATTAATCCAGAGGTTTGGTACACCCCTGATAGTGTAGGAAAATTAAGTATTGAACCCTTTGAAGTAACTATTAGGAACCTGGAGATACCTGTCAGAATTAGGCAATATCCTATATCTAAGGAGGGGAGGCAAGGACTGAAACCAGAAATAGAAAGGCTTTTAAAAAAAAAAAAAAAAAAAAGAAGACTTTTAGAACCATGTATGTCCCCTCTTAATACCCCCATTTTACAATGGATTGAAAATTTTAGTAGAAAAGTTAATTTTTTATATGAAAAATTAACTAATGATGGGTTATTGAAATGGAGCACCGATGATGAAGATCAATTAGAGGCATTAAAAACTGAACTAGTCAATGCTCCAGTCCTTAGCATTCCAGATTTGAAGAGATCATTTTACTTATTTATTAATGTAAATGAGGGAGTAGCATATAGTGTATTAGCTCAGGATTGGGCTGGAAAAAAACAAAAAATAACAAAAAAAACCCAAAACAAACAAACAAACAAAACAACAAAAAAACCCCAAGCTTACAGGCGATAGTGGCCGCTGCTCTCCTGGTAGAGGAAGCTGGGAAGATAACCTTTAGAAGTGAGATAAAAATCTTATCTCCCTATAACATTCATGGAGTTTTGCAACAGAAGGCCAACTAATAGATAACAGATGCCAGATTCCTAAAGTATGAAGGCATCCTAGTCTCCTCTCCTAAGTTAAGAAACAATGGGCCTGAAAAATCCAGCCCAGTTTTTTTTTTTTGTATATAAAGAACCAATTACAGAACTAACACATGATTACCTCCAACAGATAGAGGAACAAACAAAAATAAGGCCAGGTCTTGAGGAAGAAAAACTAAAAGAAGAGGCTCAATTATATGTAGATAAGTTCTCTCAAGTTCTGAAAAAAAAAAAAAAAAAAATCTGGGTATGCTATAATAGATAAGAAAACATTTAAGACAGTAGAATCTAGTCCCCTTAGCCCCAGCTGGTCAGCCCAAGCATGCAAATTATATGCTGTGCTTAAAGCTCTAAATTTATTGAAAGGAAAAAGTGGGACTATTTTTACTACATCTAAATATGCCTATGAAGTAGTTCATACTTTTAGTAAAATCTGAGCAGAAAGAAGACCACAAGAACTGCAATACGGATGGCCGAGAAAGAGTGGACATATGCCAGTCGAGTTAAAAGTCCAGCCACCATGGATGACCAGTGGAAAGTAGACAGCCAGCCTGGGAATTTGAAGGTTACCATTAAGAAAAATCGATGAACTCTGTGTGCATCATTTAAGTCGATCGCAAAGAAGAACAAAAAGGGATATAATTACCTACTTATTAGTAATTATTTAGTAGTTTATAATAAGGTAGATTATAATTATTATCCTTTCATATGTGTTAGTAATTATTTTAACGATTATTTGATAATTTGTAATAAGGTAGATTGTGATTGTTGTCTTTTTAAGTGCTTTACATGTAAAATTTGCCAAGAACGGTGGCAGGTCCATTGCCAAGGGGGGAAGCCACCAACTGGGGTCTGAACAGAAAGTGTGTTAAAATCAAGAAAATTGAAAAATCAGTAGATTTGTTTGGAGTCTGAGGACTGGTAAAAAAATACACACCAAAGGAGTGCATCAGGAAACTTTTGTTTCCATATTAACGATCCCACTCCATTTGTTGCCCAAATTCTAAAAAGGTGTTGTCAGAGGGAACTAAAGGGGGTCCCGTGCGACCCACCCCCGGTCAAGGATAAAAATTGGGAACAGTACAAGGTTAGGCAGGAGCAGGGGAAGGGACGCCCAGGCGAGTACCACTGCTGCCGAGAAGATGGTTCACCTCGCGGCTTGAAGCAACCGGGTCGGCGAGCGAGGCAGAGGGGAAAAAGCCAGGTCCCCCCGCAATGGAATAATGCTGAAATGCTCCAACTATTGCCAACCGAGTACTAGGCTCCCCCAGACGACCAGTCTGATTGCCTCTGAAACACCAGAAAGGCAAGAAACTCAAGAGGGAAAAATGAGATATTATGCAATAAAAACAAGGTCAGGACCCCACCCTTATTGGCAAATTATTAATATGTTAATGCTTTGTACTGTATACCAAAGAGAGGGTTCCCCAGCTTTGCACCAACCCTTTAAGTAGACAATAACTGGAGTAAATAGTAGAGTAATTCAGAGTCAGATAACATCCAGACCCCCTAGTTTTACCCACGGTTATGCAAACTAGCCCCTGTAGAGCCCTGTTTTAATAAGGTAAGATTTTATATGTGTCCAGCATCAAACCCAGGAAAAAGGTATTGCAATTACCCTAGGGAATATTTCTGTAAGTACTGAGAGTGTTAAACAATAGCCTCAGACTGTCAAACAGCAGGAGATAAAATTAGAATAGTAAAAAGAAAATTGAAGGCAGCACACCTGATGCTGATCAAAGCCAAATATGAAACTCTCCCTAGAAATCCTGAAATAGGAGAGACTTTGATTCTAGCCCACCAAGAAGTAAAACGATTTGATGAACAAAATGATAAAAGAGAAAATGGGCAAATGTGAAAAACTGCATTGACTTGTTTGTTCATCAAAAGTATGAAATTAGGATAAAAGGGTGGGGAGGGGGTTGGGGCATGGAATTTGCAGGCTTGGGCAAGGCTGGTAGCCGCAAGCAAAGATTGTGACAGATCTTGCAGGACTGGCTGGAACTGATAACCGCAGTGGAAGGAGACCCATCACCCCCACTTGTGCTGGATAAAAAGGGACTGAAGAAAAGGAAAGGTTGTCAGCTTTTGGCGGAACACAGTCTCCCCAGCTGCACCCAGCGCTGTTTGCTTGCTATCGCTTGCTGTAATTAATAAAATTATTAATTGATCTTAAAAGGCTGAATCAAATTGTTCGCCTCAATTTATTACAAAATGACAACCGCAATATTCCCAGGAAATATGCAAATCAGGAAGAGTGAAAGGAAATCCAACAAAAGACCCTAGAAACAATGAGCCAACATAAAATTTGAGCATCTAATCAGCTAGACCGACAGGCAAGAAGTCCCTCTACCCTACCAACATGAATTTGACCGTCACTATAACCGAGTAGAATTGAATCAGAGTGAGGACCCCAGCCGACAAGCCAAAACACATCTTCCTACGCCCACCCATGAGGACAGAAGCCCCAGTTCTGCTGGGAAGCAAAACTGTTCACCTCCTTCTCTACGGCGCCAAAAGCAGCAGCGGCAGTGTGCGCGACCCCTCAGGACCTAAACAAAGCTGATTACTTTAAAAAAGGCACTGCAAAAGAAGCTGCTCTCCTTGCCCATTTATTTCACTTTCTCTGGCTTTTCTCTCCGCTCTCCCCTTGCGCAGAGCGCTGACGGTGCCTTCGGTGCCGGGCAGTCGGCATCCAGCCAGGGCCCAAGCCCGGCCCCCGGCACTGGGAGAGTGCGGGGAGCTTCCCGAAAGCCGGGCCATGCCGGAATGTCCGCCGGGAGAGCCTGAGGGAGCCGCAGCGCCAATGTCGGGAAGCGCTGCGAGCCTGAGGGGCGGCAGCTCCGCCTCAGCGCGCCCGCAGCGGCAGCGGCGGCGGCCGGGCCGAGCCCGCCTTGAACCCCGCTGCAGCCCAGCCCCTGAGGCGAAGCGCTCCGGCCCCCGGGCTCTGGAGCCGGCAGCGCCGGGACACCGACGGCAGAGCTCCCTCTGCGGCCGGAGCGCCACGTCGGCGCCGGCAGACACCGAGGGGCAGCGAGCGCCATGCGAAGGAAGCCGCGGGCAGCTTTGGGAAGGCCAGCACAGCCCTGCAAGCAGCGCCCAGAGAGTTGTGTCTGCCCGGCCGGGAGGCGCGGCCGCTCCGCCGCACAGGCAGCTCCGGCCGCGGGCAGCGGCACCACCGGCGGCACCCCCGGCCCGAGGGGAAACGCGCGGCCCAGCAGCTCGGGCTGGGGCGGCTCCGGCGCCGCTTGGGGCAAGGCGGCCTCCCGGCCTGGCCACCGAGTCACGGAGCCCCCAGAGTCACTGGCGATGGAAAACACCTCCGCCTTCAGCGCGTCCATCCTGTGCCCGATCCCCACCTTGGCAGCCAGGCCAGAGCACTCAGTGAAATAAGTAGAAGATAATTTGTTCACTGTGGTATGCTTGCTTACCTTGGTTTGCATAAGAATGTACTGTGGTATGTTAACCTAATTTGCTTTGCATAAGATAGTGGCTAAGAATGTACTGGTGTGTCTTTGAAATGCTTATTTGCTTACAAGGTGATAAGGAGGTTGAGATTAAAGTCCTGGGTGTGTGTATCTGGTCTGCTTGCTGTATCTCAAAAGAAGAGACTTAGAAGCTATCACAACGACCAGACTCAGACTACATTTGGAGAGTCACGTCTGCAAGGAGAAAGGGGGGGGATAAAAGGAAGGTTGGGACAGAACATTTTTGCGCGCCGTTGGTGGAGCAGGAGACTCCCCGGCCGCCCAGCGCTGGATTTTGCCTGCCTTACTCGCTTGCTAATTTTAAATAAAATTGCTTTATTGAATTAAGACACTTCAAATTGTCGTGTCACAATTTATAACAATTTGGTGCCGTGACTCGGATGGAGAAGTAGATCAGTCGCTACGGGACGATCGGGAGGCGCCCCGCCCTTATGGCAGCCCGGCTGCCCCAGGCTTTCTGATCACTCTCCACCGACGAACCTAAATTGAGTAACGGGCAAAGGAGAACCGGTTACCCCTGTAATCTTTGTGCACGAAGAACCAGCGAAGACGTAGGACGCGTGAGTATAGGCCGGTTTCCCGCTCGGTTTGGGGTGGTTTTCCCGGAGTGCTGTGTGTGAGAGGTCTCGTGGAGACCAAGTGAGTGCGGACTCTGTATTAGTGCGTTTTCCATTCCCCGCGAGGGGCTGGGCCACGAACCAGGGGAGCATGTGTGTGAGAAATTGAGTGCACTCCGGAAGATGGGACAGAGGAAAAGCAAGCCCTCTGGTCCCATGGGAGAGGGGACCCATGCTAAGCTTCCCCAGATTCCCAGGGATAGCCCCTTGGGTTTGATGATAATTAATTGGGATGCTTTCTCATCTAAAAAAGGGAAAGACAAAGTTAAAATGATACATTATTGTATGGAAGTATGGGGGGGGAAACAAATTAGGGGAGACCATTTGTATTGGCCGGTATTCGGGTCCTTTGAGGATTGGATTTGTCAAGCTCTAAATATATATGTTAACTCAAAGGAAGCCTTTGATTCAGAAGAGAGCGAATATGCTTCCCTGTGGACAGTTGGGGAGACAAGGACAAAACTATTTGCCTTATCAGCCAGGGAAAAGAACAAGAAAAACAAGGAGGAAGATAATATGCCCCCCTACGTTCCTCCTCCATATATTCCTCCACTCCCACCCCCTGCTAGTCAAAATATATATCCCCAGCTGCCTGCGGAGCCGGTTGGCCCCGGGGTCCCCACGGCTCCTTCAGACTCTGATGATGAGGCAGAGAGTGGAGGAACAAGGGAAAACAATCGTAGAGTAACTAGAAGTCAGACTAGGAAAAAGGAACAGGAATTGGGGATGTTTCCCCTAAGAGAACAAAGCATTAGTATGATCCTGAATCCCCAAGCGGGACAGGAAGGTCAGCCACCCCAAATAGCAGGGGTTGCCTATGTAACTGTGCCTTTAGACTCTGGGCAAGTCAGGGACTTTAAGAAGGAAATGGGACATTTGTTGGACGATCCTCTAGGAGTGGCAGAACGGTTGGACCAATTTTTGGGGCCCAATGTGTACACATGGGAGGAGTTACAGTCAATACTAAGGATTTTGTTCACAGCAGAGGAAAGGAGGATGATAAGGGAAATGGGTATGAGGATATGGGATGATGAACACCACCAAGGACCCTTAGCAGATATGAAGTGGCCCCTACAAAATCCCCAGTGGAATAACCAGGATCCCTTGCATCGCACTCACATGGGTGATTTGCGAAACATCATCATTCAGGGAATAAAACAATCAGTTCCGCGGGGGCAGAATGTGAAGAAGGCTTTTGGATTACAACAAAAAAAAGATGAGGATCCCACGGAATGGTTAGAGCGCTTAAGGAAAGCCTTCCGCTTGTATTCTGGGATAGACCCCGATACCCAGGAGGGAGAGGCGGTGTTGAAAATGCAGTTTGTGGCAAATGAATGGGTAGATATTAGGAGGAAACTGGAAAAGTTGGACGGATGGCAGACTAGAGGATTAGAGGAGCTCTTGAGGGAAGCGCAGAAGGTTTTTGTGAGAAGGGAGGATGAGAATTTCAAGAGACAGGCGAGGATTATGGCTGCAGTTGTGCGGGAAGGGCCTAACCCTAATTTCCGTGCAAGGAATGTAGAACAAAGGGAGAATCGGGAGCAGAGTTATATTTCTAGGGAAAGAAAAGAAAGAGGTCGTGAAATTGTCTGCTTCTACTGTGGAAAGAAGGGACATATGAAGAGGGGATGCAGACAACGGATAGCGGATGAGAAGGCCTTTAAGGAAGATTAGGGGTGTCAAGGGCTCTATTTGTTGGGGAAGAAACATCATAAGGAGCCCTTGGTAAAGCTTAAAGTAGGACCCCAACAACAAGAGATGGAATTTTTAGTGGATACCGGGGCTGAAAGATCCACGGTGCAAGCCTTGCCGCTTGGATGTAAAAAGTCATCTGACACTGTACATGTAATTGGGGCAAAAGGAGAGCCCTTTGAGGTATCTGTTATCAAGGATGTGATGGTAGAAACTGATTCCAAATTTGGTATAGGTTCTTTACTACTGGTACCTGAAGCAGATTACAATTTATTAGGGAGAGATCTAATAATAGAATTGGGTATTAATTTAGAAGTTGTAAATAAAGAATTACAGATAAAGCTCTGCCCTTTAAGGGTAGAGGATGAAAAGAAAATTAATCCTGAGGTGTGGTATACCCCAGAAACGGTGGAAAAATTGCAGATTAAGCCTTTTTCAGTGGAAATAAGTGATCCTGGCAAACCCGTAAGAATAAAACAATACCCTATCCCTAGGGAGGGAAAATTAGGACTAAAACCTGAAATAGATAGGTTATTGGAAAAAGGGCTTTTAGAGCCCTGTATGTCTCCCTTCAATACTCCCATCCTGCCTGTAAAGAAGTCAGATGGGTCCTACAGATTGGTGCACGATTTAAGAGAAATAAATAAGAGGACTTTGGCCCGGTTTCCAGTAGTTGCAAATCCATATACTTTGTTGAGCCATCTGGGACCTGAAAATCGATGGTATAGTGTTATTGATCTAAAGGATGCCTTTTGGGCATGCCCCCTGGATGAGAAAAGTAGGGATTATTTTGCATTTGAATGGGAGGATCCGGCAACACACCGGCGGCAGCAATTAAGATGGACGGTTTTGCCGCAGGGATTCACGTATTCACCTAACTTATTTGGCCAAGCTTTGGAACAAATTCTTCAGGAATATAAAGTAGATGAAGGGACAACCCTGATTCAATATGTGGATGATTTGCTTATTGCTGGGACAGGAGAAGAAACAGTGAGGCAAGAAAGTATTAAATTACTAAACTTCCTAAGCCTAAAAGGACTAAAAGTATCCAAATCTAAATTACAGTTTGTAGAGGAGGAGGTGAAGTATTTGGGGCATTATTTAAGTGGAGGGGTAAAGAAGATTGATCCTGAAAGAGTAAAAGGAATCCTCTCGATTCCAGTCCCCAGAAATAAAAGGCAAGTTCGTCAGCTACTGGGGTTAATTGGATATTGCAGACAATGGATTGAAAATTACAGTCAGAAGGTCAGATTCCTCTATGATAAATTAAGCCAAGATAGCCTAATGAAATGGAGCCCCACGGATGATCAGCGACTCCAGGAGCTCCAGAATGATTTGGTAAACGCGCCAGTCCTCAGCCTACCGGATTTAAAAAGACTCTTCTATTTGTTTGTTAATACGGAGGGAGGAGCAGCATACGGGGTTTTAACCCAAGAATGGGCGGATAAAAAGAAGCCTGTAGCATATTTATCTAAATTACTGGATCCGGTGAGCAGAGGATGGCCTACATGCTTGCAGGCTATAGTAGCCACTGCCCTTTTGGTAGAAGAGGCTCATAAAATAACTTTTAATGGAAAATTGAAAGTGTTATCCCCACATAATATCAGAGGAATCTTACAACAGAAAGCTGATAAATGGATTACAGATTCTAGGCTTCTGAAGTATGAAGGTATTTTAATTGATTCCCCCAATTTGTCACTTGAAGTGGTTACCTCGCAAAATCCTGCCCAATTTTTGTATGGGAAACCCTGTGATGAAAAGTTAGCACATGACTGTTTTCAAACTATTGAAAGTCAAACAAAAATTAGACCCGATCTGGAAGAGGAAGAATTGGACGAAGGGGAGCGATTGTTTGTAGATGGTTCTTCTCGGGTTGTAGAAAGAAAAAGAAAGTCAGGATATGCTATAATTGGGGAAAAAGATTTAAAGGTAATTGAATCCAGACCACTAAGTAACTCCTGGTCTGCACAAGCTTGTGAATTATATGCAGTACTCAGGGCTTTAAGGTTATTAAAAGGAAAAATTGGAACAATATACACAGACTCTAAATATGCATATGGGGTAGTGCACACATTTGGAAAAATTTGGGAAGAAAGGGGACTTATAAACTCACAGGGAAAAAATCTAATTCATCAAGAGCTAATTGTCCAAGTTTTAAATGCCTTAAGGGGCCCGGCTCAAATTGCTGTGGTCCACTTAAGGGGACACCAGAGAGGATTGGACTTTAGAAACAGAGGAAATAATTTAGCTGACCAAGAAGCCAAGAAAGCAGCCCTACGAACTCAGGGGAACATGGGGCAGAGCGACACTGTATCTGTGGACTCCCCCAAAGAAAAATGGCAAATATATAGTTTTACCACTCAAGAAAAGGAAAAATTACAAAAGATGGAAATTGAGGAGGGGTCTGAAGGGCAATGGAAGCTCCCAGATGGGAGAACTGTTTTACCTAAAAGCAAGGCCTCAGAAATTTTGCAAAGATTGCATGACCAGACTCATTGGGGAACTCAGGCATTAGTAGATCAATTTGCCACTAAATATATGAGTATTGGAATCTATGATTTGGCTAAAAGAGTAGTGGGAGATTGTCTGATCTGTCAAAAAGTAAACAGAAAACATCTTAGGGAAAGACCCATGGGAGGAAGGGAATTAACTCACAGGCCTTTTGCCAAAATACAAATAGACTTCACTGAATTGCCTAAAGTGGGTAGATATAAATATTTGTTAGTAATAGTAGATCATCTCACCCATTTTGTAGAAGCTTACCCCACTACTCGGACTACTGCTCAGACAGTGGTCAGAATATTATTAGAAGAAATAATCCCTAGATATGGGATAGTAGAAACAATAGATTCTGATAGGGGACCCCACTTTGTGTCCAAAATAACTGAGGATATCTCACATGCTCTGGGAATTAAGTGGGAATACCATACCCCATGGCATCCCCAGAGTTCGGGAAGAGTGGAAAGAATGAATGGGGAACTAAAAAAGCAATTAACCAAATTAATAATAGAAACAAAATTGACATGGGTCAAGTGTCTCCCTTTAGCCCTATTGTACATAAGAACAAGACCCAGAGCAGATGTTGGGATTTCCTCTTTTGAAATGCTATACGAGATGCCATATGATTTGGAGGAACCCCGAGACCACCCCCGGTTAAAAGACTATAAAATAACCTCATATATTATTGCCTTAATGAAACGCCGCAATGAACTTTGGGAAAAAGGAATCATTACGCAAAGACCCCCTTTAGATTTAAAAATACATAAAATACACCCAGGAGACTATGTGTTAATAAAATCCTGGAAAGAATCTACACTAACCCCACAATGGGAAGGTCCTTATCTTGTGTTACTCACTACAGAAACTGCAATTCGGACTGCAGAAAGAGGATGGACACATGCCAGTCGAGTAAAAGGACCAGTTAACAACACTGTGTGGCAAGTAACCAGTCCTCCCGGGAACCTGAAATTGAAGTTACAGAGAAACTAATGGACTCTTATCAGATTGAATACACATCAGACTTATATTACTTAGATAGTGGGCTAATTAGTAATTCAAGTGTTAGAGTAAAGTGTAAAAATCAAAATTGTAATTGCTATCCTTTTGTATGCTATATCTGTAAGGTGTGTGGGGAACGGTGGTGGTCACATTGCAACAGAGGGTATCCTCCACGAGGAACTTGCAATTCCTGTTGGAACGTACAAAGAGAGATTACAGCTTGGGTACTGACCTGTAAAGTGACTAGAGGGGAAATCCGATTGGAATCTAAAGAGTGGTGGGAAATTTTCTCAAATTACTGCTACCATACAAACGAGCCGAGCCCATTTGTGGCAGAGATCATAGAAGGCCTTTGTAGGAAAGACCTAAAAGGGGTCAGTTGTACCGCATCAGAGGTAAAAGATCAGAATTGGCGTTCTTATTGCATGCGGCAAGGCACTAGAGGGCATAAATCCCCTCCTGAAGAATACTCTTGCTGCCGAGAAGATGGTACACCCTGTGGCTCGAAGCACCCGAGTCGACAGGCGAGGCAGAGGAGTAAACAGCTGTGGAGGAAGGAGCCCTCAGGATGGAATACGCAAGCAATATTTGCGGAACTACCCCAGGACTGGGAGTAACAAAGGCAGAAATAGTTTTTGGGCTCAAGGGTATAATTGTTGCAGTGTGAGAAACCAGACCCCACATGCCATTTGCTTACTGCTTGTGATTTTCCTTTGTATATATTGTAATACTGCGGAAGTAACAACTCATGAACCTTTCAAGTGGACTTTAGGAAGATGGGAGGATTCACGAGTTATAAGGAGCAATACTACAGCTGGAGCTCCCACTTTCCAGTTACCTGTGGCATCCTTAGGTACTGGTTGGGGTTCCCATTGGGTTTCATCGTTTTATATGTGTCCTGCTTCGAATCCTGGTAAAGGGTATTGCAATAGTCCTGGACAATATTACTGTGCATATTGGGGTTGTGAAACAATAGCTGGTACATGGGACCCCCCCACTCCTGATCCATACATTAAGGTGGTCTGGAAGCCAGATGGTTGTATTCCTCCCGGCTACTGGACAGGTCATAAACCCCCAGAAAATATTTGCAGGAATATACAAATTACTGCATTAAGGCCAGAGGATAGTATATGGTTAATTGGAAAAACTTGGGGCGTTCGTTTATATTCGGCTGATTTTGGCAATTTTGGTAGCTTAATATTTATAAAGAAGGAACTTGTGCCCCCTGATCCTGAACCTGTAGGGCCAAACCCAGTGTTATTAGAAAAGAAGGTTGTTTTAGCCAACCAAACAAAAGAAAGGGATCAGACCCAGAATAAAATTCAGAATGAAAACACTTCAGGAGACGAACAGGAAAAAACCCAGGAGGGTAATATACTCTGGAAGGTTATGAAAGCAAGTTATGGTGTCCTAAATAGAACCAACCCAAAACTGATGGAAGACTGTTGGCTGTGCTATAATTTAAGACCCCCATTTTATGAAGCCATAGGGGTCACTGCAAAGCCCAGAAGAGTGAATGGAACTAATCCGAATCAGTGTTTGTAGAAAAAGGGTAAAGAGACAACACCGGGGCTTACCTTGGCTCAGGTAACAGGGAAAGGGAGATGCATAGGAAAAATCCCAACACAAAGAGAATACCTTTGTAGAGTAATAGAAACAGGTGGAAAGAAACCAGCTGACTGGCTATTGCCAGCAGCTAACACTAAGTGGGTATGTAACACTCTGGGTGTCACACCGTGCATCTCACTGAAACTGTTTAATCCAAGCCAAGACTACTGCATCCAGGTAACGATTATGCCCAGAATTACCTACCATACAAGTGACTACATATATGAACAACAAACTGTGCCAGAACACCATCTAATGAAAAGGGAACCCCTCACTGCCCTAACTATTGCAACTCTCCTTACCATCGGGGGAATAGGAGCTGGAACTGGGGTGGCATCCCTAGTAAATCAACAAAAGGAATTTAAAGCATTAAGAATTTCAGTAGATGAAGATCTGAGTAAAATTAAGCAGGCCATCGATGGATTAGTAAAATCATTAAGGTCCCTATCTGAGGTGGTCTTGCAGAACAGAAGGAGTCTAGACTTGCTATTATTACAACAAGGGGGATTGTGTGTAGCCCTGAAGGAGGAATGCTGTGCATACGCTGATCATACTGGAGTTGTTACAGACACCATTGCAGAATTAAGGAGAAGATTAGAGCAGAGAAAGAGAGAAAGAGAGGCACAGCAAAGTTGGTATGAATCATGGTTCAATCAATCTCCTTGGTTAACTACCTTGCTATCCACCCTTGCAAGACCTCTGATACTGATAATATTGGGACTGACCTTTGGGCCATGCATCTTCAATAAGGCAATAAAAATAGTAAAGGGACGATTAGAGGCAGCACATTTAATGCTCATTAGGGCAAAATATGAACCCATACACAATGTAGATGAGACCCTAATACTAAGTCACCAGGAGTTACAAAGATTCAGTGAACAAAATAAAGATAAACAAGAAAAAGGGGGAAATTGAAATAAGTAGAAGATAATTTGTTCACTGTGGTATGCTTGCTTACCTTGGTTTGCATAAGAATGTACTGTGGTATGTTAACCTAATTTGTTTTGCATAAGATAGTGGCTAAGAATGTACTGGTGTGTCTTTGAAATGCTTATTTGCTTACAAGGTGATAAGGAGGTTGAGATTAAAGTCCTGGGTATGTGTATCTGGTCTGCTTGCTGTATCTCAAAAGAAGAGACTTAGAAGCTATCACAACGACCAGACTCAGACTACATTTGGAGAGTCACGTCTGCAAGGAGAAAGGGGGGGGATAAAAGGAAGGTTGGGACAGAACATTTTTGCGCGCCGTTGGTGGAGCAGGAGACTCCCCGGCCGCCCAGCGCTGGATTTTGCCTGCCTTACTCGCTTGCTAATTTTAAATAAAATTGCTTTACTGAATTAAGACACTTCAAATTGTCGTGTCACAATTTATAACACTCAGTGCCACCTCCAGCTGCTTCCTTGGAGCCCTCCTGGCCCGGCGAGTCCACCACCTCCTTGGGCAGCCCCTTCCGAGGCCTGACCACCCTTTCCATGAGGAAGTTGCCCGTGTGCCCCAAGACGAGCTGGTGAGGAAGCAGAGCCGCTGAGCAGGAAGCTTTGCCTGGGACTCGGGGAAAACACACCATTTACAGCTCTGGAAGAAGGGCAGCACCACAGGAGGATTGCAGGGATGTCATTGGGGCACGCAGGGAGAAAGGTAGAAAAGTAAAGGCCCAGCTGGAACTGAATTTGGCCAATTCCATGAAGGAGAACAGAAACTGCTTTTACAAAGACATCGGCAACACCGGGAGGAACAAGGACAAACTTGGTTTTTATTGAATGCAGGGAGGACATTGCCACATGGGATGAGGAAAACCCTGAGGTACTGATGCCTCCTCTGGGTGTCCAGAGCTTGTGCTTGCCTGCAGCACCCTCTGGCCTTCCCTCAGTATGAAATTAACAGCATGAAAATAACAGAAAAGGAAAAGGATTCTAAGGGAATAAGAACAGCCAACGAAACAGCATGCAAGGAGAGCCTCGGCTAAAATGGGAGGTGCAAAATTGCTGGCATCCCATTAACTTCTTCAAAGTCTTCCTCCTTACTTCTTCACACTTCTTCTGTGTCTTCCTGGGATGTTTTCCTCTGGTACTCATAGGCATCCCTGAGGCGTTGAATCCATAGCAATTCAGATTTCCTAAATGGCGAGCAGCACTGGGAAGAGCCATGAATAGGAGGGAAACAGGAGCAACACTCGGAGGGGCTCCCTGCCCTTTCCTGCTCTGCAATCTGTGCCTCCTTCATATCCTTCCTCCCTCTCTGTGGAAGTTTTACACAGAACCTGAAAAAATCAGAAAGGGAAATTTGGGAGAAAAAGAGAAAGCAGCTGCTGATGGAGGCTGTGCGCAACAGGGCTGCCTGTGCTCTGCCCTGTCTGGGAAGCCACTGCTGGAGGAGTTGGGAAGGGCCATTTCCAGCGCTGCAAAGCAATGGCGTGAGCGAGGTGAATGGGGAGAAAAAGGCTTCTGGACATCCCATCCCCAGAGGGCCCTGCTCCTGCTCTGTAAGCAGGGAGGTTTGGCAGGGAGGGCTGCAGCAGGCGCCAGCACCTCTTCCTGCTCAGGGGTGTGTCGGCAGAGCCTAAGGAAGAAGATGGGGAGCCCCAGCAGGGATGGCAATGGCTGGCAATGCAGGGAATGAGCCCTGCATGCAAAAGGCAACTGGAGAGGATGGGAGTGAGTTCCTCACCAGCCACTGTGGGGAGGGAGCAGGGAAAAACAGGGCAGAGGCATCAGCAGAGGAGACCGTTCTGGGAACACAGAGGTATTGCTGGTGCTCACAGAAATTTGGGAGTGCACCAGAGCCCAAGGCATCCATCCCAGTGCCGGTGTGGGAAGGGCTGGTTGGGCTGGGAGCCCCTGGCCGTGCCCAGCGCTGTCGCTAAGGAGCCGCTTTCCCGGGGCTCCCCCAAACGCGACGTCTTGGAAACACAGCCGGGGGAGTCCCGGGCAGCGGCACCTGCGCGGCTGCGGGGCTCCAGGAGGAGTTGCTCTGTGCAGGAAAGACTCTTGGTGGCACAGCAGTGGCACGGGCAGGGAGCACTTACCTTCTCAGCCACGATTCCCTGGCATGGCCGGGAGGGGAATCAGGTTCACTACGTCGGGAGCGCTTCTGGGGATGGAAAATGGAAGATTTCTAGAATCAGTTTTCCTGTAAAACTCTTCCAGACAGGAGAGAACAAAAGCTCTCATTGCTGTGTGGCTGAAGGCAGGAGAGCAAAGCAGAGCTGGGGAGAGCTGGGAGAGAAGGCAGGAAAAGCTTCCCCCAGGCAGGCTGGGCCCTGCTGAGCTGGGTGCTGTGGATGCTGCCACAAGCTCCAGGCTTGGAAAAACATCTCCTGTGCTACCCAGCAATACAGGGGCATCTGGGCACTGCAGCTACAAGACAGACAGCTGTGTGTCAAACAAGATATTGACTTACGTGGAAGACACACGTCAGTATCAGCAAAGCGAAGATGAAGAAAAACAGGAAAACCACAAACATGATCACGTACACCACAGCCTCTAGTTCCTGCCGTGGAGAAAGGAAGGAAGATCATGTGGGTAAGAGGATTCCTTCCATTCTCCTTCCTTCCATTCTCCCTTGCCTAGAAGGACACACGCAGCAGCGCCTGCAGCTCTCCTACCTTCTCCGTGAGTTTCTTGCCCTTCCCCAAGGCCATGTGAATTATCATGTTCTCTTGCAGACGACAATGGTCCTTGGGATCAAAGGCTCCCTGGTTCTCTTTTCTCTCACTGAGCACGTTTAGAAGCAGACTGGTCTTCAAGACCATCTTGGTACAGGCCTGCTTGAGCTGGGGCAGGCTGCAGTCCTTCCTTAGAGCTCGCTCCACGTGGGCCATGAATGTCCGCAGGCCTTTGTGTGCCTCCAGCAACTGCCAGTGCTGATCAACACTGGTTTCCAGTTCTTCTGGGACTGGCACCAGGTCTGGACTTTGGGGGCTCCAAGGTTTATTGAGGAGCATGTAGTCTTCCTCCTCTGTGGTGTCAGGGATGATCAGGAGGTGCCTGTCTATAGAGGATTGCTCCTCTTCAGCCGTGGCTCCTCCTCTGCTGCTCGCAGCGGGGCGGCTCTGAACCAAGGGGTCAGAGAGAAAATCCAGGTTCCTGTTTAGACCCTGGTCAGCTATGGACCTTCGCTCCACTTTCACAGGTCTCCAAACCTCGTAGAAAAGTGGATTATATCCAGCCCGATACTGGCTGTCCTTCTCCTTGTGCCATTTGTGTGTCCTGACGTAGTGCTTCTTGGGAGCTGGACCTTCCTCCTCATCTGTGTCTTGTGCAGTGATGAAGGCATCGTCAGCACGTTTTAATGCACCAGCTGCAGGCCAGGGGTTTAATCCTTCCGAGTATGAAAGTGACTCCATCTCTTGATCCCAGCTTGAGGGTGTCTTTTCCACCACATGCTTCAGCCAGGCAGGCTGGGGCTGGTG